>NC_071088.1:61458662-62790328 GCF_027358695.1 Spea bombifrons | reverse complement strand
AATATTCAGTCTTAATGCAGACCCCATGGTGGCAAACATCATAACAATAAACTAAACAGCCATGTTGTTGGATTCCAGTCTAATTCAGCTTGAAATATATCAAGTAGAATTAAATATTTTTGTTAATTGCAACTTGGACCTCATAAATCAAAACTTGCTATGCTTCAAAAAAAAAAAAGGGGGGGCGCAGACTAGATGGGCCAAATGGTTATTCTCTACTATTAAATGTTGTTTTATGTAAAAGTAGTATTGATATAGTAAAGTGAGCAATACAGGATTATAGATCACCCATTCCCCAAAGAAAATGTGATCTCATAAACAAAATATATGAAAGTACATTTTTTTTAGCCCACCGCAATCCAATTCATTTACTTATTCATTAACTCTTCAAGTCTCAAATATAATAAGTCTTGTAGGGATTTATATAATTACACTGCATATGCGAGAGAAATATTTGTATACAATTTAATTCAAACCAGGGTACTTGTAATCAATGTTCCCTCTAATTTTTCTTAGGTGGTGTGCGCAGAAAATTTTGTGCACACAATATGCTTCTGCAAATGTTATATTTAAATTGTTAGTCTATGTATTTGGCACAGCTCGCTCATGCACTGCATTATAGTGTGATACTATAGTATTAGTTACACAACAGTATTGCTAACTGTAATGTCAACCTGTCAGACAGACAAGCCTCTCTCCAGATGTCCACTTTGCTTTGTCACACAGCTCATACAAAGCAAAGTTGGTGGAGCTGAAAAAAATCACATTGTAAGGGGGTGGAGATATATATTTCCACCCAGTTTGACTCCACTTGCATGGTCTATTTTAAAGGGGAAATTCTCGCTGTATAAGTAAATTATGAGCAAATCACCAGCGGAGGATCAAAAAAACTGTTGTGCGCAGGGATGTACCTAGAGTATTTGCAACTGGGGCGGATCCTGTATGTGGCACCACCCCACACACACGCACGCTTTAAAACTGCTTCTATCGTTGATAGGGGTACAGCATAACTTATCATTATATACTAAGGCAGACACTGACGGTGGTACAGAATAATACCTATCACTATATACTGAGGCACACATTGACTGGGGTACAGCATAACACCTATCACTATATACAGAGGCAAACACACTCTATGCTATCACACACTCATTCACAAACATCCAGTTTAAACTACAACGTAACACCCATCACACACACTTACTAATCCACTCTCGCTAAATGTTTTCCTACCTTTTCTCTGTCACTGTCACTTTTCCTCATCTTCGTTCTTCCTCCTCTTCTTCTTCTGTGTCCTGTCCCAGTGCAGTGTGGAAGGTGGTGGGCGTGGCTTCAGTGTTCTGCGCCAGGATATGACACAACACAGCATCAGCTGCCGCGCGCATCGCAAGAGAGCAGGATCGGAGGTCTGCATTAACACCGATCACTATACACTGAGGCAAACATTGACAGGGGTACAGCATAACACCTATCACTATATACTGAGGCAAACATTGATGGTGGTATAGGATTACTGTTATCATTAAATACTGAGGCAGACATTGACAGTGATACAGGATAACTTATCATTATATACTGAGGCACACACTAACGGTGGTACAGCATAACACCTATCGCTATATACTGAGGCACGCATTGACGGTGGTACAATCCTATCATGCCCAGGCAGCCAGTGCATGCTAGAACCTGGGCACGATAGGAGTGTGATTGCTGTTAGCAATCACACTCCTATCATGCTAAGTCTGCCAGTACATGCTGGAATCTGTGTATGTCTGGGTATGAAAGGAGTGTGATTGCTGTTAGCAATCATATACATATATATATATATATATATATATATATATATACATATATATATATATATATATATATATATATATATATACATATATATATATATATATATACATATATATACATATACATATATATATACACATATACATATATATATATATATATATATATATATATATATATATATATATACATATATATATACATATACATATATATATACATATACATATATATATATATACATATATATATACATATACATATATATATATACACATATACATATACATATATATATATACACATATACATATATATATATATATATACATATACATATATATATATACATATATATATATATATATATATATATACATATACATATATATATATATATATATATATACATATACATACATATATATATATATATACATATACATACATATATATATATATATATATATATACATATACATACATATATATATATATATACATATACATACATATATATATATATATACATATATATATATATATATATACATATATATATATATATACATATATATATATATATATACATATATATATATATATATACATATATATATATATATATATACATATATATATATATACATATATATATATATGTATATATATATATATATATATACATATATATATATACATATATATATATATATACATATATATATATATATATATATACATATATATATATATATACATATATATATATATATATACATATATATATATATATATATATATATATATATACACACATATATATATATATATACATATATATATATACATATATATATATATATATACATATATATATATATATATATATATATATATACATATATATATATATATATACATATATATATATATATATATATATAATATTATTGAATTTCTGACCAATTTTGGTGTGCGGAAGGCGTGGCTTTAGTGTTGTGCGCCGGGATATGACATCAAATCCCGACGCACATCATCAGTTGCCAGGCGTGTCGCAAGAGAGCAGGAACGGTGGTCTGCATTAACAGACCTCCCACTCCCTTGATTGATTTTAAGCCGGTTGGAGGGAGATCTCCCCAACCGAGCCTGCTCCTCTAGAGATAGACATTACTGATGAGCTACTGAAGCGAGGTCTGGTCAGGAGAGAGCAGGATAATCCAGAAGGCAAGCCAAAGTCAAAAACCAGAAGAGCATGTAATACTAGAAAATCAACACTAGGTGGGGAAGAATACCCATGGCAGCCCACAGTAGCTGCAGGAGTTTTATGTGTTGTGGAACCCAAACCACCCCTTGACGTCATCAGGACCCCCACACACACACACCATAGAGGGCCATAGCAGTAACAGAGGCCTCCCCAGCCCCCACCAATGAGGACACTGCAGCAGACGCCCGGACACGGCTGAGATTGTCGGAGGCTCTGAAAGACGAACTGGCACGCACGGGCATTCTATCTTCTCTGGAAGGCCTTGTTGATCTACCTGTCCAGATTGATCGACGTCTACGTGAACACAGACAGGAACGAGCCAGGGGAAGCAGTCCCCCAAGGCACCATGTCTCCCATGTCCCGAATCCGTCAGTAGCACATTCTCCTCCTGCTTTCATTCCCCCAGCTTACCGCATTTACGGACGTTTTTGAGAAGAGAGGAGCTGATGACTGCCCCATTGATTTACTACCGGGTTCACCTATCCCGTATGGTTGTATTTACCCCCTTTCAGGGCCAGAACTCCAAACCTTGAAGGACTACCTAGAGGATGCTCTTAAGAAAGGGTTCATTAGATCATCTACATCTCCTGCTGGAGCACGGATGTTTTTTGTTGGCAAGAAAGATGGGGGCTTGCGTCCCTGTATTGATTACCGGGCCCTCAATGATATTACAGTAAAAAAAACACTATTCCTTACCTCTGATACCCGAATTATTGGATCGTCTCAGCTCTGTTGGTATATATTCCAAGATGGATTTTAGTGGGGTTTATAATAAGAGAGAATAAGAGACGGAGATGAATGGAAGATGGCCTTCAGAACACGGTATGGACATTTTGAATACACCGTGATGCCGTTTGGCCTCTGTAATGCTCCTGCCACATTTCCGCATTTCTTGAATGATGTTTTTCGGGACTATTTGGATGTGTTTGTCGTTATTTATCTCGGTGACATATTGATCTATTCTCCTTACTTGGCTACGCGAACATAGCTTATACGCAAAATTAGAGAAATGTGCCCTTGAGACCACCACGGTGGAATTCCTCGGTTTTCTCCTGACACCCCAAGGCCTCCAGATGGACAGTAAAAAGATACATGCTATCACCAAGTGGCCCAGCCCATCCAACAAGAAAGAGGTACAACACTTCCTTGGATTTGCAAACTTCTATCGTAAATTCAATCCAAGGTGGTACAGCCTCTCACAGCATTGACCAAGAAGGAGGGCAGATTCGTCTGGTCTACACAGGCTCAAGAAGCCTTTGATCACCTCAAACGCCTCTTCACTTCTGCGCCCATACTCTCTGTTCCGGATCCTTCCAAACCTTACGTCCTGGAGGTGGACGCCTCTGAATCCGCCATCGGAGTCATACTGTCCCAAAGACTTGGTGCCCTGTACATTTTACACCCTGAGAGGAATTACGACGTAGGTGACCAGGAGTTGCTGGTATTAAAATCCGCTTTGGAGGAGTGGAGACATTACCTAGAAGGCGCTTCACACTCCATTTTGGTCTACACCTATATGGGAGAGGCTCCGCTACCACAGTGCACCAGAGAGATCCACTGCTACTCAAGACCTCATACAACGAGACGGTCTTCTCTACTTTCAGGAAAAGATCTTTGTACCACCTCCTGTACGCCAAGAGATACTACATCTACACCACACCACATTAACAGCAGGTCATGGAGGTACGAGGAAGACTGAGGAGCTGCTTCGCCCCCGACAATTTTGGTGGCCGGCTATGCGACAGGACGTTGTTGCTTATGTATCGGCCTGCCAAGTGTGCACCAGTACTATGACAAACGCAACGACACCCAGCTTGTCTTCTTCAACCCCTGCTGGTACCCAAACAACCATGGACTGAAGTAACAATGGACTTTATAGTTGACCTACCTGCTTCTCAGGGCCATACTACTAAAATGGCCCATTTTATCTCAGCCAAGGGATTACATACATCTACTGAGACTGCCTCCTTAATCCTCAAAGAGATCTTCCCCCTACATGGTCTACCACAGTCAATTGTGGCCAAAGATTGTGTTCAGGAGTTACGGTGCAGTAGTTGAGTTGGACAGGGCCTGGTGCAGGGCGACAGCACTCTCCCGATGGGCATCTAGGGTTGTGCAGCCACATACCAGCGCCCTGACATAGCAGAGGATGATGACGGAACAGAGCAGAACTTGGAGATATCCTGCAGGCACCCGGGAGCAGGCATGAGACATAGCACTGGAATCATGTGCAGGATGCTGCAGGTTGGAAGTAGCACAAAACATAACAAGCAAGGGACAGGGAGACCAAGCAAGAAACATAACCAGACAAGATATACATAATACAGGGCACAATAGGGAACAAGAGAAGGAATACTCAAGATCCAACATGAACAGGACAGGACACCCCTGTACTGGGGATTCAAGACAGGACACCACTCTACCTGGGATTCAAGACAGGAAACCCCTCTACCGGGGATACAAGACAGGACACCCCTCTACCGGGGATACAAAACAGGATACCCCTCTACCGGGGATTCAGGACAGAACACCACTCTACCAGGGATTCAGGACAGGACACCCCTCTACCGGGTATTCAGGACAATAAAGCACAGAGCTGCCTAGACTGACCAGGCTCCACATGATATGATTACACAGAAACCACAGGACCAAACAGGACTAGCCTAGGACTACAAGATAACAGTTGGAGATTCTGTCACATCTGATGGCCATAGTATGCTTAGCCCACCACTACGCCAAAGTACTACAATATTCGGTGGGTCCTAACACTAAACCCTGCCTACAGAGGTACTAAACAAACCAAACATGAAATCCTAACACATATTAGAGAGACATACCTGTAGACTGAAGACTGAGACAAACATAATGGGTGGGCACACCTTATAAAGGAAACAGAGCTGAAGCAAAGAGCAGAACTAGAAGCAAGGAATGGAAGATCAGAACAGAGCATAAGGAAATCCAGGAATGGATTGAAGCAAAATAGAGAAACTGAAGCAAGACAGAGATATGCAGCTCCGCAGCCTGGGAGAGCGTGACAAGAGGGTGGTCCAAAGTGTCATAAGTAGCAGAAAGGTCCAGTATGATTAGCATGGAGTAGTGGGCCTTGAATTTAGCAGTGAGTAAGTCATTTGTAACTTTAGTAAGGGCGGTCTCAGTTGAGTGTCGAGGCTGAAAACCAGATTGAAGAGGGTCAAGTAAGGAGTTGGAATCAAGAAACTTTAATTGTGTATAAGAAATTCTTTCAAGAAGCTTGAACCTTTAACTCCTCGCGCGAATCTACGTATTTCCGCTCCAGTTAACCCCTGTGATGCTGCTTTGATAAGGTAGGACCAGGAAGATTAGTAAACGAAGATGAACACGAAGATTCTTCGTGTTGTGTGTCTTCGTGTATGTTTTGCCACCGCCATGTTTGTTTCATCGATATTCGGGCTGAACAATGAAAATGCACCCTTCGTGTTTGTTTTCATGTTCGCCCAAATACGAATACACAAGTCTAGTTTCCATTAATTTCCCCACTACTGATGTAAGACTTACTGGCCTATAGTTGCCTGACTACTCCCTTCTTTCTTTCTTGTGAATGGGCACAACAATTGCTAATTTCCAACCTTCTGGGACTACTCCCATTAACATCTCCCATTAAAATCTGTTAGTACAACACTAAGCTCATTTAACCCCTTAAGGACAGAGCTGTTTTTTAGACTCTTCATGACGATGGTTGTTTTAATATTTCTGTGGTGCTCGTGGCTAGCTGTGATTTTCTTTTTTCTCATTTACTGTACCCACACAAGTTACTGTATATATTGTTTTTTCAAGACAAGAAAGACTTTCTTAAGAAACCATTATCATATGTTTTTACTATAAAAAGTATAACATATGGTAAAAAAAAGAGGAAAAAAATTTTTTACTTGGAAAATATTTTATATATCTACAAAAGCTAACTGTTAAATAGATTCTTATATTTGTCCTGAGTTTAGAAATCCTCAATGTTTTATGGGGTTTTTTTGCAACTTATAGGGCAATAAATACATATTGCCATTTCAAAACCATTTTTTGAAAATATCTGGTCATACTGCCCTCATATCCTATTTGGGACATCTTTACAGCCAGTCATTTCAATTTACAATTGACATGGCTACACCATCCTGCTGATGCCCTTTCATGGGGGGGGGCACTGTTGCAGGCATGGCCACAGAGATGAGTGTGCTGGCTCTTTGTGAAGGCCATTGTGGGTGGTACAGTTTGTGCAGTTTCAAGCATCAGTGTGCCCACTGCAGCGAGGTTCATCCCGCTGTTTCAAAGAGGGGAAGTCAGGGTGACAGAAGTTGGGGGGAGGAGCGATGACGTAGCACGTAAGTGTGCTCGTGCGCGGCGTCCTGGAGCCCTGGGCACGAAAACCCTGAGTTCTCCCTCCGACGGTCCGATGCTTCTGGCGGTGCACCGGCTGTAATCAGGCTCCACATCGGCTTGATATCGGTTTTTTACCGGCTCTACATTGGCTCGCTACCAATAACTAGCTCACTACCAGCCTTGTATTCTCGAGCTACCAGCTATCAGTCCCATACCGGCTCGTCGTCGGCTCGGCATTTGTTCTGTACCGGCTCCTTACAGGCTTCGTACTGTTTGGGAATCAGCTCCGTATTGGCTGCGTATTGGCCTCTGTTTTTCACATGTACCGACTCTGCACTACCTTAAAGGAGGATGGCGGCTTAGAGATTGGCGTTCTGCCGATTTATCGGCAGTGAAATCGCACTACGCCGCGATACATACCTGAATCAAGATACACACTCGAGCCTATCACCTACGGGTGGAAATATCGGACTGGTGGGCTTTGGTGTTTTAAAAATTATTGCTCCTGCGTGTTTTGTGACCCCTGTAGTCCGAGATCAAAGAGGAGGAGTAGTCCAGACGAAACCAAATGCTGATACACAGAGAAGAAAAGATACACGTGGTTGATGTTACCAAGTTTAAAAAGTCTTTTCCTTCTTCTGCTGATATGATTAAAAGATATTCACCTTAGAGGCATCTACTTCAACATTATGAAATACAGATCATGGAAGTCTTACATCATTACAGATAAGTAAAAGAATTTATTTTATACTTATGATATTCTGTGTGCTTGACCAACTAAATGGTTAATAACCTTTGAAAGAACAAATTACAGACTTTACATATAAGTATTCTCAAGAAGATTTGCTCACTATAAAAGAGAATATTTTATTTTTATAAATATATATATATGAAAAAACATATAAAAAACGATTTCAGCATATAGAGTGTGAATATAAGTGAGCAAAAAGAGCTATAAGATTAAGATATTTCTCAGGAATATACTTAATTCAAGAGAAGAGGGAGAAGAAAAAGAGAAAAAAAAGAAGAAAGAAAAAAGGAAAAATATATATATATATATATAAAAAAATTAAAATAAAATAAAAATCTCTTTTTAACTTCACGATGGCCTCAAAAAAAGTGGCTGAAAAACCCTCAAAAAGAGAAAAAAGAGAGGATAGGAAAGACAGACCGGATAAAAGACTGTCCTTTTTCTCCCCCCAAACTTCTAAACCTGAAAAAGAAAGATCAGATGCAGAGGTTGTAATGAACAGATCGAGTTCGGGTGAAGATGAACAACACAGTATGACTCTATCCCTCTTAGATCCAATACCACAAATTCAGGAGTACTTGAATACTGCACTTGATAAACAATTCGAAAGGATAAAACAAGAAATACATTTACAGATTCAAGACTTGAAAACTGATCTCTTAGCGGTTGCCACTAGAGTCAAAGCAAATGAAGAGAAAATAGAGAATCTAATAATGATGGACTTAATACATCAAGACAACATCAAACAGAATAATTTGAAAATTGATATTATTGAACAAAAATTGGCAGACCTAGAGGATCAATCACGCCGATTAAATTTGAGGATTAGAGGGATAGCAGAAACCTTTTTTAAAGAGCATTTGGAAAAACACCTTAAACAATATTTATCTAATATTGGAGTAAATCAAGAAGATCAGAAGTTATTATGGGAACGGTGCTACAGGACGGTGAAACCATCGAATTTACCATCAGAGATTCCGCGAGACGTCCTGATTTGTTGTACAGATCTGAGTACAAAGGAAAAATATTGAGAGCACACAGAGAAGCAACACCACAAGAACCATTTAAAAATATATAATAAGATTTTTCCAGACTTATCTTACCATACACATATGAAGAGACGGCAATATGCCCATTTAACTGAAATCTTAAGACAAAAACAAATTCGCTACCGATGGGCCTTTCCGGTGAAAATTATTCTAACTTATGAGTATAAAACGTGGATGCTTGATTCGCCTGAGAATTTGAAAAAGTGGCTACAAGAGCATAAATTAATAGCAGCAGTAAATGTCAGAGGGTTTTCTCTTTTCTCTTTTTTTTTAATCATGTTTAACCCCTTCAATCCCCTATAGACGTACCGGGACGTCCAAAAAACGCCCACAAAGAAACCCCTATGGACGTCCCGGTACGTCCAGCCCTTCGTGCAGCGTCAGGGACACATCCCTGCCGCTGCACGGGAGACCAGGCTTTGCCGGCTTTCTGCTGTCTGATCGCCTGTAACAGCTTCCGGCATGAAAGCCGGTAAGCTGTTACCGGTAAACTGCCCGATCGCGCGATCGCGCAGTTTCAAACGCGCGATCGGGCATTCCCTTCCGGGTTGCGTCACAGCTGACGTAACCCGGAAGGACCTGCATAGATATCACAGTGTGATCGGTGCAGGGGGATCGCGGGGAGGGGAGTGAGAAACCATCTCTCTCACTCCCCCTCCCGTCCTGTAACAGAAAAGCTGAAAAAAAAAAAAAACGTTAGTCATTTAAAAATAATATTAAATAAATCATTAAAATAATAATATAAATAATACTAAAAAAAATTATAATGTGAGCTGTGATGTCACTGTGACATCACTGGCATGTTCAGGAGGTCCCTAGGAGGACCTCTAACCATTACTGTGTAAAAAAAAAAAAAAAATGTAAAAAAAATTCAAATAAATTTTTTTTTAAAAAATATATATAAAAAAAGATAATAAAAAAATTCTTAAAAAAACCTTACATCCCATTGCCCTAGCATAACATCTAGCCAGTATAACCCTCCTGCCCTCGTTCACAACCCCCAAACCCGTTAAGCCATAGGCATAAAAATTATACAAAATTGTACACCTAATAGTATGCACCCTGGTGCTGGGAAAGTCTGGAAAATCTATATAAATTAGGTATTTCTGAAATCAGGACACCTGAATTGATAAACTTGGAGGGGATTTTCCATCACTTTACCTAATTTTGTGAGGATTCACAGCCGCCACTGCAGGTGATCTTCGCCATCAAGCAAGATGGCGGCCGCCCTGTAAAAAAAACAATAAAGACTAAAAAGTTCGCTAGACGGTCTCCAGACCCTCTAGAGAACTCTGGCTCCACTTGCAGGTTGAATACAGGTACTCCATTCAACCATGCAAGTCAATGGAGCTCAGCTTTCTAATCACAGTGTGATTAGTAAAACTAAATTAAAAATAAAATAAAATTAATAATAATTAGAAAAAAAATAGTAAAAAAACAGTAAAATGTAAAAATAATTTCCCACTGATGTCACTATCAGGGGAACCTCCAAGTTGAAAAAAATGTAAAAAAAAAATTTTTAAAAAAGGCAAAAAAATATATATATATATATAAAAAATATATTTTTGTGAGCAAGTCCTAAAATTAGCATATTAGCTTAAAACAATTCTCGGATGGAAAGAGTTAAAATACTGGCATATTAAATGCCCATGGGGTGTCTACTTTTAAAAAAATGTATGATCTGATGGGGTAAATTGAATTGGCCGGGTTCAACAAGGTCCCAATTAACACGGGGGGAAGGATGGCCACACATCTAATTTCCAATTAGAAAAATGCACACGTACCAAATGTGGCCTTTTAGTTCCCAAAAAAATGACAAACCCATGCATGTGGGGTATCACTGTACTCAGTGGATGTTGCTGAACACATATTGGGGTGTCGTGTGACAGCGGCATATACCAGGAGCTGTAAATTCATACATAAAGTAGGTATGTGTGGGAAAAATACACACACAAAAATACTACTGCAAACTTTGAAACAATGCTGGTGGTAAAATGTGTGCATGCAAAGAATTAAAATACTAACATTTAAAATACCCTGTGGTGTGTAGTTTTCAAAAATATATGGTTTTGTTGGGCACACTGAAATGGCCCGGCTCAAATATGTACCAAATAGGGCATGGGCAGTGGATCCCCAAATGCCAAAGTTCAACATTGAAAAATGTGCATGCCCCAAATGTGGCCCTTTTGCCCCCAAACAGCCAGGCAAAATCATTCATGTGGGGTATCACTGCGCTCAGGAGATGTTGCTGAACACATATTGGGGTGTTTTGTGATAGTGACATATACCAGAACCTGTTTATTCATACCTGAAGTAAAATGTGTGTGAAAAAACAAATGCAAAAAAAATTACTACCATAAAGTTTGACAAAGGCTGATGGTAGAATAAGTGCTTGGAAAGGGTTAAAGTACTAGCATTTTGGAATACCCTGGGCTGTCTAGTTTTCAAAAATATATGACTTGAAGGGGTAAATTGCATTGGCCAAAAATATACAATATATAATGTGTGTAGGTTCAGTAAACGGGAAAGAAGAAAATTACAGCTAAACACGAGCAGCGCAGAAATGTTAAAACGGCCATTGTCACGAAGGGTACAAAAAGTAAAATCAGCCTTTGTCACGAAGGGGTTAAATAGTGAAATTACCCTGGAGGAGGTCCAGAACAGAATCCGAGAGTTAAAACAAAAAAAATCCCCAGGTCCGGATGGCTTTGATTCAAATTTTTATAAGTTATTTACAGAGGAACTCTCCCCTTACTTGGTAAGAGCATTTAATGAAAGTATAGATAGAGGAGCCCTCCCAGAAGAATTGTTAAGAGGGAATATAACACCAATACTTAAACCAAATAAAAACCCAGAAGAGATAACTAGTTACAGACCGATATCTCTCCTTAATACTGATGCCAAGATATATGCAGGAGTACTCGCTCATAGGTTGAGCATAGTATTGCTGCAAATAATCCACACAGACCAAGTAGGTTTTATTAAGAACCGGTCAGCAACCAGTCATATAAGAGCAATTGCTGGTATCTTTGAGGAAAATATTGAAAAAAATATCTCGCAACTGACCCTCTCGTTAGATGCCGAGAAGGCTTTCGATAGAGTCAGTTGGAGATTTATGGCAGGTGTATTGAAGGCCTTTGGATTCCAAGGACGAATACACCACGCAATAATGGCTCTATATACCAAACCAACGGGTAAAGTGGTAGGTCCCGGAATTAAATCAAATTGGTTTTCTTTCTTGAACGGCACTCGTCAGGGTTGCCCTCTATCCCCATTGTCATATGTCCTATCTTTAGAACCTCTTGCCAGAGACATTAGGGCTGATCAGAATGTGAAGGGATGTGGAAAAGAGGGAATACAAAAAATTAAACTATTTGCAGACTAAAAAACCAAGGTTGAAACTGCAAGGTATTACAAGAAATAGAAATCAAAGTGGACTGGGAGTTCCCTGATAAGAGAATATGCACAGACGGCTTTGTTTGTGCAGGCAATTTTAACACAATCAAATAGCGCAAGGCAGGAAACTTGGTACGAAGGGGAACTATTAAGAAATAACTCACACAGAGACTTACAACATCTGTTCTGGACTTCCTCCATTAAAGCTATTGAGCTGACCGCAACAGGAACTAGCTTAGCAGAATAGGTGGTATCTAGTTCCTTTTGTCCTGGCAAAAATGTTCCCCAATAATCTCCCAAATTGTTGGAGATGTGGCACAGAAAAAGGAGATATGCTCCACATATGGTGGAACTGTAATCCCATTAAAAAACTATGGCAAAGGATTTCACATAGATTAGTAAATAAATTTGGATCAGATTGAGAAATAACCCCCGAAAGAGCTCTACTCCATTTAAATCTACCTAATAATGAAAGAAAAGATATCCAATTCCTTTTATATTTATTGACAGCAGTAAAAATAGTGTTCGCCAGAAATTGGCGATCTGGTGAGTCAATTCCATGGGCTAAGATAAAAGCTCAGTTAATATATCAGTGCAATATGGAAAAGGGAATTTTGACACAAACCTCTTGGAATACTAATACTTACACTCTCTGGGAGGACAGAATAAAATATGTGGTCGAAGGTAATTTAGATCCTTGAAATAAGAGGAATACTTGTTAGATATATTTAAAATCACACACTCAGAACTTGGATAAGAAATTAGCAAAGTATAATGGAATCGAATGGAATTGTTAATAGTTTTTATGTTTTGTATGGTTTGTTTAAAAAAAACAAAAAGGGGAAGTCAGTAGGACCCGCTGGTGTGAGGCCCCTGGCGAGCATCCTAAGGATGCTTCCATGGCTTGGCCCATACAATAAGTAAAATGATGCAAGGGATGGTTTAAGTATTGTGTTTTGTATCATATTTGTTCTGTCTTGCATACAGAGAATTTGCATTCAGTCTGCCTCAATGAGGAGGTGGTTGTACAGAAATTGTTCAACGAGGTTGTGGCAGGTAGAATAGCCCTCTGTTTCCTAACCATAGAGTCTCTTCTCTAGGGCTGGTACCCATGGATAAACATAAGTGTAAACATAGATGTAAACATTACTTTGTCATACCCGTCTCATCCTTGAATGATATAGCAATCCGATTGAGAAAAGTTTTTTTCATCATACCTACTCCTGGGGTGTATTGAAGGTTACACCACCATAAAGAAGATATCCACCTACCTTACCTTTGAAGTGCCTATTGAATCTTGCATTACACGTGAGTGCATCTGATGCATATTTAAATAATCAAGATTTCAGATAATATTTCACTATTGTGTTGCTCTTTGTCTTTTTTTGCTCTTACTTTGTTATGAGCACGTACTAGAGATCTCAAAAGTCTCCTCTACATAAGGAAGTTTCTCACAAGATCCCCCTGAGGTGCCTCCTTTCTTTTGGGCAAATGTGAGTGCATTTGATTATTATCACTAATAAGGATTTCTGGAATACTACACTATATGTTTTTTCTTGTTTTATTTTCTCTCCTTTTATGAGCCAGTTTATCAAAAGGAATTTGCTTTCAGGAACAGGTTCAATATTTTTATTTTTGATATATCTTTGGTATATCTTTAAAGGTGTAACGAGAGGTTACATTGCAGCTGGTGAATAGGTTTAGCGCTGAGTTGTTTTCTTTCTTTTTTTTGCTGGGATATTTTGTTTGCTAATGCCTATCCATCCTGAGTGTTTCCACCTTTTGGGCATGCAGCTTAGGAAAGAATTTTCTATGACATGTTTGTCAATGGGTTGTTCAATTTCCCATTCAAGCTTTTGCAACCTTTTTGGAGTGTGTGAAGACTCGGCTATCCTCGTTGCTGCATTTGGATGATTTCCTTTTCGTAGGCTGTTGTCTTTGTCCACAGCAGGGGTTTGGTCCCCAGGTGACACAGGGTATTAAGGATGATTTGATGGCTTTGCTGAGGCAGTTGGTGTTGTCTGCCACATAACATTTAGGTTAAGGCTTGGCATGTCCTGGGTGTGCAGAATGTCACATCTAACTCTTTATCCAGAGGCCTCGCTCACCAGATTACCCTGTCCTCCATATTTTTTGGAGCCTTGCTTCACCAGCCTCATAGATTTCTTGGAGACTTCTTTTTCTGAAGAGTTGGTAGGGCAAACACTTGGATCTGGGGGTACTGGCTTCTTTTGGCATCTTGGAAACTATTTCTCATTCAGAATACGAGATTCTGTTATTTGAGTGTCTTTTGCCCTAGCCTTCTTTGTCGTCCACAGGGTGTCCCTGAGTGCAAGGTAGTTTGGGGGTTTGACTACAGTGGATGAGGCAATTGGGAGTAATTCAGCTGAAGTGAATGTTAGGAAGTCAAAGACTGATAAGCGGGCTAGGGGTTGCAGGTTGTCTTTAAAGGCATTGGGCGCATAGGCATAGGAACCAAAGGGGAAAGGGGGATGGATCCCCAGGAAATTATGCGGGGATGGATAATGGAGAAATCCCCCCTAGATAAATTAGGCATATATATTGTTTTACAGAGGCAGCAGGAAGTGGAGCAATTGAACTTACATTGCTCTGCTCCAGTGCCGCTGCACTCTGCACTTCACCAAGCTGTTGCACCACAAGGATACTGCTCCTGTTGCTTGGTAACGCAAGTGAAAGTGTTTGCCTCTTTGATAAGGTTGATTATGAGTATGCATGGGTACCCTAGGCGCTACTGTTCCAGGTGGTTCTGTCCACAGACCTTGTATTACCGTATTTGCTCGATTATAAGACGACCCTGATTATAAGACAACCCCCCAAAATCTGAATATTAACTTAGGAAAAAAGAAAAAGCCTGAATATAAGACGACCCTAAAAGGAAAAAAAGTTTTACCAGTAAATGTTAATTCATGTAAACTATTTTTTTTAATAAAAGCTATGATTGAGAAAAATATTTTTTTTGTTTTTATTTCCTTGTATTTTCCAACCTGTCCCCCAGTTACGATCATCTGCCCCCAGGCTTGCCACACCAATATGGCACTGTGGCCCATGATATGCCTTTTAACCCTCTATATGCCACTGTGCCCCATGGTATGCCTTTTGACCCCCTATGTGCCACTCTGCCTCCAGAAATGCATTATACTCCTATATCCCATTCTGGCATTTAGGGGGCATTCCAGGAGGCAGAGTGCTCTATTAAATGCCCCATTAACGCCACTCTGCTTCCTGAAATGCCTCATACCTCCCTCTATGCCACTCTGCCCCATAATATGCCTTTTAACCCCCTAAGTGCCAGAGTGGCATATAGGGGTATAAGGCATTCCAGAAATGCCCTATGCCCCCATTTAACACACACACACACACACTTACCGGTGCTTCCAATTTCCTGCTGTATTGCCGGGGCAGCGGGTTGACGTCTCCTTCCGCTGCAGCCGGAAGGAGGTGGAGTTGGCAGCAGGGGTTTGTCTGCGTCCGTCACGCATACCTTCCCCGGCTGTCAGAGATCAGAGTTCCCCGCACCTCTATTTGAGGTCTGAATAGAAGACGACCCCGATTAGTAGGGGTATTTTTCAGAGCATTGCTGAAAAAACCTCGTCTTATAATCGAGCAACTACGGTAATATTTTCTGCTGCTCTTTCTTTAAAACGTATCAACTTTCATTCACAGCACGCACACCAAATTGGGAGTTATTTTTCTAGCAGTAAATTGAGGTATGCTATGCCTCACCCATTAAACAAATTCTTATAATAGAATATCTTTGCTCCTAGACCACATGGCCCTTGTATTTCACACAAAACATGGCCAGTGTCTCTTAAATGTTTCCCACTCTGTGCTCTAAATCTGTTAAGATGCATGTATATATATATATATATATATATATATATATATATATATATATAAACAATAGTTAAATTGAATCCAAAAATGAATCTATAAAGTACATGCAAATAAGTACATGCAAATAAGTAGTGGGATACAATCTCTCAGTAATCGCAGTACCCCCCCCCCATTTCCTTTTTCTCTATCTTCATATAAATGAAAGTGCGAATACACTAAATCGTTATATATATTGCATCAGTCATGGAGAATCTATTATCAGTATACTAACATAAATCTAGGTCTGACTGGAGGTGAGTACATCATACGCAGAGAGATGCATCTGGCTGAATGCATCTTCTGCAGTGAATTTAGCTAGGGGTGGGGAACTAGCAAATGCACTTGGGGGGATTCTGCATTAAAGCATATAATAACTGCTTGAGTTTAAAATTTACATGTGCTAGCACGGTACCTCATTCTCTTACCAAGTTTAGTTCCTCATTCAAGGGCTGCTAAGCTTAATTATAGGAATTGATACAGGAAATATGTTTCTTTATGAGTCACATCACATGCTCAAAGTATATCCAGTGAAAACTTGTGGTATTGCTCTTATTTCTTTATACTTTAACCATGGAGGAGCTGGAGAACGCAGTCCCTTTGAGTGACTTCATTATATCATTACCTGCCTCCTCTTTGCCAAGGATCATAAAGATTGCTTGTGGAGTCTATCAGCAGAGTAAGTATATGGGATCATGCAGAACAGCTTTATAGGAAACTGCCTACTTACCAGATTGTTGGTACACAAGCCAATAAGGGCCATATACTTAAAAATATAAACTACAAATGCAGGGGTTAGCCTAGTGTGGCAGTATTTATTGTTTTTAACACCCCCATATATAACACAAATTTGCTACAAAAACACCATACACTTACACAGACATAAACACTCTCTCTTTCCCAGGGGCCACTAAGTCTAGGATTACTTACCCGTTTACCTCACTTGTGGAACTATCTTCACAGCAGCCTGCAATTTTTGTACGTATTACATACACTTGGCCCCACTTGGTACCTCTGTTACGTTAACTGGGTGCTGTGCACACCTATTAACATGCCCCTGTACACATGCTGAATTATTTTGTAAGCCTTATGGTATGAGGGTTTGATGGTAAAAAAGAGGAGTTCATGGGAAAAAACCTCAAATTAGAAGAGTTTATATAAAGAAAAAAGTATTATACTGGGATAAACAGGAAAATGTGCATGCCTAAATATTTCTTTTCAGGCAAATAAACAATCATCTATAGTGAAATCCAAAACCTTTATTGGGCCACTATACAAAAAACATGTAAAGTTGTATACAGTCGTTTGAAAAAGAAAATACGCCCTCTTTAAGGTTTTACATATCAGGACATAACAACAATCATCTGTTCCTTAGCAGGTCTAAAAAATAGGTGAATACAACTCTCATGGGATATTACATCATGTCATGATTTATTCAAGAAACATAAAGACAAAATAAAGAAGCCATGTGTGAAGAACTAAGCACATCCTATGATTCAATAGCTTACAGAACCACCTTTAGCAGCAATATCTTGAAGTATTCAACTTTATCAGCCTCTCACATCTTTGTGGAGGAATTTTGGCCCAGTCTTCTTTGCAACATTGCTTCAGTTCATTGAAGGACCTCAATGGACTTCAACTGGGCCGTTGCAACATTGTGTTGTAGATTTGCTGGTATGCTTGGGTTTATTGGCCTGTTGCATGACTCAGTATCGGCCAAGCTTTAGCTGTCACACAAAAGGCCTCACATTTGACTCTAGAATACTTTGCTATACAGCGGCGTTCATGACTCAATGCCTGCAAGGTTCCCAGGCCCTGCCAAACAAGCCCATTGTTCCGGAAATCTTGTGATTTGTTCGAAAGCAACTTTGCAAACCAAAGCCGTGCTGCTATGTTCTTTTAAGAGGGAAGAGGCTTTCTCCTGGCAACCCTTCTAAACAAGTCATACTTGTTCAGTGGTTTTCTAATTGTACTGTCATGAACTTTAACGTGTAACTTTTGGGTTTTTTACAATTTCTCTGACCTTGGGGTGAATTTGCTTGGATGTCCACTACTGGGAAGATTGGCAAATGCTTTTCACGTTTTAATAATCTTTCTCACTGTAGAATGATTGACTGATATTGTTTGGACATTTCCTTATAACCCTCCTCAGATTGATGGGCAGCAATCACTGGCGTAACTACAGGGGTCACAGCTGTCGCATACACAGATGTATGTATATGTGTTTATGTGTGTATATATGTATATATATATGTATGTAAGCATGGATGTGTACTTGTGTGTGTGTGTGTGAGAGCATGGATGTGTACTTGTGTGTGAGCATGGATGTGTATTTTTGTGTGTGAACATGGATGTGTAAGTGTGTGTGAGCATTGATGTGCAATTGTGTGTATGTGTGAGCATGGATGTGTAACTGTGTGTATGTGTGAGCATAGCTGTGTAATTGTGTGTGTGAGCATGAATGTGTAATTGTGTGTAAACATAAATGTGTACTTTTGTGTGTGTGATCATGGATGTGTAATTGTGTGTATGTGTGAGCTAGATGTATAATTGTGTGTGAGCATGAATGTGAATTTTATTGTGTGTCAGCATGGATGTGTACCTGTATGTGTGTGAGCATGGATGTGTTCTTCTGTGTGAGAATGGATGTGTAAGTTGGGTGAGATGGAGTGTGTATTAGTAAGTATGAGTGTGTGTAATTTGTGTGTTTACATATGTTGTATGTTGGAAGGAGGGAGGACAAGGGGTAAAGAAGGCACAGAACAGCTGTTGAAGTTGGGGGGCCCGGGAAGAATTTTTGCATCAGGGCATAGTGGTTTCTAGTTATGCCCCTGGCAGCATGAATTGATTCTCTAAGATCATTGCTGATGTCGTTCCTCCTGGTGTTGTGTTAACAAACAACTGAATGCTCCAGACCAGCAAATTGTTAAACCCCTTTTTTAGAGGTGGTCACACTTGCTGATAATCAAGTGTAATAGCATTTTAATTCCTATAGAAGCAGTATGGGTGTACTTAGTTTTTCACACATGGGATCTTCATTTTGGCTTTATTTTTGTTGAATAAATCATGACACTGTATACTATGCTATTGTGTTGTTGTTGTTTTGTTGTTCATCTGAGGTTGTGTTTGCCTAATTTTTAGTCCTGCTATTGAACATT
The DNA here is from genome assembly GCF_027358695.1 of Spea bombifrons. Taxonomy (NCBI): domain Eukaryota; kingdom Metazoa; phylum Chordata; class Amphibia; order Anura; family Pelobatidae; genus Spea; species Spea bombifrons. The sequence goes on along the minus strand of NC_071088.1, from coordinate 62,770,666 downwards.
TTTTGTACTATTGGTTAATTATAAATGATCATTCCTGTATATCACTGAATGTAATGACAATAGTATTGACATTAACAAACAATTATCACAATTAAAATGATACCTTTAAGGACTGGGCTGCCTTTTTGTTCCTTTCGTGACCGAGACTGTTTTAACATTTTTGCAGTGCATGCATTTAGTGTACCAACACAATATTGTTTTTTTCAGTCTAAGGAGGGCTTTTTTTATTTTGATCATATCATCTAATTTAATATAAAAATAAATTAAGGTGAAAAATGTAACACTTTTTTATGACTTTTATTTGAAAAACTATTTTACTCATCTACCATTATCTGTTATTTATATATTATTATTATATTTTATTTATATAGCGCCAACAATTTAGGCAGTGCTTAATACAATACATATATTCAAGGGGTATGACAAGACGAAAATTGACTAAGACAAACCGATACATGAGGTGGCGAGAGCCCTGCTCGCAAGCTTACAATCTTGAGGGAATGGGGTGACAAACAGAAGGCAGTATGGTGGTTGTATCAATGACAAGGAGGAAAATGAAGAGGTGATAAGTGAGGAGGAGAGCGTTAACCCATAGTAAGAACGTAAGGATCGAGTAGTAGAGTATTTGCTTATGAGGGCAGAAATGTATGGAGCAGCAGTGTTATGGAGGGCCCCATACAGTGGGGCAAAAAAGTATTTAGTCAGCCACCAATTGTGCAAGTTCACCCACTTAAAAAGATGAGAGAGGCCTGTAATTTTCACCATAGGTACACTTCAACTATGAGAGACAGAATGGGGGGAAAGAATACAGGAAATCACATTGTAGGATTTCTAATGAATTCATTGGTAAATCCCTCAGTAAAATAAGTATTTGGTCACCTACAAACAAGCAAGATATCTGGCTCTCACAGACCTGTAACATCTTCTTTAAGAGTCTCCTCTGTCCTCCACTCGTTACCTGTATTAATGGCACCTGTTTGAACTTGTTATCAGCGTAAAAGACACCTGTCCACAACCTCAAACAGTCACACTCCAAACCCCACTATGGCCAAGACCAAAGAGCTGTCGAAGGACATCAGAAACAAAATTGTAGACCTGCACCAGGCTGGGAAGACTGAATCTGCAATAGGCAAGCAGCTTGGTGTGAAGAAATCAACCGTGGGAGCAATTATTCGAAAATGGACCACTGATAATCTCCCTCGATCTGGGTCTCCACGCAAGATCTCACCCCGTGGTGTCAAAATGATCACAAGAACGGTGAGCAAATATCCCAGAACCACAAGAGGGGACCTAGTGAATGACCTGCAGAGAGCTAGGACCAAAGTAACAAAGGCTACCATCAGTAACACACTACGCCGCCAGGGACTCAAATCATGCAGTGTCAGACGTGTCCCCCTGCTTAAGCCAGTACATGTGCGGGCCCGTCTGAAGTTTGCTAGAGAGCATTTGGATGATCCAGAAGAGGATTGGGCGACTGTCATATGGTCAGATGAAACCAAGGTAGAACTTTTTGGTAGAAACTCAACGTGTTTGGAGGAGAAAGAATGCTGAGTTGCATCCAAAGAACACCATACCTACAGTGAAGCATGGGGGTGGAAACATCATGCTTTGGGGCTGTTTTTCTGCAAAGGGACCAGGACGACTGATCCGTGTAAAGGAAAGAATGAATGGGGCCATATATCGTGAGATTTTGATTGAAAAACTCCTTCCATCAGCAAGGGCATTGAAGATGAAACGTGGCTGGGTCTTTCAGCATGAAAATGATCCCAAACACACCGGCCGGGCAACGAAGGAGTGGCTTCGTAAGAAGCATTTCTTTTTTTTTTTTTTATTATTATTCTTTATTAGATTTTTAAAAAAAGAAATTTATGACACACAAGTATCTGTAAATTACAAATCAATAAATAAAACAGACTTAACATAAACAACAAACAATAGTCATTTTTAATGACTAACATGAATTACTTAAAATCGATAGGACAATGCTCTATGGTAACTAATCCTAATGAAACTTTGGGTCTTAAAGAAGAGGAATTTGTGTCGCTGGCGGAGTAGGCTAGGGTTGAACTCACCAAAGGGATCCCGATCACATAAATATTCCAACTGGACCAGATTTTATTATAAAAATCTAAATCACTTTGGAAAAAGTATCTCTGTGACACTGCCTGAGTTTTAATTTGATTAAGAATTTCATCCCACAACGGATTATTTTGACTCTTCCAATGTCGGGCAATACAAATTTTACATGCTAATAGTATATTAATCAGTAGTATTTTGTTAAATTTAGACATTTGTGGTAAGTGTAAATGGAATAGGAAAGTCTGAGGTGTCAGGCAGATTTTATTACCGGTAATTAATGAGAATAGGAGACTTAATTTTTCCTTAATAATTTTAAGATTTTGACACTCCCACCAAATATGAAGATGTGTTCCAGTGGCTTCATGGCAACGCCAACAGAGACCGTTGTTAGTGTTATACATTTTACTTAGTCTATGTGGAACCAGGTACCAACGATGTAATACCGTATCTGCTCGATTATAAGATGACCCTGATTATAAGACGACCCCCCAAAATCAAAATATTAATTTAGGAAAAAAACAAAAAGCCTGAATATAAGACTACGCTATAGGAAAAAAGTTTTACTAATAAATATTAATTCATGTAAACTAATTTTCATATTTAATAAAAGCTATGATTGAGAAAAATATATTTTTTATTTCCTTTTATTTGCCAACCTGCCCCCCCAATTATGCACATCTCCTCCCAGGCTTGCCACTCTGCCCCCAGAAATGCCTTATACCCCCCTATTTGCCACTCTGCCCCATGATGTGCCTTTTAACCCTCTATATGCCACTCTGCCTCCAGAAATGTCTTATACCCTCCTATATGCCACTGTGCCCCATTATATGCCTTTTAACCCCTATATGCCCCTCTGCCCCATGATATGCCTTATACCCCTATATGCCACTCTGGGGGTGTTAGAAGTGTGATTACAGACTCCCTATGCCATGCTACCACGACCACCCCCCTTACACATCCATGCTATCACACACACACACACACACACTCATTCACAAACATTTAAATACTCATTCATTCCATTAATCACACATACACACACGCTCAACCCCCCCCCACCCCCTTACCTGAACTGCAGATCTCCCACTCGCAGACTTCTGCAGGGGCCCGGCTGTGCAAGCAACCTCTCTGGCCCCGCCCCCAGAGGAAGGAGGGGGGAGGTAGAGTTATGTGAGGACTGTGCTAGCTTCCTGTTCTCCTGCTGCTAATAGCAGAGACGCTGCTCGCGATCAAAGCCCGGTAAGCAGCACGGCCGAAGCAGAATGAGGTCTGATTAGAAGACGACCTCAATTATAAGACGAGGGGTATTTTTCAGAGCATTTGCTCTCGTCTTATAATCGAGCAAATACGGTAATTTAAAATGTTGTTCATGTAGATTTAAACAGTGAACTGCTTTTCTGGTATTCTGCCATGCTTTATACCACTCTTGCAGCTGAAACTCTTTTTGGAGATCCCTTTCCCATAGGGAGATTGTTTTGGACTTTTCCTGAGGTAAAAGATTTATTAACGTTTTTGATACCCTCGAGATTATATTCAGTTGAGGAATTTCCAAAAAGAGTTCGTCTAATATGTCGTGTTTTCTTGGTGAATTTACTGTCAAAAACTGTTTGATACGTAAATACATAAAAAGTTCTTTGTTTGGTAGATTAAATTTTAATTGAATATCAGCAAATGACATCACCAGTTGTCCATCCATAATATCTCTGATATTTAGAATACCACTTTGTTTCCAACCACAAATGTTTAAATCTTTAATATAAATACTCAGGGTTTCTGCAGGTGTCAAGTCAGACATACCTGCTGATATTTTTTCCGAACTTTAGATTTTATCTTTAGGATATCTCTTAGTAAAGGGCTTGCTATTTTTAAGTCCATCGTTGTTTTCTTATTTAGCCATATTAAGTTAAGTGGGTCATTAATGTTACTTAAATTTTTTTCTATGTTATAACAACCTAAATTATATTTATTTTTCAGTCCCCAAGCCATTGCATGAGATATATAAGAAGCCTCATAGAGTCTGTTTAGGTCTGGATAACCTAACCCCTCCTGAGAGATGCTCCTCCTCAAAATATTTTTTGAAATCCTAGGTTTTTTTGCTGACCATACAAATATAGAAAACAATTTTTCAAATTCATCTAATACTTTCTTAGGAACCTTATATGGTATAGTTCTAAACAAATACAATATCTTTGGTATTAAATATGTTTTTACTATGTTTACAGGGCCGGACTGGTCCACCGGGATACCGGGAAATTTCCCGGTGGGCCGGCAGGTCCGTGGGCTGGGACCAGGGGCAATTGCCCCCCAGGCTGCCCGAAATCTAATCTGAGCGGCCGCTGGGTGCTGATGCGGCCGGCCGGCGCTACTATAATACTTTTTTCTTAATTTAATATGGCAAGCTGGTCCGGCTTGCCATATTAAATTTTAAAAATGTTTTACAGTATCGCCGGCCGGCCGCATCAACACCCAGCAGCCGTGTGCGATGGCCGTCTAGTGATGGGAGCAGCGTGAGGGGTGAAAGCTCCGCCCCCTCGCACTGACCTTTTACCCCTCACTCTGCTCCCATCACTATGCGGCCGTCAGATTGCTGGGAATGTAATCTAAACGGCCAATGCGTGCTGATGCCGCCGGCCGGCGCTACTTTAATACTTTTTTTTACTTTATATGGCGAGCCGATCCTGCTTACCATATAAATAAAAAAAAAGTGTTAAAGTAGCTCCGGCCGGGGGCATCAGCACGCACCGGCCGTTTAGATTACATTCCCAGCAGTCTGATGGCTGCATAGTGATGGGAGCAGCGTGAGGTGAAAGCTCCGCCCCCTCACACTCAGACTGCTGCAGCACCGGATGTCAGGTCAGTGACATCCTGTCAGGAGAGAGAAGAGAACAGTGTGCGGGAACAGTGTGAGGACGGAAGTCAAGAGAAGTAAAAGGTGAGTAAAGTAATGTATTTTTTTGTACAAAATGTATAATATTTTTTTGTATGTGTTAAAAACAAAAAAAATCAGCATGTGTGTGTATGTAAGTGTGTCCCCCTATATGCCACTCTGCCTCCAGAAATGCCTTTTACCCCCCTATATGCCACTCTGTCCCATGACATGCCTTTTAACCCCCTATATGCCAGAGTGGCATATATGGGTAAAAGGCATTTCTGGATGCAGAGTGACATATAGGGGATTAAAAGGCATATGATGGGACAGAGTGGCATATAGGGGAACATAAGGCTTTTTTGGAGGCAGAGTGCCCTTTATGCCACTCTGCCTCCAGAAATGCCTTATACCCATAAATGCCACTCTGTCCCATGATATGCCTTCTAACCCCCTATATGCCACTGCCATATAGGGGGTTAAAAGGCATATCATAGGACAGAGTGACATATAGGGGATTAAAAGGCATATCATGGGACAGAGTGGCATATAGGGGGACATAAGGCTTTTCTGGAGGCAGAGTGCCCCATGATATGCCTTTTTGCCACGCTGCCTCCAGAAATGCCTTATACCCCCCTATATGCCACTCTGTCCCATGATATGCCTTTTAACCCCCTATAAGGCAGAGTGGCATATAGGAGGTTAGAAGGCATATCATGAGACAGAGTGGCATATAGGGGTATAAGGCATTTCTGGATGCAGAGTGACATAGAGGAGGTCAAAAGGCATATCTGGAGGTATAGTGGCAAAAGGGGGGTTAAAAGGCTTATCACGGGGCAGAGGGGCATATAGGAGGATTGAGGCATATCAGGGAGGCAGAGTGGCATATGGGGGGTATAAGGCATATCATGGGGCAGAGTGGCATATAGGAGGGTATAAAGCATATCCGGGAGGCAGAGTGGCATATAGGAGGGCATAAGGCTTTTCTGGAGGCAGAGTGCCCCATGATATGCCTTTTAACCCCCTTTATGCCACTCTGCCTCCAGGAATGCCTTATACCCCCTATATGCCGCTCTGTCCCATGATATGCCTTTTGACCCCTATATGGCAGAGTGGCATACAGGGGGTTAAAAGGCATATCACGGGACAGAGTGGCATATAGGGGGTATAAGGCATTTCTGGAGGCAGAGTGGCATATAGGGGGTTAGAAGGCATATCAGGGGGGCAGAGTGGCAAGCCTGGGGACAGATGTGCATAACTCGGGGGTAGGTTGGCAAATAAAAGGAAAAAAAAAAACATGTCTCAATCATAGCTTTTATTAAATATGGAAAAAAATTGTCTACATGAATTAATAAAGAAATAAAAGTTTCTTACCAGAATATCGTGAAGAATAATGTGATCAGTGTTTTGTTCCACTGAACTTTTTCATCTAAAATGTTCGCTGTAGCAAATGTTTTGATCCCATTATGTGTAATGTATTTAATTTATTAGGGCCTTTTAACACTTTTGCTTTCTGGCATTTTAATACAAATAATAAGATAAAAAGAATGGCGAATAGTGTGAGTCGGGTATGTATAAGGGGTGCGTGTGGTTAAAGAGCGCGACCGTGAGATAAACTATATGGGGCTGGTCTCCAAATTTTTCCAGGGCTGCTTTTCAGTCCCAGTCCGGCCCTGTATGTTTATACGTCCTAACCATGAAAGTTCTATTTTTTTCCATTTTGAAGTTAGTTCTTTCATTTCCACTAGCAAAACAGTATAATTTAAAGAAATTATATGTAAAGGATTTTTACTAATTTTAATACCCAGATATTCAACTATATTCTGAGATTTGATTGCATAATTTCCTTCTGAGAGGAATCTTTGTTGGTTTTCATTCAAATATAATGTTATTACTTGTGTCTTTAAAAAATTTAATTTGTAATTAGAAAAAGATGCATATTTCTTTATTTCTTCTAAAATAGAAGGAAATGACTGTTCTGGAAGTGACAGCGTTAAGAGTACATCGACTGCATATAATATAAATGAATGTTCCTGAGAACCTATTTTTATCCCGTGAATCTTTTGTGAATTTCTAATTGATGCTGCTAGAGGTTCCATGACCAGGGCATATATCAATGGTGCTAAAGGACAGCCTTGGCGGGTGCCGTTTTGAATTGTAAAAGATTTAGATTCGAAAGCAAGTCCTTTTATTCTAGCCATAGGGGATGAATATAATGCCATAATGTATCTTAAGAATCTTTCATTTAGTCCAAACATTTGAAAAGTTGCTTCCATAAATTTCCAATTGACTCTGTCAAAAGCTTTTTCTGCATCTAATGCTAGAAAAGCTGAGGGAATATTCTTACTATGGACTTCCTCTAATATATTAAAGAGTCTACGGGTGTTGTCTTCTCCCGATCTACCTGAAATGAAACCTGTTTGATCAGGATGGATAAGATCTGGTATAACTATTTTAAGTCTTTGAGCTAATATTTTGGAGAAGATTTTTACATCTACATTTATAAGGGAAATTGGTCTATAATTGATGTATCTTTTCCTGGTTTTGGTATTGGAGTTATTATCGCCTCCAACATTTCATTTGGAAATTTACCTATTTCTTCAAAGAGTCGTTTAAAAATCTGTGATAGCTCTGTATTCAAGATTTTATAAAATAATGCTGAAAATCCATCCGGGCCTGGTGCTTTCCCTGCTGTCAAACTATTTATGGCTTCCTCAATTTCTGTAATAGAGAATGTTTGATTTAATATATTCGATTGCTCTGTTGTTATTTGAGGAAGATCTAACTTCTTCAGGTAAGAAAATATTTGTGCATCTGTTTTATTTAAATCTTCCAGATTATACAATGATTCATAGTAACTTTTGAAGGCGTCTCCAATTTGGGACGGGGACAGACAGGTTTTATCTTTAAAGCGTATTTGTTTAATCCTATTTTGATTTTGAGCTTTAAGTTTATTTGTTAAATCTCGAGAGATTCGGTTGTTTCTGCAATACCATTTCTGTTTTAAACGAGTCATAATTTCCTCTGTTTTAATTTGTAATTTAGTTAATATCTCTTCTTTAATTGAGTTTATTTCTTCTAGTTTGTCTTCATTAGGGTTAATCTTATTGATTCTCTCTGCTTTTGCTAACGCAATGTGCAGTTCTGCCAAGTTTTTACCCCTAGATTTTTTGATCCACGATGCTTTTTTGATTAGGTGTCCTCTCAGAAAGCATTTCATTGCGCACCACAAAGTGGTCACTGAGATTTCTCCTGTATTGTTGGTTTCTAAAAATAGCTTCGTTAAGGAGCGGAGTTCTTTTTTATTTTCTTCTGATTTTATTAATTGCTCATTCAGACGCCATCTAAATCTCTTGTTATAATTTGGATTATCTAAAATTTGTATGTAAACTGGTGCGTGGTCAGACCATGTGATACTACCTATCAAAGAGGAGGAGCATCTCTCCAGTGTTAGTCCTGACATAAAAAAAGTATCTATGCGGGAATAAGATTTATGAGGTGCAGAATAAAAGGTATAATCTAATTCGTCTGGGTGCATGGTTCGCCAAACGTCATACAGATTTTGTTGAAATAAGGAAGCTGAAAATGTTTCAGCTTTTTTTTTAACCCTTTATCATATATTCCTGTTTTCTTTAATCATTTCCTGTCTAAATTGAAGTCTTGAATGCAATTTAAATCGCCCCCTATTATCACTAAACCTTTTTCGACTTTTTCTAAAGTTTCCAACGAATCGTTAATAAATTTAGCTGATAATTCTGAAGGGGCGTAGAGAGACATCAATGTATAGAAAGTATCATTAATTTTACAAATTAAAGTTAAGCGTCTCCCTTCTTTATCTGAATCATGTGTAATATATTCAAATTTAACTCTATGGGATATTATAATTGCAACTCCTCTTTTCTTTTTCTCTGTCATGGAGGCAGTATATATGTGAGGATATTTACGATATTTCCACATTGGAATTTGTTGTTTTTGCCAGTGGGTTTCTTGTACAAATGCAATATCTATATTTTCGTATAACATGGAATCATAAAGAAAAGATCTTTTATACGGTGAGTTCAACCCTTGCGCATTAATTGTTACTAGTTTAAGAGTCATAAGATTAATTGATGAAAAAGTGTTATAACATAAAGACCCATAATCATCGCCAGTCCAACACTCCTCCATATTAAGACCTTTTTGGTTTCAAGAAAGAGGCCATTGAGCTTAACACTAAACAAAAAGTATAATAAATATACACTAACTTGCGGTACAAAAACATACATTAAATCATTCGAACTGTCTCCAAAATTTAGGAGGGGGTAATTTACCATCCACCGTTTATGGAGAAAAAATCCCTGATCCATCTGGGATTCATATGGGGGGTATATAGGGTTACGTGTTAGAGAGAAAAAAAAAAGAGAAAAAAAAATATAGCCGTGTCTCAGCTGTGTTGTATACATTCTTAATTAATCATATGTTTCTATCTAGAGAGAGGGAGAGAGGGGGAAAAAAAAGAAAGAAGGGAGGAGAAAAGAAAGGAGAGGAAGGGAGAAAAGAGAAATCTGTGTGATAAGTGTTATGTGTAGGTTCTCCGTATCTTTAATTTGCGTAAAAATCACATTATAACAAGAAACAAACAAATCATGTACAAACAAACAAACAATAAATAAATAAATAATTTAAAAAACCCACAAAACAAAATAAAAAAAAAAAAGATCTGTGTGTGTACGGAGTGATGGCGTAGAGACGCACGTACGCGTGATGGGGGCGTTCCTGGGGCTGCGTGATTGAGACGGGAGCAACGGCTGACCGAGCGACTGAGCTGTGGGTCTCCTGCGATTGAGCGGCTGCGCGGCTGTGAGGCAGGGCAGCTGTGCAGTAGTGTAGTGATGGGAAGTTCGGATCATTAAAGTGAATCGGATCATTTCGATTCGTTCACTGAAATGATCCGATTCATGATCCGGATCTTCGGATCACTCAGTGTGTCTGCACGGAGTTACTGTTTTCCAGTAACTCCGTGCAGGCACACTAACGATTGGCCCCGCCCCTTTCATTATGAATCCTCCCCCCTGCCTCCAGTGATGTCAATGAAGGCAGAGAGTCGTTCAAAGATTCGGATCTTACAGGGATCCGAATCTTACAGTGATCCGGATCACTGTAAGATCCGGATCATTGTAAGGTCCGGATCATTGTAAGATCCGGATCATTGTAAGATCCGGATCATTGTAAGATCCGGATCTTTGAACGACTCTCTGCCTTCATTGGCATTCTAATCATTCAGAGAATATCACCATACTGTTATAAATAAATACATTAATAATCACTGCCCCCAGGATTTACATTCCCCTTTACCTGCAACTGCACCTTAAGCTAACTTTATTAAATTAATTAAATTAACCCTCACCATTAAATTAACCCTAAACACCCCATCATCCATGACTGCCCTAAAATTAACCCTTAACACCCCATCAACCATGACTGCCCCTAAAATTAACCCTTAACACCCCATTAACCATAACTGCCCCCAAATTAACCCTAAACACCCCATTAAGCATAACTGCCCCTAAATTAACCCTAAACACCCCGTTAAGCATAACTGCCCCCAAATTAACCCTAAACACCCCATTAAGCATAACTGCCCCCAAATTAACCCTAAACACCTCATTAAGCATAAATGCCCCTAAATTAACACTAAAGACCCCATTAAGCATAACTGCCCCCAAATTAACCCTAAACACCTCATTAAGCATAACTGCCCCTAAATTAACATTAAAGACCCCATTAAGCATAACTGCCCCTAAATTATCCTTAAACACCCCATTAAGCATAACTGCCCCCAAATTAACACTAAAGACCCCATCAACCATACCAATTTATTAGGTAATTTATCTGGAGTACATGCAATTAATTTAGGGGCAGTTATGGTTAATGGAGTATATAGGGTTAATTTCAGGGGCCGTTATGGTTAATGGGGTCTTTAGGGTTAATTTCAGGGGCCGTTATGGTTAATGGGATCTTTACGGTTAATTTCAGGGGCAGTTATGGTTGATGGGGTATAAGGGTTAATTTTATGCTGATGACTGAGGGTTAATTTAATTAATTTAATAAAGTTAACTGTAGGTGCAGTTATAGGTAAAGGGGGGCAAACTCAGGGGAATCTAAATCCTGGGGGCAGTGTGAACATTATTAATGTATTTATTTATAAAAGTATGGTATCAGTAATATTCTCTGAATGATTCGAATCTCTGTAAGATTCGGATCCTTGTAAGATCCGGATCCCTGTAAGATTCGAATCATTCGACTCTTCGGTTGATTCGACTCTTCGGTTCATTCGACTCTTTGAACGACTCTCTGACTCTATGAGTCATCGTTCCTGTGAGAATTAATGAGCTGTAACCTGACCCCAGAGTGCTCTGCAGATGACTCACAGCTCTAGGATCAGGTTACAGCTGCATGATGATTCACAGACTGAACCGCTACAAACGAATCGTTCAGTCTAGTGAACCGACTCATCCGGATCACTAAAAAGAACCGGATCAAATGAACGATTCGTTCATGATCTGGACATCACTACAGTAGTGCGGCTGTGCGGCTGAGCGGCTAGACTGGACGACTGGACGAGTGTGGTGGTCCGTCTGCAGTGTCTGCGGGACTGATTGGAGAATCATCTCTTTTCTTTGCTTGGAGTCTGGAACTGTCTGTATTTTCAATGTGAAGAAGAAATCAACAAGACCTTGTATCTGAAACTTTGAATCAGCAAAACTGGTAGGACCAGATTTAATTGGCTTATACTGGCTTATACTGATTATATTGACTCACACCTTTTGATATATAGTAACTGGATATATTTTTTGAACCTTCCCAAGAATACAAATTCTGGAAAAAAACCTGAATACAGCTATATGAGTCTTGATATATACAGAGGAGACAGTTTTTCTCTATATTTCAGTTGGGTTTATAGCTCTATGATTAAATAATGTGAATTAATGGAGAAAAGCTGAATGTGAACCAATGAACTAATGCATTTTTCCTTGATACACACATTCATACTGTTTTTTGTCCATCTTGAACTCTGTTACATTGAGAAATCTGCCACCAAAAGATCTAAATATAGTCAGATGAGATTCGTTATACACAGAAGAAGAAGCAAGGGAATTTCGTTTTTAATCAAGTAACTTGTGATAAAACAATCTGAGCCAAGAAGCTTAGCGAAGAGTTGATTGACATTAAACCAGTACCAGACTGACTTACTTTTTCTTTTTGGACTATATGGACAGTTATTCTAACACAAAAAGAAATCTCTTCAGGTATATTTTGAACGTACTGAAGTCTTTTACACAGAAATTATCATCTTATTTATTATGCCTCCCAAAACGTTTAAGTTTGAGAAAACAGATAAAATGGATAAAGGGGAGAAGAATAAAAACACTAACAAATCCAGAAAACCACAATCTATACACACTTTCTACTCTCTTCGCAGCCAATTGAGTCTCTCTGAATCACCTGAAAAATCAGTATTAGAGCACTCCGTAGAAGAACCAGTTCATACTCAATGGTCTTATATATCTCATAAAGATTTATCAACGGCTCTAGAGACTTTATACGATAAAATTAAATCTGACCTCGGTAGAAATTTGAAAGACTATAAGGATGAAACTTCCTCCATAAAGTCATTATTAGCTTCCCAATCTCAGGAGATCTCCACTCTTCAACAGACTATCAAGGATCTAAAAATGCAAAATGAAGAATATAATCTGGAAATTAATAATAATGGCGTATAAATTAGCAGATATGGAAGACAACTCCAGAAGAAAAACTTAAGAATCAGAGGTATTCCAGAAGCAATTCCAAACTTGGATCAATATATTAAGGAACTCTTGGCTACATATATAGATATTAAACTGCCGGGACCAACACCAGTCGGTAAGGTCTATAGAATTTCAAAACCTTCTAACCCTACTTATAAAGACCAAGACAGAGATACCATAGTTATTTTTGCCAGTTTGTGGATCAAAGATCAGTTTGTAAAGGAATGGAGCGGAAACCCTCAAAAAAATAAGAAATTTGTATCATTAATTTTTTATCCCGATCTTTCCAAGGCTACAAGTATCAACAGGAAGAAATTTGCGGACTTTACAGTATGCTTAAGAGGAAATAACATCAAATATACCTGGGGTTTTCCGACTAAAATTAGGGTCACCTATAGCGGAAAGATCTACATCTGTCATGACCCTGAACAGCTCAAAGCTAAATTAATTTCCTGGGGTTTAATACAACGAACCTCAGATATTGAAGTATAGAAGTTCCCGAATTTTTTTTTTTTTTTTCCTCCTTAGAAACATATGATAAATTAAGAATATATACAACACAGTTGAGACATGGGATATTTAAAACTACACATTATAGAGACATTTTTCTTATTTACCTGCAAGGAATAACATTTAAATGTAATGTATATGTAAAACTCGTAAGAAGCATTTCAAGGTCTTGGAGTGGCCTAGCCAGTCTCCAGATCTCAACCCCATAGAAAACCTTTGGAGGGAGTTGAAAGTCCGTGTTGCCCAGCGACAGCCCCAAAACATCACTGCTCTAGAGGAGATCTGCATGGAGGAATGGTCCAAAATACCAGCAACAGTGTGTGAAAACCTTGTGAAGACTTACAGAAAATGTTTGACCTCTGTCATTGCCAACAAAGTGTCCAGTGTCTTACCTCTCTCACTCCAATTCACCCTTTCCTCTGCTTTCTAATTCTTTAGGTCCTGTGCCACAAGAGAGCAAGAGGTCTTTTCCTTCAGACCTCTGTTTCAGTGCTCTCTTGCTGCTTGTGCGGCTTCTATGCTAAGCGCAGGCAAATGACGTCATATCCAGGATCTGGCACACAGTGTTAGGGAGTGCTGAAACAGAGCTCTTTAGTGCTGAGCCCCGTGATATGACGCCAGCATAGCTTGAGCTTTGCGATGGAGCGGTTACTGGTCTCTTTTATTTTAAGATAATTTAAAAAATTAACCGGCAACCAGGCATGCCCGTCATAGGTTTGGCATTGTTACTTTAAGGTAACTACTGCTTCTTTGTGGTGTATTATTATTAGTTAAAAAAATAACTTTTGACAAGATCTCCCTGCAGTAAACTTGTGCTGATATGATCTTGCAAACCACTTACATTAACATATTCTGTTCTATAACATGACACATAATACTTACTATATTGTACCTGCTATTTTTTGTGTGTGTGGTGGTACTATAATTACCAACTTCCGATCTTCTGGAACTACTTTCAGTATTGGCTGGTTAAAACAAGTCTGCTAGCAGTTTTGCCAGAACACACTGAAGCACTTTTAATAACTTTATTAATTGATTTATGTTTTACTTTGTAGAGTTCCGCCTCTGTAAAACACACATTTTACATATTTCCCTACTTCTCATTTCTAACTTAAGTCACTTCACCATTCTCTGTAAAAACTTAACAGAAGTATTTATTTATGCACTCAGCTAGATCTATATCTTCATTTACATAACTCCCATCATTTATCTTTTCTCCAATTATTCCTTGTTCACATTTTCTCCTGTCACTTATATATCTAAAATTGCATGTTCTTTGGCACATCTAGTAAAAAGGTTTTGATTCCATAAGCTTAGCTTATGATGAACGGCTCTGATCTTTTAAGAATGCTTATAGTTCCTTAATGCTACCTTATTCTCCTCCAATAAATGGAGAGTACCACATTGTTTTTTTCTTACTTACAAGTTTAATGCAATGCTTTAGCAGAGCATTTCTTCTCAGACTCTATCTAAATTTGTCCAGGCTTCAAGGCACTATGTTGTGTCCCCTGTGGCATCTTATCCTTAGGAGACCGCTTGTGAACCCTTGTCTTACATCCTAGTCCCATTTGCACACATCCTCTGTCTTTCAGCATGGATGTGTCATCAAAGAAGTAATTTATACAGGCAACATCATGCTGATGCGCATCCCCTCTATCACTTTACTTATGGTGCAACACAGTGCACATCAATGATCATACAGGCAACTCAACCTGTCCTTTACAAACACCACATGCACACACGTACAACATTGTTAATATCATTAATGTTAATATTACAACATACAAAGACAAATGTATGCTTTGTTGAACCGGGTTGCCTAAGAGCATTTACTGTTCCAGTGTGACTGTGCTCTTGTGAACAAAGCAATGTCCATAAAGACACATACATACAAAGGAGGGGCTACCCAATACTAATGTCCATGGTCAGGGGCGGGCTGGGCCGGGGGGCAGGGGGGCAATTGCCCCCCAGGCTGCCCTGAATCCGGGCTGGCCGGCTGGCCGGGCGGCCGGCAGACGAACATTCATGGCAGCCGCAAAGTTATCCGCAAAGTATCCAAAAACGATACGCGCGGCAACTGTGGCTGTGTGTCGGGACTTGATAACAGGACAGGACACAGAAGAGGAAGAAGAAAGAGGAAGAATGAAGAGGAGGAGGAAAAGTGACAGTGCCAGAGGAAAGGTAGGAAAATATTAGTAAGTGTGTGAGAGTGATGGGTGTTATGCTGTAGTTTATGATGAATGTTTGTGAATGAGGGTTTCAGATTGCATGGAAGTGTGGGGGGATAGCATGGCATATGAAGGCTGTCTAGGCATGATAGGAGTGTGCTGTTATCAATTTTTTTATTTTTTTTCGTCCAATAATTCAATAACAGTATTAATAGATATATATGGTTGCAAACAGCAATCACACGCCTATCATGCTAAGTCAGCCAGTACATGCTAGAACCTGGGCATGATAGGATTGTGATTGCTGTTAATTATATGTATATATAGGTATATATATATATATATTAATATTGTTGATTTATTTTTTGTCTAATTTTGGTGTGTTACTTTTAATAAAGTATTTTAAACTTTTTTTTTTCGGATTTGGCCAAATGAATGCTGAATTTTCAGTTCGGTGCATCCCTACTATGTACTAAGCCAGTCACTGAAGTGTTAGGCCTACACCACATCAATGTTTGGCTTAGTATATAGTGATAGGGGTTGTACTGCAGTATTGTCTGGCTCAAAGTATAGGCACACATTGACGGTGGTACAGCGTAATCCCTAAGTATATAATGATAACAGTTATGCTGTACCACCGTCAATGTGTGCCTCAGTATATAATGATAACAATTTTGCTGTACCCCTGTCAATGTTTGCCTAACCATAGAAACTATGCAGTTTTAAAGTGTGTGTGTGGGGGGGGTGCCACATACAGGATCTGCCACAGGTGCCAAATACTCTAGGTACGCCCCTGCATCATGTAGCAGTCAGACCCAATGGCCATTCCTCAGCTCTTCGTCCCACGTCTTAAAAGGGGTGGGATAAAGAGCTGAGGCACGGCTATTGGGCGGCGCAGTGCGTGCACGCCGGCCGCTTGAATTTCATTAGGCGCCAGTGGAGTGACTGCTTTCAATGTTGCTCGCAGCCGCTTTGGTGGCGCAATGGACCACTTGACTAGACTTGCCCCCCAGGCCTTAGGCTGCCAGCCCTCCCCTGTCCATGGTTTTGGCTTGGGATGTCCAACAAGCAAATATTGAGATGTCAGGTGTCCACATACATTAGGTCACATAGTGTATCAAGGCAAAACTATTTACCAAATAAATATAGGCATACCCTTAGAACATAGTCTTTTTAGGATTAAATGGAACTGTAATGTGTTAAAGGAGGTCTACTGTATTTCCAGTTCTCTTTATAATTACACACTTTACACTCATTACACTCATACATACTTGCTGAAAGAGAACTTAAATAACTTTAACTTCTTTTCCAGCAAGTACGTTTTTTCTGTTCCAGGACATATGTTTTTTCTCCATGCCTCTCATAATGAAACACAGCCATAACTGATACATTTCCCTTTTGATAACCCATATCTCTCTGCTCATCTTTCCTCTCGAGCGTCCTTTTCCAGAGAGCTCAGAATGTTTGGTGGGTATTGGTTCTACAACCCTAAAATGTCACAATAATGTGTGTAACAGGTTCACCAAGAGAGCTGTAGTAACTCCCAGAGATCACCCATATGTATCCTCCTGTTGTCCCCAGAATAACTTCCAGCACCAGCCAGCATGCACACCTTGGAACCCTGCTAAGTGTACCCAATAAGTAGACACAACTACCTTGAATTGAGTACAGCAGGAATGAACGGTTTATTGTTGTAAAACATAAACTCATATATCCACAGAACTTCATTAACATAAATTAACATTGATAAACAGGTACATGTAGACAACCCAACTTTAATCTCCTTTATCCCCTGAATCTCCCCCTGGCAGCAATCCTGTTAATGGGATTAGTTTACACAATGGAGTTCCTGCCTGTGCAATCTTTGTTTGGCAGCCAGGCTGGAGCCATCTCTGACTACCTTGGGGCCTTGTATGACAGGTCATTCTGTCACATAGTGTATAGAATAAAACAGTGAATGGGTTTATAAATGAAAGTATATAAATTGAAAGGTTCCTTAAAGGGACAATTTACTGTCCCTGCCATTGCATACTTAAGTACTCTGTGAGTTAATATACTGTACATTCATCTATGCATTTTTACGTGACACAGAAACTGAATCCCTTCAGCTTCAGCTGCACTCCTCATTTATGTTCCTGCAATGCTTGGCAATGATTGGCTGCTTGAAGCAGACAATCTCTGTGGGGAAAGTGCTTTATTGGGAACTCATTCTCTGGAGCTGGCTAGAGGTAAGTACATCATGTGCAGGGAGATGTATTTGGCCTAACCCATCTCCTGCATGGTAACTAGCTGGGAAGACAGAGAAAGGGTCAAATTTATATGGGTGGGAGGATCTACAGAGTCCCTCCATACATAAACATTTAAAGTACGTATGATAGCTAAGGTGTCCCTTTAAACTTCTTTACATTCAAAAAAAACACCTTTACATTTCAGGTTCCATATATGACATTCAAGGCACTGAATGTTCTTTATCTACCGGGGATGTACTTAAAGTCATTAGCAAGAGGTTGAAGTCTGTATCTCTTGTGGATTCAAAGACTGGAAAGTACCATCATCTTCCTGTAAATTTTCAAGGTAAATACGAAATCAGTTTATTTTCAATATGTGTATGTTTGTGAGCATGGATGTGTAATTGTGTGCGTGATTGAGCATGGATGTGTAATAGTGTGTCAGAGTGGATGTGTAATTGTGTGTGTGTGAGCATGGATGTGTAGGTGTGTGTGTGTGTTTGAGAGCATGTATGAGAGTATGTGTAAGTGGGTGAAATGGAGTGTGTTAGAATGAATGTGCATGTGCGTGTTAGTGAGTATGAGTAAGTATGTGTAATTAGTGTGTGCTTACATATGTGTGCCAGAGTCTATGTTGAAGGGAGGGGAGCGGGACAAAGAGGGCACATACAAGTTGTGAAGTTGGGTGCCCCGGGGCAATTTTCTCACCAGGGACCTGTGGTTTCTAGTTATGCCCCTTATGTTTCTAAGTGTCTGGAGCTCATTTACTAGCGTTTAGGTGTGTGTCTCGCAGACATATACAGCTTAAATGCAATCCTGCTTGTGCACAGTATAATAGATTGTATATAGGCACCATGTAACAGGACCCAAAAACAGGACTGTCACAGCAAATCCGGGACTGTTGGCAAGTATGGAATACTCTGCCTAATGAAGGTTCATTAGCATGTCAAGAAAGAATCAGCACAGTGTGGTATTACAGCTGGGAAAGCCACCCAAAATATCGTGAATAGGACAATGACAGCTTCCAGTTCTGCAAATAAATGAAATGTATTGGAACAAAATGTAATGAAACCAGGTTTTTATTAATGCTAACCTACATTAAATTATTGTATACAGCACTATCTTATACTCAAAGAGAAACTTATTTTTAACAAACACTGTCATTTCAGCCTAGATCAATATATATATATAATAGACAAAGGCAGATGTGCAATTATAATTTGTCGTCTTTCTTTTAGTACGTTGTTGAAATACATATTCAAAAATATAAGCTTTTACGGGTATAGACCTCCACTCCAATTGCATTCATGCACTTTTTGTACAGCTTTATGTGTTTTCTCAATCATAATTGTAAAGCACTGTATTGGTGATATATAATTTATCTTTTCATATGACATTTTTCTGTAGCTTCACCAATGTCCTCAACTCATTTCATAAAGACTGTCAAAAAATGATAAAAACAGTATCTTTGTCATATATTCTAGGTTTGTTTGAAATATCAGAGGATACATGTATATACAACAACTTTGGTGCGTTGCATAATGAATTGTGTAGTGGTGGCTACACACATGGATTCTGGTTTTCATCATTGTCAGACATGATCATTGGAGGCCAACTCATCAGGAGGCACATTCCAATTCAATACATGTCAACCGAGACATACAAAAAATGCAAATATGCTAATTGCCAAATGTACGTGGGTCCCAAAGCACTCTGTCTCAAAATACCTTTTTCGAAGGAAGGACAGTTTTATGAACATAAGGCACTGGAATCATACTCACTGGATAAAATTTTACAGTCACCTATCTTATTGAAAAGTTGCCTGAGATGCAGTGAAATAGGAAATGGTTCATATATTGTATGCCCAGTTTATGAAATTGCAACTGTTATGCACAGTGAGTATTAACTTAAACTTGATTACTGCTATTCATACTCTCTGACTTGGACTTTTGTGTTAATGTGTTAATTATTACATCATAAAATGCACACATTTTTGTAATAAATCTGTGTTGTTATCCTGCCATTCTTCCATTATTAGGGTTGGAAGAGATCCTGTTATAGAGGGAAACAACTGTGTTAAGGTGATACCTTCATTTGCTGAGGAGATTTACAGTGCAAATTTCCAAGTAAACTTAAAGAAAGAGAGCTCCTGACAGCCCTACTAAGGAAGAATGCACATTAAAATACTCTTGGTATTTTAAAATGAATTCTTCCATGATCTGCTCAAAACAGCCATGCAGTGGCAGGAAAGTGATCCCACTAAAATTAATAGAGACACTTTCCAAGCTGTCGGGAACATACCCCGCCAACACTGCCATTGATGGCCAAACACAACTTACAGAAATAGCTGTGAAGCAGGGTAAGGGTCAACTGCATACTGGGACTCTGCATTTGACCCTTTAAGACTCTTCTTAAGTCATGTTATAAAGTTAAAGCTTTTACATGTAAACAGGCATTGTTAGAGTAGTAGATAAGATCTGTAAAGTTTAGACTTGTGACTAGTCATTAGCAGAAGTGCGATGTACACATTGCTCAACTGATGTAGCCCCTGGGAGTGTCAAAAGTCTCCCAGTAGATAGTGTCTGCATTTCTGCATGATGATTATTCCATAATGATGTTATGTAAACGTGTGTGCTGCTTTCACATCTCTATGTTTTGCACACCCATGTCTTCATTTTCTACTGGTGTTCAATTCGCCTCAATCCATTACAAACAGGGTCTACACATGCAAACTCCAATGATATTTAACAATAGAGAACATTGCCAGTACTTCTGTTTGTATGTTTGGTATTAAACAGTGGTAATATTTGCTACCACTTTGGTTGTATAAAGTCAAACTAGTGCAATCATCATATCAATCATTGGAATGTTCCTACTGGTGTCTCCACTTTCACTACTTTGCTAAATAATTTCTGTTTATACATAACCCAAATTTATACATAACCCAATTTAAGAATCATGTTACAGTATTGCCCTGAACGGGTACAGCTGTAGGATATAGGTCTTAGGATATGAATACTTTTCTTTATGTCACTTTTAGTTTACTTAATACAGCCAATGAGCGAAGAGTAGCATAGAACATTCTGAACTCACATATGTATAGTTTAAACACACAGGGAGTTGTCACTGTAAAACAAATAAGGTTAAGTTAGAAACATGTCAAGTTTATTTGTGTGGCTTTTTTCACAAGATGTATTCTATTTTACAACAGTGAGAAAAGATCTTGTGATAATGCAATCAAGTCTAGAAGTAGATGTGATAGATATAACTGATAATTGTGGAGTCATCGATTTTGTCAAACCTTTGTCCTTGACCGAAGCTTCTGAGTGTGAAGACAAGTTCCCCATTGTAGCAGAGATCTTGGACAATTCAAAATACACCTCCTTTTTGAAAAGTGACATATTTTCCGCTTTGCGAAAAGGTAAAAAAATTGTTATTCACAAGAAGTTCCTCTCCAGAAAAGTTTTAGCCACTGCTAGCAAAGGGAAGCTTTCTAGCTTCTTCTACATCCATGATTCATACAAAGGGATGTTTCGACAACGGCCAAGGGAGTTTTCAACAATATATGATCTTTGGATCCATGCTGTAGCAGGAACAAAACTGAATGTTGTAGTAACTCAGGATAGTGAATGTTTGGAGGGCTCTTTTCCATCCTTAGGTATTGGGGATCACCTTAAGGTTCTGCATCACACCACAAGGAAAATATCAACCAAGGATGTTGATTTTCTAGTTTGTAGAAAGGAGTTAGCTGCTGCTGCTGCTGCTGATGATGATGATGATGAATCAGAGGAGATTGTGCTGCCTTTGAACCTGGAAGGCCGTTTTGTGGAAGAAATTACAAATAACAAAAAATATAGCCTCAACAGTTTAATCCAAACACTTACACTTCCATGTGAAGTGAAGGTTGTAGCAAAAGATCCGTCCATGAACTGTGACCCCCTGTGTTCATTTTCTTTGCTCAAGCTAGAGGAGTTGATTGAAGAACCTGTGCTGTTGATTGGCTTTCAAGAGACTCCATCTGAATGCTTTGAACTTCCAATTAAATACTCTGATGTTTCCTTGGTTTTCCTTGAGGATCCAGTCCCACCAAGTAAGGAACCAAACATGGTAGCACATGTGGAAGAACTAACAGAATGTTTTTACTATAGTATACGGAAAGACCAACCATGCAAGGAGCTTCCACCACCCAGGCCCCCTAAAAGACAGACTAGTCTGAAAGTGGAGCGTCCATACAATAATTATGCAAGTGAGAAAAATCCAGCATCTATTAAGGTGAGGGTATGTATATTCTGATTTGTTACCATCTTGTTATACTGGTGAAGAAATAAATACTGATTTATGTATTTTTTATTGTTTGATTTATTTCTTTTAACTGTAATTATATTTGTTTAAAGTATTGCAAGTCAAAATTCACCTATTAACTCTTCTACTAACAAATTTACAACTCAACTGCAACTCTCCAGCCACTTGCAGAGCAAAATCCAGGACTTCCATGCAAAAGTACCGGTATGCGTTGCGCCCTCACTAGGCTTCAGGGACACCCAATGTCTGCTACACCTTTGTTGTCAGAGGAGATCCATCATAACTTTATATTGTGTGGTTGGCTGCACATTGAAAAAATATTGTCATTTGGTGGATCAGGTGTAAGGTTTATGTCCAAGTGGCGAGCCCTCAGTCTATGAGAGAGCAACTGATGAACCAGGCTGATAAGGGTGAATCCCTGAGTTGCTAATTTTCAATTCAATACAATCTGGCTATGTCAAAGTTATTAGTGTGCAGTTGAGTTTCTTGTTCAAAATATGTATTTAATATGTTAGTTTGACATTTGATCTGCCAACGATACTTTACTCTTTACCTTTAGTGAATTGAGAAAATGATCTCCTCATAATCCTGATCTCTTTAACGCTTTATCTTTCTCTACCATTATTATTATAATGTTTCCAAATATTCAGATAAATAGACCTATTACCAAAGGATAACTATAATTTTGATTTTAAAATTATCTGTGAGTCCATTTTTTCTTGGCCTAATATGAAAATAGTTCTGTTATCAAAACTATATTGCATATTTAAATTGTTCATTTTTACAAAAAAGTGATATCAATGCCACTGTTTCATGACTCCAGTGGCTTCATGACTCCAGCCATATTTATATAACTCTACAGCTGGAAGAGTTACCCTACCAGAGGTTAGAGTGCACGCACATCCACTTGCAACCTCAGTAAAACTCCTCTCACAAAATAAACTAGATTTTATAGACTAGGAGGCATACAAACATAAATAAACTGTTGGCATGCTGTGCACTGCTATATCTGTTTTATTGATAACTTTAGAGTTGTTACTATATAAAGTAAAACCAAAGTATGGTTCGGTTTTTATAGTTTGGTGACCAGATCTCTTTCTCGTTGTAGGCTTCACCAACAGCTTTTCTCAATCCCCTGGAAAAGCATATAGATACCCCACAGAAAAGTATGTCATGTATGAGTAATCCGAACACTTCCACTCCAAGGATAGATACAGTTGAAGAAGGTGGGTGTGTTGGCATGTTTTTGCAAACTGATGGATGATTTCTTAAGACAAGTTTGAAAAAGAATACAATTATTATGGAGAATCCATTTCAGGTGCCAGAAAATGGCTTTTTACTCTGGCACCTTAGCATATTAGAATAGTAAGCAGATATGTAATATTTTGTAATATGATATGGCTTATTATTATATGTTTTGCTTTCTCAATGTGAGCTCTACAGTTGATTGCACATTTTTGACATTTTTAAGGATTGATGCCTTGTGACATGACAAATTACTGAATGTCCCTGCAAATTGTATAATGCATTGAGCAGTAAGATCTTTGACCATAAGCAGAAACCTAGGCCTAGCCCTACTAGGAAGAAAAGCTAGAGTTAACAGTGACACATTACTAAGGGCTAATCCTGGAGTATACAGCCCAGCCTGAGAATCCCGGGACTCCGAGGGATTAGAATGTTTCCAGGTTTGATTAAAATGAAGGACATTCTTAAATGTGGATTGTACATACCAAGGGTTCTTTCCTGGCCTTTACGGGAGGCAGGGAGGTGCAGAGGCAGGTTGAAGATGTGGGGACTAGCTCCCAGTGAGAGTAAGTGGGACTGAGAGAGTCAAAAGTCAAATGCCAACCCTAGTTAGAAAGTAAATCAGTCTTTATTTTTTCACAGAGTTTCAATATGACCATGACTATGAAGAGGTGAGAGATGAAATGTTCAGCAAGTTAAAAGTGACGACGAAGAAAACGTATTAAAGAAGACAGTGGTGAGACGGTACAAAATATACACTTTGACCATATATTGTGCAATATGTTACACTTATTACATAGTTTTAGAAACTGGTGTAAGGCTAGATTTCCACTTGGTTTTTTTTTGCTAAAAACGCCCATAAAAACACCAATAGCGCCACCTGGCGTTTTTTTAGTGGAAAAACGCAGCAGCCAGATGTTAGCTGTTCTTCAATAGGAAATCGCAAAATGCCATTTCCACTTGGCGTTTTTCTGTCTGGCGTTTTTTCAGTCCTCTTTGGCGTTTTTCTGCTTTTTTGGGCTCTGTGGCAGTTTTTCAAAATCGCAGCATGTTGACACTCTGGCGTTTTTTGCAAGGAAATCATGGCGTTTTTCTCCAATAGAAGTCTATGGGAGAGAAAAAACGCCATGAAAAAGCCATGTGGGTTTATTGTCTTGGCGTTTTTTATGGCGTTTTTTCCACAGTTACAATGCAGAGGATGGACCCAGTATCTGTGTGTCCTACGAGAAATAGGCTGGAAACAAACAGTTTCACACAAAACAAAGTCCTGGACTGGTTCATATTGAATTTTACACCATTTGGAACAAACATGCCATTACAAACAAACATACGCGACCGGATCCTGCGTGCCAAAAGCAACAGCAAACAATTTGCACCATCATTTGGGGCCAATCTTCCCAGAGGAGCAGACATTCGAAATAAAGCATGCCTTACAAACCACAGAAAAGAGACAAAAGGGTCTACCAAGTAAATGACATCAGGAGAGGGCAGATACTTGCCATTTATCCTAATCCCTTTTAGCTGGGTGAAACTTCTAACTTGTAAAGGCTGGAAAAACTGCCTAAGGTCAAAAAAAGCAATTTCCACAGAAAGGCTAAAACGCCAGAAAAAACTCCAGAAAAAACGCCAAAACGCAGGTAAATGCAGTGGCAGTTTACTTGGCGTTTTTCATCAAGAAAAAAACGCTGGACAAAAACCCAAGTGGAAACCTAGCCTAATGCTGATTTTTTTCATCATCAACCAAAATCAATTAATGTAATTGCCTTGGAATATTACTTGAGTCCTTACCTTTTTGCTTCCTATAGGGCAGGAAAGGAGCGGCCAAAAAGCTAGGGCTGGATTGGTGGGTTCAAAAAAGGGCAGGGAATAAGCAGAAAGTGAGCGGAGCTAAACTTTGTAAAACCCTATACTTATACATATACTATATGTGCACACATTTCTTCTCATGCTCCTCCTCTTCCTCTTCACCTCTCCCAGAAGCCATTAACCCTACATTCAGTAAACTGACAAACATACTGACACTAAAAACATAGAGACACAAACCCACATACATACTAACTCCAAGTACTAAAGCACACATTCATGCTAACCACACAGTAACACTCTAACACTATACAGAAACACACTCATTACCACCATACACACATACTAACATACAGTAACATATTCAATAACACACACTCTAGCACCACAGGCTCATGCTCACTCCAACACCATACACATGTACACATACTTTCCAACACTATACACTTGCACATACATATACTTTTTCTTTCTCTCACTACTTCCCTCTCCCCTCGGATGAGCTGCTGCTGTCGAGTCACATAATGCGTTTTGTTACCAAACACATCTGGGTGCTGTGCATCTTCCGTACACTTATCACAGCTCTTTATCTACTGGAAATGCAGCAGTGTAGCTGGGTCTTTGCAGAATTTTTGGTGGAGGAGATGGGAATAGCATTTTGCTTGCTATCTCCCATTGAAGACACTTGTTGTTTCCCACTGTGGTGGAGCAGAAAATCCGTCTCTCCTTTCAGTTTCATTTGTGGAGGGAAGGAAGGGGTTGCATATTAAGACAACCCAATGTTTCACTGTTGTCTTAGAATGGCACTTAGTCAACTTCTACTTTCTTCACCCATATTAAGGCTTTGGAGACGCTTACGTTTATAGTTATCTTAAAACAGCCGATGCTGTCTTGGAACCAATGAAGGCTACAAACAAGGTGTCTTTCTAAAATCTTTGGGACTAGATGGTGTTTCATTTTGCATTTCTAGAACTAAAAACATAATTACAGTAACTCTGAATTTTATTTTTTTCCAAATAATTAGCACTTAGGAAGCCTGTTTACAGTCTCATACGACTAGAACCTTATTGTGAATTTGACCTCTCAGTTAATAATTGCTTATCACAAGCCCTTTGCTCCACTACTACTATTGCTTGATGGGTATGTTAGCATTCTACTAAATGTGTTACGGCTTCCAAGGCTTTTGCTTCTAGGTATAGCTTAAATCAACTTTTAGAATTTGTATTTCTTAAATTGTTAGAATTGGCTTTAAACCAGCACCAGACACATTGTCTCTCTATTAAAATGAAGATTTTGCTAATGTAGAAAAGTATTATACTGACCTGTATGTTTTTTCCCCACTAGCTTATGAGGATGTTTTCTTTCTTTATTTCTAGATAAAACATTTTATATGGATATCTATGGCTTTTCAATGGATTTTGCTACACTTCCAGTTGATTTAGACCTTCTTTATTCTGTTTGTGCATCTCCAATTCAGAGAAGGAGGCCAGTTTATGGGGAAAACGACATCACCCTGGCATGGTTCATTTACAGATCATGTTTGATGTATTGTTAATGTAATTTGCGTATGTAGATTTTTCTTTGCTGCTGTAAGCGTATAAAGGATTTAGCATACTTGCCACCTGTCAAATAAGTCTGATGTCTGCACTTGCAAAATCTCAATTACTTTTTAAATGTGAAGACGAGAGTTTATTACTCCTTTGAAGACCAAGGCTTTTTTGTTATTTTTACCATATGGTATCGTTTTTGTATGCACACAAATTAGGCTTAATGGGAATAGTGTATGTACACATATACACACACACACACCGTATTTGCCAGAATATAGGCCGCACTTTCAGTCCCCCACTTTAAAGACTTAAAGGGGGGGGTGCGGCCTATAATCAGGGTTTAGCGCAGGACTGAGCAATTCGTATCGCCCGACACCCAGGACAGGCAGCAGGCTTAGGATACAGATCCCCCGCAGCGCTGCAGGGGACCTGCATCCTACTCTGATACGCTGTGACAGCCTCCCCTGCCAGAACTTTCCACAGGGGGGGGGGTTGGGCGTTCGCCACAGGAGATAGTAGCAGAAAGTAAGGCAGTCATATAGTAACAGTGTACCTGTGCTAGAGCAGTTACACTAGATCTGTCACCAGAAAGCCAGCTTCTGTTGACAAGAGAAAGTCCAGGCTATAGTTCTGATATCCCATGCAGATATGATCCTGCTGCAAAAGACAGGATGTAACAGGTACATTTAGAGTAGATCACTTCAATAGGCAGTCCATAAACAAAAGCCATTATACATTTACCTGAAGAAACTGCTGCCGCTCCAGAGGTGCTTGAAGTAGCCAGTTAGTGATAAAGCTCCCTTTGAAATCAATGCACACGTGGCCTAATAAAACCCTGTGGAACTCACACTTGAGCATGCAGATGCACACTGTTGTACATGAGATGTGTTTACCTAAATGCATGCCACACAATGTAAATAGCTGCTACAGCAATAAGACAGCAAATGCCTGAGTTGATTTTCACGTTTACTTAAAGGTTACACTATGCTATCATATGCCTAAAGGACAAAACTGTTTGATGTGCTCCGGTAAAATATGAGCATACTGAAGGAACTGTCCTGCCTCTCTGCCTCTCAACTCTGAGCTACATGCTGGCTCCTACAGAGGTGAAATCAGGTTGTCACACAGCCTATTTACTGTGCATTGGCAGGGGAGGGCAGTGGTGGTAGTTCACATTAACAAGCCATTATTAAAATAACTGGCTTCTCAAAGTTCTTTTTTTTGTTTGTTTGGTTTTTTTTTTGAGACAGCAGTGTTGCTTCGGAGCTAGTGTGGTCCATTTAATACGCTTTGACACCAAGATTACGATACAATTACTCTTAGAAAATTGCCAACGAGAATCTAATGGTAATCAATTTGATTTGTTTCACTTTAGAAAGGACAGTTTTTGAAAATAGTACTTCTAACACTGAAAGGTGGTAAGCAACACAAATATATTTACAAGCAATGGAAAGAAAATGGCTTTATTTTCACTTCTGTAAATTTTACAGAATCTTTCTCAAAATATAAAATATTCTGTTAACCTATAAATTGTTTTCCATAAGACCAAAAAGCAAACTTTGCTTTAATCAGGTTTCAATACTACAAAAAAAAACATTTTATGCAACTTTATTTACAGGTTCAAAACATTTGCAATTTCAACAATTCTTTTAAAGAAAATTATGGAGGGGGGGCAAATGGATAAATATATGATAAAGCCATGTCAAAATGTAAAAAATAGTACAAGTGCCAAATCATCATGTAGGCTGAATTCAATACTAACAAAAACCATAAGGTTAATTTAACAAATCCAACCCTTTAAAGGCATGAACCCATATTTAGCTCTGACATCAATATTCTAAGCAATTTCTATTTAATGTGGACAGCGTTAATTAAGAGACTGTTATTCAAATAAGTAGCTCAAATATAAAATGGTACATAAGCCTATCAGATCTAGGGCCCTCTATGTGCCTGTTTTAAGAGCATGTCAGTCAACAATTATTGATCTGCTTGAAGAATACTAAAAATTAATTGTGCAGGCAAACTGAATTTATGGATGTCTTAGTTCTGCTGTAATATACCATTTTAGTTGGAACACAGTGGGATGTATGCTTCTTAATCTCCATCCGTGGACTTGAAATGGTCTTCATCCACTGTGGAATAAATATGGCCTTCGTTGCTGAGGAATTCCAGAGCTTGCCTGAGTAAAGAAGAAAAAAAATAAAAAAATTATGCACACTAAACCATTGTTTGTGAATCTCAAAGCTATTCCATGTAAAACTAGCTACAAATGTAAAACAAATATATAAACCTTAATTTTACATTGTATCAGATGCATTTAAATGACACATACTTTATTGTGTTCACATTCATTCCATGAAGTCTTGCCTTCAGATCGTCAAAGGCCATACCTTCACTGCCCCTGCAGCTTTTGATCAGATTCAAGATCTAGGACAAATTGACATTTATTTATTTATTTTTTTACAAAAGATTATGGACCTTAAGTTCCTTAACCGATTTAACATTATATGTCAAAGGTGGCTGGCAATGATCTGTAAAAACATATCTTTTCTGCGGCACAGAGGACTAAAAGCAGTTGACGCATTTAATTAATCCTAAAATTAGGAACAGCTTGGAATAAGAGCAGTATTCTACCATTAGCTGGAAAGCCATGATACAAAAATCTATACAAAAAGTCTTTTATAAAACTATAAACACTTCAATGTTTTTTTTTTATTATTATTATTTACCTGGCTCTGATGTGGTGTTAGGCCATTTGTTTGCATATCATTACCACCGTAAACTCCTCCACTGGTGTCCATTCCCAACCTCCCAGGTGTGCTGAGGGGCATGGAAGAGCCACCTCCTGCAGACTGGAAAAAGAGGCATATTCTAGAAAACCTCCAACATTCATATAAAAGTAAATACTTCTTCTACAAAGTCTTATATAACCAGAAATTGTATCCAATGTTCCAGCAAATATACAAATTGAGAGTTTGTCCATTTAACACCTTCAGGACCAGGCTGTTTTTTATTTGTGTACCCTTTGTGACCAAAGCCCGTTTAGCTGTAATTATCTCTTCATCCATTTAGTGTACCCCCACAAGTTATGTATTGTTTTTTTGTTTTTTTTTCTTAGGACAATGGCCATACCAGGGAAGATACCATTCTTTTATAATATCTAATTTCCTATAAAAAAAAAAATTGGAAAAAAAAAAACAATTTGAAAAATTTTACTTCCCCAAAAAACCTAGGGAAAAAACCTGTGAAATAGATTCTACTATTTAGAATTAAGGATACCGTATTCATGTGGATATTACCAAAAAAATGTTTGGTGCATAAGAAAAGAGGATTATGGACACTAACATTAAAACCCAAGAAGTGCTACTGTGAGGACAAAACTGTAATGGGGAAGCTATTAGATATAATTGACTCGGTTAAAGACTCAGTTATGTCATCTAACAAAACATTTCCACATACAAGTTCACAGAAATACAGATACAGGTTTAACTATAACATGCATGTTATTCTGTACCAACCTGACTCTGGGAATTGAGGATCAGGTGAGACTGGACAACCTCCAACATATGAGATACAAACTCATTCATGTCTTCTATTGGTGCAATTTTAAACGCAACAACACTTTTTTTATTCTGGAACAAAGAAAAGTCTCCATGTAATTTTAACATTTTATATAATTTGCTCCTTTTTGAGTATGAGAAGAGGGAATTACCATCTACATATTTTGCTCATACAGTTGAATATTGGGAAGCGCATACAGTGGTACATGAATGGTTTTAACCCCTCCAAGATTCAATTTCTTTCTTCCCTAAGCACTGGGGGTGATTTACCATGTTAACGCCATTATTACCTTTTTCCAATTTTTTGGAAACCACAGATAAAAGCATAAAACATTACTAGTGCTAATATGTAACAAGTCTATAGCAAAGCAGAGAAATTTATTTTTTTGCTGAGTTGCTTCAGATTTTTCTGAAGAAGTTGCCACTACTGAAAAATAACCCAATTTTATGTTTGGCAAAATTCTCGGATTACAGCAACACTAATATATATATACATACACACACACACACACTTCAATAGGAAGACTTTACACATGCGCACTGGGGTCTATACAGATCTGTATGCAGGATTAAGCATTCGTGCATGGCATTTAGCCGGACGAGAGAGGGACATGCATTTGAAAAACAGACCACACAGCTCTCATATGCATTAGAGTGCATAACGATGGCTGGAGTGTCCTTTTAAAATAACAATACGTCTCTACAGTTTAGAGACCGTGATCACATTTATTTTTTTTACCTGGAAGGAACGTAGGTGGCCAGCTACCTTCACGTAACTCCCAGGAGGTACTACTATACTTTCACAGCTTGATTCCTACAGACAAAAAACACATGGGTAATATTAGAACAAATAAAAATACACGTTTCTAGGATTTTTTAAAGCTGCAAAATCACTATTTAAATACCGTTTTTGCTCGATTATAAGATGACCCCCCAAAATCTGAATATTAATTTCTGAAAAAAAAGAAAAAGCCTGAATATAAGACGACCCTATAGGAAAAAAGTTTTACCAGTAAATGCCTCCGGCATTTAGGGGGTTTAAAGGCATATTATGGGGCAGAGTGGCATATAGGGAGGTATAGGGCATTTCAGGAGGCAGAGTGGCGTATAGAGGGTTAAAAGGCATTTCTGGAGGCAGAGTGGCATTAAGGGGGTTAAAAGGCATTTCACAGAGCACTCTGCCTCCAGAAATGCCTTATGCCCCCCATTTAACACCTCCTCCAAACTTACTGGTGCTTCTGAGTCCCCCGGTGCTTAGTCCGGGCAGCGTGTAAAGCTATACGCGATTCGCGTATACAACTTCCGCTCTAAGTGAATCGCGTAGAGCTCTACACACTGCCCGGACTAAGCACCGGGGACACAGAAGCACCGGTAAGTTGAGGGGGGGGCATAGCACAGGAGGATTCAGGTCCCCTGCATCTGAGTCCCCGGTGCTTAGTCCAGGCAGCGTGTAGAGCTCTACGCGAATCGCGTAGACAACTTCCGCTCTACGCTGATCACGTAGAGCTCTACACGCTGCCCGGACTAAGCACCGGGGACTCAGAAGCACCGGTAAATTGGGGGGGCATAACACAGGAGGATCCAGGTCCCCTGCATCGCTGCAGGGGATCTGGATCTTAGTCAGACCTATTTAAGGTCTGATTATAAGACGACCCAATTATAAGACGAGGGGTATTTTTCAGAGCATTTACTCTGGGAAAAACCTTGTCTTATAAATCGAGCAAATACGGTACCACAGAAAAAAAAAACAACTTACATCTGTATCCACCCACTGTCTGACATCCATGGGTGCTGCAGTCATATCATCCACTTTATATAAGATGTTTGTGGGAGCCTTTTCTGCATGTCTGACAATTCCAACAATTGTAACCTACCAAGACAAATGAATTTAGAGCACTGAAGGTAATCATAATAATCCATACTACACTAAACACAAAACAACATTTGGCCTTGGAAACAATTTTTTTTTTTTTTTAAATCTACCTGTTTGTTAAAGGTCATTACAATGTTTAAATTTCATAACTATGTTTTGAAGAGAAATTACTCACCTGTGAAAGCTCAACATCTCCTATCCTGAAAACTTCATCACTCTGAGAGGCAGAGAGCAACTGTGATACGGTGCATGGCACTATCTGCTGCGCCCTGGATCTCTGCGAGAAGAAAAAAAAAACATAATTATACATAGTATAATGTAGTATACATAGTACCATGTATCAAGAAACTCATTATAAAACAAGCTTTAAAGAGGTAGTCAAGACCATTTTTTTCAGGAATAGAGATGGGAAGGTCTGAGGGGGGGCAGCTTTTTTCCCAAAGCCATATTTTTTTTTTTTCTGGAAAAACAAACCGATAATAAATAGGTTTGTGACACAGCATTCAAACTACCTTAAGGTGCTGACTGTGCAATTGTGAATCGCTCTCCCCATCCAATTAATGTTGGAAGATAAGAGGAGATTTTTTTGTGTTGATGGTTTCTTCATTTAGAGCAGGGCTCGACAAATCCCAGGTCGCCATGGCGCCTAGGTGTTTTTCAGCCTGTTACATCCACAAAAAATTGCCCCCGCGTCACCACGCGGGGGCACTGCTGCTGCTGTCTGCCCAGGAGTCTGGGCAGACCAGCACAGCCACTCAGGGCCCGACCCCGAGATCACTCCCACGGAGTGATACTGTAGGCTGAAAACACGGTTGCAGGAAAACCAGCAATCGCGTTTTCAGCTGCCACGGGCAGCTTCAGGGAAGGGGGTGATGTGTTGATTGGGTCCCCACACAAGTGTGGGGACCTGACACAACATCCCCCTGCTGCCTGATCGCTCCATGAGAGCGACAGTGCAGCGTTAACCCCTTCAATGCCGCGATTGCGGCATTTAGGGGTTAATTCCTGTTTTGTACGGGGCTCTGCTGCTGGGCTTCCAGGCAGACCAGCAACAGCAAAAACGAGCCCCCACAAGCCCTTTGATGACTCCTGTAGGCATGGAAGCCTACAGCAGTCATCAAAGAGACTCCCCCCTGCAATGGCTGGTCTGTAGACCAGCAATTGCGTCCCAGCTGCCAGAGGCAGCTTTAGGGACAGGGGGAGAGGGTTCTTCGGTCTCCACATGAGTGTGGAGACCAGCTCCAACACCCCCTGCTGCCTGATTGCTCCACGAGAGCAACAATGCAGCGTTAACCCCTTCAATGCCACAATTGTGTCTGACACATTCGTGGCATTGCAGGGGTTAACATTTGTCCCCACAAGCTTGTGGGGACTAAATATCAGGCAATGCTGTGCTCCAATGGAACATCAGCATTGAAAGAGTTAAAAAAACCTCCTCCAATGCCGCAATGGTGTTACACGTGGGGGCATTTTTTTTTGGATGATGTATCTGTGCTTCCCGGTCCCCAGGTACCATGTGACCATGAAGAACCAGGTACATCCTGGTCGCGAATGGGTTAATACAAAGATATCTTTGGAGATCTCTTTATAAAAAACACACGGGCATCCCTTAAGATTGGAAGAAGTGGGTTCTGTCAAACATAGGTTTCTCTAACAGTAGGCAATAAATTAAGGAATAGACTGCCATCTGAAGTTGTTTTAGCCAATTCAATCAATATTCAAAAACACAAAAAAACATAAGGATGTTGTACTAGATGTGAAATGCATACAGGGTCATCAAACGTGAGAGTAGACAAGGTAAGGTCCAGGGTAAGATGACATTACTGTCACGTAACTATAATTAATTGCTCAGAGTACATGTTTGGTTTTAACACTGTACATATTGCCATTCGGATTAATCTATTTGACTATTATAGATGATAGTAATCAATTGTCTATGCTTATTATATTAAGGGATGCACCGATATATCGGTGGCCAAAATATATCAGCCGAAAAGGGCATTATCGACAAAATGGCGAAATAAAAAGACGGCCGAAAATATTAGCCCGCAGAGGCCAGGCTGCTTCTCTGTGTGTTGGTCACACAGTGTGCGAGCAGCGTCTCTTGTACCAGACAGAAGCAGGAACCCAGCTGAGTCACGTCAATGCACGTGACATGACTTTGCTCTGTTCGTTCTTCCCCTGGGGCAGGACAAGAGAGGTTGCTCACACATCAATAGAGAGGGAAGCAGCAGGTTCCCTGCAGAAGTCTGCAAGCGAGAGATCTGCAGTTCTAGTAAGGGGGTGTACTGGGTGCCTGGGCATGATAGGAGCCAGTACATGCAGTAATTTGGGTATGCCTGGGTACGATAGGAGTGTCATTGCTGTTAATTACATATAATATGAATGGTTTTTTTTTTGTCCAATTTTGATGTGTTACTTTTAATAAAAGTGTGGTTATTTTTATTTTTTTATTAAATTTTCAGTTTCGGTCAAGCGGATCCTGAATTTTCGGTTTCGGTCCAAACTTTTCATTTCGGTGCATTCCTAAATATTGACTGTTCTTATATTATACCTGAAGATTTTATGAAAATGCATTGTTCTTGTTAAATGCAAATGTGTAATTGACGTTTATTTGGAGTATTTTCATAACATTTACTGTTTTGTTTATTTCTATTGTGTGCCATTATGCTCTATAATAAAAGTTGCGTTGTTTACCTGGAAGTGACTTGTTCTTGTTGTGCGCTATACCTTTTAATCGATGCATGTCAAAGAATTTCATAAATTTTTGGTTTAACACACAGCAGATAACCCTTGAAAGTAGGCAGACAAGATTGATAAAAGCTACTGGAAAATATTCTGGATTCCCAATATATATTATGTATGCGAACTTTATCCAGTTGATTTAAGTAGTATGTATTTTTAAAGACCAATGACTGCCTGTCCAAATTTGAATGATGAGTAAACCCCTTCAATCCTCTATGGATGTACCGGTACGTCCAGTCCTTCTTGCAGCGTCAGGGACACATCCCTGCCGCTGCATGGGAGATCAGCCTGTCGTTTGACTGCTGTCTGATCTGATTTTAAACTGCGCGATCGGGCATTCCCTGCCGGGTTGCGTCACTGCAATCTCAATGCACGTCTGTGAGGACCTGTATAGAGATCACAGTGTGATCGGTGCAGGGGGATCGCAGGGAGGGGAGTGAGAAACCATGTCTCTCACCCCCCCTCCCATTCTGAAACAGAGGAGAAAAAAAAAAAAAGTTTATTCATTTAAAAAATCATTAAAAAAAATATAAATACTAAAAAAAAATAATAAAGTGAGCTAAGTGATGTCCTTGTGACATCACTGGCATTAATAACATGTTCAGGAGGTCCCTAAGAGGACCTCTAACCATTTTTTAAAAAAAAATACAAAAAAAATTTATATAAAAAAAAAGATAAGAAAAAAATTAAAAAAACCTTACATCCCACTGCCCTAGCATAACATCTACCCAGTATAACCCTCCTGCCCCCATTCACAACCCCCAAACCCGTTAAGCCATAGGCATAAAAATTATACACCTTATAGTATGTTCCCTGGTGCCGGGAAAGTATGGAAAATCTATATAAATTAGGTATTTCTGAAATCAGTACACCTGAATTGATAAACTTGGATAATTTTGTGAGGATTCAGAGGGGAAAATTTAAAAAAAAATAGGTTTTTTCACATTTTCGCTAGTTTTTACTAAATTTCTCATTCTAAATTTTCAGCTAATCATCCCACTATGGTGTCAAAAGAAAGTTCTCTGTCCTTGAAAAAACAATATATAGTTTACATGGATACACTATCCACAAGAAAGGAGAATAATTGCTAAACCGGCAAAATTGCTATGGAACTTGAGGTACCAAAAACCCCTGGGATTGAAGGGGTTAACAAGCATCAAAGTATAAATATTTCCTATATTTGCATATCTTGTATTTACTAACAAAGTGCTGTCAGCTTGCCTTTGTAGCAAAAAGCATCAGCAAAAGAACATAAGTTATACATTTTAATAACATACATACCGATTTCTTTTCTCCTTGGGTGGGTGCTGGAGACCCAAAACCCCCAGGTGATTGCATGTAACCACCACCGCCTCCTCCTCCCATTCCTGAACCACCGTAACCACCATCAAAACCTCCTGGCATACACAAGAAAAAAAGATAACGCCAATGAGCATACTTTAATATCAAACAATTGAGTCGCTATAGACTCAAGGCAAGACAATAACTCAGTTGAGAAACAAATTCTTATGTGCTTAACTCACACCTAAGATGACCTGTCACATATATCTAAGGGTGCCCCACTCAGAATTTTTGTTTTAAAGTTACAATACTAATAACATAACAAATTAACGTACTTGAAGATTATCCTTGCTAATCCACCGTGTAGCCAAACCACTATATACACACGTTTAATAATACACGAATGTCTTAATGTTTTCCGTTTACGGGTAAATCTATATTTGCGGACACTGTACCTCATGGTAAGGGTGTCGATTACTTCATGAAAAGGACAAATAAGCCTGTCAAACAGCTAGTAGTTTGAAAAAATAACGTTTTGCCCATTTTAATTCTGTCTTGAAAGTCTATATCGTCTCTAACAATTCCCAAGACTAAGTGAGGAAGTGCAAACCTCATCAAACCGGCCCTCCCCAGCCACTCGGTGTCTTAATTTACCGTGATTGTTCCACATTGTGATCCGCCTCGGTTTTCTCCACGAACAAACCTGCTGCGCATAGCACAAGGATTCTTGGCGCGCTGTCCGACCGGAGCCAATCACAGTTCCCGCCCACAAAACGTAGTCGCGCGCCAACTTACGGCAACCAATTAGAATGGGCCGGCGAACGTTCTAGCTAATGTCGTTAGCGTCGCAGTTCAATGATTCGTGGTCGGCAGGTTTCCTGGCCGTCTTTGATGAGGTCATTGTTATTATTATGTATTAGATTTTTATTTACATATTTGGTTTGTTGTTTCTACTACGTCAGTCCCGGTATTTCAGGTTTGGATTTGCGGACAGAGCCGTGAGCTATATCACCGTGTCTTTTTTTAATTTACAAGACGTTTTAGTGACTGATACCTCATACAGCCTCAGCAAAGATAAATGCGTGTTAAAGTACTTTAGCCTTTGAGTGCCACTGGCTAGCGTGGCCACATTCAGCCATTTTATCAGGACACATATTAATTTCATATGTTTCTCACCAGCATGTGTAAAGTGCTGCCCTGGCTTTACATATACCGGTGAGTAACATGTGAAGTGTATAGACCAATTTGAAAAAATAATGTGGTCATCCTAGAGCAGTGATGGCGAACCTATGACACGCGTAGCCATTTGGGGTGACACGCGCAGGATTTCATCCTCGGCTTCTGCACGGCCGCCGAGGATGAAAGAATCTGTGCTGGGGGAACGGGGGGGGGGCGGGACGTGCAGTAGCGTACCTAGTGGGGGGGGCCGCTCATCAGGGGGGTGCCAACTTGCCGGCACCCCTCCAGAGACGGACAGTAATGTCCGCCGCTGGAGGAGCAGGCTCGCAAGGGAGCGGTATCGGAGGTCTTTAACAGACCACCGGCTCCCTTGAGTGATTTTAAGCCGGTTCAAGGATCTCCCTTGAACCCGGCTTAAAATCACTCAAGTGAGCCGGAGGTCTGTTAAAGACCTCCGATACCGCTCCCTCGCGATCCGCGCGGCAACAGCTGTTGTGCGCCGGGGTTTGTTGTCAGATCCCGGCGCACAACACTGAAGCCGCGCCCACCGCTGTCCGTGCCCTCTGAACCCCGTGCCCTCGGAAGAAGACAGAAGAACTGAAGAAGAAGAGGAGCGAAGAGCAGGAAAAGGAGCTGTAAGGAGAAAAGAGGAAAGCATACAGTGAGAGTGGATTGGTGTATGTGTGTGGATTGGTATGTGTGTGGATTGGTGTATGTGTGTGGATTGGTATATGTGTGGATTGGTATGTGTGTGTGGATTGGTATGTGTGTGGATTGGTATATGTGTGGATTGGTGTATGTGTGTGGATTGGTATATGTGTGAATTGGTATGTGTGTGTGGATTGGTGTATGTGTGTGGATTGGTATATGTGTGGATTGGTATGTGTGTGTGGATTGGTGTATGTGTGTGGATTGGCATGTGTGTGGATTGGTATATGTGTGGATTGGTATATGTGTGGATTGGTATATGTGTGGATTGGTATGTGTGTGGATTGGTGTATGTGTGTGGATTGGTGTATGTGTGTGGATTGGTGTATGTGTGTGGATTGGTATGTGTGTGGATTGGTATATGTGTGGATTAGTGTATGTGTGTGGATTGGTATGTGTGTGGATTGGTGTATGTGTGTGGATTGGTATATGTGTGGATTAGTATATGTGTGTGGATTGGTATATGTGTGGATTGGTATGCGTGTGGATTTTTGTAGTTTAAACTATAAATTGCGCAAAATTATGTTTTTTTGTCGAAGTGACACACCACGCAAGTTATGCTCGATTTTTTTGCCGATTTTTGACGCACCACGCCAAAAAGGTTGCCCATCACTGTCCTAGAGCATACTTTCCAATGTCATTTTCTGTGGAACAGTCCTAATTTCCCAGAATTTTGGGGATCATGGGCCAATTAGAGATGTCAGTAGATCTCCAGTGACACTGAAGATCTCTCCTGGCATGCAGAATGGCCTTAGGATGAGGCCTCCTTTGTGGCAATCCATTCTGTTAGTCAGTTTGATTGATGCTACATAAGTCCAGACTTTGCTGTGGCATTAGGGAGCCCTGGAATCGGTTCCATTGTGTCATTGGCTCTGACCTTATGGATCACCCTAGGGGTCCACAAACTTGGAAACATCCTGGTAATAAATAGAACCATCCCATGTGTCCCATCGCATTTTCAGAGGGGGGGGAGCAAGTATAACCGCAACATGGAGTTGCCAGCATAGTCAATTGTAGTGTCTTTCAGGGTCCCAGGCACACAGTTGCACGCAAAACACGCTGTCAGCAAGGTGACTATATAAACCACTTGCTTGTCACCCTTGGAAGGGTTCTTTTACATAGCTATACACTTTGCTCTGTCCATTTTGGAGCCTCAGATAACAGCAAATACTGTCCTAGTGATGGCTCAACTGAGTGTGATCAAGGGGGGTCATGCCTGAGTGGAAATGTCAAAATTGAGCCCAATTGGCCATTTCCCCTCCCTGGTGTCATGTGACTCATTAGTGTTACAAGTTCTCAGGTGTGAATGTGGAGCAGGTGTGTTAAATCTGAAAAAAGAATTATTGCTCTACAAAAACATGACCTAGGCTTTAACCCCTTAACGACAATCCCCGTACATGTACGGGGTTGCCGTGCAACGGGTTAACGACAATGCCCGTACATGTACGGGCTGCCGTTAAATAGCTGCATCGCCGCGATCGCGGCGTTTTCGCCGCGATCGGCGGCTTTGCAGCATCCACGGAAGCCTCACAAGTGAGGCTGACCGTGGATCCGGGGAGGGCAGCCCTCGGCAGCCCTCCCCGGAAGAAAAATGGCCGCCGCCGCACCGATCATCAATGATCGCGGCGGCGCCCGGCTAAAGCTGCTTAGGAAGCGATCGGAATCGCTTCCTAAGCATAAACTGTGTTACTGACATGCCTCGATATCGAGGCATGTCAGCAACACTACCCCCCGACCCCCGATCGCCTTGTGATTGCTCCGAGGAGCAACCACAAGTGCCATCCTGTGAATGACGTTGCCGTCATTCACAGGATGGCATTAACAATAGATATGAGTTCACAGAGGGTCAATCCAGACCCTCTTGAGAACTCTCGAGCTCCTCCTGCAGGTTGAATGCAGGTACTGCATCCAACCATGCAAGGTCAATGGAGCCCAGCTCACTAACGAGAGTGACTAGTAAAAAAAAAAAAAAAAAAAATAAAAAAAAAATTAAAAAAAAAATTAAAAAAATGTCAAAAATATGGTAACATGTAAAAATACCCATTGTCACCAAAAAAAAAAAAAAAAGTTTTTAATAAGCAAGTCCTAAAATTTTTTATCTTTACAAAAATTCCATTATGGAAAGAGTTAAAATATTGGCATTACAAATGCCCATAGGGTGTCTAGTATTAAAAAATATATGATTTGATGGGGTAAATTGAATTGGCCGGGTTCAAAGATGTCCCAAATATGGGACATGGGGCAGATGTCTAAATGGCAAAAAAATACACACCTCACAAAGGCGGCCTTTTACCTCCCAAATAACCCAACAAACCCATGCATGGGGGGTATCGCTGCGCTCAGGAGATGTTACTGAACACATATTGGGGTGTTGTGTGACACGGACATACACCAGGAGCGATAAATTTATACCTGAAGTACAACATGTGTGAAAAAAATACAAAAAGAATTACTACCATAAAGTTTCACAAAGGGTAGTGGTAAAATTAGTGCATTGAAAGGGTTAAAATACCAGCATTTCAAATACCTTGGGGTGTCTAGTTTTTAAAAATATATGATTTGATGGGGTAAATTGCATTGGCCGGCTTCAAAGATACCCGAAATGGCACATGGGGGGAAGAATTACCAGATTTGGAAAAAAAGTTTTTGAAATGGCAAAACGCTACCTGTACTTATTGCCCCATAACGTGCAGAAAAAAGCAAAAAAACATAAAAACATTGGGTATTTCTAAACTCAGGACAAATAGTAGAATCTATTTAGTAGGTTTTTTCATTAGTTTTTGCAGATGAGTAAAAGTTTTCCGTTTAAAAAGTGAGAAAAAGTAATTTTTTAACAAAAAATCCCCATATTTTATCATTTTTTTTATAGTAAATTAGATGATATGATAAAATGAATGGTATCTAAAGAAAGCCCTGTTTGTCCTGAAAAAAACAATATATAATATGTGTGGGAGCATGAAATGAGAGAGAAGAAAATCACAGCTAAACAGTAACACTGAAAAACGTTAAAAGAGCCATTGTCCCACAATATACTACGAGTAAAAACCCCTATTGTCCTTAAGGGGTTAAGAAGATTGCCAAGACCCTGCAACTGGGCTGCAGCATGGTGGGCAAGACCATATAGCGGTTTCACAGGACAGGTTCTTTTCAGAACAGGCCTCGCCATGGTCGACCAAGCAGAGGTTGAAGGGGTGGGGGGTCAGCCTGTCAGTGCTCAGACCATGTGCCACACACTGGATCAAATTGGTCTGCATGGCTGTCGTCCAAGATGGAAGCATTTTCTAAAGATGTTGCGCAAGAACGCCCGCAAACAGTTTGCTGAAAACAAGCAGACTAAAGACATGGATTACTGGAACCGTGTCCTGTGGTCCGATGAGACCTAGGTAAACTTTTTTGGCTTAGATGGTGTCAAGCGTGTGTGGCGGTAACCAGGTGAGGAGTACAAAGACAAGTGTGTCTTGCCTACAGTCAAGCATGGTGGTGGGAGTGCCATGGTCTGGGCCTGCATAAGTGCTGCCGGCACTGGGGAGCTACAGTTCATTGAGGGAACCGTGAATGCCAACATGTACTGTGACATATTGAAGCAGACTGCGCCGCAGAGCAGTATTCCAACATGATAACGACCCCAAACACACCTCCAAGACGACCACTGCCTTGCTAAAGAAGCTGAGGGTAAAGGTAATGGACTGGCCAAGCATGTCTCCAAACTTAAACCCTATTGAGGATCTGTGGGGCATCCTCAAACAGAAGGCGGGGGAGCGCAAGGTCTCTAACATCCACCAGCTCCATGATGTCATGGAGGACTGGAAAAGGACTCCAGTGGCAACCTGTGAAACTCTGGTGAACTCCATGTCCAAGAGGGTTAAGGCAGTGCAGGAAAAAAAGGAGACAGCACAAAATATTGACACTTTGGACTTTGGACGTGTCCACTTAGGGGTGTCCTCACTTTTGTTGCCTAGGTGTTAGACATTAATGGCTGTGTGTTGAGTTATTTTGAGGGGACAGCAAATTTACACTGTTATACAGGCTGTACACTTTACATTGTAGCAGAGTGTAATTTCTTCAGTGTAATCACATGAAAAGATATAAAAAATATTTACGAAAATGTGAGGGGTGAGATACTGTACAATATTTTTTACAATTTCTGATGATGAATGTTTTAAAAGACAATGTCGCAAATTTCTATATAATAAAAAATTAACCCCTTCAATCCCAGGGGTTTTTGGTACCTCAAAGCCCGGAGCAATTTTGCCATTTTTGCGCTATGTCGGTTCAGAGATGATTCTCTTTTCCTGTGAATAGTGTACCCATGTAAAATATATATTGTTTTTTCAAGGAGAGATAGAGCTTGATACCATCTTTTGATACCATAGTTGGATGATTAGCTTAACATTTAGAATGAGAAATTTAGTAAAAACTAGCGAAAATTAGAAAAAAAAAACTATTTTTTTTTTAATTTTCCCTCTGAATCCTCACAAATTTAGGTAAAGTGATGGAAAATCCCCTCCAAGTTTATCAATTCAGGTGTCCTGATTTCAGAAATACCTGATTTATATAGATTTTCCATACTTTCCCAGCACCAGGGAGCATACCTGTCACGTCTTTCCCAGGCTGCGGAGCTGCATATCTCACTCTTGCTTCAGTTTCCCGGTTTTGCTTCAATCCATTCCTGGATTTCATTTTGCGCTGTTCTGATCTCCCATTCCTTTCTTCTGCTCCGGCTCTTTGCTTCAGCTCTGCTTCCTTTATTAGGTGTGCCCCACCAGTGTGTTTTGTTTGTCTCAGTCTTCAGTCTAAGGTATGTCTCAGTGCTGTGTGTTTGGCTTGTTTTGTATCTTTGTCAGCAGGGATTAGCGTTAGGACCCACCGTCATTGGAGTACTTTGGCGTAGTGGTGGGCTAAGCATACTATGGCCATATGATGTGACGGAATCTCCAATAGTTATCATGCAGTCCTAGGCTAGTTTCTGTATTTATGTGTGTCAGTCTGTGATGTAACCTGTGGGGTGTCCTTTTCTGTCCTGTCTGTATCCCCGGTAGCGGGATGTCCTGTCTTGTTCAATGTAGTGCCCTGTATCATGCATATCTTGTCTGGTTATGTTTATTCCTTGTCTTGTGCCCTGTATCTTGTATATCTTGTATGTCATGTTTCTTGCCTGGTCTCCCTTTCCCTTGCTTGTTATGTGTCTGCTATATTACCCTTTGCTTAGCTTCCATACTCCCAGCCTGCAGCATCCCGCACCTGAGTCCTGTGTGAAGTTTCATGCCTGTTCCAGGGTGCCTGCAGGATTCGTTTGGTTCTGGACTACATCTGCTGCTATATCAGGGCACTGGTGTTTGGCTGCACAACCCTGGATACTCAACACCCAGGTGAGTGCGGTCAGGGCCGGACTGGCCCACCGGGATACCGGGAAATTTCCCGGTGGGCCGGAAGGT
The DNA here is from genome assembly GCF_027358695.1 of Spea bombifrons. Lineage (NCBI taxonomy): Eukaryota > Metazoa > Chordata > Amphibia > Anura > Pelobatidae > Spea > Spea bombifrons. The sequence goes on along the minus strand of NC_071088.1, from coordinate 62,727,344 downwards.
CTGTGGGCTGGGACCAGGGGCAATTGCCCCCCAGGCTGCCCGAAATCTAATCTGAGCGGCCGCTGGGTGCTGATGCGGCCGGCGCTACTATAATACTTTTTTCTTAATTTAATATGGCAAGCTGGTCCGGCTTGCCATATTAAATTTTAAAAATGTATTACAGTATCGCCGGCCGACCGCATCGGCACCCAGCAGCCGTGTGCGATGGCCGCCTAGTGATGGGAGCAGCGTGAGGGGTGAAAGCTCCGCCCCCTCGCACTGACCTTTCACCCCTCACGCTGCTCCCATCACTATGCAGCCATCAGATTGCTGGGAATGTAATCTGAACGGCCGGTGCGTGCTGATGCCGCCGGCCGGCTCTGCTTTAATACTTTTTTTTTTACTTTATATGGCGAGCCGATCCTGCTTACCATATAAATAAAAAAAAAAGTGTTAAAGTAGCTCCGGCCGGGGGCATCAGCACGCACCGGCCGTTTAGATTACATTCCCAGCAGTCCGATGGCTGCATAGTGATGGGAGCAGCGTGAGGTGGAAGCTCCGCCCCCTCGCACTCAGACTGCTGCAGCACCGGATGTCAGGTCAGTGAAGAGAAGTAGAAGGTGAGTAAAGTAATGTATTTTTTTGTACAAAATGTATAATATTTTTTTGAATGTGTTTTCAGCATGTGTGTGTATGTAAGTGTATCCCCCTATATGCCACTCTGCCTCCAGAAATGCCTTTTACCCCCCTATATGCCACTCTGTCCCATGACATGCCTTTTAACCCCCTATATGCCAGAGTGGCATATATATGGGTATAAGGCATTTCTGGATGCAGAGTGACATATAGGGGATTAAAAGGCATATCATGGGACAGAGTGGCGTATATATATGGGTATAAGGCATTTCTGGATGCAGAGTGACATATAGGGGATTAAAAGGCATATGATGGGACAGAGTGGCATATAGGGGAACATAAGGCTTTTTTGGAGGTAGAGTGCCCCATGATATGCCTTTTAACCCCCTTTATGCCACTCTGCCTCCAGAAATGCCTTATACCCATATATGCCACTCTGTCCCATGATATGCCTTCTAACCCCCTATATGCCACTCTGCCATATAGGGGGTTAAAAGGCATATCATGGGACAGAGTGGCATATAGGGGTATAAGGCATTTCTGGATGCAGAGTGACACATAGGAGGTCAAAAGGCATATCTGGAGGTATAGTGGCAAAAAGGGGGTTAAAGGTATATCACGGGGCAGAGGGGCATATAAGAGGGTTGAGGCATATCAGGGAGGCAGAGTGGCATATGGGGGTTAAAAGGCATATCATGGGGCAGAGTGGCATATAGGGGGGCATAAGGCTTTTCTGGAGGCAGAGTGCCCCATGATATGCCTTTTAACCCCCTTTATGCCACTCTGCCTCCAGAAATGCCTTATACCCCCCTATATGCCACTCTGTCCCATGATATGCCTTTTAACCCCCTATATGGCAGAGTGGCATATAGGAGGTTAGAAGGCATATCATGAGACAGAGTGGCATATAGGGGTATAAGGCATTTCTGGATGCAGAGTGACATAGAGGAGGTCAAAAGGCATATCTGGAGGTATAGTGGCAAAAGGGGGGTTAAAAGGCATATCACGGGGCAGAGGGGCATATAGGAGGATTGAAGCATATCAGGGAGGCAGAGTGGCATATAAGGGATTAAAAGGCATATCATGGGGCAGAGTGGCATATAGGAGGGTATAAAGCATATCGGGGAGGCAGAGTGGCATATAGGAGGGCATAAGGCTTTTCTGGAGGCAGAGTGCCCCATGATATGCCTTTTAACCCCCTTTTTGCCACTCTGCCTCCAGGAATGCCTTATACCCCCTATATGCCGCTCTGTCCCATGATATGCCTTTTGACCCCTATATGGCAGAGTGGCATACAGGGGGTTAAAAGGCATATCATGGGACAGAGTGGCATATAGGGGGTATAAGGCATTTCTGGAGGCAGAGTGGCATATAGGGGGTTAGAAGGCATATCAGGGGGGCAGAGTGGCAAGCCTGGGGGCAGATGTGCATAACTCGGGGGTAGGTTGGCAAATAAAAGGAAAAAAAACCAAACATGTCTCAATCATAGCTTATATTAAATATGAAAAAAATAGTCTACATGAATTAATAAAGAAACAAAAGTTTCTTACCAGAATATCGTGAAGAATAATGTGATCACTGTTTTGTTCCACTGAACTTTTTCATCTAAAATGTTCGCTGTAGCAAATGTTTTGATCCCATTATGTGTAATGTATTTCATTTATTAGGGACTTTTAAAACTTTTGCTTTCTGGCATTTTAATACAAATAATGAGATAAAAAGAATGGCGAATAGTGTGAGTCGGGTATGTATAAGGGGTGCGTGTGGTTAAAGAGCGCGACCGTGAGATAAACTATATGGGGCTGGTCTCCAAATTTTTCCAGGGCTGCTTTTCAGTCCCAGTCCGGCCCTGAGTGCGGTCACCCTGCAACCAGGCCCTGTTCAACTCCACTACTGCACCATAACTCCTGCACACAATCTTTGGGCGCGCTGGGTTCTTTTAGTCATCTGTTTGGACCCAGTCCGTTACAATACCTTAAGGTGTACATTTTTTTGTATAATTTTTATGCCTATGGCTTAACGGGTTTGGGGGTTGTGAACGGGGGTAGGAGGGTTATACTGGGTAGATGTTATGCTAGGACAATGGGATGTAAGGTTTTTTTAAAAAAAAAATTGTATTATCTTTTTTATATTTTTTTTTTTATTTTATTATTTTTTTATTAATTTTGCATTTTTTTATATATTTTTTTTTTTTTTTACACACAAGTGGTTAGAGGTCCTCTTAGGGACCTCGTGAACATGCCAGTGATGTCACAATGACATCACAGCTCACATTATTATTTTTTTATTATTTATATCATTTATATTTATATCATATTTTATTGATTTTTTTTTTAATATTATTTTTTTAAATGACTAAGCGTTTTTTTTTTCCAGCTTTTTTGTCTCAGGACGAGAGGGGGGGGTAAGAGACATGGTTTCTCACTCCCCCCGCACCGATCACACTGTGATCTCTATGCAGGTCCTCACAGACGTGCATAGAGATCGCAGCGTCTGTGCCTCATCGGAGGACAGGATATCCCCTGCAGGGGATATCCTGTCCTCCGATGAACTTCCGGGTTACGTTGCGCGATCGGGCAGTTTGAAACGTAACAGCTTTCCGGCTTTCATGCCAGGAGCTGTTACAGCAGATCGGACAGCAGAAAGCCTGCGATGCCGGCTTCTGCTGTCAGTGGGGAGTCCAGGCTGTCAAACGACAGCCTGGTCTCCCGTGCAGCGGCAGGGATGTGTCCCTGACGCTGCACGAAGGGCTGGACGTACCGGTACATCTATAGAGTTTTTTTACTAGGCGTTTTTTGGACGTCCCGGTACGTCCATAGGGGATTGAAGGGGTTAAAAGAGCAAGGAGAATCAAATGGATTTGTTTACAGTTCAGATCCAAATATATATAGTAACAGGGCTGTGACACCTCAAAGAGATTTACTTTGCACTCCAATTGTTAGGTATATTAGGGAGATTGGCTAATACAGGAAATATAGAAGAATATGTTTGTTGTAAGTGTCATGAGTTATAATACGTAGATATGTTGTTTCAGGACACAGGGAGCTAGTACAGCAATTAACTCTAATTTGTACAGTGTTCCTGCACTCTGTCTTCTACGAAGATGTCTGAAATACGTTTATAAGAAAAAATATATTGATAATTCCATCAACATAAATATATGAACACCATCAGATGTGTTATGTGTGTTTTTTTGTGTGTGTTTTATTCTGTAAGTTAAGAACCTGTAATGTCTTATGTTGTGTCTGTTAAACTGCAATTACATAGTGCCCATCATTTGCAGAAGTACAAGTTAGGGATGCTTACTTTTTTGCTTCTCTGGTTGATTTAAAACCTTAATTTAGCTCATGAGAACAGGGTTTTGTGTCATGACTCAATTACTATGTATTGTATTGATCAAATATGTTTCTTCATAATCAATGGAAAATATTAGGTTGTGTGTAAGGGTTGAATGGATAAAGCAAATCATTAAAAAGTCCATAATAGCAGAGACACTTATTTAGGAAGAGACATTACATTTATATTCTAGCAGTTCTGATGGTGGTAATACTGATGATTGACTGTTCTAAGGAAGATCTACAGATTCGACGACCAGCTCATAGCCAATTTAACAATACTCAAGGGTGTTTTGGTACAATGAAAGGTTACTTAGTTTGTAACATTAAAATTAACTTTACGAGACAAAGTAATATGAGGTTAAATGTTATGATAGGGCCTAAACACTTATTGAGTTGGACTAAGGGAACCCACACACAAGATGATAAATCTGGGTGTTGGGAACATTTCATAAATGAAGTAGCTTTATCGAGTATAGTTATACATGGTTAGGATGCAGTAATGATGTGTGTATGGGTACATCTTTAATACCAATGGCAGGCAAAGAAGAAATATTAGTTCCTATGAGAATATTAGGGATACTTGTCAGCAGTACACAATTATTAAGAGTATCCTAATTTTGTTTTCTCAACTGATTTCATAACCTGAACAGCTAGATTTGTCCAAATGTTTACATTTTGTATCAAAAAATATTTGTTTTCCTCACCAAGCTAAAACTACCTATGATTCATGTTTCCATAACCAGAGCTCATGTTCAGGTACAATTCAGAGTGTGAAAACATCTAATGATCTTATGTCTATAGAGATGGTAGAGTATGTATACAGGTAATGACGTCGTCGTTTGAGGACGAAGCCCCGGCGATGCCTGTGAAGATACAGCCAGGGGCAGAGGTAAGTCACTGCTGAGGATGTAGTGGTTACGTCCTCAGCACCTGAAGCCCACTTGTGAGGACGTAACCACTACGTCCTTAGCAGTGAAAGGGTTAAGGACCAGGCTGTTTTAACACTTTTGCGGTGCTCGTGTTTTGATAATATTATCTAATTTCCCATTAAAAAAAAATTAAAAATGATGAAAAATAAAAAACTAATTTTCTGACTTTTACCCAAAAAAGCTAATGAAAAAAACTGCTAAGTAGATTCTACTATTTGTCTTGAGTTTAGAAATACCTACCATGTTATGTTTTTTTTTTTGCTTTTTTTCTGCAAGTTATTGGATAATAAATACACGTAGCATTTTGCTATTTCAAAAGACTGCCCCTATGTCCTTATAGGGCCATCTTTGAAGCCGGCTAATTCAATTTACCCCGTCAAACCATATATTTTTGAAAACTAGACACCCCGAGGTATTTCAAATGCTAGTATTTTAACCTATTCCATGCATGAGATTCAACCACCAGCCTTTGCCAAAGTTCGTTGTGGTAATTTTTTTGTATTTTTTCACACAAATCGCACTTCAGGTATAAACTTATAGATATATGTCACTATCAAACAAAACCCCAATATGTGTTTAGAAACATCTCCTGAGTACAGTGATACCACCCATGCATGGGTTTGTCATGTTGTTTGGGAGGTAAAATGCCACATTTGGGAAGTGCGCATTTTTCAACTTGGAACTTTGATACATCTGGTCCTACTGCCCCATGACAGAAGGCGGCCATCTTTTAAGCCAGTTTATTCAATTTACCACCAGCCTTTGACAAAGTTTGTGGCATTAATTTATTTTTTTATTACGCTAATTGTACTTCAGGTGTGAATGGACAGCTCCAGGTATATGTCACTGTCAAATAACAACCCAATATGTGTTCAGCAACATCTATTGATTACAGCGATACCACCCATGCATGGGTTTGTCTGGTGTTTGAGGTTAAAAGGCCACAATTGTTAAGTGTGCTTTTCCCCCCATTTTGGTCAGTCTGTGCCTATGCCCTATCTTTGAGCCTGGCCACTCCAATTTACCCCATCAAACCATTCATTTCTTTTAAAGTAGACACCCCTTGAGTATTTGAAATGCTTTTATTTTAACTCTTTCCATGTCAAGACTTGTGGGAAGATACAGTGCTAATTTTAGCACTTGCTCATAATAAACTTTATTTTTTTGGACTTTACATTTAGCTGGAACTGGATGGTTCCCCTGATGGTGACATCACTGCATAATTATTTTGCAGTGATGTCACATTTCAGCTATACCATTGAAGTTTGGGAGACATTTTTTTCTTTCCACTTATTGGCACACAATACCCCACAAGCAGTAGCTTGCAATTCAATGTATAATTTATCAAAAGAAAACGATATTTAACGATATTTTAAATATTTTAACGATATTTTAAAAAAACAACGAAAAGACATATCCCTTATCCAAGTCAAATTGGACAAAGTGAAATTCCAGATAATTTATTGATATAATCTGAAATATCCTAACATATGACCAGGTTCTACCCACTGCTGGGTGTAAAAGGGCATCAAGAAAAACCAACAGGGTAATAAGTGTCAATGAACTATATAATATGGAATTGGCAAAGTGGGCCCCCAGGAACCCACCCTGTAGCTCATGTTACCCACTCTTACATACTCACATCTATCACATTTCCCACCAGACAAGGATACCTTGTTTGCAGCCAGGTATTACCGTGGGGTCACATAACGCTCTGGCTCTGTTTGAACATTTTTGGACCAGCCCACCCCTGCCTATTTGTGATAAAGAAATTGTGCTTTTTTGTTATTTTATTGAATTATTCATAAACTTCTTTCAGTATACAAAAATAATAAGATAAGCTTCATACTGTATAATTGAACATTTTGGAATTTAACCTAAAGGCTTAGCTGGCTGAACAGACAACCATACATTTCCTTTATCTGGAGAGTTATGTTATTTGTCCATAACCTCTTCCCACATCTCACTCAATAATTAGGGTACCCTTTTGCAAAACAGGTATTTCAAGCAATGGGAGGGAGACCTTTGTATACTTAAACACTCAGCAGATAAAAGCCATGTGAATAGAAATAATAAAGCCACTAAAAAAGGACAAGTTATTTTAATACAAAAAAGCATACACCATAACATAGCAATTCATACTACATAAACCACAAAAAAATTACTTTCTTTTGGTTAATTATGTGCAAAAAGAGTAAACTTTTTCTACAATTAAGGAATTTTTGTTACAGAATGTGTATTGCGTATACAAAGTATTTTTCACAGTCATTTTAAAAATAAACACTGGTGTGATATTTAAAAAAAGCCTCGGGTGATACCGCTTACAAGAGATGGGCAATATAGCTACAGATAGTACAGCTCAGGCTGAGCCGGAAAATAATTAAATAGTAAACAAACTATAGAGTTTAATAATACATATACAATTTGTTAAATTTAAGTTCATCTATATTTACACTGTGGCCATGATATAATGTAAATTAAATCATCACAGGGAAAGTTTCTATTGGGGTCTGCACCACAACTCCCTGCTTCTCTTTCCCCTCTATTGTTTGCGTTATATCAGGACTATGGTGTAAATATGTGCACTCTATCAGGTGTGCTTACATTTTATCTATGAATTCAGTCTCTATATATCTTAAGCATATTGGTGTGCAGATGTACTGTGTATTTATTGTTTGCATGCATTGGGCTGCCCAAGAGGGCAGCCTCCTCCAGATCTTTGTACCCATTCTGCTATTTGTATATACGGTATTATCACTTTTATATTTACGTGTGCCCCTAGATACACATTGAAATGTATCCATTTTATTTGCCCATTCATCCCAAGGTGGTCAGCTTGTCAATTAAATCATCTATAGTATATACAAGTAGTTTAATGTCATCCTTTTCACTCATTCGATGTAGGCCGTGTTTGCGGAGAATTACATCCACGTCTGTACTTAACACACAGTCAGCAATCTGCATTGACACATGCCATGGGACATCTTCGTCCTTCAAACCATGTATAAGTCTAACAGGGGAGGTTAAAGGAATAGGACTATTTAATAAGCAGTGATTTTCTGCTTCTTTGATAAGAGCATATGGTACGGAGTAGAATCCTTCTTCATTGTATCTTGTCGGCATTCTCCATTCACCTTTTTCTTCAATGGCCTTTTTTTCCTGCATATAATGTAAATGATAAGGAAAAGAAACTGTACACGAGGATGCAGTAATGTTTTAATGTAATACTATATATGCTTCCATTTTTAATCCCATAATTTAATAGGGCTGCAACAACTAATCGATAAAATCGATAATGAAAATCGTTGCCAATGCTCTGAAGAATACCCTTAGTTTTATAACCCGACCTCAAACAGACATCGGACTATAACACTAAGATCCAGATCCTCGTGGCGCTGAAGGAGACCCGGAACCTCCTCTCTGACAGCTGGCGATGCACGCAGACATCCTCAGCTACTGCCCTCCACTTCCGCTGGGGCTTCTATGATAGAGCACCCGCGTGACGTGACCTTCTGGTGCTCCACCATAGAAGCCCTGGTGGAAGTACTGGCCAGCAGCAGCCGAGGTTGTCTGTGCGGATTGAGCAACGTTCGCTGGCTGCCAGAGAGGTGGATCCCCCGCAGCACTGCAGGGGACCTGGATGCTTCTCTCTGGCAGCCAGTGGTTGTCTGTGCGATGCACGCAGACAACCTCCGCTACTGCCGGCACTTCCGCTGGGCTTCTATGATGGAGCACCGGCGTCACATGACCTTCCGGTGCTCAGTCATAGAAGCACCAGCGAAAGTGCCGGCCAGCGGCAGAGGTTTGTCTACGTGCATCGCGCAGACCTCTGACGGCTGCCCCGACTAGACACTGAGGAGCATGAAGCACTGGGGGGGGGTGCAGGGTGGCATATCAGGGGGTATAAGGCATATCTGGGAGGGCGGAGTGGCATATCTGGGGGCATAAGGCATTCAGGGGGTATGTGGCATATCTGGAAGGCAGTGTGGCAAGCCTGAGCTCAGATGTGCATAATTGGGGGGGCAGGTCGGGGGAAAAAAAAAAAAAAAACAAGAAATGCAAGTTTTTTTATTCTGCTGTTTGTTTTTAACATCCAGTTTGTGCATGAAATTATTTTAAATAAACCAAAAAAATGTACATTTATTTTGTATCCGATTAATGGGGGGGAAATCGGCCAACTAACATGAAAATAATCGTTAGTTGCAGCCCTATAATTTAGTTTTAACTAAATTCAGATATTGTGAACACACTAATCCATGTAATAAATAATTTGGTACATAACGATATATTTAAATTGGTATTCATACAGTGCATCAATGATTCCTTGACCTTTGGCAGAATAGGAAGTGCTTCACTGCTGTTGTCAAATAGTTGTACATATTTAACTCAAGACACTTCCCAATCTGCTTAAATTAGGGGTGTTTTCTCTGCAAAGGAAAGAATGCCAGTGATGTCTGAAGATCTAATACAGCGTATGCCGACTATAAGAATGGCACGTATCTGACGAAATTTTACTTTGAAACGCATTGAGTAATAGCATGTTAACAAGAGTTACCTCAAGAGGGAGCTGGTTAAAAATTGTAACAAAATGGTCTGCCGCTGGGGCCACACCAACAAGAGCAGCTATCTTTTCTGGGCGTGCTATTGCTGCAAGAAGCATCAACCATCCTCCCATGCTTGATCCAACCAGTATCTTAATGGGAGAGTAAAAAAATGGTTAAGATTGTATGAAGGATAGGTATGAAGGGGATTATATATCACCAACCACTTGTGGACTGCAACTCCAATTACTACATGGGTTTTAATCCAACAGCAGCAACTGATGCACAACGTTGCTTTCCTTGAAGTAGTATATATCATATATATATATATATATATCCCTCTGAGAGGGTATGTACACCATTTGCTTAACCCCTTCCGTACCGGTGACTAAATATCCAATGCACTTACTGCCTTGCCAGGATTAGCTTGTAGGCTAACAGATAATGGAAATGTCTTCAACGTGATGCATTAAAACCCTTGCAATGAGTTATTATAGGCAGGTAAGATCTGATGTAAATAAGTAAAATTAACAACCTGAGGGCCTTCAGCAACATTATCCAGAACAGAGAGCACGTCTTTCTTCCACTTTCCAATCGTGCCGTCTTTGATATCTCCTTCTGAACTTCCACATCCACTGTAATCAAATCTGGAAAGAAACGTTGTGGCTTAATACTTAATAAATAGAAAAACAACTGTTATGGTATTTATTAAAACTAGGAAGCCCAAACTAAGTGAAACGAATAACAGCAAGCATTCACCCCATGACTTTAAACTTTTGAATGAAAACAGTCCAAGTAATTCAGAGCGTGCCGATATTCGATCGGACTTTCAGTGGAATCAATAACGGAAGAGTTTGAACATTTAAGCTCCCTGACTTAAGGATGCTTTATGTCAGGCCAAAATTATTGAGCTTTTCCTTTAAGAAGGGCTGACATGGCCCTGCTCAAAACACAACAAAACTCGAAAGATGGCTTTCAAGAACTCACCACGCTATAACTAAGCATCAGGCAGGGCTTCTCACAAGAGAAACTTACTAGTGTCATAATGTGCAGGTACAGATGTACAAATGTAATGGCCTGAATGGTCATGGTAACGGAAAAAAAAATGATCAAAGGTTAAATGTATTTCTTAGACAGAGACAAACTGAGCTGAAGTCAAACAGTAGCTGTGTCATGTGTATGCAGTGACTGGTTACTATTATTGTTTTATATAATGACGACATATTACGCAGTGCTGAAAAACGGGATCACAGGAAACCAACAGGAGATGGCACGCAAAGGCATTAAATGTTACCTTTAACCATTTTCTCTTAAGGGACCAGGTCAATTTTCATAGCTTAACCGTAATTAGATTTAGGCAAAGACTGAATAAACAGTTTACAAACCTGTGTATTTTATTTTGTTTATTCAGGACAAACAAGCTAGATACCTGGGGAACCTTCCATACAGTTACATGAGTTTGAGGTAAGAACATTATCTCCCCCCCATACATTTTAAACCAAACAGTGAAGCAATGAAAACAAAAGAATTAGACCTCATCCTCTTTTGTTGCTTTTGTGTGTTACAACTCCCATCACACTCATCATAACCTCTGACTAAGGATGACAGAAGTCCCTTTCTTAAATGAAAGTTTTATTTTTTTTAAACATGTTTATTGTTGGGGGTGTCTGTGAAATTACAATACCCAATCCTTGCATAGTAAATGGGATCAAGCTTTTTTTCTTTTACCAGCATGCCAGCAGTCAGATTGCACAATAGATCAGCTGGCAGCATCCTGGCTCTTTAATCTCCTCCCCTACATGTTTGTTACCATGATTGCAAGCACCCGTACACAACTGCTCATAATTGATGATCTGGCAGGCACCCATATCCAATTGTTCATAGATCAGCTGGCATCAAGCTGTACCTTGTTTTTGTTATCATGGTAGTAAGCAGTCATATTGGCTCAGGAAGAGGCTGCCAATCAGTCACAGACCAAAAGGCAGCTCCTCTTCGCCCCAAAGAGTGGCTTGAATTTAAAAAGTAAATGAGACATCTGTCTTTAACGGAGGTCTCAAGTGTAGTCTTAAACACGTGGGTGTTCAGCTGGGAGGGTAGGAGAAAAAATGTCTTGGCCCTGCATCAAATTGTGAATATTTTTACGTTACCTGATAAATGAATGCCCAAGAGACTTGCAGAAGTCTTCCAGTGCTAATGCTTTTCGAGCATTCATGTCTGATGCATAACCTGGCAGAAATATTACCCCCGGGCTTTTGCCTTTTATGTTTTGATAAGCTAGTTTTGGCAAGTCTTGTCGTGTCAGATATTGCAATGACGACTTCAACCTGAAAGCTTAAAAACAAAATAAATAATGACACATTCACATTAACATCCAACAACTTCATACAATCCAAATAAAAAAAGGAACTTTCATTTGCCTTACTAGTAACAAATAAATAACACAAAAATGTATTTTTTTTTTTTTTTTATTCCAGCATAACAGCGTTTTCAGGTTAAGACGGCAAAGGTAAAGGTGACAACCCATGTCAAGTCCCCAAAAGACAAAACTGCCCTCCTTGATGATTTCAATGGGAGGCATGAAACATTCTGGTTACAAATGAATTTAGCATTAACAATACGTAAAATAAGACCAGTTAGCTTCCCTATGCTCTTCCGATAAGAAACCATAAGCAGGGCTACTAAACACCAACCCCTAATGTTAACGCAGGTAAAGAATATTACCCTGATTTCGTATCATCGGGGAAATCTCCTGCCATTGCAAGTTAAATTAAACTAAACATGGAGGGAAAGTGTGATTTAAGCAAAAGTGCTGAAACAGTCTTAAAATTCATAAAAATATGACACCATATCCTGGCGCTCCACTTTTTAAAGATGGAAGGTGCCAGGCGGAGGAGTGTGAGGACTTGGTACAGCTATTGTGGAGATCAATGATCTCCCGGTTAACCTGCCCACAGGCAGCCTGACGGGCAACTGGCTGCTTGTTATGTAGCAGAGTCCCCACCCCAGACCTGCCTGGGACAGAATACGAGAATAGGTCACCTACTCTGTAAGTAAAGCTGCTGCACATGGTTACCATTGTAATTACCAATTATTGTTGTAGGAATCTCAGAGTAATTCATCCTCTTGCAGCAATAAAAGTTATACTTATTTGATAAAAGCAAATATCAAATACACTGTTTTCCTTGGTTATTAAAACACACATGATTATAAACCAAACTTTTAGGAAATTGATATTTGGAATGTAAGACTCATGTGTACTAAAAATCATGCTTATTTAACACGATACCCTATGAAGCCTGGAACTAATTTTTACTGGGAACCCGTATTTACTAGAATATATGTGCAATTTCGTTTTACCAGGAGCCTTGTCAGAAACGGTTTCTGATTAACGTAATGATTTTGGTTATGTGAAACGATATGGATATCAGCGTTATGGAGCACGGCTTTAAAAGGGAACGAACTTTACATTCCCGCGTTCGTTACCTCACCTGCAAGCTTAGGGACAGTGGCTTTGGGCTGCAACAGAGGCGCCCCGTACCGGGTGAACGTCAACACCCAATTCCATGATCTCCGCGAACCGAAAGACGCCATCTCCCCCAAATCTCGCCTGTCCTCCTGACCCGTGTCGTAAAGCAACGCGAGATCTTCGGCTTCACCAAACAGGAAGCGAAAGCGAATTGATTGGTCAGCGTTGTTAGGATTATAATAGTTTTTTTAAGGTTTGCGTGCATGATTTGTTGTGAGAGAAAAAATGCGGAAGCAAGCAAATTGTAGCGTTAATGTATCCATTAACGCATGAGTTAATTCCAACCTAGATAAACCCTTTTGAGTCAGGGATCAGGGCACATTTTCCCACGTGAGGCATTTTTGCAGTTTTACTACAGAGCTATGAAAGAGCCATGCATACACATCCTACAGGTTATATTGAAGGACACGTTAATGGAAAGTTTACTGTTTTTCTCTTACTAATGAAAAATGCATATTACAGTATTCTGTGAGTACTTTGGTGTGCATTCTTCCAGAACAAAAATGAAAGCATGTAACTGACACAGAAGCTGCAGCCCTGCTCTGCAGCTGTCCTCCTTCTCCATAGTCCGATTTTAAAAGCCGTGGAAGCACTTTCCACGCATGCCCGTTGGGGGTATGAATAGACCCAGAGTATTCCCCTGAACCAGGACTGGAGGTAAGTATATTACATAAGCAAAGATGTGTTTGGCCAAATACATCTCCTGCATCGCATTTAGCTAGTGGGTGGGAAAATGTGGGCATGGTGGGGGGATTCTGCAGAAACCTCTGAGCTATTAAATAAACAAAGGTCTCTGCGGCTGCAGCAGCTATCACAGGTTACCTCACAGTGCTATGAAGCTGAATGCTGCAAGGTGGCCTTGCCTCTGGCCTCACCCACTTCTACCCTCAATGTCAAACAGTAGGCTGGCAGTAAGCGATCCGGGCACACATAAAAAGGTGTTAAATTCCTTACTTGTTGGGGAAAAACGTGGGTGAAAATCCACATGCCCACATGTATGAAAAGGTTTGTATCTCTGGTGCATCTGTTGAGGGCTGCAACCCCCATTCAACTTGTCATCATTCTGTCCGAAGATGATCAGAATTGCAACCTCTGACCCTCTGGTCCTTTTTTTTTTTTTTGTTCAAAATAAAAATATACATATTCAAATAAATGTGTCCTTACACCTTTGTTTTCTTTTTTACGTTTGTCACAGGGCGCAATGAGTTTTATGGGAGTTTGCTATGACATCACTTTTCCTGATCGTAGTAGCAGAAGATGTGGCTTTTTTTTTTCCTACCAACATGCTAGCTGACCTATTTTTTTCCAACACAGTTTACTGTAGTAGCAAGCAACCGTATTTGGCTGCAGCAGTCAGACATTCATATGTTTTATGCTAAGAGAAGTTGTTTATCGATCTATGACCGTTATGCATCTTTCTATTCAGAGGGAGCCCTCTTATTTAAAATGTAACGTGACTTTTCTCTTAAACAGAAGCACTGTTTGTACAGTTTAACACAAAAGCAAGTTCACTGCCGGGTGGAACAAGAGATGATCATCCACTAGGCTCCAGTGTCACCATGTATAAGATATGTGGTTGGCTTCCAGAGTCCTATTGGTATTGCAAATCCATCTGGCGCTTCAAGGATTAAGGTGGTTTGTTGACTTGAAGACCCCCTTTTCTTTTGATCTAAATTTATAAATATTATACAGCAGTTATTCTAAAAAATTTATATATACTAAAATAGTTAACTTGAATAAACTCCAACATTTAATTATGTATCTTGATTTTAGAAATAAGTCACTTATGCAGAGAGATATAGATATATAAAAAAAAAAATTTTGGCAACTACAGACATGTGCAAATGGGACAAAGATGATTAGGACTAATTTTTGCATTTGTTCTTGGCCCAGTCGAATTCAGAGAAAGAATTCTGTTTCCTGCCAGTCCGTTTTGAAAACCAGGTACCATTTAAAATACGGAAATTAAATTAGTTGACCGATACCCACATTTATTCTCACACACTCATTTTTATTCACGCTCTTGTGCTCTCAATGTCTCCCTACCTTTTCTGCTCACCACTTCTGCATCTCGCACCTTTGGAAGCGAAGCTGTGAGACACGGAAGCGGTAAGCAGATGAGTGTGTGTGAGAGTAGGAATGAAAACCTGCGAACTTCAGACAAAATTCATAGTTTGTTAATCAAAAGCATACAGGATATACACATGTTCCCAGAGGCACATATTGAGTAGCAGACAGGTCTATTCACTTAACAGCAAGTTCATTTAGTTAAAGTGCCAATGAAAGAAGAAAATTAAAAATAACAAATCTGCATACCCTGTCCGCAGCTCGTATTGACAAGAATACAACTAGAGGAGGATTCTCTCACCAACGAGTGTTTCTATAGGTTTAACCACCCCATCCCACCTGGCACAAGTCAGCCTTAGTTTGTTTTAATCCTCCACAAACACATCTGAGCACAGGATGGGGTACACAATTAGCATGTTTAGCTGAGCTCCCCCTTAATAGGTTATTTAGCCCCTACATCACTGTACCCGACATAAGGCAAACATTGTCTGGTTTAACGAGTGCAGTGTTTCAAACGTAATGGCTAGTTAATGTCATGCATCAACAATTGGGTGCTAGGCTGAGCCTATCCCAGAACAGTAGCAGCAGCAAGAACATGAAAATTATTCACACTTTTCCTGATGCCAGTACCTTACTTTTAGCTGTACTCTGGGCACCCACTACCACTAGCCTAAAACAAATTAAGTATACAGAGTTTAGTATTAACATAAAAAATGACAGAACCATTATACTTCAATAAAATGGTTTAATTAAAAAATAAAATGTAAAATATTGGATCAATAAAAAAGCGAAGAAAGATTATAGTAGTTGGAATGCTAGTTAGACTCTATTAGAGCGGCTCATATTTCACCAATAAACAATACAGTACTCTAGAGCAGACCTTCTCTGTTTACGTACCAAGAACCCTGTAAAAGAATAGTAGAAATGTAAAAGTTAGCATTTTATTCCCCTCACATGCATTGTAGAGGCCAGCTTATCAAGTTATAAACCGGCGACTAAACTGCTAAAGGCCTCACAAAAATACTTGCAGGATGGCCAGCCAAAGTTGTCAAGAGAGCTTTTCAGCAGCTTCACATCTCAAAAATGCAGTCAATTAGACATAAACATCAGGCCCCATATTTATTTAAAATGCTTTAGTTATAAACGTAATGATTTTTGCTTACAAAAGCTTAGCTCAGTGTTATCTGTGAAATTACCTAAGAATGGGAACAAATTTTCAGCATATAGCAGTTTCATGCTTTATAGCTACTCCAAGCCGCCACTTTCTTACACACACCACTTTTCTTTCTTTGAAGGAGCCAAGTGTAGCTCACACAATCAGTGTTTTATGACCAAGTTGCCTTCAGAGTCTTGGGTAAATATCCTCTGCAGGGAGTCCTCATCACACAGTGACTGTGATATAGTAGGTGGACTTGTAATATCACAAGCAATGTTTGTCCTGTCCTGAAGTGGAAGAGATGTATGACATTTCCTCCTCTGGTCACATACAGATCTATGACTTATCACTTTGTACCCTTGACTGTCTTGTGTGAAGAGTTGGCCGACAGATAAAGACTGAGAAAGACTGTCTTGCTCCTTATATTCTTTAGAGCACAGAGATGAGATAGAGGAGCTAAATACAAATTCTCCATTTGGCTTCCAGGAGACCATAGAGTTCTCCAAATCCTCATGGGTCCTGAAACATGAAGGACTAATCTGGGAGGATGCAGAATTCTGTAGCATAGAATTTCTTTCGGTTGCTCTTGCTGTGAATACATTAGACCCACTATCCTCTGAATAATGCGTGTTCTGTACAATTGATCCTAAAACACAGACAGAAAATCGTTAAGAGCACCTGTCTCAGAAACTTTTATTATTATTATTATCTTTTATTTATATAGCGCCAACAGTTTACACAGCGCTTAATACAATACATAAATTCAAGGGGTATAACAAGACAAGAGTTGACAGACTAAGACAAATCGATACATTAGGTGGAGAGAGCCCTGCTCGCAAGCTTACAATCTTAAGGACTGCATATTTTTTCCCTGCCCTAGACATCTCTCCCTGCCATTAACCATATGGAGAGATCGACCGCTGTCATCATATTCAAGCCAAGTGCCAAAACTCTTTTAATATGGAGGGCTAATATTACAGTCAACCGACATATCCCATAATTTAACGAAAGCATCCGCCAGTCTGGCATATAAAGCATTTCTGATGGAGCAAAATAAGGTATGTTTTTGTCACTGCAAATGTACGTTACAATATACTTCCCTGTATTTTATGTTCAAGGAGACCCCATACCAAGGGACTTCCATTAACCCCTTAACGACAATTGCCGGTCCTGGCACGACACGGAAAAGCATGTGCTTTACGACAATTGACGTGCCAGGACCGGCACGTCTTTAAACGGGTGCAGAAAGCGATCTGTTTTCGCTTTCTGCACCCAAAAAACGTTGCCGAATGCCTCGACCTCAAGGCATTCAGCAACGCCGCGATCGGAACGAAGGGGCCATCTCTGGCCCCTCCACGGGGCGTCAGCATCCGCCATACTTTGTATGGCGGCGGACGCCCGTTTTAAAAGCGTTTAGGAGGCGATCGACGATCACCTCCTAAACTTAAATGGTGTCGCTGGAATGCCTCGATCAGGAGGCATCCAGCGACACCAAACACTTACCTTTCGATGGGCTGTGACCGCTCCGGAGAGCGGTCACAGCCGCCGCTGCCGGTGATCTTCGCCATCAAGCAAGATGGCCGCTGCCCTGTAACAGGAACCAACAAATTTTAAATTTTGCTAGATGGTCCAGACCATCTAGAGAACTTTGGCTCCACTTGCAGGTTGAATACAGGTACTGCATTCACCATGCAAGTCAATGGAGCCCAGCTTTCTAATCACAGTGTGATTAGTAAAAATAAATTAAAAAATAAAATAAAATTAATAATAATTAGAAAAAAAATAGTAAAATGTAAAAATCATTTCCCACTGATGTCACTATCAGGGGAACCTCCAAGTTGAAAAAAAATGTAAAAAAAAAATGTCAAAAGACAAAAAAAAATTAAATATATATATATATATAAAAAATATATTTTTGTGAGCAAGTCCTAAAATTAGCATATTAGCTTAAAACAATTCTCGCATGGAAAGAGTTAAAATACTGGCATATTAAATGCCCGTGGGGTGTCTACTTTTAAAAAAGGTATGATTTGATGGGGTAAATTGAATTGGCCGGGTTCAACAACGTCCCAATTAACACCGGGGGAAGGATGGCCACACATCTAATTTCCAATTAGAAAAATGCACACGTACCAAATGTGGCCTGTTAGTTCCCACAAAAATGACACACCCATGCATGTGGGGTATCACTGCACTCAGGAGATGTTGCTGAACACATTATGGGGTGTCGTGTGATAGCGGCATATACCAGGAGCTGTAAATTCATACATAAAGTAGGTGTGTGTGGGAAAAATACACACACAAAAATACTACTGCAAACTTTGAAAAAATGCTGGTGGTAAAATATGTGCATGCAAAGAGTTAAAATACCAGCATTTAAAATAGTTTTGAAAAATATATGGTTTTGTTGGGCACACTGAAATGGCCCGGCTCAAAGATGTACCAAATAGGGCATGGGCAGTGGATCCCCAAATGCCAAAGTTCAACATTGAAAAATGCGCATGCCCCAAATGTGGCCCTTTTGGCCCCAAACAGCCAGGCAAAATCATTCATGTGAGGTATCGCTGTACTCAGGAGATGTTGCTGAACACATATTGGGGTGTTTTGTCATAGTGACATATACGAGAACTTTTTAATTCATACCTGAAGTAAAATGTGTGTGGAAAACCAAATGCAAAAAAATGACTACCACAAAGTTTGACAAAGACTGGTGGTAGATATGGTGCATGGAAAGAGTTAAAATACTAGCATTTGAAATACCCTGGGCTGTCTAGTTTTCAAAAATATATGACTTGATGGGGTAAATTGCATTGGCCGGGTTCAAAGATACCCGAAATGGCACATGGGGGGAAGAATTACCAGATTTGGAAAAAATGGCTTTGAAATAGCAAAACGCTACCTGTACTTATTGCCCCATAATGGGTAGAAAAAAGCAAAAAAACATAAAAACATTGGGTATTTCTAAACTCAGGACAAATAGTAGAATCTATTTAGCAGTTTTTTTCATTACCTTTTATAGATGAGTAAAAGATTTTTCAACTAAAAGTTAGAAACAGTCATTTTTTTCTAAATTTTTCACCATATTTTATACTTTTTTTAATAGTAAATAATATGATACAATCAAAACAATGTCATCTAAAGAAAGCCCTTCTTGTCCTGAAAAAAACAATATCTAATGTGTGTGGGTTCAGTAAACGGGAAAGAAGAAAATTACAACTAAACACGAGCAGTGCAGAAATGTTAAAACGGCCATTGTCACGAAGGGTACAAAAAGTAAAATCAGCCTTTGTCACGAAGGGGTTAAATCATAGCTCTTGGGAAGAGGGGGTTTTGTTGTGATTCTAGCCATTATACATACCCCCATCCCTAAATCTATGGAGACTGCAATACCCTGTTTCACACGTGAACCAGATGTTATAGTGTAATCTGGGTCAGTAAATTAAATATGAAAAAAAGACCATTTTTGTCTAAGCTGATATTTTGAAAGCCATAGTCTATACAAGATTTTGAAATATCTGAATTGGAGCCGCACACACATGGACTAAACAACCCATTTCTCATAGAAGAGTCATAAAGATTACCAGGATATTGGTTACCTGTGCAATTTAGCACTTTTGGAGACCCCAAACTTTCTTGGGTTAATGATTCCAGCTGGTTGAGTTCTTGGTTAGTGCTTTCTGGTGGAGCATTTTCATTTATCGCAGTGGGGGAGTCTGTCTGCAACATATGCTTCTTCCCTGCGAAGAGAGAAAAAAAATATGCATTTTTTTTTTTAAGCATTTCTAGTTTTTGCATAATATGTTTTCAGGAAGATGCATATTACCCCAATCTTCTACATAAACAAACTCACACTGATCACTTAGCTGGATATACAAAACTACTGAAAGGGTATGGTGGAAAATCACCCAAAATATAATATGATAACTAGCATTGCCATCCACTGGTAAAGGAGGTTATTTGGAACAAAAACATTAAATTTGTTAACGTCAACCTGTATTACTGTATAGCGTACTACATTTTCTTCTCAAGAGGAAAATATACTTTTCCTCCACAGAACTTCCCTTTTAGGTGGACAGCAATAATATATGTTATAGAATTTACACTGATCAGCCATAACTTTATGACCACCTCCCTTATAGTGTGTAGGTCTCACTTTTCCAGCCAAAACAGCCCTGACCAGTTGAGGCATGGACTCCACTAGACCTCTGAAGGTATGCTGTTGTATCTGACCCCCAAGACTTTAGCAGCAGCTCCGTTAAATCATGTAAGTTGCAAGGTGGGGCCTCCATGGATCGGACTTGTTTGTCCAGCAAAACTCACAGATGCTCAATTGGATCTGGGGGTTTTGGAGGCAGAGTCAACACCTTGAACTTGTTATTGTTTTCATCAAACCATTCTTGAACCATTTTTGCTTTGTGGCAGGGCGCATCTTCCTAATGAAAGATATCTAACATCCATCTGAATGGCAGTGCCCAAGGTTTCTCAGCAGAACATTCCCCAAAGCATCACTTTGCCTCCGCCGGCTTGCCTTCTTCTGATCCTGGGCCATATATTCTCTAGGTAAGAGATGTACACGCACCCTGCCATCCACGTGATGTTAATGAAAATGTGATTCATCAGGCCACCTTCTTCCATTGCTCCATTATCTTTTTCTTATGCTCACATGTCCATTGTAGGCACTTTCACCCCATCACAATTTGACCCTTGCCTATTTTTCTAACCACTTCTAACACATCAAGGACAAAATGTTCACTTGCTGCCTAATATATCCCACCAACTGAGAGATGCCATGTTAAGATTATCAGTGTTATTTACTTCACCTGTCAGTGGTCATAATGTTAGTGGTTGATCAGTGTATAGTTCTACTAACTAAACAGAAATAAAAGAATGTGTGCCAAAGATCTTACCAGCTGGTGTGAAGAAAGAGTACATTGAGGTTTGCTTGGTGCAAGGCTGGACTATCCTTGTTTGAGTGAAGTCAAACACAAAAGCATTAGAGGCATTCTTTCTTGCAATTGGATTGAACCGTTTTGAAGAGGCACAAGGAATCACCATCTAAGAAGAAAATAAAAATTAAAATACACAAATGAAACAATTCACATCATGTGTGCCCCATAGTTCAACTCCCGCTTCCTACCAGAACACATACTTTCTTCTCATTACATAAAAGCTCAGTTTTAACCCCTTAACGACAATCCACGTACATGTACGGGGTTGCCACGCAACGCGTTAATGACAATGCCCGTACATGTACAGGCTGCCGTTAAATAGCTGCATCGCCGTGATCAGCGGCTTTGCAGCATTCACGGAAGCCTCACAAGTGAGGCAGAGTGTGGATCCGGGGAGGAAAGCCCTCCCCGGAAGAAAAATGGCCTTCCGGCTAAAACAGCTTAGGAAGCGATCGGAATCTGGTTAACCCTTTCACGCTCCTATAGATAGGATAGGACAGATATGCAACAAAAAAAGGTGGCAAGATGCCCCTTAGGACAACATCTCCCCACTACTACACCAGACATTCAGGTTGTCTAACAGTATGGACTCTCACCTGTCAGCAGAAGACATGACATAAATAAAAATAAAACAAAAACAAAAACAAAAAAAAACGCCATCGTGACATCACTGGGATCTGGCATCCAAAGGGATCACTATCCATAATGCACAGTAAGGTACAGTAAAATCAAAAAATAAAGATTTCTTTGAAAAAAGTGCCCCAACCACTACGAAGTAAAAAAATAAAAAAACCACAAGCCCCCTACCCCTTAAGTCAATATCAAAAATACCAACAAACACAAAGCGTGTGGGGTATTACATCAGGGGATGTTTTGGGTTATTGGGTTATTTCCTTGTTGTGTAGAAGAGATCATTAGCCAAATTGCAATATATATATATATATATATATATATATATATATATATATATATATATGTAAAAATATCACTAATTATTTTCTAGGTTTTAGAAGAAACCCCCTATTTCTAATTTGTGCGGGTACATCAAATACGGAAAAAGAGAATCATAGTTTGAGAGGCACATGGTAAACATCGTTCCCCCTTTGGAGTAAAGAAAGAAAAAAAAAACCCTACGGTTATGTAGAATACGTAAGCATGAAGGGGTTAAAGCAGACAAAAAACGTTCTCCCTTTCTAATGCTAAAGAATTAAAAAACGTTTAGTATATTTTAATTATTCACGGGGTAGGTAATGTTATACATTGTGAATAACGGCAACATTACAAAAGGAAAGGGATGCAAGATCAGTAAAAATGTTACGCAACAGCAAACTGCTACTTGTCAATTTTTGCTTTACACTGGTACGATGTTATCTTTATAAAGCATACCTGTTGCGGTCTCCTCTTCAGTTCGGAAGTGTCCAGCCAGACCCCGCACTCTTCGGGTTGCAAAACCCGGGAACTTTTCCCTTTTAATTTCATATTAAAATAGACAGAACGGGTGACGTAACCGTTTACACCTACCACCCTGTCGTGGCCCAAAAGAGTGTATGTCGTCAGACTAAATAAAGGACGCTAATATCTGTTACACATATTCCCTTCGAAATGCAAACGATCTACCCCAGGCACAATTAAATTACGCGCGGGGTCTTCAGACACATAGCTCTCTAGCGCTCCGCCTGACAGGCGTCCTCCGCATTGCCTGTTCTAAAAATGCAAAGAAACTGTCTTTAATCAGTTTACTCGATCGGTTATTGAAGCCTATTCTTTCTAGTACAAAATCATAGAGTTTCAGTTATAACCACTACACAGTTCTCCTTTTCTAGGCACATACCTGCTAATGGCATTATATATGGCAGTGGATGTGAACACTATGTGCTGGCCTGACCTTTGGAGCGCCCCCTTGGTTTCATTGCTAAAGCCATCTGCGATAACAAAACGTATGGGAGTACAGATACAGATATTCTATACTCCGACTCGTTTAACATTGCTTACTTCTTTGCATCACTGATCATTTACTACTCTGTGTAAACTATGTATAAGATATGTATTACTGCTTGCAACGTTAAATGATTAAAAACATGAAAAATAACCACCGGCTCAATGTTTAAACCACCCAGCAAGGATGCCATAAAGAGGGAGCCACAGGTGTATAGCTCCCACGTGCCCCGGTAACCGAGGTGACCAGTGGGGTGACATAACGTGCATTAGTGTAAAAGCACACGGTGTTAGCATGATGCCGTTATAATGTATAAGTGTTCGTTTTCGTATGAGCATGTTTAAATATGGTGCTGGAGTTTCAGCCTAGCGTTCATGGTGTAAGGAAGAAGAGGAGGAACAGTGTGTGTGTGTGTGTGTGTGGTGTGTGTGTGTAAGAATTAGTGGCAATTGGAGTGAGTTTGCATGTTAGTATGGGGGTGGCACAGATACTACAAGCCGTAGTATATACAAATTTTAACATCTCTGCGGGCTTGGGGTAAAGGGAAGCCTGGCTGTGCCCATCACATCCAAATTACACCTGCAAAAAAGACTGGATTAAGCCTTCATAATGCAGTTACATTGGTGACAATATCACACATTTCTACAATATGTAACAGAAAATTTTGGCTTCCCAACTTTCATTCTTAGACCTGTGATTCTATAAATGATTCTCTATGGTTAATATCACAATGCTTTTGAGTATATCTCCTATGGAGGTTACTGTATATCTATTTTTTCTGGCTAGAACATTTCCAAGAAGCTACATATTTGTAAAATATGTCTGGCTGAATTGCGCATTCAGCTTTATACGAGTTTTCTTTTAAAAATAATTTCGTTAATACAGACAACTATTCGAAACAAGAAGAGACCCCAATGAGACAAAAACAAAGCGGACAGCCCCACATTCTTGTTTGCATTTGTTTGTTTTTTTTTTTTTTACTTGCTATCACGATATCTTTCCCTACCTTCTCCTCTGTCGGGGATAGCAGACCAAGAAGACAGAAGAACAAAAAGAGGAATGGCAAGCAGCAGACCTGAGGAAGAGTAGATTGGGACACAGAAATGGTTGGTGGAGAAGGTAAGAGTAATTTAGTTTCTGAATGGAAAAAGCCCTTCGAACCAAAGAGCAGGAAACAAAATTTGCAGTCCAAAAACGAATTAACCAAAAACGAAACAAAAAATTTGTCCAAATTACATACATACATACACACACACACACTGCTCTCCGATTCGACAATGGCCAATACACAACACACGAGAGGGGATTAGGGAAATAACACAAACTTTGAAATGGAAAGAGGATGAATGAAGCAGGCAATCACAGAAAAACTCTCGCATAATAAATGGAAAACATATTGTGCACACGTGCACAGGGGTCTGAACAGACCCTCACCTGCAGTGCTCCCCTAAGCCAGCACTGAAACTGACTGGAAATCACGATCAGCCAGACGCATCTCCTGTACATCATCGAACCAGGGGGATAGGGACAGGAGCAAATGCATATGGGGGTATTCTACAGAATCCTCCCATGCATTTGCAAAAGGAACACCCCGAAAATGTTTTGGCTATCGAAGGGATGTCAGGGAAAAAGCAAAATACCTGTGGCACAATAACTTTCCTGGCACCTTAGTAACAGAATACACCCAAAATATAATTAACAAAATGTCCATTTTTTATTGCCGAATGCATATTATGTATTGCAGTTAATGTGAAATTTCTATAACATGGTAACATGGAAGTTTATCGTGGTTACCAAATAGCACCATACCAACTCCTCAAAATACATAATATTTTTAAAGTCTGACAATTTCTAAAAACAATAGTATGCTTCTGCATACATTTCAATGTGTTTGGACTGACCACCCAAGAAGTCCAGTCAAAAGAACAAGACTACATGCAGTTAACTCCTCAAGGAGTTATGGATTTATGGTACAGGATTAGAGAAGTTTTCCTGTTTTTGGCTATGTATACTTACACAAATTATAGTTTTTTTTTGGGGGGGGCTGGTTTTTAAATCACATACATATATGTGCAAAACTTTTTTATGAATAAAACTTAATTGGATTAAACGAAAAAATATTCTGTTTTTCAGGTGTGTTATTATACAGGTAATATAAAAATATATTTAACCTGCCTAGTTTTTTTTCAGATCTACCTAATCTTAAATCCCCACTAACTACAAAAGAGTAACTATATATACACACATGAATACATAGGTTAAAAAAACCTGGAAAACGGGAACACGGTAAGTGCATGGGATCTGCTGTATATTGACCAATCTGGTTATTGATGTGGGACTGTTTTTTTTTATGACGTAACAGGTACGTCACCGGTCCTGTAGGGACATCTTTTTATGATATACTTGGTACCTCATTGGTTGTGATGGGGTTAAATATGACAATAGCACTATAAACAAAAATTGAAGCGAATATATTGACTTAACTGCCAGGGGAAGAAACTATCTACCCTTTAAGCATTTAAGATTAAAGTACAGATGAAAAGCAGGGGCATAACGTAAAAGCCCCTGCAATAATGACTTTTGCAGCACACACACATATATAGCATGATTATTTATAAATACATTTTAGTACAAAACCAGCACCTTGTATTTTCTTGCTCCACAATAAAACCACATATCTTTACATACTAACTTAATACAAGGAGGGTCAGGTCCAGATAGCCAGGTAAGTGGTAGGGGGTCAGGCCTAGGGCAACATCCAGCCGACAGCCAATCAAATCCCAAACTGTGTGCATCCATGGAGTTTGGGGAACACAACACAATTTACAGGGGATTTTTTTTTGCTTCACAACAAAAAAGTATGCGTAGGGGTAATACCAGATGAAACAGTTTTTTGTATGTTTTCTTTTTTACTGTTTTATTATACATTTTGCAAGGCTTCAGAAAAAGACATATACCACAGCAGTGTGAACTGCAATAAAATAGCAACGGCACCAACAATGATGGAGATTAAGACATGTCCTATGTTACTTATGTAGTAATGTAATATAACAAAAAGAAGAGGTCTTGGGCACACTCCTGTTCATCAGTGAAGACTCGAGCACCCCCTGTGCCCTCTCCACAGTCTGATCAGTTAAGGGAGTCTAGTTCCTGCATGAGCTGCTCTTTCTCCAGCTCTAATTCCAGCACACGCTGTCGGTTGTGCTGCAGGCGGTCCTCCAGCCACTGCAAGAGCGGCCCACTGATGGCAGACATCTGACCGCACAGGTTCTTAGTAAACACAGAACCGTTGTGAATCTTCGTGACTGAATCCAAATGTCCGAG
This sequence comes from Spea bombifrons, assembly GCF_027358695.1. Classification (NCBI taxonomy): domain Eukaryota; kingdom Metazoa; phylum Chordata; class Amphibia; order Anura; family Pelobatidae; genus Spea; species Spea bombifrons. The sequence continues at coordinate 62,700,963 of NC_071088.1, read as the reverse complement.
GCTGTGTATCCTGCGGTAGGCATCCTGTTCCTCCTGGCAAAGGATTCTGGGAAGTTCCACTGCGGATTCCAAACAAACCTTCCGAATTGTGTCATGTGGGACCACATGCAGGGGCACCTCGATCCTCTCGTACTCGGTGCCTTTCTGCGCTTGGACCGACTGGAAGCAGGTGTATAATATGCGTCCCGTCTTTGTGTTCTTGTCTTCGATAAAGCAGGAGAAGATAAGACCCACAAAGCCACTGTCCATCATCTGATACATAGCCTGGGTGCGCACGTCCACATGAGAGGGCCACACGGTGATGTGTGGGTGGGAATGGTACCAGCCGACCACCCGCATGGGGCGTCCTGTTATCTCCGCCAGCCGGTCAGCCTCGGTGGTGGCTGCGGATAGCTGCTCCGGGGAAATCTCCACTCGGTCCTTCCTCTTGTCGGACCGCCGTAGAATGATTACGGAGTAGATATGCACCACGCGATGTGTATCCACTTCCCCGATACACAGCCCCATAACCTCCTCCCTCTCTGTACTCAGAGAGTGGGTCACACAGACAAGGAAAGCATCCCCTTGAATATGTACAGCCTGTACCGCCATTATTCCCGGGCGATATCCGGGCTGCTATATCATATCCGGAATCGCTATATCCATTTCCTGTCCTTCTCTCTCTCTCACTTCTCAAGGGAAATATATGGTGCTTCCCGCTTTGAGTTCGTGTCCACGGTTATAATCATGATTTTATGGCTCTGTTGTTGTAGCACAATCACAATCGGATTGATACCTATCAGCATGTAAAAAGGTTCTTTTCAGCAAGGCTTTACCTTGAATATTCATGTGACTTTGTCAGATATTGATTGGTATTTATGTAACCGAGTATGAATGTTGTTTACACAGTTTATTTCCAAACTCAACATTCTGCATTTTATTTGTACGTTATTGCGCCTTTTAAGGCTGTACAACTTTGTGAAAAAAGGGACAGAGAAGTCTGTGGCTCACTAAGGTGGACGTATGGCACCCAGGTATCCTGCTAATTGAGATGCCCAGTAGGGTCACCTAATGCAGTGCTACATGCCCTCCTGGTAGTAATGACAGATCGCACTCAGAGTGCTAATTGAGCTGAAGGTAGACATAAGTGACGTAAGTGAGATGGTGTGTTAATGTATGGTGTTATCGTGCGGGTGTTACTGTATAATGTTAGTTTGTATGACAGGACCGCTCGCTGACACCAGCAGGACCTCCTACCCACATCCTGGTCTCTCCAAGGGTCTCTCCAAGCGGCCGGAGTCAGAAAGTTCCCAGGTATGCCAGTCACAGGATCTGACAAAGCTTAAGTACAGGCCTTTGGATTGTGTGTATATGTGTTTGGGCAGGTTATGTTCATGTGTGCATGTGTATTAACAGGTGTTTTGCAAGGACAGTATATGCGTGTAAGGGCAGTGTATGTGTATATGTGTGTGAATGGGAAGACGTCCAGCTAGGGGTAGCAGGCAGGAGGCCGCGTGGGCATGTGACATGGGGCTGCTGCTGGGAGTCCAGATCATGGATAATGGCAGGATTATAGACATCCAGTATCTGCCATGGACCAGATGAAGCCTGACCCAATATCTGCCATGGAACAGATTAAGCCTGACCCATTATCAGCCATGGACCAGATTAAGCCTGACCCAGTATCTGCCATGGACCATATTAAACCTGACAAATGAGGTACAGGAGCTGCACTCAAATGTACAAGGAAAAAAATACTATAAAAAAAAGTGAAGCTTTTTTTACAGCATGTAAAAAATATAATACACCTACCTAAGCAAAAAGAGCAAAAATCAAAGTGACAGAAAAGCAGAGACCATCTAAAACCCCCAATGCTTCAGCCAACAGACATCCTGCAGAATGGAGACTGCTCTCGAGATGTGTCCGGACAGGGGCTGGTATCCGCCAGACAGGGGCATGAGGGAGGATCAGTGTCCTGTCATTGACCAGATTAAGCCGGATCAACCATGGACCAGACTAGAGCCCTGCGCGGGCTCAGACATCACTGGTTCTGGTGGTGCCATTGTGGCACTCTCAGCCATGGTTCCCAGCATGTCTGGATGATCATGGGGATTTTGGATCATTGGCTGCTGAGGGAGTCTTGGGCACCTGGTACATGAAAATCATATGGGACAGCTTGGTGAACATAGCAGTCTTGGTGTATGGGACAACAGGTTAATCCCCTTTTGGCACCTCTAACATACATCCTTAATTTCTTGGCAGAATCTTTTGAAGGTGGAAAGTCTTACCGCTTGATTAATGTTCCGTCTGCGATTTCTAGCGGCCGCATAGGTTTTTCTGGCGTTACGGAGGGGAAGAGCCCTCTGGTTTGCCGCCTTCTTAGGGGCATTCGCATTACTAGACCCATCCGGGCCTCCGTACAAATCCTTGTGGGATGTGGCAGTGGTCCTGGATTTTCTGCATGCCTGGCCAGATAACGAGGCCTTGTCCTGCGGCAGTTATCCGCTAAACTTACCTTTCTGCTCTGTCTGCTGTCTTTCTGCAGGGTGTCCAATGTCTGGTCCTGTCATTTCTTCCAGGTTGGCGACTAGAGCCTGAGGATTTGTGTTCCCTGCTGGTTCTACTACAGTGGTCTGTTTCTATTTGTTCATTCCCTGTTGGGTGAAGAATGTTCGTGTTTACAGACAGCCTCGGAGCAGAAACCCTTTAGTTTTGTCTTTAGCAAGTGAAGTGCGTGGTCGATTGGGTTGAGATCAGGTTCCTTAAAAAAAACGCTGGGTTGTTTCATAGCATGTTTTGAGTTATTGTCCATCTGTAAAGAAAAGTGTCTTCCAATCAACTTTGCTGAATTAGGCAGAATCTAAGCATATCCCTAAGTATATCCCTATACACTTCAGAATTCATCCAGCTGCTTCTGTCCTCTGTCACATCACCAATAAACACTAGTGACCCAGTGCCATTGGGAGCCATGCATGCCGATGCCATCAGACTGCCTCCAGCGTGTTGTACAGATGATGTGGTATGCTTTGGTTCATGACCCGTTCCAAGCTTTTCTTTCTTTCTGTCATTCTGGTACAGGTTGATCTTAGTTTTATCTGTCCAATGTTGTTCCAGGATGCTGGGTTGGCTTTTTTAAAATGTTTTTTTGGCAAAGAAAAATCTGGCCTTTCTATTATTGAGGCTTATGAATGGTTTGCACCTTGTGGTGAACCCTGTGTATTTGCTGTTGTGAAGTCCTATGGTTTTTGGTAGTTTATGGTAGACTTGGATAAAGATATGCCTAATTCCTGGAGAGTGTTCTTCACTTGGCTGGATGTTGTGAAGGGATTTTTCTTTACCATGGAAAGGATGCTACGATCATCCACTAATGTTGTCTTCCATCAATGTCCAGGCCTTTTTATGTTGCAGAGCTCACCAGTGCATTCTTTTTTTCTCAGAATGTACCAAACTGTTGATTGGCCACCCCTAATGTTCCTGCTATCTATCTAAATAATTTTTCCTTTTTTGGAGCCTAAGGATGGCCTGTTTCACTTGCATTGAAGGCAGTGTATGTGGACAGTTTATATGTGTGTGTATGGGCAGGCGCTTTTAAGGGCAGTCTATATGTATATATGTGTACATCATGTACTTTATTTTTGTAGAGGGGTGTAGGGGCCCCAGTGCACTGCATTGCCCAGGGCCTGCAATGCTGTTAAGATGGCCCTGACTAAGAGTCCTAGTCTAAACCCAGCCCCAGATTGCTCTGTATTGAGTAAGGTACAGGGGACAAGCATGTTATATATAGTATCCAAATAAATTAAAATGCTTTAATGTCCCTTACATCCCTCTAAAGAAGAAGGCATATTAAAGTTGGGAGGGGAACCACTCTATTCGACATAATCTGGTGAAAGCAGATGAAAAAAAAATACTTTTAAGAAATATCACTTTATGTGTAGCAGTCTTATTGTAGGTGATACCGTAAGGTGTATGTTCTGTTCATAGTACATTTGGATTAAATAAAACACCTCATGCCAGTCTACCTATGTGGTGTATCTCACCATACCCACACACAAACACATAACCAGACACACACTTACCCTTTCTTCAGCTTGTCTTCATTGCAGCTTCTACAAACACGGTGCAAACTGCCACGCTACTCCCAGGGAGGTCATGCAGTGCAACAATACATGGTCTCGCTCAACCCCTCTTCCTTCTTGAAATTAGGGGCATAAACTTTTAAATCCAGGACTCTGGATTTACCTGTTTATCTCTACTCCTGTAGCACGCTGCTGTCTTGCATGCTGCAATTGCCCCGTTGCCACCCCCCCCCCTGAATCTGCACGTCTCTTGGTTGGTTCTTTCATAGTAATCATACTGTTTATTGGTTTATTTATTCTGATGCCTAACTACACTTATCCGCTGTTTTAACATTTTCAGTATTGTATAAAATATCTAATAAAACAGTTCTTGTTTTGTACAAGTAGTTGTCTACTTTAGTATTAACAGTTCATTTTGTCACTAGAGCATATCTTACCTATATACTAGAATTGCATAGTGTAATTCATGGGACACCCCATCCATCATATTCTATAGATAGGCAGGTATCACCTTTAAATTATTTTGTAAGGATATAATGTCTGATTTATCAATACACATGCATGGCATAATTACCACCAGCTCCAGTCCTGACTTGTGGAAGTTTCAGGGAGAACCCTATGAACATGCGTGGAAAGCAAAACCGGTGCAAATGGCAGTGGAACACTATAGATTTAGAGACAGCTTCTTCTATGGGAAGTGTATTTTTTTCCTCTAACATGCATAGTAACCATTTTACAACTTAATACATACTATTACAGCATATGAAACATGTAGAGGACCATGAGGAAACACATCTCATAGTAAGCACATATTCACGCTCCAGGTACACAGCTGCATTGTTATCTAGTTTGCAGATGAATCAATCCAAGTCCTCATAGATATATGATCACATTACTCATGGCTAATATGTTGGCAAAAAAAACAGTGTTCAGATAGCACATTCTTGAGTGGCTGCTGCTCAGCTTCCTTGACAAGAATGGGAGTTCTACTGAGCATGGTGGATCGCAGAGGGTCAGGGCCGGACTGGAGGCATACTGGAAAAAAAATCACTTTCATGTGGCTGCCTTACACATTCTAGCGGCAATCTGCGAGCCGCAGGCTGTCAGGACCGCGGCTGCAACAATCAGGGCAATGTGGCAGCCTCTGGTCCAGCATGCACTTTGGTATTAGTCCTCGACTGGAAAGCAAGTTGCTTGATTGCTTTGAGGTCGCTGTCTGCTCCTAGTGGGAACTGAATAGTTTTTCTCTGATTGCTCCTCCCTTCTTCCTGCTGCAGCCCGTGGACAGCCTTTCCACTCCCTCATCTTTTCTGAGTTAAGTATATATATTTTTTGTGTACTAATTATATGTACATGTACACACAGGAAAAAGTTGATGCACTCAGCAGGTCTTTTTATAAGAGAACTGGTTCTTGAGAAAGGCTCATTGAGAGCCGAAACATTGGACCGTCACCAAGTAAATACATTTTATAAAAAGAAGACCCGCTAAGTGCATCAACTTTTTTGCTGTATATACTTTTTGGATTGTTAGCACCCGGGCATATTGCAACTGCTTCCGGTCAAGTGAGTGTTGAGTGTGTAACATTCTGTATCGTTTGTTTAATATATACGTATATGATCTGCTCTGCTGTTCCTATTGCCTCTGTCCCCCACTAGGACACAGCCCCTGTTACCCCACCACAGCTCCTATACACCATCTCAGCCCCAGTTACCCAGACACCACAACCCCTGTCCCCCTCATTTTCCACAGACTGAAGGGGGGGTAAATTCAAAAAGGAAATGGCATTGTGGACAAGTCATGTGAAGTCATATGAACTCTGGTTCAGTGAAAGACAAAAGCATAGAAACAGAATAGACATTGAACATGACCTCAGAGTTGCTTTGTCTACCATCACCCCAGACTTTGAGACACCCCTCAAAAGCATCCCCAGTTTTCCCATTAGTTCTACCTCATGTTTCAATTAGTTTATTTAGCCTCAATGGCGCTTTCATTTCACTAGTGCTGATTACTGCATTATTCATTGTGCCAAGTATCCGTCTGTTTACTGTTTAAAAAGTGCATATATACACACATATGTGGAATACTGCACAAGTTTTATGAAAAAATATAATTCAGAAATTAAATTTTTGGGTTGCAACTTAATGACCAGAGACAAATGCAGGTCCAGAGGATACACCGGTTGAGAATCACTGCTGTAAAGTATTCTGCAGTCAATTAAAACAAATATGCATCCTATCGTGATGGCTGGAGTGCTCTTAAGCAGTGTGTTTCTGAAAAAAGTTTTGATACCAGAACACGCAGAGAAAACTTGACAATTAAAGACATGTTTCTGACAAATTGTTTTATTAAGACAAACTATTAAATAGGCAGAATGAGAGATTTAAGTGCAATATGTAACAGTCTGACAACAGTATAACAATACAAGAAAATCCCACACCTAAACTTTCCTGAACAGTACCACTGAAACAAGCACAGGTAAGAAAACCGGGTAAGTGAATATATACAATTCCTCATCATACAGGCAAACAGGGCACAGTTTAACCATCTACATCAGGACAAATAAAGGGGAAGGAACACTGACAATAAACCGCTAAGCACTGCTGGGTCAGTTTCACACAGTGAGATTCAGTTTTCAGTGGCATCTTTGCACTCTTTTCCTTTTCGGATCTCTTCCAATTTCTTATCCTAGGACACAAAACACATTTGGTTACAGGTGTTTTTAGGAATAGAATGTAGGAGGCCCTTATACTTATTTTTTCTAATGTAGTGTGTGTGTGGGGGGGTTCATGGAAGGTAGTTTATCATACAGGAAGCACAACATTAATAGCATATATTTAAAGGAAGGTCTTGATAACGTAGTACCCCCCTGGAATCAGTCGTGGAAACCACACTTGAGTAATAAAGTACAAAGCAAGAGGGTCAAGAGACTTGGATAGACATGTTGGAGAAGAGCTTCCACCAAGTATCACAAACCTTTTCACGCAACTTCTCCAGCTTGGCAGCCATTTGAGCTTCTCTTTTTTCTTTGTTGGTTTCCATTTTAGAGGTCAACTTTTCTTCTGCCATTTTGCTGAAGTTGTTATTCTCTTCAATAGCTTTTTGAAGAACCTCTTTCTCATGCTCTCGCTTTTCAGCTAGTTGCTTCAGTATTTCAGCCTCATGTAACTATAAAGAATAAGGTAGCCAGTTCATAAACATCCTTCAATTACTGTACACAGCTGATGTCAGAGCTTGGACTAGAGGACTGCATTGGGAGGTGGGTCCCACCAAAAACAAAAAAACCTTGCGGGCGGTCTTGCAGGCGGGAGGTCAGGCACTGTACCTGCGGGGCTGCCTTCTTGCTGCTCCCTTAGTGTCCTCTTGCTCTGCCCAGGAACAAAACGGAGTCACGTGATGTGACATCACTTCCCGTTACTCCGCCTTGTTCCTGGGTGGAGCAAGAGAAGAGACACTGCGAGGGAGCAACTCAAGGGCAGCCTTGCAGGACTGCGCAGGAAATCTGAAGTTCAGGTAAGGAGGTGGGCTTAATTGGCCACAAATGTGGTGGGAGCAGAACACCCACATTGCGGGCGGGATAAAAAAAAATAAATAAAAAAAGTCCCGTGCAGGGCTCTAGCTTGGACAAATTCCATCTGTGTGCCCAATAACTGCATTCCCTGCAGAGGAGGCATCTTCACTGAAATTATACCTTCTGGGTCCAATGAGCTTTAAGAACATTCACAATATGCAAAACACTAGTTCTAAAAACCTGGTGCCCCAGTATTCCGAGTGAATTTACCATATGATACACATACATTATTGCACAATGCAGTTTCATTGAACCATTCAAATAGCATCCCTTTAAATGTGACCACTGCAAAAATTGTCATGTGTAGGATAACAAAAAAAAAAGTTTAAGATTGTTAAACGTAAAGTGGTTCCATTGCATGGCAAGCCAATAGGTAGCTTACTGAAAATTTAACAAGGGTATTTTTGTTGTCGCATACAACAGATTTAAGGCATTCTATAGAGAAATACTGGATATTGTCAACAGAAAAGACAAGGCAACCATGACTAGTACAAAGCATGATTAATTGCCAAACACAAGATTGTAAGCAGTGTCCTCTGCACTAATGTAGTTTGTCTTAGTCTGTAAATTCTTATCATAGCACTTGAATATTCGTCTTGTAATAAGCACTGCGTAAATGGTTGGTGCTATATAAAGTGACCCTCAGAGGTAAAATGCTTGATAGATTTTCATGCGAGTGTGTTTAGAGCCATTGCTCATGCAAGTTAGATACGGTGTACATATGGTCTGCACTTTGAGTAGCTGCATATGTACTGACGTACAGAGTAAATAAGTAGTGCAAACCATCAATAGAAGTAGGGCTGCAACAACTAATCGATAAAATCGATAATCGATAATGAAATTCGTTGGCAACGAATTTCATTATCGATTAGTTGAATCGATTATTATCGATTATAAAATGAGGGTTTTTTCAGAGCAAACGCTCTGAAAAATCCCCCTCATTATATAATCCGTTTAGTCTGACTCACCGTCTCACAGCAGCAGCTCCTACTTACTCCCCCTCCCTGTAATCACTGTGACAACTGGCCCCGCCCCTTCCTTCTCCAGGCCAGAACCACATGGCTGTGACACTCATCTAACTGTAAGTATATGTATGTATGTATGTATGTATGTATGTATGTATGTATATATATATATATATTTGGGCTACTGAAAGTTAGGGGAGGTGGGGGTTAATTTAGGGGCAGTTATGGTTAGTGGGGTGTTTAGGGTTAATTTAGGGGCAGTTATGTTAATAGGGTGTTTAGGGTTAATTTAGGGGATGCTGTGGTTAAGGGGGTGTTAAGGGTTAATTTAGGGGCAGTTATGGTTAATGGGGAGTTTAGGGTTAATTTAGGGGAATCTAAATCCTGGGGGCAGTGAAGTGACATATCTGGGGGTATAAGGCATATACAGTATCTAAGGCATATGAGGGGAGGGCAGTGTGGCATGTCTGGGGAGGACGGAGTGGTGTATCAGGGTGTATAAGGCATATCTGGGGGTAGAGTGGCATATCTGGGGGTAGAGAAGTGGCATGTCTGGGAGGCAGGGTGGCATGTCTGGGGAGGATGGAGTGGGGTATCAGGGGATATAAGGCGTATCAGGCACAGTGGCAGATGTGGGAGGCAGCGTGGAGTGGCAGATGTGGGAGGCAGCGTGGCATATGTGGGAGGCATTGTGGAGTGGCAGATGTGGGAGGCAGCATGGCGTGGCATATGTGGGGAGGGCAGGGTGGCATGTCTGGGGAGGATGGAGTGGTGTTTCAGGGGGTATAAGGCATATCAGGCACAGTGGCATGTGGGGGGTAGAGTGGAGTGGCAGATGTGGGAGGCAGCGTGGCGTGGCAGATGTGGGAGGCAGCGTGGCGTGGCAGATGTGGGAGGCAGCGTGGCATATGTGGGGGGGCAGCGTGGCATATGTGGGAGGCAGCGTAGCAAGCCTGGGCTCAAATGTCCATATATTGGGGGGCTGGTTGGGAAATAAAGACAAGAAATGTATTGTCAAAGTTTTTTTATTCTGCTGTTTGTATTTAACATCATTTGTTTAGTAAATTATTTTAAATAAATGAAAAATTTACATTCATTTTTTTTATCTGATTAATCGAAAAAATAATCGGCCAACTAATCGATTATTAAAATAATTGTTAGTTGCAGCCCTAAATAGAAGCATGAGCCTCAGTTGAAAGCTCATGTTTAGGGAAAACCAGTCATTTTCTCATTTGTGAAGTCCTAAATATGGCTTGAGTTATTTATGTCTGTTCTAGGAGCAGAAAGAAGTCACCCATGTGACAAGTCTCAAAATGCTATAGTTTCCTCACTAGGTGTATGCGACTCATGTCAGTAATTGCCTGTATCATTTTCAGCACATATCTGGACAGCCACAAAACTGGAGTATTTTTGAACGCTTAAAGCACCTCTAGAACACTCCAGCCATCATATGCATAACAGATGGCTGCATGGCCCTTGTTGTAATGTAACACATGGCCCTGCATTTGTAAAAAAAAAAAAAAAAAAAAACAAAAAAAACATCCCATTGCCCTATCATAACATCTAGCCACTATAACCCTCCTGCCCCCGTTCACAGCCCCCAAGCCTGTTAAGCCATAGGCATAAAACTTATACAAAAAATGTACACCTAATAGTATGCTCCTGGTGCTGGGAAAGTATGGAAAATCTATATAAATTAGGTATTTCTGAAATCAGGACACCTGAATTGATAAACTTGGAGGGGATTTTCCATCACTTTACCTAATTTTGTAAGGATTCAGAGGGAAATTTTAAATTTTTCGCTAGTTTTTACTAAATTTCTCATTCTAAATTTTCAGCTAATCATCCAACTATGGTATCAAAAGAAAGCTCGATCTCTCCTTGGGAAGAAAAACAGAAGAAATATATAGTTTACATGGGTACACTATTCACAGGAAGGGAGTCGCTGAACCGACATAGCGCAAAATTGCTCCGGGCTTTGAGGTACCAAAAAACCCCTGGGATTGAAGGGGTTAATGACAAAGCCTGGGGTTAAAGGAGAACTATAGTTACACCATAAGTAAAAGAAATGTACAACTACTTGTAGCTTGTGCTGGTTACCAGTGAAGCTGGGCGATATTTTAGAAGTTTAAATCAGAGGGTAATTGGGTCTCACTGTGGGATTAGCATAACTGATCAGCATCCTTTTCCCCCCTCCCCTTAAACCACCCTTAAAGGCTGGGTGATTTGATACACAAGAAAGGCAACTATCTTTTGCCCATCTGCTTGATTAAACTACCCATTTTGTATAATTGCATCATATTTTGTTGTCCTATCACATTAAAAAGCAGATTGCTCAATGTACGCACAAGGTAGGCTTTTAACACATACTGATTATTTCAACATGTGAACAGATGCATGGGTTTACATAGGACACTCGTTTCCATATCGCTTGACATATCCTTTTCTAAAAGGGTTGCAACGTATAATGTAGATTATAAGAACCTGAGTTGGTAGCTGTAAAATTAAAGCCCAGGTGTTTCGTATGGGGAGGAACAACATTTATCAAGTGCCCAAATAAGTGCCAGTGTTAGAGTTTGCTGCCATCATATATGCACTTGCTTAGTAATAGCCTGTATGTCAATGTTTAGAGTTCTAAATTGCTTTACATGGCATAAATGAAAGCCTGATGTCTGTTATCTATATAGTTGAGGTTTCTATCTTAACATTAAAAGAAACATGCCAATTAACAAAATCAGTACACTATGATTTATACAACACCAACATTCCACAGTGCTGTACAACAGATGGATATATAGTGCATTACATAATTTGGTCTCGGGGGGGAGGGGAGTTGTGGACCCTGCTCAAAGTGATGTTATTTGCTACACCTGGCATTTGCAGAAGAGTTGCAGTATCAACTTAGCGTCATTAGTCAGGGCCAACCCTAAAAGTGGCCTGCATGAATTGTTGAGACAGCCTGATGTATATATTATCAGCGAGGTCATCTGACATACATCAATCATTTTCTATGCGGGAACCGTGCTGACCACCTGAATTAAATGTGTTATATAACAAGTGTTTCTTACATGCAGTTTGTAACATAGGGTCTAACGTAGCTGGGCAAACCTCACTCACAGGCCATGCAAATTACAGTTCCATGAAAGGAGACCCATGCACACTGTCTCACCTTTCGTCTTTCTTCTGCAGCTTCCAGCTTCTTCTGAATTTCCTCTAGTGAACATTCCTTTTTTTTGGGAGAGGCAATGGCAAGATCTGGAGGAGCAGCATCAGCAGATGGGGGACTTAGAATGAGCTCAAACGCCTGACCTGAAGCACGCTTTTCCAGCTCCTTTACTTTAATGTCTTACAAAAAAAAAACAACAAATTTAAATGTACATAAAACCATTTCCATTGTCTTGTTAGCTACAAAACCGCTTTAAGCACAGAATTACAATAAAAGAATTTGTCTTAAATTCACATTTGCATCCATCTGAATTTTGAAAGCCTATGGGGGAATGACATAAGCTAGATAAAAGCAATCAAAGGTTACTAGCAACTAACCACACAGGTCAATTTAAAAATGTGCAGCTGGCGTTGAACAAAGAACAGAGCACAGAGTATTTCAGTAGCAACATTTTTTGAATTTTAAGGTGTTTGACTATTTATAATTAGCTTATGGAAATAAGAACACGAGGTTCAGCAGATGTAAAGTTTATTTTTAATGAACAGCATTAAAATATATCACCAAAACTAGCAGGTCTTTATAGTGTAAAACATCCAGTCATAAGAGGGTTAATGATCCTTAATTGGCGATACCTGCCCCCCTCAAGTAAATAGGTCCCACAATTCAACAAAGCTGGCCAAATGGTACCTGCATCCGCCATTGTGGTGTGCTCAACTGGTAAATCTTGTACGATTAGCTGAAACAGAGCACAATTGGGCTGTTAAAATGTAGTCAGTATGGGTAACAGCATATTATACCTGCTTATTTTCACAGCCACCTGCAACAAGGAACGTATAGAGCATCTCCATCATCTAGCTATAATAATGCAACACTACCGGTTTTTTTTTGGGGTGGGTGAGAATAAGATATTCATGATTCAAACTCACCTTACCCTTCCCCAAACACCAGAGTTTCACATTTTTAACATTTAGAGGATGTTGACCCACTAAAAGCTTTAACAGGCTGTGTGAAGCTTCACAATGGTAGAAACCACGCTGCATGGCACACAAGGGTTACTATGCCACCACGCCCATTTTTTTTTTTCCTGCCAATGCAACAGCTCGGAGCAGCGAACAAACACACAGCATTTATAATATAACGGGATACAAATACGCATTGCCATTGGCCACATAAGTGGAAATATACACGTGAGACAGCCAGGTGGGCGCGGACATCTGTTATTCCCACTATAGACCCACACAAAGGAAGCGCGAACCGCTCCCACCCGCTAGCAAGCAATAATATCCTGTCAACACGTTCAAACAATGACTGAGCGAGCAGCGAAAATACATTAAAAATAAACGGAGAATTTCGTTAGCGGTAAAGCAGAAATGGACAGTTACAAAATTAGCAGCGCCAATATGTATTAAGACCGCTAGAGAACACCTTAAGCCTTTATTAACAAAGGAGGTGAGGGGGAAATCGATCAGCGTCCGCCAATAAACAGAGAGCGAAAGGACCAGACAGACCCAGCAGCCAATGAGAAACGAGGAGTGGCCAGACATACACCTGAACAAAGAGAAGCGCGCGCCTATTATATACAAAAAAAAAAATATAAAAAAATCCAGGAGGCACAGATTGCTGTAAATGCTGCAAAACCACACCGAGAAACAGGTGCACTAAAAGACATATAACGCATATAAGATGATATATATACACACAAACACACATAGCATTACAGTATATATATGGTGTAATTGCCTTGACTTGCTCGCTGTAGGTATATAGAACTACGATATATAGATTTATAAATATATACATATAATACATGGGTATAATGCGCCTTCAGTAAAATCTAAATAAAATAAAAGTCGCGCCCACACAACCCGCTATAGCCTTTGGCCACAACAGCCAGCTCCCACAGACATCTCACCTGTCGCGCTGCCTCTGAATACCATGCGCGCTCTCAGCACCAGCGAACAAAAGCGCCAACCTCGGTCACGTGACACCCCTTGCACGCCCATCATTGGCTCATGATTCCTGCTTGGGATCAAACCCCACCGGCTCTGAGCCCGCCTCTTAACCGTCCCTGGGACCCCGTGAAAGATGTAATTTTCCACTTTGTAGTGTAAATGCGGAATCTGCGCCGTGCGCGCTGTGTAACAGGTGTGTTTTACCCGACTTGAGAGGCGGCTTTCAGAGCATCACCAAATTTACTGATTTTATAACCTAAATGAAGGATGTTTGGGGGGTTAATAGGGTGATGTAAGTGACGGTTGCTTTGCAGACTGGTGTAAAGATATTAGAGTAACAAATCACAGAGTCTCGTGGGTGGACCGTCTATCGTTCAGTGTCACAGACTGGGTGGCATCTTAGATAAATGATGTAATGGTCCCCTGTTCTGAATCCCAGACAACAGTGACAGTCAAAGGGATGTGCCCACAACGTGACAGTCATCAGGACTATTGGCATTACAATGACTTTTTGTTCTTGTCCTTAACAGGGATAACCTATGCTTTATCTACCATTCCCCCTGTATTTTTTTTAGGTTACATCTGTTTGCCACGCACATGATAAACAAGATTGCCAGGTGCTTTCTGCAGAATGTACAGAAATAGCCAGATATGGATTAACCCTGTAGTTTATTGTATGTAAGCAGTACTCTCCAGTTCACAACTAGATACAAGGTATACGTTATTATTATTTATTGTTTTATATAGTTCCATCATATTCCGTAGCGCTGTACAATAGGTAGACAGGCCATAACAAGTAGTATATAACATAACAATCTGACTTACAGAAACAGCCGAGGAGGGCCGTAACTCACTTTATCTAAAGGAAGCTCCTACATACCGACAGCGATCATGTTAAGACTCGTGCACACGGGAGTGGTTTTTGTGCAAAATTTGGATGGCAACTAATATTTGTTACCGATATGCTTGTGTATCTGGTTTACACAAACAAGTCGATTACAGGGGATTGGAAGGGAGACAGGATTTTTGAACTCTTAATTGCTTGGTATGAAGACATGTTGAAACAAACATAACCAGTTTTAAAAATTGAAGTTCTTCCAGCTTTCAGGTTTGTATGTGTGCTAAGCCTATATGGCTGTTTTGAATCTAGCTACTAGGTGAAAAAGGTGTTGGGAATACATGAAAAATAGTATCAGGACTATGCCCGATGACACACAGGTTGATTTCACAAGAAGTCAAGATGATGCTTAACCCCTTCAGGACCGGGATTTTGATACTAACGTGTCGCTAAAGGACCAGAGCCGTTTTTGTGTTTTTGCCATGTCTTTCTTCAACTGTAATTTCTCTCTTATCAATTGGTGCACCCACACAAATCATATATTGTTTTTTTCAGCACAAGTAGGGCTTTCATTTGAAACCTTATTAAGCTGGGTAGTACATTGTTTTGTTTGAAATAAACTGGAAAAAGTGGGGAAAAAATGAAAAAAAAGCATTTTTTTACAGTTTTGTATACATACAAATTGTACACATATTGAACCAATGGGAAAAAATTATCCCAGATATATTCATTAAGTTGTCCTGATTTGGAAACCACCCAACATGGCCAGGATTTTTTATCTATTTTGACCAGTATAGGGCAAATATTGCAAGGCATGCATCACGTTTTTGAAATGCAATTTTTTTCAAATTTGGCATGGTAGTCTAATAACTGCAATAGTTGTCACAGATACTGATTATCCCCCCAAAATTATATGTTTATGAACAGTAGATAAGTCCAGGTGTACAACTAGGGTCATTTTGACACTTTTCAAACAGGGATTTTATCGCCAATTGCTGCCAAATTTTGAGGTATTTTTATATTTTTTTGTTTTTTTTTTGCATATGTTGCAATGTTGCTTTAGATTTTATATTATATTTTGTATAGAATATGTGCAACTGCAGAACAAAACACTAAATTGTGTTCACCAACATCCCCCGGTTCCAACAAGGCCTCACATGCATGGTTCATGCATTTTTTGAGGAAGCTATGAGGGCAAAACTGGAACATGCGCATTTTCGTTTTCACATTTGGAATTTTCAGAAATTGGTTTGCTGGGCCCATATCCCATTTGGGACATTTTGGAAGCCCCCCACTGTAAATTACCCCATAAAAGTATATATTTATGAACAGTAGACGAGTCAAGGTGTTCAACTAGGGTAGTTTTGACAGTTTTCAGCCAGCCATTTCTTCACTGATGTCTGCCAAACTTCACAGGGAAATTATTTTATTGCATTTTTAACGCGTACATTTCAATGTTGCACTGAATTTCTTGCACACCATAAGTGCAACAGTGGAAGAAAACACCACATTTTGTTCACCAACATCCCATGAGTCCAACAAGGCCTCACATGCATGGTTCATGCATTTTCTGAGGAAGCTATGAGGGCAAAACTGGAACATGTGCATTTACATTTTTTAAAATATTTTTTTTATCAGATTGCTTGTAAGTGACAGGTTTAGGCCGCTGACATCAATCAGGGAGACCGATCAATAATCAGCGACTTAAAATGTCACCGACAAGTGATCAGGTAATAATTATGATTTTTTTATTTATTAATAATTTGTGTTTTTTCATAATTAACCTAGATGACCCCTCTCTCTTTGTAGAGCAGGGTCATCCATGGGCTGCCATAATGATCCGATCACTCCTATTGGCTAGGAGCGATCTGATCAGCCCAGCCCAGCATTTGACCTGGAAGCACCCTGGACTTTCAGGTCAGTGCTGTTAATTTTTTTTATTATTATTATTTTATTAATTTTTTATTTATTTATTTATTTATTTTTAAATTTTTTTTATTTTTCTTTATTATTATTATTTTTTTTAACTCTTTCAATGCTGATGCTCCATTGAAGCACAGCATTGACTGATATTTAGTCCCCACAAGCTTGTGGGGACTAATATTAACCCCTGCAATGCTGCGATGGGGGGTCATACACAATCGCAGCATTGAAGGGGTTAATTGAGGAAGAGTGGGGGTAGGGGTTAACTGAGCAAGGGAGGGGGTGGGGGGGCTGGTCTCCACACTCATGTGGTGAACCCTGTCTCCCTGTTCAGTGGCAGCTGAAACCGCGATTGCAGATTTTTCTGCAATCGCTGTTTCTGCCTACAAAATCACTCCGTGGGAGTGATCGTAGGCTTGGGGGCGGGCTTAGACAGGCTGTGCTGTCTGCCCAGGAGTCCTGGGCAGACAGCAGCGCCCCCACGATCACCGCGATTGTGGTGATGTGGGGGCATTTTTTGGAGGAGACGTACCTGGTACGTCCCGGTCTACCGGTGACTGTTAACCAGGAAGTACCAGGTACGTCCCGGTACTGAAGGGGTTAAATTGACTTACAGAACATAGAATAATTCAAAAAGGAACCGGGACATTCAGAGCAGTCCTGAGAGTCCCATACTGTTATAGCATGGACCCCTCTTTATACACTATATAATATTGTGAGATATTACCATGTATTTGACAGAGCCCATACAAGCAATGCAAGAAAATGGATAGAAAAGTGGGATTTTCAGTGTATTTCTGTGGTAACTGTAAGGTGATAGTTGATCAGATTGCTGGAATTTGTCTCACCCTAACGGTTTGACCTTTTTATCAAATTGCTATCGGGTTCATGTGATTTGTAATTGACTTAAGCTCAACTTGCAATTTGCATTACCTTACCAGCAACACACATATTTAACTCAACGACAGTCATGGTGAATAATGGGGGCCATCTTGACCCCGTAAACCAATAGTTTAATATTTTGTATATATTTACTAAAAAAAATTAAAAAATCCAATCACAGATAAATATTTTGTCATTTTTCATTTTAAGTGCACTTTAAAGGTTAATGATAGAATGTGTTGCAGACAGTAGTGTAAGGGCTTATACCCCAGTGTTAATCCCTTAGGGCCTTCATGACACACTGTCATGAAAATATAACATGACTGTTATGACAGCATGAAATGACATGTAAAAAGTAGGATTGTATGCTCCTACCACATGATGCTTTCCAGTGCAGGAGACAGCCTTGCACCATGGGATCCAATCAGCAGAGTCCACTGCCCTGCAGTCACTGTGATTGTGACGATCTGAGTGATCATATGACAAAGCTAGTGTAATAAAACAATGGCTTTGTCTGTAACAATGTCTCCTTCTCTCCTTGCAATGTAGAAAAAGAATGTCGAAGCCAAGAGGCCAACCCACATCCCCTCTAAAAAGCAGAGGCTACTGGGACTTGGCTGCAGTGTGTGTGCAGTTATGTTCAGTGAATATCCTCAATCAAACCCACAACAAAAGGGTGCCAAAAGTGACCATTGCTGTTATTATAAAAATGTAACCATCAACAATGAGCCATAGCCCAGGCAACTATGGGGAAAAAGCAAAAAGTGCAGGGTGTGTGTGCTAAGGTGTACCCTTCATCCAAAGTAGCAGAAGTGATGAGGATACCTCAAACATCCCTGCATCTGCCTTTTAGCTCTTAAAAGGAACATTGTATACTAGACAAGTAGCGTTTCTAACATTACTTGTTTAGCTGTGACCAGGTGTGATGGAATACAAACCAGTGAACCCAAGGGTTAACCTAGGGCAGAGAATTGGGTGTTAGCAGTGTAGGGATTGCTGTTGGGACTAAAGCTGTTGGTTTCTGCTTATGGATGATATTCGTGGTTTTCTAAAAAAAAAAAAAAAAAAAACATTCTGCACAGCCTCAAAAGTCAGTTTGTTCTGGAAAGGAAGTCAAGCCTGCAGGTGTTTAAACTGCTAAGTTTTTCCGGAAATAAAAATATTCTAGCAAAGGGCTGCTGTAAGTGAGTAGAGCTCTTGTGTTCTCTGAAAATGGTGAATGTTGCAAGCCTTTTATGGCAAAAAAGGTATTGTCCCTTTTAAAAGGGACACTTTCCCACCTTTTCTTAAATGACTCATCTTGTAAGCACCCTCTGATTTATTTCAATTTACTGTAGAAAAATTAAAAATTGCCATGTAAATGTGAAAGGATAACACAATCAAATGTAAAACCAAGTTGTTATAGCATCTCTTCTTTATTGGCATTACTTATTTTTTTCCATTATATTGTACTAAGCATTTTTATAGCTTGGGGAAAAAAATAATTGCAATAATTTCCTTGGTCTGTATGGAATTGAAACTACTTACTGCAGCTTAGTCTTTATATAACAGTGTTGCAGAATTGATGATGTTCTATGTTTGGTAGCTACACATTGCAGGCAGCGTGTCCTCTGAAGAGCTTGTAACTGTCACAACAATGACTTCAGCGTGAGTACACCCGGCAGCTTCCTCCATGACACTGCAGTCTCTCAACAGTATATTGCTTTTATTTAGTGCATCAAAAAGGCTCCCTGTGTGACAATAAACCACCTGTCTGTCCCAGGCCAATTAATGGTTTTTAGTATTTATCTTGGTATTTATGAAATGGATGCTTTGATGTCTCTTTTGAAATATCTCACAGTTTGCTGGAATCTGCTGATGAAACGTCCTCAATGAGATGGTCCCTAATTGCTCCACTTAACTTAAGCAACTTTGGGGAATCTTCAGGCAGTACTAATGAGGGACACAAATAAAGAAACTAGTTGACATTGAAGTACAAAAATGTGAATTCAAGACAAACACACCCAAAAAGGAATAAGGTGTTAACAGCACTCAAAAATCAGAACAGAGACAGAACAAGAGTCGCTTCTCAAGAATAGAATATGATACAAGGTAAATCTTCATGCTTTCCTGCTTTTTATGATATAAAAATCTGTTATTTAAAAGGTGTAGACTCTATATACAAAGTAGCATGCACAAAAATAGAAACCATTTAGAACATTCATATGGAAGCTGGATTTTCAGTATAGGGAAATCCAGAGCAAAGAAGGTCAAAACAGATCAAACAAGAGGTGTGTAGGGAAAACGACATTAGTGCGGACAGGGAAATTGTCAGCAACAATCAAAGCAAACAGAAAATACACAGGGGCCATGCACCTATGTGATCTAGCTGGTCCACAAGGGCTGCACCCTCATCTGATGATGTGTAGTAAGAAAGTGAGGAAAAAAAGCACCCCAAGAAGATCAAACATGGTATTTTACCCAGATGCTTATAGAGGAAGCTCAGTGCTGATGCAACTGTGGCCTCCAGGCAGATCTGCGGATCAATTGTCCCACGAGGTCCAAGAATTTTATTTGCCATATACCCTGTCATAAAGGCAAAATCCGTTGGACTCTGATGAACGGATCCCCTGAGGACAGAAAACATTGTTGTACTTGACAATTGAATGAGAAACATGAAATGGTGAGATAAAGAACTGCTCCTCATTAGGAGGAAGAGTTGTCTGTATATGTTGCATAGGGAGGTTTCTTTGAATTTCATCTCATTTACTGTATATTTTAAGGACAAACATTACAGTAAAATGCACCATACCCTCCAACTTACAGGACTGTGACGATTTTGGCCCCTTCCTGTCCAAAATTCAGTTTCTTCATTTTCTGAATACTGGAAGCTGTCTGGAAATTTTCATTGTTGATGAATAATGTTGGCTTTTGGATGTTTGGGTAAGCAGCATTTTCCAGAGGAAACATCCAGGCATCTAGCCCGATTGCACACCTAAGTGAAGAGAAAGATAAAGTAATAGATAATGGAACATGTCTGTATACTGTACATATATTTATATCAATACCGTATTTGCTTGATTATAAGACGTCTTATATTCAAAGTTGTCTTATAATCAGACATCAAATAGAGGTCTGACCATAAGACTAAGATCCAGATCCCCTGGATCCTCCTCTCTGGTAACCTCCGCTGCTGCCGGCACTTCTTCTGAGGGCTTCTATGACGGAGCGCCGGCCTGACGTGAACTTTTGGTGCTCCATCATAGAAGCCCCGGCAGAAGTGCCCGCTGCAACAGAGGTTGTCTGCGCGATATGCACAGACAACCTCCGCTGCTGCCGCCACCACTTCCGCCGGGGCTTCTATGACTGAGCAACGGAAAGGTCTGCTGCCGGAGCTAACGGGCAGCAGAGGTTGTCTACCGGCTGCCCCCACTAGGCACCAGGGAGTCTGAAGTACGAGGAACGAGTCTGGGGAAGCATTGGTAAGTCAGGGAGGGGCAGAGTGGCATATGGGGGATATAAGGCATTCCTGTAGGCAGAGTGGCATAATGGGGGTTAAAAGGCATATCATGGAGGCAGAGTGGTAAGCTGTGGGGCAGATGTGCATAACTGGGGGGGGCAGGTTGGCAAATAAAAATAAATAAAAACAAAAAATCATTTTTCTCAATCACAGTTTTTATTAAATATGAAAAATAGTTTACATGTGAATTAATATTTACTAGTAAAACGATTTCTGTACACGGTAGTCATTTTTTCAGGCTTTTTCTAAATTAATATTCAAATTTTGGGCGGCTGTCTTATAATCAGGGTCGTCTTATAATTGAGCAAATACGGTATATGCTTCTGTAAAACCAGTGACAACTTGAAAATCCACTGCTGTTGTGCATTGAGTTTTTGGGGGCAGAACTTTGAATTATTGGTACCTTTCAATGGTAAAAATTAGAACTGGTGGGTGTCAGATCACAATGTCAACAGATAGCATCAAGATGTATGTTTAAAACTTATATTGATGCACTTCATCTTTATTATACTCCATTTTCCCTTGGGCTATATATATATATATATATATATATATATATATATATATTATATTATATTATATATGTGTGTAATACTGTATAAAAATATGCATTCTAGCAAGTTTGGATCACTACTTACCTAAAAATATCATCTTTGACCAAACTAAGCAAAGCTGATGCTCCTCCAAAAGAATGACCCATGATGGCTACCCTACTGAGATCAATCCTGCCCTAAGAGAGAGTGTGTAAGAGATCTGATGGCAAATTTAGAAAACATATAAAATCTTTTTAAAATCCACTCATACAGCTCAGCATACTAATATTTGATACCGTCAGATTGTGCAGTTGGAAGTCTGTCACAGTGATGCTAGATTCTATCATTCCTGCATTGATGTTTTCAAGGACCCGAACAGCTTTAACACACTCAGTTGCTCTTTGATGTAGCTTAAGTAAAAATAGGGAAATAATGCATTGGTAAACAATAAAAAAAATCAAGAACATACATGATGTTGAGGAGATGATTGGAGCACTATAAGTGTATGTAGAAATAAGTCACTGAATGTTGCATATCTTTTTCTATTACTCATTTATATAGAAGACAAATTAACAGCCAGTCAAGGGCCCTTTTCACCAATGTATAATTTAGATGTTGAGTGGGCAATGGTTTGAAATAAAGGCATCAAAATGGTTGGCCTGCAACTTGGTTTGATATGTTAGCGATGGTTTTCTTTCAATATACAAGTACATTGTCCCAACTATAGAACCCATAGTAAAAACGCAATTGCCCAAGAAGAAAATCCTGTCATTCAAATGTAACTAATAAAAACAAGTTGTACCAAAGTACAAAAGTACAAAATGGTTGAAAGTGTGAAGGTCCCACTCGTGGGTTGTAGCTACAAAAGAAACAGAAGCACAGCTAGAATTATGCATGTGCTCGTGTTCTATTATGGTAAAGCAGTAATGTAGTCTATAATCAGTTCTGTCTGTGAACCTTTGATTTAAAGAGAAGACCTTATACAGCAGAGTGCCGGAAATGTATACTGTATCTAAAGATTCAGAGGTACCTGGTAGTTTCGGAGATAAAACTCTTTCATTCCGGGATCCACTTTTCTAAATGGAACCCAGACCTTCTGTGGGTGCCCTTGGGAATGTGTGTGGGGTAGATCCTCAAAATAATATGTGGCACATGCTGACCCATCCCTGTGATTTAACAATTATAATGGTAAAATACGCACTCCAAATAGAGCAATATTTTATGCGGCACCCACTGAGCTCTCTAGCTGAAATTTTAACAATATTAAGGAATACTCCAGCCATGCACTTTTATGCATATCATGGCATCAGAATCCACTCTCAGCATTTGCTCCCCTCCTAGATATCTGCCTGCCAGGAGATGCATTTCAATAGGGCGCACAGGGACCAGGCACAGTATGAACAGATCACAATAATATCAGCAACAAGTAGTACTGAGTCACTCAGTTATTAAAATCAATATCTGTGAAAGCTCACTTTAGACATAAGATCCTTAAAACACCAACTATTTGATATATTTTGTATTTGCTATTGTGTTTAAACCACAGATAGCTATTGTATGTATGTAGGGGAGTGGACTGCTGTTTCCCATGTGTTTTCTTTTTTATCTTTTTTCTCTGATGCACTCCTCAAAATCGGCTAAATTCACCCAGGTTAATTAAATTACAGTGCAGCAATTACATAAATCTGTCCCACATATTATATGAGTGAACATCACTTATGGGGCTTGTTATTACCAACTTTCATGTATGTAACAGTTTTCTGCAGTGTAGTTGTAAAGACAATGATAAACGAGCAGTTTTGGATATCCCTTGGTTGTTTGACCTTACAATACCATATCTCGAATAAATAATACTTTCTTATGTCAACAGCATCTGTCTGTGCTGGATATCGCACGTTTTGCAGGTTTAGCTCTACTCGATAGGGTTGACGTGAAATGGCTTGGACAAACTTCATTTAATCATAAGCTTGCACAGAATATGAAAAAGTTGATGACCAAGCTTTGTTTTAAGGTGGACAGCGAATTCAGGTTTTAGCTTTCCACAGAAACTAACTGACCCATTGATTGCCAAACCAACTTTACTTTTAAAATATATAAACCAGATAACAGATTTGCGTTTATATTGTCCCTACAGTATATATATATATATTAACATTGTATTATTCATTTTGAATTGTTCAGTAACTCACTTGTGTTCCACGGCAGCCACCAGAAAGCCATGCGATGCCAACTCACTACACAATGAAGAGTATACTGCCCTAAGTAACAAGAATAGAAAGATTTAATTTCCAAACAAATGGATGTTGTGAGACTACAACCATGTATTATGTGCTCCTAACCCTTTGTCTGGCTTTGTAATTACAAGTTGGAATACGCTAACTAGATAAGTTATCTAAGGAAAAATATGATGTTTTGGTTAGAGTAATGTTTGAGTTCCAGTTATTTGTATTATGTTTCTGTTTTCAAAGTGTCATTTTATTTAAATGTGAACAGTTCACCTGAAGGCTCCAAGCCCGTGAGAAAAGATTATGAGTGGTCTCTTGTCCGT
Organism: Spea bombifrons; assembly: GCF_027358695.1. Lineage (NCBI taxonomy): Eukaryota > Metazoa > Chordata > Amphibia > Anura > Pelobatidae > Spea > Spea bombifrons. The sequence goes on along the minus strand of NC_071088.1, from coordinate 62,677,033 downwards.
TCCATGCAGAATCGGCCCATTCCATGAGACCGGTATTCGACTGCGACCTATATGCAAAAAGAGACACTTTAATGCCCCATATAACACGTTTCATCTGTAATAAATAAAAAATGCCCCTTTTTTTTCAAATTGGGAAAACATACATTTTAACATTAAGAGGACATTCAGCTATCACAAGTGGAATGAAGCACATGGGAGGCACTATGGATACTCCACAAAACATACACGTATGCCATGTTAAGTCAACCAAAACAGTATACATTATAAAATGTATAATTTACAGTTCAATATACTACATATACTGATTATACATATAATGCCCATCCATTGAGTGTCCAGGAACACAACTTATTTATTTCATTTATTACAAATCAGACTTGAATAACATAATTTCAGCTTTCAGCACCCACACTGAGGGGTTCAATATAACAGTATGCTTTCAGTGCGTATACGTGCGTGTATATATTTATACATACCTGCAAGCTTCATGGTGATTAAATTATTTCCTCTGAGATAAAGGTTATCCACCAGAGGTTTAAATATAATAATAATTTTAAAAATAGTCACGGTATCCAGGAGAGGAGTAACGACGACAAGACCTAAGTGGCCCTTGCAATATATTACTACAGATTTACAGAAACTGGGATTCATCTGTTTTAATCATCTTTCTTAAAATTTACATATCACTGTAGGGGTTAATGTACAGATCTAACATTACACAGAAATCAATCAATTATAACCCATTTTCAAATGTGATTGAAGAAGCAAGTTAGAATGAACACCAGGCCAATACATTTTGTAATGTGACTGTGCTGAACCACGATCCATGGCTGACAATTTTTTAGAGTGAGTCTCCCAATTACATATTATTAGTTTAGGAATGGATGTTTGTGGTTGGTCCATTTGTGACCTGGGACATTATATGAGTGTATTGGCTCCCTTGGTGAATGGCTTACATTGCCTATTTTTCACTAGTTATGCAGCCCACATAATATTAACCTGGACTTGTCTTCCAGAAGTATGAGGATGACAGGGTCCGCTACAGCGACACACACTGATCGCATCCGCCGCTCCAGGGTGCTTTAGTGTGTGGCCATGGGCTGGATATGACAGGTTGCATGCGTAAAAAGTTAATGTACAGCTCCGCATATCCAGACGTCGGCCGCACTTATATTACCAGCTGGCCACTAGCATTAAAGTGCCAGGGCTGCCTCGTCATCATCAATATGGCCCTGCGCACATGCACATATATATATATATATGTACAGTGTTAGCAAAATATATATAAGCATGTATAGATCTATGTTATACTTACCATAACTCCTTATGCCACATGACAAAATATAAAACATTTACTTTGTTTACCCCCTTACCGAGTATCAATGAAGCCCCATACTGTGCTGCTTTGCTCTCCATGCCTAAAGAGCTGACCAGTCCCGTCGTGTACTCTGTACTTGGTGCCCACAGGGGGTGCTGCTGGTCACACGAAGAGGCACTGGGATAGTAGAAGCGGAAAAAGCTGCCCTGCACGTAGAAAACAAGCAGATAATACGGCTGAATATTACACGAAAACAAAACATCCCCTGCGCGGCACAGAACGCCGGCCCTACCTATCCCTACCCGGTGCCTGCCATGTCAGAGCATATACCTCCTTGCCAAGTCCCACCATGATGTCAGTGCAGCCCACAGGGTGCGGCCCGGTCACAGATGGAAGCCTGAGGGACATTGGAACCCCCATGACTGTCGACGCTGGTTTAATACCGAAAGACTGCTTTCACATTAGTACTGTCGCAAAGTCCAGAGAAGGAGGAGATTGCGAAATGCTTGAGCTTTTTATTATTAACCCTGTCTGCCATCAACAGTATTCCAAACAAACATAATGGCAAACGGAATGGGGAGTGAAATTCTCTGGGTGTTCGCTGTAAATTGCTGGGGTTGAATGTCTAAACAAATATTTGAGCGTCCACATATAGAGTTATTCACTAAGTTTCCAAAACAATATAAATCGCTAATGCTTGTGATAGTCTTCATTATGTTTGCGGCGGGAAAATATGTTTGAGGTAAATGTGTATAAGTTGGCGAGTAATGGGAACTGTGACAACTTGTGTAGCCGTCAATAAATATATGCGAGCACAAATCATTGTTTCACCCACCCTGAATGATGTATTTGTAAACCATTTCAATATCCTAGCTTTTTGTCATACCATGTATTTCTCCAAATCCTATTTACCTAATATAAGGGTTCTTCTAAGTTTGTAAATTCTAGTTGTGTTATTTTTGCCTTTGGATGTATGTAATGTAAGAAGCACTATGTAAATTGCTGGCGCTAAAAATATAGTAATCACACAGCTTTACTTAGGGTTACTTCTACAAATTGGGTGCCACTGCTGAAAAAAAATACTGCTCGGTATTATCCACATATGCGTAGTTTTTAAAATTCTTTGTGAATAATTTACATAATTTTTATTTTTTTTAAAAAAATTGGCTTGTAAGGTTTCAAATGTTTTTTTCGTGTATGTTTCTTATAGGTGGGGTAAAATGTTTGTGGGTACTTTTCACTATTTTCTTTACTTTTTATTTTGGGGTCTTTGTTGCAAACAAGGACAAACTTTGTTTTCACCTCTTCTCACTTGGATCCCTACTGAAGCTGATCACATAGTAATGATCCCTATAGCCCTGCGTTCCCAATGTAATCAGCAAGCTGGGGTCATCAGCCCAGCTTGTTAGACCCTCTGGGAACCCATTTCACCTCTTTGTGATGATGGACACTGGTAGACTTACTATCACGACCTGTCCCTTTAAGCATTGGCAAGGCTAACATCAGGCTATCAGTCACAATTTATGGTCACAACCTCAATGAGAGAGCAGAAGATGAACACTTTCATGTTACAGGGCATCCCCCCACTCTGATCAGGTCTCATAGCACCTACAACAATAAAAAAATACAACTATAAAAACCACTGTCCGACACTGCAATTTTTCCGTTCTAATGTTATCCTTGTAGCTTCCCCAGAACCAACTGCCAAGCCTATGCAATATGGGACACCACTGAACTCAGGGAATGTTACTAAACACAGTTTGACATATCCTGGTCAAGAGATCCAAAGCTTTACTCAGTGTTTTGAAAAGTAGATATATTTTTTATGGCTAACTTTGAATAGTGTTGGTGGAGGAATGGATGCAAGAAATATGTCAAATTGAACATAGTGATGTACCCGGAGTTGTATAATTTTAAGAAACATATGAATTAACTATGTTTATTTACAATAAGGTACAACTGTAAAGCAATATTTGTTCCCAAAATGTTTTATCTTTTTTTCTTACTAAATAATGGATTATGTAGATGAATTTGGTTAAAAAAAGAAAGCCCTACTTGTCTTGGAAAAACTCTGATATATAATTTGTGTGAGCACCCTAAATTAGAAAGAGGGAAATTACAGTTGATCAAGAACAAATGTTAAAAATACCTTTGTTCTGAAGTAGGTCATGTCTTGTGCATTTAGATGTTCAGGGTGTGGAAAAGTATAACCAGTGCTCACACCGAGCACTATTTTACTTAATCCACCAGTGCAGAACCACCAATGCTGGGTAGACTCCCTACTACAACTACAAAGTTCCAGCTAGCTCCAACACTAGCCTATGCAACAGTTTTGAGGGTGCATGGGATGCTAAATTGCCTCTTTTTATATGGTGCAAAGGCCACCAGGTAGCTTACTACTTCAAACTACTGTTTCACTACCCCCAAGGGAGTTTGGCACACTCAGGAAGGTCCATTCTTTAAGCAGCTTGGCAGATATGGGGGTTGATAGCAGCAAGCAGGACTAAAGTCAATTTAGAAATTCATTATTGCCAACTCCCACTTACATTTGTATAAAATAACATTTTACGGTTAATACAAGATGAAAAAAACCTTGCAGATTTAAAAATGCTTTAGTTGCTTCCAAGTTTTAAACCAGAGTAAGAACTAAAACAACTTTGCAAATTTCATGTAACATCCTCAGGAGATGGAAGGTAACATACAAGTCTCCTACTCCCCAGTACGTGTTTCTTAGCCATCCCTCACAGACATCAATCCAGACGCACATTCCCCCAGCAACTTTAAGTTTAATATGATATGGTGTCACACATACACAGAAAAAAAGTGACTGTTCCTGTGTGCTCCCTTCTATGCCACGTACTTTACCCGGAGAGTTCCCAGGTATGGTCATTGGTCATTGTACATCATAAATGGTTAATTCCCAGATTAGCCTTATATCTCCCAGTTATGCACATCTGCCCCCCAGATATGCCTTATGCCCCCTTATATGCCACTCTGCCACCAGATATGCCTTATACACCCCTATATACCCCTCTGCCTCCCTGATTTTCCTTTTAACCCCCTTTATGCCACTCTGCCTCCCTGTTATTCCTTTTAACCACCTATATACCACTCTGCCTCCCTGATATTCCTTTAAACCCCTGTATGCCACTCTGCCTTCTTGATAGTCCTTTTAACCCCCTATATGCCACTCTGCCTCCCTGATATTCCTTTTAACCCCCTACATGCCACTCTGCCTCACTGATATTCCTTTTCACCCCTATATGCCACTCTGCCTTCCTGATATTCCTTTTAACACCCTGTATGCCACTCTGCCTCCCTGATATTTCTTTTAACCCCCTAAATGCCACTCTTCCTCTAGAAAGCCCTTATATCCTCCCCCGACTTACACGTGCTTCCCTAGACTTCTCTCCGTCCATAAGATTGCTTGGTGTCTAGTGGGGCAGCCAGTGGAGGTCTGTGTGATGCGCTCAGACAACCTCCACCTCCAGAGCATTTGCTCTAAAAAAAACCCCTTGTCTTATAATCAAGCAAATACGGTACTGATTTAGCAACCGCTGTGTGAGCTGTTTATTTCTTGTGTTCCTATCACTTCTGGAAATAGTTTACTACTGGAAATCAGTAAGAATAACCTCTTCCGAAAGTCAAAAATATCTACAGCTACTTTGTGCCATGGCAAGTAAGGAATTTTACAATACATTTATTTATGTTAAATTCAGAGGCTGTCTCCTGTCACAGCCCTATTATCAATATGAGTGTCTCTGATAAAACCAGGATCAGGAAGCAGGCCTATCAAGGTGACCATATTTCCTAACTGCCATTCAGGGACACTAACTTTGATGAGTGCATTGTATCAAAGTTATGCTTGGGACTGGCGAAAACATATTTGCCAGTGCATTTTCCAATATGTATGCACACATTCACTGGCTACATAAAAAACGTCTTACTTCTATACATTGCTTTCTCAATGAGCAGGAACTTTGGAATACACATTCATTTATGTATAAACAAATTGAGCCTGTCTGCTCAATAATTTTCATCGTAAAGTGCCATGAAGTCCCAATGTGGGACTGTCCCAGGCAATCTGGGACATGTGGTCACCCTAAGGCATATGCAGCATTCCTCTCCTAATCAAACTGAAAAGTGTGATCACCAGGAGGGAAACAGTGAGGATCCCCCGCTGATATGAACGATGATACCATCAAAAAGAGAATTCCGCATTTAAATCCCCTGAATCTGGTATATTTGCAGGAATTTAGCCCTGTCGATGCTTAAAGGGCCATGTCGTAGTTTTACGTAATTTGGCGTCAACTGCCAGACAGGCTAGACTCCAGCTCTGAAATTCATGAAAGCCAGATCGCATTAGCACTTGCAAATAATCACACACTACACTCAATTGTAGGAAATTTCAGAAGTGAGTTAAAAAAAAGCAAGCAACTCACAGGTTGCAAATGCAAGAGAGAGAGCCTTCCTTGTCTCAGTTCTAAGAAGGTGTACATACATTTATGCTGACTCCCCTGCAATCATTCCCAGTCCCTTTGTCCCTCATTCACTAAGCAATACCTCTCCTTTCCTTCCTCCCTGTGAACTATAGATCAAATACATATAAACAGCACTTGCATGTATAGATCACATACAAACCCTATATTTACAGGTATGCATAAATGTTGTATGGAAACATAGCATATCAGGTATAGATCAACAGAATCAATTGAAAATCACATGTTAACTCAGCGTTGAAGGTATAGATCAAATAAACAGAATCAGACATACAAACCCTCTATTTGTAGGTATACAATAATAATGTATGGAAACAGAACGTACCAGATACAGATCAACAGCTTTGCTGGTATAAATCAATTGGAATTCACATATAAACTCAGCATTAAAGGTATTGCATTCATACTACCCCCACTCCCCATCTACCCCTCCCCTTCTTGTTATCTGTCCCTTCTCACTATGTACCCCCTCTCTCCCTTTTCACTGCCTTTCCCCTTTTCTCAATATGTACCCCCTCTCCCCTTCTCACTATCTAACTCTCATTGCCTTCCCCCTCTGCCCCTTCTCACTATCTACCACCTCTGGCCCTTCTTACTGCCTTCCCCCTTCTGCCCCTTCTCACTATCTACCACATCTGCCCCTTCTCACTGCCCCCCCCCTTTCTGCTCCTATCTACCCCTCTCCCTACTTCTCATTATCCTTACTTACCTTGTTGCCGGAGTCATGCGTTGGGAGCGGGAGGCCGTCTTCCCGCTCTGCCGTGGTGCGCGCTTCACAGCTGAGCGGCGGAATATGACGTCATGAAACGTTTTATTTTTTTTATTTTATTTAACATGGATGTTTTAATTTAAGTCTCGGGCAGGCGCCCCTGCTGCCATGGCGCCTGCCCGGGACTTAAATGAAAACATCTGGGTTTTTTTGTTTTTTTTCGCACAGTTCGCACACCCCTAAGGCCGGCCCTGGGTGGATGGATTATTTTCAGTAGCTCAGGACTCCTGTCCTGTTCCTAGCGATGCAATGGTCCCTGCACATTATAAATCGGAAAGGGGCTACACAAGTCTACGAGGCACATGCAATGCATACTCCCAACACAGAGGAGAGTGGGAGTATATGCTGTATATATACTTTTGCATACCTCCCAACATTTCAAAATGTGAAAGAGGGAGACTTTCTCGTGGAACCAATACAAGCAATTGCACTTTACAATGTTGCCACTCTGGCATATAGGGGGTTAAAAGGCATATCATGGGACAGAGTGGCATATAGGGGGGTATAAGGCATTTCTGGAGGCAGAGTGGCATATAGGTGGTTAAAAGGCATTTCTGGAGGCAGAGTGGCATAAAGGGGGTTAAAAGGCATATCATGGGGCACTCTGCCTCCAGAAAAGCCTTATGCCCCCCATATAATACTCCCCCCCACCGACTTACCACTGCTTCTGACTCACTGGTGTCTGGTGGGGGCAGCGGGTGGAGGACAGCGTTCATGAAATCAAAGGTGCCGGCGTGCACGCAGGACAATGGCTGTGCCTGAGCACTTTGTCGGGACAGTGGGACAGAGACCCAAAATCGGGACTAGACAGTTGGGGGGCATTTTTTACAATCCAGTTAATTAATTTTACATTTTTAGTGCAGGATTTTTTTTACAAATGAGTTTTTTTCTGGAAATCCCCCTCCACTGGCTGAAAATTAAATTAGATTTGATGGCTTAGTGGATCAATGATGGAAGACCTTGAAAAGATAAGTGATGATATTTTCCCTACAGATTTACATTTAGCGGATGGTTGGGTGGCCTCACTCCTTTACCTAGGGAACTTTTCCTGGTTTTATTTTCTGCTTTACCCGACCCCATCCTTGCCCTGTGGGATGTATGGGGAAGTGTAAAAGAAAAAATGAAATGGGTCCATGCCAGTTTTTTTAACCCCCTCTGTCTCCAGTAAGCAGGGGGTGGCAAGAATAAATGGTTTAAAGAGAATGTTTTGAATATAATGGACATGTTTTTTTCCTGTGTTTTTTTCCTTTTTGCCGACATTTTACATCACTACTTCAAGCAGCTAATCAATGACAGGAAAGAGTATATCACATGACAGGTGAAGTGTTTGCCTAAACAAATCTCCTGCACAACAAATATCTGAGGGGTGAGTAAAGGGTCTAATGCATTTGGGGGATTCTACATTGCACACATCAGTTTAAAAGGACCTCTGAGCCACCATGATGGGTAGAGTTTCCCTATAATGTCAATGGCAGCACTTATGAAGAGCGCTAAAAGGCAAAGGTGGTCAAAAAGAAACAAAGGGCAAGGAGTGGCAGCTTTTCCAGGTGCCACAAGGTGATTGGCGCACTTCACAGCAATATACCTCCTTGTGCTTCTTTACTTAACCAGAAGTAGATGTAAGATTAGCACATGGTACAATCTCTGGCATTCCCCATGCTCAAACATTCCTAGTTATGGCACTGAATTCACCCTCTAACTCACACTCTCCCAACCATCCACATATATGCAGGTTAGTAGACTTGTGGGCGTGTTAGTTTTCAGACAACAAATTTAGTTTTAACACTATACGAATGTAGCTCACTACTAGTTGGAAGCATCCTACCTTCTAGGTAGTAGGCAGGGCAAGGTTCGGCCTTCCTGGACAAGATTCCTCCTCTCTAGGAACAGGTAAGCTTAACACTGAGCCGCAGAGCTGCACATGTTCTTGGAGTGAATGTGTTGATGTATGTGTGTGTAAGTATATATTGTTAGAGTGGCTGTGTATGTATGTAAGTGTATGGTTAACAACTGTTTGATGTTAAACAGGTGTGTGTATTTATGTGTATGTTGTAAGAGTGTGTGAATGCATATATGAGTAAAGTGTTAGTCAGTATATGTACATTTACGTATATGTATGCTGTTAGAGTGGCAGAATATATGTATGTGTTATATGTATTGACCAAAGCATAATTAAGCTCACCCGCCACGTCAAAGCACACTCTCAATAGGATGAGAACCTACTCACACCTCCTACATAATGGGCACACAAAGCAGTTTATACTGTTACCAAACCCTTAGTAATGTGTTGGGGGAGGTGCAATTAAACCCCCAATTAAATCCTAGACAGCAAGCTGCAATCAGACAAATGAGGACCCAAATGAGGATTCCGGCGCTCAGCTGTGAAGCGCGCACCATGGCAGAGCGGAAAGACGGACGGATAATGAGAAGTAGGGAGAGGGGGTAGATAGGGGCAGAAAGGGGGGGCAGTGAGAAGGAGCAGAGGTGGTAGATAGTGAGAAGGGGCAGAGGGGGGAAGGCAGTTAGATGGGGCAGAGGTGGTAGATAGTGAGAAGGGGAAGGCAGTGAGAAAGGGGAGAGGGGATAGATAGTGAGAAAGGGGGAGAGGAGTTAGATATAATCAGACCTCAAATAGGTCTGACTATGAGACTAAGATCAAGACCCCCCCCCCCCCCCGCAGCGCTGCAGGGGACCTGGATCCTCCTGTCTGGTAACCCCCCCCAAACTTACCGGTGCTTCTGACTCCCTGGTGTGTAGTCGGGGCAGCGGGTAGACATCTACGCGATTCGCATAGGCAACTTCCACTGCAGCCGGAAGAAGGTGCGGTTAGCAGCGGGGGTTGTCTGCGTCCGTCGCGCAGACCTTCCCCAGTTGTCAGAGAGGAGAGTTCCCCGCATTCTTTCTGACACCCAAAGGGTCGTCTTATAATCGAGCAAATAAGGTATGTGCTCACTTGCTGCCTAAGATGTCCCACCCAAAATATTATCAGTGTTATTCAATTCACCTGTCAGTGGTCATAATGTAATGGCTGATTGGTGTATTATTATTATTATCACTGTTATGTTTCAAATAACCCACAAAAAGTGGCATGTATGTAATAGTAATTTTAATAATTAGTATGAAAAATGAAAAGTGAAAAATGAAAGGTGACATCTACATTGTTTCATCTTTAACATAAACAAATTACACTTTTAAAGTAATCTCTAAAGAGCCTGGTGTGATGTATCTAAAGCACAGAATTAAAAACTCTTATTGAAAATAAAATAAAATGTATTTAATTTAAACAGACATACATATACATTTATAACATATTTGTAACAGAATATTCATGTTTACATCCAAAATCCACACAAGCCTGTTTCACTGGAAAACAAATAATTAGATATACTTACTGTAGCAAGCAGCTCCTGGAACAGAAAGGAAAAAAAAAACATGTTACCATAATATCCTGCACCAATGGCAATATTCATAATACAATGATAAAACATTTTTAAACATGATTCTTGGTCAGTGCCGTCGCTACAGGGGGTCAAGGGGGTTATTCCTTGCCCCCCGCCAAATTTGGAACCACCCAACGGATTGCCCAGGAGAGTCCCGCAATGGAACTTTAAGTCCTGAGCAGCCTCAACGCTTTTTTTTTGTTGTTGACGCAGAGGAGAGAGAGGGGCGCCTGGCAACCACTCGGCCCCCCTCAGTCTCCTCCACAAGGCCTCTACCTCCATCGCAGTGCCGGCGTTTCATGCTGAATATCACGTCATATCCGGCGCTCAGCAGGACTTAAAGGTGAGTGAACTACAAAGGGGGAGAGGGTAGATAGTGAGTAGGGAAAGAGGAGGGAGAGGGGTTAGAAAGTGATAAGGGAGGCAGAAGGGGTAGAAAGTAATAAGGGAGGGAGAAGGGTTAGAAAGTGATAAGGGAGGGAGAAGGGGTAGAAAGAGATAAGGGAGGGAGAAGGGGTAGAAAGTGAAAAGGGAGAAGGGGTAGAAAGTGATAAGGGAGGAAGAGGGGGTAGAAAGTGATATGGGAGGGAGAGTGGGTACATAGTGAGAAAGAGGGTAGTAAGAATATTGAACTAGGTAAAGTGTGAATGAGTGAGTATGAATTAATATGTGGATGCATTGTGTGAATGAGTGGGAGTATGAATTAATGTGTGAATGAATTGTCTGAGGGAGAGCATGAGTTAATATGTGGATAAATTGTCTGAATGAGGGAGAGCATGAGTTAATATGTGGATGAATTGTCTGAATGAATGAGAGCATGAGTTAATATGTGGGTGAATCGTCTGAATGAGGGAGAGCATGAGTTGTCTGTATGAGGGAGAGCATGAGTTAATATGTGGATGAATTGTCTGAATGAGGGAGAGCATGAGTTAATATGTGGATGCATTGTCTGAATGAGGGATAACATGAGTTAATATGTGGATGAGTTGTCTGAATGAGAGAGAGCATGAGTTAATGTGTGGATGAATTGTCTGAATGAGGGAGAGCATGAGTTAATGTGTGGATGAATTGTCTGAATGAGGGAGAGCATGAGTTAATATGTGGATGAATTGTCTGAATGAGAGAGAGCATTAGTTAATGTGTGGATGAATTGTCTGAATGAAGGAGAGCATGAGTTAATATGTGGATGAATTGTCTGAATGAGGGAGAGCATGAGTTAGTGTGTGCATGAATTATCTGAATGAGGGAGAGCATGAGTTAATGAGTATGTGTGTATCATAGATGTATAATTGTGGAAGGGCAAAGATGGCACTAGCAGGATGTTTGAGCCTTGGGGACAAAGATGGCACAGGCCAGGCTGTTTGGGGACAAAGTTCACTTGTGCTGGGCTATTTGGGGACAAAGATGGCAAATCTTATGTGTGTTATCTGGGTGCTGGCCAGGTTCTATGTGGGCAGTGTGGATGCCAGGGCTGACTCTGGGGTGTGCAACCTGGGATCTATGCCTGTAATTTAGGGGGTTTTAAATATACCTTTAATGCTGTGTTTTTATGTGAACTTGTTCAGTTGATTAACCCCTTAAGGACCGGGCTTGTTTTTTCTTTTTGTACCCTGTGGGACCGAGGCTGTTTTAATACTTTTGTGGTGCTTGTGTTCCGCTGTAATTTTCTCCTCACCCATTTAGTGTACCCACATAAGTTATATATTGTTTTTTCAGGACAAGATGGTCTTTCTTCAGATACCATTATTTTGATTGTATCATCTTATTTACTATAAAAAAAAAAAAAAAAAACAATTATACAACTACACTTTGTCAAACTTTGTAATAGTAATTTGTTTTATTTATTTTTTTTTCACACAAATTGTACTTTAGTTATAGATATACAGGTTCTGGTATATTGTCAAACAACAGTGTGTGTTCAGGAACATCTCCTGAGTGCAGTGATACCCGACATGCATGGGTTTGTCGTGTTGTTTGAGATTTAAAATGCCACATTTGGGAAGTGCGCTTTTTTTCTCCATTTTGGTCAGTCTGTACCTATGCCCTATCTTTGAGCTCGGCCACTCCAATTTACCCCATCAGCCATTTTTTTTATATTAGACACCCCTTGGGTATTTGAAGTGCTCTTATTTTAACTCTTTGTTGAGATTTTTGAGAAATTTTAGCACTTGCTCAAAATAATAAACTTTATTTTTTTAATACTTTTTTTATATATTTTGTACACGTTTTGCTGGTACTGAATGGTTCATCTAGTGACATCACTGCATAATTATTTTGAAATGTTAGCACATTTTTTTTTTATATTTTACTAATCACATTGTGATTAGAAAGCTGGGCTCCATTGACTTGCATGGTTGAATGCAGTACCTGTATACAACCTGCAAGTGGAGCCAGAGTTCTCTAGAGGGTCTTGAGACCCTCTAGCGAACTCTTTCATCTTTATTGTTTTTTTTCCCGGGCCGCCGCCATCTTGCTGATGGCGAAGATCACCGGCAGCTGCGGCTGCGACCACTCTCCGGAGCGGTCACAGCCCATCCAGATAAAAGTTTTTGGGTCGCTGGATGCCTCCTGATCGAGGCATTCCAGCGACACCATTTAAGTTGATCGCTGATCTCCTCCTAAACACTTTTAAAACGGGCGTCCGCCGCCATACAATGTATGGCGGCTGTTGACGCCCCGGGGAGGGGCCAGAAATGGCCCCCGATGCCGATCTCGGCCTTGTTGAATGCCTCGACATCGAGGCATTACAGTAACGCCGTGTAAGGGAAGAAAGTGATCGTTGATCACTTTCTAAGCTTATTTAATTTTTTGACGGTTCAGGACCGTCAAAGGTCATTAAGTGACCGTTTTTCCATGACGGTCCTGAACCGGCAAAGGTCGTTAAGGGGTTAATACCTGCAATGCTGTGTGCATGTATTTATTTGATGTATACCTGCAATCCTACGTTTCATACATTATTATTGTATACCTGCAAATACAGGATTTGTATGTCTGATTCTGTTTATTTGATATATACCTTCAGTGCTGAGATCACAAGTGAATTTCAATTGATCTATACATGCAAAGCTGGGTTTGTGTGTTAATGTGTTGATCTATATGTGCAGCAGGATCTAATATTTATATATATATATATTTATATATATATATCGGCAGCAGGGACTAATATTAATATAAATCGGCAACTGGGGCTAATATTAATATATATATATATATATATATCAGCAGGATCTAATATTTATATATATCGGCAGCAGGGTCTAATATTTTTATATATACATCGGCAGCAGGGCCTAATATTAACGAAACTGCCAGTTCAGCTGTAATTTTGAAATCATATTTCAATCATAGTCTTTACTTCAAAGAGATAAGTACTCATTATGTAGTTAAAAATGCATGTCTAACGCATATATACCATGGGGCCATCACATAAATCAATAATAAAGGGAGGGGCTTGCTGGGGGCATTAATACAAATAGTGGTGGCTGGAGGCGATCATACAAGGGTGTGGGCACCACATTAATCTATACTAAAATGGTGCTGGCTGGGGCATCAATACACAAAGGGCAAAAACACTAAGGGGGTATAAACGACAATGCAGTGTAAAAAATCCTGATATAGATGTCTGTGACGTAGATTGTAGCAGTGTAGCAGAGCCTGTGTGTGTATTGATGTTGGTGTGGCAGAGCCTGTCCTGGTGTGTGTGTTCGGGTGTCAGTGTGGCAGAGCCTGTCCTGGTGTGTGTGTGTTTGGATGTGGGTGTGGCAGAGCCTGTCTTGGGGTGTGTGTTTGGGTGTCCGTGTGGCAGAGCCTGTCCTGTGTGTGTGTGTGTGTGTGTGTGTGTTTGGGTGTCGGTGTGGCAGAGCCTGTCCTGGTGTGTGTGTTTGGATGTTGGTGTGGCAGAGCCTGTCCTGGTGTGAGCCTGTCCTGGTGTGTGTGATGGCTGACGGTGTGGCAGAGCCTGTCCTGGTGTGTGTGGGTGTCGGTGTGGCTGAGCCTGTGTTGGTGTGTGTGTTTGGTCATCTGTTTAACTTTGCAGGGGAGTTAAAACATTCAAGGCCCTGAAAGCATTTAGTGGAAAAGTTAAGGTATTGTGTTATTTACATTTCATAGCACATTACTTTTGGCAATGTATATATACAGTCTCTTTAATGAGAAGGTGTGAACGGCATAACGAGGGACCAAATCAGCAGGCAATCAGATAAACTTGAGGAAAAGCTAATGGGTCTGATAACGGAGAATCTTTCAGCGCGGTACACAATCAACAGAACCTGAGAGTAAATGGGGATGAAGTCCAGAGGTCTGTAAACAGGGAATCAGTCAGCTTAGTATAATAAGCGGTAGACAATAGGGAAATCCTTACAACAGTCCAAGTCTGTAACGGAGAGGATGATGCAGGGTGCTTCGTTCAGGACACGGAGACGGTTAAGCAGAAAAGTCTCCAGGGAATACAGCTCTGGTCTGAGTGGTGGGACCCTTCCTTGGATCACCTGTAGAGACAAGGTAAGTGTGCAGCATGATTGTTAAGACAATTGAAGTGCCCAGAATCACTACCTAATGAGGTTTAAATAGAGAGTGATCTCATTAGGTAGTGATTAATTAATGGAACAGTACCTATAATGTAGAGAACATGACACCTATATTAGTCCGATGCAAGAGGGAGGTATGCTGGTAAGAAAGGAAGAAATAATCAAAACAGGTGTAAGACCTATGCGGCACGGAAAAGAATGTGAAGTCTTCAACAGTGGGATGCAAGGCCCTCCACCAATCAACCAAATGGTGTGTAGAGAGGAGAGAGCAAATTTTCCTCAATACATGCTGGGGGTGCGGGTACATCCTGTGGAAGTATCAAAGGCGGAATTCAAAGCCACATTAAAATCCTCCAAAACGAGGACCCCCTCCTGGAAGCCAGTCAGTTCTTTCAGGTAAATATAAGGTATAGTTCTGGCTTGCTATGAGCCCTTTCACCAGCAGATGTCTCCCTTCTTGGTCTATGCGTGTAGCCAATTCCTTAAAAGACACGTATTTTGATATAAGGATGGCTGTACCCTTAGTTTTCCCTAGTGGGTAGCAGCTAAAGAAGCCAGTGGGGTAAAACCGGTTAGTGATCTTAGGCATGGGAGCCCCATGAAATTTTGTCTCTTGTCGCAGTTCCCTCAGCAAATTTGAGCGCTTTTCAGGTATATTCAAACCTCGGGAATTAATGGAGAGTAGGCTGAGAGTAGGCTGATGTTCGCATATTGTAAGGGGCCTCGGCGCAGTGGCAGAAAATAGACATAAGAGAAGCAAGAAGATGAGATATCTAAGAAGAAGGGAGAAAAAAAGGGGGGTAAAGGTAAGGAGCTTCCAGGTGCAGCTCCTAAGCACACAAAAAAGCTGAATCAGAAAATTAAAAATGGGGAGGGGCATAGCGCCATAACACCAAATGTCACACAAGGCATGCGTCTGTAGCTGCCGAAGCAATATTGCCATTTAAGATGAACACATTATGTGTTTCGGGAACGTAGATACGTGAGTAACATGAAACACCAGCAGATCCTGTTCGAGGAGCCAACTATGCCGAGGAGCCAAACTATGATCACTTCCTAAGCTCTGTTTTAGCCGGCTGCCATCTTGGTTTTTTAGCCATGATCCATGGCTAGCCTCACTTCTGTGGATTCTGAAAATGCCTCCATGGCTTCTAACAGTATCTTGTCCACGATTTCCATAGTGGATTACAATAAGCACATGGGTGGTATTAACTTGGCTGACCAGTGAATGAAGCCATATTTGGTGAACTGTAAAACCAAAAATGGCAATGTTCAATTCCTTTTTTTTATTGTAACTCTTGCTACTGCATGCATGCAGTTGCAGTATGCAATCTACAGTGTTCAGAGAACTAAATCAGTATTGCTTGATTGTGGTCCTGCCAAGCTCTATGGCATGGTTTCAAAGCAAGATTACTCTAGTGTTGTGAGCTCCCCTGCCGGTGACCTTTAAAACCGAAATACTGGCACCGAAGCCATTGGTCTCCCCAGGCCAAGTTGCTTTGCGGTGTACCTTGCCCTGCCCTTTGCAGGGGGGTTAAAATCCCCATTTCTCCCAAGCCAAGTTGTTCAGAGCAGTTGTCTGAGTCTGAGACAACTGCTCTGAGCAACTTGGCCTTTGGAGGAACGGGGATTTTAGTCCCTCTGGTAAGACTCGCTCTTACAGACCTTTAAAATCCTGGCGCCAAAGCTGCTGTGTACTGTTACCGCGTTAACCCCGTATTAATTCTCTATACCCGCTAGAGAAGCGAAAAAAAAAAAAAGAGAAAAACGAACACAAAGAACATACACAAATATTCGCCAGAAAAGAACACGGGAACAGGTGAATATTTGTGGAATATTAAGGGTTTTTTTTCCCAAAGACGAAGACTTGGCCAGCACCCATGTCTAAGGATAAGGGGAGTGCAGTGACAATAAACCTATGGAACGAATTGAAGAACATAAAGGGACAAACACATGTAAAACATGTCCATTAAATGTATTCCATTAAATGTAAGTGCTCTAAAGGTATTTTCTGTGGCAACTCCTTGGCGACCATAGAGTACATCAAATGGACTTTGTCTACCACACATAGGGGTGATTAATCATGGGGTATTTTTTGTGTTTTCTGCAGCAGAAACATAGACGTTAACTGACTTGTCTCCCCATTTTCCTGATGTACAGACTCAGATCTTAATCAGTCCCTGGTCTTGTCTTAAATATAAGATAGCTGTCTGTATCCCATGCATGTTTTAATTCCCTCACTGTATTAGCCTCTGCCACTTCTTGTGGGAGGCTATTATCTACCACCCTTTCTGTGAAAAAATAATTACATCGAATCTTAACCTCTGACCCTCAAGCTTTAGACTATAGCCTCTTACCCTGTCCATCCTTACTCTATAGGGGATTGAGGAGAGGGGTACAGGTCGACTCCTTGGCTCCTCATGGACTGGATAAGTGTGCATTTGCTAACCAGTGTACTGACAACTTGCCTTTTAGTAAATAGACTCAAAAGGAGAGAAAATGCTAAAACTGCTTCTCTGCTCAACTGCTCAACAAATATTTATTCTTAATGGTTAAAACAGAACCATAATCTGTGACCTAGTTTTTAAAGAATTCATTTGAACATTTGCCTGTCATGGACCCCTGGTAAAAGGAATTGTACAATGATTGCCTCAAATTACAAAAGGCAAAAATATCTTGGAGGCTTTTGCATAATTCACATTTCTGCACTATTAACATCCATAAAACTGACAGCAATATAATACCTCAGAACTTGAAAATCTACATTCTGTTTCTCACCTAGATTAAATTTCCATTACGTATCCCTATGTGCCTTTGCACAATGACCATACATACATAACAAAATATTGCAAGACACAAATTGGCTAAGATCTATTTAGTGGAGTCATGCCAAGGTGCAGTTGGATTTTTCATCAAGGCCAGCATACACTAAATTTGTTGCAAATAAATGAGCAATCGATGGTTCAATATAAAGAAAAAATATGCAGACTTTTTATTTGAAAATGATAATGTTTATAAAGGTCTATAATCATAATATTAGCAAACGGATAAAAGACAGCAGGGCATTTAAACCAAGGTTGACGTTTTAGTTCCTGGTTAGGGCTGCCACATATAAGCCTGTTTTTATCATCAAACCCATCAGATGGCTAAAACCAATCAAAGCCATGTTGTATATTTGCAAATTGATATAGAAAAGCATAGTTTATTTATATAAGCTTGATTTAAAAGTTTACATTTTTTATATCCATTAATTTAGAAATCTACATTTATTAGTTTTTTTGCTAGAGAAAATTGTCAGTTGTTGGATCTTTGATTTTTTTAAAACAAAAACCAATCTGTGCTTTCGAATATGTTGTAATTTAGATACATGTAGGAAACGTTCTACTGCATTTGCTAAACATGTCATACAACAAATTAAAAATCAACGACAAGCACGCAGGGCAGATGAAAGGATGGAGAAAAACTGATGATAGAGGTTGTTTAAAAGACTGTCCATATCATTAGAAAAATGAGCACAGCCTTCTCATCTCAAGTGAGATTGGAGGAGTATCAGAGGATCCAAGGGCTCAGGAGGCTGCCCACCAGCACAGCAAGCGACACAGCTGCAAACAAAACCAGAATTATAACCACAGACATTTATGGATGCACACAAGTTGAAATTAAGTTGTTTTTAGCAGAAAAAGAGTAATTTGTTTAATAAGAGAAGTTTCCCAGAATATACCCCAAAACCATAACCTTACCTGTATAAGAACCGGAATTTTCAATATCTAAAATAAGCAAATGAAAATAAACAAATATAAAATAAGGTCAACATATGTTTTTAACCCCCCCGTTTCCCAAGTACGTCAGTACACTAAAAAAAGTCATCATACATGGGACACCTGAAGCCACAATTTAACACAAAGAATTATTTTTAATAAAATATGCAGATTGAAATAGATTAAATAACACAAAACCTTCACTTTTCTGCTCACTGATTTCTGGGCCTAGAAAATGTTGTCCTTTAAAGTGACTATAGTTCAATTTATTCCTACAGAAACTAAAGTGCCAGGAAACAGATGATCAAATACACACCAGTACAGGCTCTGCCACATCGACACACCAAACACACACAACAGGACAGGCTCTGCCACACCACCACCCAAACACACACACCAGGACAGGCTCTGCCACACCGACACCCAAACACAGACACACACGCCAGGACAGGCTCTGCCACACCGACACCCAAACACACACCAGGACAGGCTCTGACACACTGACAGACAGACACACGCACACCAGGACAGGCCCTGTCACACCGACACCCAGACACACACCAGAACATGTATATCTGACTAGTTTGTTCCTGCCATGAGTCTATCAATCCCCCATACTGCAGGGCAGCATTTTATCTGGGCTGGTCAGCAGAATGCAAAAGCTATATGTTTCCTGGAAAACATGGCCAATGCAGACACCCTAATGCGCCCACACCCTTGTGTATTGCCTTTAGTATTGATTTATGTGATGCACCCAGCCAGCACCCTCTCGTGAATTAATGCCCCCCCCCTTAGCACCAAGATTTAACTCACAGGATCTGCCCAATACCCAGAATGGAAGCATAGGACTTCCCACTTTTGCCCCCATACAACCTGCCTGTGGTATCCTCAAACAGCCTCCCTGTGCAATGCTTTCCCCCCACTTACACATCCATGCAATCACACACGTATTCATTCATTCATTTATTAGTCACAAACAATCATTCACTCATTCATATATTCATTTCAGTGGGTAGGTGTCAGACTCTCAGGTTGAAACTGCACACAAACACATACTTTAGTATATAAACACATTTCTTGTGTCTTGTGATTGCTTGTGAATGTTGCTTTTGGCCAATTTACAAACATCCTTTGACACTAAATGAATATTAAAACCAACTATGAGCCATTTTTAACACCTTTTAAAACAACAACTATTAATTGTTTTGAGACTTTGATTTCACTGTTTAAAGAACATATGTTTGTTTGTGTCCTTAATTCTGTATGTTTATTTTCACATTCACTGCCTGGGTGACCTGTTGCGATCTTGGGTCTATAATGTTAGCTTGGTTTTGCAGATGTATGAGCTTGTTTAGACATTACTACTTCTTCAAATGTGCTTAAACAACCACTTTGACAATTTGAGATTCTTTGTATTATTAAACTTAATTCTCAGTACTGGGTATGCACTCCCTATTTTCACCTTGGAATGCAAAAGGTCCTAGTGAAAACTGTGAAGTTGGTAAAACATCTGATGCCTCACGAGAAGCTGAGCACTGCAGGGAGACAAAAGCAAATTGTCAGTGTGAGAAAAGAAAAACATAATAAAAAGCAAAACAAAGATATGAATTGAAAAAATTATGATTATGCACAAGAGCATTGAAAGAATTTATATATTTGAAGATAGTTTCATGCAAATGAAGATAATACTCTTTCAATTTCATACTCCAGCCTTACTCACCCCAGAACAGCTCCCTGATGCTGCGTTGCACAAGCGGGCGTCACAGAAGATGTAGACATTGTCATAGCCTTTGAAGGCGAAGGAAACAATGCTGAATCTGACCTCTTTAGACTTTCCATTTTCTACAACCTCAATGTATGGCCCCTGATTTGCAGAACACCTACAAAGATGTAACAGAAAAAAAGGTTAAAAAAAAAGGTTTAAAGAGATAAATATGGAACATTTGGAGTCCAGGAACCACCCTGTGATTTAATGGAATCTGAATTTATTTCTGTTCCACCAAAACTTTAACTTAACTTATTGAATACACATTGTTTTTTGACATACCACCATACCTGGGAACTTCTGGGCTCCGGGTACCCATAGCCTTCCCTTGCGGGACGCGGCCAGGACTGCACACTGACGTCGGTGTGCAGTCCCGATGACGTCAATGGGTGGTCCCGATGATGTCGATGGGGGGGTCCTGATAAGGTTAATGGGAGTACCCCCATTTAAAGGAAAAATGGGCGGGGAGCGGGGCATCCCGGAGGATTCTGGTCTTGACCTGGACAACCGGAGAAGCAGTGCTCATCCGGCAATCTCCGGGGTCAAACTCGGAGAGTTCCCAGGTATGCATACCACACTGCCGGAGATCATTTACAATAAATATCTTTCTCCATAAGACTTCTGATTTTTACAAACCTTATTTTTAACAATTTTTTCTAATTTGGTGCTAACTTCATTCAAATTTCTGATAACGAGGAGATTTCTGTTTTGTTCATTACATTAAATAAAAGTAAAATTCTCAGGGGTTCTGTAGACCTCAAGCTGCTTTTGCTGGGAAACTGTTCCACACATCCACCACCCTCACAATAAAGTAAATCTTCCTTATATTAAG
Source organism: Spea bombifrons (assembly GCF_027358695.1). Classification (NCBI taxonomy): domain Eukaryota; kingdom Metazoa; phylum Chordata; class Amphibia; order Anura; family Pelobatidae; genus Spea; species Spea bombifrons. The sequence goes on along the minus strand of NC_071088.1, from coordinate 62,656,126 downwards.
TAAAACTTTCTTACATAAATAAAAGTAAAAATCTTTAGGGGTTCTCTGGACCTCAAGCTACTAGTATTAAATATTAGCCTGAGCTACTGCTGTGGGGCCAACGCAATATCTCCCACAATTCACAAACAGTGGCATTTATTTATAGTGTTCGTGTAAAAGCAGTTCACTGAAAATTTAAAAATCCAAAATAAAGAAGCAGAGGCTCAGCACTCCATTTGAGTCCTGAGCTTCTGCTTCTTTATTTTGGATTTATTGAAGGACTTGGTGGTACCCTGGCTCGTATACCATCTCACAACTGAGTGCTGCATTCCAACCTTTGTTTCTGTATATGAAAATTTTGAAAAAAACTAAGATCAAGGTTTTAGTCCTACATGAAGACATTTCTATATACACAGGTATTTGTTCAATAAAATGAGGTAACCAGATATTTCACATTTGTACACAATGTATGGTGCTTAATTAGTGCAAAATGTTTCTTACCCTCCTTTGATCAGCTGCACTTTAATGGGGCCGCTTCCATCACTGGTTGGAGTAGTAAAGCATGAATCCACCCTAAGTACAAAAGCTGGATCTAGGAACTGGGTGGACATCCCAAAATACAAGGTGGATCCCACCGGCAATTGCTGCTGTTCTGTCTGCGGTAAGGGCTGAGTATAGGATGGGTTAACATATGCTGCAATGGTTGTTGTAGCACCACCTTCTGAAGTCCCTGTGCTTACATCCTGTGAACTGAGACAAGTTTTGTTATAAACTTGGATCATGCAGTTGGCAAAAATGGGTAAACTAGGAGGGATTAATGGCTCTTAACTGCAACCAAATTATCAGTTCCTGAGCGTTAACTGTGATATTTTAATTTCTGATATATCAAGGCTTTAAAAATAGGCAAATATGGAAAAGAACAAAATGTTATAACACAAGGCCCTCGCTTTAGTTTATTGTCTTTAAAATTAAATCTACAGTTTATGTATAGAGTTATATAATCTTTATTTACCTCATGACAGGTTTTAACACCGTTACTAGAGCAGATTGCATTGTCAGATTATAGGTGCAGGAGAACTGGATACTTAAATTGCTCAAGGTCACAATTCCAGAATTTTTATAAATGTGAAGTGTATTTGTATATGTCACATGGGTTGTGTTTTTCTGCAAAAAAAAAAAAGAAATAAAATTGAACAGCTGTTAAGAAATGAAAGATCACATAAATAACATACATATCAGTATCGTGTGAAAACCTTTAAATAGCCTTTGAACTAGCAGTTAAATTAGCCTGATTTGCTGTGTACTCTGGGTATGTTCTTTCACTTTTAATTGAGATTCATTTGTTTAACTTTTGGGTTGGCTCTGTGTATATTTTTTTGTGGTGCATCAGCATTTGTTCGTCTATGACCATGAATATCTCCATTTGTCTGTATTCAATTGTCTGGTGCGGCTCTTCTACCCTATGCACTGAATGTTGGTTACTGCCGTCCTCAGTTACTTGCAGCCAAGGTTTCAAACCTTCCTCACTACTAGGTACCCTATTCGTGGTAGATGGCGCCAAGTCCCAATTGCCCCAACCAAAGTAGAAAAGAGGCTGACAACAGTAAAATCCCTAGCACACAACATAAACACTGGATGGGGAAATGTGGGTAAGGAATCTCTATTCATGTATATGTGGCACTGTAGACAGGGATAGATGAGTCTTTAACTTACTCTTTGGTAAATAAAACCCTATGTTGTGTTTTGGGGAACATTTGTGTTTTGAGACAAAAGAGTGATATAAATGGATCTCTGGTGCAACATTTAAAAAAGGTCCCAAAGCACAGTATAAAAGTACTCTGTGGAGCTGATGGGGTGAGTATCACATGGAGGGAGAGATGAAATCTCCAGTTTCTGCTCCACTGTCACTCACACACCCTTACCCAACATCCTCACATCATGTGACCTCTCTCAAGACATTTTCCATCTTCCTGACATCACAGCTATGATATGATTTTTCATGGGGTAGACAAGGCAAATGGGTAGATCATCACTGTTTTAAGGTAAGGAGCAAGAACTGATTTAATCTTTGGCCCTTTTATTTTATTTCCAGGGTATGTGGAAACATCTGTATTGCTTGTGCCTGAAGATATAGATAATGTTTAAAAATGGTAAGCTGGAATACAAGGTAAACAGCAGTACTTAGATGCGTTGCAGCTTTAGTTTATACTGTATGTTTATATATATATATATATACACACACATACACTATATGGACAAAAGTATTAGAAGACCTGACCATTACCCCAAGAGGGACTTTTGACATTGCATTCTAAATACATAGACATGTACTTGTAGCCATTAATGTCTAAACCTTGTCAACAAAAGTGAGTACACCCCTAAGTGGAAATGTCCTAATTGCGCCCAATTAGCCATTTCCCCTCCCCGGTGTGTCATGTGACTTGTTAATATTACAAGGTCTCAGGTGTGAATGGGAGTAGGTGTGTTAAATTTGGTGTAATCGCTCTCACACTCTCTGATACTGGTCACTGGAAGTTCAACATGGCACCTCGTGGCAAAGAACTCTCTGAAGATCTGAAAAAAAGAATTGTTGCTCTACATAAAGATAGCCTAGGCTATAAGAAGGTTGCCAAGACCCTGATACTAAACTGCAGCACGATGGGCAAGACCATACAGCGGTCGTCCCGAAGGAAGCCTTTTCTAAAGATGATGCACAAGAAAACACGCAAACAGTTTGCTGAAGACAAGCAGGTTAAGGACATGGATTACTGGAACCATGTCCTGTGGTCCGATGAGACCAAGATAAACTTATTTTGTTCAGATGGTGTCAAGCGTGTGTGGCAGCAACCAAGTGAGGAGTACAAAGACAAGTGTGTCTTGCCTACAGTCAAGCATGGTGGTGGGAGTGTCATGGTCTGGGCCTGCAAGAGTGCTGCCGGCTCTGGGGAGCTACAGTTCATTGAAGGAACCCTGAATGCCAACATGTACTGTGACATAATGAAGCAGAGCATGATCCCCTCCCCTTGAGACTGCGCCGCAGGGCAGTATTCCAACATGATAACGACCCCAAACACACCTCCAAGACTACCACTGCCTTGCTAAAGAAGCTGAGGGTAAAGGTGATGGACTGGCCAAGCATGTATCCAGACCTAAACCCTATTGAGGTGGGGGAGCACAAGGTCTCTAACATCCACCAGCTCTGTGATGTCGTCATGGAGGAGTGGAAGAGGACTCAAGTGGCAACCTGTGACACTCCAACCCAAGAAGAAGGTGAAGACACAAAATATTGAAACTTTGGACCCAATTTGGACATTTCCACTTAGGGGTGTACACAATTTTGCTGCCAAGGTTTAGACATTAAGACTGTGTGATGAGTTATTTTGAGAAGACAGTAAATATACACTGTTATACAGGCTGTACACTCACCACTTTACATTGTAGCAGAGTGTCATTTCTTCAGCGTTGTCACAAGAAAATATATAATAAAATATTTACAAAAATGTGAGGGGTATACTTACTTTTATGAGATACTGTATATATAATCAACTATATGGATGTGTAAATGAATGGCTAGGGTTAACATTTTTTTTTAATAAACAATGATTTAAGTTTCATTTATATCTGAATATGAGCAGTTGATGACTATGCAAACTGTATAAATTGGTCTTTTTGTAGAGCATAAGGATACTAAAGGTATCTTTCATTGTACATGCTTACCGACATCCTATTGCCGCAGGAGCCAAAGCTGCTTGGAACAATCACTGAGTACAAACGCTGTCCATTCAAGAGGGTCACATTACCTCCTGTACAGCTGGGATCTAACAGGCTGGAAGAGAATGATTTGTAGTAAAGAGCATCCAGCAAATTCTTGTTCAAGGACACTGTCATGTTGGAGCCTTTGCATTCCACAGTACCTGTCACATTATACACACCTGTGACAGAATAGAATAAATTGTTAGACTTTATTAAGTCAACCTTACCCAAGGATGTATGTACTAATTGTACTAATAAGTTACATTTTTCCAGTTCTGTGAGCCAGTTGCCAAGTGTGAAATAAATATATATACATATATGATTTTACCAACTGCTTGTTTCCAACAAAATAGAAAATCTTCACGATTTCGCAAAACCTGTGTTTTTGATTACTTTCAGCTGAACATTCAAAATAAAGCATAATGTGGACGTGTTCTGCAATATATTTCCTATGTTTTGATATACTGTAACCTACTAAAATCTTTAGGATAATATATATCTATGAAAAAACCACAGAGTGGTCAAAACCATCAAGATAAATCAGTCAAAAGTAAATGTGTTTGTATGATATCCCCAAGAGTGTTGTTGAGTGGTTATCTTGATGTTCTGGTCTGTCTTTTCTTTTTATGTTTATTTTGAGTAGATCATTAGCACGTCCTGGGTATTTTAGGGTTTAGGAAGCATTTTTATTAGAGACTTTTAATATTTGTCCATGATCCAAACAAAACCCTTATCATCTGTCTCATGTCTACAGGTAATCAGACATATGAACTTACTTAGGTTCTGGTTTTGATAGAAGGTTGTATTCACTGAACAGGTGGAACTTTGATTGACCAACATACAGATCTCATCCGACAGACATGCTGGGCTGCAATATGGTTCCTCTGGTGAAAGAGAGTATGTTTAGAGTGTTAACTGGAATAAACAACACTACTAAATTGTAATGATTATGAGAAGTGCTTTCCATAGTGTATGGAGAAGTGGTAGCTAATGAGTAGTTTTTCAAGGACCAAAACCACCCAAGGCTGGCCAAGGATTACGAGAGATGCATATCTGCACCACCTGGAGAAACACCTGCTGGAAGGTTTGGGTCTTGCAATATAAATATCCAACATAAACATAAATGACTCTGGGTAGTGAATTCCGCATCTTTATTGCTCTTACTGTAAAGAACCTTTTTCGATGCTTTAAGTGAAAATTCCTCTCTTCAAGCCTAAATGAATAACTTTTGTTTTTTGTAAAGTCATTTCAAAGAAACTGGTCATCAAATAGCATCTGGTATTGTCCTAGTATGTATTTCTTTCTGGTGTAAACAGTCAACCAATCAAGCATTTTCATAACAGTTTGATTTCTTTTCTTTTTTTTTTTAAATGTAGCTCTTCAAGCACCATTATATCATTTTTTAAGAACAGATGTTTTTAAGAACATATTTGGGAGAACATGAAAACGAACACAAATGTTGTGTTTTCGTTGTTCAAACCAAATACAGAATGAACTACCATTAAATGAGTAAAAGCGACTCTATTGGTCACCAGCAGGGGGCTTGTCTGGTATCAACCAATGAAGAGCTGCTGCCTTTCATTGGTTGATGCCAGAGGAGGCACCTTTAAAATCCTGGCACCACTTTTACAGCGTTAACTCCATATTAACCCCTGCTAGAAAATGAAGAAAAAACTAACAAGAAGAACGTACACAAATATTCACCTGAAAAGAAGCGGTGAATATCCGTGGACTACGAAGGTTTTTTTTTTTTAACAAAGACAAACATGAAGAATTGTCGGGCGCCTAAGTCTAGTCAATATCTGTTTTTATACATGACAATATTTTACTTGACCTTGTAGCAGCTAACTTGCGTTAAAATCTTACTAAGTTTACTTTCTACAATTATTCCCAAGCCCTTCTCGTTTAATGATTTCCCTAACGCAGCCTCATTTAAGGTATAATTAGCAAATGTATCTAATCTCACAAAATGCATAACGTTGCATTTGTCAACATGAAATCCTCCAATTTGACCAAATCTTCTTGCAGGGAAATAATATCACATTCATATAAAACCTGATCTTCACTAACAATCTTACCAATTTGAATAGACCATCAGCTTCCTTAATAAATGAAAACATATATATATACGGTATATCTATCACACTTTATCTTTTTTCTAGTGGTTTGTGACTTGTGTGCATTTTATTTACTTTAGAACTTACCAATTAATAAATTGTTACACCTCCTTTTTTCATCAAGATCTCACTTTTTGTTTATACTGTACACTAGTTTACTCTGTGTTACATGTTTTTTTCTCCTTACCTACACAGCATGCAAGGTCTTGGTTCCAGGACAGGCCAGACAGACAGCACACTGAAGAATTCATGGGACATGTACCAGCATCAGGCAGGCAAAAAGAGGTATTACTTAAGCACTTACACCCAGTGCCTGCAGTACACGTTCCTCCACAGGTAGAACATTTTGGGGGGTCTCCATTTATACCAGCTGTAGGGAGTAAATAAAAAAAAAACATGAATCTTTGCTTTCGAAATTGGTTTATAAACTGAGAATTATTATGGTGATCACAGTGTAATATTGCAAAAAAGGTAATCCAGAAACATTGGGAAGCCTGATACCTGTATTTGATTATGCAAGATTTGCAGTGCTTCAGTCTTGTAAATGATACTGATGCTATTTAATGTATGGAAAACGAGCCCACTAGAGTGGAAAAGCAGTAGAGTATTGATTATATTCTGCATCTGACCTTTAAATGGAGGTCTGTGCTGAGATAGCATTTCCCGAACCAACCCATGCTACCACTCAAAAGTGGGACAGTGGAGCTGCCACCCTGAACAGTGGAACTAACATCAGGTATTGCCATAATAATGGTAAATAACTTAAAAACTGAGCAGAATTAGCTAACAGTATTTCTCTGCTGAATATTCAGGATAAGCATACGACAACAGACATTACAGTCCTCCTTTAGTATGTTGGACTTTTAATAAGTATCAGTGTACCGATAGTTTAACCCTTTAAGTGTTCGTTATCTAGGCAAATATTTCATTCGGGAAATACCAAATGTGATAGTTTACACTTTACATGAGGAAATCCTTGCAATTTCCATTATAGGTTAAACTGCAAATAACCCAGTGTATTTTAAGTCAAACCATGCATCTCCTTAAATGTTATAATAAAAGTGCAAAAAAAATCCCCAAAACATCTTTTGCACGTTATAAATGATGATACATGTATAAATACCTGCAGACGGCACTGAAATATATATATGGGAGGGTTAGTACACATAACGTTAGATGCTCTAATTTTACTAAATAAACACAACCTATGTATAACCTACACAATTCTATGAGGATTAGAGTGCGTGCGTCTTTTTTTTTTTTTTTTTAGTTTTGATGTGACATATGGGTGAGGCATGTCTTGTGTATACAATGTTCGGAGAGATTACAGAATTGTCCCTGAATGCTGAGAAGATTCTCTAACAACAGGTCTGCTGCTAGAATGCAGAGACTCTTTTTGTTTGAGGCAACTGGCATAAGCTTGCTTGGAAATGCAGCTACTGGACTATCCAGACATCCATCTCTGGTCTTCATGCTTTAATCCGACTACTCCTCTGACAACCACTAATGTCTGCCATATCTCCTTCTCTTACAGGTATGAATATCCCATATTTCATTTGAACCCCTCATCTCCTATGTGTTTTTGTATGTGAAATTGTTCTACGGACTGTAACAGCGCTACGGAATCTGCTAGCGCTTTATAAATAAATGTAATAAATGTAATGTAATGTTACTAATGCATATCTACTTTATTAAATGTGTGGGGAATGCTGGTTTCATAGAGCACTGAGTATAATGCCAAATGTTCATAACATTGACCAAATGGCTAACTGTGTGTGGGTGAGGGAATCTACTGTAAAGATGTCCCAAAAAGGATATTAGGCACGATGAGCAGATGGTAGGATTCTAAATTGAAAAATGCACACCTCCAAAAAGATTGTTAGGATTCCACCCTGTTAGCATGGACTCTGTATTTATGAAAAGGTATCATATCTGTTGTAGCCTCCAGAGCCCTCCTGTCAGATCACAGTATCGTGTATGCTAACGACCTGACCAGCTGCATCTGCTCACCTGGGTGCAACCCTCCTCTTAACTACCTGCTTATTCCACCACTCAGGGCTTTTGCTTTGTGGTGTATCTGCCTGGCCCTGTTCTCTTGCTAGCATGGATTAACCCATTCTGATCTGGCTTGCTTCTGACTTCGTCCCTTGGTTCCTGAATTCACTCTTTCACTGCCCGTGGTTTGTTTGGGGTAAATTAAATTGGCCAGCTTCAAAGATGCCCCAAAAAGGATATGGGGTAGGATGAGTAGATGTCAAAATTCCAAGTTGAAAAATGCGCACTTCCCAAATGTGGCCTTTTACCTCACAAACTACCCGACTAACCCATGTATGAGTGGTATCACTGTACTCGGGAGATGATGCTGAATACATATTGGGCTGTTGTTTGTAAGTGACATATTCGAGGAGCTGTAAATTCATACCTGAAGTAATATTTTGTGAAAATAACACAAATGACTACCACAGACATTTGCATGGACAGTGTGAAAATACCACTATTTGGAATACCCTGGGATGTCTAGTTTTCGAAAACACATGGTTTGATGGGCGTAAATTAAATTAGCCAGCTTCAAAGATGTCACATATAGGATATGGGGCAGAAGGACCAGATGTCAAAATTGCAAGTTAAAACTGAATTGCGCATGTCCCAAATGTGGCCTTTTAGTCCCCAAAATAACCCAACAAACCCATGTATGAGTGGTATCACTGTACTCAGGAGATTATTCTGAATAAATATCAGGGTGTTGTTTAAAATTGATGTATACCAGGAGCTGTAAATTTAGACCTAAAGTACAATTTGTGTGAAAACCCCCCACAAAATAAATTACTACCACAAACTTTGACAAAGACTCTTAGTAGAATTAGTGCATAGAAAGTGTTACAATACTAGCATTTGAAATACCTGAGGTGTCTAGTTTTAAAAAAAAATATGGTTTGATGGGTGTACAATAAATTGGCTGATTTCAAAGATGTCCCAAATGGGACATGGGGTAAGATTACCAGATTTAATTTGGTTTTGAAATAGCAAAATTCTACTTGTAATTATTGCCCTATAACTTGCAAAAAACCCATAAAACATTGGGTATTTCTCAACTCAGGACAAATATAAGAATCTTTTTAGCAGGGTTTTTTATTAGCTTTTGTAGATGAGTAAAAGTTTTTTTTAAAAACAAAATGGTATCCATTTCCTAAAAACAAAAAAAAATATAATTTGTGGGTGTGGGTACACTAAATGAGAGAAGAGAAAACTATAGCTAAACATTAAGGTTAAAACAGCCTTGGTCATGAAGGTTACAAAAAGAAAAGAAGAGCCTGTTACTTAAGGAGTTAATGATGTGCGTGTTTTTGATCTGCACGATCTATTACCATATTAATGGTTGTTTTCTATGGCAGATAACGTCACATATAAAAGGGAATGTCAGAACACGTGTCCCAGGAAAAACAGTGAGTTAATACAGTTCTCCGGAAGAATCAGTGAATTGCTAATAATCGGTCATTTTTAATTAATTTAACCTATTTGTAATGAAGGATGTAGTTCTACGTCATTGAATTCTGTCAGTTGACACCAGGGAATGTAGCACTATGTCCTGGCCCTTTAAGCATCTGCAGAGATCAGGCTCAAGTGTTACAGCACTCAAAGTGAGCAGTGTGCTTGTTCTAGTGGCCAGCATTTCAATTCTGAGGCAAATATCCAAAGATTTTGTGCTGTTAATACTGTATATGTAAGATTTATGGTGCATGGACCTCCTGCACTAATGTGTTTGTATATGGATTGCAATGTTTGTACAACTGCTACACTTACTGTGTTTTCCTTATGCCATAATACCTATTACAAAGCAGAAAATACTGCTGCTGGAATTGTATAAATAAAATACACATGGATACAAGTCATATTAAAACTTCCATACATTGGATCAGAGTAGTTTACGCACACTATATGGTAAAGAAAATCACATAGTTTAGCATGCCATACAATGTAATTGAATAAAGCGTTGCAGTGAAAACTCACCATAACACGAAGTAGAATCTGAAGAAGATAAAGAAGATAACATATGAGATACAAATCCTCTATAATACTCGTATCTATATGTTTTAAATATATAAATAATCTTGTAAAATGATAAATATAGTATAAATATTATATATCCAAATGTATTTTAAACAGTAATCATATTTTTAAAGAAAGTACACCCCCCACAATAAAAATATGCCAGTACCACTTAGGTGTATAAAATATAAAATGATTATGATTGACAACCCATTTCTTTCATATAAGTAATATTTGCTTACAGGATAGGTTGACAAATTAAGCTCTGAACATTGCATTACTGCTACATACCTGTCTGCTCAAGTGTGGCCAGTAACACTACAAATCCCAGGAGCAACATCTCTTAGTGTGTCCTCTGACTGTGTTCTAGATTAAGTGACAGTAGAAAAACATTTTGCTTGTACATACATTCTTGAGTGACAAGGAGGAGGGGTGCAACACAAACACTTCTAAAATTTCACACACCTTCTGTAGTTGGAAACAGTAATACAATGGAAGTCAAGAGGCGAATGTCTAGGGGTTATTTTAACTCAGCAAAATGTATGTTTTTTTTTTAAATACTACATAATTATTCACTGTCTTGAGGTCACCTGGCATACTCGCTTGCTACATATAACATTCCTAGAACATATGAACTATCCAAGAGTTAATGGAGTAGTAGTTGTACATTTCAGGTCAGGGTAGACATGCCATGTAAGAAAAGCATTTTTAAGGGTTGTATGTCCATCTTAAATAGGTACCTTTCTAGTTATTTCTTTTTCATTTTACTCAATTTATATATATTTTTTGTTTGGAGGCAGAAATTAAGTAAATCACAGCTGAAAGAAATAAAATAAATATTTCAAGTGGCCATAGAAAGAGAATGGGATGAAGTAGCATAGCTTTAGATAGGGCTTTTCAAGACAAAATATATTATCAACAATTTAAACACAAATGTACTGCCTTGAAACCAATTCACATTCTCATACGTCAAATTATTCTGAATTTCTACTATCTTTTCATTAAGGCTAAGCAAAAAGTGGATCTGCCGTGGGTTCAAGGATGAGTTCAAAGATTTCATGGACACCCGGTTGCCATTTTTTCCTTTTAAGGTTTTACTTATTTATGTCCTAAAGGGGGTTCAATTGTTATCAGTAGGTTACAAAGAACCGTGGACATCTAGATATTTAGACTGAACTCTAACCTACAAAGTCCTTATAAATTACATATTGCGTTAGGGACTTTCAAGTATTGGTGAATGCTTAAACCCCTCCAAGATATAATTTGTTGATAAAATAAAATGTTGGCTTATCCGGAATCTACCAGATAATGCTAAATTGTCACGACACTTTGTGTAACCTGTTAGATTGATTTGAAGTGGAACTGCCCTATATGAAGGATATGCCAATATATCTGGTCTTATTGTCTGCACCATGTCTGTCTGTTAGAATTAAAACAATGAAAATATTTTGAAAAACAGCACATACAGAAAGTACTAAAGGTTTCGTCTGTAAGCATAATAATAGACATTAACGTTTCAAGTCTGACCAGAAATGGTATCACCACCTTTAGACAGAAATTATTTGAGCATAAATCATCTCCCAAAAGAGTCACTGAGTAAATACCTTTTTAGATGTACATTTTTATGCTGTAATATTTTTAGATGTAATATTTTTAGATGTTCATATAGATCTGAATTTACTTGACCTGCATTTGAATGAAGAGCAACGTAAACAATGCTGGTTTTTCATGTCTATGAGTAGAAAACTGAACAGGTGGTTTACTGGCTTTGATATAATGGATGATGTCAGTAGATTTGCTACAACTATTAATTATATGAAACAAACATAATGGGATCTTTTTATCTGATCTTCTGCATGCAAATGAATGTTATTATCATTATTATTATTGCATTACATTATTTCAAATGGTCAAAGATGGAGAGGCTATATGATGTACCTGGTTGTCGTAGGTATACTTAGATGGATTCCATCTAATTATCTTGCAAATTAAGTGGTATAAGAACGCAAGTATTGTTCCAATGTTAGTTTGCAGATGGAAAGCAGATGACAGTGACCCCTGAAAGCATAGAGAACAGCATAGCCGCCCAGAATTGGGTACATGGTACCACAAGAAGAAAGACAAGTTTTAACACAAAGGAAAGGCAAACGAAAAGACGCCAGCTCCGGAAATGACAGGGCAACATGCATCCAAGTAAAATCAAAACAAGCTTTCTTCGTATCCTTAGACGTTAAGAAACACAATAGAGCAAGGCTAAACACGATCAGGACCAACGCTTAGATTACTAACAAATTAATACCTGTGATGAATATATTGAATTATGATGAAATCAGATTTATTGGCTAGTAATTAATTTTATTGTTTTGCATTTCTTTCTGTTACGTTACACTACATACTTCATATTTCATTCATCATGATTAGCATTAGGGCATGTATGGTGATTTTGTTTTCACATGTGTGCCATCAATACTGAAGTGGTTTGCTCGTGGCCATAATATGTTTCAGCTGTGTTATTAATTATTTTTATTTGACCGCACTCCCTTTTTTATTTAAGAGGTCCAGCTTGTTCCCTTATTAGGCTGCTTTTGAATAAGCCTGCGAGTGCAAAATGCGTCAAGCATTGGCCCTGGCTCTGTTTGATCTCGCTATATGCTTTGTGTTTGTTAACTTCTAAGGACATGAATAAAAAAATCTAAATAGATTCTACTATTTGTCCTGAGTTTAAAAATACCCAATATTTCATATCTTTTAGCTTTTTATGCAAGTTATACGACAATAAGCACAAGTAGCATATTGCTATTTCAAAACTATTTTTTTTTCAAAACTGGGCATTCTGCCCCCATGTGCCATTTGGGACATCTTTGAATCTCAATTGAGAATTGGTTAATCTTACTAACAGATGTTTTGGGTTTATCCCCATGTTTTGAGTTATGCATAGGTCCGGGTTTTCTGCGTTAAAGTCAAAGGTTGTTTGCCCTCTTACATGACTGCTCTGCAGCACAGAGTGGGTCTTGTTCTGTACAAATTTGCATGGGTTCCTTAAAAGCAAAAAATGGAACAGGAGTAGTAGGTGATGGTGTTCCCCTACAAGTCATGCCTTTGTTCTATGAAATGTCTATCTAGAAGGATGACCTGTGTAGAAAGGTCCTCCAAAGTAGCCGGCAAACTTCTGCCAATTCATCGGATAGACCCCATCAGAAATGATCTAATGGAACTGCTTTGTTCCAGGTGGTTGGATTTTGGTTTGATTAGTTTGACTAACTAATGCTAAAAGAAGGGTGCAGCATGCAGACTAAACCTGGTTCAAGATTGGGAATGTTAAGGGCACAGATTGAATGGTGATTACCTGAATGAAAACGGAGAGGTGAGTGAAAAATAAAAAATAAAAGATGATTACATTTGTCAAGGAATTACAGAAATATGTTGGATAAAGATATGAAAGGGTGGTATGAGAAGAGTGAAAATGTAGTAATTCTCCTTGTCCTTCTTTATTTTATTGTCTCATTATTTATGGCTTCACCACCATATAAAATGCCAGTTGTCTCTTCCCATCTGACTTTTAGTCTTTCTGAATTTGTATTTATTCTCACATTCTGCTATTCCTACTGTCTGTCTACTTTCCAGTGTTTATGTTCATGATAATAATAATGATGAAATCAGTTTAGGCAAACAAAAGCAAGGATTTTTAAGAAAGTAAAATATGTATACCTGGGAACTTCTGGGCTCCAGCTACCCAGAGCCTTCCCTTGCGGGACGTGGAAGGTCCCGCAGACGTTGGTGGACGGTCCCGCTGACATTTAAAGGAAAAAATGGGCGGGAGCGGGGTGTGTTAAGACCCCGCTCCCGCGACCCAGAGGATTCGGGTCTTGACCTGGAGAACCAGAGGAGCAGCGCTCACCTGGCAATCTCCCGGTCCTAGCTCCAGCTGTCTACAGATAATTTTTACGGCCTCCTGAGACTTTCATGTTTGTGTATTCATGACCCAGACGGCTACTTCACAGATGCACAACTAAGAACTTGCCTACAAGCACCCTTTTAAATGATATTTTATTAACATGTTTTGACTTTCAAAATATAAATTGGTAGATGATTACCAGTTTTTGACACTATATTTAGTTGATTTTCACAGTATGTGTTTTTTTATCATGACTGTATCAGCATAAAATGTAGTAAGTATGTATAATAGGGCTATACAAGTTACCACTTGAAGTTAAACCCACACAACAATACATTTTATAAACTTTAATAAAAAAAAAGACACATTTTCCAAATGACATGCAAAAAAGACCCTAGCCCTAAGGAAGTATTCATAAGATAAATCAGTTATGTGTGAAAAGACCCATATCTAAGTCTTAACCAAGTAAAGTACATCCCAAAATACTTGCTAAAAATAAAATCACAAAAAAAATGTTCTCTTTTTCATGACTTCTAAGAATCACATTAGAGGAGAGGTTCCTTGTTTTTTGTATATGCATTGTTGCACTAATGCACAAATTGTTTAAAGTCTTTATGTTAGAAAAAAAACTTTTCATTTGACATTTTATGTTAACCTCCCACATAGTCTCCTCTGTTTATTTTGCTATACAATGACTCAATATAACAAACTGACCTTTAAAAGTAAGGGGAAATCTTACTATTGTACTATTGTACCTAACAAATGCATATACAAATGCTTATATGAAAGCATACAAGTGGGATGAAATGTCATCTTCAGAAAGCCTAGAATTACTAGAATATAAAAATAACACTTATTCTCGTTTTATATTCAAGGTTGTTTTATAATCTGACTCCATGACACCAGGGAGTCTGAAGCACGGGGGACAAGTCTAGGGATGCATCGGTAAGTCGGGGGGCATATAGGGGGGTATAAGGCATATCGGGGGGAAGATTGGGAAATGGAGGAATAAGGCATTTATGGGGGCAGAGTGATAAATAGGGGGTACAAGGCATATCTGGGGGACACAGTGGCATATAGGCGGTATAAGGCATATCTTGGGGGCAGAGTAGCAAGCTATGGGGCAGATGTGCATAACTGGGGGGCAGGTCGGCAAATAAAAGGAAATAAAAACAAAAAATGCATTTTCCTCAATCATAATTTTTATTAAAGATGAAAAAAAATGTTTACATGTGAATTAATATTTACTAATAAAACTTTTTTCCAATAGGATAGTCTAATATTCAGGCTTTTCTAAATTAATATTCACATTTTCTTGGATTGTCTCATAATTGAGCAACTACAGTATTTTCACAGTAGCCACGAGAAAATGGCATTTCTCAGAAGGAGTGGCGTCGGCAGAGGGGGCCATGGCCCCCCTACATCATTCTGTGCCGCGGCACGGTCGCTCAGGAATAAGTTTTCCGCAACCGTTCGGCGCCTCTCATTCTCCTCCGCGAGGCCTCTGCTGTGGTCGCGGTGCCGGCATTTCATGCTGAGCGCTGGAATATGACGTGAGAAGGGGTAGATAGGGCAGACGGGAGTGAGGAGAGGTAGATAGGGAGAAGGGGTAGATAGGGAGAAGGGAGGCAGAGGGGGTAGATAGGGAGAAGGGAGGGGTAGATATGGAGAAGGGAGGGTAGCAAGAATATTGAAATAAAGAGTCAGAATGAGAGAGAAAATGAATGGATTAATGTGTGGATGAGTGAGAGAATTAATGAATTTGTGAGAATGCATTAATGAATATGTGTAAATAATTTGTGTGAAGGAATGAATGATTCTGTGAATGAATTGTGTGAATGAAAGTGAATTAGTGATTTATTGTAAAAGTGATTGTGTGAATCATAGATGTATAATTGATTGTCATAAAAGCAAAGATGGTATAAGCAGGGTGTTTAAGCATTGGGGACAAAGATGGCACAGGTAGCGTGTTTATGTGACAAAGATAGCATACGCTTGGCTGTTTGGGGACAATGTTGACTCATGCTGGGCTGTTTGGGGACAAAGATGGCATGTGTTATGTATGTGTAATTTGGATGCTGGTCAGGTTCTATGTGGGCAATGTGGATGCCAGGGCTGGCTTAGGGGTGTGCAACCTGTGATCTATGCCTGTAATTTAGGCGTTTTATCTATTCCTTTAATGCCGAGTTTATATGTGATTTCCAACTGATCTATACTTGCAAAGCTGGGTTTTTGTGTAATTCTTTTGATCTGTATCTGCTATGCTATGTTTCCATACATTATTTATGTTTACCTGCAAATACAGGATTTGTATGTCTTACTTAGTTGATCAATACCCGGAGTGCTGTTTCCATGTGTTGTTTATTTGATATATACCTTCAGTGCTGAGTTTACATGTGATTTTCAGTTGATCTATACATGCAATGCTGGGTTTGTGTGTTCTGTTGATCTATACCTGCAATGCTATGTTTCCAAACATGATTTATGTATACCTGGAAATACAGGGTTTTTATGTCTTATTCAGTTGCACATGCTGTTTCCATGTGTTGTTTATTTGATCTATACCTGAATTACAGGGAGTAAGTAAAAGAGAGGTATGGTTTAGTGAATGAGGGGACAAAGGAACTCTGGGCATTACTGCGGGGGAGAGGACCTCTCAATGTCACGGTGCAGTCAGAAGGAGTGAAGACTGTACTGACTCTCACAGTCTTCCCCTGATCTGCAGTCAGTGTGGCAATTTTTTTTTTGGTGTGGTAGCGGAGGGAGTGCATGCTAGGGAGCGTAGAGCGGGGCCAAAGGAAATATATATATATATTTGCGGTATATATATATATATATATATATATATATATATATATATATATATTGTGACACAATACCCCTTCACTTGGTACTCTGTCCGGGAATTTTTTACTCACTCACAGCCTTCCAGGCTGCAGAGACAGCTCAGACACGAGGAGGGTAAAATAAAAGGCTGGGCCTGTTTTTATTTTTCGCCACAGGCATAACAGAAAAAATAAACAAATCAAAACAAAAGCCTTGCTCTTGTGAGCACTAACTAATACAAGGTTCTCCAACCTAACTGCAGTTGGACGGCTTATCCGGTCCCAACAAACAAAATAACAGATTGTATGCAATAATGGCAGCACTCAGTAACTCAGTAGCTCAGTAGCTCAGTAGCTCAGTAGCTCAGTAGCTTAGCAGCTCTCTCCCTCTCTCCCTCTCTCTCAGGGAGCCAAATGATCTCTCTTGCTCTGAGATCAGGAGACTACTTAACTGCATCTCCCATTAATTAGGGGAAACAGGTGAGTACTAGGAGAGTAACCGTGAATCTCCAGACTGATTCTCCAGATTCTCACCTGCTGGTTTTCGGCTGCCCACAAAATGTGGAGTGGAGCACTGGCCCGCCCTACTCTCCAAGTGCTCCACCCCAGGGACCCAAAATACACAAATAACAGACACCCAACAATTCCATTATTAACAACACATCTCCCTGGGGCTGGTAAAAACTATTGAGGGTAACCACCCTGCAAAATATAAAGGGATATATACACTCTCTCCATTATCATTCCCTGCTTTCTGTCACAATATATATATATATATGAAAAAAAGAAAATACAGCGCTGTTATTACATATATATATATATATATATATATATATATATATATATATATATGAATATTAAGTGTAATAGGTGTAGTGATTAAGTGTGTATTAAGTGCAAAAAAGGGAAAAAACAACCTATTATTTGGAAACAAGTCTATTAATAGAAAAGACAAGTGATAGTTACCAATCTGATCAATGTCGGTGAAGAAAGTGTGAAGAAAATACATTTCAATATTTGAGTGCTTGTGAACAGAGCAGCTAATCCTTGGAGAGATGTGGGATTCCTCCTAACAAAGGAAAACCTATGGTAACAAATAATATAACTAGACAGCGCTCTGACAAAGTAGAAATATAAAAATATATAATTTATTAAATAAGTAGACAAACATTAAGCAAAGAAATTATTAAAAATACACATTGAAATAAAAATAACAAAAAAGACA
Source organism: Spea bombifrons (assembly GCF_027358695.1). Lineage (NCBI taxonomy): Eukaryota > Metazoa > Chordata > Amphibia > Anura > Pelobatidae > Spea > Spea bombifrons. The sequence continues at coordinate 62,638,285 of NC_071088.1, read as the reverse complement.
TACAATAAAAAAGAATAGCAATCAATAAGCAATAAAAGAACTCGATCAGTCTGAATATAATTGGGATTTCTGTGGTTATATGGTTTGGGCAGTTTTGGTGTCTTATTATACCAATCCAATTGTCTTCCCTGACTATAGTCGGTTTTGGTCTCTTTTAAACTTTAGCTTTTTCTTTAAAATTATGTCTGATTCAAATGTATCTAATCTTTCCTCGAGTATATTTTCTAACTCTTTTAATTCTGAAGCTTCCTTGAATTGTTCTAATTCTTCTTTTAGTTCTTCAATGTTATTCTCGATTTAAATTAACATAGATTTCCTCATCGAAATAAGTAAATTTAATAGTTGTAAAGAACAATGGTCTCAATCAACTCAACATATTCACTGTCTTTCTACTTTGAAAGGGTGGTATGTAAACAATGTTCACTCTCACCTAAAAAGACTCCAGAGTTTAGAAGTTTTCTAAAAAATCGTAAATATTCTATTCAAAGATACCTTTCTTGTAATTCTACTTTCGTTGTATATCTCTTAGAATGTCCGTGTGGACTCCAATATATTGGACGGACGTGTAGAGCTTTTAAAAAACAGCTATATGAACATAGATATAACATCAGACGTGGATATGATCAACATACAAGTCTCTAAACATTATAAAGACGACTCCTTGTTAATAGCGTTTGCAAAAAGTTTTGTGTTTTTGTAACATCACTAATCTGTCTCCTTTTCTAGAACCTAAAACAACTTGTTTTAGGTTCTAGAAAAGGAGACAGATTAGTGATGTTACAAAAACACAAAACTTTTTGGATTTTGACACTTAACACCTTGGTCCCCTGGGGCCTTAATGATACCTTTGACCTAATCCCATTTTTAGAGTAAAAAATTTTTTTTTTCTCTTTTTTTTTAAAAAAAATTTCTATTGGGTTTATCTGTATCTATATATTATATTTATTATATTTATTGTATATTTATTTATTGTATTTATCTTTCAATAAATTCTGATCTTATTTATTTTTGCTGATTTGTATACCTTACACATGTAATCATGTTCATATACAAAGTCTGAGTTAAGATCAAACTACGGTAACTGTTCATCTGATATACTCTGAATATAGACAAGTAAATGTATTTTGAATTTACATATATGTTGAACATCGGATAATAGACTGAATTTATCCATCTCTGTACATCCTATATATTTGGTCATCAATATGTACTAAGCTTTGCTTGTTCAAGACCAATTTCTATTCCATTTGTCTATGTAGATATATTTATTTATGTATCTATTTATTTAATATATTTATTTATTAAATTATATTTATTTATTGTATTTATTATCTAATGAATTTTGATTCTATATGTTGTGAATCATGAGGCATTGAAAAAAATATCTGAAAATAGATATTCATTTGCCCAGTTGATCTGTATACTATATATGTCAGGGGTGTCCAAGTTTTTTCTGCAGTGGGCCACTTCATCAGAATTGTATATGTGCGTGGGACGCACTCATTTTTCACTGTGAGAAAATATGGCCTTTAATAAAATATGCAGATTAAAATAAAGTAAATGACACAAAACCTTTACTTTTCCTCTCACTGATTTCTGGGCCTAGAAAGTGTTGTGACTACGAATTTAGGATAATTAAAAATTCTAGGGATGCACCAAAATGAAACGTCTGGACCAAAACATTCACTTAGCCAAAACTGAAAATGACCCCCACCTTTAAAAATAATAATAAAAACTCACATTTTTAATAAAAGTAGGTAACACACCACAATTGGACAAAAAAAATTAGCAATATGACTTGGCATGATAAGAGTGTGATTGCTAACAGCAATCACAGTCCCATCATGTCTAGGTTCCAGCACTTACATATCCAACCAGTAAATGCTAGAACCTAGGCATGATGGGACTGTGATTGCTGTTAGCAATCACACTCCTATCATGCCAAGTCAGCCAGTACATGCTGGTACAGGTTGACTGTAAGTGATGTGCAGACCTCATATTGCTGGCAGCATCAATACACAAGGGGGGCAGCTAGCTAGGTTTCAGCATGTACTGGCTGACTTGGCATGATAGGAGTGTGATTGCTAACAGCAATCACAGTCCCATCATGCCTAGGTTCCAGCACTTACACATCCATGCCATCACACACACACATTCATATACTCATTAATTCACAGATTCATTCCCTCAATCACGCATACTCATTCAAGCACCCTCCCCACCCCATTACCTGCTCTGCAGCTCCTCGATGCTGCTCACAGACTTCAGCAGGGGGCGCGGCCTCCCTCTGCGTTCTCTGGTACTGCACAGAGGAAGCAGGACTGGAGCTGAGTCATGTGGTGTCACGTGAACTCTGCTGGGTTCCGCTTCCTCTGTGCAGTACAAAAGACCCTCCCACTGGTAAGTAGCAGGGCTCTTGCTGTAGCAGTGCTCGAGGTACGGCCCGCGTAAGATCGGTTGCCCTGGCTGCCGATCTTATGCGGGCCGCACCTCGAGGTCTCACGGGCCGCATTTGGCCCGCAGGCCGCATGTTGGACGCCCCTGATATATGTGATTATATCTGTTTGAGTCAAGATCAATCTATTGTCCACCCGATATACTATGAATATGGACAAATAAATAAATAAATTCTGAATTTGCATATATGCTGAGCACAAGATAATGAATTGAATATACCTATCCTGATGATTGAGATACTCTATGTATGTGGTTGTGAATATATGTAAAGCTTTGTGTATTCAAGACCAATCGTTTTGTCTCTGCAGGTATATTTATTAATTAATTTATTTAATGAATTTATTTATTAAATTATACTGAATGGATTAAATATTTTACATCTATTATGGCTTATTGGCTCCCAAGGTAAACGAGGGGTGGAGCTCGTGTGGCGCTCGATCCCCTGGTCCCCGGCGCTGTGCCTCGCTATGCCAGGTATGCGGGTCTCCGCGTCTGGTGCCATGGTTGCCGTGACACCACGGTAGCTTCATCATGTTCTGCCTATCCCGAGACTTCCTTTTAGTGTATAGAACATATAAACGTCTCTTGCGTATATCGGCAACAGGGTCTAATATTTACCGTATTTGCTCGAGCCTGATTATAAGACGACCCTGATTATGAGACGACCCCCCAAAATCAAAATATTAATTTAGGAAAAAAACAAAAAGCCTGAATATAAGACTACCCTATAGGAAAAAAGTTTTACCAGTAAATATTCATTTCATATTTAATAAAAGCTATGATTGAGAAAAATATATTTTTTATTTCCTTTTACTTGCCAACCTTGCCCCCCCCAGTTATGCACATCTGCCCCCAGGCCTGCCACTCTGCCCCCAGTAATGCCTTATACCTCCTATTTGCCACTCTGCCCCATGATGTGCCTTTTAACCCTCTATATGCCACTCTGCCTCCAGAAATGTCTTATACCTCTTAATGCCACTCTGGCATATAGGGGGTTAAAAGGCATATCATTGGGCAGAGGGGCATATAGGGGGTTAAAAGGCATATCAGAAATGTCTTATACCCTCCTTTATGCCACTGTGCCCCATGATATGCCTTTTAACCCCCTATATGCCCCTCTGCCCCATGATATGCCTTATACCCCTATATGCCACTCTGGCATATAGGGGGTTAAAAGGCATATCATGGGGCTGAGTGGCATATAGGGGGTTAAAATGCATTTCTGGAGAGCTATATATATATATATACTGCTAACAGCAATCACACTCCTATCAAGCCAAGGCAGCCAGTACATGCTGGAACCTGGGGATGTTAGAAGTGTGATTACAGCCTCCCTATGCCATGCTACCACCACCACCCCCCTTACACATCCATGCTATCACACACACACTCATTCACAAACATTTAAATACTCATTCATTCCATTAATCACACATACACACACACGCTCAAACCCCCCACCCCCTTACCTGAACTGCAGATCTCCCACTCGCAGACTTCTGCAGGGCCCCGGCTGTGCGAGCAACTTCTCTGGCCCCGCCCCCAGAGGAAGGAGGGGGGAAGTTGAGTTATGTGAGGACTGTGCTAGCTTCCTGTTTCCTGCTGCTAATAGCAGAGATGCCGCTCGCAATCAAAGCCCGGTAAGCAGCACAGCCGAAGCAGAATGAGGTCTGATTAGAAGACGACCTTGATTATAAGACGAGGGGTATTTTTCAGAGCATTTGCTCTGGAAAAAACCTCGTCTTATAATCGAGCAAATACGGTATATATATCGGAAGCAGGGTCTAATATTTATATGTATCGGAAGCAGGGTCTAATATTTATATATATCGGCAGCAGGGTCTAATATTTATATATATCGGATGCAGGGTCTAATGTTAAAGAATGAAAAATATGTCGTTAAAAATGCATGTCTAACACATATATATATATCTATATATATATATAGATATATACACAGTCTATGGATAGTTACCAGCATTCTAGGTCTTATTCCAATAAATACAAATTCCTCTTATGCAGGTCAAAAGACCAAAGGAAGACTCAGAGGCAGAAGCAACGTCGATACAGTAATGTAGCGGCTGCTAGGCCTTTTTTTAGATCCACTGGGACAACAAACAGAAAAGACAAGCTCCTCCAGGCACTGGATCCGGAGACGTAGATCTAGAGGCCACAGACCACATCTAAGGCTGTAATAAAGCAAGAAAAAACACCTTCACGTGAATATAAATGTATAAAAATAAAGGAATATATATATACCCCTACAAGTTCCACAGATCCCAAAACAACACTCCTCACAAGTGTATCACAACGGTATATCAACAGAAGGGGAGCATGAACATGTGAAAAAAAATAAATACAATACAACGGTGTAATAAGTTCAAAAAATGTTGTGTAGTGAATAATATATTGCACTCACAAAGGTAACTTGAAAAAGAGGCTCATCAGAAAAAAGCTTTTCTTCATACGGTCTGCAATGTAAATGAGAAAGCCACAAATGGTGCAGTATTGTCAAACGAATATTTAATAAGAAAAAAGCGGATCAACTCACAAATAAGTTGGCATAACAGTAATGTTATGCAAAAGAGCAGTATAAGGATAAAAGTCCAACGGGTAAAGAATTCTTTACCCGTTGGACTTTTATCCTTATACTGCACTTTCACATCTAAGGCTGTTCCTGGAAAATCCTCGGAATCCACCAAAGAAATTGGAAGGTGGAAATTGGTCACCATCTTGGGGAGAAACTGTCCATGGGTAACACAGTTCTCCTTGCTAGACGGATGATGGGTGCATCAACACGAGGGACCTTGCCCCAGATCTCTGTATTGGAGGTTTTCACTGCATATAGCCGGTCAATTTTTTCCTTGAAGTTAACCTGTCTTTCAGGTTTCTGCCATTCTGACAACATAAGCTCTTTTATGGCTTTATGGAATGAGAAAGAAGGCTTGGTATGGATCAGGTCTGAAAAGAACCTATCCAAGGCCGCTCCCTGCTGCGAACGGACCAGCGCTATTAAAGCCTCAACTGATCTTGCATCCAAAGTACTGGAGACTGACATTAAGTCCTCTTCTTCTAAGGACCAGACGTTCAATGAATTTTCCTGTGGGAAGTGGTCTTCCGGGTCTGATTCAAAAGTATATCCCCTCCATATCAGGGGGTGTATGTTTTTCTAACTGTGTAACAGCTTATAAGCCTTTCTCTACTGCCTCATTAATCCAAGATTTCATTTCTTGGGACATTGAGGGTTCATTGTCAGCCGCTAGTTTTATGCAATCCATGCACAGGGTTTTGCCTGGAGTAGCCCTATTGGTACACGCAGAACAGGAGATTGATGTTTCCCTTCTCTTCTTGGGAGGTCCGGATTGTGGTCTGTGACTAAAAGAACACACGTAACATATTATGAGCACTCTTTTGTGGAACCATAGAAAAGAAGCTGTATACATGTAAAAAATTAATGTAAAAATTATTGCCTCACCTAGACCTACAGATCTCTGAGACTGAGAACTATCCATAGTGCAGCTGGGGTAAATCGAAAAACTAAAAGACTGTTGTGCCTTTAAATCTGGAGTAATACAAATAAAACTGTAAAAAAACACAGTTAGCAGTGCACTTACCCTACCCTTTGTGGTTACTGTTAGGCCTTTAAGGGCTGGTATGTAATGTGAAGTAAACTGCAAATAAACAGAGGAATTAAGATCTCAACTGTATGGAGCTAGAAAGCCAATTCTCATACCTAGGAACTCTCCGTTTTGACACCCGAATCCTCGCCTCGCTCCCCCTCCATTTGCAGGCGGCCAATAGAGTCACTCGCACGGCCCTTTAACTCCTGACGCAGAACTTGGCCGGGGGAGGCCATTGGTCGTTCGTATGGACCTTTAACTCTTGGAGCGGGGAGACCAGTGGTCTCCCCCGGCCAAGTTGCCAACCTGGATTTGTCGCCAGCAAGAGCCTCATCTGCCATCAACCAATGAAGTGCATTGGCCTGGGGAGACCAAGTTTCGCATCAGGAGTTAAAGGGACGTGCGAAGGACCAATTGGTTGATGCCAGAGGAGGCCCTTTAACTCCTGATGGCCTGGAACTTGGACCGGTTGCGGCACCAGGATTTTATGAGGGACTCTATTGGTCACCAGCAGGGGGCAGAGGAGGCCCCTACCAGCGACAAATAGAGTTGCTCGTGCGGACCTTTAAAATCCTGGCGCCAAAGCTGCTGCGTACTGTGTACTGTGTTAACCCCGTATTAACCCCTTCTACAAACAACGAACATGAAGAATGAACACGAATATTCACCCAAACCGAACAGAGAAACGGGCGAATATTCATGGAATACGAAGGTTTTTTCCCCCACCAACACAAACAGTTGGCTGGCGCCCAAGTCTAGAAACAACTGTGCAACCACCTACACTGTGGTTAGCAGATTTTTGTCACAGATGCTGCTACTCTGACAATAACCAACAAAATTCTAATTGGCATGTCCTCAGTAATACTGTGTAGATATAGTTACAAAATGTCCTTTGCTTTCTCTAGTTTTTTTTTGGCTATTAATCATATTTGTTTTTTTTTAAATATTATGTAAACTTAAAAACATGTATCTATTGAAAATAAACATATAAGGTTTTCATTGATTTTGGAAACAGCTCCATCTCGTGACATCATATATTTACTGCATCTCCCAACATCAGTTGATGATTCTAGATGTTTTGTTTTTGGCTATGTGCAATCAGCTACTACTATATATATATTATGTACTGCTCACAAGCAGCAGTAAAGTATGGGGAAGGTTTCTTGCAAGTTTGGGACTACTTTTCTGAGTCTGGGATTTGGTCAGAATTAATGGTCTCCACAAAACTGAGATAATCCAGATACTGTAGATATTTATCCATCAGGGAGGCCTCTGATTGGTCCCAAATGTATTCTACTGCATGCCAATGACCCCAAAAAGTCAAAGTCATTAAGAACTATTTTTGGTGTGAAGAAGAACAAGGAATCCTGGAAGTGATGTTATAGCCTGTCTGGTATTACAAGAAGAGGTATTACAGAAGTGTGGTTAGTTTTCCCAGATCTTAGGGAAAACATCCCTGCCTAGTTCCTTCGAAAATGAGTACATAGAAGATTTGATGCTGTTTTGGAGGCAAAGGGTGGTCACACCATATATTGAATGAGCAATGATTTTTAAGGTATCAACCCGGAGCCTTCCCTTGTGGGATGCGGCCAGGACTGCACACTGACGTCATCGGGCAGTCCCACTGACGTCGGTGGGCGGCCCCGCTGAGGGAGTTAGGGGAGTTCCCGCTGACCTCGGTGGGCAGTCCCGCTGACGTTGGGGGAGTTCCCGCTGATGTTGGTGGGCGGTGCAGCTGACATTGGTGGGCGGTCCCGTTGACTTCAGAGGCATTCCTGCTGATGTCGGGGGCATTCCCGCTGATGTCGGGGGGGAACACCCCCATATAAATGAAAAAATGGGCGGGAAGCGGGGCATGTCAAGACCTCGCGACCCGGAGGATTTGGGTCTTGACCCGGAGAACCGGAGGAGCAGCGATCACCCGGCAATCTCCGGGTCAAACCCAGAGAGTTCCCAGGTATGGATATTACCTGCTCAAACACTGATTTTTTTTTATCACAATGCAATTCATCATAGACTTTTTCCATAGTTTCCAGCTGCGTAATCAAGGCTCAGCCATTGTATTGTTGACCGTGGGCAGTATGATAAGTGGTCAGGGTCTTACTCTACTAGGTAGGGCTAAAATAACAGAGCTAGAACAAGTACAAATGGCTAATAAGCAACTGCCAAGACTGAACTATTTTTTTTTAAAAGCACAATATTTTTCAAGACATATTTTAAATCTAGTACTAGTTAAAAAACATTGATGGGTGTAAGGCACCTACCTTAGTCCGCTCCCGGCCGCCTTCTTCTCCTCCCCGGCAGAAACGCCGGCACCGCACATTAGAATTCGAAGCAGCAGCTCGCGCACGCGGCCGCTTCATGAATATTTATGAAGCTGACCGCCAGCTGGATTCCGCTGCGCAGGTTTCGGGAAAGACGCCTGGAACGCACAGCTTCAGCCATTCCTACCCCGAGACGCCACTTTCCCCCGACGGTTCATACTGCTCCTACGGTTCCTACCGGTCCTCCTCTCCAGTTTCCAGCGATCATGCCCCCTCCGGAAGAACCTATGCAGATCGGACTGGCACGTGGCCCGCTATCGGAAGCCGAGAAGGCCCGTCGTCGGAGGAACAATCTGTGCCTATACTGCGGTGAACCAGGACATCTGATATCTACCTGTCCACGACGCCCTCCCAAGGGTAAGCCCGCACATGATAAAGTTTGCCTAAGTTCCTTCCCTAAAAACGGTTCTCCTCACCTGTACATCTCCTTGTTTTTACAGTGGACCAATAATTCTACCACCGTTTCTGCTATTGTTGACTCTGGAGCCAGCAGTTGCTTCATGGATCGGGACTTTGCCAAGCAACTGCATATACCAACTTTAATTAAACCGGCTCCTATACACATACAAGTGGTCGACGGGTCTCCTCTATCTACTGGACCCGTTACACATGAAACATCACCACTTCATGCTCTATTGGGGATTAATCATACGGAATGCTTGAACTTTGACCTTATTCCGTCACCCATGTTTCCAGTAATTCTTGGCCTACCCTGGCTAAGACTACATAATCCTACAATTGATTGGTCCAAGGGGACCCTCTCATTCCAATCCCTGTTTTGCTGCAATCATTGTCTGACAGACCACCCTACACTTCTATTGCTTTCTGATTGTTCGCCTCCTTCTCCTGATCCACGTATTCCTAAACAATATGCAGGGTTCAGTGATGTGTTCGACAAGAAGGGAGCTGATACACTTCCTCCACAAAGGACTTATGACTGTCCCGTTGATCTCCTCCCTGGCGCTCCTATTCCATTCGGCAGGATATTTCCATTATCTGAACCTGAATTACAACACCTTAAGGACTATATCCAAGAAAATATAGCTAAAGGGTTCATCCGACCTTCCACTTCTCCAGCAGGCGCAGGAATCTTTTTTGTAGAAAAGAAAGATGGGAGTCTGCGACCATGTGTAGACTATCGGGAACTAAACAAGATCACCATTAAAAACAGATATCCATTACCTCTCATTCCTGAACTCCTGGATCGACTCAAAACTGCGCGGATCTTTTCCAAAATTGATCTCCGAGGGGCTTATAATTTGGTCCGCATACGAAAAGGAGACGAGTGGAAAACCGCCTTCCGAAGTCGATATGGACATTTCGAATATCTGGTAATGCCCTTCGGGCTCTGCAATGCCCCGGCTACCTTTCAACATTTTTTAAATGACGTCTTTCGAGACTATCTGGATGTCTTTATGGTGGTCTATCTGGACGATATTCTCATATTCTCATCAAACCTGTCTGAGCACCGCGACCAAGTCAAAATGGTTCTCGAACGTCTACGCACACATCACCTTTATGCTAAGCTGGAGAAATGTCAATTTGAAACTGATCAGGTAGAATTCCTGGGATTCATCATTACGCCTGGAAACCTGCAGATGGATCCTAAAAAGGTGTCCGCTATCTTGGAGTGGCCAGTACCTTCTGACAAAAAGGGGGTCCAACGTTTTATTGGTTTCGCGAACTACTATCGCAAATTTATTAGAAATTTCTCTCACGTCATTACACCCATCACCAGGGTGACTCGTCAATACTCCCGTTTTGCCTGGACACCGGAGGCACAGAAAGCATTCGACGCTCTCAAACAACACTTTACCACTGCTCCCATCCTTATTCAACCCATGGTGGCGGAACCGTTCCATTTGGAGGTGGATGCTTCGGATCTAGCGGTAGGAGCAGTCCTGTCCCAAAGACATGGGGAGAAACAAAATTTGCATCCTGTGGCCTATTACTCACGTAAACTCACTCCGGCCGAGATGAACTATAGTGTGGGAGACAGAGAACTACTGGCCATCAAACAAGCCCTGGACACCTGGCGTCACCTGCTGGAAGGGACTCAACATCCAGTAACGGTATATACCGACCACCGGAACCTGGAGTATCTCCGCTCCGCACGACGCCTATGCCCTAGGCAGGCCCGGTGGGCTCTCTTCTTCACGAGATTTAACCTACACATCACGTATCGCCCTGGATCTCGCAATACCAAAGCAGACGCCTTGTCTCGGTTACCTACTGTATCAAGTTGTCCCGAGACTCAACCGGATACTATTCTTCCTTCCAGTCTCTTCCTCACACACCAACCATCCCTCATGGACTTTATTCGCTCCTTATCCCGCAGAGCCGTAGTCCCGAGAACTAATCCTCCTATTCGTCGTACCCGAAACCTACTATACTACCGTGATAAGATATTTGTACCAACCCCGGCCCGTTTAAAGGTTCTACAAGCATGCCATGATTCTCTCCTCTCCGGACACGGGGGCATTAAAAAGACCACAGACCTAGTTCGACGCCAATTCTGGTGGCCCTTGCTAGACCAAGACGTGACCTCATTTGTCCGTTCATGTACCACCTGCGCTCGTACCAAGACCCTACGTAGAAAACCAATGGGCCTTCTCCGCCCATTACCTACTCCTTCGGTTCCCTGGTCTGAAATCTCGATGGACTTTATTGTCGATCTACCACCCTCCAAGAAGCACGACACAATCATGGTGGTGATCGATAGATTCACCAAAATGGCACATTTTATTCCCAACATTGGCATTCCTTCCGCTTCCACCACTGCCACCTTGTTCCTGGATACAGTGTTCCGGCTTCATGGATTACCACAAACTATCACTTCAGACCATGGAGTACAATTCACGTCTCGGTTCTGGAAGGTGTTCTGCCGCAAGCTGCACATTCGTCCCACTTTGTCCACGGCCTTTCATCCGCAAACCAACGGTCAGACCGAACGTCTAAATCAAATATTAGAGCATTATTTAAGATGTTACACCACGCACCTTCAGAATGATTGGCTCCAATTCCTCCCTTCTGCAGAATTCACCTATAACAATCAAAAACAGCGATCTATAAAGATGTCTCCATTCTTCGCAAACTATGGTTACCACCCTATCATGATTCCAGGTCTGCCTACTGAACCCACGATTTCCGGAATTTCGGATCGAGTCACCGTGCTAACAAGACAATTTCAAGTCCTGAAGCAAAACTTAATCAAGGCTAGAAAGGCCTACAAATTGTATGCAGATCGCCATCGTTCCAGTCCCCCTACTTACCACTGCGGCGACAAGGTCTGGCTGTCCACAAGTCATTTGCGATTACAGATCCCCTCTAAGAAATTGGGACCTAAGTTCATTGGCCCATACCGCATCACAAAAATCATCAACCCAGTGACAGTTCAATTGAAACTTCCCTCTACTTGTCGGATCCATCCGGTTTTCCATGTGTCGCTGGTCAAACCCTGGGTGGCCAATCCCCTTCCTGACCGGGTACCTCCTCCTCCTGCCCCAGTGGTCATCGACGGAGTTGAAGAATACGTGGTACAAAAGGTGGTAGATTCCAGGATTCATAGAGGGCATCTAGAATACCTTATACAATGGAAGGGATACAGCCCAGAAGAAAGGACCTGGGAACCTGCAAGTCAAGTTCACGCTCCTTTATGTGTTCAAAAGTTTCATAAGTTGCATCCTCTCAAGCCAGGCCATCCTCGCCCCCGGAGGTCGCGTCTTGCGGGGGGATCCTGTAAGGCACCTACCTTAGTCCGCTCCCGGCCGCCTTCTTCTCCTCCCCGGCAGAAACGCCGGCACCGCACATTAGAATTCGAAGCAGCCGCTCGCGCACGCGGCCGCTTCATGAATATTTATGAAGCTGACCGCCGGCTGGATTCCGCTGCATCGCTATGGCGACGCAGGACGCGATCACGTCCCGGACGTCAGGGAACGCCCCCCCGGGCTATTTAAACCTCGAGCACAGTATACTCAGTGCTCAGTTATACTGGTCCTGTCCGTATTTCGTGAGCTTCCCCGTTGCATATATATTTATTATATTTGTCTTGTTCCTGTTGTTTTGGATGCTTTCCAATAAAGCCTTTCTTCAATTGTTGAACTGCTCCAAATTATGTGAATATAAATGTACGTGCACGGAGAGAAAAATAAGACACACGACACACTCTGGGTCAGGTCCAAAATCACTCTGCTTTATTTTGTTTATATTATAGATTATATAGTGTCCAGAAAAAAAGGGACGTCAGGTTACGTAAAGCTTATTAATTGGTTAATCCTGAAACTATGCGGAAATAGGCAGAAAGGCAGAAAACCGTTAGAAACAAATATTAGATACTTTCCTGCAACAAGATATAGCCAGAATGGCGCTTGCGGTTAGTAAAATATAGATAACTGAATACACTGCTACTTGCGTCTCTCACGTATCTGCGTGAGGTGTAACCCTTTATTGGTCGAGGCCAGCTTATATTCATTAAAGCAATAAGCGTTTCTTGCTGATATATATAATGGTTCCATAACAGTCCCCCCTTGAATATACGATGGCCGACTGTCCCTAATCCTGACAGATCCTACCGGACATGATCCCGCATCCTCTTCACCTGCAGTGGCGACAAATTATCCCTATTGGATAAAATCCCGGTTTCAGGTCTTGGACATGTCCCTCGGATCTATATGTCCCTACACGGGGCGGGGATTACTGTCAGGGGGAACTATCGAACTAGATAGTGTTTCATAAGAAGATGCAAAGCTTGGCATCGTGTCATCGTACATAAGCATTAACGGGATAGTCTCGCCTACTGCAAACATTTTATCGCATAGGCGTTGAAGACAAGGGACTACACAGAATAGCATAAAAGCAACAATAATCACAATAATCAGTAAAATTATTCCCAGCTGGACCAGAGCTTGTTTCCATCCTTTGAGCCAGCCAAACCATTCGGCCCATGGATGATCGATTCCGGAGTTGCGCTTTAATTCGTCTCCTAGAGAATTTAACTTTTTAATAGCCATGGTCACTTTTCCGTCGGGGCCTGTATTATCTGGGATGAAAATACAACAAGTTTCTCTAATTATTCGACAGACCCCGCCTCTTTCTGCCAGAATCATATCTAATGCCATACGATTCTGAAAAGTCATCTGGGTTGCAGCCTCCAATTGATCCGAAAGTCCTTGGAGTGCATCTCGGGTATAGTTGACAAATCTCTGCTGATTATAATAGATATAGTTAATCCAGTCAACATTTTTATTTATTGTAACAATGGGAAAAATGGATTCGAAACCAGCGGCTACTTGATCTCGGGCTTTATACTCATCTGGGACCCCCCTAGGAACTCCTATTGCATCTATATACACATGGGGGTCGAAACTTCCTTCGGGGGCTTTTGAGACACTGCGTTTTTTACGGAACAGGGTAGACTGGGCCTCAACAGCTTCTGGCTCTTCCGACATTATAAATAACGGCATTATAACTTTGGCCAGTGCGCATTCACCAGTCCAACTACCTTCTAATCTGGTGCGCAATTTCATATCTCCACATAGCCAATAGATGTCTCCCAGAGAATATACTTGATTCTGTGTGGGGGGGACCGGTCAAATTGCTGTATTCAGCACAATTACCATTAGAGAATTTACCAAGAAATTTGCCTGTTCCTTTGGTGTTTGAAATACAAATATAAGTGCCAGAATATATAGTAATTCCTCCGTTGAGCTTGGGAGCCTCGATTAGTAGAGGATATTCTCTTTTCCATTTCTCACATTCGGTGAATTTGTTACTGGTATTGGTATAAAGACTCAACAGACATATTAGTGACTGATAGGGCAACTGTAGGGGTACTGTACCCAGATGTGGACGGGCTTTACCACACACATAGCAATTGGACTTATTGTGCTTAATAGCAGAATATTGCATCCACTCGAGCCATAGATTAATATCATTATATCCAGTTTCTATGGCTAAAGTATCATCATAAGTGGGATTCGCTATAGCTATCATACTTTGAATGGCGCGCAGAACAGCATATGGAATTTCCGGTGGTTTCGAAACTGGTTGGTTTGATGGTTTACCTTGTGGCTCTTCCCATTCTAAACTATTGTACATATCTTTAAGATAGAAGGGGGCCTTGCCGCTCATGAAACCATATTTGTAAATCCCGAAAATATATTTTCGAGCATCAGTTGGCCGGGGATTCTCTATAGTAAGGGTGTATCGTTGGTTATCACCAGTTCCGGTGGATATGAGAGTCATTCGTGAGAGCAATGATTTACCATATTGATCTTTGAGGGCTAGGGCTTCAGGGGGCTTATATCCCCATTTGGTTCCTGAATTAGTTATAACAGAGCCCCAATACCTGCAGTCGTCCCCCCATTGCCCTCCAACATAGCATATGTACCCAACACATTCTCCTATTTGAACATCACAATACCCGGGGTCAAAATTGTCGGTGGTATCCCCTTCTTGTGTCATCACCCCGGTATATACATTGGTGTAGCGTTTAGAAACACAATCTATAATGTGACAAAATTGGAATGAGTATGTGGCTACTGTTGTGCTACTGGAGTTGTACCAAAAAATGGGAGGACCTGCTTGTTTTGCATCTCTTGTAATGGCTACCCGACCCCCCTGGTGACTGATAGCTTGGGCTGGTTTTCCCCATGTATGTTGGAAAATGAATGATAATAATAGTGGGATGCCCACTCTTTTGCAAAGAATATGCATTCTAGGAGTCATTGATTGGAGGATCGTATCCTTTGACTCTCTTGCAATGCGATGCGTGTATCCACGTGGGTTTCCCTTCAACTTTTATTGAGGTAGGAGTCGTTAGTAGCACTTGAAAAGGGCCCTCGAATCTCGGTTCCAAAGTAGATCGGACGTGTTTCTTCACGACCACCCACTCTCCAGGCAATAGAGAGTGAGTACCTTCGAGGATATTGGGATCTGGAATAGAAGAGAAAACTTGGGTATATATATTAGATAATTGAGTAGTCAAAGCAATAACATATTTTGCCATTGTTTCATAATTCATTTGCAACTGTTGTGGGAAGTATTGTCCTAACCTAGGGCTACTTCCAAAAAGTATTTCGTGTGGGGTCAGTTTGTGTGACGCCTTTGGCGTATGTCTGATAGCAAAAAGTACGATGGGTAGGCACTGTACCCAATTTAGACCAGTCTCTTGTGTCATTTTCAATATCTTTGATTTGATTATGCCATTTAATCTTTCCACTTTCCCGCTACTCTGCGGTCTGTAGGGAGTATGGAAAGCAAGATGTGAACCTATGATTTTCCACACTTCTTGAGTGACGTTTGCCGTAAATGCAGGTCCCTGATCACTTTCTATGACTTCTGGGACACCGAACCGGCAAATGAGTTCCTGAATAAGCTTCTTTGCGGTAGTGGGTGCGGTTTGGTTTCGTACTGGATAGGCTTCTGGCCATCCGGAAAACACATCTACCACTACCAGTACATACTGAAATGTCTGACACATCGGCATTTGAATATGGTCAATTTTAATCCGTTGGAAAGGGTATTGAGCATTCGGTAAACATTTGGATGGTGTAGGTTCTGTCCTTCCGGTATTGCACTGAGCACAGATTAAACATGATTCGGTGGTTCGTGCTAGCATTGGGGTGATTCCTGGTGCGATCCAGATTTTGTCGATAATCTCCTTCATAATGGTTTTAGACTGATGCGTCGGTCCATGAGCTAGTGATGCGACTAAAGGATATAAAGTCCGGGGTAAACAAAGATATTGGCCTCTGGCCCAGGCTCCCCGCTCATCCTCGGATGCTCCTTCTTGTATCCATTGATTTTGTTCCTTGGTCTGCTAAGGCATTTCCTTTTGCTTCCATAGTGTCAGCCCGTGAGTGTGCCTTGACTTTTATCACTGCAACTTGTTTCGGGAGTAGGGCCGCAGTCATCAAAGCTTCAACTGCTTTCCCGTTCTTGATTGGAGTCCCTGCTGCGGTGATATAATCTCTTGCCTTCCAGATGACTCCAAAATCATGTACAACTCCAAAGGCGTACCTGGAATCCGTATAGATATTCGCGGTAGAATCTTTAGCCATAATGCAGGCCTCGGTGAGGGCAGCTAGTTCAGCCTCCTGAGCCGACTGATCCGGTCGTAGAGCTTTTGCACAGAGTACAGTCGTGTCAGTCGTAACCGCCATTCCCGTATGGAAATGACCCTTGTCATCGGCATATCTGGAGCCGTCCACAAATAGGGTCCATTCTGGGTTTGAGAGTGGGGTATCCTGTATATTCGGAGGCGAACCGACTTCCGCTTGCATCATGGTCAGACAATCATGTGGATCGTCCTCGGGTGGTACATCTGGAAAATCGACATTTGATGACTGTGTATGCCACAATAGCTGTTCCTGAAGATCTTCTTCTGTGGCTAGATCAATAAAATCCGTAGACGGAATATCAGTATACTCCCCCCTTGGAAGTGGAAGGAGGGCAGCCGGATTGAGAACATTGCATCGTTGAATAGTAACATTGTCGGGCAACAACAGACTCCCTTGGAGACGAAGATGACGCTGAGCAGTGAGATGTCTGGGTTGAGTCTGTTGTAAAATAGCTGAGATGTCATGTGGAGCTAGAATTGTCAAGGGATGTCCGAGGACAATATCTGAAGTGACGTCCAGAAGACAGCTGGCAGCGTGAATAGCCCTTACACAGGAAGGTGTCGCGCGAGCAACTGGGTCCAATCGTTTGGAGTAGAATCCGAGGGGACGATGTCGACCACCGTGCATCTGAGTGAGAACACCTGTGGCATGGCCTTGCCGTTCCATAACATAGAGACGGAACGGCAGAGAATAGTTCGGAATTCCTAAAGCTGGAGATGAGGCAATCATTTGTTGTAGAGCGTCGAATGAGTCCAGTGCCTCTGGTGTTAAATAAAAAATTGCTGGTAGTTCTCGAGGTATACAGTCATAGAGTGGTTGCATTAGCACAGAAGCGTCGGGAATCCAGGGACGACAGTATGAAATGAGACCCAGAAAGGTCTGTAGCTGATGTGGAGTTTCTGGCGGAGCCAACTCCAGGATGGCCTTTTTTCGTGCCATTGTAAGGTGTTTACGGCCTTTGGTAATACAGTGTCCCAGAAAAATCACTTTTTGAAGGCATAACTGTAGTTTCGATTTGGAGACCTTACAGCCAGCTGTAGCTAGAAAATAGAGTAGGTCCAGGGTAGTTTCTTGACACGTGGATGGGTCTGGAGCACAAAGAAGTAGGTCATCCACGTATTGCAGGAGCTCAACTTCCGGGTGAGCGTCTTGCCATGAAGAAAGCACAGAAGACATAGCTTTGCTGAAACTGGACGGGCTGTTTTGAGCTCCTTGTGGCATCACCGTCCAGGTGTATTGCCGACCAGCATGTGTGAATGCAAAAAGATATTGACACGAAGAGTGTAATGGAATGGAGAAAAAGGCATTAGCAAGATCAATTACAGTGAACCAGGATGCCGTAGGTGGAATACTGGATAGAAGAGTATGTGGATTTGGCACAATAGGGGTATCCAGAACCGTGGCTTCGTTGACAGCGCGTAAATCTTGTACCATCCTGTACACTGGAGGTTGGCCTTTGATCTGCTTCTTTTTGACTGGATACAGCGGAGTATTGCAAGGAGAAGTAGTAGGTATTATTGCACCGGATTCTAGGAGTGCAGCTACTTGAATAGATATTGCATCTAGTTGGGCCACTGATAAAGGATATTGGGCCTTGTATGGAAGAACATTAGGATCCTTAAGCACAACTTGTACCGGTGGGACATTGAGACGTCCAATGTCCATAGGTCCAGAGGCCCATAGGGTAGCTGGAAGATGGTCTAGCATGGTATTCAAAGAATTAAATAGATTATCCCAGGTTTCGGCACCAGGATCATGTACTACTGCCATAAGCATACAGGTTTCTTCAGGGGCAAGAGCAGTGTTGAGAGTGACAGTTCCTTTGTCAGTGAAGGTAATATTGGCTTGGATTTTGCTGAGAAAATCCGCTCCTAGAAGATTGAAAGGGCAAGTGGCACTGACCACATATTGAGCTAGAGTAGATGAAGGCAGATGTATTGAAGAGCTTGTGACGGGTAAGGGGCGTGTGAGTGGGTTGTGTTGAACCACGCCTTCTAACCCACTACAGGGGAGTTGTATATCAGATAGCCAGGATGGTAATGCATCCGTCTCACAAAGCACGCTACGAGCAGCGCCAGTGTCAACAAGAAATGAGCAAGGTTTTCCGGCTACATCAAGAGTGATCTTAGGGGAAGGGCCGGAAGGAGGGGCGGAGACGGCCATGCAAATAGAGTCCCCCTCCTCCATTTGCTCGCCTATTTCCTATGGCTGAGGAGGAGGAGGTGGAGGAAGAGTGTTCTGGTTCTGGTTTTGGTTCTGGGCTTGATAAGCGGCCCACAGATGGCGACTACGGCATACTCTTTTAAGATGACCGACTTTTCCGCATCCAAAACATTTACGAGGTTGTCGCTGTCTGTCCGTGGCTTCATTAGTGGCGTCGGCTCCGGTCATTACCGCCATGATGGCGGACTTTTTCTTGCTGTTTCCTGCCTCCAATCCTTTAGCAACCTGTATAAGGACTTCAAGATCCATTGACCTCCATTCCGGGCGGCAGGTAGTGAGTACTTTGTTGAGATCAGAATGGAGGCCGTCTACAAAGGCACGACCCAACATACGAATATGTGCCACTTCTTGGAGTGAGAATCCTAGATCACGAAAATGTCGTTTGATTCTGTAGGCATATTTCTCCACTGACTCTCCTTTTTCTTGAGTTATATCCTGTAGAGATACTGTTTGTTCGGACAATCTGTCCTTCGCCCAGATTTCCAATTGCTTGATAAACTGTTGACCTGATTCAGTGGATCTGGGATCGCAAAATAGATAAGATGGGTCTCGTATAATTTGGTTGAGAATAAGATCTGCGTAGTCTCCTGCTTTGGCTTGGACAATACTAACAAGGTCAGACCAGGTACATCCATAGGTAGTCCAGGCCTGTGAAACTTTTCGATAAAATTGGATGTGTATCAGGTTCAGGGAGATCTTTGACGATTGTATACAGTTGTTGCGGATTGAATGCTGCATACTTGGAACGCGGCTCCGTGGAAGCGAGACCATCTCGTGGAGTAGCATTTTCTGTGGCGAGTCGGGTGGCTTGTACTATAGCTGCAGACATAATTTCAGCGAATTGAGAAGAAAACGGATTATTGGGATTTGTATTCCCCATGGATGGTGGCTGAGGGGCTGACGTACTTGAGGGCTGTTCGGTATCAGATTGTCGAGTATATCTTATACGGCGATGGCCTATAGGAGAACGTACAAAAGGTAAGCTCTGGTAAATACTTTGGGATTCCTCCCCCTCCTCTGAGCCCTCTTCTTCTGATAGACTGTCATGAGTGCCTATTTCTTCATCAGTGAAAATAGGTTGGTGCTTAGGCCTAGCTCCCATCTCCTCAGCATGGAGAACAGGTGGGTCAAAACCCACCAAGGGTGACTGTGTGTGTTTGGGCTTAGTTCTTCTTTGGGGTTTAGTTATTGGTTTCGGTCTAGGTAACCTTTTTCCCTTTTTAAGTATCATACTGCTGTCGGCATCGGATTGGGTTGGGGCAGCTGTTGCGCCCTCGGTCGTATCTATTTCCTCCCCTTCTGGACTGTCGCCTGGGCCCATCATCATTAACGGGACAGTAGTGCTGGGTGTAGGTACCGGGGGTGTAACTACGGGAGGAGTGGGTGGAAATAGTACTGTTTGAGGTTTTTCTAGTGTTTTGCCTTCCTGGAGTAGTAGGCCTTCCTCAGCCTGGTGTTGGGCCGGAAGCATAACAGCACTAGTAGATATATTTTCCTTCTTTGTTTCCTCACCGCTTGCCATTATCATGATTGGGACCATATGTCTGGGTGCTGTAATCTGGGTAGGTAATACAAATGTGCCATCCGGATTAACTACTGGGTACAATGACACTGTGGGAATAGACATAGAAGATAACGGAGCTGGAGGTAGGCCAGAATTTTGGGCGTTGTCAGTTAACAAAGATGGCGCCGATGCCTGTACCGGATTTAACATGGAAGGCGGGGCAGGCAATTGGTGGGGATTTTCCACTGAAGACAGTTGGTGAAGTGCGTCACAAGATGGCGCTGGTGTCTGTGTCAGACACGACACAGTAGCCGGAGTAGACGGGGGGCCGGGGGGCCTCACAGTACAGACAAGAGCGACGGCTTCCTGACGTCATTGCATTACAGGCTGGGCAGCTCCACCCCTTGTCCGACGACTCGGCGCCATTATAGAGCTGTGGCGTATAAGACATTGGAATTTTACACAGATATCTTGAGTGCTTTTCATCATACATTTCTTCGCCATCTAACGATTTAAATTCTTTGCTACAATCTAGCCAGATTTTAACAGTATCTTTCAATCCGTCGTCGTCTAATTTTCCTGCTTTTTCATTTAGGAGGTTTTGCCAGGTGCAAATTGATAAGGTTCCTCCTCTGGGTACTTTATATCGTTTTTCCAACTTAGATAATTGCTTAATGTATCTTTTCCCTCGTCTGTCAGCAACTAATTGGGAGGGAGTACAGAACCCACTTGGAACGCTGTTATCGTTCCCCATTCCGCAGCGGTATCGTAACCTTGTCCGCAACCGTCCGAAACCTTCTGATACGAGCGAGGCACACACACACTGTAGTAATATTATACACTGGGGACAGGCGACTGGGCTGTCCAAAATAGTGTTAGTCTTACGGCACCGTCTGGGATCAGAGCAACTGGGTTGATCAGGTGTAGACTTGAAACACTTTACCGATTTCTACAGTGTGCTAGGGACAGACGACTAGGCTGTCCAAATTAGTGTTAGTCTTACAGCACCGTCTGGGGATCAGAGCAACTGGGTTGATCCGGTGTAGACTTGAAACACTTTCCGAAACCTTTCCGAAACAGTGTGCTCGCCAGCAAAAGGGAGGCTCCACAGTTCAACAAGTGATTATACAGTAGATTTACATGGGGTTCTTTTATTGCCTCTCGAGGGTGCGTCAACCACCTGAGTTCCCTCCTCCGAATACACACGTGAGTAACGAGAGACACACAAGGTAGATAAGAAACGATCTTACTTTGTAACTGGGCTGCAGTCCCAGGGTCTAATCGTCAGCTCACGGCGTGAACTCTCCCCGGGAGGGACCTCCGACAGGTACGGCTTCCTCGAGCCCCACGTTGGGCGCCAACTGTTTTGGATGCTTTCCAATAAAGCCTTTCTTCAATTGTTGAACTGCTCCAAATTATGTGAATATAAATGTACGTGCACGGAGAGAAAAATAAGACACACGACACACTCTGGGTCAGGTCCAAAATCACTCTGCTTTATTTTGTTTATATTATAGATTATATAGTGTCCAGAAAAAAAGGGACGTCAGGTTACGTAAAGCTTATTAATTGGTTAATCCTGAAACTATGCGGAAATAGGCAGAAAGGCAGAAAACCGTTAGAAACAAATATTAGATACTTTCCTGCAACAAGATATAGCCAGAATGGCGCTTGCGGTTAGTAAAATATAGATAACTGAATACACTGCTACTTGCGTCTCTCACGTATCTGCGTGAGGTGTAACCCTTTATTGGTCGAGGCCAGCTTATATTCATTAAAGCAATAAGCGTTTCTTGCTGATATATATAATGGTTCCATAACACTGTCTGCTAAACGGCTTCCTGTGTTTCTCTGGTTTCCTGACCCTGGCTTTTCCTGCTACTACGTGTACTTCTGGCATCCTGACCCCGGCTATCCATATCGACTACGTGTACCTCTGGCATCCTGACCCCGGCTATCCATACCGACTACGTGTACCTCTGGCGTCCCGACCCTGGTCTGCTAAACGGCTTCTCTCTGACCACCCGTGCTTACGGTTACACTACCAAGTGCCCTGTAACCCTCACCAGGCCCCTTGCGTGTGTTCTGTTTCTGAGCAAGGGTGTTCCAGTCCTGCACATCGGATTCCGTCTGGTAAGACGCACCTCACAATGGGTTTGTTTAAATTGAACATAATTTCTTTTCAATTTCACAGAAGAAATGTGAAATTAAAAGGAGCGTAGTATTGGATTAGCTCATAAGGATGAAGCAGTAGTTTAAACACAAAGTAAAAGATATTGCCTGGGGGAGAAAAATTGGACAGAATGCCCTGAAGTTAATTTCATCCCTAATTTTCCCTCTTTTAACATTGATTGGCCATGAGGGACAGAAGGGCCGTAATTTGTGCTAAAGATAGATTGCCTCACAGATATAGAATGTTCATTAGCATTGATTTTTATTTTCCAAAGGAAGAAGAGAAATATCTGTTGAGATGGAAAGTGTCAATTAAGTTTCATTATCCAGTCAGCTGAGGTCATTTAGAAATGCGCTAAAGATCTCACCCAAAAATCTGTGTAAAACATTAACAGCAAAACATAACAAACTAAGGATAAAAGATAAATAGCACTATGTAGCAGTATTGTAAAACATGTTTCTCATACAGTGATAAAGTGCAAAACGTGTTAAACAATTTCAAACTATCACAGAACATGAACTTCTGATGCAGAAACCTGCAGTTGTCATATTCTTATTAATTGTAAAAGTATAAAGGTTTAAATCTCCACCTCTAGATGGCAGTGTAAGACCTTAAATAGATTGGTATGGCCTTAGCTAAAGCAAATGTTCTTTAAGATGTCAATTTCAGTACCATTCCAGCACTCTCCCAACTAGACACTTTTATCAACGTATTAAGATTTCTGAACTAAATGTGATTACATTATGTACCCAAGTACATTATATGGACAAAAGTGTTGGGACACCTCACCATTACACCAAAAGGGCCTTTTATGACAACACATTCTAAATACATAGTCATAAATATGTAGTTGGTTCCCCTTTGCAGCAACAACAGCTTCCACTCTTCTGGGAAGGATTTCCACAAGATTTTGGTGTGTTTCTGTGGGGATTTTTGCCTATTCATCCAGTAGAGCATTTGTGAGGTCAGGCACTGATGTTAGAACAAGAAGGCCTGGTTCCAGTTCATTCCATAGGTTCCAATGGGTTGAGGTTAGGGCTCTGTATGGGCCAGTCAAGTTCTTGCACACCAAACTCATCTGTCCATGTCTTTATGGACCTTGCTTTGTGAACTGGGGCAAAGTCGTGCTGAAATAGAAGAGGGCCTTTCCCTGTGCTGAAGCTGTTTGCAGATGGCTTTGATTAGGATGATGGTTGGGAGCACTGTAAATGAATGTTGTACACTTGCCTGAACAAGTGGGTTTTCAGAGTGGTTTTGAAAGTCACGTATGAGGCAGAAAGTCTGACGGAACGGGGAAGGGAATTCCACAGGAGGGGAGTGGCGCGGGTGAAGTCCTGAATATGGGAGTGGGAAGAGGTAACAACAGTAGAAGAAAGCCGCAGGTCGTGAGTGGAGCGAAGTGGAGGCGGGTCCGCGGGCGGTTTTTCTGGGGCTGCGGGCGGGAGCGGGCGGTCAGGCACTGTACCTGCAGGTCCCGGTAATCCCACGCAGTCCCGCAAGGATGCCTTCTCGCTGCTCCATTACAGTGTCTCCTATCTTGCTCCGCCCATGAACAAGGCGGAGTCACGTGATGTGACATCACTCCCTGTGACTCCGCCTTGTTCCTGGGCGGAGTAAGAGAAGAGACGCTGTGAGGGAACAACTCGAGGGCAGCCTTGCGGGACTGCA
Organism: Spea bombifrons; assembly: GCF_027358695.1. Classification (NCBI taxonomy): domain Eukaryota; kingdom Metazoa; phylum Chordata; class Amphibia; order Anura; family Pelobatidae; genus Spea; species Spea bombifrons. Next base: position 62,614,196 of record NC_071088.1, on the reverse strand, counting down.
CGGGAAATCAGGTAAGGAGGCGGCCTGATTAGCCACAAATGTGGCGGGAGCGGGCGGGATGTGGTGGGAGCGGGCGGGAGCAGAACACCCACATTGCGGGAGCGGGCGGGAGCGGGATTCAAAACAGCGGGAGCGGGCGGGAGCGGGATTAAAAAAGCAGTCCCGCGTAGGGCTCTACTCTATAGGTCAGGGTCAGAAGTTTAAATTTGATTCTGAAGGGTATGGGGAGCCAATGAAGTGATTGGCATAGTGGAGCAGCGGATGAGGAACGATGACAGAGAAAAATTAATCTAGCTACAGTGTTGGGGATGGATTGAAGCGGTGAAAGGCGGGAGAGGGGAAGACCAGTTAGTAGGGAGTTGCAATAATCCAGGCGGAATATCACAAGGGAGTGGATTAGTAATTTGGTCGTGTCTTGCGTGAGGAAAGGGCGGATTCAGGAGATGTTTTTTAGGTGAAGGCAGCAGGATTTGGAGAGGGACTGGATGTGAGGGATGAAGGAGAGAGCAGAGTCGAGGGTGACACCAAGGCAGGGAACCTGGTCTGTTGGTTGGATAGTGGAGTTGTCAACAGTAATAGAGATGTCAGGAAAAGTGGACAGAGCAGATGGCGGGATTACCATGAGTTTGGTTTTAGAGATGTTGAGCTTTAGGTAACGGGACGCCATCCATGATGCAGTTCCTGATAGTCAGTGAGGCGAGTTAGAAGAGAGGGGGAAAGGTCAGGAGCAAAAATATACAGTAGGGTGTCATCTGCATATAGGTGGTACTGAAAACCAAAGGAAGAAATACGTTTTTCGAAGTGTAGATAGAGAATAGCAGAGGCCCAAGAACTGAGCCTTGAGGAACACCAGTAGATAGTGGTAGGGGAGAGGAGCAAGTTCCAGTAAATGAAACACTAAAAGTACGGTTAGAAAGGTAGGATTTAAGCCATGAAAGAGCCATGTCACGGATGGAGAAGGGGTTGGTCGACTGTGTCGAAGGCTGCTGAGAGGTCCAAGAGAACAACCAGTGAGAATTGGCCTTTCGTTGAAGCTGTGAGAAGCTGTGAGAAGATTAGTAATCTTAGTCAGTGCAGTCTCTGTTGAATGCTGTGGACGGAAACCAGATTGTAGAGGGTCAAGTAGAGAGTTTGAGGAGAGAAAGTTTGTTAGTTGATTGGCGAGAGAAGTGAAACTGGACGGTAGTTTGATGGGGATGTGGGATCAAGGGAAGGTTTCTTTAGGATGGGGGAGATAATGGCATGTTTGAATGGGGATGGGAATACACCAGAGGACAAGGAGAGATTAAAGGTGTGGGTTAAGGTTGGGGTAAGGACACTAGAGAGGGGTGGTAGGAGATGTGAAGGTGCAGGGTCAAGGGGACAGGTGGTGAGGTGGGAAGACAACAGGACCTTGGAAACTTCGAATGGTGTAACTGGGCTGAAGCAGGTGAGGATGGATTGAGGTGAGGGGGGAGGTGAGGTACCATATGATTGACACTATAGGTAAGATGTTATCCCTGATGATGCCAATTTTGTTTTTGAAGTAGGTGGCAAGCTCTTGGGCAGAGAAGTTGGAGGGCAAGGGAGGTGCTGTGGGCCTGAGAAGGGTGTTAAACGTGGAGAATAGACGTTAAGGGTTATGAGAAAGAGAGGTGATTAATGAAATGAAATATGTTTGTTTAGAGAGATGCAGCTCCAATGTATAGGAGCGGAGCATGAATTTGTAGTGAATGAAGTCTTCAGGTGAACGAGACTTCCTCCACAGGTGCTCAGCTGTACGTGAAGGAGGCATGTCTGTGTGGAATGCCATGGCTGAGGCGGCCAGCGTGGGGGATTGCGTACAGTTACAGGGGCAACCATATCTTGGGATGAGGCTAGTGTATGGTTATAGTGAGCTGTAGCTGTGTCAGGACAGAAGGAGGAGGATATACTTGAGAGGAGTGGCCGTAGTGTATCTGAAAGCTGTGGAGTGTTGAGGTTGTGGATGTTAAGTTTGTGGTGGTTTCTTGGGTAGGGAGGGTGTGTGTGGTATGTCGAGATTAATTGTAAGGAGGCTGTGATCAGACAGACAGATGGGAGAGTTGGAGAACTGAGATGTGGAACACTAGATCGATTTGATGACCGCCACGGTAGGTTGGGGAGTTAGTCCATTGTGAGAGTCCGAGGGAGGAGGAGAGTGAAAGTAGTTTTGAAGCAGCAGGTGAGGATGGGTCTTCAATAGGTAAATCCCTTAGGATTAAGTGTAGGGATGGTGGAGGAAAGAAAATGGGAAAGCCAAGCAGCAAAGAAGCGATCAAAGAAATATGAGGTGGGGCCAGGAGGCCGGTAGATCAATGCAACGCTAAGAGCAATCGGGGAGAAAAGGCGGACAGAGTCTACTTCGAAAGACCAGAAAGACAGAGAGAGAATTGGTGGTAGACATGGAAAGGTACAGCGAGGAGAGAGGAGAATACCAACACCACGTCCCTGTTTGTCTCCAGGTCTGGGAGTGTGGCTGAGGTGAAGGCTACCGTAAGTAAGAGCAGCAGGGGAGGTAGTGTCCGAGGGTGTCAACCATGTTTCAGTGAGTGCAAGAAGGCTAAGGTGGTTAGAGATGAAAAGGTCATGGACAGCAGTTAGTTTATTGAAAACAGAGCGTGCATTCCAGAGGGCACAGGAGAAAGGGGTGCCGGGGGTTACAGTGGACTGGTTAAAGATTGGAGGGATTGCGGTAGTTTGTGTTAGTTTGGCAGGTGATGGGACGGAAGAAGGTGGGAATGGTGGGGCCAGGGTTACGTTCCCATACAAATAGAAACATAGCATCGTCCAAATGTCTTGGTATGCTGAAGCATTATGATTTTCCTTCGCTGAAAGAAAGGGGCCTAGCCCAACCCCTAAAAAAACAGCCCCATAGTGTTATCCCTCAACTATCAGTGATAAAGTTGGTACAATGCAGTCAGGCAGGTGACGTCCTCCTGGCATCTACCAAACACAGACTCGCCCATCAGACTGCCAAACAGAGAAATGTGATTCGTCATTCCACAGAACACATTTCCAATGCTCCTAAGTCCAGTGGAGGTGTGCTTTACACCACTCAATCCAACGCTTGCCATTGTACTTAGTGATATGAGGCTTACATGCAACCACTCAGCCATGGAAACCCATTCCATTAAGCCCCTGCCACACAGTTTTTGTGTTGATATTAATGCCAGTGGAAGTTTGAATAATAGCAGAACGTTGTCGACTTTTTCGCACTACGCCCCTCAACCCTCAGTGACCCTGCTCTGTAATTTTGCATGGTCTTCTGATTCCTGGCTGAGTTGCTGCTATTGCTAAACGCTTCAACTTTTCAATAATAGCACTTATAGTTGAACGTGGAACATCTATCGGGAGTGAAATTTCACCAACTGACTTATTGCAAAAGCGGTATCCATATTGCAAACTTGGTATCCATGAATAGCTTAACTAGTGCTATAAAAATATAGGTTTCCACAGGAAAAGTGTCAGCTGTATGGCTGTCACCTTTTCAAGTTAACTGTAGTAATCTATGAAAAGCTGACCATGCAACTATTTTCCCAACTTGAAATGAAATAAATCTTCCGATATAGTGTTGTATAAATTGTGAGCAGATGTGGCCCTTGAGAGATTTTGTCTTTTAACTTTCAAGTCATCCCTGTCAAAATGTTGAGGAACATTGCTCTAAAACATAACATAACTGTGCTTGAAGACAACCCTACATTCCTTGAATTGTGGAGAAATTGCAAATGTCAGTGGGGATCGCATGAGAGCACGGAAAGAAATGTTAAACATTTTCACCGCAAATATGTTGTGTGATTTACAAAGAATGCATAATTCTGCTTTCAAGTGTACGAACTTACACACCCACAGACAATGTAAAAAATGTGCAATGTGAATATAAGAGCATAATCAGATATAGATGGCAATATAAACCCTACAATGTAAATGGTATATACTTGGACTTTAGTCCTTGAGACTTGTCTATCACTATCCTGATGCCATGTTTCAGAGTCACCTGCATTTCTAAACCATGATACCATATTTTCCTGGCTTTATGGCTCCTGATTGGACGCTTATCTCTACACTACCTTTTAAGTCAACATAAAGCTATTTAATCCAGCCAGTCTATACAAGAGGTTCGGATTTATGGTCTTTGCGTTGGATTTTTTCTTAGTAACATAAAATTTTGATGGCAGAACTATATGGCCCATCTTGTTTGTCCATTTTTTTAATCACTCATTGGTCTTGTCTTATATTCGGAATGGCTATATGCCCATCCCATGCATATTTAAGTTCCCTAGTGGTATTAGCCAATAACACTTCCGTTGGTAGACCAGTTATCTCCCACCCTCTTGGTAAAGTAAAATCTCCTTGCATTACATCTAAACCTCTGACCCTCCAGTTTTAAATTATGACCTCTTTTTGAAATACATTCCCTCTCCCCTTAGTCTTTTCAAAAGAATATTTGTCCTACAAACCATTTACCATTTTAGTATTTCATGCATTTGCCTCTCCAATACTTAATCATGTCTGAACATTAGTAATGACCATGGAAATCTTGACAGTCTTAAATAAAATAATTTTCCAGTACTATCTTTTTTCCCCTGGTTTGTCCTTTTTTCAAGTATGTTGAATATCAGTGCTGTAAACATGCAGGAAGGTGTTTTGAAACTTAGAAGATGAGATTGATCTACCTCACCCTTAAGTGTAAAGAGTAATGTTTGTATCAGCTGAAACTAGATCTTCTCTAGGCATGGATGGATGACAACTGGATGGATATAGAGTGGACTTGAACCCCACCTGGATTAATTTTTTTTTGTTTTTGGCCCGTTACTTTTTCAGACAACTAATTTAATTTCCTCTCTTACAGAAGTGGTTGTCCAAGAATGTAGACTTATCACTCTCATCCTTCTCTGGCATCCACTTCTGTGTCTTTGCTCTGATTCTCTGTCTGCATTCTTCTCTCTGATCAGTTCTGCAAAAAGACACAGCCTCCGCGCACAACAGGGACAACCCCTTCCCCCAACCAGTGGTTAGACCTTAACATGGTTAGACATGGTCCTCGGCAATCGTTCATTTTTTATCTAGAACAAAGTATTGATATTTGAAGCATTTTGTGTTCTTTGGTTTTCAGTTTGTGTCCCTGTTTCCTGGGTTCACATGCTTCATTGTACTGGTGTCCTCTGCTCCATGTGTCCCTGCATTGACTGACTCTCTGGTTTCAGACTTGAAAGTTTATGCATATTCTTATGGATATGTTTTGCTGACCAAACACCATCTTTAGTTCAGCATCCCTGATAACAGATGGAATGTATGGCAATGTATTTTCTCAGAGATATATTCATTTATAACCATGTCCTTGCTAAATCACATAAAGAAACATACAATAATTGAGTCACTTATCATTTAGGCACAACATAATAATGGATTATTTTGCATACATATTATGAGATTACTTTTTATGCCATTCATAGATTCTTAAAATAATACAATCAGCAATTAAAGTAGTTGCATATATCTGTTTATTGAAGTAATATGTCTAAATATACTGACTGTATGAAAAGTAATTAACGAGCCATACAGACATCTTGTCATCCATACACCTAAGTACAATATATACACTTTGTAGTCTGGTGAAGAAAAATAAATTATTTCCAATCAGTGCCACAATCTGTTGATTATAAGTGAAGCCCATGACTTGATCCATTTATATCCAGCTCCATAGGATACAATAAGTTTCTCACCAAACCAGTTTATTTGAATGGTACATGAATAGACATCCAGCCATTACACCCAAGGATCCAGCTACACAGAAAGAATGAGAAAAGTGGATTATATTATTGGATTCGGACATAGCCCAATCATAAATTCTGATTTGGTGGTAATATACATGACATAGCAGGTGCACTGTTCTCTTTAACAACAAACTCAAAAATTGAGCCATTTAATTCTCACACAGACAGAATTCCGAACGATTGTTGCAGATACCAAAATAGAAGTATAAAAAATGCTGCCTAGTTTTCTAGTTTTTTTCTTTTTCTATTTTAAAGCTTAAAGAGTGTAAGAGCAAGAGTGTAAAAACAAATAGCACATATTTAGATTTATTGTGTGGATAATTCACATCATTTGTTTCTGTTGTTAGTTTCATTGTTTGCTATGGCAATGATACCACATACTGAACTTAACTTCTTCTGCAAGTAACATTGTCTAGTTTTACATACATTTTTGAATGAACACTCATATAAAAGTAAACCTCAATTCCATTGAGCCTACATTTGTGCCAGTTAATCAACGTATCAAACTGCTGTAAAATTTTGTTACTGCCTTCACTAAGGTGACCAGATTTTTAAAATGAAATCCGGGGACATTTCCTTTTTACTTCTGGACCGCAGTGAGCATAATTTTTTATATGTTATGTTACGTGTCAATAAAGCTGTGGCTATTAGTTTTCCTGTAATCTGTGTTTTCCTGTAATCTGAGGAGAACATCTGGACACAATCCTCCATATCCAGTGCCAGACCCCTAAATATTGAAATCTTATGGGCATACCATAAACACCATTTAACACATGTTGTAGAGAGGATAATTTGGGCGCAGTCTGTTTGGGGGCACATTTGACACAGACTATGGCACAGATGACGCAGACTACATATCTGGGGACACAGATGGTGCAGACTACCTATCTGGGGACACAGATGGCTCTGACTACATATATGGGGACACAGATGGTGCAGACTACATGTTTGGGGATACAGATGGCACAGACTACATGTTTGGGGACACAGATGGCACAGATTATATTAATAGGGACACAAATGGCACAGGTCATTTCTTTTGGGACACAGATTATATTAATGGGGACACAGGTGACACAGATTATATTAATGGGGACACATTATCAAATTTAAGTGGCTTAAATCTGCTCTGCAGTACATGCAGTTACTTCTTTCTTCTATCGCACGTGTGCTGCAGCAGTGCGATAGAAGAAAGAACCATGAACAAGATGCCTGTTCATAGCTCTTTCTTGTATATACAGGCAGGCTACATCAGGGGACAGGAATTTGCAAAATTCATCAAAATCCATTTTAATCAAAATTAAATAGAAATAATAAGTGTATTGTAATGTGTTTATTATAGCTATATAAATAATAATAATAATTATTATAATACACTTATTATTTCTATTTAATTTAGATTACAATTGATTTTTGATGAATTTTGCAAATTTTTTTTCCTTTTGCACTTGGGGGTTCACGTGCACATGTGCTACTATGGAGGAGCCTCCACTGATTCGGGGACATGTACAGGGACATAATTTGTCCAGGGACAGTGTCCTCAATCTGGGGACTGTCCCCAGAACCCAGGGACATCTGGTCACCCTATCTTAAATGGCTTTTCATTGTTATTATTATTGACGATAACATGTGAATGAATCCATGATTTTGCGTGTAAATATGTGTTACCTGTCTCTTTACCATATTTATCTTGCTAATGTTTACTAGGTGTGCTTTACAGCTACAGATCAGACTGTAGGTTAAATTAGGCTTTATATAAAAGGACCATGTATCAGGCAGTTACACTTATAATATATAGTTTGAGAGTAATCTTACCTATGTTGGAACTGGAGCTAATAACATCAAAATTATCTGAAAGAGACATCAGACATTTCATTAACGAGCAGTACTAATACTGTACTTTGCAGAGGACCTATGATACAAAGTAGGAAATACATTCAATAAATTCAATAATCCATTTCATATTGAATATAATCTCAAGACAAGTAGATCTTTGGAAAATGATTAATGTAATGCTCACATATGTAAAATGTTCATAAGATCACATAGTAACAGATTGAAAGCATTTATATTTACCTTGTAACTTCACCTCAATGCTGATTTCTTGAGTTTGTCCCCCAGCAGACCTGCTACTTGTACACTGCAAGCAAGCACAGAAAGGTGTTTCTATCAAAGTATTTTCTGTGTGATGCATGTTTAAAGTTTTACTGTGGTTTCCATACATTGAATTTGGAATACTCAGTTCCCCCCCAGATGCTGTCACTTATACTCATCCCCCTTGTGCTGTCACTCATATTCAGCTTCTCCCTGATTCTGTCACTCACTCTGCTCCCTACTGATGCAGTCACTCACTTAGCTTACCCTGAAGCTGTCCCTTACATTAAGCTCCCCTTGAAGCTGTCCCTTTATCCCTTATGTTGTCAATCACTCACACTGATGTGGTCACTGACACTCAGCTTGCCCTTTGTGCTGTCATTCACACTCCCTTATACTGTCACCAGTGCTGTATCTGACAAAAAACGCTGCCCCAAACGCCCATGGAATGCCCCCTGCAAGTGTTCCAGCCAATGGGGCGCGCCTGCGCCATTTCTTGTCGCCAGCGCCGCAGCATCTGATTGAAACTCACTGGGTTTGCCGCCGGATTGTCCCCCACATGCAGACAACGAGGTATCATGGCGCTCAGAGAGAAACAGGTGGAGTTTACTGAGGAAGCGGAGGGTCTTAATCCGGAAGGGGTGTGGTCTTCACAGGAAGGGGTGGGCCAATGTTAAATTAGGGGGGTGCCCGAGTTTAGTCTTGCCTAGGGCAGCACAAAACCAAAATACACCACTGAGTGTCACTCAGCAGTCATTGTGCTGACAATCACATTCAGAATCTCCCTCATGCTTCCACTCTCTCTGATGATGTCATTCTCACTTAATTATTCCCTCGAGATGTCGCTTACAGTTATTTCTCCCTCACTTCCACTGTCCTGCTGCAACTCAGAATCTGTTTCCCTCTCATGCTGTCACTCACACTCAGCTCTTCTGGTGCTGTCACTCACACCCATTTCCTCCTTCCTGCTGTCGCTCACACTCATCTCCTTCCTCATATTGTCACTCCACACCCCACTGCTTCCACTCACACCCAGCTGTCCTCTCATGATGTTACTGACACTCATTCCTGTTACTCAGCTCATCCATGATGCTGTCACTCATAGTCTCCCCCCTTGTGCTGTCACTAACACTCATCTTTTCCCAACAAATTCAAGTCTCTGGAGCTAGAAATCAGAGTAACAAATAAGGTGTACAGGTTCTCTCTATTGGTCGTTCATATGGACCTTTAACTCTTGGAGTGGGGAGACCAGTGGTCTCTCCCGACCAAGTTGCGGCACCAGGATTTTAAAAGTCTGTACGAGCGACTCTATTGGTTGCCGACAGGGGGCTCGTCTGCCATCAATCAATGAAGAGCTGCTTGTACGTACCTTTAAAATCCTGGTGCCAAAGCTGCTGCATAGTGTGTACCGCGTGAACCCCGTATTAACCCCTTCTACAACAAATGGCAGAAAACAAAGAAAAAAAACAAACACGAAGAATGCACATGAATATTCGCCCGAACCGAAGACAGGAACCGGTGAATATTCGTGGAATACGAAGATCTTTTTCCCCACAAAGACGAAGACGAAGAGTTGGCCAGCGCCCAAGTCTAGTTATCAGTCTGTAACTGCTGCTACTGACAAGTTATAATGGTGTCAATACACACACACACACACACACACACAATTTTCATTAAAAATAAAGACAAGGCTAGTGCTTAGTACATCTCAACAAACTTAAAAGCACAATTTCATTAAAACTGATTTTCAGAAGTGAAATCATACAAATTGTATTTAGAAGGAAAATCACACTATAGCCTATGAAATATAATATGCTATGTTCATTTTTTTTTTTTTTAAGATTTAGATATTTGCAAAAGCAGCTGCCAGGAACAGGGTCGGAAATAGGTAAAGTAAGTGCTTTGGCATCTCTGGAAAAGGTAAGCTGCGGGTAAATGCCTTCTCTGCCTTACGGTATATACAGTATTACATACCTTATTAAATGTGGCGCCAGTATATGGTTTCACTTAATAATAATGAAACAGTAGTTATTTTAATCCCACTGACCTGGTCGCATTGTTCACCTTGGGTACACAACCGGGCATCACAGAAGATGTACAGACCGTTATACCCATTAAACGTAAACGAACTGATTCTAATGCGGCTCTCCAGACTCTTCCCATTTCCCAGTACAGATGTTGTTATTTCTCCAACAGGACAGCTGTGGATAAAATGATTACCAGATTTTCTAAATTTCCTTTAGTAACTTTAACGTCAAATGAATCCTGTAGATGCTGGAACACAATGAACACATGCATGCCAATGGGAACAGGCAGCCAGCAACATGTTTGGGGCATTTAAGTAATTGTTCTATAGTCTCTTTGCAGATATCAGTACCTGGGTACAGACTTTTTCTGTTCTTAGACCAAATTGTGCTGTATACTGGTACTTGTTTTCAGTTCAGTTTTCTGTAGGTTGAACTTTGTGAGTCAAAATTAGTAGTACCGCTACAGACCAGAGCACCTCTGGATGGTTTGGGTCTTAAACAAATAGATTAGGCAGCAATGGCCAACGAAGAACAGAAATCAGTTCAGTTGACTTTGTAATTTAAAATAGCAAACATTTCAAAAGTAGCACGATGTTCCTAAATATCAGCTTTGACAGGAAGCCTTAATAAGAATGTTAGAAACACAAAGTGTGTGGCACAACTGTGCTTCAGGCCTGTATCAAATGCTAATTATAATAATTCATTATTTAATAATTCAGAGTTATTTTCCCCGCTTGCTCATTTAAAGCTTCTTCATCCTGAGAGTATTCCACTAGTTTAAAATGATATAGTACACTTACCCTCCCTTTAAAAATGTCACGGCAATGGCATTGTCACGATTTGAGACAGGGGATGCAATGCAATTCTCCACCTTGAGCGAATATTTTTCTGCATCTGCATTTTCTACAACGAAGCCAAGGTAGATGTAGGATCCAACTTCTATAGTATCATCTTCGGATATTGGAACCTGTGACAATGCTGAATCTTTGTAAGCAGTAAGTGTGAGGGGGTATGAGCCCATTCCATTGACAGGACTGAGGTAGACAGTTCTGTAAAAAATGTAAAAAAACATAACTAAGTACTTGCATTACTTTTACCTTTAAAGCATCATCAACATGTATTACAAAACATTGTTAATATGGCACAAGAATATTTTGTCATGCATTATGAGCAGATCTTTGGGGATCTTTTTTGGGCATAAAGTGTCAACATTCTAGAGACATAACTGAAGTGAAATATAACATAGTAACATAGTTTGTAACATAGTTTGTAAGGTTGAAAAAAGACCTTCAAGTCCATCAAGTTCAACCCTTCTACCTAACCTTCCTATTTTTGATCCAAAAGAAGGCGAAAAAAACCCCTAATTAAGCTACTTCGAATTCTGCCATCAGGGGGAAAAATTCCTTCTTGACTCCAAGAGGCAATCGGATTTCTCCTTGGATCAAGAAGCTCTTAAAAACAATAGGTTGGGAAGTACCCCATCAGGAGAAAACAAAAATAATCGCAGAGCAAGGCTACACTACCCAAGCATAATGCTAGTTCACACTAGAGCTGGGAAAGAATACACAAAAGAATCTCTGCAAGAAATTGCAAGAATTACTGCATGCATGTATAATGCATAATGATAGTACTATCTCTAATACAAAGAGAGAGGGTAACACGAAAGTAATGGCAATATTTTTTTAGCATGGTCACATTATTGCAATTTAGGGACTGGCGGATGAAGTATGCAGTTAAATTACAGCTGTTACTGTCGTCAGTGAGTGCTAGCTAATGATTTGTTCCCGCTCAAAAGCAAGCACCAGACCATACTGTTCATTGGATATCAGAGAGCATGTTAAAAGGCCTCATTCCACAGAGAAATTGAATTCTTACTATTCACATCTGTAATTTAGCAAACATTATTTTAGACGTTGTAATAAACAGCACTTTTATATAATCTAGATTTTTCCTTGATTATGGAAGGATGGACCTTTGTCCTGCTTATCTAAGCGTGACCTGAAGTGAAGGCTTGTTGTGAGTCTCTATCAAATTTATGTGCAACACCTGAAATTTTGTAAGATCAAGCAAGAAATGGTTGAGAATAAGGTGACTTCTGTAGTTTCCAATATGCACTTTAGGAATAGCACCTAGTTGCCCAACATATAATTTTATGTTTGGTAGTAACATATGTTTTCCTTCTTACTTTTTCACAATATTGTTACTGATGTTCAAGTAGAATGTCATTGAGCGGTTGTAAGAACAGGTGAAGTCCAGCTGGATCGGATTCACAGTTATGATCGGTTTATTCTGAATACCAATGTTAACAGTGTTTTTATAGTATATATGACTTGAATCATTCTGCAGAAAGAGGGAATCAAATAAGAAAATACTAATTAGGCAATGAATACTAATTTCTCCGATTCGATTTAAGTGAACAAATAACTACATTTCAGTGTAAAGGTGAACACATAAATCAGATAAATAAAATATATTAATTTGTTGGTGAAATCAAACTTTACATGTTCACTATTTAAATCTAAACAGGTGTATAATATAATTAACTCAGCATACCTGTAGCAATTTCATATAGATTAATAAAATAGTTCATGGAATGTATCTAAAATGTTGATGCCTCCATTATTTGGAAATAAGTGCATGTGATGTATGGAAAAACCTTACATACAGGGACAAGTAATAAATTAGTGTCCATGTCTCTTAGTGCTAAAAATGTTAAATTAAAGGCATGTTTTGTTGCAAGTTCAGCTGTGACCAAAGTTCATAAAAAGCCAAGCTGATATAATTTCCATTGGACATTAGTGATCTGACATAAAATAGGGAATATAATAAATGGTGATAAACAACTTACTGTTACCACAGTTCCACACCAATTTTGTTTTAGTTGACCCTGAATGTTAATAGTGCTCTGGTTGTTGGAAGTAGCGTTATAGGTGGTGTTGCATTCAAGGTCACTTCCATTCAGACGCAAGGATTCAGGATCATACCCAAGGTACTCCAGGAGGCAACGACTAAGCGATAGATCCATTGTATCACTCCTACATATCACTGACGGTTTCAAGTCATTGATTGCTAGCGAGAAGTTTAGAAAAGTTACTAAATGTGTTTCATGTGATGGAGGAATATGGTACCAGAATGCATGTCCAGTCAAGTTAGAAAGGTTTAAACAAGCTTTGGTTTTGGTTTTATTGTTTAACATTTAAAGTTGCAGTCTAATGCTACACCCCCACCACTAGAAAGAATACATATTAAATATTGTAAGAGGTTTAAAATGCATGCATTATCAATTAATAATGAATGATGTATCTGGTAAACCACTGCAGTCCTTCTTAGGGGTTCTTTTCAGAATTCCAATATAGTCATACTATTTATACACATACTTATTGTTTAAAGCATGTATGCAGAGTTGTGTAATGCATAGAATTAGCAGCGACCTACTTTTCTTATTGTGTACACTCTTGTTGCAGACACAGGTTGCCTTATCATTTACCAGCTCACATTTCTCATCACTTAAACATGAGGGATGGCAGATTGCTTCGTCTGTAAGAGACACAAAATTATTAGAGAAGAGCGTGTAACCAAACAACATTAAATGTGCCTATTTGATCAGGGTCATATTTTTTCTTTAAACCGTGTAGTGCTACTCACCTGAGCAACATTTTTCTTCTAAACTCCAGAATAATTGCTTGGGGCAGCAGATATTGAGATTGGGTGTTAATGCACAGTCACGGGGGATGCATTGGAGTTTCAAGTCATTCGCACAATAACACCCATTGTCATTTGCACAGTCTCCGTTACATTGATCACAGAACTTGTATTCTTCTCCACCTGCAAAGACAGGAATATATTATATCTCCTGTCAAATTATAGATCAGCAATCAGGGACCTGTGGCAAAACGTGGCAGAACTAGCATGGCCAAATTAACTTTACATCCTGAGGTTCATGCTTTTTTCTCCACCCCGGGTTCGGAAAAGGTGCAATCTAAATTAGACTGATGACTATTGTATCTCTTCAATTTTCTGTGGTTATATTATTATTATTACTGGTATATATTATATTATTATTTAGAAGCATGTTAAACATGAAGACAAAAGGCAAGGGAGCTTTGGGAAGGAAATATGGAAATATGGGTGGTGGGTTTGAGAAATCTGAGGGAAGAATAAGGTGGGTCAAGTAAAAATAATGATGTGTAGAGAATTAAACGCAGTTAAGAACATTTTATATATATGTTTCAGATGAAGTGTTTGTGTAGCAGGAAACTGAATCTTTTTTTGCCATAGCATTTTGTTCAGGTAGTAAATATGTCAGTGAAAGCAGATTCCTAGTACACTGAGTTTTATGCTTGCGGGCATATTTAGATGTCCTCCTGCGTTTGTCTCTGCTCTCTCCCTCTTTGTGTGAGAATGTACCACAAGTTTTATTGTTATACCTGGGGACTGCTCCCTAATGCAAGGGTTAACTTTTTAAGGGTCAATTAAAACAGTTTGGAACATTCTTTTGGATGTGTAAATATGTGCCTTAGCTGAATGTAGCGAGCGGGCCCACGCATTCAGCATGATGCCACGTTCTACCGTATCTGCTCCTATTTTATTGGCTGCGTGAATATCCTTGAATGTTTAGAGAATGGGGGTAGCATTAGAGGATGTTAATCACACATTTAAAATACTTTTGGAATTTGGTTGATCTATTTACTTATGGATAAAAATCTATGTTTTAATATACGTTTAACAGAATTTTTATATATATATATATATATATATATATATATATATACAATCTTGACAAACCTATTCTACTGGAAACCCAAATAAAGAATCTGGCATACTTACTGTAGCATGCAGCTCCTGGAACAGAGACAAAAAAGAGATATTATTCCACCAGCAGGCTGCATGATGAATGATTATACAGTTTAAAGTTAATTTATAAGGACGTCATGAACATATCTTAGTTTAATGATTTGAAGAATACTAAAGTAAACACATATTTCACAATATAGCCTAATGACACTTGAATGTTGGCAATTTGCACCAATATTAGGCATAAATTGGCTACAAAAAAGTTTTCACAACATTTTTAACTTTGATTATTATCACAAAAATGGTATGTATTGTAAACATTCGCCTGCATACATTTTCAGCGTTTGTAGGACATTTCATGTCCTGAAAACTACTTTCTGAGTGTCTAAATCTAAAATGCGATGCCCTCTCTTCAGAAAGTAAGAAACATAATACAAACACTAATTTGAGAAAAAACCTTTAAAAACATGGCAAGATTGTACTATTTATACTTATTAAATAGCTTGATAAATCTAATCATATTTTTTCTAAAAAGGCATTTATATTGTAACCACGCTTTTGGTCAGATTGCTCAATGACACATTTAATGTGAGTCTGGTTTTTACCTAAAAGTGCATTCAATCTAGGAGCTCTAAGGTGTTCTTTAATATGGAGTGACCTATAATTGAGCAACCACCCCTGTACATATAATTAAATGTCTAACTTTGCTTAATAAAATCCTTACCTGCATGTTTTATCCCCAGAGTAACCAAGATGAAGAAGACACAGCGAAGCTTCATTTTATGAGTCTTTAGCTCTCTCTTGTTAGATGTTGGTGTTTGAAAATAATTATTGGCTAAGACTCCTTTTATACAAAACCAGTAGGTTGGTTCAAAAAATGCATGGCTTTGATTCCTAGAGGATTTACATAATGTACAAAAAGGGGTGTTCATCTTAAACTTACACCTCATTCTTTTGAGGATCATCTACAATATTGCCTGCGCAAGAATGTGACTACGTAGACACGTTACCAGTTAACCTTGGGCTAGGGTAGGGACATGTATAAGTACAATGTTAAACATTTGTTAATTAATTATATAACCAGTATGCATTGACGAGTGAAAAACACATTTTCAGTGGATCCTAGATAAAAAAAAAACAATATTGTTTTCCAGTTGAGTTTGTTTTCCAGTTATGTGGACACCAATGTTATTAAGAATGATTTATCTCTTTATTTCAAGGTAGGAAACTAGGAACTACTTAAGAATTAGTACTAGAAGCCTACTTTATCAAAAGCCCTGCAAATTTTGAATGCATCTCCATATTAAATTGAATCTGAGTGATAAATATATTCTCTAGTCTATAGAATTAATGGACTCATCATTGTTCCCAGTGGTCTTCTGCCATGTGAAATAAATGGCCATTTCCCACAATGCATCTTCTTCAGCATGAATGATTCATTGGATGGAACTTATCAGTTATCATGCATACTCCACCCATGCATATTATAATTTTTTTGCCAATTTAGTATCCAAAATATTTTTCATCTTTAGATTTTCTTTTATACTATATGAAAACATGAACAAACAACAGGGTACTCTATTCGATCTATCTTATCTGTAGGTTTTGTTAGACTATCATTCTCAGCATCCCAACTAGCATCTGCACAAAAACACACGTCTGTGACAGAACTTGTAGAAGCCATTGATGCCGATCAGGAATTTACTGAAATTTTAGCCACAAAAGCCTTTGCTGCCTAACCCTGATCCAATGTAATTCTGTCTCTGACAAAGTGGCTCTGAACACTTTGAATGCATAACTAATTTTCTACGTCAAAGCATTTCAAAGATATTTCTAAGCCAAGCCTTGTCTTTATACCCAGTTTTAAACCCTCTGGCAAAAGTGATTTTTTTCTCCAGTAAACATAGAAATTCGAAGCCTAAATCTAAAAACAATTTAAAGTGAATGTCTTCATTAAATCACTATTCTGTAAATATTTTTAAAATAATGCGATTCAATTAAAATTTACATTTTAGTATTATGTTATTAATTACTGTTAAAACTGAGATACCCATCAAGGCCCTTAACTCCTAGGTCCTGAAGAAGAACATGCTCTCAAACACTTGACAGAAAACACGTACACGCAAACATTCACAAAACGTTTAATCCAGTTTCACTAATTAACACACCAGGCCACATTTTTCATATAGTACACCTTTATTGATTTTAATAATAACGACTATACACAATTCACGGATGAATTTTTAAAAAAAACTCAATAGTCAATAACATACGGTAGAGCTAAAAATATTCTGAACAGTTGATGCACCCTGCATCAAGGGAAAGGCAGGAAAAGCTAAGTGTCTCTGTCCCATTTAAGGGACAGATGTTAAGGTAACAACCCACTAACCAATGAGAAAGGTCTCTTTCCAACATTAAATATGACATACTAATGAGAGTATGTCGAAGGGAAAAAAATAAATTATTTTTAGTCCCACAGAATGAGGCCATGGTTACAAATGAATCTTGTAGATGTGGTTCATCCATATCCAGATCAGCAGGCTAAATTCTGATGGTCTCCTCAGAAGAACTTAAGAGAAAGAAATGAGAGCAGGCAGCCAGCAATCATAGCCCAAGATAAGGCTGGGGAGAAAAAAGAATAGGACTCAAATCATTATATGCCAATGCAAACACTACATTCAATACCTTCTATAATAAAGTTTTTCATTTGTTTCTGTGAGATTATCCCCAGTTTAAATATATATATAATATAATGTATAATACTGTAAACACCCAAGTCACAAAATATACCTCTAACTACAACATAAAGGAAAATTTAGTATTCTGATCCTGACCTACAGAGGCCTTAACAACTCTGCACCCCCCATATCTCTATCTAGATACTCTAGGGGTCTATCCTAACCGCTCTCTTTGTTCCTCTCATGACTTGCCTCTCTCATCCATTGTCATTACCTCTTCTCGCTTCTGTATCAACTCATCCCATCCCTGCCCTCTCCTATTGTTTTACTTTCCCCTCAACTACCAACTAGATTGTAAGCTCGCAAAAGCAAGGCCCTCTTCTCCTTTTTTACCTGTTTATGTGTGATTTCAAATGACTCCACTGATTGTAACAGCGCCACGGAATTTGTTGGCGCTATATAAATAAATGTAATATAGATAGATTGACGAGTTAACTGTTTAGCTTAATCAAGGACCCCTACTCCTTTAAGCAGATCTGTAGTTTTTGGTAAAGGGTCGACTACTATCCACTATCTGCTATCCTAGTTATTATGTAAAAAAATATTTCTCGTAATGTTTGTCTTGGATATCATATACCCCACTGCATGATGTACCAGTAGATATTTCAGTAATTTAGAGGTAGATAAATCCACATGTGTTAGACAGTACAACAATGCTCATAAAAGGAGGCTTATGATCATACCTATCTGGGAGCTAGAGCTGCTGAAACTGTAGTCCTCTGAAAGAAAAAAAAATAGTATTTCAATAATTATTAGGGCAACATATTTTATATACGAATAAAATAACAAAATAGACATCAGAAAATGGTAACCTAGTGAGTAATGTGTACTGAGTAATAGAGATTTTTATATAATGTCTAGAAGAAAAATACAGGTATACACTGGTGGGGTTATCATACCTTGTAGCGGAAGTCTTAATGACAATGAAGCATAGTCTGCGCTCATTCTAAGGTTCCGGTTGTCTTTACACTGTGGGAAACAAGAAAAACGATCATGTTTGTCTTCAGAAAAAAATAATATGTAGTGATTCATGGGACATACAGGTTATAAAACTTTATAAAAATAATCCTAAACAAGATTGTCCGCTTTTCTTGGCCAGCATAAGTAATTTACATTTCCAGACTTGAGGATAACTTGAGTTAACAATAACGTGAACCGGGCCAGCGCCACCTATAGGTAGACCTAACCGGAGCCGCCTCCCTCTATAGTGCTCAAAGAGCAAGGCCAGCTGTGTGCAGTCCAGTCTGCCACAGGGGAAGAATATGGTAGTGGGAGCGAGAGTCCTCTGACTCACTGCTCCCTCTTGGTGCTGTTGATTGATGGCTCAGTAGTGATGCCGTGCGGACTGTGACAAAGCACTGTGACAGAGGCCTTGCTCTCCTACCACAAGACTTCAGCAAGGTAAGTGATTGGGAGCAAGGTAAAAGATAAATAGTGAGAAAGACGGGAAAAGTGAGTGAGAAAGGGGGATACAGATAGGAAAGAAATGGGAGACATAGTAAGAAGAAAGTAAGAAAAAAGGGAGCTAGAATAGGAAACATAGAAAGAAGAGATAAAGAGGAGAGATAATGACATAGGAAAAAGTAGAGAAAGTGTGTTTGTGTTTTGAAAGTGTTTGTATGTAGGCCAAGTATGGCTGTGGGCAAGCAAGTGTGTGGATGCATATAAGCTAGGATGTTTCTGTCTAGGGGCAAGAGTGAATGTGCATGTGTTCTGACAGTCTATCCATTACTGTTACTGTTACTGTTTTGGGCCTAAAGGGTATAGAATGAATAGAAGGTGAGCCTGACTGAGAGGAGCCATGATTGAGAGGAGACTTGAGACTCTGAGAGGAGGCCACACTCGGCGCAATTGGGGTACTGGGTAATTCCTGTGGATGCAATCTGGGCAAGTCCTGTGTCTGTGTGTAATCTGATTGTTGGGACAAATCCTGTGGGTGCAATATTCTGGGTGCTTGATAAATTATGTGCTGGGGCAAATCCTTAGGGATGCAATCTGGCCAAGTCCTGTGCTATCTGGTTCTTGGAGTAAGTCTTTATGTGTGCAACCTGGGTCCTGGGGAGGTCCAATTTGTGAAATCTTGGTACTGTGCAAGTCATATCTGTGTGTAATATGGGTGCTGGGCAGTTCTGTGGATGGAATGTGGGTGCTGGGGCAAGTCCTCTGGATGCAATATTGGTTCGGAGCAAGTCCTATGCATGAAATCTGAGTGCTGGTCAAGTCATATGCGTGCAATCTGGGTGCTGGTCAAGTCATATGTGTACAATAGGGGTGCTTACTCTGTAAGTGAAAATACAGGGTTTGTATGTCTTATTCAGTTGATCTATACCTGCAATGTTGTGTCTTCATGTGTTGTTTATTTCATCTATCCCTGAACTACATGGAGGGAGGAAAAGACAGGTGTGGCACAGTGAAGGAGGGGGCGTGGGTGGCAAGAACAGGGCATGTGAACACTTAAACCTGGCCCTGCTGGTGGCTTCTGTGCCCTGACAAGCGGTGCTCTGATTGAGTGAGTGAGCATCCTGCTGCTCCAAAAGAGCATAAGGCAGCATGAAAGGCAGCTGTATATATTATATATATATATATATATATATATATATATATATATATATATATATATATATGTATATAAAGTTCTCCAGACTCCACTTCCTCCATTTTGTACCAGAGAAGGACTGAAGACTTAGACATCCTCAACACAGGGGGGTCATGTGTATGATGTGCCTTACATGACCCCGCCCCAAGGGTGTGATACTATAGGCAGAGCCATGAGGTAGAGCCCTGCGCGGGACTACTTTTTTAATCCCGCCCGCTCCCGCGGTTTTTAATCCCGCTCCCGCCCGCTCCCGCAATGTGGGTGTTCCGCTCCCGCCCGCTCCCGCCCGCTCCCGCCACATTTGTGGCCAATCATGCCCGCCTCCTTACCTGATTTCCCGCGCAGTCCCGCGCGGCTGCCCTCGAGTTGTTCCCTTACGGCGTCCCTTCTCTTGCTCCGCCCAGGAACAAGGCGGAGTCACAGGAAGTGACGTCACATCACGTGACTCCGTTTTGTTCCTAGGCGGAGCAAGCTAGGAGACGCTGTAAGGGAGCAGCAAGAAGGCAGCCTTGCGGGACTGCGCGGGATTA
This sequence comes from Spea bombifrons, assembly GCF_027358695.1. Classification (NCBI taxonomy): domain Eukaryota; kingdom Metazoa; phylum Chordata; class Amphibia; order Anura; family Pelobatidae; genus Spea; species Spea bombifrons. The sequence goes on along the minus strand of NC_071088.1, from coordinate 62,593,643 downwards.
CCGGGACCCGCAGGTACAGTGCCTGACCGTCCGCTCCCGCCCGCAGCCCCAGCAAGACCGCCCGCGCCCGCAAGTTTTTTGGCGGGTCCCGCGGGACCCGCCTCCCAGTGCAGTCCTCTACCATGAGGTTCTGCTTAAGGTGCCAAAAAAAATAACAATGACAGTTATACATACACTCCAAAAATCATGAATCAGCTAGGTTTTTAAGAGTGTTCTGTCTAACAGCCTTTTTTCTGTGCAGTTTCAAAGAGCTTTTTACACAAATATCATCCACTTACCCCTGTGCATCCTTCACTTATGTCACATATCCTCACATCACAAAATATGTAAACTTCTTGGAGATCTTTAAATGCAAAAGCCTTGATCTTGATTCTGGCCTCCAGACCCTCTCCATTTGTTATTACCTCTGTTAGAACTTCACCTTTAAAGGGACAACTGTAAATAAAATCATAAAAATGCATGTTTTATGAGGACCACAAAATCATGGATGTGTTTTCTATATTTAACCCTTCATATATTGTTCTGAAGTGTCCACCTCAATGCACAGAACATAGAGCATTAAGAGAAACTAGGTCATTATTGAATATTCTTTAATCAGTAAATACCACTTACCCTCCGCTTACTAGCTGAACTTTGTTTTTATCGTCACGATTGTTGGTGGCAGTGGCAAAACACTGAACTGCCCTCACAGTAAACCTCACTCCATCAGCATCTGGAATAAAAATTCCTAGGAAGATGTCGCTTCCAATTGATATTTCCTCATCATCTTGTATTGGAGAAGTGAATTTGTAATCATGATATGCAGCCATTTTAACAGCATATGCACCACCTCCACTGATTGGTTCTAAAGTAGCAACACTGTGAAAAAAAATATATAAAAATTGTTAAAAAAGTCCCAACCTAGCATTGTCAAATAGTTTAGCACTTTTCTTGGCGTGGTACATTTAAAGGAACAGCAATGCCTTTTTTGATAATTGAATATAGTCTACCTATGATATTTCTTACTAAAACCCTTTGAAGGTTATAGCTTTCAAGTAGGTTTCACACGGCAACGTGGGGAGTATCACTGAGGGTAAATCTCCCATTGCCTATACGGACTCTCCAGCAGCACATGATCGTGTGCAGATACCTTGCATTGCTGAAATATTGGCTTGCAAAAAAACTGGAAAAATGATATTACTGCTCCTTTCGAGTTAATATGACCACAATCAAGAATAAGTTTACAGATTTTTTAAGACCCATCTTGTAAACAGATTTCAATTATTTTACTAACATGCAACAATAATTATATTAAAAACCTTTAAAATAACAATACTACTAGGAGCATTTATCGTGCTATTGGTAGAAGGTTGGCTATGGCAGTGAACTCCATTGACCAACTGCTTTAGATTAGTTAGGCTCATCATAAAACTCATCATATATAAGGTGAATATCTTTGCCAATTTCTTGAAGTTTGCCAAGCATTTTGAAGCTCAGTCTCAATCAGTTCATTGGGCACTTCGCTTGCAGCTGAAAATAAAATAACCCTGGCAAGCAGAAATATCTCAGAGATTTTGATCCACCGTTCTAAAGTTGTAATCAAAGCTATTGTGCTCTACTCTAGCTCTAGTTATTCCCCAAAGTGACAATTGTATTTATAGGTTACTTATTAGTCTTACATACATCCCAACTTCCACCCTTGGCAAGTCAGGATACCAGGGACGAAGTCTTGGGGGTATCATCACTGGCGGCACTGTGAATGTGCACAAATCCTGCGCATGAAATTGGCACCGCAGGATTGCAGTCCCGAATCTCGCAGAACTCTACATGTGTCCCAAAAAGTGGGACAGAGGTAGAGAGCAGCAGGACAGTGTGGCGAAATCGGGACTGTGATGAACAAAGCAGGATAATTGGAAGGCATGGTTCTATGGGTGCTTACAGTACTTAGAAGAAGTGGATATTAAATAAAAACATTACATTGCTTAGTTACACATTTTATAAAGTTGAACACAAAGCCCATTAAGTTTAACTTCTCAATACTATTGTCAACATTGTTTTTAATATACACAATACAACACTTATTACAGGTCCTTCAATATGTGGGCAAGTACTGAGGGATAGTTGGTAGCAGCTTATTCAGGTTATTTGGTATCGCTGCCTACACAACTGTCATGTCATGACAAACCTTTGTTTTGGTCACAGTGTGTTTTTCCACTTACCTGTAAACAGGTTTCAGAGAAAAGTTAAGGCTGGTCTGCATCGTAACATTATAAGAGCAAGTGAAATTGTACGCTATGGGGTTTTTTGTGATAAGTATTGAATTCAAAGGGCCGATGTGAAGTGTGTTTGTGTAATGGATCATCTGGGAAGAATTCTGCAACAAGAACACATAGAATGGATTAAAATGCATTTCAATTATTGTATGGCATTACATTACTGAGGAAAACAAGGGCTGTTTTTTTTAAAATGAACATTGTTTTGAATGCTTTGCCCTTATAAACTTCTTATTGTGTGTGTTTTGAAATCAAAATTACTGATGTCCTATTTATGTATTGGAAACATGGCTTCTCTGTATACCAGTGAGAGCCAACAGCCCTCGAGGCATGGTTGACAAGGAACGTGTGATGTGCAGGTTTACCACCTTCACATACCACGAAACTCATCCCAGCTGAGATATCTGTGTCTAAGTAAAAGAGCCCTTATGATTAAACCAAATAGATCTAATATAACTATAGTCATTTAAAATGGATACATTGTAATCGGTTTACTAATTGCAAATACATAGGTGATGAAAAAAGCTGTATAGGTGGCAAGGACATTTTAAACACCTATTTCTAGCTGCTATGCCACATCTCCCATGGGGATAAGCTGTGCTTAAAAGATATAGGAATCTGTGTATTTTATTTAACCTCCAGTGCTTCTCCAGTTCTCCAGTGGAGCAAGGTGGTCTTACTTTTGCTGCAAACAAGCTCAGCTTTCTATCTGGAGATTAATGACATAGAAATACAGCCAACAGTAACTTGAAGTTTTTGAAATCATAGAGGGACTTGCGAAGCTTATATCATTTTTGGATTGCAAATGTTAGTTATCCTAGATGTTTAAATGTAGATTTGAAATGAAAACACACTTCCACAATTATATACCGTATTTGCTCGATTATAAGACGACCCTGATTATAAGACGACCCCCCAAAATCTGAATATTAACTTAGGAAAAAAAGAAAAAGCCTGAATATAAGACGACCCTAAAGGAAAAAAGTTTTAGCAGTAAATGTTAATTCATGTAAACTATTTTTTTTAATAAAAGCTATGATTGAGAAAAATATTTTTTTTTTGTTTTTATTTCTTGTATTTTCCAACCTGTCCCCCAGTTACGCACATCTGCCCCCAGGCTTGCCACACCAATATGGCACTGTGGCCCATGATATGCCTTTTAACCCTCTATATGCCACTGTGCCCCATGGTATGCCTTTTGACCCCCTATGTGCCACTCTGCCTCCAGAAATGCCTTATACCCCTATATCCCATTCTGGCATTTAGGGGGTTAAAATGCATATTATGGGGCAGAGTGGCATATAGGGAGGTATAAGGCATTCCAGGAGGCAGAGTGGCATTAAGGGAGTTAAAAGGCATTATATAGAGCACTCTGCCTCCAGAAATGCCTTATACCCCTATATGCCACTCTGGCATTTAGGGGGTTAAAAGGCATATTATGGGGCAGAGTGGCATATAGGGAGGTATAAGGCATTTCAGGAGGCAGAGTGCACTATTAAATGCCCCCTTAACGCCACTCTGCCTCCTGAAATGCCTTATACCTCCCTATATGCCACTCTGCCCCATAATATGCCTTTTAACCCCCTAAGTGCCAGAGTGGCATATAGGGGTGTAAGGCATTCCAGAAATGCCCTACACACACACACACACACACACACACACACACTTACTTACTTACTTACCGGTGCTTCCAATTTCCTGCTGTATTGCCGGGGCAGCGGGTTAACGTCTCATTCCGCGGCAGCCGGAAGGAGGTGGAGTTGGCAGCGGGGGTTTGTATGCGTCCGTCGCAAATACCTTCCCCGGCTGTCAGAGATCAGGAACTCTTGAACTCTGATCTCTGACAGTCGGGGAAGGTATTTGCGACGGACGCATACAAACCCCCGCTGTCAACTTCACCTCCGGAAGCACCGGTAAGTGTGTGTGTGTGTGTGGGGGGGCGACGACAGGAGGATCCAGGTCCCCTGCAGCGGTGCGGGGGATCTGGATCTTAGTCTCCTAATCAGACCTCTATTTGAGGTCTGATTAGAAGACGACCCCGATTATAAGACGAGGGGTATTTTTCAGAGCATTTGCTCTGAAAAAAACCTCGTCTTATAATCGAGCAAATACGGTATGTATCTTGACAGAATATGGCAATGACATTCAGTAACAAAGCAAAGAAAGAATTCAGCACCTATCTAAGACATAAATATTGTATGTAGTGGTGGGCTAAGCAATATATGTCCATACAGTGTGATGGAACCCCAATATTTATGCCTCAGGTACGTGTGTTTTGTAATGTTTTTCACAGGGCATGCACTGAACTGTTACTTTGTTTTGTTATGTGCACCTCTATTTTTGTATCTTTTAATGTCAGTCAGTAAGCTGAAACTATAGTCATTTTGAAGACTTACTTTACAGTTATGAAGGAAATACTAAAATAACTGAAATTTTTAAATAAACAACATTTTGTTATGGATAGTTTAAAGGCAAAATACGTTGTGGCTGTTTCCTTTTAAATAGGCGTTAAGTGAGTAGGTACAATGAAAATTAATATAATAAACCATGTTTTACCGTTGCTATATTTCCACACCATCCGGTTTGTGCGTTAACCTGAACATGCTGCACACGCTTATTGTCTATGATGTCTGTATAATCGAAGATACACTCAGATGATTTGTTATTCAGCTCCAAGTTGTTGTAATCATACCCAAGGTATGTCACAAGGCACCGACTGAAAGAAGTAGTCATTGTAGATCCGTCGCAGGACAATGATGGTACCAAGTCATTTATAGCTGAAAAGAATATGGCATTAATACACCTTAGTAATTGGTTTATGGCGCATGCACTGTTTAAGTAGTAAATACAAGTAATACAGTAAATATTGTTTTTTTTGCTTTGTCTTTTCAAAGGGGAACAAAGCCTCATAACAAATTAACCTCCATTAATAGAGTTAAGTTTTAACGTTTGTGATTAAAGTTCTGTTATTCTAAAATTTATTCAAAGAGAAAAAAATACATATTTGCCACATTAACATAACATATTTGCTATTCAAGATGCCTAAGTGGACCAAACTTGCTCAGGTTTCAATTCACCCATTGTATAGATGGGACAGTTTTGCTTGTATGAAAAGTTACATTTCCAAACACCTTTTTAATAAATGCAGATGCTTCCTAGCCTAGTTACTGTCTGGCTTAATATTAGGAACTTTGGTGTCAATTTCTAAATTTATAATTGAGGTTTAGTGAGTCACATGACAGTAGCAATATGTATAGATAACATTTGCCTGTCAAAAATGTACTACTAGCTTTTAAAATGTATGCATAAACACCTTGGATGACACTAAACCATCATTAATAAAACAGTTTTGTACACACATATATAACCTCTATTATCTCAATACCCCTTTTCTATTACCCAAGCCCATCCAAAATAATTAATTACGCAATTTTTTTGCCTAATTCACACTGCTGGCATTTAAACCACAGAGGATGCAGATAGGGTCACATATTTTGTTGCCAAGGCAGCAAAAATCAAACAGCTTTAAAACAGAGCATCTGTTTATTTGTATGCTATAATACAACATATTAAAAGTTAAAATAAAGTTAAGAAAAGTCATATCAAGGAAATGGAGACTTACTTGCATTGATGTATAAACTATTTTGACAGACACAAATTGGATTATTACCAACAATTGAACATTTTTCATCTCCAGCACAGGGTGGACTGCAAATAATCTCATCTGTAAAAGATACATGGGAATTAATGAAGAGAGGCTTCTTCTCATATTACTGCCATTGATGTTTTCAATGTAAAAAAACTAACCAGTGCAGCAGGAAGCTGAAGAATTCCAGTACAGTCCAACAGGGCAGCAATCATTGGAATTCATAATACACAGATTGGGGAGACAGGTATCCATACCATCTCCACAAAGGCATCCATTGCCACTTGTGCAGTCCCCACCACAGCCAGTGCACATAGGATACTCCGTGCCAGCTGCAGAAAGGTTGAAAAAGAACTTGTGTTTTAAAAAAAAATGCAAACTTCCTGGAACAAATGTTACCTGATCTTATTGGATAAATACACACTAAACATATGTACCAAAGCAGGTACCAAATCTGAATAATGTGAATGCACGTACATTAGAAAAAACACACACAATAAACACAAAACTGGGGGGTGGAGCTGGCAATTAAGGGATTGAGAATGGTTTTATAGAATAGGAACACCTATGATGTCTGATGCCTGCATATCTATCTGGGGTATCTCCTGGTTTGATTTGGAATCTCCAGCTGATGCCCTGCCTCCTCAGGTCAGTTTCTGCTTTCTCTGGGCAGGGTAGCAGTGTTTAGCCACACCCATTCCCCTCATCTAATTTTGCCCTTTTCCCTTCCACTCCTATTGGCTATCTAGGGTTAGCCCCACCTCTGCTTACTAACCCTGCCTCTTCACTGTCATTTCCCCAGAAGAAGAAGAGCTCCATGTTTGCAACATATTTTAACCAGAATCTGATCTATCTGCTGACCTTGTTCTTTCTCTTTTAGCTAGTGAGGCTGTCATAACTATCTCTTTTTCTCTGTTCCACATTGTTCTTTTCACCTTCTAACATAGACAGCCTGTCTGTCACATAACACATATTAGGCAGGGGGTGAGGTTGTATTTAATTAACGCTTATATTGAGCTCCATCAGCCTATCGCAGCAACCGTATGAACCATACAGACTCAATGCAAGTCTTTTTGTGTAGTGTAGAATTAATTCAGGTCACTGAACATACTTCACCGGTGTCCTTTAAGACAAACAGTCAGTCTTTAAGAACTAACTACCCTGTCCCTCTTTCCTCCTTCATGTCCATCTTTTCTAGGAGCTCAGAATGGTTACTGGTCATCACAGCATCCTTTAGCTCTAAAATGCGCATTTAGTATCAAATAAAGTCATTTATAAATTGTGTTAATAAAACACACTCTTCCTTTTGTAAGCAGCTATCAATAAATCACAAAGTGAAATAAAAAGTATTGATAAGTGCTTGCCCCTAGTCGCAGGCCTTAAAACCGATTATTATTATTATTATTATAGAAATAAAGGGATATATGGTAAAAAGTTTAAAATGTAGTTATATCAGCATATCAACCAATGGAATGTTCTGCTGGGCTGTTCTATTGGTTGCTATGATGATAAGACCACCCGAATCACTGATTATACATAACCCAATACTGTCGGAGAGGTCAGTTTAGAAATATAATTTCAATTATCAGCTATTCATTAAATAAACAGACTCAGCTCAGTACGGTAAAAGCATTATAGCAGCACTTAAAGTTTTAAAAAATACCTTAAAAGAAAACATCTTAAATGCATTTCCCATATACTGGTACATGCTGTATTAGAACATATAAACGCACAGAAATCAATAAAATTAAATTAAAATTAAACTTACCATAGCAACCAGCTCCTGAACATAGAAAAAGAGACAGACATAAATTAATATGTAGACATGTATATCATCCTTATGATAACATTATTTTCTTTTGAATTATTATTATTCAAGTACTGAACATAACAACACCAAGATAAAAGAGTATTGAAAGTAGTAGCATATTAGTTATGAATATATGTTTATTCAATCAAACTTAAATTATTCAGATATCATGAACCTTTTGAAGGATTTGTTGTATTTGATAGCACCACCTCTCTTAGCTAACCTCCAAACCTTTATAGCCCTTACTGTAAAGGATCCCTTCCTTCATTGTGTATGAAATATTCGCACTTCCAGTCTCAGAGGATGACCTCTTGTACTTTGTTCATTTCTGTTAATGAACTGGTCACTGGAGGGCTCTTTATATTGGCTCTGTACACATGTATACATCATTATAATATACCTTCTACTTGGAAGGGCTTATTCACTAAAGCAAGATTTGCAAACTAGTTTTCTGTTTGGAATTGCAACCCAGGGACTTAACCATGTATTGCATACATTATGTTTTTGTACCAAGCCTTCAGGAGTTTCAGGAGTAACACATAAGTGTTGGTCTTATGAAGTCTAGACATTGTTAATGTTGTAAATGACATAGCTGGAAATGGCAGATTTTTAATGAAATATATACATAGACATACAGAGGTCCTTTATCAGCAACCATCACTCTTGTGTTACTATGGCACGTTGTGTTAGCTAATCCAAGTTTAAGTAAGTTAATTGATCAATATAAAACAATTTTGCAATATATCTATATATATACTACAATGCAATGGTAAATCTGTTTCTTACATCCCAGTAAATCTTCTAGTAATTTAAATTCAACTTTGTTCAGAGCAAAAACAAATACATTGTCAAGTGCAATGATGCTTCATTCAATGTTATTTCAAACAGTGGCACATTAATGTAATCACCATTTCAATAAAGAAGTCCTACCTGCATGTTTCAGAAGAGTGGCCAGGACAAATATACCAAGAAATTTCATTTCCATTTAGATTCCTGTTGTTGATGTTTAACAAGAGATGCTTTGAGTTTCTGATAATTTGTGTCAGCATCATCCTACTGTCCTTCTTTTTATAGAGGACACAACACCTGGCAGGTGAGGAGTGGTTACTGCTAATAGCAATAGGGTTGGGTGTAATTCATAATTTGAGGCTGTAGCTGGAGGGCTATTGGGGACATGATGTAGTTCAACGTCAATAGGTAGGGTTGAATTTAGCCTTAACTTTAGTGTACATTTAACTTTCTCAGTTCTCTAGGGCTATCTTCCTTCAAAATGGTTTTTCTAGACCAAATATGCAATGACAGAAGAATGTAACTGTACTTAACAATGGAATCTAATTATTTCTAAGTAAAAATGTTGTCATACCTTACCCAAAAGGTCAACTGCTACATTACATGCACATCTCTCATAAGCTAGAGCTACTCTTCGCACATCTAATTTCATGTGTCCTGCAGTTTCAAATTAGTGTTTTATACAAGCATACTTGTTGGTCGTCCACAGAGATTTGAAGTACATGTTGATAGGAAGACCTCCAAGAACAATGGACATCTTTTGAAATTATTAGACTCATTTAAACAGTGACATGAGAACTGGAAAAAACTTTACGGACTATACATTGGAATGTAAAAGATGTTGATCTAGGCATTATTCTTACTGGCAGTGGCAATGGTGTCATGTTTTTTTCTCCTCATAAATTAGAAGGTGCTAATATAAAATAAATCTTTTATACCTTAATATGCCTATGCAGATGCAGATAAATCAAGTATGATAAAAAATCCACAACAGTGTAGGGACCATTGAATGAATGATTTAACTTGCATGTAAAAACTCAAATAAAACTATAATTACATAAATGCAGTTCCCTTTAGTCTGCTCAAAAAAGGGAAAAAGTCCTAAAAAAAGAAAAAAAAACAATATTAAAAATCAGTGTTTTGATGCAAAATGATATCTATTATATTGTTAATTGTTACAAGTTAATCCCTTTTTATCTTAATATGTCATTTTATATTTTAAGTGCTTTTTAAGAAATACTTGAGAACTTCTAATAACATTCTCTAAAAAAAAAATGAGTTGTACAGAATATTACTACACTAAACCTCAGTATGAAGATTGGTTAAGATATAAACTATGAGACCTTGGAAATTTCTGGCATAAAACACCACCCTTTATTTATTGATTTATATGGCGCCATCCAGAGGGCCCTGGTGTGAAAATTTATCTGGGGGACCCATACTTCACCAAGCAAAATGTCCCACAGTGCCAGCTTTGTCACCGAACAGCATCCCAGTGCCCCAAACAGTCTGCCTGTGCAGTGTTTGCCCCCAAATAATTTGCCTGGACAATCTTTGCCACCAAACAACTTATCAGTGCCCCCCAAAGAGCCTGCCTGTGTCCCTGCCCACACCACTTACCTGTGCGGGTATCACCTGCACCTAATAGACTTAATGGGATAGACAATGGTCGCCCAGGCCCTCTAGAGTTGCGGGCCCGTTCGCAAGCCCTGCAACCGTTATTGCTATGCCCCTGGCCCCATCATATTCCACAGTACTGTACAATGGGTTAATATAACATAACAATTGCATAATTTGGGAGAAAGCCTTGCTTAAATGATATTACAGTCTTAAAGGAGGGGAAATGTGAAAAGTGTGTATGTTTGGGATTATGAGGGAACTAGGCAGGTGTGAGGAGATAAGTGGGGAGATGTAGGTAGTAGAACTGCTATGCTATAAGAGCCAGTATTTTAAATGAAATCCTGAAGCATACATGCAGCCAACAAAGAGATTGCCAGAGAGGAGAGGTGTAGTAGAGTAATGTGTTAGGAAGATATGCCTGGCAGCAACATGACTTGGGCACTATATATTACAATGCAGCTTGACTAAATTAAACATAAATAAAAACACAGGAGACATAAGGTCGGTGGAAAGTGTAAGGTCACAGCGCTTATTTACTGTGACAATTTATCCCAGAACAAATAAATTAGTACACATGCAAATAGAACGTGTTCATACGAAAATTTAACAAAATTAAGACCATACGAGCAGATAACTAGAAATAGGTTACGCTAGAGTATGTGTAAAAACATATAAAATCATATAACCAAATTACCTTAGGGATATCCCGCCAAATACCAATGAAAACCGTTGGGTCGGAACACCCAACCACATGAAAACCCCCAAAGGCCTGAACCCGTGGAGTGATAAACCAGAAACCGCATCTTGATGTAACAACCAATTAAAACATTGCGTATAACCTATCTCCATAAAATACTGCCAAACATGGGATAAGAAAAATTGGGGGAGGGAGGGCGAGAATTCACTGTAGCACACTGCTATTAACAGCAACTAAAACAGTGGCGGGAAAATGCCACATAAATAGCCACCGTGACCCCTCACTATAGTTAGATTGAAAACAAAAGGAATGTATGTAGAAGAGGATGAAGGTCTAGCTGACTGCCTCAATGAATATTTCTGTTCAGTTTTTACAAATGAAAATTAGGGAAAGGGACTCAAGGAAAAAAGAGTCATTTGAAATATGTGAGTTTATCGAGGCGGAGGTTCTACTTCACTTCTAAGGTAAACACAAATAAATCGATGGGGCCTGATGGGATACACCCCAAGTTATTAAAAAAGCTTGGGGGTGTACTAGCAAAACCGTTAACTGATTTATTTAACGAATCATTGGTAACGGGAGTCGTCCCAGGGGATTGGAAAGTAGCAAATGTTGTGCCCATTCACAAAAAAGGCAGTAGGGAGGAGTCAGGCAACTACAGGCCAGTTAGTCTTACATCTGTAGTGGGGAAATTAATGGAAACAATGTTAAAGGAAAGGATTGTTGAACATCTGAAGTCACATGGGTTTCAAGATCAAAAACAACATGGTTTTACCTCAGGAAGATCATGCCAAACAAATCTTATTGATTTTTTGGATTGGGTGACTAAAGTAGACATTGCAGTAGACATTACGTATCTGGATTTCAGTAAGGCCTTTGACACTGTTCCACATAGAAGACTTATAAATAAACTGCATGTGGTTGTATGGTGCAGTAATTGAAACAAATGTAACAATGTAATAAATAAATGACACTGAAACCAATTTTGTGGATAAACAAAGGCCGTGGTCTTTTATTTAGCTTATAACCAATTTATTACAAAATAACCAAACCAGAAACTTTTACATCAACCACTTACAACTGAATATCAAATGAACCGAAAACTCTTGGCCCAAACCACAGAGTTATAAACAATCAAAAACAAAGCCAACTGCCCCAAAAGCCGGTCGGCCTTACACCTTACAAATACCCCCAACCTTGTTCACCCTCAAAGAGAGAGCAACTCAACCCCAATAAAAGCCACGACATAATAATTATTCTCTTTATTATTATTATTTTTTTTTTTTTTTTTTTAATTTTTTATTTTTTTTTTTTAAATAACAAAAACATAGCTCCTTTAGGGAGGGCGGGAGGGAGACAATTCAGCAGCTCTTCCATGCTGCTCCCCGTGGCTCTTGCTGAAAACCGCCGCTCACCAGACTCGGAGGTCAGTGCAGTCGGTTAACGCAGCCAGGGTAAGTGCCACAGGTACCTCAGAACCTCTTCTTATATAGGTGTAAAGCCCGCCCAAAACTAGCGCGAGCTAACACCTAGCGCAGCCAATTAGAAAAAAGCGCGGGCAAACTAAGCGGCGCGAGCTGCTCGCGAGCGCAAATTACCTCAAAAAAGGGGCGTTAAACTAAGCAGCGCGAGGCATTCCAGAGCATTCCCCAGCTGTCCTTTTCTTGACCTTTGTAATTAACCCCTACACTGCCACTAATCTCCCCAACAACCACATGCAACCCCGTGCTATTTGCACAGGGTTTTTTCATGTGGTTGTATGGTGCAGTAATTGAAACAAATGTAACAATGTAATAAATAAATGACACTGAAACCAATTTTGTGGATAAACAAAGGCCGTGGTCTTTTATTTAGCTTATAACCAATTTATTACAAAATAACCAAACCAGAAACTTTTACATCAACCACTTACAACTGAATATCAAATGAACCGAAAACTCTTGGCCCAAACCACAGAGTTATAAACAATCAAAAACAAAGCCAACTGCCCCAAAAGCCGGTCGGCCTTACACCTTACAAATACCCCCACCTGCCACAAATGGATATTTAAAAACCATTTGTGGCCCCTTCCACAAAAACCACGGCCTTCTCCACCATATTTTGTAACTCAGCATTAAAAATATCACAACCGATTGCAGATAAATGTATGCCATCACTTCTATAGAGGCCAACACAGCCCCCTTCTAAATCAAAATGTCTGAAACTTAAACCTCCTTCCAGAACCATAAATTTTTCAATGGATCTATTAAATTTTCTGCGCACCCTTTCCAAAGCTTTAAAATCTTGGCGATGGAGCCAAATTAAGCGTGGCACAATCTCAGACCATACAAACGTTGTACCCAAAAAGATATCCTTTAACTGCACCATTATACCCTTAAAGTCCATTAATAATTGAACAGATTTAACTCTCCCCAGATCATTCCCCCCACAATGAATTATCATAACATCCGGCCACGGAAAAACACCAATACAATTAAATACATTGGCCTTTAACTGATAGATACTTAAACCCCTGATACCCAACCAATAAATAACGATGTTTCCTGAGCTGAAACCGAGATTTTCTCCATAACAACGCTCAGCAGCTCTTCGTTGTGCCCAGAAAATAAAAGAATGTCCTACTATCCAAACCACTGTTGGACGTTTACCTGCAAAAAATGATGTTAATACAATAGGTGAGTCACAGTAAATGGGGTCTTATATATAACTTGAAACGATCAGAATCCCAACGACCCAACCGCTTAATGATGGAATTATCAAGGCCCAATAACGCTGCTTCTGTTGCGGCACCAATCCGGAATGAGTGCGAAGATATCTTTTCAGCTCCCAAACCTAAACTATTTAGACATTTTTGCAAAACCTTTTTGAACTGAAACAGCGTCACAGGCAAACCGGATTGATGAATTAACCAATTACCCGGGAAATCTGGCCTAATACTATTAAAAACTACTGCCGCTTGAACTGGACAAACCGCACAGTTTAACACTTTATTCAATTTAACCCAGCAACCTTTCCCGGATTTGTCCGTTTTGGATGATCTCAAATAAATCAACAATTTATCTTCACAAAAAACATCCTCATGCCTAATACCCGACCCACCTCGTTTATTTGCTGCCACCAATTCGCTAACACGAAAGGCGCCAAAAAATGCTATAATAAAAGCTGTTCTGAATAACAATGCCTCATATTCATCCCAGCAATTATCATGCACCACCCCAACCAGACTCTGAAGTAAACTGAAAGAAATAGGTTTACGATTATCCAAAGCTTTTTGCTTCCTACTGAGACCTTTCAATATCTGCCTTGTTAGGAAATCTTTGCCAATAGGTTGTTTACCCGCTAACTTCATAAAGAAAGAAACACCCAATAAATAACTATCAATTCTGCTCCGAGAAAACCCTTTTTTTAGTAACATCAGCACAAACTCTAAAGATCTTTCCATATTAGCATCAAATTCACTTATCTTCTTTTCATGCATAAAAGTAACCCATTCCCTCCAAGCCTTAGCGTAGCTAACCCAGGTAGCTTTGGAGAGAGAATTATATAAATATTGACTTAACTCGGCGATGTCCAAAGCCAAACCTCCCCCGGAACTTCCAATCCCTCCTTGTCCGCCCTCGGTGCCACACTTCTGAAAACCTTAAATTCAAATCGAGACAAAGCGTCAGCGATAACATTTTTAACACCCTCAATATGCTTAGCTTTCAACCATATATTAAATCGCAGGCATAGAAACACCAAATGCCGAAGCAGGTTAATCACCGGAATAGATTTAGCCCTCAGCGTGTTGATCACCCATACAACGCCCATGTTGTCACAATTCAATATGATTCTTTTGTTAGCCCAACTCTTACCCCAAAGATAAACAGCCACCACCACCGGAAATAATTCAAGCAAAACTAAATTTTTTGTCCAACCCGCAGAAAACCAAGATGATGGCCATCTCTCCGCGGCCCATTGACCCTGCCAATAAATTCCGAAGCCAACAGAACCAGCCGCATTGGTATAAAATTCTAAATCACCAGCATTAACAAAATCCTCCTGCCAAACCGTAGCCCCATTGAAATCTTTAAGGAACATTTTCCATACTTTCAAATCTTCCTTGATTTGATTGTTAACCCTAACCCTATGATGGCCTATCTTCTTCCCAGCTATACATCTTGACATATGTCGGGAAAAAACTCTGCCCATGGGCATAATTCTACCCGCAAAATTAAGCTGACCCAATAAGGATTGAAATTTGTTAACCGACACTTTCTTCGCAGATAAAACCTCATTAATCACCACTTTCAATTTATACACCTTTTCAAAAGGAAGACGAAACTCCATGTTCACCGTATCGATCTCAATACCCAAAAACTGAAGGCAAGTAGTGGGAAAAACCGTTTTATCCTTAGCTAGCGGAATACCTAAAAACTCAGAAATTTCTAAAAAACAATTCAACAACTTATTACAATCACCAGAACCATTCTTACCTATGAACAAAAAATCATCCAAATAATGAACAACTGAATTACAACCAGAAACTTCCCTCACAAACCATTCTAAAAACCCCGAAAAAGCCTCAAAATAAAAACATGAAATTGAGCAACCCATTGGTAAACATTTGTCAAAATAAAACTCCCCTTCAAACTGAAAACCCAAAGAATGAAAACAATCCGGGTGAATTGGCAACAATCTAAACGCCGCTTCCACATCCACCTTAGATAACAACGCCTCCTTGCCACAACGCCTAACCCAGTATAATGCATCCTCAAAAGACGCATACTTAACCGGAAAATCCTCCACACAAATTTGATCATTAAGTGAATCACCTTTCGGGTAAGATAAATGGTGAATTAGCCGAAAAGAACCCTTTTCTTTTTTAGGTACTAAGCCCAAAGGCGACAACCGAAACTTCTGAAAAGGAGGACACTTAAAAGGACCCTCAATCCTTCCCAACTCTAACTCTTTTACCAGCTTTTCACGTACCACTGAAACATTTTGACCAACTGATTTTAGATTATCCACCCAAATGAAACCTTCAACATTATAAACCGGAATCCTAAAACCATCTTTAAAACCATAAAACAATAATTCAGCCGTCTGCCTGTTTGGGAAGCTGCTTAAACAGCGAAGTAGTCTTGGCACTATCACTGGTGTCATTGCTTTTTTGAAAAGATTCCCTCCCGCTGGAATTCCCACTATTTCTGCGAAAACATCTTGCACCTGAGTGATTACCTCCACAAAACGAGCACTCATGCTTAAACTTACAAGCATTCAAAAATTTGCATTGAGCTTCATTGAAAGCCCAACAAACCCCCTTCTGGCGCATTTGGTTAGAGTTAGTAGACTGAAACCTATTAGTATAATTATAACGTTGGGGTAACATTATACTCACCCACGTACCCACATCCTTCATACCAAATTTTAAATGTTTATGCACTGCCAATTTTTGACGAAATATCTCATCATAGTTAAACCAGGACATGCCCCCGAAGTTCTTATAAGCCTCGAGGACAGATTCAAGATGCTGGAACAACCCCGAGCTACTATCCTTATGCTTCTCACAGTACACACTTGAATATATGCAGAAAGCCTGCAACCAGTTATTAAAAGACCTAGGTACAGGTCTTCTTCTATCCTCTTCCTTATCCTGCTTCGCTAAAAAGTCTTTAGACGCTGGAAGCAATGATAAAATGTCAACATATTCATTGTTCCAAATTTTTTCTTTTAACACCCTGGACAGATGAAAACCCAAGGGTGACATTTCGCATGATAAAGCCTCCTTCATATTAGCTTCATGCACCAAATTTCTTTTACTGACTACATCTGACCCTTCCCAAGCCTGAGCCGGACTAGGGCCTTGCCATTCTTTTAATAAATTAAATAAAGAGCCAACCATCGCGCTTAACTGATTTAAATCCCCTTTTGGGAACTCACCCACAGCTGTCCCTGTCTCAGTCCGTCCTGAAGAGGGCCCGGGCTGCTCACCGACCTCTTGAGAAACAGGAGCCGATGCAGCCAGAGACTGACGCCTACATCCAGAGTCATGACGACCCTGACGCTCCTCTTCATCCTCCTGTTGATGCCGCTTACGTTTTTTGCCTCTAAGCGCCCTGGAAGCTTGAGACCGCTGCACAGTAGAAGTTCTGATGGACCTTCTTCCGCATTCGGCGCCTTCAAATGACGTAGACGCGCCAGCTTCATGCTCCCGCGATGATACACCATCTCGCGAGAACGAGACAGCATTCAAGGAACCGGCGACATCTTCCCCGATCGTTGACTCCTCCTCCGCGACGTCTCCAGCTCCAACAGGCTCGATGGCAGCATCAAATTCGTCCGGAACCGGAGCGGATGAAAGACAAGTCTTCAGCCAATCTTCAAATCCTCTTCTCCCGGCTCGCTCTCGCAGACAATTCAGCAGCTCTTCCATGCTGCTCCCCGTGGCTCTTGCTGAAAACCGCCGCTCACCAGACTCGGAGGTCAGTGCAGTCGGTTAACGCAGCCAGGGTAAGTGCCACAGGTACCTCAGAACCTCTTCTTATATAGGTGTAAAGCCCGCCCAAAACTAGCGCGAGCTAACACCTAGCGCAGCCAATTAGAAAAAAGCGCGGGCAAACTAAGCGGCGCGAGCTGCTCGCGAGCGCAAATTACCTCAAAAAAGGGGCGTTAAACTAAGCAGCGCGAGGCATTCCAGAGCATTCCCCAGCTGTCCTTTTCTTGACCTTTGTAATTAACCCCTACACTGCCACTAATCTCCCCAACAACCACATGCAACCCCGTGCTATTTGCACAGGGTTTTTTCAATCTCTGAGTTTAGATCCCAATGTTGTTGAATGGATTAAGGAGTGGCTGAGTGACAGACAACAGAGGGTTGTAGTCAATGGCGTATATTCAGAACAAGGTCTTGTAACCAGTGGGATACCTCAGGGATCTGTACTTGGACCCATTCTCTTTAATATTTTTATTAGTGATATTGCAGATGGTCTTGATGGAAAGGTATGTCTATTTGCTGACACAAAAATTTGCAACAGGGTTGATGTTCCTGGAGGAAGAAGCCAAATGGCAAATGATTTAGGTAAACTGGAAAAATGGTCAGAGTGGTGGCAACTGGCATTTAATGTGGATAAATGCAAAGTAATGCATCTAGGGCATAAAAACCCAAGGGCAGAGTATAGACTATTTGGTACTGTCCTAACCTCAATGTGTGAGGAAAGGGATTTAGGGGTAATTATTTCTGAGGATTTAAAGGTATGTAGACAATGCAGTAGAGCAGCAGGTAATGCTAGCAGAATGCTTGGTTGTATAGCGAGAGGTATTAGCAGTAGAAAGAGGGAAGTGCTCATGCCGTTGTACAGATCACTGGTGAGACCTCACTTGGAGTATTGTGTACAGTACTGGAGACCGTATCTCCAGAAGGATATAGATATGTTGGAGAAAGTTCAGAGATGGGCTACTTAAATGGTTTATGGATTACAGGATAAACCTTGTTATGGAACCAGAATATATTAGCAAGAAACGCTTATTGCTCAGATGAATATATGCTGGCTTCGACCAATATAAAGGGTCACACCTCCCTCAGGGATGTGGGAGACACAGGCAGCAGTGCTTTCAGTTTGACTTAAATCAGTTTCTGCAATTATACGGTTGACCTAGAGAATGCTAACAATCTTCTTTGCAGCTGGCTGCCAACCAACTATATCATTTGCATATAACGGTTGCTTGCTCTCAGTCCCCACCTTGTATAGTCTTGCACAACTTTCTGCCTGTTTCCACATAGTTTCAGAAGTAACCAATTAATGTGATTTACGTAACCTGACGCCCCTCTTTCCGGGCACTATATACCGTATTTGCTCGATTATAAGACGAGGTTTTTTTCAGAGCAAATGCTCTGAAAAATACCCCTCGTCTTATAATCGAGGTCGTCTTCTAATCAGACCTCAAGATGTCCGCTGGGGCCATGCTACTTACCGGGCTTTGGTCGCGAGCAGCAGGAGAACAAGAAGCTAGCAGCGTGTCACAAAACTCTGCCTCCACCCTCCTTCCTCTGGGGGCGGGGCCAGAGAAGTTGCACGCACAGCGGGCCCCTGCAGAAGTCTTCGAGTGAGAGATCAGCAGTTCAGGTAAGGGGGTGGGGGGCTGGGGGGTTTGAGCGTGTGTGTGTATATGTGATTAATGGAATGAATGAGTATTTAAATGTTTGTGAATGAGTGTGTGTTAGTATGGATGTGTAAGGGTGGTGGTGGTGGTAGCATGACATAGGGAGGCTGTACTCACACTCCTATCATCCTAGGTTCCAGCATGTACTGGCTGCCTTGGCTTGATAGGAGTGTGATTGCTGTTAGCAGTTATATATATATATATCTCCAGAAATGCCTTTTAACCCCCTATATGCCACTCTGCCCCATGATATGCCTTTTAACCCCCTATATGCCACTCTGGCATATAGGGGATTAAAAGGCATATCATGGGGCAGAGTGGCAAATAGGGGGTATAAGGCATTTCTGGGGGCAGAGTGGCAACCCTGGGGGCAGATGTGCATAACTGGGGGGGCAGGTTGGCAAATAAAAGGAAATAAAAAAATATATATTTTTCTCAATCATAGCTTTTATCAAATATGAAAATATTGTTTACATGAATTAATATTTACTAGTAAAACTTTTTTTCCTATAGGGTAGTCTTATATTCAGGCTTTTTGTTTTTTTCCTAAATTAATATTTAGATTTTGGGGGGTCGTCTTATAATCAGGGTCGTCTTATAATCGAGCAAATACGGTAACCTACAATATAAACATAATAAAGCAGAGTGATTTTGGACCTGACCCAGTGTGTGTCGTGTGTCTTATTTCTCTCTCCGTGCACGTACATTTATATTCACGTCATTTGGAGCAGTTCAACAATTGAAGAAAGGCTTTATTGGAAAGCATCCAAAACAACCTTACCAGGAAAGGTTAAAGGATCTTAACCTATATAGCCTGGAAGAAAGACGTGACAGGGGGATATGATAGAAACATTTAAATACTTAAAGGGAATCAACAAGATAAAGGAAGAGAGTTTATTTAAAAGGAAAAATACTACCACAACAAGAGGACATAGTCATAAGCTAGAGGGGCAAAGGTTTAATGGTAACATCAGAAAAGATTACTTTACGGAAACGGTAGTGGACGCATGGAATAGCCTTCCAGCAGAAGTGGTAGATGTTAATACAGTAAATGCATTTAAGCAAGCATGGGATAGGTATAAGGCCAAGCTAGATATAGGATAAGCGCAGGCACTAAAGGAAAGTACTCAGAGGTTGGGCAGACTGGATGGGCCTACTGGTTCTTATCTGCCGTCACTTTCTATAGACCGGGCAACATGTAACATGTGCCCGGTAACCCCCCATGTAACCCCTTAACATCTGTCACTCTTACTGTCATTGTAGGCCCAGTCATGTAGCCCTTTCTCTTAATATCCAGGGCTTATCTTTCATTGCTGATTGTAAGGGGTAAGACTAGGGTTGCCACCTGGCCGGGAATTTCACCGGCAAGGCCGGTATTTAGAGCACCCTGCCGGTATTTTAAAATTGGCAGGAGGGGGAGCGCCCAGAGCCAGGGCTGGACTGGCCCACCAGGTTTGAGAGCCGCCTCCTCCAGCCGCCGGCTCCTAATGAAATTAAAGATGCCGGCGTGCACGCACCGTGTCGCCCAATAGCCGCGCCTCAGCACTTCGTCCCACGTCTAAAAGGGGTGGGACGAAAAACTGAGGCATGGCCATTTGCAAATTATGCAAATTAGCATGGTCGGTATTTTTTGCAAGAAAGGTGGCAACGCTAGGTAAGACAGGTTTGAAGGAATACTAGCTAAGACCGAATCACCAGACTCAACTAAGGTTGCAGTTTAGTGAATAGACCTCTTTGACTTCAGCTCAATACTTAATGAAGTAAAACTTCAATGATTTTTGTGTTTTGCCAACATCACATTGGATTATTTATGGAGTCTTAGCTTTATGTAAACATTTTATATTGATTATATAAATTAGAGTTGTCCAATTAAATTCTTAAGGAAATAATTCACATTAAGGTATTGAGATTTCTTAGCTCAGCATTTAAGTAAACAAATACATTGGAACATTTTTTATAATATATTTTATAGGAGAAATTCTGTAGCTCTGTTACCAGGGAAAATACAAACTAACAACACCATAAGAAAACAATCCTGCTAGTGAAGGTGTAGAAAGTCATTTGCAGTCTAATATTATCTTAAGAAGGTTGTGGATGACAAAGACATAAGGAAAGAGCACTGCTGGGACAAGAATGATTATAGAGAAGGGTATATGGAGACGTAGATCGTTTCGAACTATCATGTCTTCTGAAAAGAGTCTCTTTCTTTAATCTGGATTGTTAGGTTAAAAAATGTTACAATGAGGTGGGAGTTCCAATTTTAACTCACCAACCTAGCTATGGTATACAAAAGGTCCATCTGAGTGTAACCATTAAGAAGGTCTGAGCTGGCCCTAAATAATGCATTTGTTAATATTACTTTATGTTGGGTCTCCTTAGTCACCGTTGCAGGAGACTCCTTGGGGTCTTGGCTTGTAATGCAGAGTTTTTTGAAAAATAGGACAAAATTGAGATGAGGTAGGTTTTGGACTTGCGAATGATAAGCTTCGATGGATTAAATAGCAAATTTGATCTATATATTTTTTTTTATAAAATAGGTGTGCTTTTTCTTGTAGTTCATTTTGATTATACACTCACTGGCCGCTTTATTAGGTAAAGTGCTAGTGCTGGGTTGGACCTCCTTTTGACTTCAGAACTGCCTTCATTCTTCTTGGCATACTTTCTAAAAGGTGCTGGAAACATTCCTCAGAGATTTTGGTCCATATGGACATGATGGCATCATGCAGTTGCTGCAGGTTTGTCGGCTGCACATACATGATGTGAATCTCCCGTGCCACCACATCCCAAAGGTGCTCTATTGAATTACATTACATTATATTTATTTATAAAGCGACGGCTGATTCCGCAGCGCTGTTACATTCATTGGATTGAGATCTGATGACTGTGGAGGCCATTGTGGAGGCCATTGAAGTACAGTGAACTTGTCATGTTCAAGAAACCAGTTTGAGATAATGTGAGCTTTGCGACATGGTGAATTATCCTGCTGGAAGTAGCCATTAAATAGCTGAATCGTGGTCATAAAGGGATGGACGTGGTCTGCAACAATACTCAGGTATGCTGTCGTGTTTAAACAATGCTCAATTGGTACTAAGGGGCCCAAAGTGTGCCAAGAAAATGCCCCCACACCATTACAAGACCACCACCAGCCTGAACCATTGATACAAGGCAGGATGAATCCATGCTTTCGTGTTAAGAATATTAGGATAAGTAAGTGGCTGATTAGCACAGCACCCAGGCCGCAGGGAGCAGAGGATAGAGAGGGGATGCCAAGCGGTCACTCATGAAAGCGTTTTTCAGGCCTCTATCTCGGTCACGGTGCCGGCGCTTCATGCTGAGCTCCGGAATATGACTTCATATCCCGGTGCTCAGCAGTAAAGCCACACGTACTGCGACAGAACATCGAGACAAAGGGCTTGCACTCCCATTGAAGGAATTCAGCACGGCAAGAATTAGTGAGAAAGGGGGGATA
The DNA here is from genome assembly GCF_027358695.1 of Spea bombifrons. Taxonomy (NCBI): domain Eukaryota; kingdom Metazoa; phylum Chordata; class Amphibia; order Anura; family Pelobatidae; genus Spea; species Spea bombifrons. The sequence continues at coordinate 62,571,218 of NC_071088.1, read as the reverse complement.
AATAGATAGTGAGGAAGGGGGAGAGGTAGATAGCGAATGGGGATTCTAGGCCAAGTCCTCTGAGGGAAACATGGGTGCTGAGGCAGGTCCTCTGAGTGCAGTCTGGGTGTTGGGGCAAGTCCTGAGGATGCAATCTAGATGCTGCTGCGAGGCCTATGAGTGGAATCTGGCTGCTAGGAAAGTCTTGTGGTTGCACTTTGGGAGCTAGGCAAATCCTATAAGTGCAAGCTGGTTGCTGGCATGTCCTATATATGCAATCTGGGTGTTGCGTCAAGTCCTGTTTTGCAACCTTGGCATGTGGTTTGGTAGTACTGAGAATGCAATCTGGGTGAGTGCTGTGGAAAGTCCTATGAGGTGGATCTGGGTGCTGCGCAAGTCTCTTGGATGCAATCTGGGTGCTGAACGAGTCCCATGTGTGCAATCTGGGTGTTGGGGCAAGTCTCATGTGTGCAACCTGGGTGCTGGGCAGGTCCTGTGAGTGCAATCTGGGTGCCAGGGCTGGCATTTTGTGGTGTGTGACCTCTGATCTATGCCTGCTATGTGGGTCAATGAACACTAATGTCCATTTTTCACTTGATCACACGTTGGTAGTTTTCTGTTTGATTCAAACTTTGTTACACCATAAAAATGCAATTCATTGATCTGTGATAAATCAATGTTCATATTCTTAATTTGCTTTGCCCCTCTTCTTCAGCGCATTGTTAAGGTCAGAGCACCGGATGTCACTGACACATTAGTTGTAATGCTGTTTGGGGGCAAATATATCACTTGACAACCTGTTTTGAGCCCAAAATGGCACTAACAAGCTGTTTGGGCACAAAGATGGCACTGACAAACTGTGACATGTTACATTGTGAAGTTGGTGGGCCCAAAGAGGTGGAGTAGAAAATGGGTGTGGTTAGAGAAGTTATGTTTGTTGAAGGTAGGAGTTAACAATATTGCCACACTCACACTAACAATATTGCCACACTCACATGGGGGGCACAAAACATTTTTGCACCATCGCTTCAGTTTTGTTTTTGTTTTGTTTACAAGCCATCAACCAGTCCCTTGCCGATTTCCCAAGGGGTTGAAGGCTTAGCTTTCAGCAGTTCTGTTGGCTCCTCTTCCCACACTTACAACCACTTTCTCCCCTCCTCCATGTAACGAGCAACTTCACTGGGTATTCCCAGCTGTATCCCCTGCTCTCTTAGGAGTTGCGTGATGCTAGCAAATTCACATCTGTGCTGCAGGATGCCTGGTGACAAATCTGTGAACAATTGGTCTGAATATGGTGAATCCTTCTTGCTTATCAGCCTGCTCATTTTCAAAAGTTCTTCTTTAACTGTAAAATAGTGAAGGTGTTAACAGAACATCTCTTGGTAACTCAGTGGTAAAGATGGAAGGCCATCATGCAGATGTAACCTGAGTCCTGAAAAGGTTACAAGAGTTCCACCACAAACAGGTCACCTTCTTGGGGTACATGATTTCAGAGGTTGGTTTCGCTCAGCTGTTCTCGAGTGGCCTTGACCCGTGGGTCTACAGTCCACTCAATGTTTCCTCGGGTTCGCTAACTACTACTGAAAATTAATTCATGATTTTTCCTCTATTGTAAAACCCCTTACTGACTTGACCAAAAAAGACGGTAACGCCTCTCACTGGTCCTTGGAGGCTATCAAAGCCTTTCAGTCATTAAAGGTCACTTCTGCCACAGCTCCTTTTTTGGCACACCCAAAACCTGAACTTCCATTCATACTTCAGGTCGATGCATCTGAGACAGGAGACGGTGCCCTTTTGTCTCAACCTCCTACCACTGAGAGTCAGTTGCACCCATGTCAGTATTTCTCCAAAAAGTCCTGCGGAATGCAACTATTAAATTGGTGACTGTGAGTTGCTAGCGATAATATTCGCTCTGAACGAATGTGGCATTTGCTAGAGGAAACATGTGCCAATCCTGATCCTTAAGGATCATAAAAACTTCACTTACCTGTCCGAGGCTTGACTCAAAGGCAGGCCCGATGGGTCTTATTTTTATCTCGCTTTAATGATGTGGTCTTGTACCTGCCGGGGACCAAAAATTTCCGGGCTGGTGTCCTGTCTAGGCAGTTCTTGAATGCTAAGTAGGAGAGTCCTCCTATTCCGATTATTCCCCTGGATCAAGTTCCTGCAGTACTTTATCTTGGACCATCAAAACAACTGGTCGGGTCTACTACCCTGGGCAGAATTAGCTCATAAGAGTACAGTCTCAGCCTCCATCCGGCTCTCCCATTTCATGTTGAATTATGGATCAGCCCTCCATGATTTATGATACTTTCACTTCTTAGGGAATTCCGGTGCTACAGGATCATCTCCAGCTGATCTGTTTCACATGGGTACAGGTCCAATATGCACTACAATGCTCACAACAATCTCAGAAGCTCTTGGCCAATCGTAAACACCTACCCGCACCCTCCTACCAGGTTGGGTAGAGGGTCTGGTTGTCCTCCAGGAATCTCCACCTTTAGGTGCCCTCCCAGAAACTGGCTCCCCATTATGTGGGGCCTTTCCTTAACCTATGACTGGTGAACCCTGCAGCCTATGCCATACACAATGTCTTCCATGTTTCACTGCTGAAACCCCTGGTTTGTAATCGTTTCACTACAGTCACTGCTCAACCCCATTCGGCATCCGTCGACAACCATGAAGAGTTTGAGATCCGCTCTCTAGTCTACTCTGGTTGGTTCCGTGGGAAGCTTCAATATTTGGTCAATTGGAAGCAGTATGGTCCGGTGGAGAGATCTTGTCCATGCTCCCGCCCTCCTTCAAGCCTTTCAGACACATTGTCCCCTCCAACCCGGCCATTGTTTTTTATCCATGATTCTGAGGGTTGCTTGCTTGTTTCAACTCACATCAAGTCAACTTTTCCCGGAGTTCAGAATTGTGATGAATTACTTTCAGAATGCTGTGATACACCCTAAATAAACCCTAAAAGGGTCAAATTAATTTTAACCTTCCAAACTCTGCCATTTCTGCTCCTTCTGTCCACGTCTATTGTTCCTCTATCTCTGCAAAGAAATGATTTTAACTATTGAATGCTGAAATCAAGACTCACAATTTAAACGGAGCCTTTAAAAAAAGCGCTCCTGTAAATCACACGACTGTGCCCTTAAGGCGGCACTTCACCTAAACGTCTTTCTGTGGTTTTTTCCTCCCTTGCTCCGAGCCATAAAATTACCTGGCTCTGAGTGTTGTGGCTTGTGCCTAATATAGGGTAGGCAGACCCTTCTTTGAAGCAGGTAGCAGCTGTAGCACACCAAATGTTTGGAAATCCCAGGATGCAGTAAAATTTATTTTGTAAATTTATGTTAAAATCAACCCAACAAAGTATACAAAGAATAGAAAATAGTGTGTACTTTAAAAGTCCTGGTAATCATGCTGGAATAGAAAAGGGCCTTCCACAAACTGCTCCCACAAAGATGGAAGCATAGTATTGTCCAAAATGTCTTGGTACATAGGGTGACCACATGTCCCGGATTGCCCAGGACAGCCCGCAATGAGACTTTAAGTCCCGGGCAGCCTCAATCCGGGACAATGCATTGTCCCGAAATTGAAACGCTGACCTTTTTTTTGTGACACGGAGGAGAGAGAGGGGCGCCGAGCAGTTGCTCATGTGTAAGTTTTCAGCAACCACTCGGCGCCCCTCACTCTCCTCCGTGAGGCCTCTAGCTTTTCATGCTGAGCACTGGAATATGATGTGATATTCCAGCACTCAGCAGTGAAGCAGCACACACTGTGGCAGAGCAGTGAGGCAGAGGCCTTGCGCTCTCACCACAGGACCTCTACAAGGTAAGTGAACTACAAAGGGGGGGAGATAGTGAGAAGGGAGGGAGAGGGGGGGTAGATAGTGAGAGGGGAGGGAGAGGGGGGTAGATAGTGAGAATGGAGGGAGAGGGGATAGATAGTATGAAGAGAGGGAGAGGGGGTAGATAGTGTGAAGGGAGGGAGAGGGGGTAGATAGTGAGAAGGGATAGAGAGGGGGTAGATAGTGAAAAGGGAGAGAGAGGGCGTTAGACAGTGAGAAGGGAGAGAGAGGGCGTTAGACAGTGAGAAGGGAGAGAGAAGGGGTAGATAGTGAGAAGGGAGAGAGGGGGTAGTAAGAGTATTGAAATAAATAAAGAGTGAGAATGAGTGAGAAATTTAATGAATTAATGTGTGGATGAATTCTGTGAATGAGTGAGAGTATGAATTAATGTGTGGATGAATTTGTGAGAATGCATTAAAGAATATGTGTCAATTTTTTGTGTGAATGAGTGAGAGAATAAATGATTGTATGAATGAATTATGTGAATGAAAGTATGAATTAGTGAGTGACTGCAAAAGTATTTATGTACCATAGATGTGTAATTGATTTATAGAAAGGCAACAATGGCACAAGCAGGGTGTTCATGGGACAAAGATGGCATAGGACGGACTGTCTGGGGACAAAGTAGACTCATTCTGGGCTGTTTGGGGACAAAGATGGGATGTCTTATGTTTGGTATCTGGGTGCTAGTGCAGGTTCTATGTGGGCAGTGTGGACGCCAGGGTTGGTTTTGGGGTGTGCGACCTGTGATTTATGCCTGTAATTTAGGGGGTTTTATCTATACATGTAATGCTAAGTTTTTTTGTGAATTCAATTGATTTTTACCTGCAAAGCTGGGTTTGTGTGTTATTCTGTTTATCTATATCTGCTATTCTATGTGTCCATACATTATTTATGTATACCTGCAACTACAGGGTTTGTGTTTCTTATTATTAATTTGATCAATACCTGCAGTGCTATTTCCATGTGTTGTTTATTTGATCTATACCCTCAGTGCTGAGTTTACATGTGATTTCCAGTTGATCTATACCTGCTATGCTATGTTTCCATACATTATTATTGTATACCTGCAAATACATGATTTGTATGTCTGGTTCTGTTTATTTGATCTATACCTCCAGTGCTGAGTTCACAGGTGAATTCCAATTGATCTATACATGCAAAGCCGGGTTTTGTGTGTTAAAATTTGTTGATCTATACCTGCTATGCTATGTTGCCATACATTATTTATGTTTACCTGGAAATACAAGGTTTGTATGTCTTATTCAGTTGACCTATATATCCAAGTGCTGTTTCATGTATTTTTATTTGATCTATACCTTGTGAAAGAATACATGATGAATCCACACTATTATCCGATAACACCGGTTTTGGCTGGAACTAGGTCCAAGGTTCTTTTGGATGCAACAACAAGTATCCATTACCCACCCATTTGCTCTGTTATTTTTTAGATATGCTGCTTATAAGGGCATACTGCTACTTTATGTAACATGATTGGATTAGAATAGGGTGTTATTTCTGGTCTTAGTGATAAGCATGTAAATACAGCCATAATGTGGCATAGTAAACAGAAATCTTATTATACATACACTCCTGTCTGTGTGTCTGATTTCTCTCGGGCTGCTCGATAAAGATATCTACATAATTTGGAACCCCAAGGTATAGAAGTACCGTATTTGCTCGATTATAAGACGACCCTGATTATAAGACGACCCCCCAAAATCTGAATATTAACTTAGGAAAAAAAGAAAAAGCCTGAATATAAGACGACCCCAAAGGAAAAAAGTTTTACCAGTAAATGTTAATTCATGTAAACTATTTTTTTTAATAAAAGCTATGATTGAGAAAAAGATTTTTTTTGTTTATATTTCTTGTATTTTCCAACCTGTCCCCCAGTTACGCACATCTGCCCCCAGGCTTGCCACTCCAATATGGCACTGTGGCCCATGATATGCCTTTTAACCCTCTATATGCCACTGTGCCCCATGGTATACCTTTTGACCCCCTATGTGCCACTCTGCCTCCAGAAATGCCTTATACCCCTATATCCCATTCTGGCATTTAGGGGGTTAAAATGCATATTATGGGGCAGAGTGGCATATAGGGAGGTATAAGGCATTTCAGGAGGCAGAGTGGCATTAAGGGAGTTAAAAGGCATTGTATAGAGCACTCTGCCTCCAGAAATGCCTTATACCCCTATATGCTACTCTGGCATTTAGGGGGTTAAAAGGCATATTATGGGGCAGAGTGGCATATAGGGAGGTATAAGGCATTTCAGGAGGCAGAGTGCTCTATTAAATGCCCCCTTAACGCCACTCCAGAAATGCCCTATGCCCCCATTTAACACACACACACACCCTATACCCCCATTTAACTAACACACACACACACACACTCTCTCTCTCTCCCCCCCCTTCCCCCTCTCTCACCCCTCTCTCCCCTCTCTTACTGGTGCTTCCAGCCGGGGCAGCGGGTTGACCGCGCCTTCCACTGCAGCCGGAAGGAGGTGGAGTTGGCAGCGGGGGTTTGTATGCGTCCGTCGCGTATGCATTTGCTCTGAAAAAAACCTCGTCTTATAATCGAGCAAATACGGTACTTGGAAATTCTCCGACAACCTGAACTACAGGGAGTAAGTAAAAGAGAGGTATGGCTTAGTGAATGAGGGGACACTGGGATGATTACAGGGAGAGGACCTCTCAATGTCAAGATAGGGTCAGAAAGAGGGAAGACTGCACTGACTCTCAAGTCTTCTCCTAATCTGCAGTCAGTTTTTTTTGGTGCGGGAGCGGAGGGAGTGATTGCATGCTAGGGAGCATGGAGCGGGGCCCAAGGAAATGCATGCCCAGGGTCCAATTTTTTCAATATAAAATGTGTTGGCAGCATGGTCTAATGCTTATGTATATTGGCAGCAGGATCTAATATTAATATATATTGTCATTAGAGGCTAATATTTATATATATCAGCAGCAGGGTCTAACATTTACATATATCGGCAGCATGGCTTAATATTGATATATATTGGCAGCAGGGGCTAATATTAATAAATATTGGGGGCAGGGGCTAATTTTAAAGAATTAAAACTAACTGCCAGTTCAGCTGTTATTTTGAAATCATGTTTCAATCACAGTCCTTACTTCAAAGAGATAAGTACATATTATGTAGATAAAAATACATGTCTAACGTATATATATATATATATATATATATATATATATATATATATATATATATATATATATATATATATACCTCTGTGTGTGATCTTATGCACATGGAGTAATGGAGTATTCCACCTTTGTATCTCGTTTCTATTGTTCTGTGTAGTAGTGATGCCAGGCAGTAGAATCAAAGAAAGTAGAAGGTATAAAGAAAATGTTCAGTTATTCTCCAGTAATAGGTTTTACTGGACCTGCGGGCATGCGGTGGCGTGGCAGACTAGGAAGATGATTTTGAAAGATGGCCGCATACACTTCCGGCTGTCTTTAATTCTATAGAGATGGAGTGCTCACCATCGCCCTGCCCCAGCGAAACTTCTCAGCTCAGGTGTTTAGAGCTTGCTGTGGGTTACCACAGCAATGCTCTAACACACTAGAGCAGAAACGTGCAAAATAAGAACCCAGCCAAGAGCACATTGGACCTCCATTGCATAAGGATCTCCCTCCCTGCTGCCCAAGGTAAGCCACAGGGAGGGGGAATAACTTTATAAAGTTTTTCTTGTTTTTTTTTTTTTTTTTTAATAATAATACATTTTCCTCAGCCCCTTTTCCCCACTATATCCTTTATCCACCCCATACAGCACCTATCCCCTCCACTATACTACCTAGGGCAGTGGATGTAGTTGGGGGAATAGAGGCTAGTAGTGGGGGGAACATGGCTAGTGGGCCCTCCACTGCAAGCCCCTGTCTGTCCCCCCACTACAAGCCCCTGTACTCCCCAGTTTTTGCATTTGATTGGCGTGAATGCAGAAGGACGGGAGGGGGGCCCACTATTATATTGTTTGCCCAGGGCCCACCAGAGCCTTGAATCGGCCCTGAATGAGTGCATAAGAAATTTCTTTGTCTGTCTTTCTTGATTTCATTGTGTTAAAATCCCAATTTGAATTAGTATGCATTCTTGGTGCAACGACTGTGCATACCAATACACGCAGAGAAATCTGAAATGGTAATGGCAGTGTCACCACATAATGTAAATGCTGCATATCAAATAGTTATGCTCTTTATTGTTTGAAGACTGTCATTAATAGAACAGGAAATAGCAAGCCAGATTTTTTTATACATACAAATACATTTTTATTTTATACAATAAAAGAAAATTAACTGTAAACTCAGTTAACTGTTAAATTCTCACATTGTAACCCACATTAGAACGAAAGGTTTTCTTTACATGTTATTAGAAGGAAATAAGGAAAGTTTAGTGCAGGGGTGGGCAAGACACACTATCCATTTAAACTATATTCTCACTTGAACTGTGTTTTTCCTGTTAAAATAGCATTACAAATATTTAAAGCTTTGTTATCAAGAAGGGAATACACTATATCAATACTACTTTATGCCTTAAATGTACCATAAGTGCTCTATCCTAGTATGTTCTGCTTGGCAAACATGATATTAAATTCTGCCAAATAATGAATTTTTGGCTAGAAATCATATCTGGCCCTACCTAAAACATAGTTTTTTCTGAAGGGCAGAACTTCTATGTCACATTGTACCTCAAGTAAAATTGTTCAGTAAATAATCTGAAAAATAGTATTATAAGAAATAGCCCTTTCAACAGCTTGTCAAAAGTCACCGTACTGTGTGCTGAAAACTAGATACAAATATGGTCTTTGGCCCATGCAGAAATACACATTCATGTCCAATGAAGAAAAAATAAATTATATTTAGTTTCTCCAAATGAAGTCTTGATTATGACATAGTCTTCAGATTTGGTTGATTTAAATTCAGCTCAGTAAAGTGAAATCCAATGGTCTCTTCAGATGAATTTATTGGAAAGAAATGCCATCACAGAGCCAAGCAGCACAGCCCAGGATAAGGCTACATAGAAGAGAAGAGATCGGGGAGGATGCATTAATACATAGACACATGTGGTGGGGATGGAACCCTTGCCCCCTCCCAAACTTTGGCCCAAAATAGGTTCATTTGAGATAGGCATTTTTATAGTGTAAATTAGATTAATTTAATGCATTCATTTAATGTGTACCTTTTAGAAAACCCTCCATGTCTTTAATAAAATTTTACTGTCACAATATAATGCCAATTTTAATAGCATTGGTTTGCATAGTATACAGTGTATTTTTCTAAACATGAGATCAAAAGGACTAGTAAACCATTGGCTGGATTATATAATCTAAGGGTGCTAATCCCTCAATGCCTATATGTGACTTTATTACATAGAAACATAGAATTTGAACACAGGTAACAACCATTAGGCTAACCATTAGTCTGCCCATTTTACCTGATGTAGAGATTCAGACCTTAATCAGTCCTCGGTCTTGTTTTAGATTAAGGATAGCTTTATGCCTATCCCATGCATGTTTATTCCCTCGCTACTTTAGTAGTTAAATAAAACTTCCTTACATATGCCACATCATATTGAATTAACAATGTGCTCTTCTCATGAATAAGTATTCATAAATAAGCGCTCTGTAAGAATAAGTATGTCTTAGTGTAAACAAATCTTAAATATATGCTTGAATAAAATAGTTTTACCTGTGTTAGGTGCAGAATTCGTGTAATCATCTGGAAAAAAAATACAATTAATTGATATAGGTAGAATTATAGTATAGTCTCATCATAGCACTTAGCTTAGAAAACATAATTTGATGGAATAAGATAAATAGCTCTGGGGACAGAAAATAGAAAGTACTTACCATAGAAGTTCATCGGCAGAGTTAATAGTTTACTTTCTCTGTTATCAGCACTACGGGCCAAATTACACTGTGAAAAAAGAAAAGGAATTCAATACCTTTTTGCAAAAAATAAAATGCTTAATAAGATTCTCCCCTTTATATCCTGGTTGGTGTAGCAACACCTCCTGTCCTTACTTACCCCAGTGCATGTTCCATTCTTGTTACACAATCGCACGGCACAGGTTATATACACCAGGGATTGACCTTTAAATGCAAATGAGCTGACTTTTATTCTCGCTTCCAGACCATTTCCATTACTTTGGACATCTGTATAAACCTCCTGATTAGCTGGGCATCTGTCAATAAAGAGTTTTGAATGTAAGCATGAAGCCAGTTTAAGTATTTTATTGGTATAAAATAATTATATTGCAGAAAGGCTGTACAGATATTTTTGAACATTATACATTTTAAGGTCTTTTTCTACAACTTTTTTTTCTATGAAGGTAGTTTAAAACAACATATTTCAGTACACTCAAAATGTTGAACATTGCATGACTGCTGCCAGGAATTCCATGGCATTCATTCTCGTAAGGGCAAGTTATAATATAAAAGGGCAAGTTATAATATTACATAAGATACCGATGACAAGAAGCAATTTTGACAACCTATTCCCACTGAACTTCCATGATTTAAATACATTAAGAATACATACCCTCCACTTACAAGCTGCACCTTGTTGACATTGGTTTCAACACCATCAGGAGTGGCAAAGCAACTCTCTACCCTAAGAGCAAATTGGTTCCCGTCTACAGCATCTGAAAACAAGCCCAGGAAAAAAAAGGATCCAACTGGCACATCTTCACCATCTTTAATTGGATTAGCATATGCCTGATCCCAATAAGCTGCCATTCTGGTAAGTATTGAGCCTTCTCCATTTATTGTGAGGTTCACTGAGCTATTAAGAAAAACAGTCAAAGTTATAAATAAGATACTAAGATATATATATTTCACAATAGTTTTACGAAAGAATCAGGTAAAAAAACATGTTATTTTGTTCAGATTTCCGCAGCAAAGATTCTTACATTTCACTAAAGTTTTCCTCACCTGACCACAGGATGAAAAGCAGCAGCCAAGCTGGTCTGCATGGAAAGATTGTAGGAGCATGTAAATGATACATTTAAAGGGTTCACTGTGATGATGGAACTGTTTTTAATACCGACTTGAAGGGTGTTTGTATAATACACTTTAGAGGAGTCCGTCTAGAAAAAAAAAATGATAATAAAGATGGACCACACATCAGAAAGTTATCTTTTGCAGACAGTGTAGAGTAAAGGAAAAACAAAGGAAAAAAAGTTCTAATAAGGAGCCAATGCTTGCACTTAATATAACCGACACAGAAAGACAATCATTTTAATGAACAGATAAAAAGAGGTATTGATAGCTTACCGTCACCACATTCCCGCACCATCCAGTCTTTGGTAGAACTTGAATGCTCTTCATGGTGCTGTCATTGATAACCTCGGCATAAACATTGGTACAAGCATCCGAGTCTTCATTCAACTTTAAGTTATTAGAATCAAACCCAAGTTTTTCCAAAAGACATTTACTGACAGATACAGTCATTATGCTTGACTCACATTTTACTGAGGGAACTAGGGATGATGTACCTGAGAACAGAGAATAAAAATAGGAATATCATTGTTTTGTCATTTTTGGGGTATTTAATCAAATTGGCCCAAACTGCAGAAGATGCAATCATCACTTTATGGTTGTAAGAAGTATGTGTACAACTTTTTTGAAGCATTCATTTTTTTTAAGGATGTTATGCTCAGTGTTATACACTTGAAAGTGGGAATGTTTGTGCATACATTTTTACAAACTCTTTTTTCACAAAAACATTATCTCTACTATTATGTTCTTGATGATTTCTTAGTATAGTTTTAAGAAAAAGTACTCAGATTAACAACTAATATTTCCAAGATCCGGCAAAGACTTACTCATGCCACTGTAGTTGGTGGTGTTGCAAGTACAAGTTGCCACATTGTTAACTTTTTGGCAAATCTCGTCATTCTGGCAACTCGGAAAACAGTTCACTGTGTCTGTAACAGAAAACATTATCAGGACTCAGATTTTAGTAACTATCCGCCCTGAAATGTCTACCAAGTCAGGAAATAATCAATATATGTTTTTTTTTTTTCAAATAAATAACAATTTGCTTTACAATACCCCAGGCAACATTTTGTTCTTGTGATATGTTTAGAAGGGTTTCAACTTTCAATCATGCTCCCTTCAATAAACATTCAAATATCATTGTGATTAGTAATCAAACGGGGACCTCCCATTGTGTGGCTTAATTAAATTGTCAGTAGGTTTCCTATCATTGTGTGCTAAGTCGTTTTTGGCTCTTTGAAGCACAAGGAAAACCAACATAAAGTTTTGCTTTGTGTGTTTCTTAGTTATGATTTATGTGCAGTAAATCCATTATTTACTCTATAGTTGTACATCTTCCCTTGTCCAGCCGACCTTTGGACACAAAGCTGAGAAACTAACCTAAGCTGAAGTCAGGTGAACAGCACGTAGAGCCAAAATATCGTAAAAAATGAAGACACATTTCGCTATTTTTTCAAGAAAATGTAACTTAGAATGACCGATGCCATTTACAGCATAAACATTTATACAATTACATTGCATGTTGCATCATGTATAATGTGATCGGTGCTATGTTCTGATCTACAAAAAGGTTCCAGGACATCTGAATCGGCTTTATAAGTAGCAGAGGAACATAAGGTGAATACTCTTGTGGAACATAGAAAGATATATATATATATATATATACACAGTATCTCAGCGGCATATCCAGAGGTTGTTTTTGGGAAATAGATGTATGAGTCTTGCCAGCTTTGCTGCAGAGGTTGAAGGAGTGGGGGGGTCAGCCTGTCAGTGCTCAGACCATACACTGCACACTGCATCAAATTGGTCTGCATGGTTGTCATTCCAGAAGGAAGCCTCTTCTAAAGATGATGCACAGAAAGTTTGCTGAAGACAAGCAGACTAAAGACATGGATTACCGGAACCATGTCCCATGGTCCGATGAGACCAAGATTAATTTATTTGGTTCAGATGGTGTCAAGTGTGTGTGGTGGCAACCAGGTGAGGAGTACAAAGACAAGTCAAGCATGGTGGTTGGAGTGTCATGATCTGGGCCTGCATGAGTGCTGCCAGCACTGGGGAGCTACAGTTCATTGAGGGAACCATGAATGCCAACATGTACTGTGACATTCTGAAGCAGAGCATGATCCCCTCCCTTCAGAGATTGGGCTGCAGGGCAGTATTCCAACATGATAACAAACCCAAAACACACCTCCAAGACGACCACTGCCTTGCTAAAGAAGCTAAGGGTAAAGGTGATGGACTGGCAAAGCATGTCTCCAGACCTAAACCTATTGAGCATCTGTGGGGCATCCTCAAACGGAAGGTGGGGGGAGTGCAAGGTCTCTAACATCCACCAGCTCTGTGATGTCGTCATGGAGGAGTGGAAGAGGACTCCAGTGGCAACCTGTGAAGCTCTGTGAACTCCATGCCCAAGAGTGTTACGGCTTGGAGTTCTTAGGAGTGTACACACTTTGTTGTCAAGGTTTAAACATTAATGGCTGTGTGTTGAGTTTTTTTTGAAGGGAACAGCAAATTTACCCTGTTATACAGGCTGTACACTCACTACTTTACATTGTAGCAGAGTGTCATTTCTTCAGTGTAGTCACATAAAAAGATATAATAAAATATTTACAAAAATGTGAGGATACTGTATATATACATGTATATATTCCTTACACTATAAGACAATAACTAAATTATATAATAAAACTGTTTTATGCATTACACATTTTACTTGCCTGTGCAACACTCGTCTGTAGGGCTCCAAAAGTATCCAGTAGGGCAGCATGTGTTGTCAGCTGCTAAGCATGTACTGCCTGCAGGAAGGCAGGTTTTGGTTTCATCAAGAGAGCAGAAGCATCCATTTTCTGTTGTGCATGATCCTAAGCATAAAAGATCACTGCAATATACCTGGCCTGAGCCAGCTGATGGTACTGCGAACAGAAATTCAAAACCCGTCATAGAACAGAAGTGCTTTTAAATAGCTACTCATGTAAATGCTTTGTGCTAATTAGTATTTGTAAGGATTACTACAGCGTTTTGAGTATATGAAAACATTATTCCACAGAAGCTTCTGTGATCGTTAGAGGGGCTTACAATTGTGTTAAAACTCACCATAACATGCAGCAGTTCCTAGAAAAAAAAGTGAGAAAATCAATAAGAGACCATCAATAAATTCATAACTTTAGTAGTAGATTACATATGATGATTTTTCTTTGTCACAGTAAACATTCACTGCCATAAGGGGTTATAATAGGGATGTCCAGTAGTTCGTATAGCAAAGTTAGCTACTTATAGCAAGTGAAGACTTTCATTGGGAAAGTTTCTTTTCTGCTAAAACGCCTGAACCACTTTTATGACTCCCAAACTACTTTTCATTTATTTGTAGCCTGAGCATATTTGGGGAAGAAAAGTTTTGTCTTTCATATAAACTTTATTTTCTTATGTATTTGGATTAGTTTTCCACCACCACCACTTCGGTCTGAAAAGTATGATTACATTATTATAGTTGCACCTTTTCGTACATTCTCAAATTCTGTTCCAGTTGCACAAGAATGTATACACTTCACTTAGAATCATTCAGTACAGCATTCATGTTTAGCGCTTAGTTTGGCTGCCATTATCTCATGGGTAATTGCAATGTGCTTCTCACAAAATCAATGTCTACAGTGACATTTTTCCTAATTAGCTCTTTAAACATTCCTACAAATAAAAATATCCCGAGATAATGGCTCGGGCAATAAATCAGTTTGCCTTTACTCTGGCAGCGACATACACATACCTTTGCATGTCATCGGTGATTGATAATATAGTTAAAAAACAAATTTGTTAAGTCAAGGTCCAGCGGCTAAATTGTAGTAGTCTACACTTACCTGATTTGTCCTCATCACTACAATGCATATGTGTGACCATTTTAATATAACCGTTTATCTAGGTACATTTAATTAGGCTTTGCCACCTACACATGTGGTTTATCGATATATTAAGATACAAAAGGGATATATCCAAAAAACATGACCACACGCTAATGCAAATGGTGTATTTTGTAACATGGCAAAAGAAACTCAAACAACATGAGACACATCACTGCATCCATCACAGAAGGCATTCTTAAAAATACCCTGGGGAAAAATGTCCTGGTTGTTTACAGAGAGCGTTCGTATACTTTGTTCAATGTTTTATACAATATTATTAAATAGAGAGGTGTCACAAAATTAACAAATTCACCTTAAACACCTGCATTATGAAGTTATTATAGGGGAAGTAGCATTGTCAAATAGCTGAAATTGCTTACCTTTTTCTATGAGCAAAGCTAACAAGACAAAGGTGTATAAGGACATCATCGTGCTGTTTTGTCGTCTTTCAGGGTATTTCTCTTCCAGCAGCTTGCAGTCAGGTAGAACATGCTACTGTATTGTTGCATTATATAGGGGCAGGTAGGAGTGTCTGTCCAGTCAGTGAATAGTACATTTTGACTTAGATTTACTTTACATTAAAAGATGAAAAGGGCACAAACAAAAGGTGTGTCAGACGGCTCATGACAACTCTATAGAAATGTCATATATTAGGCTGTATAAAAAGAGAGGAAAGTAAAAATAGAATGTAAAAGATAGTGGGCATGTTTGGATGGTCTACTTTTATTAATGTATGTATATTTATATAAAAAAGGTTTATGTGGACACACATTAATAAGTACTCTGTACCTTCACACCTCTCACCTACTATGAACAAGGCAGTTGGCATAGAGGGGTTCACATTAAGTTCACGTCTCCCAAGTTTATTGTTTCCTGTTGTTGCCTATTTTATATCCAAGCGTTACTCAATATCATGCCCCTTGCAGGCTATATGAGTGTAGTAGAAAAGTGGTGGAGTATTATATAGTTATTTGTTTATTTGTTTGTTTATAGAGATGTAGTTATGTTCTAACCACAGATTAACAAGTTTGTCCTTTTCCGCTATAGATTTAAATTGTAACTTTTCTGAAGTTATCATGCATTGCCAAAGGAACCTTTAATTTGTGCTTCCTTCATTTCTTTATAACCTATAACCCCCCCCCCGGCCACTACAATGATTTATCACTCGTATTATTTATCGCTTCATTGGAGATGAGCTTATGATTACAGGTATCATAACTGAGGCTTAAATATGTAGCAAAATGCATATATATATATATATATACCGTATTGGCTCGGATATAGGCCGCCCCCGTATATAGGCCGCACCCTAAAAGTTTGGTGCTTTTTTAAAGAAAAAGTTTTTTTCTTTAAAAAAGCACCAAAAAAAAACATGCTGCCACTCTGTCCTCTCCCCCCCCCGAGATATGCTGCCACTGTCCTCCCTCCCCGAGATATGCTACCACTGTCCTCCCTCCCCGAGATACGCTACCACTGTCCTCCCCCCCGAGATATGCTGCGACTGTCCTCCCTCCCCGAGATATGCTACCACTGTCCTCCTCTGCCCCCCCCCGACTTACCGGAGCAGACTCCCGGGTGTCTTGCGGGGCCAGAGGGGGACATCTACGCAATACAACTTCCGGTGCCGGCACCGGAAGTTGTATACGCGTATTGTGTAGACGTCCCCCGCCGGCCCCGCAAGACACCCGGGAGTCTGCTCCGGTAAGTCCGGGGGGGGGGGGGCGGTCCGCACGATGCGCTTAGACAACCTCCCGTGCCGGCACCCCCCCCGTGGGAAGTGCTGGCAGGGGAGGCTGTCTGAGCGTATCGGGGAGTAGAATGCATGTCCCCTGCACCGCTGCGGGGGATCTGTATCCTAACCCCGCTGCCTGCC
Organism: Spea bombifrons; assembly: GCF_027358695.1. Taxonomy (NCBI): domain Eukaryota; kingdom Metazoa; phylum Chordata; class Amphibia; order Anura; family Pelobatidae; genus Spea; species Spea bombifrons. Next base: position 62,554,611 of record NC_071088.1, on the reverse strand, counting down.
TGGCACCCGGGACTGCATGTCCGGGCGTCGGGCGCTAGACCCCGAATATAGGCCGCACCCCCACTTTAAAGACTTAAAGTGGGGGAAAAAAGTGTGGCCTATATTCGAGCCAATACGGTATATATATATATATATATATATGTCTGTATGGGATTTTGTGTCGCAAATACATATAGATCTTTTTTTACAAAAAAGGAATCATAGAACTGGGTTAGGCTGGGGAGGCCAGTACATTTAGCACAAAATACACTATTGCAAACTAAGTTAGAAAATAGATAGCCTTGAGCAGAGGTGGCACATTTGTGCTCTGCGGAGCACGCTTCGAATATAAAAAGATGGCCCACAGCCAAGGCAGTCTTAAAATACTTTGAATAAAACCGTAGCCTAGAGAAGACTGAGCAGAAAATCTGAGCAGGAGAATGGTGGATAATTGAAACACTGAGGTTTTTTGCAGGGTGCTGGATATAGGTTTCACCAGGTCACTCTTTACATGTTAGAAAAACAGTAAGCAAAACCAGCATAACCAATTGATATTCTAACTATATCTTGGTCACCCAATCTCTGCATAGCTCACGTCTCTTAACACTTGTATTAATGATCTAGTAGGAAAAAGGATGACAGCATCTTGTTTGGCTTTTACTGGTTATGACATCAGAACCCATTGTACTTTGGCCACTGTAACACCGATGCTGATGTGGACCACTAATGGCACGGATCTCCCTTCTTGAGCAAATCACCGGATAATAACATCACATTGGGTTGCAATGTATAGTAGTTTCCCTCCCCTAGGAATAGGAGTATAGTTGTTGCTGCAGTGTTGTCTGTGAACATGGTAGTAAATCTTTATTACGCCTATTCCAGTTTTATATGGGTTGTGATGTACTGTGTTATTTACTCTATGCATTTGTGCGGGGTGCTTATTATGGCTTTGCGCTGCACCTTAACGTTCTTTCAAATACAGCATTTTCTTTATTGGCTAGAAAGTACTTCTAAAATGTATCCACTGTAAAAATGCTAATGATTTGAGTACCACATTCAATAACTTAGAAGTTGATTTCCTTCACTTTTTTATTTATATTTTGTAAAGGAATGTGTCTTGTTCACAAGGTAAGATGGTAAGATAGTTGTTACAGACCGTAACCCCATCCAAATTGATGAGGCAAGATTTGCTGGTTGATGGAAATATAATGGTGGGAGAATGCTAAATGGCGATAACTCTCCTCTTTCTGAAGATAGTGATACAGATTTAAAAAACAGCAGGAACCATGGACGTAGAATTGATGAGCCTTGGAGTTTGGGTCTGAAGCAAGGCTCTGATTGTCAATATTTTTATTTGCAAAGGCATGAAAGAAACTCTCTTATACCAATCATTCAGGGTGAATGGGAAATAAATTCATTCCAAATTCCAGTTACAGCCGTTTTACGGGTAACCATCAAGAAAAGAATGTGCATCCGGTGACGGAGTAAACACGCAAGTGATTAAATGGTCATGGTTGGATGCCAAAATACGCACTTTGAAGAAAATGAGAGGTGGTTCCAACGAGTGGTCTCAATCACACCTTAATCACATTTGGTGGAAAGTGCTAACAAAGGATACAAAGGAAAAGGTTCATGACATTACAATTAGTAAACTGAACGAGTATAGTTTGTTTAGAAGGGTTGCCAGTAGAAAGCTTAAAAGAAAATGGTAGCATGGCTTAGGTTTGCCAAAGACCAAAGTGGAGGTGTTTGGCCATAATTGGCAAAAAACAAACATTATATCAGCACAAAAAACCTCATACTTATTGTTAAGCATTGTGGTGGAAGGGTCATGATTTGGACTTGTTTTTCAGCCACAGAACCTGGGAACCTTAGAGTAATTGAGTCGAACATGAACTCCTCTGAATATATATATATATACCAAAGTATTCTAGAGTCAAATGTGAGGCCATCTGTTGAAAGCTTAGCCGAAATTGAGCCATGCAACATTAAAATGATACCAAGCACACCAGCAAATCAACAGACTGGCTGAAAAAGAAAACCCCCGAGCTCTTTCATGTCGGCGCTCAGATATTCTGAGATGCTCTATTTACTACAGTGCGTTCCCAGCTCTATGCTCCTGTTCCTCTTGTGACCTGTTTTTTGCCTCTATTACTCCACTACTTGTGACTGAACTCTGATTGCCCATTGACCCTGCTTTTTGGATCGCTGCCTGTAACCTAACCTCGGATTGCCTATTTGACCCTGCTTTTTGGATCCCTGCCTGTAACCTGACCTCGGATTGCCTATTTGACCTTGCTTTTTGGATCCCTGCCTGTAACCTGACCTCGGATTGCCTATTTGACCTTGCTTTTTAGATCGCTGCCTGTAACCTGACCTCGGATTGCCTATTTGACCTTGCATTTTTGGATCGCTGCCCGCCTACTGACCCTGGTTTGCCTATAGACTTTGCCTCTCTGCCCGCCCCATTTGTCACGGACTATCTAGTTACCCCTGCATATTGGGCTTCTCCTCCTTACGCACCAATACAAATACATACAAACATAAACACATACAGGACTGGTGCAAGGATTTTTGCCACCCTAGGCAAAACATATTTTTGCCGCCCCCTGGCTCCACCCCCACAATCCATTCCCCTTTTGCCACACCCACTCCTCCCCATTGTGACCCCACGGCTGTAGCCTGCACTGCCTCTGAGGCTGCCTGCCTCCCATCAAGTCACTTCGAGCCGCCGTCGCGCTTCTAATGAATGACCACGGCCGGCGATTCGCGCCTGCAGGCTGCGCGGCTGCTGGCACGCCCTCCACACATAGTAAAATACTTACATAGCACACATTAGCATTTTCACACATTAACATACTAAGATACACATACTAACACACATTACACACTAACATACTTACACACATATGAACAGTAAATTACCTGCATACACATATTATACTTACACACACTAACATACTCATTTACTCTTACACACATACAAACTTAGCCTGTGCGAGTTCTTCTGCCAACTCAAGGTCCTTACACCTAATTATGTCATGTCTCAGTGTTGGTATTCAGCATGATGGGCCTGAGGAAGCACGGTCTGCACTGCCTGCCTATCAGCATGTCCGGGGGAGAGTTAGTGGAGCTTGTGTTGGAGACACCGCGGGCCTCCCTTACACCAGTGTCTCTACTACCGCGGGATCACATAATGCATGTTAAGTGACCCCACCGAGCCCTTTAGTTACTGGGCGTCTGGTGCAGTGCACCCACGGCACTAGCCTGTCAGGAGAGAGAGCAGGTAGATGAACCCCTTGCCTAGCCCGGTACACTCGTACTGAGCATACCCTCTGATGGTGGGCCTGATATGAAAAGACTGGCCAATGTTTGCTTATAAAAGGGAAAATAACAATAAAAGTAAATTTGTTAAGGCAGACAATAATACTTTTCATCTCAAGAAACATTGTTGCAACCCCTCAAAAGGGCTGCTTTAGGTGCTCTAGCTTGTTCTGCATACTATCATAGGAGTTCAGTGTTACAATCCACCTAACTTAAGATCAATATCAAAGCACATTTCGTGTCAAGCCTCCTATGTAGCATTTCTTTTCAAATGTGCCTGTTGACCTAGTTATGTGGGGAAAACACCCAAAAAACGAGAAAGCAAAAAACCATCATAAGAAAATGGTATGCGGCCACACTGGTTCTGCAACATCTGTCACATAATTATGTTTCTTCATTAAGAGTAATGGGTATAAACTGGAATTTTGGTACCAGGTATCCATAAAGAAAATAAGAGGGAAGGGAGCAGAATGGATGTACAGATTGGATAGCACAACTCTTTTAGGGTTAAATTTCTTGATATTAAGGCTGATTTACAAGTTTACATCATCTTCTGCATCAATGCTTCTTGTGATTTGTTACTTTATTGAGTTCTCATGGACTTCAGTTTTAATAGGTTGGCATCACATAGATTTGAATTTCCTTCTTAATCCATATGTAGATTATTTCAGGATGTGGTTAAAGAATATGTGGTCTCCTCAAGATTACTACATTTTTCTTATTTTTCTGGTTTTGTGTTTGTATGCCTGTGTATTTAGGAATGTTCCCATTTATCATAATTATATTATTGTATTATCTTTTATTGATAAAGCACCAACAATTTATGCAGTGCTTCTTATATTATATATTAAAAAAAAACAGAATTGACAGACTAAGACAAACCAATACACTAGGTAAAGAGAGCCCTACTCGCAAGCGTACACTCTTGAGGGAATGGGGTATAGAAAAATATAAGGTAAGGGGTGGGATAGTTCCATAGGTAGATGTGAGGGTTGTATTATATACAGAGCCGGCCTTAGGCGTTGTGGCGCCCTGTGCGGACTACTCCTCTGGCGCCCCCCCCTCACTACCCCTCCCCCTACCCCTTCAAACTACCCCTCCCCTCTGCCCCTTCAAACTACCCCCCCTCTGCCCCTTCAAACTACCCCCCCTCTGCCCCTTCAAACTACCCCCCCTCTGTCCCTTCAAACTACCCCCCCCTCTGCCCCTTCAAACTACCCCCCCTCTGCCCCTTCAAACTACCCCCCCCTCTGCCCCTTCAAACTACCCCCCCCTCTGCCCCTTCAAACTACCCCCCCTCTGCCCCTTCAAACTACCCCCCCCCTCTGCCCCTTCAAACTACCCCCCCCCTCTGCCCCTTCAAACTACCCCCCCCCTGCCCCTTCAAACTACCCCCCCAACTACTACTTACCTTGTTGCCGGAGTCCTGCGGTAAGAGCGGGAGGCATCCGTCTTCTCGCTCTGCCGGCATTTCATGTTGAGCGCCGGTATAGTCCGGCGCTCAACATGAGATGCTGGCACCGCGACGGAGTCACGGAGAGTAAGGGGCGCCGAGCGGTTGCCGAGAACTTCACGAGCAACCGCTCGGCGCCCCTGACCGGGACTTAGATTAAAGCATCGTTTTTTTTTTAAAAACTTTATTTAACATCAATGATGTTAAATAAAGTTTAAAAAACAAACAAAAAAAACAAACGATGCTTTAATCTAAGTCCCGGTCAGGCGCCCCTGCAACCATGGCGCCCTGTGCGGTCGCACAGGTCGCACACCCCTAAGGCCGGCCCTGATTATATAAGATAAGTTCTAGCTGCAAAGATTGTATGCTCCTCTGAAGAAGTTGAATTTGATTAATTAGTTTCAGTTTTTTGGGTAGATCTTCATTTACTTTATTATACTATGATCATGACGCATGTTTATAATCATTATTTATAAGGATGACCCCTGTTTTTATTTCAAATGTGTTTATATTTTTGTGTTATTTGTTCCTTATTGTGCAATTGTATTTAGGTAGAATATTTAGTCCATGGACTGCAATATTCATTTTTTGGATTGCATCAATGTATGCGCAACACAACACTCTCAGGAATCTCATTTATAACTAAAGGGTGTCCCTGCTGATGAAATATTTTTAACTTTTTTATTTTTAAAAATGTATTTTTTTAAACAGGGCAAAGGTTTTTCTTCTTTTTATCTCCTTGATCACCATACCTGCAAATCACCCTTGTGTGGACACAGGAGTATGGTCAGAGACCCCACAGGGGTCTCTATTACACTCTGCAATGCTTTGTGTGATGTTGGCATTTATCCACAGAAATGGAACGTCCAAACTTATTTTTGGACATTTATATGCTATAAGACTGCCATATTCTTACCTATAATGCTACTACATCGACAGATTGGGTTATGCAGAGTGCATTTCCTCGCTGGATACATGCCAGATTGTGCCCCCTTTAACATGCCAGGGCACTTTGTCATGCCCATTGTGGCACTAAAGGTAACCAATGCTTGTACAAAGGGCCAGGATGCTACCTTGCTGACATTGGAAGAGACTGTGCTGTTGTTAGCCTTCTTATCAAGGGGAGGGAGTGCCAGTTTTAAGATAATCAAGAGTCCTTGTAAATCATTAGTCCTCAATGACTTTGAGCAGAGCTTGTGAAACAGCACCTTTAAAGCCATCTCTTATTTAGGTGTTTAATTAAAATGTCTTGTTGAATATCTGAAACAAATGATACGCAGAAAAATATTTTTGGATTAATCCGGCACAAAAGCAGCTTAAAATATATACGTTCAAGTACAAAATATATGCATACTTCTATTCAGTTAGAACAGGTGTCAGTTTTTTGTCTGTTGCTGTTCCTGGGGGGTAGGTGTCACTGGACATATCGTCAAATTTCTTTGTGTTACCTTTGAGTTATTGTAGCTTGCGGTTTAGTGGAATGGTGGCATTTAAACATGCTATTTCTGTGTAATGGTAATATCACAAAATGGGATATTTTTGTATGAGTAAGGTGCGGACAGATGAATTGCATTCATTCTGGTAAGGCCACTTTCAATACTTTAAGGTGTAACAGGCAAAACATTTTAAAAAATGTTAAGTCTCTCTAAAATGTCTTCACACACACACACACATATATATATAAGCTTTCTTTTATTTACCTGAAATTCATAGACAAAGGGGAGATCCTATCTTGGAGATAACTGGCAGGAAGTGTGTATGTGTGTTGTTTGGGCCAACATGTCTTATTCATTGACAATTGCTGGGGATGTGCGCAGAGGGGGCAAAAGATTATAGGGTATTCTGTAGGCACCTTGTGCACTTACAAGGGGGGGCATCATTATGTTAATTTAACCCCTTAATGACCAGTAAGTAACAAAATAAATTACTACCACAAAGTATCTTGGTGTCTAGTTTTTAAAAATATATGGTTTGATTGGGTAGATTGCATTGGCCGGCTTCAAAGATGTCCAAATAGCACATGGGGGCAGAAGCACCAGGTTTTGTACCTTTAACTTGCACAAAAAAAAAGCAAAAAAAACCATAAAAACATTGGGTATTTCTAAACTCAGGACAAATAGTAGAACCTATTTAGCAGGTTTGCTTTCATTAGCTTTTTCATTTAAAAGTGAGAAAAAATGTTTTTTAAAATTTTTTAGCATAGTTTAATATTTTTTATAGGAAATCAGATGATATGATCAAAAAACGGTATCTGAAGAAAGTCCTTCTTGTCCTGAAAAATACAATATGTAACTTGTGTGGGTACACTAAATGGGAGAGGAGAAAATTACAGCTAAACATGAGCACCGCAAATGTGTTAAAACAGCCTTGGTCATGAAGGGTACAGAAATGAAAATTAGCTTGGTCGTTAAGGGCTTAATGGGACCTTAGCTGGAGAAAAAAATAAATTCAATGTAAGCAAGATTTAATTTACTGAAAGGCAGGGCCGGAATGGGAATGAAAAGCAGCCCTTGAAATATTTGGACACCTGCCCCATGTATTGTATCGCGTGGTCGAGCGCTTGTGCCCAGACGCCACACTCCTTACACATGCCTATCTGAGCCACACTATTTACCATCCAAATCATTCTTTTTAAAACTATATTAAATTATTATTAAAATCCCAGGAACCATGACTGAGGTAGCGCCAATGTGGCGCCCTATTTTGTCCCCCCAAATAAAGACAAAAAACACCATAGTAATTTAACAATGCTTTATTATAAAGTCGACTATGGATAATTTAGGCCATGGTGCAGTCCACTTTTCACCTTCCACACTGTGACACAGATATAAAATAACTTTATTATAATACAAAATACAATATTTGAAAACACATGAAAACATGAAACAATATGGCAAGGCATGTGCCCCACCACATGACCTACTTGTAAACACGTGCAAGCCCTGAAATATAACTATAAAGTATTGTTAAAACAAGCACTTAAGAACCGTAAATTACAGTGAACCCACTGGCACAGGCGTAAAACCATAACACTGTAGAGACCACCGGCGTCCCATGCACGGCAGCCCTTGTCACGACTGGATTCACTCAGGCACAAGCCCAAGGAGTGTCCTGCATACCACGAGTTAAACCACACCTAAAGGTGGTTAACCCTTGCTCTATGTCAGCCCAAGAACCAACCAGAGCTCGGCAGATGTATGATATACAGACACCCAAACACACACACACACCAGGACAGACTCAGCCACACCAGCACCCAAACACACCAGGACAGACTCTGCCACACTGAAGCATAAAAAAATATTTTCTACACTGCTTTGTCATTAACTGCCCCTTTTGTATTTTTGCCCTTTGTGTATTGATGCCCCAGTCAGGCCCCCTTTACTATTGATTAATGTGTCCCCCTTTGTGCATATATGCCCCGACACCCTTGTATATTGATTTATGTGATTCCCCAGGCAACCCCCTCCTTTGTTTATTGATGTCCCCACCCCTTTTGTATTGGTTAATGTGATCTCCCCACTACCATGTGTATTACCCCCAGCCACCCATCCTCCTGTTTATATTGATTTTGTAATGCAAAAACACCCCCTTCTTTGAAAATAGGTCCGCTTTCATATGATCCCTATTTTTTTTTGTAATACTTACATTGTTTTTTTTCTATTTTCCTGCTCTCCTCCGATGTGACGACACCGTCTGTGAGCTCGCCCCCTTGAACGTCACGTCTTCAAAGAGGCCGCCTGGCCACGAAGTTCAAAGCAGCCATCGTGCGGCTGTAAGACTGCCTCCGCCGGCCGCTTAATGAAGTTAAAGTGGCCGGCAGAGGCAGTCTTACAGCCGCACGACTTCTTTGAACTTTGTGGCCGATTGAATGTTGGTCTGCTGGCCCACGGAGCGGCCGGCCCACAGGGACATTTCCCAGCATCCTTGCTGAAAGGGTGGTAAGTAAGTGGAACATTTTCCCATTAATAAAGATCATTCAAGCATGAATGGAGTAGAAGTATGGCTATCCTGAATCTAAGCCGAGACTAAGGATTGACTAAAGTTTGAATCTTTACTGTAGGAAATATGGACAGACTTGGTGTGACAAATGGTTCTTATTTGCTATCAAGTTCTATGTTTCCATGCACAATTGTATGATAGTAAGGCAGTAAAAAGGGTAAAAACTGTAATTGCTCTGTGTATATTCTTTTACTCTCATTATAAGGAGTGCAATCTCATAATAACCAATGGAATGCTCCTGCTCTTTGCACCAGAAATTTTCTTATACCTACCCAATACCACCCCCATGTTAAAAGGGTTACTTAAAATGTCAATTGATAAACACAAATATTTTAAATTAATTTATTTCAGATTATAATGCACAAAATGTCAGGATGCATTTGCTCCCCCTGCCATATGCAATAACAAGTTATGACATACATACATTTCCTGTATGTAAATATAGTCTTTATAATATATACAATGAGTCATGCTCTTTTATTCCACTATTTCAGTAATTTATAATTATATAAATTATATCTTGTTTTATATAGCGCCATCATATTACGCAGCGCTGGAAATGGCTAAACAGTATATAACAAGTAGTATATATATAACATAACAATTAGACTTATAGAAACAAAAAGTAAGGTAATTTACAATATATACCGTATTGGCTCAGATATAGGCCGCCCCCGTATATAGGCCGCACCCTAAAAGTTTGGTGCTTTTTTAAAGAAAAAGTTTTTTTTCTTTAAAAAAGCACCAAAAAAACATGCTGCCACTCTGTCCCCCCCGAGATATGCTGCCACTGTCCTCCCTCCCCGAGATATGCTACCACTGTCCTCCCTCCCCGAGATACGCTACCACTGTCCTCCCTCCCCGAGATATGCTACCACTGTCCTCCCCCCCCGAGATATGCTACCACTGTCCTCCCCCCCGAGATATGCTACCACTGTCCTCCTCTGCCCCCCCCTCCCCAACTTACCGGAGCAGACTCCCGGGTGTCTTGCGGGGCCGGCGGGGGACATCTACGCAATACAACTTCCGGTGCCGGCACATCCAGTGGGATGCAGGTCCCCTGCACCGCTGCGGGGGATCTGTATCTTAACCCCCCTGCCTGCCCGGCGCCAGACTGTCGGGCGCTAGACCCCGAATATAGGCCGCACCCCCACTTTAAAGTCTTAAAGTGGGGGAAAAAAGTGCGGCCTATATTCAAGCCAATACGGTACTTTGTTTCAAAGATACTTTCCCATTAATTATTATTGCTTTTATAATTGAGGGACATATTTACTAACATAAGAATTTAATCTCCATGATACCACTGGATGTTTTTTTGCAGGAAAAAACAAGCTTACAGGGCTGTATATCATGCTGCAAAATGATTTAACAAATTGACACAATCCAGAACTTGATGTAATCCTTCCACAACATTCAAAAAACTGCTTCACTTCTATCACACTGTACATTGCTCAATCCTTGTCATTTTATTAGGTTCAAAGGCTCTACTTTTATGTGCCTTAATTCTCATCCCCCTAAGTGTATACTTACTTATGTATAATGAGCAATTCTAGAGTAAACTGTTAAAGTGGGTGCACATTTGTAACAAAACTAAATGTTGATGTTGCTCCACTTGTCAGTAGAATTGATGTATAGCAAGCAGTAAGTCTTGCAAAATGTTTCATCAAAGCACAACAACACCCTAAAACCTTAAGCATTCTTACCTACTAAATTAGGTTATTCTAATACAAATACCTCTTAAAACCTAGGGTGAGAATACATTCTTTAAAAGTAAAACCTTGACATATGTTAAGGATACAAGGGTTGACCCAAGGGCTTGCAAGAATAAAAGTAAATATTTTGTGTTGCGCTGGTTTCTACAAGAACAAAGCCAAGGGGTAGGGTGTGTGGGTGGTGACAGTATGTCCTGCCACTAAATATTGTCACTTGCCCGCTAAAATATTTTAGCTTCCCGAGGCTGATCTTGTATGCTTGAACTAACTCTTTAGTTACTTCAGTTGTCTTCACGTAAGATTAAGCCGGAACAGAACCCACCTCTTCAAAGAAATGTTACTCTTTATATACCAATGCCATCCCCGCTTTGATTAGTGTTTATCAACCATCATGTCTCTGTGGTAAGTTTAATTCCAAAGTTAATGTTGCTTGATAGGAGACCCACTACAAAATGGTTACTTGGTAAAGGAAAGTTGGACAATGTGAGTGCTATGCTGGACAAACCATGAATTTTGGGGTAATTGTTTGGAAGCAGGTTGAGAAACTCTGCCCAATGCTGTAAGCTTGTAAGCCAGACCCTTTTTACTTTTCATCTCAGGTCATTTTGTATGGCATACCGTATTGGCTCGAATATAGGCCGCACTTTTCCCCCCCACTTTAAGTCTTTAAAGTGGGGGTGCGGCCTATATTCAGGGTCTAGCGCCCGACGCCCGGGACATGCAGTCCCGGGCGCCGGGCAGGCAGAGCGGGGTTAGGATACAGATCCCCCGCATGCGGTGCAGGGGACCTGCATCCTACTCCCCGATACGCTCAGACAGCCTCCCCTGCCAGCACTTCCCACGGGGGGGTGCCGGCACGGGAGGTTGTCTAAGCGCATCGTGCGGACCGTCCGCACGATGTGTTTTACCTCTGCCCCCCCCGGACTTACCGGAGCAGACTCCCGGGTGTCTTGCGGGGCCGGCGGGGGACATCTACGCAATAAATCGGGGGGGGCAGAGGTAAGTCGGGGGGGGCAGAGGAGGACAGTGGTAGCATATCTCGGGGAGGGAGGACAGTGGTAGCATATCTCAGGGAGGGAGGACAGTGGTAGCATATCTCGGGGAGGGAGGACAGTGGCAGCATATCTCGGGGGGGCAGAGTGGCAGCATGTTTTTTTGGTGCTTTTTTAAAGAAAAAAACTTTTTCTTTAAAAAAGCACCAAACTTTTAGGGTGCGGCCTATATACGGGGGCGGCCTATATCCGAGCCAATACGGTATATCTGGTGAGCATAAATTGATTGCACATTGTATGTCTAACACTAATAGGGAGAAAAAACAATGGAAGAGAGAGGGCAAAAAAAATGAACAACTTAAAAGGTATACCACCATAAATCATATACTGATTAAGATGCGATAAGACAGAGCTGCCTCCTCTAAAACTTCACTTAGCTTATTCCTCTACTTCAGAGTTCCAGCCAAAATAAAAACTAAAACAAATTTGGTGGATATCAATACTAGAGCCCAAAGACAGACTTGGATTATGAATATTTTAATAACAAAACGACAAATGTTACGCATTGCCACAATTACAAAAAACAGAACACACAAACAATGGGACTTAAACACAGGACCCCCACTTACAAGTTTCTTCAATAAGCAGGCCTGTGGAAACTCCTTAAGTCCAGATGGTTTCTTATGATTTTGTTCCAATCAGAGTATATCGTGGAGTTCTTCTTTGAGGTCGCAGCATTGCCCCTAAATCAGACTCTTTTGCAAGAAAAACACCCCTCTGGCCACATGGCCAATTATATGACACCTTTTCCATGAATTGGTTATCATCTTTGATCTGCCAATAAGTTATGGTGGGGTAAAGTCCTTATAAATTAGGCCACGAATCACCACAGGGGTCCTGGGAAGATGACACCTCTTGCCAGAACAGATACAGAGGGCATGCACAAAGAAACGCATTTAAATCAACATCAGATTAACCCATTGAATGATAACACAAAGGAATTAACCACCTCTGCTGGATTACCCTTCCATGTATCCACTATATCCTATGAGTTAATCATGACAGATGGGACAAATCTGCGGTTTTTATCTGCCGTCAAATTTTATGTTTCTATAGTTATTAAATGCTGCCTTATTAGCGTGCCTTAAGGACTGAGTTGAGAATTTTTGACATATCTAATTTTTATATGTTGGTTTGCATTATGAGAGTGTTTAAACTAAGTTATGTCATTGATTTCCTTTTGTGAGTTTATACATCCCACATACTCTAGGGCAGTAGTATGTGTCCAGTAACAATGGCAGATATGGTAACCTTAGTTGGCAACCACTGAAGTAGACAGAAGGTGGCACCAGAGGTGTTGAAAAGAGTCCCAGCTGTTATAACCAGATAAATAAACTCAAGAATACAACATAATAAGTAAGGACACACTCATAATAGCACATACTCCCTCTCACAGACACTCAGACATATACATTCATGCTAACACAAACTCTCATACACATCAATACTCACACACACATACGCATTTATGGTAATGCACATACACATCCATGCTCAAACACACTTACATTTTCATGCTCACACGCACACACACACACACACACACACACATCCATGCTGACACACACAAACACTTCTATGTATGCTCTCACTCGTATCCAGTCATACTTACATACATACTTATCTTCTCACTTGCACCTTCCTTACCCCACTTATCCCCTTACCTCCCTGGCTGCTTGGGGTGCGCAGCCCCACTTTTAGCAGAGCGTCATGTAAAGGCTGAACAATTTTCCACCAGCCTGGGGGTAATTGCCCCCTTGCCCCCGGGCCAGACTGCTTCTGGTTATTTAGCACATCAGTCAATTAAATTTAGTCATGTGTAAGACATATTAAAACAGCCTGAAGAGGATAAGAAAACAAAAAGACACATTTAGTAAGAAGAAAAAGTAAATATTAATTACAAATATTAGAAATACAAGCACAGATTTTATTCAGAGGGTCTATAAAGAAAAAAAAGGACACATAGAATAGACAGTTGACATTAAAATAGTATAATATAAAAGGACTAACTGTATACTAAAATATATAATGGGCAGAGTTAAAATAAAAGGAATACTGAGTGGACAGAGGGCGACATAACAAATAACAGATAAAACAGACAGCGGGAGGCAGAATGAACAGTAGGATTTGCAGAAGACAAACAGTATATAGATTTTTTCCAGTAAAGCATAAAAAATGCATGAAAAGTTAAAATTATCTAATTGACCTTATAAGCATGTGATATTTCACCTGAAGCAAACACTAAAATTTAAAAGTGTAGAATTTGTGTTATTTGCTACACAGGATATTCTAGTTTCTTTTTTTTTAGTAAATATACTGATTTAGTAGAAACAAGGTGTGTCCACATTGAAGCCAAGCAATAATTCAACTGCAGGGGTTGACGCACACACATTGTCTGAAATACACTTTCTAAAGCACTATGTAAGGAGAGTTCATCTGTCTTTTATGTATAAGAAAAAAAAACTTGTTGGATGGGATGATCTACTGAAAGTCAGATACACACTAAAAGCCACTAAACTAACTAATTGAATAGTCCTCTACACTATGAATTCTAATATTTTTAAAGAAACATGACCAAATGCTAATTTTAGTTACTGTTTCCAGTGGACTGTTTTACTGGATATAACAATAAATTATTATTATTATTTCATGTAGTGCCATCAGATTCCGTAGTGCTGTACAAAGGGTAGACAGGACATAACAATTAGTATATAAAATGACAAGATGACATACAGAAACAGTTGAGGAGGGCCCTGCTCAAATGTGCTTATAATCTAGAGGGAGTAAATATATCTACAATTTACACTTTTATCCAAAGTTTCTCTATTTTAACTATTCTGTTATTTTCTATATTTTGTATTACATTCTGCAGCCATGTTTTGGATTTGTTGAGTAAATATATAATATTTAACAATTGTGAATCAAGAGCAGTGTATACTCTTCTCACTCACTTAATAAAAAAAACATAGCAATGCCTACAGGCAGTGTATTATTATTATTATCTTTTATTTATATAGCACCAACAATACCGTATTTGCTCGATTATAAGACGAGGTTTTTTCCAGAGCAAATGCTCTGAAAAATACCCCTCGTCTTATAATTAGGATCGTCTTATAATCAGACCTCAAATAGGTCTGATTGTGAGACTAAGATCCAGATCCCCCTCAGCGATGCAGAGGACCTGGATCCTCCTGTGTTAACCCCCCCCAACTTACCGGTGCTTCTGAGTCCCCGGTGCCTAGTCCGGGCTGCGTGTAGAGCTCTACGCGATACAATCGCATAGAGCTCTACACGATTCCTGGACTAAGCACTGGGGACCCAGATGCAGGGGACCTGGATCCTCCTGTTTTAACCCCCAACCCAACTTACCGGTGCATCTGAGTCCCCCGTGCTTAGTCCGGGCTGCGTGTAGAGCTCTACGCGATATAATCGCGTAGAGCTCTACACGATACAATCGCGTAGAGCTCTACACGCGGCCCGGACTAAGCACTGGGGACTCAGAAGCACCGGTAAGCTGGAGGGGGGGGGCATAACACAGGAGGATGCATCCATTCGCGTGGAGCTCTACATGCTGCCCGGACTAAGCACCTGGGGCTCAGATGCAGGGGACCTGGATCCTCCTGTGTTATGCGCCCCCCCCCAACTCAGAAGCACCGGTAAATTTGGAGGAGGGAGTGTTAAATGGGGAGTGTAAGGCATTTCTGGAGGCAGAGTGCTCTGTGAAATGCCTTTTAACCCCTTTAATGGCACTCTGCCTCCTGAAATGCCTTAAACCTCCCTATATGCCACTCTTCCCCATAATATGCCTTTTAACCCTCTAAGTGCCAGAGTGGCATATAGGGTTAAAAGGCATATCATGGGGCACAGTGGCATATAGGGTTAAAAGGCATATCATGGGGCACTGTGACATTTAGAGGGTTAAAAGGCATATCATGGGGCACAGTGGCATATAGGGGATATAAGGCACTTCTGGGGCAGATGTGCATAACTGGGGGGCAGGTTGGAAAATAGAAGGAAATAAAACCAAAATATTTTTCTCAAGCATAGCTTTTATTAAAAAAAGTGTTTAAATGAATTAACATTTACTGGTAAAACTTTTTTCCTATAGGCTCGTCTTCAGGCTATAGGCTTTTTCTTTTTTTCCTAAATTAATATTAAGATTTGGGGGGTCGTCTTATAATCAGGGTCGTCTTATAATCGAGCAAATACGGCATATGCAGCGCTTAATACAATACATATATTCAAGGGGTATGACAAGACGAGAATTGACAGACTAAGACAAACCAATACATTAAGCTTACAATCTTGAGGTATATAGTTATACATGGTAAAATTATGGTCACTTATTTTGTTGAAATGGTGTGATGGTTCAAGTACTCTATCATACTTAGGACTTGATCCACATTTTCTAGTAAAAAGATTCCTCCCTATTGCTCTATAGAATATATTGAAATGTTTGATGGTGCTATGTATCAGTGCAAATTTACATCATTCACACTTTATATACTTTTATCAGTTATTTTACCATGTTACATAGGTAAGTTGGAAATGTATGTAGCTCCTAATGGCACACTGACAGACACAGACATATATGAGTGAATCAGACTTTGCTTTTGGTTCAGGGTAGTGTTTTGCTTACCCCATGCATGTTTAATTTACTGTATTAGCCTCCACCACTTCTAATGGCTGTTCCATGTTCCATTTATCTAATAGCCTCTCAGTAAAGTAAAACTTCCTTACACCTTAACCTATGGCCCTCTAGTTTTCTTGTTCTATTCTATTCTATTATATAAGCTCTTAAAGCATTAACCCGGCCCCACCAGGAGAGATTTCCTTTCCACCATTCTTTTAAAGCTGCGTTTGTTGATTTTAATAGGCGTATGAAATTTCTCTCCACTATGTCTTTAGTTTTTTCAGTAATGAGGATCCCAAGATATTCAAATTCATGGGTGTTAGTTGTTAAAGAAAAAATCTCTTGAATTCAATTTTATGACTGAGAATCTATATTCTTGCCTTGGGCAATAGTTTTGTTTAAGTTTAGCTTATAGTTAGATACTCTACTAAAGTCTTTTACTTCTTGTAAAAAATGAGACATTGAGCTAAGTGGATTTGATAATCACATCATCCACATACATTAATATCTTATGATCTTCTGTACCTAAGTTAAGACGTTTTATGTCTTCATTGTTCCTCACTTTCTTAGCAAAGGGTTCGAGAGAGAGAATATATAGTAAGGGTGAGAGGGGGCATCCTTGACGGGTACCATTCTGCATGTCGAATCATTCCGAGCAGAGCCCCGAGCCAACTATTCGTGCACTTGGACTGGAGTAGAGAGATGTAATAGCCTTATACAGCCACCCAGTCACTCCATATGATTTTAAGGAAGATTTTAGGTAGTTCCAATCGACCCTATCAAAAGCCTTCTCGGCATCAAGTGAAAGCGTCAAAAAGGGACAGCCTATCTTTTCAACGTAATCCAATACATCAATCAGATGTCTAATGTTGTTAGTTGAATCCCTGCCCGGCACAAAACCTACTTGATCTGGATGGATCAGGTTGTGTAAGATTGGTTTTAATCTATTTGCTAAAAGCGTTGAGAACAATTTTATATCGACATTAATCAATGATATTGAACGATAGTTTTTTAAATCTTCAGGATTTTTATCTTTTTTTAAGATCGGAAGAATATTAGCTTGCAGTAGCTCTTTTGGACAGATACCTGTTTTTGATATCTCATCATACATCCCCATCAAGTAATCTATTATCTCCCCTTTAAAGGATTTATAAAATAAGTTTGTAAATCCGTCTGGGCCTGGGGACTTTTGCTTTAATAATTTATCTATTATATAACTTAGTTCTTTTTTTCCCAGTGGTCTGTATATCAGCTCTTTTTGTTCCTCTGTTATGGTTGGCAATTTTGCAGACTTTAGATATTCTTCTATTTCTGTACCCTCTACCCTCGATGGAATACTATATAATTTTTCATAATAAGTATTAAAACCCTCTGCTACATCTTCTGGGGCCATAAGCTCTTTACCCCCTATCACGATTTTAGTTACTCTCTCTTTTGCTCTTTTCTTTTTAAGTTGATTACTCATCAGTTTGTCTGGTCTATTGCTTCTGTAATAGTATTTAACTCTAAGTTTGTCCATATAATAACTAGTCTTTTCAAGTTCTTTTTGATTTATCTTGTCTCTAAGAGTTTTCAGCTCATTCTTACGTTCTTGGGTAGGATCTATCTTAGCTTTTTTTGCTAGATTATAGTAAGTCACATATAGTTCATTTAGTGGTTGTATATTTTTTTACTTCATTTCTTTTATAACTTTAATTAGCAGACCTCTCATATATGCTTTGTAGGCACACCATCTGGTAGTTTGGGAGGTTTGTTCAATCTTATATTCTTGGAAAAAGATCTTAGTCATCCTAGAGATGTAGCTTCTGTTTTCCTCTGAGTATATGATAGCATCATCAAGGCGCCATGTCGTAAAGGAAGAAGAGCCCCATCTATCTTTTAATTCAAAAAAAATAATGCTATGGTCTGACCAAACGTTCTCTTTCATTGATATAGATACTATATTACATATTGATTTTTCATCCCCAAATATCATGTCAATTCTGGAGAAGGCATTGTGAACCTTCGACAGATGTGAGTAATCCCTTATCATAGGGTGCTTTATTCTCCATAGATCATATAGATTTGCTTTAAATATAATATTGCGAAATGATTTCGCTCTTTTTTTTTAGGTTCTTATTGATTTTTTTATTTTTACCCACCTCTTTATCTATAGTTTCATCAATGATACAGTTATAATCCCCTGCTAATATCAGTACTCCTGTCCTAACTTTGTCCACCTTATCCAATATTTTTTGAAACTGCGATAAAGGTTCTGTATTGGGAAGATAGATGTTTACCATAGTATAATTGATCTCATTAATTAATCCTACCCATATTAAATAGCGTCCTTCTGGATCTGAGTCCACAAAGTTTGTTTGAATTCGGATGTTGCTCGAGAAGGTTATCGCTACCCCTCTCTTTTTTTTATCTGCCAATGATGCACAAAACGTTTGCGGATAAGCTTTACCTCCCCATCTAATTTTATCCCCTGTTCTCCAGTGGGTTTCCTGAAAAAGAGCCACATCTATCCTCTCTTTACGTAAATAAGTGTAAACTCCGTATTGCAGGAGTGTTTAGACCCTGGGCATTTACCGATATACATTTAACTGTCATCTAGATGATGGTTTTTATCTATATCTATGAGATCTATTGCCTCTCAGGTCTTAGCTCTCCATCTTCCATTTTGATTTGCACAAGCTACCTCCAACACAAAAAAGAACATAGAAAAACATTAAAACAAGAGAAGAAAACTTTCTCAGAAAAAAAGAGACACTCTCATGTGTCTCATAGGTTATGAAAGTAACCTGACACATTTTTAAGTTCGATTGAACAAACAGGTAGAGTTTTAATTGGGGGTCCTTCTTGATGGAATTTAAGCGGGTTGTGGATAACCTCATTTGAGGGATCGGGGAGAAAAGAAAAAATAAAAATAAATAAATCTATAATCATGAACAACAATATAGGTGTCATAATATAATTTGTTCAGTTCCCTTATGTGGTCTTTTAACCAGTATAAATAATTAAATAATACACTTAAAGTTATAAGGGTAGCCCCACAATCATAAACCGCTGCTATAAATAATTGATTTTATCATTTGTACATTTCTTTTATATAACTTTATAGCCAATAAAAATAGTTAAGTCAATACTCTTAGAAGTATAAAGATATGCTTACAGTCATAAACAACCAAAATATTATATCTTATAGTATCTTAAATTATCGGTATTTGTTCATTTCATATTATATACCCTTTTATCTGACTTATTGTTTCATGAATTAGTGTAAATGTCTTGGGATTTTGTTAGAGAAAAGAAAAAAAAAAAGAAAAGTTGTATTTCTCTTAATATTATATTTCCAAAGTGTTTTACCAATAGTTCCCGAATTGCCAATAATAGCAAAAGTGTATCTATTTATTCCAATTATAAAGGGAGTATAAAATATCTATTTACCCTTAAAATTATGTTTTAATAGTAATAATAGTGTTAAACAAGTGATTATAAGTGACTTAATTATATCATTTGTTCATTCCCCTTTTATGTAGCCAATATAAAATATATGTTTGCCCTTAAAGTTATATAGAGGGGGGGGGGGAAATATAATAAAAAAAAAAAGTTGTATTTACCCTTAAAGTTATATAAGAAAAAAAAAAGGTTATATAGTAGCAGTAGTAAATTAACTAACTAATGTTATATATTTCTCTTCTTAATCCAATCCTTAAGATCTGTAACTGATGTAAATACTTCCATTGTTTTATTCCAAAAAAATTTCAGTGCTCTAGGATAAGTCCACATATATTTAACATTTTTCTCTCTAAGATATATTAGTTCTTGTTGAAAAGTCCTTCTCCAGTGTCTCGTTAGAAAGGAGAGATCAGCATAAATTTGGATGTTCTTGAATCGAAGATCTTTCATAGTGTTGTTCCTTCCTGCTCTTATTATTTGTTCTTTCAAATAATAAATGAGACTATAACATCTCTAGGAGTTTCCTTGCACGGTAGCGAAACCGATATGAACTCCCCAGGGCCACACCGTGATATGTGACAAACCAGGAAATAGTACTGTTTAACTTATGACAAGCCCTCTCCACACCCTGAGGAGAATAGGCCCCACGCCAACACAACCTAGACACCACATTGGACCAGACCAAAATGAGGCCGGGAAACTGACGCAGGAGCGAGAGAATATCAGCCTTCATCATGTGCAACAGATCCCGGAGGGGAACAGAGCAAAGATCGTTACTCCCAAGATGAAGAACTAAGACCTGAGGGGGCCCGACAGAAAGAACAGCACGGGAAATCTGGTCCGACAACCCCGACCAACGTAAACCCTGCACACCCATCCAGCCGATGTGAACCCGCGAAGGGAGGAAACCAAGTTGCAAGCCCGTGCTCCGGATAGAGGCCTGATGAGCAGCCCAGAACACAAACAAGTGCCTGAGGATCCAAACTTGAAAACAAGAGAGACCTAAAAAGAGACAAAATGCCAATGAATACGACCACAAACACATGCATCCAATTATATTTCGCAATATAGTCAGCGTCATTTTGTTTAATGTTGCAGTCTTTATGTGTTTTGGTCTTGTTGTTTTTCTGTTTTTTTGATTTTTATTTTATCTTTTTTTTTGACACATTATTTAAACAAGAATAAATAAACATAACAGACCACAAAACAGAACAGGCAGCACCAAAGCAACCACGCGCCGTGAGTGTGAGCAGTTAAGGACAAGGCAGATTTGCCCGCTTGAGTGAAGATGTTGGGTGCATCAGCTCTGGAGTAGCTATGCTGGAGGAAGCTGTTCCTTCTCATAGCCAAGGGAACAGCCCCTCTAGTATGAGTGGGGTTGAGAGCGTAGGAAAGGCTAGACAGGTTGTGGTGGTAGGGGACTCTATTATTAAGAGAGTAGATAGGGTAATCTGCCGCTCTGATAGGCTCAACCGGACAGTTTGCTGTCTACCGGGTGCTCGGGTCCGGCATGTTGCTGACAGAGTGGATGGATTATTGCGAGGGGCTGGGGAAGACCCGGCTGTCATGGTCCATATCGGTACCAATGACAAAAGTCAGTGGAAAATGGAAGGTCCTAATGAATAAGTTCAGGGATTTAGGAAATAAACTGAAGAAAAGGACCTTCAAGGTAGTATTGTCAGAAATATTACCTGTGCCACGCGCAACACTAGAAAGGCAGTGGGAGATCAGGGAGGTAAATGCGTGGCTAAAGTCATGGTGTAGGAAGGAGGGTTTTGGCTTTCTAGAGCACTGGGCTGATTTTGCGCTTGGGTACAATCTTTATAGGGGTGATGTATTGCACCTAAACGGAAGAGGGTCTGCTGTGCTAGGGGAGAGGATGGCTAGAAGGCTGGAGGGGTTTTTAAACTAGTGGTATGGGGGGAGGGACACAGAGATCTTGAAAATGGAGATAGCACAGAAAGAGGAGGGGCTTCAGATCAGAACAAGGGGGGTGGAGATGGGGGAGGGGCAAGATCAGAACAGAGGAGGTATGTATTAATAAAAATTCTCATAAAATTCAAGAGAATCAGGATAATATTAAATGTATGCTTGCTAATGCAAGGAGCCTAAATAACAAAATGGGAGAACTAGAGGCAATAGCATACACTAAGCAATATGATATAATAGGCATAACAGAAACATGGTGGGATGAGACCCATGACTGGGAAGTTAACTTAAAAGGTAATACGTTATATATGAAGGACATGCTTGTATGTTAAAAACGAGCTAAAGTCAAATATTAAGCCTCTTGAATGCGACGAGGGAAATGTGGGTAGATATCAACTTGGGGCAAAAAAAAAAAGGAAATTAACTACTGGTTGGGATATGTTATAAACCACCTAATGTTAATAATGATGAGGAAGAGCAGCTGTTAGAACAAATTGAGAAAGCTGCACATCTGGGTAACGCGTTAATTATTGGAGATTTTAATTACCCGGACATAAATTGGGATAGAGGGACTAGTAGCTCTGCAAGGGGATTGAACCTGTTTTTGCACCTGTTAAATGACTCCTTCATGTCACAACTGGTACAAGCACCAACTAGAAAGGATACTTGTTTGGATCTGGTGATAACAAACAATGTTGATCTTTTATCTAACAGTCAAGTGGGGGAGCACTTGGGTAATAGTGATCACAATATGGTCTCTTTTGAAATAAACTCAAAAAAGAAATTGCCCATGGGGTATACTAAAACGTATAATTTTAGGAAGGCCAATTTCAATAAGATGATGGCAGCTTTACAACTTATTGACTGGCAAAAACTTTTCAGGGATAAAAACACTGAGGAAAAATGGAGTATTTTCAAACAAATATTAGCAGGGTACACTTCTCAGTATGTACCACTAGGAAACAAATATAAAAGAAACAAATTAAACCCGATGTGGTTTAGTGGGGACGTTAAGCAGAAAATTAAAAAGAAATTGGCTTTTACAGCATTTAAATCAGACGAATCAGAGGCATCCTATATAAGATATAAGGAAGCCAATAAAGCATGCAAAAAGGTGATTAGATGGGCTAAGCTAGAAAATGAGAGGGTGATTGCCAAAGAGAGCAAAACTAACCCCAAAAAATTCTTTAAGTACATAAATTCTAAAAAAAACAAAAAATGAAAACGTAGGTTCATTAAAAACAGAGATGGGAGTGTTGGTTAAGGAGGACCAGGAAAAAGCAGAAACTTTAAATAACTATTTTTCCTCAGTATATATTAAGGAGGAACCTATGGCAATGGATATACATAGGACCACTGAAAAAATTTTGCAGTCAGACTGTGATTGGATGGCTCAGGACAAGGTGCTGCAGCAACTAAATAAAGATAATGTCAACAAAGCTCCGGGGCCTGACGGTATTCACCCACGAGTACTTAAGGAGCTGAGTCAGGAAATAAGTGAACCTCTGTTTCTAATCTTTCGGGATTCTTTTCTTTCAGGAATTGTACCAGAGGATTGGAGGAAGGCAGATGTGGTTCCTATATTCAAAAAGGGTTCAAACTCTGTGCCCCGGAAATTATAGACCTGTGAGCTTAACTTCTGTGGTTGGGAAGGTATTTGAAGGGCTGTTTAGGGATAATATTCAAGAGTTCATTGGGAAGAACAGTATTATTAGCAAAAATCAGCATGGTTTTATGAAACATAGGTCCTGTCAAACTAATTTAATTGCATTCTACGGAGAAGTAAGTAGAAGTGTAGATCAGGGTGTTGCAGTGGATGTAATCTTCTTGGATTTTGCCAAGGCGTTTGACGCAGTTCCACACAATAGGTTAGTATTCAAACTGAAAGAAATTGGTCTAGATGCAAATTCTTGTTCTTGGGTAGAACATTGGCTTAGAGGTAGAGAACAGAGAGTTGTTATAAATGGTACATTTTCAAGCTGGTCAAAAGTGGTAAGTGGTGTCCCTCAGGGTTCTGTTCTGGGACCAATTTTATTCAACATATTTATAAATGACCTGGCAATAGGCGTTGAAAGTTATGTTTCTGTGTTTGCAGATGACACTAAACTAGGTAAAGTTATACAGGGCGAGCAGCATATTACTGTGCTGCAGAGGGATCTAGATAGACTGGGGGACTGGGCTACCAAATGGCAGATGAAATTCAATGTAAATAAATGCAAAGTTATGCACTTCGGGGTAGGGAATGCACAAGCAACCTACACCCTAAACGGTAGTGAATTAGGGGTAACGACAAATGAGAAGGATTTGGGAATTGTTATAGACAACAAACTAGGCAACAATGTGCAGTGTCAGTCTGCGGTTGCTAAGGCCAGTAAGGTATTGTCGTGTATAAAAAGGGGCATCAATTCGCGGGATAAAAATTTAATTTTGCCTCTGTATAAATCAATGGTAAGGCCGCACCTTGCAATTTTGTAAGGATTCAGAGGGAAATTTAAAAAATTTGTTTTTTTTTCTTCGCTAGTTTTTACTAAATTTCTCATTCTAAATTTTCAGCTAATCATCCAACTATGGTATCACAAGAAAGCTCTATCTCTCCTTGAAAAAAACAATATATAGTTTACATGGGTACACTATTCACAGGAAAGGAGTCGCTGAACTGGCATAGCGCAAAAATGGCAAAATTGCTCTGGGACTTGAGGTACCAAAACCCCCTGGGATTGAAGGGGTTAAACCAGGAAGAAGTTGTCATCTTGTCAAAGCTACTTGCGTAATGGTTCTTGGAACTGCAATCCCTACAATCACACTTGAGTTTGTTTAGCAACCTTTAGAATGTTAAATACCCTAAAGTTATATATGTCACTTTCTGCTTTGGCAGCATATGTATTCGCATTGGAACTTAAAATCCGCTGAGGTCAAATAGAGAAAAAAAAGGTCAAATAATTTATGCAGTAACTTCCAACCTGTATTGCTAAAGGGGCAACTGATCTCTGGGTTGTAATTTTTTAAATATTTTGCGCCATTAACAAAGCCTTTACATCTGTTTTCATTGTGCGTGGGTTTTTTTTGTACATTCACTTTCTGCATACATGTTTTGAGCTGCTACATTACTGGACCACTGGACTGTACTTGCACTTGAGACCAAATGTTTTCTTTATACGGCTTATATCAACTTTAGTTTCAAGCAATGTACAAAGGAGCCTGTACTATTTGCCAGCCACAGAACAATAGCTTGGAGAAAGTATGATAAAGATAGGATATTACAGGAAATTATTTAAAATGTTAATAAATCGTAAGACAAAAAGCCACATATTAATGTTAAGTTCATATCATATGAAATACAACAATTCACAGGGATTTGAGAAACTGAAGAAGCAGAAATAATCAAGGTCCCAGATGCATCTGTACCTTTCCTTATCCTGCTCACACAGAATGAAGAAATAATGCAGGACAGGGTCGTCAAAAGGACCTGTTCCAGAACTCTGCAAAATATACCTTCTGCCATTTCATCTCATTTGCAGCCCCCTTGCCCCTTGACCATGGGAACTCTCCAGGTTTGTCAACACCCGAATGGTCCAGATCGCGTGAGTGGGGTCCTGACACGCCCTACTACTCACCCATTTCCCCTTTAAATTGGGGTGTTTCCCAGGATGTCAGCGGGCACATCCACTGATGTCAGTGGGCAGTACTAGCTGTGTCATGCAAGGGTAGGCTCCGAATAATTGGAGCCCAGAAGTTTCCAGGTATGCCCTTGACTTTTGAACAATGCTTTTCATCTTTAGTATATAATCCGCTACATCCACCCATTCCCCGACAGTGGGGGGGCTGAGGTCAGTCTCCACTGTCTAGGTTTGACAGCTTTTGCTGCATTATGCAGATAGACTGTCAGGGATCTTTTGTAGGTATCTAGAGCTTCATATGCGTGGAATAATAAATTAATAATGGCATTAATTATTGATGCTTAGTAGAGCTGATTTTTTACACACCTGGAGAGACCCTCTTGGAAACTTTTGCAACTCTGTGCTCCGAAGAGGCAGCAGAAGCCCAATACGAAACTGGGTCCCCACAAGGGGAACCCAGACAAATTCCCCCCCCCTTCCCGCAAGGAAGTAGCCCCCTTTAGGCTTCACCGCCAAAAGGCAGTGTCCAAAACAAAGGTGCCAAATCGAAAAACAAAAGGTGAAACGTGGCCTCGCAAAAGGGTTTGGTGACCGTGAAAAACCAAAAAAATGAATTGGCACACGTGCTTCCACACATCGTGTTTATATAAATAATAAAAATAAATAAGGGCAGGCCATGACTGACCTAGCCAGGTTCAAAAATAAATTTCACTCCATACCCATATGGTGTGCGTTAACGCCACGGGGAGGGGCCAGACATGGCCCTTGATGCCGCTCTTGGTGTTGCTGAATGCCTCAACATCTAATGAATATCTACCAAAATCCATTAAAAAGTTCCAAATTTCAGTTGAGGGGGGGGGCAACCCGTAGGTATTCCCATCCCCTATACACAAAATAGGATTGTGAATACTGCCTCCTGTGTGATAGATCTAACGAAAAAAACAGTTGATCTTACCGGATCTAACCAATATCTACCAAAATCCATTAAAAAAATCTAAATTTCAGTTGAGGAGGGGGGGGCAGCCCATATGTATACCCACCCCCCCGCACACAAAATAGGATTGTGAATATCGACTCCTGCGTGATAGATCTAACAAAAAAAACAGTTGATCTAACCAGATCTAACGAATATCTACCAAAATCCATAAAAAAAATCCAAATTTCGGTTGAGGAGGGGGGGCAGCCCATATGTATATCCACCCCCCCGCACACAAAATAGGATTGTGAATACCGCCTCCTGTGTGATAGATCTAATGAAAAAAAACAGTTGCTCTTACCGGATCTAACCAATATCTACCAAAATCCATAAAAAAAATTCCAAATTTCAGTTGAGGAGGGGGGGCCAACTCGTATGTATACCCATCCCCCTCACACAAAATAGGATTGTGATTACCGCCTCCAGCGTGATAGATCTAACGAAAAAAACAGTTGATCTAACCAGATCTAACGTATATCTACCAAAATCCATTAAAAAATCCAAATTTCAGTTGAGGGGGGGGCCAACTCGTATGTATACCCATCCCCCGCACACAAAATAGGATTGTGAATACCGCCTCCTGCATGATAGATCTAACGAAAAAAACAGTTGACCTAACCTGATCTAACGAATATCTACCAATATCCATAACATTTTTTCCAAATTTGAGTTGAGGGGGGCCAGTCCCCCTCATTAAATATGCAATACCTCAGTAATAAGACTAGATCTAACAAAAATGTTGTCTGATCAAACCTGATCTAATGCAGAGCTATCATAATCAGTAACATTTTGTTGAAATCAGAGCTGGCCTTAGGTGTTCTGGCGCCCTGTGCGGACTACTCGTCTGGCGCCCCCCCCATCCCAAAAAAAGAAAGGAATCAAAACTTGTAACAAAACCCCAATCACTATATACTACGCCAAACATTGATGTGGTGTAGGCCTACCACTTCATTGTCTGGCTTAGTAGTAGGGATGCACCGAAACGAATTCTGGACTGAAACCAAAAGTGCAACATTTACCTGGCCGAAACCGAATATGACCCCCCCCCACACACCATAACACATAACAAAACAATTAAATAACAATATTTATATATATATATATATATATATATATATATATATATATATATATATATATGATTAACAGCAATCACATTCTTATCATGCCCGCAGATTCCAGGATGTACTCGTAGACTACTTGGCATGATAGGAGTATGATTGCCCTATGTACCCCGTCTCACTCCATTCTCCCTATCTACCCCCTCCTAACTATCTACCCTCTCCCTCTTTGAAGTTCACTTACCTTTCAGAAGTCCTGCGGTGAGGGTGCAAGGCCTCTGCCTCCCAGCTCTGCCACTGTATGGAACAGTATAGAGTGATGGGAGTTATGATGTACTTTAGAGCATAATTATATAATGAAAAATACATTGGAAATGGTACAGCATAACACCCATCACTCTCACACCCTTACCAATCCACACACATACACCAATCCACACATATACACCAATCCACACATATATACCAATCCACACACACATACACCAATCCACACACATACACCAATCCACACATATACACCAATCCACTCCACACATATACACCAATCCACACACATACACCAATCCACACACATACACCAATCCACTCCACACATATACACCAATCCACATATATACACCAATCCACACACACATACCAATCCACACATATACCAATCCACACATATACACCAATCCACACATATACACCAATCCACACATATATACCAATCCACACATATACACCAATCCACACGCATACCAATCCACACACGTATACACCAATCCACACATATACACCAATCCACACATATATATACCAATCCACACGCATACCAATCCACACATATACACCAATCCACACATATATACCAATCCACACATATACACCAATCCACACATATACACCAAACCACACATATACACCAATCCACACATATACACCAATCCACACATATACACCAATCCACACATATACACCAAACCACACATATATACTAATCCACACATATACCAAACCACACATATATACCAAACCACACATATACACCAATCCACTCTCACTGTCACTCTATGCTTTCCTACCTTTCCTCTTTCAGTTTCTTTGCCTCCTCTTCGCTCTTCTTCTTAGTTCTTCTGTCTTCTCTTCTTCCGGGTCAGAGGGCACGGAGACCGGTGGGCGCGGCTTCAGTGCTGTGCGCCGGGATCTGACAGCAAACCCCGGCGCACAGCAGCTGTTGCCGCGGGGATCACAAGGGAGCGGTATCAGAGGTCTGTTAAAGACCTCCGATACTGCTCCCTTGCGAGCCTGCTCCTCCAGCGGCGGACATTACTATCCGTCTCTGGAGGGGTGCCGGGTGCCCCCATACTGGCGGCAGCGGACCCCGCGGCGGCAGGGGCGTCGGACCGCGCTGCGGCGGACCCCGCGGCGGCAGTGTCGTCGGACCGCGCTGCGGCGTCGGCGGACCCCGCGGCGGCGCCCCCTGGAGTGTGGCGCCCTGTGCGGTCGCACAGGTCGCACACCCCAAAGGCCGGCCCTGGTTGAAATTTTTGTTGAGGGGGGCTGGCTACGGGTTAGCCCCCCCCTGAAAAAGATTGTTAATATTGCCTATTTTAGAGTAGATCTAAAGAAAAAAACAGTTGATCAAAGCTGATCCAACAAAGATCTAACAAATGCAATGATCTTTTGTAAAAATTCTTAATATGGGGGGGCTAACCCAGGGGAGGTCACATCCAATGGTATTTAGGGAGCTAAGCCTATTTCTGGCCAGACAACATTTTTTTTTGAATTCAGGTATAGTGCCAATAGACTGGCTTAAGGCAGATGTGGTACCAATATGTAACAAGGATCAAAATCTCAGCCGGGCAACTATAGGTCAGTTTGACATTCGTAGTAGGGAAATTATTTGAAGCATTGCTAAATGCATACATTTAGGAATACATCTTAAATAAGAATTTAATTAATGGAAGTGAGCATGGTTTTGTGAAAAAACAACCTAATAGCAATCTCTGTCAGTAAAAACATAGTTCTAGGAGTAGTAGTAGATGTGATCTGTTTGGACTTTGCAAAGGCTTTGCACGCAAAATGTTACTGTACAAATTGTCAGAAATAGGCTTAATGGTAAATGTATGTACTTGGATTAGAAATTGGCTAAACAATTGAATGCAAAGAGTAGTTGTAAATATAAATTTTTCAAACTGGTCCTCTTCTTTTTAATTTGTTTATTAATAACCCCCGATATTGAATTGAGGGCCATGTTTCGGTGTTTGCTGATGACACAAAATTAGGCTAATACAGTCTTACCTTGATGTTGTTTCTCTGTGGGAGGGCAAAGTAGGGTACTGGGCAGGCAAGTGGCAAATAAAGTTCAATTTAGACAAATGTAAAAGTTATGCATTATGCGGACAATAATAAAAAATCCATCATTTACTTCGAATGGTATCTCTCTTTGAAAAAAAACTACTAAGGAGAAGGATTTAATAATAATTGAAGACGTCAGAATGCCAGTCAAATAATAGAATATAACAATACTGTTTTAGAGCTTGATCAAATGAGAAATCTTACTACCTTTTGGCGTCAACTTGAATTTTTCCTCATAAATGACAATTTAAAAAAAAAAATAGCTTCATTTTATATTAATTTCAATTTTTACCTTATTTTGGATCAAAAGCAGGAAGGATTGGTAGAAGGGTTGGACTCGAAGGACTTAGGTCTTTTTTTCAACCTAAATTACTGTTAGTATGTTACCGAGAAAGTGAAATAATGCAATTTTGCAGTAGTAAATGATTATGGACACTAGATGGTGCTAAAACTCCAGGGGTTCTTTTAGTGGCAGAACACATGCTTTCATCACAATAATGTGACTTGCGACCATTGTTCAGTCTTTGTGGTGTCTGTTGAACATAGCACCCTCCTTTTCTTCAAATTACCTATTTAAGAACTAATGCTTGTCCAAGGTAATTGTGTTGTTGTTGTTGTTGTTTGTATGCTGCAACCCAGACTAGCTCCGGGATCACTTACACCATCTCAGTTATTGTCGCCAGTCTGCCTGGCACTGGTCCAGCTGAGGTACTCATGTGTTTGTCCACATAGATTGCATAGATTGCTGTTAAGAGAACTCATATTGTGTATGAGTAGCTCACTAATGTATACAGTATTTCAGGTTTCAATAGAGCATCTGGACCTCAGAGCACAGATATCCTGGGGTCATTGTTATGCTGACAGTGGAAGAGTCCCATTACAAGCAGTTCTGAGAACTTTGTACAGCGCTCATATGTACTTTAATGCATAATGCCAGATGAGGGTTGGCATACCCTGGCCTGTGGGAGGGGCAAGTAAAGCCAAATGGCCCCATTGGCATAAACAATTGTATGTATGCATAAGTGTATAGCGCTTTGAGGGTGTGTATGTCTGTATGTAATTATGTGCAAGTGTATGGCTGGGTGTGTGCATGTACGTACGATCACACATCATAATTCATGTCATCCTGCAATCAGTTTTTACAAGATTCCCTGTGCCTTTAGAGCTCACACCCCCAAAACATCAGTGAGCCACTACCATGCTTTACAGTGTGGATGGTATTCTTTTCGCTATAGGTCTCGTTGACCTCCTCCAAACATAACGCTTATGATTGTGACCATAAAGCTCTATTTTGGTCTTGCCATTCCAAATTACAGTGTGCCAGAAGCTGTGAGTCATGTCAAGGCGTTGTTGAGCATATTGTAACTGGGCTTTTTTGTTGCATTGGTGCAGTAAAGGCTTCTTTTTGGCAACTCGACCATGGAGCTAATTTTTATTTAAATCTGGTCATATTGTGCTCCTTGAAACAATCACACTGTCTTTTTCCAGAGCACCCTGTATTTCTCCTCAGTTTACCTGTGGGTTTTTCTTTGTATCCCGAACAATTCTTCTGGCAGGTGTGGCTGAAATCTCTTGGTTTACCTGACCTTAGCTTGGTATCAATAGATCCCTGCATTTTCTGCTTCATAATAAGTGATTCAACAATAGTGACTGGCATTTTCAAGGCTTTGGATGTATGTTTTTATATCCTTTAATATCTTCATAAAGTTCCATTACGCAGGTCTGCTCCCCTTGTCTCAGTATCTAGTCTTCTCAGTACATCCACGTGAGAGCTGACAAACTCATTGGCTATTTATACACCAATTGTAATTTATTATTTGTTATAAAAATAAAATATAGTTATATATTTATTGTGGCTGGATGGCCAGTTATTGAATTTGGAGTTTCTTGTCAAACATTAAAATAAATAAAAGTAGAACGTGGTTTATTGTGCCTTCTCTTTGAGGTACACAGTGCTGTGCGTCACAGTGGTAAATAAATAAATCCTACTCCATCTTGGCGACTACCTATACAAAGAATCCCCTCACTGACCAACTGGCCAGCTAATCCAGTTCCTAGTCACGGTTAACTGCCTCTCTCCCTGTTATCAGACTGATAATGCCTCCAACTGCTGACCTTTTAAACATTGCAGTGCAGGTTAATTGGATTCACCTGAAAGGGCTGACTTCCATCTATTAACCCTTTCATGCTGGGAATAGAGCGCGCTCCAATCTGCCACTGATATAGACAGATACTGGTCACTGGAAGTTCAACATAGCACCTCATGGCAAAGAACTCTCTGAGGATCTGAAAAAAAGAATTGTTGCTCTACATAAAGATGACCACTCAGAACAGGCCTCGCCATGGTCGACCAAAGAAGTTGAGTGCATGTGCTCAGTGTCATATCCAGAGTTTTTGGGAAATAGACGTATGAGCGATGCCAGCATTGCTGCAGAGGTTGAAGGGGTGGGGGATCAGCCTGTAAGTGCTCAGACCATACGCCGCACACTGCATCAAATTGGTCTGCATGGCGTCCCAGAAGAAAGCCTGCAAACAGTTTGCTGAAGACAAGCAGACTAAGGACATGGATTACTGGAACCATGTCCTGTGGTCCGACGAGACCAAGATAAACTTATTTGGTTCAAATGATGTCAAGCATGTGTGGCAGCACCCAGGTGAGGAGACAAGTGTGTCTTGCCTACAGTCAAGCATGGTGGTGGGAGTGTCATGGTCTGGGCCTGCATGAGTGCTGCCAGCACTGGGGAGCTACAGTTCATTGAGGGAACCATGAATGCCAACATGTACTGTGACATTCTGAAGCAGAGCATGATCCCCTCCCTTCAGAGACTGGGCTGCAGGGCAGTATTCCAACATGATAACAAACCCAAAACACACCCCCAAGATGACCACTGCCTTGCTAAAGAAGCTGAGGGTAAAGGTGATGGACTGGCCAAGCATGTCTCTAGACCTAAACCCTATTGAGCGTCTGTGGGGCATCCTAGAACGGAAGGTGGGGGAGCGCAAGGTCTCTAACATCCATCAGCTCCGTGATGTGGTCACGGAGGAGTGGAAGAGGACTCCAGTGGCAACCTGAAGCTCTACTGAACTCCACACCCAAGAGGGTTAAGGCAGTGCTGAAAAATAATGATGTCCACACAAACTATTGACACTTTGGGCCCAATTTGGACATTTTCACTTAGGGGTGTACTCACTTTTGTTGTCAAGGTTTAGATGTTAACGGCTGTGTGTTGAGTTATTTTGTGGGGACAGCAAATTTGCACTTATACAGTTATACAGGCTGTACACTCACTACTTTACATTGTAGCAGAGTGTAATTTCTTCAGTGTTGTCACAAGAAAAGATATAATAAAATATTTACAGAAATGTGAGGGGCCTCAGGTGAGACTGGAGGCAGACCCACCCTTCCGTGATAAATATAACCATATATACCACAAATAACATAGTAACTACACATATTAACATACTCAAAATTCTTCTATGGTTGCTCCGCTCCACAGACCTTAATTTTACATTATGTCAGAAGAGAGACCAATTATGTTACTAAGAGCATGTAAGTTAGTGAATTCCAGCCCCAAGGACAGCATTAGGCACCCCTGAGCTACAACATATGTGTGTTTTATTCACTGTTTTAAAATAAAAACTTGTAAATACAACTCTAATATCTTTAGATGTTAGTATTTTGTTTTGATACATTTCACTTACATGGATTTCATGTTTTATTTACAGTGCTGCAGAATATGATAAATAATATCCTAAATACTGGTAGTACTTCTAATACCCCCTTAGTGGCCCCCTTAATTACCCCCTTCAGATTGATAGTAGGCCCATCTGGACACACTGTGCAGCTAAGCATTTTGCAAATAATTATGCCATAACTTAAAATGTTTGAAAACTTCAAGAAGTAATTATGAGTCATTTAAAAAATCAGCGATGAAATATAGAAATGTTATCACCTCCAAAGTGAAATAAATCAGAAAAACATAAAAAAATGCTGTATGTGTATCAAGAGATTGGTGTTGGGAATTTCTTAAATGTATAGAAGGCGTATATAACACCCCAAGCTTCTATGTACTCAAAGCCATGTTATCCTAAGCCATTAAGTGGTTGGCTTACTATAAAAAAGGACAAACAATATATTCAACCCTTCAGGAACTCTAACAAGGGGGCTCAAGCCCCAGTTTGCCACCTTGCACAAACATATTAATTCACGTCCACACAGACTGACACCAACAACCAGAAACTCAACACTGACACTAACATACCTACATTCACACACACTAACCAGTATCGCTGCCAGGTTATATTGTACTATATTGGGTATCCCCAGGCACTCCAGTCTACTTAGCACCTGCAGCAAGCAAAATTGCATACAACAAAGTACATATACCTGCAGCGACAAGGCAGTGCCAGGTGAGTATCACAGAATGTGGTTCAGTGAAATGGACAGGAGAAGAGGATAAACAGGTCTAGTAAGACCAACTAAGTACTGGCAGTAGGTGTGTGCATACCGCCTTAGTATACAGAGTCACAGAGAGTTGGGTAAAAGGTAAAATTACGAAACCAAAAACAGAAACCAAGATCAAACCGTGAGCGGTGTTATAGACATAATTAAGAGAATAATGGGTCAAGGCAGGTGTGTAAAAAAGGTCACATAAGCACGTGGCTAAGGTTAATACAATAAAATTACTCAAGTAGACAGCAGCGTTTCGACCCCCACAATGGTTTTGAACTGCGGAGAGAGGAGGAAAACCTTCCATTGGAACCAGCGCAGATCATGCTTGTGCGCGAATCCCTTAGAAGCCATCACCAGGTATTCCATATGATATGTGAAGATCAACTTCTTCAGCCAAATCTGAATCAGGGGAGTGGAATGAGATTTCCAAAACTGTGGGATCAAGGCCCTGGCTGCGTTTAAAAAGTGTAGAGTAAGAAAGCGTTTGTAACTTCTGATCGGGATAGAGGAGGCCTGCAACAGGACCAACTGAGGTGACAACTGAAAGTCGGGGTCACGTACCACCTGGTAAGTATTTTAAAGGCCAATTCCTGTGTTTTGCTGGAAATAACCCCTTTATGAGTTAAGTAAGCAATATTTCTCCATTCCAAAAACTGTAGTAGTAAGGTTTAGTCATACAATCAGTGTCCAAAATGGCAGGAGAGAGAGAAGATGAGGGGTCTCCTTACCCGCATCACACAGGGTCTCAAAGGACATGAGCGGGCGCAGCACCCGGGGATCCTTGAGCAGGCCAGAAACAAAGTGTCTAAGTTGAAAATAAAAAAAAATTAAAATACTTCGGTATGGGGTGAATTATACAAAGATTGTGTAGTGGTCGCAAGGATGAACCATGTAGGTGCAGTCTGAGTACATGGGTTCTGGTTGGCAGCAGAGCGCTCAACCATGCAGCGCTCAAACCCAGAGTGAAAGCAGGGTTATGAGAGATAGGTATAAGAGGGCTAGGGTGCAAAAGGATACGTCCTCTGGTCAGTACTCTCTTGAGAACCTTTAAGGTAGGCACGATAGTTGGGTGATGTGGGATGAGCGGGAGTCGTAGCTGCTCGGGAACCCAGGGTATGATGGAGACATGTTGGTCAAAGAACAAGTGCTCGACGTGGACCCAGAGTTTAGCAACAAAGATGGACCATTCGACAATACACCTGAGGTGGGAAGCCATCCAATAGAGTTCAATATTAGGAAGCCCCATACCCCCTTGTGATTTTGGTATAGTTAAATGAGAGTAAGAGAGCCTAGGTGTCCTACCCCTCCAAACATAGCCGTTGAAGATTCTATGACAGGCCTTAAAAAAGGCTTTCGGCAAAAATATAGGGAGGGTCTGAATGGAATATAGTAATCTGGGAAGAATATTCATTTTGAGAACACCCATTTTCCCAAACCAGGAGAGATGGGGGAACGACCACCTCCTCAAATCAGTTTCAATGGAACGAAGGAGTCTAAAAAAATTAAGATTGGCAAGGTCAAGTAGATTAGGGGAGATAAAAAAGCCCAAATATTTGATGGTATCCATACGCCATTGAAAGGGGAAGGAGTTAGCACAGCGAATTTGAAGCAAATGTTAAGCCCAATGATGTCCGACTTTTGGAGATTGATTTTGTAATTGGAAATAGCCTGGAATTCCCTCAATTCCTTAAGTACATGAGAGATAGAGTCAAATGGGTTCCACGGGAAACACAACATATCATCTGCATAGACTAAAACCTTACGTTCAATTTCCCCTATCGGCAAGCCCTAAATTGAAGGGTTGAGACGAATTGCGTTATGCAGTGGCTCCGTGGACAGGATAAATAATAATGGTGAAAGGGGACAGCCCGGGCGGGTAACATTTGACAGGGCGACCCGACCCGACAGGACTCTATTGACTCTGACCTGGGCCGTCGGATTGGAGTATAAAGATTTAATCATAGTTAAATAGATGGGACACAGACCAGCCCTATCCAGCACCGCAAACAAGAAGGGCCAGGCCACCCTGTCAAAGGCCTTCTCGGCATCCATAGACACCAGCACAGTCGGACATTTGTGATGTTAGGAATAAGCGATAAGATTCAAAAGTCTAATCGTGTTGTCACTTGCCTCTCTACCTGGGACAAAACCCACCTGATCAGGGTGGATAAGAGAGTGGATCAGAGGTTGGATTCTAAACGCCAATATTTTAGCCAATATTTTCAAGTCAGTGTTTATCAGCGAAATTGGCCGATAGCTGCCACAGTATTCATTGTCCTTGTCAGGTTTGGGGACTACAGTTATCACAGAAGTATTTGAGGAGGGGTGGAACGGTATTCCATCGGAAAGGGCACCAAAAAGTTTTAGCAATTGAGGGCCCTGGACCGGGAAGAACTTCTTATAATAAAACGGGGTAAAACCATCTGGGTCTGGGCATTTACACTGGGGAAGGAGTTTGATAACCTGATCCAGCTCCTC
Organism: Spea bombifrons; assembly: GCF_027358695.1. NCBI lineage: Eukaryota > Metazoa > Chordata > Amphibia > Anura > Pelobatidae > Spea > Spea bombifrons. The sequence continues at coordinate 62,518,155 of NC_071088.1, read as the reverse complement.
CATGGTGGGGGCATCTAGCATCGCCCTATCATCCCTTGAGATCTCAGCTTTTTGATACTTAGACAAATAAGCATCTATGGCGTCCTGCATGGAATCACCCGGGGAGGAGGGCAGATTGTACAAGTTTTGGTAGAAGGACTGAAAACATTGTGGAATTTTCTCAGAGTGATAGTGTTAGGACCCCTTGGTGTCCCGGATTTTAGGTATGTATGTAGTCGAGTGTTTGTGTAGAAGGGCTCTGGCCAAAGACTTTCCGGGTTTATCCCCCAGTTCGTAAAAGTGTTTTCTCATTAATAAGAAATTCTGTTTGACCTCCTCATTTAAAAGGGAAGCCAGGTGATCCCTCAATGTCTGTAGTTGGAGTAGATGGGTAGCGTCACCAGTACATTTATGTTGCATTTCTAAGCGTGCAATGCGTTAAGTAACATTTAAGATATTTGCCAATTCTAGTTTTTTGTTTTGAGAGCCCAGCTGAATCAAGTGACCCCTGATAACCGATTTGTGGGCCTCCCAGACGGTGGGGAAAGAAGTGTTCTCCTGGAAATAGTTACGGAGATGATTCGATAAGTCCGTTATATCCTGAGGGTTCCCCAATAGGTTTTCGTTTAATCTCTAGGACCACAGTCTTGTAGGCAAGCTTGGGAGTTTAATGGAAAGATGGACGCGGGCATGGTCGCTAAGTGTTTGGACTCCAATGTCTGTAATAAGAGAGGCAAGTGGTGATGGGAGAGAAAGAACGTATCAATTCTAGTGTATCTGTTGTATAGGGCCGAAAAATAGGTATAGTCTCGGTCCCTAGGATGCTGTGCCCTCCACACGTCAACCAATTGATTGAGGTGCAATTGGTGTTTCACCTTGTTGATGTTTGAAATATGGGATGTCGAGACCGAACAATCCAATTTAGGATTCAGGACAATGTTTAACCCTCCCCCCCTTGTACAGTGAGACCCTCTTGAAGACAGATAACTTAGCTAATACTTGCACCAGAAACGCAGCCTGATTCTTATTAGGGGCATAGATATTAACAAGAGTGACCTTTTGTTGACTAATATAGCATTTGATAAAGAGACATCGTCCCTCAGGGTCCCGCCAAACCTCAAGCTCCCTAAAGGAGATATGTTTATGAATGAAAACAGCAACCCCTTTGGTTTTTTAATTCGGACAACTGGCGTAATACACCGTATGAGAATATCTGTCAGATAATTTGAACTGTTTCACGGCCAGAAAATGTGTTTCTTGAATGTAAGTGATCTTAGTTTTCATAGATCTTAAGACATAGAGCAATTTGGACTGTTGCTGGGGTTTGTTAAGACCTCTGACATTAAGAGAGGTAAATTGTATTATCTCAGGAGACATAGAGAAAGTGGCAGGGACCCCTCAGGAAACGTGACAACACCGCTCACCAGAAAAAAGAAAACAGAAACCCATAACAACAAAACAAAACCCGAAACCAAGACGAAGCAATCGTCCAATGCAGAAGCATTGATATTTGAACCAGTAGATCGAGAATACGATCTGAGACCAAGACCTCCAAACAAGACGCTTGGGGACGACAGGCTCTGTCAGGGCAGCAGGAGCTAACAAATACATGAGATGAAACAATCATTATTCAAAGCATAAACCTTCCTTATTTGTGAGAAAAAGGGTAAAAACAGAATTCAATAAACAAACTATATAGCATGTATATAGTGAACCGAAGAAGAAGAAGGTGTGAGGATCAGGAGTGCCTGAAAAAAAAAAAGATGTGTGTATATTATCTCCAGAAGGAGGTGTTTCGCGGGTAGCAGAGGAGGGAATGCGCGTGAGATAACTCACCACCAAAACCGGGAGGTCGTAAATTAGTGAACATTTGTTATATCAAATACAGCGAAGTAGCAATGATGCAAAATATAAGCAAGAATATGATAATAAATGACCAGACCCTAAGTGGCGAACAGTAGAAGCATGCGGCACAATAAACAGACCGTAAGCCCTTAGCAGGGTTATAACATAAAAAGCGCTGCAAATAGAAGTGTATAGAGCCGCTATCAGGAGCAGCCGAGAGCCTAGCATCATGATATAAGAGCCAGCAGTAGACCGATAAAAAGGAAACATAAAATACAGCTGAAAATAAAAAGAAGAAGGCACATAAGCACCGCTCACAACTTGTCCTCCACGAAGCGTTCCACTGATTCCTGTCAGTGACGTCTGATCAAGGCAGATTGCGTAGGAAATGTTCAGGGGCAGGTGATCCAGAGAAGGGAAGCGAGGAGATGGAACGCGGGATAAAGGCAATCTGGACCTAAACACTGGGTAAGCGAGATCCTGAGAGTATCGGAGATGGACTTGGTATGTTCCTCGTAGGCGAAAATTAACAAGAAGAATCTTCAGTTGGAGATGAAAAAAAAGGAATCACCGTAGATGAGATGATGGGTGGATAGGGTGCAGCAATCAGGCAGACGTTGGATCTTTCAAGTTGCGCTGGCGTTTGCGACTGTTATGGTCTAGCTGCTTTTCTGCTGCATTGCTGGAGGCTATACAGCCTCGCTGGGTTGCCATGGCTACACTCCTGTCACTCCTGTGACTCAGCCCATTGTCCAGCCCACAGCCAGCCCTTTTTGGCTATTTAAGCAGCTAAACTTCACTTCCTCCTTGCCCTTGTGTTGTTTCCGGCTGCAAGTGCTATTGCTGTGTTCCTGTGTTCCTGTGTTCCTGAATTCCTGTGTATGACCTGGCTTTCTCTGACGTCCATCCCGGCTCCTGATTCCTGGCTTTTTCCTGACTTCGCTGATCTCTGTATTCCTGACCCCGGCTTGTCTGAGTATCTGTCTTGGTTCCTGACCCCGGCTTGTCTTTTGGTATATGCTTTTGGATCACGATTTGGCTTTGTTCACTATTGTCATTACAATACTGGTGATTGCATTTTACGTTTTGTGTCCGTCTGGTTCCTGGTCCCTAACATTACACAAGGGCCATGAACCCAGAAGGGGCAGGCAATCCACCAAATGTTTTTACCAGGCTGGACCAGGTAGACCAGCGCATGGACCAATTTGCGCTAGCTCTCCAGACCTTGTTGCTCCGTACTGCACATCTGGTTCTGCCAGGTCAGGTCCCCACGGCACAGGCTGCCTCTACACCTGCTGCTGCTTCCGCTCCGTCTGCCACTGGTGATTTTAATACTGCCAGAGGCTTGACAGGGTCTGCTCCGCTTCCCGAACGTTATGGGGGCGACCCTAATTTGTGCAGAGGTTTTCTGAACCAGGTCAGTATCTATCTGGAGATGGTACCTCAGGCCTTTCCGTCTGACAGGAGTAAGGTGGGCTTCGTGATTTCTTTACTCTCAGACAGGGCCTTGGCATGGGCGAATCCCCTTTGGGAGACACAGAAACCTTTAGTACACAATTACCCTGAGTTTGTTGCGTCTCTAAAACGGGTATTTGATGTACCGGCACGCTCTGCTTCGGCTGCCAAACTATTAATGTCCATTCGGCAGGGTACAAGGACGGTTTCGGACTATGCTATTGAGTTTCGCACCCTGGCCGCTGAGGTTGGTTGGAATAATGAGGCTCTCGTGGCTGCTTTTTCTAATGGGCTCTCGGATATACTTAAGGATGAGATTGCGGCCCGGGACCTTCCCAGTGATTTGGAGGAATTGGTCTCTTTTTGTATCCTTATTGACTCACGAATCCGTGAGAGACCATCCTTCCGGGAGCGCCTGCGGAGGCCTCCTATACGCTTAGCCCCGAGCTTTTCATTCCCACCCGTGCCTCCCTCTCCTCCCATGCCTCCTGGTCTCGACACTCCGGGCTTTGTGGAACCCATGCAGCTTGGATTTACTCGTCTCTCGGTTGAGGAGAGGGCCTTTAGGAGGAGGGAGGGTCTCTGTCTTTACTGTGGTAAAGCAGGGCACCTGCTGCGAACTTGCCCTACACGTCCGGGAAAACGCCTGCACCTAAGGCTCCAGAGGGGACAGTCCTTAGGTGGCGTCTCGGCGTCCCCAGATGTCCAGAAGGATAAACCTCTAGTCTCGGTGGGTCTCACTTGGGGCAAGATTTCTGTCATTTCAGAGGCACTCATTGACTCGGGGGCAGCGGGCCTTTTTATTGACAGCACCTTTGCTCAGAAGCACTCTATTCCGTTGCAGCTTCGGACTGCTCCGCTTGCCATTGAGGCGATCGATGGCAGACCGTTACAGCCCCCGCAGGTCACCCATGAAACCGCTCCTTTGTCTATGGCTGTCGGGGCTCTCCATCATGAAATAATTCAACTTCAGGTGATACACTCTCCTCATTATCCTGTGGTTTTAGGATATCCATGGTTGCGCAAACATAATCCCGTGTTTGATTGGGTAAGGGCCGAAGTCTTGGCATGGTCGCCTAATTGTTCCAAAACATGCCTAGGGAGAGTGGTGAAGGTGCTAACCACTTCTCCGGTCTCTTTGTTGCCTGAGGAGTATCAAGAGTTTCATGATGTTTTCGATAAGGGCCGGGCTGGTGAGCTCCCACCTCACCGCCCGTACGATTGCGCCATTGAGCTGCAACCTGGTGCCATACCCCCTCGAGGTCGAGTCTACCCATTATCTGTCGCAGAGAATAAGGCCATGGAGGAGTATGTTGCGGATGCGCTGTCCCGGGGGTTCATCCGTAAATCCTCTTCCCCTGCTGGGGCCGGATTCTTTTTTGTGAAAAAGAAGAGCGGCGAACTGAGACCCTGTATAGATTACAGGGGGCTCAACCGTATCACGGTTAAAAATGCCTACCCGATTCCACTCATTACCGAGTTATTCGATCGCTTAAAAGGGTCCAAGGTATTTACAAAGCTCGACCTGCGAGGGGCGTATAACTTAGTAAGGATAAAGGAGGGCCACGAATGGAAAACCGCGTTTAACACCAGGAGCGGGCATTATGAATACCTAGTAATGCCCTTCGGTCTCTGCAATGCCCCCGCGGTTTTCCAGGAATTCATAAATGATGTCCTAAGGGACATGCTCCAACAATGTGTGGTGGTATACCTAGACGATATTTTGATCCATTCCACCTCCATAGAAAGCCACCACGCTGATGTAGCCCGAGTCCTACAGAGGTTACGAGAGAATAATCTCTTTTGCAAATTGGAGAAGTGCGAATTCCACCGCAAGCAGGTCACCTTTCTAGGGTACGTAATTTCAGAGGTCGGTTTCGCTATGGATCCTGAAAAACTCTCGTCTGTTCTCGAGTGGCCACGACCTGTAGGTCTCCGCTCCCTTCAACGGTTCCTCGGCTTCGCTAACTATTATAGGAAATTCATTCGGAATTTTTCCTCTATTGTTAAGCCTCTTACGGACATGACCAAAAAAGATGGCAATGCCTCTCTTTGGTCCCCAGGGGCCATCAAAGCTTTTGAGTCATTGAAGGCCGCTTTCGCCGCAGCTCCTGTTTTGGTACACCCGAAGCCCGAACTTCCCTTCATACTTGAGGTCGATGCGTCTGAGACAGGGGTAGGCGCCCTCCTGTCTCAACGTCCTACTCCTGAGAGCCAGTTGCACCCATGTGGGTACTTCTCCAAGAAGCTAGGTGCTGCGGAATGCAACTATGAAATTGGTGACCGTGAGTTGCTTGCGATAATACTGGCTCTCAAAGAATGGAGGCATTTGCTTGAGGGAACTTCTGTACCAATCCTAATTCTCACGGATCATAAAAATCTCACCTACCTGTCCGAGGCTAAACGCTTAACTCCGAGGCAGGCCCGTTGGGCATTATTTTTATCCCGTTTTAATTATGTGGTCTCGTACCTGCCGGGGACCAAAAATGTCCGGGCCGATGCTCTCTCTAGACAGTTCTCGAAAGCTAAAGAGGAGTGTCCTCCTAGTCCGATTATTCCCCCGGACCGAGTACTGGCTACCATACGTACCAGCATAACATCTCCCCTCGGGGACAGAATACGGGCCGCTCAGGTGGATGCACCTGCTGAAACCCCCTCAGGGCGATGTTTTGTACCTGTCAACCTGCGTACCAAGTTACTTTCCACCTATCATAATCCTAAATCAGCAGGTCATCCCGGGAAGAACCAACTTCTCTGGTCGGTTTCCCGTCTCTACTGGTGGCCAGGCATTAACAAAGATATTGTTGCCTTCGTAGCAGCCTGTCCAGTCTGCGCGCAGACTAAATCACCCCGTCACCTTCCAGTGGGCCTTCTCCAACCCATACCTACTGGTGAGAGGCCATGGTCTCACCTTGCCATGGATTTCATAGTCGACCTTCCGCTGTCTAACGGTAACACAGTTATCCTCATGGTTGTTGACCGGTTTTCTAAAATGATACACTGCATACCATTCAAAAAGCTCCCTTCCGCTAAGGAGTTGGCTACAGTTTTTATCAAGGAGATCTATCGGCTACATGGGGTTCCCAAAGTCATACTTTCTGACCGGGGTAGCCAGTTCGTCTCGAGATTTTGGAAGGCCTTCTGTGCGCAACTGGGTATCCAACTCTCCTTCTCCTCGGCCTACCACCCACAATCTAATGGGGCTGCGGAAAGGGCCAATCAGGGCTTGGAGCAATTCCTGCGGTGCTACATCTCGGACCACCAAAATAACTGGTCGGATCTGCTACCCTGGGCGGAATTTGCTCATAATAGTGCTGTCTCGGCCTCTACCCGGTTCTCCCCTTTCATGGTGAATTATGGGTATCAGCCCTCCATGATTCCTGATAATTTCACTTCCCAGGGGATTCCGGCACTGGAGGATCATCTCCAGCAGATCCGTTCCACATGGGTGCAGGTTCAGGAGGCACTTCAACGCTCACAACAGTGTCAGGAGCTCCAGGCTAATCGTAAACGCCTACCCGCGCCTTCCTATCAGGTCGGGGAGAGGGTCTGGTTATCCTCCAGAAATCTCCACCTCCGGGTGCCCTCCCAGAAACTGGCTCCCCGGTATGTGGGGCCTTTCCGTATCCTTCGACGGGTAAACCCTGTGGCCTATGCCCTGGATCTTCCTTCAAACATGCACATCCACAATGTGTTCCATGTCTCTCTGTTGAAACCTCTGATCTGTAATCGTTTTACTACAGTCACTCCTCACCCCCGTTCGGTGACCGTAGACAACCATGAGGAGTTCGAGCTCCGCTCCATAGTCGACTCTCGTTGGTTCCGTGGGAAGCTCCAGTATTTGGTCCATTGGAAGGGGTACGGTCCAGAGGAGAGATCTTGGGTTCCAGCCTCAGATGTCCATGCTCCCGCTCTCCTTCGTGGCTTTCACTCGCGTTTTCCCCTCAAACCCGGCCCTGCTCCGCGGGGAGGGGGTCGTTGAGGAGGAGGTACTGTTATGGTCTAGCTGCTTTTCTGCTGCATTGCTGGAGGCTATACAGCCTCGCTGGGTTGCCATGGCTACACTCCTGTCACTCCTGTGACTCAGCCCATTGTCCAGCCCACAGCCAGCCCTTTTTGGCTATTTAAGCAGCTAAACTTCACTTCCTCCTTGCCCTTGTGTTGTTTCCGGCTGCAAGTGCTATTGCTGTGTTCCTGTGTTCCTGAATTCCTGTGTATGACCTGGCTTTCTCTGACGTCCATCCCGGCTCCTGATTCCTGGCTTGTTCCTGACTTCGCTGATCTCTGTATTCCTGACCCCGGCTTGTCTGAGTATCTGTCTTGGTTCCTGACCCCGGCTTGTCTTTTGGTATATGCTTTTGGATCACGATTTGGCTTTGTTCACTATTGTCATTACAATACTGGTGATTGCATTTTACGTTTTGTGTCCGTCTGGTTCCTGGTCCCTAACAGCGACATTGCGTCAACGTGTACCTTAGGGAGACCGAGATGGTCCAGAAAGTCCGGGACGTCAGAAGCTATGGTATGGCCGTCTCCTCTGACTAGCAGAGCCGCCGGGAAACCCCACTGGTAGGGGATCGACAAACGTCGCAATGTTTCAGTAACGGGGCATAGAGAGCGCTGGAACTGCAGCGTTTGTGGCGAGAGGTCGGGAAAGAGCAGGATCTTGTGTCCTTTCCAAGAGACCGAGTTCGTAGGGCGGTAGTTGGAAGTGGTTGAAGAAGACCCGAGGGTCTAGAATGCATGTCTTTAGCCCTGGCACATGTAACGCAGGAGGATACATATGATTGGACGTCTTGTTCAATGTCAGGCCACCAGAAGGAGCGTTTTATAAGGTCTTTGGTGACCCGAATACCTCCATGCCCAGCAGCCGGGATATCATGATGAAGTTGCAGGATCTGTAGGTGGACTTCGGGCGGAACATACCGTATTGGCTCGAGTATAGGCCGCACCCGAGTATAGGCCTCACCCTAAAAGTTAGGTGCTTTTTTAAAGGTAAAAATTTAATTTAAAGTGTAATAGATACGCTGCCACTCTACCCCCTTAGACATGCTGCCACTCTGTGTGTGTCCCCCCCCCCGAGATATACTGCGATTCTGTGTGCCCCCCCAGGATATGCTGCCACTCTGTGTCCCCCCCGAGATGTGCTGCCACTCTGTCCCCCCCGAGATGTGCTGCTATAAGTCTAGAGCATTAGAAGGCACAGGAGGGGAGTTTACAGTCTTTACACCTTTGAAGGTCCTAAAATATCATATTCAGAATATAGATTTAACAAACTGGACCCTAAACAATATCTTGACACTTGGACATCTTAAACCGAATGATTCGCTTTTAAGTTTTGTAGAAATACAGTCTAGGTTTACGCTTCCTGATAATTAACTATTTTCTTATCTTAGACTGAAACATTTTCTGAAATCCCAGGTAGTCCATCCACCTTCGCAACTGGATATTAGTTAAGACGGCAGTTCACTCAATTAATATCCAGGAGATGTTTTTTAAAATGCTACATCGATGGTATTTAGTTCCTTCTAGCTGTCCCCGTCCATTCCTACACTTTGCTGTTTCATCTGGGCCTACCTTCTTCATGCAGTTCACGCAAATTATTGGCAGTTAACATCTTATTATCTATAAAAATTTGCCTGGCTAGATCTTGGAGGAAAGAGGAAGCTCCTACTTGGAATGAGATTATAAATCAAATTTCGTTTCAAGCAAATATGGAAAGATATTTTTATTCTCCGAATCAAAATCTCTCTAATTATAACGGTCTTTTGCCTATATTCAAGGCACTCACGCTTATAATTCCAATTCTATTACTTAGATATTTTTCGTTTTCGGACGCAAATCGTATTCTCCTTAAGCTTTTTTTCCGCCATTCTTTTATTTTTTTTAACACCCCAATGGGTTTAGTATCCTAGAGATATTTTCCAGTCATTGATAACTAACTTCTGCCCCTCCCCCCATTGCCACTGATGAATTTATACGTCCTGTATGAATGTCTGTGTGCTAATAAGTATGTTTAATATATAAACTAGGTTAGGCCCATTATGGTCCGTTTTCCTTTGTTTTTGTTTGTTTTGTTTTTCAAGCCCCATTCAGAATTTGCTTTTGGCATCCTCTATGGTCTATGCTCTAACTTGTTTGCATGAGCAATTATATATCTGTTCTGTATATATCTGTTCGTGACCCGAGGACCTCAGGGATGCCTTGTGGAGTCATTTGTAATATTGTTCCTGCAGGTTTAAACAGTGGACTGCCATGCCTTGTGCCAGTTTTGTCTGGAGACCTCTTCCCATTTTTGAATGGCTTTTATTTTTTCAAGGGGTGTAAAACTAGCTAATAACTTTGTTACTTTTGATAGTATGTTGGTTTGGGGAGATTCTAGAAAGTGCTAGTCCCATTGCATGTTCTTGAGGGCCTATTATTCCTTGTATTTACTGGGTATTTCTTATCAGAGCTGCTAGGGGTTCCATGGTTAGGGCATAAATCAAGGAGGCCAAGGGGCAACCCTGACGGGTGCCATTTTTAATGTTGAAAACATTTTAGTCAATTGCGATTCCCTTTATCCTAGCTCTAGGAGTAGACTATAGGGCCATAATAGATCTTTTAAACCAACCGTTTAATCTAAATGGTCTCCTCCATAAGTTTATGGAGGAGACCATTTAGATTAAACGGTTGGTTTAAAAGATAACAAGTTAACTCTGTCAAATGTCTTTTTTGTGTCTGAGGCTAATAGAACGGAGGGGATTTCTTCTAATATATTGAAAACCCTACATGTGTTACCCTCTCCCGATCTACCTGAAATGAAGCCGGTTTGGTCCGGGATGATCTTATTGAGTCTATGAGCTAATGAGCTAGAGAAATAGGCCTATAGTTAGTGACTGATGTCGGGTCTTTCCACCGGTTTCAATATGGGGGTTATGGAGGCCTCCACTATTTCTACTGGAAAATCCCCAAAGTCTCCCACTGCATCAAAGTCTTTTAAGGATCAGGGTTACGACCGGATCTAAAATTTCTATTAAACAGTGATGAGAATCCATCAGGACCTGGAGCTTTACATGACTTCAAGGTATTGTTTCCCTGATCTCTATGTCAGAGAAGGGCTGATTTAACAATTCTAGTTTATCAGTTGTTAGACGAGGGAGAGCAAGTTTCTCTAAAGAAAGATATTTGTGCTTTAGTGTTATCTGCAAATTATAAAGGGCAAATGCTGGTATTTTACCACCAGCCTTTATCAAAGTTTGCAGCAGTAGTATTTTTTGTGTCTATTTTTCCCACACACGTAATTTAGGTAAAATTTACAGCTCCTGGTATGTCACTGTCACACAACACCGTGATATGTGTTCATCTGAGTACAGCAATACCCCACATGCATGGGTTTGCCAGGTAGTTTAGGGGCTAAAAGGCCACATTTGGGATGTGTGCATTTTTAAGTTTGAAATTTGACACATGGTCATCCTGCCCCTGTGCTAATTGGGACATTTGTTGAACCTGGCCAATTCAATTTACCCTTTCAAATCATATATTTATGGGGTGGCAGAGTGGCATATAGGTGGGTATACTGCTTATCTGGGAGGCAGAGTGGCAAGTTAAAGGAAATAAAAACAAAAAATGCATTTTTCTCAATCATAGTTTTTATTAATTGTGAAAAAAGTTTACATGTGCACTAATATTTACTAGTAAAACTTTTTTTTCTATAGAGTTATATTTAGGCTTTTTTCCTAAATTAATATTCTAATTTTAGGGGGTCATCCTATAATCAGGTTTGTTTTAAAATAATCACATTGTGATTAGAAAGCTGGGCTCAATTGACTTGCATGGTTGAATGTAGTACCTGTATTCAACCTGCAAGGGGAGCCAGAGTTACATAGGCTGAAAAAAAGACATGCGTCCATCAAGTTCAGCCTTTCCTATATCTGTTAATTTGTTGCTGTTGATCTAAAAGAAGGCAAAAAAAAACCCCAGTTTGGCTCTTTCCAATTTTGCACTAACCAGTGAAAAAATGTCAGATTTCTCCTTGGATCAATAAGCAGTTTCCCCATAATTAAAGATTATATCCCCGAGTATTGTTTTTCCAAGTATTCATCCAGTTGCTCTGTAAACGTCTGAACAGACTCCGATAAAACCAAATCTGCAGGCAGATAATTCCACATGCTTATTGCCCTTCCTGTGCTTTAAAAAAAAAAAAAAAAAAAAAAAAAAAAGAACCCTTTCCTTTGCCTTAGACTAAATCTCCTTTCTTCCGGTCTAAATGCGTGACCACGTGTCCTATGCATAGTCCTGTTTATGAACAGGTTTCCACACAATGGTTTGTATTGGACCCTCCTGGAGTTTTTTTTTTTTCTTTTCCCTTCTTATTTTAAAAGATGCACCGCCATCTGGCAAGTGGCAAAGTATCTTGCAGTGGCAGTTGTGACTGCTCTCCAGAGCAGTCACATCACGCCCTGGGGTGGGTGTTGAGTGTTATTGAATGCTATCAAGGCAGTTGATTGCCTCCTAAACTGGGAGTCGACCGCCAGAGCATGGTGGACGTTGATGCCCGAGGGAAGGGCCAGACATGGCACCTGATGCCGGTCTCTGCATTGCTGAATGCCTCAACATCAAGGCATTACAGCAACATCATTTGGGTGAAGAAAGCGAACGTAGATCGCTTTCTACACCCTTTTAAAGTCATGACGGTCCTGGCATGTCAATTGTTGCTAACAATGTTTTTGTGCGACGTGCCTGGACAGTCAATTGTCGTCAAGGGGTTAAAGCGATCACGTGCACTGAACTGCAGGGAATTGGCTGCAGCACAATTGTCATCTACTGCTCGCCCGCATGATCCCGGCATGCAGAGAAATGCGGGATCGCACAATAGTGACGACGTACCAGGTACGCAGTGGAACTGCTGGGACCACTTCCCCACGACTTACCAGGTACATCTGTGGACGCAAGGGGGTTAAGCCAGTAGTAATATGTAAGGGATGGATGTGGCCCACTACAACATAAAAAAAGATCACCACAAATGTATGCATGGTTTCCCATCATTCTATCATGCCTATGAGTAGTGCAGTTTGGCACAGAATACATAAGGCTTGTTACCCCCCATCTTTATCTCTTCCTGGCTTGATAACTTTTACAAATAAATCCTCATATGCCACAGCTATCCAGACTTCTTTACTCTGTTACTGGGTCTACCCAGTAAACCTAAAACCATTAACAGTTTACGTTAATTAAAAAATAGCAAGGGGATGCTAAGATGAGCAATCTTTTTACGTTTCATTTTATTGCATTCTTTCAAGTTCCATGGTTTTTGTGCTTCTGTGCAGATTGAAATTAATTTCAATGGGAGCACCTTCCTGTCACCTTAAGCAGAAAATGATTTTTTTTTTTTTAATTTAATAGCTGTATACTCAATGGAGTAGCACAGACCTCCATGGCAGCCCCAAAATACACTACAGCAGAGCATCACCAAGTGTCTCCTCACCAAACATCTTCTCACATCTGCACCTCTAGCCACACCCCCAAAGGTGCCCCAGTGTCATCTGAAACCGTTACCATGTAGAATGTTTTTTTTTTTAAGAACTTTGTAATGGCTGAAATATCATAAAATGATAAAATATTTTATTAACATTCTATGAGCAATGATGGAGTCTTATTAGCAATGTGCAAGTGTCTAGAATGAGAGGAGCAACAGGAAGCAAACATTCCTCCCTATGCCAGTGCATGTTCCAACACCTGAATCCTGGTGGAGTAGTGAGAAGTTAAACAGCAAGCATTCGTATAACACTGTCAAGATCTCTTAAATATTGGCACCAGCGAGCAAATACTGCAAGTAGAACAGGCCCATGACAAAAGTGGTCAGTGGTTGAGGTAGTTGTGCTGGAGTTCTTGAAGTTCCTGGGAACCCTTAATTGAACATCTGCTTGTTAGTGTACAATGTGCTCAGTCTGATGGATCCTGGCACTCTTGACAATCTCTCATGTCTTCAGAGTAATTTTCTATTTGGATGGTCGTGGTGTGAAAGTGAAATTTCTCCTGCAGCACAGTATTGGCCTCTTTCAAAACTACTTGGGAATCTGCATCTGCATCTGGAAAATAGTTTAGATTGAGGTTTAAGAGCAAGTATGGCTCAAATGCTAGCAATTCTTTTTATATACTTAACATTATAATTTCCACTGGTTAATGATTTACACACATCTTCTACCCAAAACATGAGAGCTTCACCAGGCTGTGTTGTGATTTTCCAAAACAGAACATGCAAATGGCCAAACTGATCAGAGTTTCTGTAAACCATAAGCTTCTTTTCTTAATAAGATACACTAGGCGGGAATAAATCTAAAATTACTATATTGCCAAACTAAATCCTAAATAATCTTATCCACTAGAAAAGTATGTTGCGGCATAGTGTTCTGGTGTATCAAGTGATACCCGAAGAAGCCATCATGGCAAAACACGTCAGGTTCTTCTAGCCTTAACGTCCACATTCATGTTACTTAGCACTTAACATTCTTTATTCATAATTTAGATCAATTTTTTATTGATAGGGACACACCAATTGCTTTACAACCTCCTGCACTGTAGGCAGACATTTTAATTCTTAATAGATAGAAAGGCAGGGAGGAAGGTGCAGTTGCATACAACTTTCCCTTAGGTGTTATTAGTTAACCCTTACTTTAATACAAGAAGTCACTACTGCAGCTATGTAATGGTCACTGGCTTGTGTTACAACTTAACAGATAACTGTATGCACCAGTACATCAAGCTGCAACATACTTTTAAAGTGGATAAGGATATACGATTCAGTCATCTAGGGTTACTCTCTTTGGAAGAGTTAGGGTTATAAATTGGGGATTTCTTCCTTATGTTTTCTCTGAAAAGGCAGTAAAGTTGCAAACAAGCAAACAACCATAAATTACGGAACCATATTCATGTACATGAGCCTAAAGCCCATCAAAAGATCCATGAAGGCCTTCTATTTGCTAATGGGTTAAGATGTAAATACTTGTTACTTACGAAAGCATACTAATAAACAATTTGCTGTAAAAGAAAAGGATGAGATGTTCCTTACTGATTGCTATGTGAACAGACAGGACAGGTTGGGACACTGTAAGAGCCCAGATGTGCAGGCTATGAAGCGCTTTCACCCCATTGATGGACAGCAGAGTATCTTTAACCAAGTTAAAGTCCACTCCTTTGGGGGTACCTGTAAAACAATCAGTGAAAATTGAGGTAATTCCTTAAACAATGACTCCACAGTCAACACTTCAAAGCCTTTCCCTTTCTTACCTTCCATCAGTACCAACAAAACATCTCTGAGGATGGTGAGTGTAGTCCCCAAGACCAAAACAGAGAACAGGAACGTGCAGATGGGATCAATCATTTTATACTCTGGCTGGAAAGATATGAAGGTCGGCACATTCTAACAATGCATATGTGCTTGCAACAATTGATTCCGTAGTCGATATTAACTAAACATTCAACTTGTATTTTCCACCAGAACACAAGTCTAAGTCTGCTCAAGCTAATACATGCATCTATCATTGCCCCTTAGTTTTCATCATACATACCATTTTAATCACACTCCACACATACACAAATCACTGAAAGAGAAAACTCCCACAGGAATTCAAATGCTTGTGCAAAATCAAAAAGAATGAGACTATACCATGAAGGAAACAATCTATAGTTTGTGAACAATGGGTGGCATCGTATGTTTAGTATTCATGCATAGAAGTTACTGGAATATTTCTTACGCTACATTAACAGCCAGCTAGGCACCCTGATTTTCCATACCTTGAAATATATTACAAAAGCAGCAGTTAGAACCCCAACACTCTGCAGGAAATCTCCTAGCACATGTATGAAGGCAGCCCGGACACTGGGGTTATGGTGGTTTCCAGAACTGTGTGAGTGACTGTGTGAGTTACTATCACCATGGCTATGCCCATGTCCTGTTTGATGAAGGATCAGGCCCATTCTGAAAGACAAAAAGCACACAACCAAATTGGAAGCATGTCTGGGGCCACAAAGTAATCGAGGGATAGACTGGGAGGTGTAAAACCCATTATCTTTCAAATCCAAATTATACTGTACGTCCACACACTTACATAATATTTACAGCTACAGCACAGGCTGAGGTGATAAGCATTGTTGTTTCTTCAATTTCATATTGTCCAGAAATCAAACGTTCAACAGCCAAATACACCAGGACGCCAGTCACAACCCAGATGGACAGGACAGAAACAAGAGCTCCCAAAATCTCTGAGAACAAGAACAGACCATGATGGCAAACATTCCTTGTTTAATCTTATTAAACACCACATAGTAATCATGTTTAATATATGATGCCAGTCTTGTGAAAGCAAGAGCACCATCCACTCTCCCAAGAGTTATTCTGTCACCAAATACCTCCATACCTGCACGGTGCCAACCAAAGTTCATTGTTTTTGTAGCTGGACGTGAAGACACCCACAGGGCAAACAAACTTATCATCATGCTGGCAAAATCAGTTAGAAGGTGGGCAGCATCTGTCATGATTGCCAAACTCTGTGCCAGGTATCCCCCTGCCAAAAGAAACATAGCTAGTGATCGTGAAAAGGTCAATTTGCTAGGATATAGACACACAAGGGCTTCAAGACCCAAGGGCTCCAGGTTTACTGTAGTCCTGGTGGTTTGGTTAAGCTGCCAGTCAGATCTATTCCTTCTCATTGTTATTTGCACATGCCAACAGTGTTCTATTTGTGTAGATTTTCCTGCTCCAACACCAAAGCAGCATAAAGTCTTGTGCCAAAAGGAATGTGTAAATGGTTTTGGCCGAACTGACTTGGAGCACTGGACTGACACATTGCTACACCTTACAGATTAGAACTGCCTGTAACTGGGTTTCTGCTATTTTAAATAAGAACCATTTCCATAATCAACTAATGAGCTAGAAAAATTGTTTGGCATTCTTAAATTGTATGCACTGTTTAAGATGCTATATTTGGCAGTCCCAAATAGGGGAGAAATAACATACAGACGTTCACATCCACTGCGTTCCTGGGATTATTATTGATATTGGACCACTGGTGCGACTTTCTAAAATATGTTCAGAGACATGCAAGTTAATAGAGATTTAAGTTTGTTTTCATATTATACACAAAAGGTAATTTTTACTCTTACTTAACTTACTTACTTTAACCACTTCAAAAGGTGATCAATGAACTAGTAACCTTAAGCAACTAGCTTGGGAAATAACTATTTTAATGCTATTGTTATCTAGCAATTTTTAGCAATAGAATGCTTCCAATAATACCGAGCAGAATGTATTAGATTAAAGCCCAGAAACCATAACCTCTGCCTTTCACACAATGCTCACCTATCACCTCGCCAGTCATGAACAGCAGGCAGACTACAGATGCCACGTAAAGTTTCCTCCTTGCACGTTCCTTTGCTGTGCTTTGAGAGCCTTCCTGTGACCGGTTAGAATGGCAGTGCTTGTTACCCTGCTGACCCATTTCAATGTCCTTTAGATCAGCCATGTATGCAAAAACCTGATTGTGTAAATCATTCCCCAATATTCCAGAGTATTTTCTAAAAGATGGAACACAAAGTTGCAATTAAAAGGAATCCAGTGCACAACTTGTTCAATTCATTATGGGCAACAATTTATTTTGTCCTTAACAGTTTATCGCATGTTACAGAAGTGTCAGTAGCTACATTGGTAACAGAGAAAAGCAAAACCAGCATGTACAATATCAATAAAGCCCTAAGAAAATCCCAAAATTGACAGAAATAAATTCTGGTTATTTAAGCGTTCGCTTGGGAACACACTTACTTTGATCTCAGTTTTGCATTAAAATGTGTAAGAAGGTCATTATTCATATGGTTTAATTTACTGAGTAAATTCATGGCCTCATGGCCTCGTTTGATTTTTAAAAATTCCAATTTTAAGGCTTGATTGCTTACAGAAATGTAAAAATCCTGAGGCCATATTGTTTGCGCATATTCATATTTCACAAAGTCTGGCATGGGGACAGATATTCTTAGCTGAGCGAAAAATATTCAGAAATAGAACTCTGATAGATACATGCAGAATTCCTTCCTATAGTCCCTCAAAAACAGCCCCAGCACTGCAATATCTGATGGCCATGGTTCCCTAAGTGACTGGACAGTTTGGATGTAGAAAGGAATATGCATGTGAGCACATCTACAAAAGCGTTCGAGCAGGAATCAGCCCGTGCAAGCAGTTATATGCATGCAAGCAGATGAGTAGGAACTGCTTTCAGATTCTAGAAGCAGATGAGACATCAGCATGGGGCAAGACCTCCTGCCTCAGGTGCCAAGAGCCCTAGTTACAGCTTATTTACAAAGAACGAACAGCAGCTCTTCCACTTGAACTGTAAACCCCCCATGAAGCGCATTCAAATGGCTGGCTGAACGTCATGGAATTGGCAGTTTAACAGCTGAGGAATTCACCAATCCCAGGATCAGATCCACCAATTCCATAGTGTTTTACTTGCAGGATTTAGTGCAATGCCACAGATAAAATTCAGCTTATGTTATTGTTTTATTTGTTACAAAAAAGCAACATTTCTTTTATATAGTGGCAACAATTTACACAGCACATAGATTCAGTGGTATGATAAGACTAGAATTGACAGATTAAAGTGAACCAATACTTTGGTGAAAGAGGGCATTGGTCCTATGCTTACCATGCATTTATGTAAGCCTGTACTGTGCTAGAACAGTTGCACCACTTCAGAACTGCTGTGATCACATAATACACTTATTACCCTTTGGCAAGAAATGATTAAGCAAATCTTACTTATAAGAAAAGTATCATCTAATTATAAAGAGTAAAATGGTTATTGCTTACCATACCCACTAACCACTTCCAACCACCACTTTCACACCCTGATAAAATGTTAGGGTCTCTTAATCATTTTCTTGAGTATAAACAAAGTTGACTGCCTCTTTGTCAACGGAGAGCTAAGAAAACCTTTGGACGCCACTTGGCTTTAAGTTGGCTTGCCTGTTAACAGGCACATGCCCAGTACACCCACTGGTGCTACCTGTTAGGAGGCAGATGGAGACTTCCAGTAAAAAAGTGGCATTTAGCCCAGCACTTTTTATGGATCCCTGGAAAAAAATGGGCATTACTACTCGTAATACAGTAAAGGATTTATGCATGTCCAGGATAGAGAGGCAATCCTGAATTTAACAGAAGGCCAAGGCTCAAGTAATGTTTAAGGCCTTAATGCAGATAGAAAAAGTTGGTATTTCTATGTAAAAAAAGCTGCAACTGCTGCAAACCATAATAAAAATAAAATTAAAGTAATTTGAAAACACAACATAGATAAGGAAGTTCAAATATACATAAATCATTTAAAAATAAATAAATTGGGAACCTGGAAGCAATGTGTATTTTTATTGGCGTATAAACAAAATCTGTTGTAGCAAAAGCAACAAGCAGGGCTAGTAAACACAGCTTTAAAAGTGAATGTGTAAGACATTTTATGTAATTTGGTTAATTTTTGATTGTAGAAGAATGTCTAACTTCTACTAAATTATTATTACTACTAATTACTTAAGACTGTTAATATTAGTGGATAATAAAAAGGAGCAGAGATGGCATAACTGATTAAATGTGACGTCAAAGTGGTGCAAGTGATATGTAATATGTAGCAAACAAGAGCAAAAATGTACTTTAGAATTTTACTTCTTTCTCCCCATGGCCAAACGAGACACGACCAGCTGATTTAACTATATAAAAAAAGGAATAGCCCTTTTCACAGCTGTTGGTCTTTATTTTTCATAACTTTTTAAAAGCTATATTTAAACAATAGTTTAGATTAGCTGCGGGGGGGCCCCGCAATAAGGACGATGGGAATTCAACGGCCAACAGTAACTATGCCAACGCGGGTCACACAGGCATTGGCGATACCTGCACGACGTTTTATGGGAAATGGAGTGCATGGTTACCAGGTAATGCTGGGGCGCTATACACAGGTAGGCTGGCAGTATATACGGAGATGAGCTTTATGGGTCAGATGGTGGTGATGAGGAGGAGGATAATGATGTATGGAATTGCGTTATAAGATTTTAAGCCGCCAAACTAGTTCTCACCTGCTGTCCTCTCTTAAAAGGTGCATTTTCTCGTCTGCGTCCATCGGTGCCTCGGTTGTTTGTTTATTTAATTAATCGTTAAACCCTCTTGTCCCGCTCGCTTTCTTTCTCTTGCTGTCTATGAATGGACTCCCTATTGGTTGATGCCTCTTTATCTCCTCGGTATCCGTGTGAATTTAGCGTCGGGTGCAAAGGGCCGGCTGCAAAACTTCCCAAATTCCCAAACAGCGCCTCCCCCTGTATTCTATCGTCTGACCCCATTGTGAATAGCACTCAGATCGCGTCCCAGTCCCATCCCCCCATGGATATCGTCTGAACAGCTTCTTCTCCCGTAACATCCAAGCTTAGGACCGAGCGCAAAACTTTCTAATACGGAGTGCAAAGCACGTGGAAGGCACTCGGAAACCTGCCATGCAAGAGTTAACCATTCCATTTAACTCATTCGGGTGTCAGTGTGTAGGTTCGACCACCATGTAATTCACATCGCAATTTACCCTCACAGTCATCCCCCACAGGACATCACATTGAGTGAGTAAATACATAACGCGTATAGCAACACTAAAGCGTTTTATTCAAGTGCAGTAAAAAGTAATCAGGCATACATCACACACAGATAGGTGCCATCCGTGGGCCCGTTATGGATCCCCTCCACCTGGAGGCAGTATTCCCCAGAACATGTGAACTGACTTCAATAGAGTCACAGCACCTATTCAAGTTATAAAATATATTTAATAAATATATACACCAAGATCATGGTGACCTAGAAAAAGGGGTCTCCTGATTAATAGCAGCAGTCCTGAGTTATATGCCTGTGGGCTGTTCTTCATACAGAATCATGTGATATTCATGTTGCTCTCCTTCCAGGGAGATTTTGGCACAATCTTTACTCCCTTCTTCCAAAAGGTTTTCACACGGTCTGCTAGTCCCCCAGTTCTTGCTGCCCTGCAAAATAAACAGATTGGTGAGAAAAGCATATGTATACTAATAGTACATGATAATGGTATACAGAAGCAACAACAACCATGGAAAAAAACAGTAAAAAGGTAGACAGCTCCAGGGACACAGAAATATCTGTCTGCTAATATTATGGACGCTGTGTTTCACATTCATATAACATCGCCATGGCTGTAATAAGTCAGAGGGGATCAAATATCCCTAATTTTTAAGCAGAGGTTAAAATAGGAAGGCCTTAGGAATCGGGCCAGCCCTAAATGTGTACTCCTTTATACATGGGTTGAGTTATTACTTTTTGTGCTAAGTCAGGTCTTACCCTCAGGCCTGTCTTCCTCTGTCTCTTCATACTCCTCTGTGTCCTCTTCTTCATCATCACAGCCTACAGGAAAGGCACTCTTAAAGGGTTTGTTTACCCACATTAGTAGTGCTCACCTCCCGACATTTCAAATGGCCAAAGAGGGGCACAAAGGTATACCATAACTCTCTAGGTTGTAAGCTCATTTGAGTAGGGCCCTGCCGACCTGTTGTTTCTATAAGTCAAATTGTTATGTGCTGTACAACTTGTTATATCCTGTTTTCCCACTCTACAACAATGCAGAATATAAAACAATGAATGATAAAAGGCGTACAGAGGCTCTACCACCACTGTGTTCCAATGGCACATTGTGTTGGCCAATCCAAGTTTAAGTTTAATAGGCTAATTGGTCATTAGAGGGACAAAAAGGAAGGAAAGAAGGTCAGATGGATTTGGGATCCATAGACAGGTACTGTCCATCCAAAACAGGGATACTCGGGAGATATGGTATTGTTTTAAGCATGTCTGTTCCAGTCTCCTTTCTTACAAGGTTGCCCTTTCTCACCCATAAAATCTACCTAGCACCATTCCCTTTCCTGTCTAACCTGAAAGCTTATTAATGGCATCATGACATCTTTCTTACTTGGACTGAAATCAATGTTTCTCAGTAACTGAATGACTTGCTCCATGTCCAGCATGAACTCATCCATATTCTCAAATCCAGGCTCTGTTTTCTCCAGCTGGCAACCTTTTGAGGCATCCATAATCCTGCACATTGGAAAGGTAATCAGCACTCGCATTCCTAAATTCACAGGCCACAATACTCTTTCCCTTGATTTTCCATATTGCTAGCTCCTGATAGTGGCCGGACATTACCTCATTTATACCTCTATCTGGTCTAGTCAACTACAAAAAGAGGTAGGCTTAAACATAATCCACATGCGAAATTATGGCTGTAGATGTTAAGTATTTTCAAATAATAGGAGAAAAATAATATACATATTAAGGTATTCGTTTCAAAGGGCAAGATCCCACAAACTCCCCAATTCCTTTACTTAATGGGTAATCCAGATCTGGGCCATAGTTTATTTTTGGTTTTCCACAATCAGTATCAAAGCAACCACCAGTTCTCTCCCTACAATATCATATGATCTTTTTATTTGAATGTGAAATGCCACTTACGTTTTCATCAGCTGCTTGGACTTCTGTAAAAAAAAAAGCCATGGAGAGGAGTCGGTGAAGAGAAAAGAGAAAAATAGGGTAAAATTAAAGTTGCTGACTTAAATGTTGAATGCATCGTGTCGTCATGAATGGTGACCTAACGTCAGGAACAGACTTGAGATAAAAATCTGCCCTAGCACTAAGCCAGCAGATGATAAAAGAAATGTGGCTATATTCTTACACTTTTACAGAATGCACTTTTACAAAATATTTGGTAGTCACCATCAGCCCATGGGCATTTGCCCGTTGTGTGCCTGCCTGATGTATACAAAGCTCCTGAATATGTCAGCAGAAATATGATTGTTTCAGTGAAAGTTACAGCTTACAGAGTACAGCGTTTGGACCCAGGCATATTTTGTTTATCCAGCTAATCAACATATGTAGGGAACTCAGAGTGATTAAACACATTTTCAGGGTCACACAGTTTGGAATTCAATCCTGATTTTACGCTAATGACAGCTGCTGGAATCTGAACTTTTCTTATTAATATATCACAGCTGAAATACAGGTGATTTGTATTCAGAATATCTTTTCCACCAGAGAAATAGTGGTTTTCATAAAGTCTCATCTGTTTCTAAATAAAGCAAGTGACCTCGCTAGGGCTGTCCCTAAATATAAGTCAGTCGATTAGTAGCACGGTGGGGGTGGAAGCTACAATATAAAAGCAAATTCAACTTTTAAAATAATATCTTGGAAAAAGGTGTATCGTTCGTGAGCACAGCAGTACTGAGACAGAAACATTGAAGCAATGGTTACATTGGCTTTTAGTGTGTGACTGGAGATAGGATACCTCATGTTGGAAGCCTCTAACATCAAAGTGCAAGCTTTAAGTTTCCACAACTGAAGCTGCCAACAGTTCTCCTTTGAGTTTGAGTTTTTAGATAGGGACTACGTAGACTAGATGGTCAGGCTACACTACATAAAAAGTGATTCTGGAGCAAAATTACTATGGCACCCAATAGAACAGAAAGAGTCCAATCCACCAGTGATTTTCATTATAATAACCATTAAGATACTCCCATTACCGAGTCAGTACGTTAGAATGTTTGTTACCAAGTGTGAAAGGCTTTGAATAGTTTAACAATCAGCTCATTTGTAATGCTCCAGGTATGATTATCATGTCTTCAAAGTTGTCCACTTATTTATCAGTACTGAATGGTCTTAGACTATTGTAGGAAGATCGTGGATTCTTGTTTTGTGAGATCTCTGCTTGTGACTTACCAGCAAGAAGCCAGCAGGTCCAGGCTGCTCCAAGGCCTGGAAAGCACTCTGCAGCAGGCTGGAGGAAGACTGCGATTGCTCCTGGTATTTGTGAATGAGGGAACGAGCAAAATTTAGTTTCTCCTCTTCAGCCTCTGAAATCCTCTGCACGAGATCTGCTTTCTTTTCCTCCAAGATCCTACGCAACGTTTCAAACATTTCATCCACACACTCCTTCCTACCCTGACTATTTTCCTGCATTAGGATAACGGAAAAGACTTGGTGTCAGAATTAAAAGGCACTGGTTATCTGTATAATCAGAGTGGACTGATATAGACTCACCTTTATGGCTTGGCACGATTCCTCCAGCTGACTAAGGATACACTGTATTCTGTCACTACCAGCCACCAGCATAGATATACAGCTATTGAGTTCTGTCTACAAAGAAGAACAATGGGAAATTGTTACATATGAGCCCAATATTTAAAAAAATAGTAAAACACAGAAGTTTAAGTTTTTGACACCAAGCATGATGAAGTGTTTTAATGTACAAAGACAAATAAACAAAGACAATATTGGTTAAGAGCTTCAGAACTACTTTACCATAATTAATTGTGCATGTATGTATGCTCATTGTGTTGCAAGGCGGCATTAGCATAGCAGATTATTTATTCTATTTTGAGAAAGCCATGTGTTCGTTTTATATGTATCAAATAACACCACTAAGTGACTAAGTCAATATATTGCCAGCATCAATCAAATTACTCATAGGACAGACCACATGTACTAGGCAGTTCTTGGAGAATATCAAATCAATCTCAGCTGTGAGGTATACTAGGGAAAATAGATATAGCCATATTGGTCCAAGAGAACATTTTTTTTCTTCCACTTTCTTTCAGCCAATATAGAACAGAAGACATGGTTACACATGCTTTAACAACCTCAGAGATCTCTTCGTCAGCGGGTATGCAGAAGATACCTATGTGGTCCCAAAAGCTGTCCCAATTATAGGTACCACATTTGACCAAAGACTACAGCTGCAACATATCTCATATATCAAAATTTTAAGGGGAGCCATACCAAAATGTTGGGGTCTGCAAGTAGGATTAGCTATGGCTTATTGTTTCTAGCAAAGCTGATATCCTTTTAAGAAATAATCAGACAAAAATCAAATATTTCATGACTGTTCCTTACATGTCTTGAATGATATATAATGCACAATCCAGTCCGCAAGCCGGTAAATAGAATTAATCTTCATATACTTAAAATTAATGAAACTTTTTCAGACATCCAGTCATATTCAGACAAAATTGGAAGCATGCATGTATGTACTATTCACTCCGCTACACAAACTAATTTGCTGGCATATCATCACAGTCCAAGGTGCCCCAATGTCCACATGGAGTAGGACAGAAATACTGACAAATAAGGCCTATTGATAGATCAATGCTCGTGGGGTGAGGCAAGTTGGCAATACAGATCAGACTAGGAGAACCATACAAAATATATTTACTTTTATAATAGTCCTTTATTTTGACATTTTCTTCACTTATTCCTTTTTGTAAAAAAAGGAGTTTTTTTTTTTTTTTTTAAAAATCCGTATTACACATCATCAGTAACTAAGGATGGTATATCCTAGAAGCCAGAGACTATGGCTTTAACATTTTGTTGCTGTCCATTTTTTTTTTGTTTTTATTTCAAAGGGGAGTCTATGGATGCATTTTATTCGCACTCCTAAAAAATCAAACTGTCTCCTAAAAATAATTGGTGTGGTATTAAAAATATTAATATTGCTTCAGGCTGATGAAGGATAGCTCTGCAGATACTTTATTAGCAAATATCCCTCTTTAACCTGTCCTGCCCCCACACAGCTGTGCCCTCTGTGAGACCATACTGCAGCCTCATCTGTTTCTAAAAAAAAACAAGTGACCTGACTAGGGCTGTCCCTAAGAATAACTCTGTTGATTAGTGGCACGGTGGCAATGGAAGCTACAGTATTACAGCAAATGGAACTTTTGAAATAATATGGGTTATGCAAAGGTGTATCATCCATGAGCACAGAAGTACTGAGACAAGAACACTGAAGCAATGATTACAATGGCTTTTAGTGTGTGACTATGGAAATTAGATACCGTTGAGGCAGGACCTCATGTAAGAAGCCTCTAACATCAAAGTACAAGCTAAAAGTTTCCACGACTGAAGCTGCCATGACAATGAGCTTTTAGATAGGGAATAGGTAGAATAGATGGCCAGGTTAAGCAATAGGTAATGTATAAAATGTGATTCTGGAGCAAAGTTTAAAAAAGTGATCTTATTACCATGGAAACAAACAGAAGAGTACAATTAGCTATGGTGATAAGATGACTTATATAATACGATTACAATTATTTTAGCAAGTCCTAAAATGTATCTTGAACTGGAAATTCATATATGAGATTCCACCGTTGTGGTTAAAAAAAATATTTATTTCAAAATAGGCGATACACCATATACTTCTGTGAATTACATATTAAATCAGAACCCTTTGGACATTGTGTTTTGTGCATGCATTGTCTATTGCTTTAGAATACTAGAAACATTTTTTTATGAGATACTCCACTAATTCTACCAAGCTAGTCTTGTAAAAGATAGACAAATTGGTTCGTATCTACATTTTATATTTTATATTTGTGGATAATAACAGTTTTGTCAGCTACTCCCAGTGTTAGTGGCAGAACTTATTCTTCACTAAAATATATATTTTTTTTTTACACACCATAACATTTTGGCTATAGTATATACTTGTGTACTACACATACTGTATTTTGAGTTAAAGTTATTGAACTGCTATTTATACTACACAGAATCATAAATGTTTATGTATCAAAAAGTGATTTTATTACAAAAGTATAGTGGAATGATCCACTTGGTAGTTAAATGATTTGGGCTGATAATACCACTTTTCAGACTGTTACTATCATATTCTCTTCTTAAACATAATCCTAATAGAATTCAACTGTACGTTAGCAAGTAACCTGTTCGACCTATTTAGTCAGACCCTTTTTTGTATCTCACGTTGTTATATTACATTTGAAACGTTTCATATATGTTTAATAAAGTATATGGATGCGCATCTCAAAACTATATTTAAAATAACACAAATCTTAAAGTAAATTCCATGCATTTACTTCAAGGCAACATTCCGTAATCTTTATTAAATATTAAAATACTTAAGATCAATTCAGATTGTGTCTAATAAAATGACCTGGTAAATTAAGAGAAGAAATGCTAAACATTTTTAATATTTGCCAGGATGAAAAAATCGTGATATTTAGCCCTCTGCATAGGTTTGCTGGTCATCGCTAGGGCTTCTATCACTTTTTGGGTTGTACTAGACACAATGCCTTAGAGATTATATAAATTAATAAAGATGTACATATAATTTAATTTAAAAATGGGGGAACTAAAACGTTTACACAAGGTTCAACAGTGATATTACAACCATGGCCACCAATAGGTTGTCCACCCTGACTGTACCATTCCATTAGCATCTAAGAACATTTTCTAACCCCAGAATCATTATTCAAATGTATTACCCATATTGTATGTACGTTGTCACATAAAACTTCAATAAATTCATTTTAAAACCTGT
This sequence comes from Spea bombifrons, assembly GCF_027358695.1. Lineage (NCBI taxonomy): Eukaryota > Metazoa > Chordata > Amphibia > Anura > Pelobatidae > Spea > Spea bombifrons. The sequence continues at coordinate 62,491,486 of NC_071088.1, read as the reverse complement.
TCACATAATTACTAAAGACACCTCGTTTTGGACAACTCTTTTCTCATTCTGTGTTTCTTTACCTGAACACAAGTAACTATGGTTCAGAATTATATTTAGATGAGCAATGGCAACCTACATGTATGTGCCGGTCACTGTATAGTGCTTACCTTTTGGGACTGGTAAACACTCTGCAGAGGAGACACTTCGCAGTCTTTGTGAGCGCCAAACACTTTACACATAGAACAGGTAGGTACTTGACAGCTTAGACAGTAAATATTTATCTTCTCATCTTCATGTTTTTCACACATTGGGTGGTTTTGCTTTTTTTCAGGTCGGCTAGTTGCATACACAGGAAACAAGCACATGACAAACATTTTAGTCTGAAAGGTCCTTCTACAATGTGAGCATTCTCATTTTTATGTTATGTTTCAACGTGTCACTGACAAGAGTAATAATACACAAAGAGAGGTAGATGTATTTTATTTAATAAATAAAATATTAATGTTTAGTTGTGTTTACTTGTGTGTAAGTCACTTATTTCCTAAGTTTCCCTGTGCTGCTCACCTGGTACAGTCTTGTTTGTAAATTTCTATTATGTTTTCCACAAGTAGGTTTCTCTGCAGGCCGTAAACACCATGGCGATCAAGAATTACTTCATGCCTACAGGTTGGGCAGCGAAATCGACCCCCAGACACTGAAGTTCGTGTGGGCCAATATGGATTGCCAGCCTATAGGGACAGACCAGGAAAAGATTGGAACTTCTGATTAGAGACTCAAACCTTGATTACAACCCACAGCAGAAACACATGAACTTACACCTGTAGTTAAATGCTTCCAATAAGCTGATGTAATACTTCATTAAACATATTCCTAGTGCATTCATAATGAACACAGAAACATGGCATGTTGTGAGATCCAACAGGTAAAATAACTTTACCATTCAGCTCAACTCACTGACTGTGCATTTGGGCATGCATAAGAGTCAAAGGTATATTTGCCACCTTGATCATTTAAGACACCTACTCTCTGAAGATTAGTATGAAAAATGCGGCCTGGTAGTATATAGAATTCATAAACGGCAATGAATATGTGTGAAGTGGATGGGTTTAACATACAGCTGCACTTGTTAGATTGACTTGCAGTATGTAGAATTCATATGTGCCTGTTTTTAAACAGTCATGTTGGCAAATCCACTTGTATGGGGCAAACAAAAAAAGGCACCAGAACATCAGGGCACATAGTATGTATATTCAAACATATCAATCACATGTGCATGCAGTAGAGGGCTAGGGCTTGGGATATACCGGACAAAAGATTTAAAGACAGCATATATGTAATAAGGCAGCACATGCAAAGCTCATCAGATATAAGTACAGGCAGCTGATTGTTGTCGCACTTGTTCTAGGTATTAGTTTCTCTAGGCATTGCAAATGTCCCTCACCTGAAACACATCATTGGCACATTTCCGGCACAGATTGTGTTGGCATGGAAGAATCACAACAGGTTTGTTGAACATTTCTAGACAGATGGGACAGATGAGCTGCTTCTCCAGACTGTCCATTGGATTATTGTCCCTGATAATTTCTGGATTGTAATCCATGTTTGAAAAACTCTACTTGCTGAGTCTTCCCACCAGTCCTATTTACCAACGTCTTCCTGGGCTATCTGTCCTCTTCGCCTCTCTTATAAACGGTTTCGGTTATTCCCAGATTAGCTCTTGTTTTCTCTGCAGACCCTCAGCCCATCCTATATATAACTTGTGTGCTGGTCACATGCATATGTTGGGGACGGACATGTCACACATTCCAGTGTCTCTTCTAACGGTTCAGGTTTCCTGCGGCCTCTGAAAGTTTTCAGAGCTGTCACATGAAACAGTGAGTAATCTCAGACAATCTGTAAACAGGGGAACATTGCGGCCTCCTTATGATATGGAGTTGCGTTGTCTTTTCCTGGGACCCAGGAAAAATACAAACACAAACAACATTTCCAGAAAAGTCTAGATATTTTCTAGAAAGGTTCGAAATATCAACATGCATGATACTGCTGTAAACACTCCATAAATTATAGTTAAGCTTTAACACCTTGTTGGATTTAGAAATGGGTTGCCCATGTGTTTTCTGACATCAAAAGTGAGTATTCATTAATTCACTTTAATTAATTTAGAAAATACTTTACGAGCAAGAATACATTGAGAAATCTCTTGATATCAGTATGATCTAAAGAACTTTAAAGAAACTGTACAACCTACCTGAAATGTACATACATGTAGCTCTAGAAACATAATTTACCAGTCTTATTAATATTTTTGCCCAGGAGACTTACTTTTGGTGTGACGCAAACACACACAGACTAATCTAACTATAGAAATTGGAAAAACATGTCCTTTATGTAAATAAACTTTATGAGGAAAGGATAACATGTCAGATCTACTGAACTTTTTTCTCTTAGCATACTAGAACAGCATCTTTAAATATTAAATAGGTATTAATGACTTGAGGAAGTTTAATTAATAGTAAAAAAAAAACCCTGAAGGCAACAGTCCCCTTTTTTCAGTTCAGCCCTATACCGATATTTTGGTGCCCCTTTAGTGTGTGCTCTACCAGCTTTCATGTTTTACCACCTGAAGCAATTCGTTTTACACTCTACTCTACTTTGATGTTGGCAGCTATTATTGCTCTTAAAGTTATAAGTAATTATTAGTTATTGTATGGTGAGTGACCCCTAAAACGTCCACAAAAAGATGCCAAGCTACGCATTCACCTAATTCATAAGCCAACTTTGTTTGAGATAAAGATGTGATCATTAACAACAGGAGCCATGGGGCTAGAATTAATGCACCATGGGTGTTGGAGCTAAATCAGGGATCACACTGCTGCTACTTCTACATAGAAAGCAGTGACAGAGCGACTTTGGTTCACATTATTGAAAGGGAGTGTGCAATGTGTTCTGTAATACACTTAGATAAATGGCTGGCATATGGCAATTTAAATGCAAGAAACTACATTGACCCAAGGACAGAAGCTCACATCCAGTCTATATATGAGCAATCTTGGCTCAAGGTGAAAAATAACATTTTAAAGAAAATGAGAGGTGTAAGTCGACAACTCTTCCAAGCGCATCTTGATCATTTGTGCTGGAAATTTTTAAGAAATAGTCGTTTCATTTTTGAATGACATGAACACAGTGTATCGTTCTTAACTAAATACGTTGTTCCAATTATGGTTTTTGGTGTTGTTGAAATTTGTGAAACAAATAAATATGTTGTTCCAATGACACATTTTATCAGGGCCGGCCCTACAATGGAGCCGAGTGGCGGGCCCCAGGCGGCACTTTTGAAGGGGCGGCACTTTGCCACCCCAAGCGCTTTTTTTTTTTTGAAGCAGAGGAGAGAGAGGGGCGCTGAGTGGTTTTCGCTTACCCGCTCAGCGCCCTCTCTCTCCTCTGTGAGCCCTCTAGCTCGGTCTCGGTGCCGGGTTGTAATGCTGAGCGCCGGAAGTGACATCAATTTCCGGCGCTCAGCATTACAAGTTGGCACCGTGGCAGAGCAGGGAGACTCGCTGCAGGACTGTCTAAAGGTAAGTACAAAAAGGGGGGGTAGGGTAGATAATAGGGAGGGTAGATAATAGGGAGGGGGGGTAGATAATGCCGTCGGCGAAGTTTAAAATGCCGCCCCCCCCCAGACGGCATTAAGTCTCGGGCCGGCCCTGCATTTTATACTTATCTGACAATGGATAAGAAGACTTGGGGTCAGTAATGGCCAAATTATTTTTACAGGCAACACTGCTTCACTGTAGTCTTTCATTCTGGGGTACATACATACATACATTATGTCATTCAGAAACTATAGAATGTCTACCACTTCCTGGTAGGCAATACCAGTGGCTGTACTTTGCATGTACATTTGCAAAAGACTTGGGCATACCTCCCATAGCTCCAAGGTTCAAAACGATTTCAAAAATTGCTCACAATGATATGAGAAAGCATGGCATGATGAGTATGTGGTTTTAGAGAAATGTATGCAGGATATCACAGTTTTCTAATTCAACTTGAATGTTTCCAATGTAACCTGACTTCGCAGGGGGTCAACATCTTGCCATATAAATGATTCTTATGGGATGTTCATATTACCACATTTCCAAACTAGCACATGCATTAGGTGTTAATCATTGTGTAGCAATTAACTTTAATTAGTCATACAACCTACTGAGCTCAAACTGTGAATCAAACACCGTCTCCACCTAACTCAGGCTAAAAGGATGAAGCTCTTCAAGAATAGTATAACTTTGCTAAGAAAAAAAGGTTCGCTCTGCATTGCAATTCTCAGTAGTACGTTCAAGTCGTTTTGGTTGTCAAGCAAAAGGTAGATAGGTATGTGAAGGAAAAGGTCATTCATGAATGCAAGAGACATGTGTGGTGAAATATATAATTTAAATATTATTTATCCAAGGATATGTGAAAAATAGGAAAAGCATTTGAGGACAAAAGAAAAATCAGTAAACATCGGAATAAAATTCTGGGGGAAAAGGGGAGGGACCTTATTCCCTATGAATTTTTAACAGGGGGCATATGTGAGACGTTGTGCAAATATAAATGTTCTCCTTCACACACACACGTTAATTGTTTGTCTATGCCATTACACAGCTATAAAGTGTCTGGACATTTCATAACATGTTTCTGTTCAGCTTGTAATAGGGTCATATGATGTTCCAGATGAGTCCCTGTAGCAGGTACAGTGCTTCTAAGAAACGCACAAGCAAAAGAGACAAGGGGTAGCTACAGGGGGAGGAATGGTATTGCTTCACATTAAGAGTTACTGAGGCACATGATGTCTGGTGTCAGGCTGCAGTGACTATTAGGTAAACAAACAGACATGAAACTGAGTATTGTTACAAAGTTGTAAATAAATAAAGGATCATATGGGAAAGCAAGATAGAGAAGAATGATGGAAAAGGGAGCAAATATAATGTGATTAGTAATTCCAATTAATAGAGAGTTGGAGTGTGAGACAATGACAGCTTAGTAGAGGCTGAGTTTACCATACTGCAAGTTAATTAATAGTTTATTTTAGTATAGAAAATGTACTATTGTAGGGTGAACTGGAGAAGCTGTAGTCACTGTACAGGTACTGTAGCAGACCTTTTTCCCATGTTTAGTAGTGTCAGGTTCGGGATGTGGAACCCGGTATGCAGGATACCTCACAGAAGGTGAGGGCAGGTAGCAAACACAGCAAAGTTCAGAAATAAGTAGCCAAGGGGTCAGGATTGGAGAAAATAGTGAAAACGAAATTCAATAGCCAGGGTACAGCAACAGTAATCAATAGGATAAATCAGCAACACAATAGCGCTCCGTTAAGCACAATAACTGAGCACTGAGTGATAGTGCTGGGTAGCTCAAGCTCTACAGCCAAAGGGGATATGAGGCGGGAGATGCGAAAAGGTCCTATGTATCTTGGACCCAGTTTCTTTGTAGGACAGTCAAGACGGAGGTGTCTGGTTGACAAGCAAACCTTATCACCCGGGTGGTAAACAGTTGCATTGGAACGACATTGGTCAGAAAAAGATTTGTGTTGCAGCTGAGTCCTTCTTAGTGTCTCCCGTAGCATGTCGTACGTCTTCGTAAGCTTGCCGATCTGTTCAGAAACTGAAGGAATAACGCATGGAATAGGTGAGCCTGGGAGCATTGAAGGATGTTATCCGTAATTGGCGTAGAAAGGAGACATGTTGATGGAGCGATGAATGTGATTATTGTAGGCAATAAAGTGTGCCGTCTTGGTGAAGCGGTCGACTACCACCGTTATAGTAGACTGGTTGTGTGAAGGAGGTAAGTCTGTGATGATATTGGTCCAGGGTCTCGAGGGAATCGGAAGAGGTTGTAGAAGACCGGCGAGTATCTTTTGTATTTCTTTGGAGCGGGCAGAGGGAGCGCAGGATGCAATGTCTTTCTTTACTTCAGGCCACCAGAAGGACCGTTGGATCAAATCGAGGGTCTGTTTAGTACCTCCATGGCCTGCAGCCCGTGTGTCATGTAATGACTGTAGTATCAGCAGATGGTCCTCAGGTGGAACATGGACAAGGTCGTTATGATAATAATGACCGTGTTGATATCGTAATCCGGGAATCTCCAGGGGATTAATGTTTCTCGAATGTCGACGCACAGAGTCCCATACTGAGTGGGTAACAGCTAGAAAATGGTAAGGGGAGAGGATCGTGTCCTGATCTGAATGTATCCATAAGTAATGTGCAGTGGAAACCTGGTAAAAAATAGTGACCATCTTGCTAATCGAGGTTGCAGATGTCTAGCCGAACGTAGATACTCCATTCTTCCAGTGCTAGTTTTATGGCTAACAATTCACGTTTGCCTATACAGTAATTTCTTTCGGGAGGTGTGAGAGTTCTGGAAAAGAAGGCTACGGGGTGAAGTTGACCGTCGGAGTCTTGTCTCTGGGAGGGGTTAGCGCCTACAGTGGTGTCGGATGCATCAACTTCGAGTGTGTTCAGTCTTTGTGGAACTGGTAGTTGAAGGATAGAAGCAGAGGCAAATTTCTCCTTCAAGTAGTCAAAGGCCTTTTGGGCTGCCTCGGTCCAAATAAATCTTTGTTTTTTAGAAGAGAGTAAGACAAGTAGAGTTTAGTTGATTAACACTGTTGGCCATTTATGCTACTAGCCAAACCTGTAATTTGTGTGCACGTATCATGTATTGGTGACAATATCATGTATCATATATAATATTGTGGAAATTCAGTCCTGCTCCATGGGGCTGCATGTGCCATCTGCCAGTGTGTGCCTGCCATGGCACAGTGCTCTACTACTCATGCTGCACCTCTTTGGCTGTCTGTGGGAACCTTTTGTTAAAATTTCTGTAATAAAAAGTGGGTTCAGAAGGTGTCAGGGACCTCCTCATTTCGGAACACCCCCTGAATGTCATTCTGAATTAAAAAAAAGGCCCGCAAATTTGTTGCCTGAAAACTAATGCAAAAAACAAAACTAAAATTTAGTCTGAGGCGATTTTGCTCACCTTGCACATGTCTAGTTGTTGGGATCCCCAGCCGAGACCCCGACGGAGTGACTCACATGAGTACCCGCTAGTCGCAGGTACCGGGTCCTATGATGCTGCTCTGGGTCCCTCTTCATTTTCTGGGCGTGCCCTTTATCCATCCCCGAATGGAGACGGGGGGGAACGTGCGTCGATGACGTCGCGCACGGGGACGGAGTACAGTATATCTGAGCACTGAGTGTACCAAAGCACACAGATTTATAGGAAGGAGGGAGGGGTACTCCCTCTGATGTCAAGATGAGCATAATTTCATACACCTGAGAATGCCACCTACTGTGCCTTTAAGAAGAGGTTTTGTATGCGCGCGCGCCACTAGAGGGTGTGCGAGAGATGGAACATGTTCTCCGTCTCTGTTGGGACGGCCATGCAGTTGTGTTCCGGCCGTCCTGAAGACCACTGTCCCGGGAAGAAGATCGCGGCACAGTCAACACCGGGGAGTGAGCGGGTCTGCCACGTTGGACCCCTCTTCATGCGTCTCCATATCAGCGGCGCGGGTCAGAAGGAGGACGCGGCGTGGGATGAAGGGGAGTACCGAGGTGGGGACCTGACACAGAGATGGCTCCAGCCTGGCTGCCAAACAAAGATTGCACAGGCATGAACTCCATTGTGTAAACTAATCTCATTAACAGGATTGCTGCCAGGGGGAGATTTGGTAGCTAAAGGGGATTAAAGGTTGGGTTGTCTACATGTACCTGTTTATCAATGTTAATTTATGTTAATTAAGTTCTGTGGATATATGAGTCTATGTTTTACAGCAATAAACCGTTCATTCCTGCTGTACTCAATTCAAGGTAGTTGTGTCTACTTAGTAGTTGTGATACTTATTGGGTACACATAGCAGGGTTCCAAGGTCTGCATGCTGACTGGTGCTGGAAGTGATTTCGGGGACAACAGGAGGATACATGTGGGTGATCTCTGGGAGTTACTGCAGCTCTCTTGGTGAACCTGTTACAATAATAAATATATGGGGTATATCTACTACTCAGTCCTGGTTTAGTATATAATAGTTACCTAGTATAATTTAACTAAGTTAGTTTGACAAGATTCTTCAAATTTGTTTCTGATCTTGCAAACTACGTACATCCCAATATTTAACAATCTTCTCCTTTAGCAAGGTTTCCATTAATTTTTGTAAGACTTAATGGTCTGTAGAAAGTCTTCCCTGCTACCCTTTTTGTGAAGTGGCACCACAATTGCAGTCCTATCTTCTAGAACTAATCTTGACAAAAGTGACTGGCTAAATAAGTCTGCTAATGGTTTTGTCAGCACACTCCAAAGCTCTTTTAATGATTTTGTGTGTATACTATCGTAATTTGTCTGTCTTTACGTTCCAGTAGAACCTCTGTTACGTGTCCCCCTGTTCCTCCTTTCAAACTGAGGTCCCTTACCTTTAAGTTCTTCTATAAAAATTGAAGTACTTCGAGTGCCGGAACGGGGATGATGTGCTGACGTGTTGGCATAGGGCGGGCGCCTCATCCTAAGGCTGGCGAGAGGATGGCGCCTGACGATAGCGATGCTTTGAAGCGGTGAGGCCCCGAAGACTTCGAGGCCTCGAAGCGGATCACCGACGAGGTGCCGAAATAACAGTGAAGCAGCGAGACGACGAAGCAGCGAAATCGCGAATCGGTGAAGCAGCGTAGCAGTAAAGCTATGGAGCTGCGAAGCTATGGAGCTGCGAAGCTGAGAAGCTTATGGAGCTGCGAGGCTGGGAAGCCGCGAAGCTTCATAATTGTATGCTGTCAAGCTGCATCCATATACAATCAAGTGATGAACTACTGACAGCCGCATAAAAAGAAAAAGGGGACCAAACCAAAAGGAATTCATGAAATAAAATTGGGGACCAAAGTGCAACAGCTAAACTTAATGGAGAGCTTATAGAGACTGAGATAGAGAGACAGAAATACTCACTCAAACGATTCTAAACATCACCTAAGACCACAGTGAGTATAAAAATATAATTTTATACTCACAAATATAATTTGATGATGTTTGTATGTATGGGTCTGAAGATGTAATAAAAATATATGTGACCTAAATAAACAAATCTGCATTTTTTTTTCTCTCCTGTTGACCTCTGATTAGAGCAATTTACAAAATCAGTAAAATTGTATTTGAAAAATCATGGTTCCTAAAAAGGACAATAGAGACAAAGACAAAAGTATATCCATGGAAAAAGGAAAACTGAATTTATATTATTCACCCAAGGGTTATAACAACCGACAAGAACTACAAAGGAGGTCAATAAATTTAAAAGAGGGTCAGATGATGCAAAATCCTAGTATTATAAATGATGAAATAATAAGTCCAACAGAATTAAAGGAACCATTGTCAGAATTGTCATTGTACCGTATTTGCTCGATTATAAGACAAGGTTTTTTCCAGAGCAAATGCTCTGAAAAATCCCCCTCGTCTTATAATCGGGGTCGTCTTATAATCAGACCTCAAATAGGTCTGACTATGAGACTAAGATCCAGATTCCCTGCAGCGATAAGACTAAGATCCAGATTCCCTGCAGCTTACCGGTACTTCTGAGTCCCTGGTGCTTAGTCCAGGCAGCGTGTAAAGCTATACGCGATTCGCGTAGACAACTTCTGCTCTACACGCTGCCCGGACTAAGCACCGGGGACTCAGATGCAGGGGACCTGGATCCTCCTGTGCTATGCCCCCTCCCTCAACTTACCGGTGCTTCTGAGTCCCCGGTGCTTAGTCCGGACAGCGTGTAGAGCTCTATATTACAGGGATACTCCACAAAACTAATTCTATACGCAGATGATGTCTTACTAACTCTCTCAAATCCTACAACGTCAGTTCCCTCAGTTTTTTATACTATTCATAGATATAGTAAATTAACTAATTATAAAATAAATGTATCTAAGACGCAAATATTGAGTAATAATCTCACTTTAAAAGAGCAAAATAATTTAAAAACACTATATTCCTTTAATTGGGATAATTTATCAATTGACTACTTAGGAATCAAATTAGCAAGGGATTGGTAAAAAATCGGTTAAAGTAAACTTTTCTGAATTATTGGAGAAATCTAATAAACAAATGTGGAAAGCAGTAGAAATCTCATGGCTGGGGAGATTAAATACTATTAATTCATATCTATTGCCGAAACGTACTTATCTTTTTAGAACTATACCATTTGGGTGCCATATCCTCTTCTAAAGCAGTTCCAGGATCTATTCTCTAAATATATATGGCAAAATAAAAAAAACAGAATTTCCCTAGACTCGCTAAAAAGACACATAAGTGAAAGAGGATTATCTTTACCAGACATATATTTGATACATTATATTTGCACATTGGTACATTTCCTGGCTTATGCAAAATGCAAAAGTTAGAAATCCTAAGTGGTGTGATATGGAGAAAAAAGATTCTAATTTATCTGATCCTTTATATATTTTTTGGCTCAACAACATCATACAGATAAAAAACTGAATATTTATAATCCAATCCTTATCTCTATTATATATTTTGTAAATTATTTTAAGAGGAAATTCCATCTAAATAAAGGAATAATTAGTTTTGCACCCTTAGATATTAATTTATGTATTGAGAATATCAGACTAAAAGAGTGGACTAAGAAGAACATTATCTATATTTCAGATATATTATCGGAGGATAAATTAAGCTCGTTTGCAGAAATCCAGAAACAATTCAACCTCGGTTCAGAGGAAATCTTCTGATATTTAAGAATAAAGAACTTTCTTAGGGGACAGCAGGTTCTCAACAATCTGGCGGTTCTAAATTATAGAGAAAAAAAGGAGTTTCTAGAATCATTAGATTGTTGAGGTCCCAGTCAAATCAACAGAAAGACAAATCTTGGATAAAGTGGGAACAAGATATGAACTCTGAATTTGAGAGTCAGGATTGGCTAAAATGAATAAATATTGTTAAGAAATATATACATGGAATTAACATATGGGAAACCCATAACAAAATAATTTACAGATGGTACCTTGTCCCCACTAGGATTAAAAAAATTAAAAGCTCAAACACTTCCACTTGTTGGAGATGTGGAGCGGAGCACGGAGATATGATTCATATGTGGTGAAGCTGTAGAGCACTGGATAACTTAAAACTGAGTCTTATTAAGCGAATTGATAAGGTACTCCAAATTAATATTGAATTTACAAGCCGTCTTTTTCTTTTCCATATAGGACTTCCACCTCTAAGTGAGGAAAACAAGGGACTGTTAATACATATACTAATGAGGACTAAACAATGTTTAGCCAGAAACTGGAAGAATACAATCCCAATTAGCCAATCCGAAATTATAAACCAAAAAGAAATACAACATAATCTGGAATATGGATTTTATTATTATAATAAAATGGTGCCAAACTACAATAAATTGTGGGACCCTTGGACTTTATATATTAATAATTGAAATAGAAGATAATCTAATTATTATAGACAATATTAATATGAATAATTGCATAATATCTCCTCCAACGGATAAAATTATTAATCTATTTATAAATTTACAGGTATGAATGGATGAATGAGTTCTCATGTATTAAACTTGATGCTATTCTTTTTTCTTTTTTTCTTTATATACATGAGATATTAGATATTATTAAATTTTAAAATTTGTCGATATATTGTCCTTTTCTTGTATGTTTATTAAAAAAAAAATAACATAATTTTTAACAAACCCATTCTATCCAAACAGAGCCATAGCTAGCTCCTTTTGCGGTTGAGGGAAGAATGGAAAATTGTGCCCCCCAGCTATTTTTTTAAAGAGGTTATTTTATTTACACTGCCTTTACACAATGCCTTTATACACACCTGCCCCTAAACACAAACATGCACTGCCCTTACACGCTGTCTTTACACACACCTGCCCATAAACACACATATACACGTACACAGTGACGTAAGACACACCTGCACATTAACACACATATACACATACACTGCCCTTACACACTGCCGTTACACACACCTGCCCATAAACACACATATACACATACACTGCCCTTTCAGACACCTGCCCATACACACATGTATACGCATATACTGCCCCTTACACTCCCCTGCCTTTACACACACACATATACACACACACCAGTTTACAAACACAAAATCCTACACTGCTCTTACACACACACTGCCCATACACATACACTGCCCATACACACACCAGCTCACAAACATATTCACAGCCCTTACAGCCCTGTCTCCCCATCTCTTACTATTCTCATCTTCCATAACCTTCAATCATCTTACATCATCTTTTATCTTCCATCCTGTCATGGGAGCGCGAGGTCTGTCACTTCAGACTAGAGCCCTTCGCGGGACTACTTTTTTAATCCCGCTCCCGCCCGCTCCCGCGGTTTTTAATCCCGCTCCCGCCCGCTCCCGCAATGTGGGTGTTCCGCTCCCGCCCGCTCCCGCCACTTTTGTGGCCAATCCCGCCCGCTCCCGCCACATTTGTGGCCAATAATGCCCGCCTCCTTACCTGATTTCCCGCGCAGTCCCGCGCAGCTGCCCTCAAGTTGTTCCCTCACGGCGTCTCTTCTCTTGCTCCGCCCAGGAACAAGGCGGAGTCACAGGAAGTGACGTCACATCACGTGACTCCGTTTTGTTCCTGGGCGGAGCAAGCTAGGAGTCCCGCCTCCCAGTGCAGTCCTCTACTTCAGACCTCTGCTTTAGTGCTCCCTCATCACTACGTGCCGGCTATTGATGCAAAGTCCCAAGGTGACGTCCTATCCCGGCGCTCTGCATCATTTGCTGGTGTGTGGGCCTACATACCTCTATTTTTGCTCGATTCACGGTTCCTGCATATGAATACACTCATCTACAGACCTCATCACTGCCACAAGCATATACCCCATTTTTGAACATGTTTAAAAAGTAAGGAGTAAACACGTGTCCCCAGCTGCCTTACCTCTGTCAATGGTGGAGATATCCAATTCCTGATGGGCTCCTAAGCCTGAAAAGGGTGATCTCACCAACATCCAAGTATGCAGGCACAACCTCGCTCTTACCCACCTCCTGGGAGTGACTGCTATCATGAGAACACGTCCACAGTATGCAGGAGAGCATTGCCCTATTCTGCCACACTCGGGTTGGCACAAGGAGCATGGCCTGGCTCCTACCTCCATACAGATCCCAGCCTGGGCACATTATCTCCTATGCATCTGAAGCCCCATTTTGGATAACTGGGCCTACTGGACCTACTGGAGCCATGTACGATGATCCTCAAAAAGCATCCTCAGCAGAGTTATCCCTGCATCATCTTAAGCAGAGGAAAAGTCCAGTGGAAGAGTACATCTCCGAGTTCTGATGTTTGTCCCTGAAAAGAGATTATTATGAACCAACTCCCCTGGATTAATTCTGTTGGGGTCTTAATGGTTTCTTAAGGATGAACTAGCTCATGTGGGTACTTTTCACACACTTAGTCATCCAGCTTGATAGATGGTTCAGAGAACGCTGACAATACGCCTCTACATTCTGCATATGTCCTCCAATAATACCTGCTGAGGAACCTATACAAATTGGTATAGCCTTCATTGATTCAGAGGCCAGTGATTGTTTTATATACAGCACTCTTGTGGACTGTAACAATATCCCTATAAAAAAAGAAAATCCATACCATTTCATGTTCAGTTGGTGGACGGAAGTCCTCCCAAGTCTGGTCCCATTACCTCTGAGAATATACCACTGAACGTTTCACTGGGACAAAATCACTAACAAGACCTATGCTTTGAAGTGGTAATTCACCTCTTTTTGACTGTTCTTTTGGTTCTCCCTTGGCAAGACTCTACATTATACGTATCAATTGGGATCTTGCAACCCTAACACTAAAGTGTTGCAGAGTCAGGACTCAGTACATGCTCGTAAAGTCTCTATGTCCATCCCTTGGTCCATCCCTTTCCCACCTATTTAATCTTTCTCTATCATCTGGAACTGTACCAACAGCCTTCAAGCATGTGCTAATCACACCCATTCTAAAAAAATCCTTCCTCAGATCCCATCTGTCTGACTAACTACCGCCCTATCTCTCTGCTTCCTTATACCTCTAAGTTGCTTGAACGGATTGTGTACAATCGCCTTACTAACTTCCTCTCCTCTAATTTCATCATTGACCCTCTACAGTCTCTGTCAAAGCAAAAGGTCACTTCTCCATTCTAATACTATTGGATCTCTCTGCTGCTTTTGATACTGTTGATCACCACCTTCTTCTTGACTCACTTGCTTCTACAGGCATTCAAGATACAGCTCTCTCCTGTATCTCGTCATATCTGTCTAACCGTTCCTTCTCTGTCAGCTTCTCTGGCAAGACATCATCATCCCTTCCATTTTCGGATGGCGTCCCCCAAGGTTTAGTCCTTGGCCCTCTGCTGTTCTCTCTTTATACTTCATCTCTTGGCAAACTAATCAACTAGTTTGCCCTCCAGTATTATCTATATCAGGGGCGTCCAACATGCGGCCCGCGGGCCAAATGCGGCCCGCGGAACCTCGAGGTGCGGCCCGCGTGAGATCAGCAGCCAGGATCACAAGAGCCCCGCTCCTTACTTGTGGGAAGGTCTATTCTCTGCTCCAGTCCTGCTTCCTCTGTGGGGAGAACCAGGGAGGCCGTGCCCCCTGCTGAAGTCTGTGAGCGGCATCGAGAGCTGTAGAGCAGGTAAGGGGGTGGGGGAGGTTGTGTGAATGAGTATGTCTGATTGAGGGAATGAATCTGTGAATGAATGAATTTGTGTGTGTGTGATAGCATGGATGTGTAAGAGCTGGAACCTAGGCATGATGGGACTGTGATTGCTGTTAGCAATCACACTCCTATCATGCCAAGTCAGCCAGTACATGCTGAAACCTGGCTAGCTGCCCCCCCTTGTGTATTGATGCTGCCAGCAGTATGGGGTCTGCACTTACAGCCACCCTGTACCAGCACGTATTGGCTGACTTGGGATGATAGGAGTGTGATTGCTAACAGCAATCTGCTAACAGCAATCACAGTCCCATCATGCCTAGCTTCCAGCATTCACTGGTTGCCTGGGTATAAAAAGAGTGTGTTTGCTGTTAGCAATCACACTCCTATCATGCCAAGTCAGCCAGTACATACTGAAACCTGGCTAGCTGCCCCCATTGTGTATTGATGCTGCCAGCAGTAAGGGGTCTGCACTTACAGCCACCCTGTACCAGCATATACTGGCTGACTTGGGATGATAGGAGTGTGATTGCTAACAGCTAACAGCAATCACAGTCCCATCATGCCTAGGTTCCAGCATTCACTGGTTAACAATCATAATACATAATTTTTTTGTACAATTTTGGTGTGTAACTTACTTTTATTAAAAGTGTGTGGGGGGGTCACTTTCAGTTTCGGCTATGTGAACCCTGAATTTTCGGTTTTGGTCCAGAATTTTCATTTTAGTGCATCCCTAAAATAAATAGAACTATTTTATTTTTACTTATCCAGAATCCTGAATTTGTAGGCCCAGAAATCCCAGAAATCAGTGAGAGGAAAAGTAAAGGTTTTGTGTCATTTACTTTATTTTAATCTGTATATCTTATTAAAGGCCATATTTTCTCTCAGTGAAAAATGAGTGCGGCCCGTCCACGTATACAATTTTGATGAAGTGGCCCACTGCATAAAAAACTTGGACACCCCTGATCTATATGCAGATGATACCTAAATCTACCTGTCTTCTCCTGATCTCTCTTCATCTCTCATGTCCCGTATTACCAATTGCTTGTCTGCTACTTCTTTATGGATGTCACAACACTACCTGAAACTTAATCTTTCTAAAACTGAACTCACCATCTTCCCTCCTTCTATCTCCACTCCACTACCCGCATTCTCTATCACCATTAACCCTTGGGGTCATCCTTGACTCTAATCTCTCCTTCATCCCTCACATTCAGTCCCTCACTAGATCCTGCCACTTGCACCTAAAAAGCGTCTCTCGCATCCGCCCATTACTCACCCAAGAATCCACAAAAACTCTGGTTCATTCGCTTATCATTTCCCGTCTTGACTACTGCAACACTCTTCTGGTTGGCATTCAACTGTCTCGACTCTCTCCTCTGCAGTCTGTCCTAAATGCTGCTGCTAGGCTTATATTCCTTGCACGCCACTCTTCTTCTGCTTCCCCACTCTGTGAAACCCTCCACTGGCTCCCTATTACCTTTAGAATTAAATTTAAAATCCTGGTACTAACATATAAGGCCCACCATAGCACTGCTCCTCCATTCATTTCTGCCCTCATAAGCAAATACTCTCCTACTCGATCCTTACGTTCTGCTCGTGGGCTAAGGCTCTCTTCCTCATTCATCACCTTTTCCCGTCTCCTAGATTTCACTCGGGCTGCGCCATATCTCTGGAATATACTTTCACCAAACCTTCAGCATTCACCCTCCCTCCAAACATTCAAGAAACATCTCAAAACTCACCTTTTCACATTCAGCATACCATTTTAGCTGCTAGAACTTCCTTGTCATTGATAAGACACCCACACTACCTTTTACCCTTTCTCTGTGCCTTATGTTTGTCACCCCATTCCCTCAAGATTGTAAGCTTGCAAGCAGGGCTCTCTCCACCTAATGTATTAGTTTGCCTTAGTTTGTCAAGTCTCGTCTTGTCATACCCCTTGAATATATGTATTGTATTAGGCGCTGCGTACATTTTTGGCGCTATATGAATAAAAGATAATAATAATTCTGTTCCTGCATACAAGTACACTAATTTAAAAACCCTAATGTTACTAAAAGAGTATACACCTTACCTGAATGTGTTTAAGAAAAAAGTTGCCGATACCTTACCCCCTCATCGTCCATACAAGTGTCCAATTGACCTTTTACAATGAGCCCCCATACCTTTTGGGTGAATATACCTTTTGTCTGAACCAAAATTGAAAGTCCTAAAGAACTACGTCGAGGAAAACCTTACAAAGGCTTTATAAAGCCATCTACACCAGAAGAAGTTGACATCTTTTTTGTTAAAAAGAAGGATGGAGCCACAGAGAACCTAACCAGACAGACGCACACTTTTAAATGGCCAGTAGAAGCCCAACATGCTTTTAACAAACTCAAACACCTCTTTACCACTGCTCCAATTCTTACCCTACCCGATTCCATAAAACAGTATGTATTTGAGGTAGACGCTTCAGATCCAGCAACTGGAGCATTCCTCTCCCAAAGAGCATGGATAAACCAACAACTCAATCATGTGGCATTTTACTCCAAAGAAAGACTGTACAGTGTTTGCAAAAAGGAATGACTGGCCATAAAACAAACTTTGGAGGAGTGGCAACATCTCCTAGAGGAAGCTAAATGCCCTATACTTATATGTACCAACCAACAGAACCTGGCATAACTTTGGTCTGATAAATGCTTCTGTCCCCAACAAGCCAGATGGGTTATCTTCTTTTGTTGCTTGCGAATGCACATCATCTACCGTCCAGGTAACAAAAATTGGAAAGCGGATGCTCTCTATCATATATATGAAGATGCCATTACTGAATTACCTGTCCCTCTCCGCTATTGCTGGATTTTTGCATGCCCTAAAATGGGAGACTAAACAAGAAGCAAGACCTCCTCCTGTTTCCTTGGAAGAACAAACCAATCAGACGCTGGAACAGTATCTACTCTGTTACACCTCATGCTCGTGCTCAATTTGTATACAACAATCAAAAGCACCACTCCATAAATGTCACAGTTCTTTGCCAACTATGGTGTATATCGTTCTATGGTCCTGGCAATTCCATCCGTGATCCGATTCCAGAGATCAATACTCGGGTCCAGGAAATGATCAATACATATTCCATGCTACGCCATATTCTCCTGATATACCAATTGCGATATGAAGATGCAAAACGGTCTCTGGCCACGTCTTCAGCGTCAGAGCCTGGTTATCCTCTTTACACCTGAAGACATTCTGTCTAACAAGGAAACTAGGGCCCCAATACATCAGTCCTTTTGTAACACATCAGCTATCATTGGACTCTATAACTTGCATTTAGAGATGAGCATATAACCGTGCCCATGTCCTGAGGGAGACAAATGGAAAATGGCATTTCACAGTTACTTTAAGTATACAGTGATGCCTTTGGCTTTTCGAATGTACCTTCTACGTTCCAAGGCTTCATAAATGATATAGTCCTGGAGTAATTAGACCATTCCATGGTTGTTTATTGGGATGATATTTTTCCCTCCCTCTTTAGAGGAACACATAAAACATGTGATTCCAGTATTACCGTATTTGCTTGATTATAAGATGACCCGGATTATAAGACAACCCCTCAAAATTTGAATATTAATTTAGAAAAAAGAAAAAGCCTGAATATAAGACTACCCTATAAGAAAAAAGATTTATTAGTAAATATTAATTCACATGTAAACTATTTTTTCATATTTGTTTTTATTTCCTTTTATGTGCCAATCTGCCCCCAGCTTGCTACTTTGCCCCCTAGATATGCCTTATACCCCTATATGCCATTCTGTTCCCCCTGATATGGCCTATACCCCCTATATGCCACTCTGCCCCCTGATATGCCTTATACCCACTATATGCCACTCTGCCCCAGATATGCCTTATACCCCCTATATTCCATTCGGCCCCCCTGATATGGCTTATACTCCCTATATGCCACTCTGCCTCCCTGATGATTTATACTCCCCTATTTGCCAATCTGCCCCCTGATATGCCTTATCCCCCCCCCCAACTTAACGATGCATCCCTAGACTTGGCCCCCATGCTCCAGACTCCCTGGTGTCTAGTGGGGCAGCTGGTGGACGTCTGCAGGATCTGACAAAAGCCCACAGATACCAAACACAATATGCTAATACTCGACTCTCACCAAGTACACTATAATCATTGCACTTAATCTTATCTTGTTGATCTTATAATCAACCTTGTGACTGTGGAACTTATCCTTCCTTACCAACACTGATTACAAATGGCCTTTCATGTGGCGCTTGTCAAATGGTGGCCACACTCGTCAAATGGTGGCCATAGTCAGTGTTGCTATGGAAATGCCATAGCAACGCAAAAAACTATTTATCCAGAAAGGTTACCCTACTGCCCTCTTCTATTCCAGATTACCTTCTGCCTGTTGTCTCAACCAAAAATTATAACCGCCAGCCCTGACTTTTACTAACATCTTACATTGCCTGCCTTGCTCCGACGAGCTATTTGGGAGAGTGCCTTTGTTTGCATCTGTGTGCAGGCTTTCTCCTGCTCCTGGATTCCATCATGTGTAGTAAGAGACCCTGCCATAGCAGAGGGGATTAAACCCATACGTGCTGATCACAGTATGATCAGTACAGGGGAGAGAAAAAAAAGTACATATAAAAAGAAAAAAGGGAAAGTAAAATAAACATAACATGGAGCCCAGAAATGTCACCATGACATCACTAGCATCCATAGGATACAAGAGAGGGCTTAAAAAGGATCTTTATACATATATTTGTAATGGGAACAGTGTAACACACATATATATATATATATATATATATATATATATATATATATATATATATATATAATTTAAAAGCACCCTAAAAATATATTAATTAAAACCTCCACTGCCCCAAATCCCTTAAACCAGTAGAATAAACCATGAAGTTAACACTAATAATTATGGTTTTTAATGTACCGTATTTATAAGATTTCAAAAGATAGCCCTATTTGACCGAATTTGTGTGGGTACATTAAATATAGGAAAGGAGAATCACGGTTTAACAAACGTATGGTAAAATTGTATAAAAAATCTGCAGTCATGAAGGCCTTAATATGCATTATTTGGTAAGACTGTCTGGGAATATCCAGTTAATGGCTATTGAATCCCGTGCAGCCAGTCCATTCTAGAGATATGCTAGCCACAAGTACTTTTCACTTTGTTTGTAGGTGATATTTCACTTTGTCTTAATGTTGATTTGTATTTTACTGTACCAGGACTCTATTCTATTAAGGATGAGGGTAAATGATTTACCTGAAAGGGTGATGGATATCTACTATTTTTTCTGATGAAAGAAGAAGAACGTATTGCCATGCTTAGTAGAGCTCCTTAGGGTGCAATGATATACAAACATATGGATAACAGCTCTTCCCCTTTACTTTTTCCCTTTTACACAGATTAATTCAGGCTAGCTATTTTGGCTTTGGCTGCTACAGATCCCAGAATGGACAGTGCAAGGCCCTGCATGACAGCACAATCTGAAATAGATGATGACATAGTGTCTGTATTAAGGTACCTAATACACTTTAACTAACTTGGCACTGATTGCTATTTGGAAACTAATGACATTGGTCTGGGTGTTAGCACATGGGAGTCCCATATAAAATGCAATCCTTATGAAAGTTTAAAATATGCTCAATCAGAGGCCCAATCAGCATATCTGGGAACTGCTGGGCTCCTTGCGGGATGTTGCCAGGACTGCCCGCTGTCGGTGGGAGGTCCAGCTGACGTTGGGGGCGTTTCCGCTGACGTCAGGGGCGTTCACGACGATGTCAGTGGAAAACACCCCCATTTAAATGAAAAATGGGTGGGGAGCGGGGCGTGACGAGACCTCGCTCCCACGACCCGGAGGATTGGGGCCTGGAACCGGAGATTCAGTCAGACATGCCAAGGGTCAAAAATCGGATATCAGAAGTCTACAGTGAATGCACAATACACAGGACCACAACAGGGTACCTGTAAGCTGCACTTACAGATTTTTAAAGCTTGAGTCAAAGAAGCCCCGCCTCCTGTTGCGCATCACAGACAAGCCCCCAGTCTTTCCAGGAGACCGATAGTACTTGTTGGCTGGCAGAAGCCTGCCCATCCACACAGGGACCTGGCAAAGTGACACCAGGAACTGCTCATGTCCAGTAATAGAGAGGTTAATTATCTTAAACTTTAAGTATGGTAATGACGGTAAGTATATTATAATATAAATATATTATTGGTTCTCAAGGCTTCCTAATACATTATATAATGAAAAAATATTTTTAAGTATATTTCACAGTGTGTGCATATGTGAATCAGTGTGGATATGTGATATATATGCCTATGTGTAATCAGCTTCATACTGTGTCCTTCAATGGCAGAAATAAAATGTGCTTGCCCTAGGTCACACCTGGGAATTTTTAATGAACTCATCATCCAAGATGCAACAAATTTGAACCTTTCCATAGTCTATGATAAATATTCTACTATTGTGACATGCTAAAGATAGCAGCCAAATCGTAATATTGTACGTTATGATCAGCAACATATGAAATGTATGTCCTGGAAAAATGGCCAGGAAGTCACCCCACTCTTACCAAAGATAAGTATACTTCAATGTCAATTGTATTTTATCAATCAAATCCTTTTGAACACCTTGGCTCTTGTCAAAGGAAAGAAAAACTAATGAAGTTATCACTAGAAATTGGAAGAAAGGTTGAATAATGATGTCTATCACTGGAAGAAATGTTGACTAATTCTGTCTTACTGTAACTCCAAACGCTGAGTAATGGAAAACCTCAGATATAATATAAAAATTTGTATAATACATATACAGAAATATTTGGACACTGATACAATCTTTATAATTTTGGCTCTGTACACCACCACAATGGATTTGAAATTAAACAACTAATATGCAATTGAAGTACAGACTTTCAGCTTTAATTCAAAGGATTGAACAAAAATATTGTATAAATCGTTTAGGAATTGCAACCATTTTTATACACAGTCCCCTAATTTCAAGGGCTCAAATGTAATTGAAGAAACCAGCACAATCATAAAAAAAATGTTAATTTTTAATACTTGGTTGAGAATCCTTGGCAGGCAATGAGTACTGGAAGTAATGAACACATTTGTTGTTGTTTGTGGGTCTTTCTGCCTAAGGTTTTGTCTTCAGCAGGTGAAATGTATGCTTGAGTAGATTGAGATCAGGTAATTTACTAGGCCATTGCAGAATATTTCACTTCTGTGCTTTAACATGAGCAGTTTCAGGGAATTGACCCCTCTATTACTAGACATGAGCAGTATGTTTTAGGTCATTTTCCATCTGTATAGTGAAGTGCCATCCGATTAACCGCTGACTTAGGCTGAATCTGAGCATACAATATATCCCTTGTGACAGAATCCAGGACCATGTGTATATCAGCCAGAAGATATCCTGGTTATTAAATAGTTAAGCTTTTTACCCCTGCAAGCACACCTTCTCCAGGCATTGCGGTGCCCGCCAGGCACCCGAATACCCTCCCGCGCACGGAGCCCTTTCTCAGATACTTACCTTAGCGGGCTTAGTGCCGGCTGACATGGACGCCAGCAGTAAGAATGGAGGCTGGTCAGGCATGCCCTTGATGACATCATCGCTAACCTATACCCCCCCCCCCCCGAGAAAGTTCCTGTTGATCCTTGTTTGGTATTCTGTAAGCCTCTGTACCTAGCATTTCCTTGTTGCTCCTTCTGAATATGACCTGGATTGTTAACTGTTTATGCTGTTTCTGTGGAATCCCTGACCAGTGCTGTTTATCTTCTCCCTGTGCTGCAGGGATGTCGTCTCCTGCATAGTGGGTTCCTGTTTTTAACACTGAGACCTATAGGTTTTAAAAGAGCCTGGGAGAAGCTGCACTGGGATAGAGTGTTTGGAGACCTACATGGCAGCAGTCTGCCTCTACAAACCAAGGAGTGGCGAGAGACACTTGTATTCCAAGACAGATTAATTTTATGTGGTACTAAAACCCAGAGTAGCTGGTTTCAGTAAATGTAGTAATGGAACTCCTTTGAGTTAGCCTCCTAAAAGGAATAGGCCTGTTTATTTGTGTGTCTTCTATTATTTGGTATATAAAAAAACTGATTGTTAAAAAGGGGAAGCATACCCTTAAAGTGCAATAAGACTTTGTTTTTCTGTTGCTGTTCACAATAAACTGCACCTAAATCACAAGCTTCTGACTGTGTTTTAAGTGACTCTACCACACCCTATACATTTCAGAATTCATCCAGCTGTTTCCTTCACATCAATAAACACTGTGACCCAGTGTCATTGAAAGCCAACCATGCCCCATGCCCATGCCATCACACTGCCTCCACTGTGTTTTACAGATGATGTAGTGTACTTCTGATCATTAGTTGTTCCAGGCCTTCTCCATAATCCCCCCCCATCATTCTGGTACAGGTTGATCTTAGTTTCATCTGTCCAGAACTGGGCTGGCTTTTTTAGATGTTTTTTTTGACAAAGTCTGGTCTGGCCTTTCTATTCTTGAGGCTTATAAATGGTTTGTACCTTGTGGCGAACCTTCTGTATTTGCTCTTGTGAAGTCTCCTCTTTATGCTAGACTTGGATAATGAAATACCTACCTCCTGGAGAATGTTCTTCACTTGGCTGGATGTTGCAAAGGGGTTTTTCTTTACCATGGAAAGGGTCATACGATCATCCACCACTATTGTCTTCTGTGAACATCCAGGCCTTTTTGTGTTGCAGAGCTCGCTAGTGCATTCTTCTTTTTTCTCAGGATGTACCAAATTGTTGATTTGGTCACCTTCATTTTTTTATTGAATATTTATTGTTCAATAAACATAATATCAGTAAACAACCGTTAGTAAGAGCAGAAAGTCGATGAGCAGTACTGCAACACAGCGCAGGGCAATGGCCCTGGAAGTCACCCCACTCTTGCCAAAGATAAGTATAATTCAATGCCAATTGTATTTTATCCTAATGTTCCTGCCATATCTCTGAAGTTTTTTTCTTCTTTTTTTGCAGCCTAAGGCTGCAAAAAAAGCAACAGCAAACAATTTGCACCATCATTTGGGGCCAATCTTCCCAGAGGAGCAGACATTCGGAATAAAGCATGCCTTACAAACCACAGAAAAGAGACAAAAGGGTCTACCAAGTAAATGACATCAGGAGAGGGCAGATACTTGCCATTTATCCTAATCCCTTTTAGCTGGGTGAAACTTCTAACTTGTAAAGGCTGGAAAAACTGCCTAAGGTCAAAAAAAGCAATTTCCACAGAAAGGCTAAAACGCCAGAAAAAACTGCAGAAAAAACGCCAAAACGCAGGTAAATGCAGTGGCAGTTTTCTTGGCAGTTTTCCTGGCGTTTTTCATCAAGAAAAAAACGCCGGACAAAAACCCAAGTGGAAACCTAGCCTAAGGATGGCCTGTTTCACTTGCATTGCAAGCTCCTTTCAAATGGGCATGCCACAGCTTAAATCAACTCCAGGCCTTTTACCTGCTTAATTGATGAAGAAATAAGAAACAGCCCACATCTGTCCATGAAACAGCTTTTAAGTCAAGTGTCCAATAACTTTTGTTCACTTGGAAAAGAGGGGGCTACATATCAAAGTGCTGTAATTCCTAAACCCTTCCTAATCTGGATGTGAAATAAAGCTGTGAGACTGCACTTTTAGCCCATATTCATTATTTACTAAATGAAATTCAAATTACAGCTAAACAGCCGAAATAACAAAACTTGTGTCAGTGTCTAAATATTTCCTTTCCTAACTACAAGTACTCAATAATAATGAATAGCAGGACTTACAGTATATGTCCTATAGTTCTGAGTACTATTAAACTCGGATGACAACTGGATATTACAGTAAGTGGATTAGTTTAATACATTATACAGGTTCTGGTTAACTTAATTAAAATATCACAAGGCAAAATAATGCAACTTTCCTGTTCACTGGCTAAGTACATAAGGAGGCACCATCTCCCTCTTCAATCACCCTTGAATACGCCAGTCCATCTTTCCTGCCACCTGATGGCGCTCTTATAGTATAGAATCTAGGACATAGTATTTACTAAATTATTCACCTGAGCATACCCTGGAGGCATGGAAATAAACCCAGCTCTGACAAACAGAGTAAGATATTTTATCTGCTTGTTATGGCTGAACAGAGGCCTGTCCTTGTGAAACCAATACCTTTTTCAGATTAGCAGTGTCATGCGATGTATTGAGTGTCAGACAAATGTGGTTTATTTATTAATATCCTTAGAATATTAATTAGCATGCAGTGATCTCAAAGACTGTCAAATTTGTATTTCATAAGTAAACCAGGCACCTAATTTATTCTACCGCATGCTCAATTAATCTATTAATATATATTAACCCCATCAGGACCAGGGTTATTTTACAATGTTTGATCTACAAGACCAGAGCAATTTTTGTCTTTTTGCAATGTCTTTATTCAACTGTGATTTCCCGCTAACCAACTTAGTGTACCCATTCAAAGTATATCCCCTTAATGACATGTACGGGCTCAAAATGCATTGTTTTCAATGGGTTTAGGGACCGCCCATTGTCCTTAAGGGGATATATTGTTTTTTTTCCAGGCCAAGTAGGGGAAATTTTTTTTAAAACATTTGAAAATAAAAGAAAAGGCCATATTTTTCAGTTTCACATAAAAACTATAGTGTGTAAATGAAAAAAAGACAAAATATATTTAGCTATTTCTCCTGATTTTGGAAACACCACAAATGTTTGGTATTTCCATATATATTGGTGGTTACAGCACTAAATAAAGAAAAGTTGTGCATCACTGTTTCCAAATTGTTTACAAATTTTTTTTAATGTTTACATTGTATTCAGCAACACATGCATGTCTATGGCATGATTTTTGGTTGTGGGGGTCTAAACTGGATTGTGGATCTCTCTCCAAATGACCCACACTGCTCCTTACGATGACATCATATGCACATTGGCTGATGTGGTAGGGGTGCAATGGGGAAATTGCTCCACTCGAGAAATGGGAGTGAGAAGTGTGTATGTGTGTCTCCCTGGGTATGTATGCGAGTATGTGAGTTCTTGACTCCCTGGGTATGCAAGTGTGTGTCTGGGTATTCAAGTGTGTGTCTGCCTCTGTATATTAGCATGTATCTGGGAAAGCATGTTAATGTCTATCTGGGAATGTATGTTTGTGTCTGCTTACCTGGGTATGCAAGTAAGTGTCTCTGATTAGAGGTGAGACAGAGGCCTATCACTCCAATCACTGGACTTCAGCAAGGTAAGTGATGGGGAGAAAGAGGATAGTAAGAAAATGGAAAGATAAAGAGAAAGATATAGAGCAGAGATAATGAGGAGAAGGGGACATAATAAGAAAGAAGAGAGATGGGGGAAAAGGGGGAGAATGAGAATTATGGATGGGGTGTGGTAAAGAGAAGGTGAGAGAAACAGGATAGAGGAAGAAGTGATAGAGGAGAAATAATGATTAAGAGGACCATGTTATAGAGAAATAAAGAAAGCGAGGAGGGGGGGTCTGGGTGCTAGGGCCAGTCCTATGTGTGTAATATGGGTGTCAAGGCTTGCATTTGGACCTGTGACCTGTGATCAAAGCCTGCAACGTAGGTCAATGCATGAAGGATGGGGTCATGTGTATGTGTTCATATCAAGGTCAGCATACAAGGTGCAAAACCAAGGGGGTGGCAAAATTAGTTTTTGTCTAGAGTGACAAAATCCTTGCACTCCATAAA
This sequence comes from Spea bombifrons, assembly GCF_027358695.1. Lineage (NCBI taxonomy): Eukaryota > Metazoa > Chordata > Amphibia > Anura > Pelobatidae > Spea > Spea bombifrons. The sequence continues at coordinate 62,465,054 of NC_071088.1, read as the reverse complement.
GACCTGGTTGGATGAGTTTGGTGTGGAAGAACTGTGGAACAGGATTGTATGTTTTTCTTCTGGCATCTAAGAATTCCACCCCGTACAGCATATTTTGGTGTTATGCCTGTTGGACCTTTTTTCTCCACAGAAATACTCCAAAATATTGTGGAAAGCCTTCCCAGAATAGTGGAATCTGTTTTAGCTGCAAAGGGGCGACCAGCTACATATAATATTCAAGTTTTATTCAAAATCTGGAACATTTATTTAACATCCAATCTTTTTTTCAAATGTTATAAGGAACTCATACAAATATTTTTTGGGGTAAAGATTTCTACAAATTTAGTTTGAAAATAATAAGGGGCAACATTTTATAAAGTCTATCATCCTTGGGAAAGCACCCGCTGTTGTTAGTGGAGTGCATAAAGTGTAAAATGGACTCATATCTGGACCTTGTTATCATTTTGGGAAAAATTGAGCTTGCAAAAATTTGGATCTGTGGTCCAGTATGATCGTATTGTGGGTTTTTTTTAATGATTCCTATTAACGTGGTCAACTCCAAGAAAACTTTTAATCTAGACACATTAGTATGATGTCAAAATTAGGGTTGGCTGCCAAAAAATGTACAGCATATACATTTTTTTGGGATGGCAATCTCTTACACAGGTCATCCGCCACAAAAAACTGCATAATTTGTAGAGGCATGAAATCTCACATTCAAATTGATTCTAGGGCTAGGTGTAAAATCAGGTATCCAGATGTAGGTGCCCACTCCTAAGAACCATTCCTGGTAAAGGCAGTACTTCTGGAGAGGGGTTCTGATCTCCTTTTTTTTGCAGGTGGCTCGTCAACAGCAGAGCCATCACTAGATTCTGGCATAATCCGAAGTATCTGATTCAGATGCCAAAATGGCATATGCCTCCTTCATAGAAAAACCTTTTGCAATTATTTCTAACGTGGTAACATTTTTTATTAACATAATACCAAAATACTGAGATTGACAGACTAACATTAACACTAACAGACGTACAATGCCCAGCCGACATCCTAAATTGCATCCTATTCATTAGTTCCCCCAATTGGAAATAAAGAGGGGGAAGATGCGGAGGGATCAATCCTAATATATATCTTTTAATATATTATATTAATTTGCTATAGGGGCCTATAGATATTTCCATTAACACCTATCATTGATATATCATCCCCATTCTGTCCAGGCCTGTTGTGAGGTTTCACTAGTTTCTTTTTCCATCTCTAATTGGTACGTTATTTGTCTTTTTAAAGCAATAACAATTTTTTGCAGCAACTAGGATATGTATAAGATTATAGGTTTTTCTTTTCTCAAACTTAGGCCATGACAAATGTAAAAGGGCTACAACTGGAGAAATCTCTAATGTCTCACCGAGGATATAATTTATTATTGAAAAAAAGAGGTTCCAAAAGAAATTTCATTTAGGACACTCCCACCCAATATGGAGGAATGTCCCTTGCTGTATACCACATCTCCAGCAAATAGGAGAACAATCTGAATATTGGTTGGAGATGGTTCAATCATCCTTTGACACACATATTTGGAGAGGTAAGAGACGAAGACTAGCTCAGATGGTTCTGTTTAAGAAAACTAAGCAGGGTGGAATACATTTCCCCAATATCCATTTTGTATATCAAGCAAATATAGTAGTTACTAGACTTGTGCATCCGTCTTCGGGCGAACATGAAAACGAACACGAAGAGTGCGTTTTCGTGTTCGTTCCGAAGACACGCCGAAGAGAAGACAGCGGCAGTAAAACGTAGGCGAAGACGAAGACACACACCACGAAGATCTTCGTGATCGTCTTCGTCTACCAGTCTCTCCCCCCTTCTAACTTACCGCAGCATCGCGGCAGTTCACGGAAGTGGAAATCCGCAGGTTCGCCGTCACGGGTTACAGGGCAGTGCGAATGAGCCTATTGGTCGCCTACAGGGACCTCCTCTGGCATCAACCAATTGGTTGATGCCAGAGGAAGACCCTGCAGGTGACCAGTAGGCTCATTCGCACGGCCTTTGTCGCTCGTACAGACTTTTAAAACCCCAATGCTGCAACTTACCCTGCAGATGCCACTGGTCTCCCTGTTCTATCAGTTAAATGTCCATACGATCGACTTTATTGAGTCTAGGATGCCACAGGCAGGTTGTTTGGGGCAAGTCCCATGCTTCCAATCTGGGTGTTGGGCAGATCTTGTGGATGCAGTCAGGGTGCCAGGGCTGACATGATACCAAAGGGGGGCCTTAATTCACAAGGGGGTGCTGGCTGGGGGCATCACATAAATCAATACTATAGGGGGGGCTGTGCGGTGGGATAAATATACAATGTGGGGCCAGCTGAGGGCATTACAATATGGTGTGGGGGCATTAGGCTGACCACATCAGCTATGTTTTCCAGGACACATGTAACTTTTACATATTGCTGACCAGCCCAGATAAAATGCTGCCCTGCAGTATGGGTTATGTATAGACTCATGGAAGGAACCAACTAGTCAGATACACATCCTCCATACTGTAGGGCAGCATTTTATCTGTGCTGGCTCACTCGCACGGCCTTTGTAATCCCTGACTGCGAACCTATGGATTTCCGCTCCCGTTAACCCCTTCGATGCTGCGTTAGATAACGGGAGCGGAAATCCGTAGGTTAAAGGGTCGTGCAAGCGACCAATAGGCTCACTCGCACGGCCCCTTAAGGTGCAACAAGTGCACCAGGAGCCTAAAAGTCTGTACAAGCGACCAACAGAGTCGCTCGTACAGACTTTTAAAACCCCAATGCTGCAATTTACCCTGCAGATGCCACTGGTCTCCCTGTTCTATCAGTTAAATGTCCGTACGAGCGACTTTATTGGTCGTTCGTACGGACATTTAACTGATAGAACAGGGAGACCAATGGCATTTGCCGGACAAGTTACGGCACCAGAAGTTTAACAGTCTGTACGAGTGACCCTATTGGTCGCCAGCAGGGGGCTCATCTGCCATCAACCATTGGCAGACGAGCCCCCTGCTGACGACCAATAGAGTTGCTCATACGGACATTTAAACTCCTGGCGCCAGAGCTGCTGCGGTATGCGTTAACCCCGTATTAACCCCTTAACCGGAAAAAAATGAAGAAAAACCGAACACGAAGAATGTCCACGAATATTCGCCCGAAGAGAAGACAGGAACAGGCGAATATTCGCGGAATACGAAGATTTTTTTTTTCCCGAAGACGAACACGAAGAGCCCCCTGGTGCCCAAGTCTAGTAGTTACTTACAAAAAGATCGGAATAAAGACGAACCATGGTATATCATAGAATTTGATGCTATTTCTAGAAAATATTTAAATTATTATTTATGGATAAAGAGTGGAAAAAATCATACTGGCTTAATAACTTAAAATCAACGATACTTGTCCAAATAATATCGGAATGGAATGGAATTTTAAAAAGCTAGATCTACAGAATAAAGTTATAAGAACAATCTACATAAAAGCATTACAACATAACCTAGAAGGACTTTCATTAAGACAATGGTCTAATTTGGATATATTGATTTCAGATATTTGGGAGAATAATAAGATATTACATTCATAGATTTTGTTAGAATATTCCTTCTTTCAGGCAAGGAAAAATTCCCATATTTACGCATAAAGAGTTTTTTCAAAATTAGATTATATTCTATTAGTCCTACAAGTAACCTTCCTGAGCTTATATTTTCACACACAAAAAATAATAATAAGATTTATTCATAAAACCCCCTTCTCCCCCTCCGGCTCTAAGGGCATGGGAAAATGATTTAAACTTAAAAATAGTTACATAGTACATAAGGTTGAAAAAAGACCTAAGTCCATCAAGTTCAACTCTTCCTACTCTTGATTCAAAAGAAGGCAAAAAAACCCTAATTTAGCTACTTCGAATTCTGCCATCAGGGGAAAAAATTCTTTCTTGACTCCAAAAGGCAACCGGATTTCTCCTTGGATCAAGAAGTTCTAAAATATTAATTCTATTTATAGCCCTGTATGTCATGCCTTTCTAAAAAAAATCCAGACCCTTTTAAAGGCATCTAATGGATCTGATAACACCCTAGGCAGTAAATTCCATGCCTTTATTGTACTTACTGTAAAGAATCCCTTCCTTTGATTTCATCTATGAAATCTCCGCTCTTCCAGTCTCAGAGGGTGACCTCTTGTTCTTTGTACATTTCTGTTAATTAACAGGTCACTGAAGAGCTCTTTATATTGGCCCTGTATACATTTATATAATGTTACCATATCCCCTCTAAGATGCTGTTTTCCCAGTGTATAGGATTTTAACTTTCTTAGTCTCTTTTCATAACTAGTATCTCCCAATCCCCTTATTAATTTTGTAGCCCTCCTTTGCACTTTTTCTAGTTCCATAATGTCCTTTTAAGGACCGGTGCCCAGAACTGTACCGCATATTCAAGGTGAGGTCTTACTATTGACCTGTAAAGAGGCAAGAAGATATCCTCCTCCCATGAATCAATACCTTTTTTATGCATGCCAAAACCTTATTGGCCCTTGCAGCTGCTTGCTGGCATTGCGCACTGTTGTCAAGTCTATTGTCTACCATTATTCCTAAATCCTTCTCATTGGTAGTTTTCCCCAAGGATTTTACATTTATAGTATAGGTTGTATCTTTTATTATTTTTACCATAATGCAAAACATTGCATTTATCTATGTTGAACCTCATCTGCCACTTGCACACCCAGTATCCAACTCTGTCTAAATCATCTTGCAAAAGAAGAAACATCCAGATTAGTCTGAATCACCCTGCCTAAACTGTGACATGCCTCTCAACGCAGCCTGGGAGATCATTTATAAATAAATAAAAAAAAGAGGACCCAGGACAGACCCCTGAGGCACTCCACTTAATACCTGCGTACAGTCTAAGAACAACTCTCTGCATTATATCTTTTAGCCAATATCGAATCCAAATTCCAAATACAGACATTTGCCCCTAAACCTATTTCTGTTAATTTGTAGAGTAGCCTTTTATGTGGAACCGTATCAAATGCCTTAGCAAAGTCCAGATAAATCTACAGCCACACCCAGATCTATATTTTTACTAACTTCTTCATAGAATGCTAATAGGTTGGTTTAACAAGACCTGTATTTCACAAATCCATGTTGACTTCTACTAATTGGATGATGGATCAAAATATGATCTTGAATGTATAGCTTTAGCAACCCTTCAAATAATTTCCCCACTACCGATGTTAAGCTTACTGGCCTGTAATTGCCTGGTTGAGATTTTGAGCCCTTTTTAAATATGGGCACGATTTCTGCCTTGCGCCTATCTAATGGAAATATGCCTCAACTGAAAGAATCCCTAAAGATGAGTAATAATGGTTGGGTCAGAATTAGGCTTAGCTCCTTAAGTACCCTTGGGTGTATACCATCCGGTCCAGTGTATACCATCCGGTCCAGATGCTTTAAAAGAATGGAATACAGCATTGCACCAAGTGAATAACATAATACACTGTCTCAATTTGGTGTAAAACCAGTATAACCTAATGAATAGATGGTATTTGACCCCAAAAAGAATAAGTAAGATGTATCCCCATCTGGCACATAACTGTCGGAGATGTAGAGATCAGGATGCATCACTCTTAAATATTTGGTGGACCTGCAAGTTAGTTTCTCCGATCTGGAAATATACATATGACAGGTTTAGACAATTAACCAATATGAAATTAGAATGGGAACCCAAGACCTCACTACTTCTTTTAAAACTATTCCTGTCACGAACAGCGAGGTTGGAGATACTGATGAGGTCAGGGTACAAGCGGGCGGTCAGAATAAATGATAAGCAAGCCGGGGTCAGGAATCCAGAGGCCAGAATAAGAGAAAAAGCCAAGGTGTAACGCTATGAAACATAGGCACAACCATCAGAGGGTAAGGTCTTGATGTCCACTGAGGGCTTATAAAGGATGGGAAGTGACTAGGCACCAATTAGGGGTTTTGGCTCCAAAATATGAAAAGTCTGGCGGCACTTCCCGTTTGGTGGAATCCGGCAGCCATCTTTAGTGTTGCAAGACCGTTAACTATAAGTATAGGTGCCTGTAGTTTTAGGTCTTATCACCAGAGGGCACACAGAGGTGGATGGAGGTCTCCCTCTTCTCCGTGCTGGCTGCTGCGACTGTTGGCTGAAGGAGGTGGGTCTCCCTCTCCTTCGTGACGGTGGCTGCGGCTGCTGGTTGACGGAAGGGGGGTCTCCCTCTCCTCTGTGGTGGCGACTGCGGCTGCCGGAGGGAAGTCTCCCTCTCCTCCGTGGCAGCGGTTCCAGGTTGCCGGAGGGATGTCTCCCTCTCCTCCGTACCGATGATTGTCAGTTCCAAAAGAATCGGGACCTCTGGCTGTTCATTGTTTGGCCTCTGCTTAAATTTTAGTAGCCAGAAATTCCAACTTCCTTCCAAATAGATCATTTTAGAACTCAGTTGCAACATCAATTTAATATGGAAAAAGATATTAGCTGGTCTTTGGATAGTAGTGGTAGGACTAACTTGGCTTATCAAAATTGGTTAAAAATAGCCAAGGACATAAGAGACTAAAAATTAATTTAGGAAAAGTCTCTCTCCTAAGATATACCTCTCTCCCTTGTTTTTCTTTGATATGTCTTAAGTTTGGTGTTGTTTTGTTTAGATGTATTATTTCTTGTTTATTTGTTTGTATTTATGTCCTAATCAAAATTTGAAATAAAGAATTATTATAGAAAAAAATAGATATGTTTAGCTTATGATTAGAGAACAAGCCATTGTTAAATCTACGTCTTCTGCATAGGGGCTTAGTTTATATTCTTTGTCTCTAATCTTTATCACTTTGATATTTTTGTTCAGTCTCATACATTGTGTCAAAGGTCCCTGGGAAAGGATATCCAACAGAGGCGATAAGGGACATCCCTGTCTAGTACCGTTTTTAATATAGAACCAAGGATAGATGATTCCTTATCCCACTATTCTGGCTGATAGATCAAGATAGAGTACTGCCATTGCTTGGTATATACCAGATATGCCCCCCAGATATGCCTTACACCCCTTATATGCCACTGTGCCCCTTGATATGCCTTAAAACCCCCATATGCCACTGTGCCCCCCTGATATGCCTTATTACCCCCAATATGTCGCTCTACCCACCCCCAAATATGACACTCTGCCCTCCAGATATGCCTTATACCCGCTATATGTTGGGGCAGCTGGTGAACGTCTGCACGATGCGCGTAGACAAACCCATGCTGCTAGCCGGCACTTTCACTGGAGCTTTCTATGACTGAGCACCTGAAGGTCAGACAACCTCCGCTAAGCTGGCCGGTACTTCTGCCAGGGCTTCTATGGTGGAGCACTGGAAGGTCAAGTCACGCTGGTGCTTAATCATAGAAGGCCTGGCGGAAGCTGAGGACAGTAGCGTAGGATGCCTGCGCGCATTGCACAGATGCCCGCCGGCTGTCAGAGAGGAGGATGAGGTTCTGCTGCAGCGCTGCGAGATTATTATCGATTTTACAAATTAGTTGTTGTAGCCCTAATTAAATCTGCGAGATTCTAGTTGCTATATGCATTTCAGGTAGTACCGACACTTTTGCGCATTTCTGATAATAAAAAATTGCTTCAAATGATTGCTAAATTTATATGGAATAGTCCACGGAAGCAATAAAATCATTGAAAGCCTGGGAACTTCTCGGCTCCGGCTACCTGGAGCCTTCCCTTGCGGGACACGGCCAGGACTGCACACTGACGTCAGCGGGTGGTCCCGCTACCGCCGGTGGGCGGTCCCGCTGATGTCGGGGAGTTCCAGTTGACGTTGGTGGAAAAATGGGTGGGGAGCGGGGCATGCCAAGACCCCACTTCCGCAATCCGGAGGATTCGGGTTTTGACCCGGAGAACCAGAGGAGCAGCGCTCACCTGGTAATCTCCGGGTCAAACCCGGAGAGTTCCCAGGTATGCTGTTTACAGACCTCCACTGCAGCTCCAATGTGCCACTTTAGGTGGCTATTCAGGTAAGAGGTGCATTGCCACATCTTTTACTCCACATCCCAAAACATGTGTCCCTACTTGAAATGTATGGTCCCAAAGTTATGCCTGTATGAAAGACTACATCCTATTAAAATAGAGTAGCATAATTTTCAAGATATTATGCATGTTTCATATGCATGTACAACCGTGACTTTACTGTGTTACCCCAGCAAACATGAAACAGATATCACACTATCTATTCAGTTACCTCATCTACGCAACATATTAAACCTTTAATTCCCTCCTGTCATTTTTTTCTGTGACCCCCAACAAAGATGACGTGCTGAGTGACAGCAACCTATATCCGGTAATTTGTGATTGGTCTTTCATGGCTAGACCTTATCTCTGACATTGACAAGCTTTCCCGCCGTTGCAGTGCGCTTTCTTTCGTCCTTCCCTCTCTAGCAGGGAAAGTGATAGGAGAACGCGTTTCTTCTGCGTGACGTAACCGTGATGCGCGTGCATGGCGTGGAAACGTGACCGCGCAAGACAAAATGGCGGCGTCCACAAGAGACAGAGAAGCTGAGGTGAGATAAAGACGCATGGGTCCAGTATATTATATAGTTAGTGTTATACCTAGGGACTGTTCCATATGTGTTGAAGTGAGATCACATACATAACTGTAAACGAAAGTATTCCATTCAATGTAAAGAATGCCCATTGTTCATTAAATAGACTGTATGTGCTATATGAACACTGGTAAATACGGTACATCCATTGTGGTGCACCTGTTTCGTTAGCGTGTATATGTGCGCATTTTAAAAGTATGCTTTGCGCATTTAAAGTGTGTACACATATAACCGTTGTGGTAACTTGACACCTCCTCTCTCATTCATTTAATGACTGAGTGGAAGATGTAAACAAAGCGTCCTGCAGGGAAATAGTAGACGCTATTTCTATCCTTACTAGAATAGATTATGTGGTTGTTTATTAGGGATGTTATTAGGGACACCAGAAACATGATGTACCTTGCATAGAAGCAGTGTCTTTTGCAGGGTGTCAATGTCTGATTTTATTTCATGCCAAAGTGATGCAATATGTGTTCACAATATTTCAAAGTCCTATTTACCTCCTTTTCCTCTTGAATATATTAGGTGAATATACAGGAGGAGACCATGACTTTTTGCCCATGAGTGTTTTATACATAACTTTTTTATCCTTGGAATACAATACAATACAATAAAAAGAAATAGACAAGAGAGATTGTTGACTTTTTATGTACTATCACCACGAATAATGTCAGATATGCTATCATAAGTAACCACGTAGGCAAACTACACAGTTACTCGATAGCCTAGAGTTTATTGGGGATATGTTGGAAAACATATACATCTTGTGTATGGTTAATGTAGAGAAAATCTGTATTATACACATATAATTAATGTACTATCCTGTAAACATTCAATGTTCATCTTTCAGACGTGAAATAAGTTTGATTTTTGCCCAATGAGGAGTTGCAGTGCAACCGTAAACTTATTAAAATACAGCCATGGCATAAATGCCATATTTTATGTACAACCTTATTATCCTTATACATTTTATTTGAGAGACAACCTTTGATTGCTGGCATTTTTAACTATAACTGTGTTTTTTTGTGAGGAGTCCAAAATGCTTTTCTTACTGTGTAATTTTACACTGTTCTGCGGGTCACTGTTTTTGCAAAATCCAAACTTGGGCCTTTCAAGCAAGTATGATTTCATTCTACAGTGAATCTGAAGATGGTCAGCAGCCAACCCAAGTATGACCTGATCCGGGAGGTGGGCCGTGGTAGCTACGGTGTGGTGTACGAGGCTCTAGTGCGAAGGACCTGCCAAAGAGTAGCAGTGAAGAAAATCCGCTGCCAGGCGCCCGAAAATGTTGAGTTGGCATTGCGTGAGTTTTGGGCTCTGAGCAGCATCCAAAGCCAGCATCCAAATGTAATCCATTTAGAGGAATGCGTGCTGCAAAGGGATGGCACAGTGCAACGCATGTTACATGGCTCCAACTCTGCACTATACCTTCCGGTGAGGACATGGGGACAGCCAAAAATGCTTGAAAGGGGTGGTTGCAATTAGTAAATAGCAGTCTCAAGGAAAATGCACATATAAAATCAGTTCATCTGTGAAGTAAAAATGTAGCTGTCCCTAGTGCCACATCCCACTATTTGTCCTGTAAGTCACTATAAAAAAGCACACTTGTAGTTTGTTAAAATGATTTAAAGTCCTTGAAGTGAAAAAACAATTGTGTGTATGTCAGGCTACCTGAATGTGTAATTTCACTACACCAACAAACAGTGACATATCACATGATGAATGAGTGACCGTAGTCAGTTTACCTTATCATACTTGTTGGTAGTATGACTTATATTACATGTGATCGATAGAAGGTTGTTCCTGTTAGAGCAATTTGATTTACCAGGTCTGCCGATTATTCCTGCAGTAAGGACTGAAACCTTAAGCAATCTTTTGTCCTGTCTCGTCAGGATAGCCATATTCCTATCCCTTGCATGTTTACGTTTCCTTACCGTATTAACATCTACTACATCTGCTGCCTTTTCCGTTAAGTAAAACTTCCTTGGATTACACCCAAGCCTCTGATCTTCTACTTAAATCTACCTAGATTTTGAAGTAGGTGTCTCAGTGTAATCTGCAAGGGACAAAAAAAAAAAATCTTTGGACTGATTAAATGACCCTGTTTTGCTGGATGGTTAATTTCAGTGTTTCGTGTGTGCATAGAATATATAAGGTTTCATTCACTTTATTTTGGGATCATAATTATCAATTCATATTTACTCATCTGTACTTCCCAATTCTGTCTTCTTATTTCCTGAAGTTGGTAGAGACTTCTCTAAAGGGCGAGATTGCCTTTGACCCACGCAGCACCTATTGTCTATGGTTTGTGATGGATTTCTGTGATGGAGGGGACATGAATGAGTATATCCTGACCCGAAGGCCTAGCCGTCGCACCAACACCAGCTTTATGCTACAGCTAAGCAGTGCACTTGCATTTCTTCATAAAAACCAGATCATTCACCGTGACCTAAAGCCTGACAACATTCTTGTTTGTAAGTCCCATAATGGATTGGATGAACCTACCCTGAAAGTGGCTGACTTTGGGCTTAGTAAAGTATGTTCAAGCTCTGGACTGAATCCTGAGGAACCTGCTAGTGTTAACAAGAGCTTTTTGTCTACTGCCTGTGGCACAGATTTCTACATGGCCCCAGAGGTTTGGGAAGGACACTACACTGCCAAGGCAGACATTTTTGCATTGGGTATTATTTTGTGGGCTTTGTTAGAAAGGATTACAATTACAGACACTCACACTAAAAAGAAGCTGCTGGGCGGCTATGTACAAAAAGAATCCCAAGTAGTGCCAGTGGGAGCGGCTCTATTAGAGAACCCGAAAATGGAGCTCCCTCTACCCATCAAGAAGAAGTCTATGAATCGACATATGAAGCAGCTGCTTCATCAGATGCTGTCAGTGAACCCTCAGGAGCGTCCTGATGCCTTTCAGTTGGAACTCCGACTCATTCAGATTGCTTTCAGAGACTATAGTTGGGAGACGTGACAGCCACCACCAGTGCAATTGGGGTTATCCAAGTCTGCTGAGCAGCTTGTAAAGGGGGCTAACGCTGACTTTGATTTGTAACCTTATACCAAGCCTGATAATTGTACAGTGCGAGATCAAGCTTGCCGCAAAAACTTACGTTACCTCCCTGCTCCTTGTCAGCGCATTCTGAGCATGGCATAAGATATACCTTAAATCGGTTTCATTTGCAGGACTCTAGTAATGCTTTTTAAAAACACTGAACATCTTTGATATACATTTCTTGTTCTTGCTTCACAGAATCTAGCCCTAATTGGTAGCAATTATTTTGATAACCTGTTTTAAGCTGTGTTGTGCCCTATAATGGAATACCTCAAGGGCATTGGCAGTGTTGTCATAGGTAACTAAAAGGAGTACAGGATGCACCTTCCAGTGCTGGTGGGTTCCTTGCAGAAGATATATGATAAGCTGCTATGGTATGGATGTGTATATATGTAATCTCTATTTATTGAAGCGTATGTTCAGTGTGGATGGGTTTGTGAAATGCAGTTGGACGACTGCATAATGTAATGGAACATTGATAATTCTTTTTGATAGTGTGCATCCCATGGATTTTGTTTGTTTCTCAAAGACTTTGTTCTATAGGACCTGAATTGTAACCTAGTATAAAGGGATGTGTGCGTGTATGAATCCTGTTTTTAATGCAAAATGTAGAATTTATCTATGCTGATCAGCTGATGGGGATTTAAGTTAATGCTTTGGTTTGTTGAGGATGTCTGTTAATAACATTGTACAAAATAACCTTATAACTTAATAAAACTAAGGTTCTAGGAATACACGCCAGCACCACACTATATCAGGGAGACCCTCTAATCAGAAGTACCCCCCCCCCGACACAAACACCTACACACAATTTTTTTTAAAGCGCTTGAGATACATTTCCCTTTATACAATACCCATATATGCACATTCCTTCTTTCTTTTTTTTTATATTTTTTTCATGTGAAAATAAAATGCATATTTTATGTTAAAAAAGGTGGAAAGAGTAAAACCATTTTAAAAGGTGTAATTTATGGTGAGTTTTCAAATGCTAATAAATTGTGAAGGAAATAGTGTTTTCATGTGTGTGAGATGTTATTGTAACCCTGGCATGTCTTCTCATTCATATGGACCAACAAAGCATCAGACATTGAATTGCTGCTGCTATGGAATTAGTGGTTTTTTTTTTGTTTTTTTCTTCTTTTTTTTTTTTTTTTTTACTTTTATCCCTTTTTAATGTCCCTTCTCCAAACAGAAGAGACAGCAATATGGTTGTAATATGTATAAATGCTTCAGTATGTAAACAAATTTGAAAGTTGCGCGGTAACACCACCCCCTCCCTCTCCATGTCTATGTGAACTTTGTATTTAGATAAAGTCAAACTCCAACTGTCTTCAGAACTTAAACCTTCTGTGCCCTAGTACATATTGTTATCTGTACTGTACAGCTGACTGTCATCCAGATTATATTGTATTTTCTTTCTAACCCTGCTTCGGATTGCACTAATGGTGCCAAAACATGAAACACCCTTTGATACCTATGTTTATGATTAACCAGTAGACTCATTAACACCACCCTTGTTGGCTAAGACCTCATACAGTACCAGGAGTGCAAAGTCTGAAAGCGTCTGATAGCATGTAATGTTTTGTAAGCATACCACTTTTGTCATTATATATGGATTGGGTTGGGAGTAGAATGAGACATGCATATATTAGCATCAATGTGTTTTTTTTTTCTTGAGTATATTCTGTATGGCACAGGGTGGGGTTTTTTAACTTCTTGTAGCACCACAAGCATACAGAATCTATAATCAACTGCTGTTTTCATATTTACTTGTATGGATCAGAACTATTCCTATTCCGTACTTATGAAATCTCAACACTACCAGAAACAATTGTATGTAGGAGAGTTTTGTCTCTTACAATTCCAGCTATGCAAGCACATGTAAATATATAACATAGGGTAAGGGTGTAAAAATGTATATCTTCATAATCCTTATCTGCATGTCTCAGAGCTCTTAGGTTAGATGCTTTGCACATTTAGAAAAGGCATTCTCATTTTCCATATCTGTCACTGGGAACATGCAGATTGTTCCATGAAATGACCTGTGCAATAGGGCCTTAACATAGATGTGTTTTGTAAGTACCGTACGTACAGTACTCCCCCCCCCCACGCACACACAGTTGTAATTGGATGTTTCTACCTACACCTGATATCATCGTGCAAGCACAAGCACTGTATGCTTATAGGTGCTGTTCCATGTACAGTAAATAAGTGCAGCATTACAGCTGGGCTCACAAACCCTTGGCCACTTCCTGGCACCCAGGGTTCGGCAGGATAAGTGGGTAAAAACTGGCCAGGGCTGCCAATTTGAATCCAACACCCTATACTTTCATGGCGGGAGCGCTGTGAAGCGGTGCCAGGCTGTATAAGATTTTTGGTATCTATTATGCAGTTAGTCAGCATAGGTTATATACAAACAGAATTTTTTCTAAAACCAATAGCCATTTTAAGGTCTTATAAATACTCCCCTCTGCCCCACTGATATTCCCCTCGGCCCCTGATATATGCTTTTTGCCCCCTACAAATAACATTATGCCACCCCTCCCCAGGCTTACCACGCCTGTGCTCCACCATAGAAGCCCCGGCGGAAGTAGGTGAGATATATAAAATGTATTTATGTGAATGTGACTGTGTGCATATGTGAATGAGTGTATAAATGTGTGTGTGTGTGTGTGTGTATATATATATATATACCGTATTGGCCCGAATATAGGCCGCACTTTTTTCCCCCACTTTAAGTCTTTAAAGTGGGGGTGCGGCCTATATTCGGGGTCTAGCGCCGGGCAGGCAGCGGGGTTAGGATACAGATCCCCCGCAGCGGTGCAGGGGACCTGCATCCTACTCCCCGATACGCTCAGACAGCCTCCCGTGCCAGCACTTCCCACGGGGGGGGGTACCGGCACGGGAGGTTGTCTAAGCGCATCGCACGGACGTTCACCGGCAGCGGCGATGCGCCGTTGCCGGTGAACGTGCGCACGATGCATTCTAACCCCCCCGACTTACCAGGGCAGACTCCCGGGTGTCTTGCAGGGCCGGCGGAAGACATCTACGCAATACGCCTATACAACTTCCGGTGCCGGCACTTCCGCTGAGTGCCGGCACCGGGAGTTGTATACACGATGTGCATAGAAGTCCCCCTCCGGCCCCGTAAGACACCCGGGAGTCTGCTCTGGTAAGTGGGGGGGGGGGACAGAGTGGCAGCATATCGCGGGGAGGACAGAGTGGCAGCGTATCTCGAGGGGGGGGGAGGACAGAGTGGCAGCGTATCTCGAGGGGGGGGAGGACAGAGTGGCAGCGTATCTCGAGGGGGGGGGGGACAGAGTGGCAGCGTATCTCGAGGGGGGGGGAGGACAGAGTGGCAGCGTATCTCGAGGGGGGGAGGACAGAGTGGCAGCGTATCTCGAGGGGGGGAGGACAGAGTGGCAGCATATCTCGGGGAGGGGGAGAGGACAGAGTGGCAGCATATCTCGGAGGGGGAGGACAGAGTGGCAGCATATCTCGGGGAGGGGGAGAGGACAGAGTGGCAGCATATCTCGGGGGGGGGACAGAGTGGCAGCATGTTTTTTGGTGCTTTTTTAAAGAAAAAAACTTTTTCTTTAAAAAAGCACCAAACTTTTAGGGGGTGGCCTATATACGGGGGCGGCCTATATCCGAGCCAATACGGTATATATATATATATACCCGTGTGTGTGTAATCTCATCTGCTTCATAGTGTGTCCCTGAATGGCAGAAAAAAATGTCACCCTAATCGCACAGACCTCCACCGGATGCCGGAGAGGGGATCTGGATCTTAGTCTTGTAGTCAGACCTCTATTTGAGGTCTGATTAGAAGACAACCTCGAATATGAGACAATGGTTATTTTTTAGAGCATTTGCTCTGAAAATAACTATTGTCTTATAATCGAGCAAATATGGTATTTGGCTGCACAGCATATGAGAAAGTTTAAACAAGTCAGGGTACATGCCCCAATAAATATTGGCATGAATATGGTTTAATATGGAACCTTGAAATAATTTATTTGTACGTCCATAGGGGACTGAAGGGGTTGAACAGGTAAGCTTCAGTCTTTATGGTGAGTCATGAAGGGGTTAAGTAGGGTACTGTACAGTGGAGCCCTGAAGAATATGTGTGTTTTACATTGTACTGCCACAATATAAAGTGCATCATTTACTACAGAACAGGGTGTAAGTTTTGTTTTTTCAAGTTTGTAAAATGCAGACATACCTTGAAAGGTACATTATATGACCAAAACTATGTAGACACCTGACTATCATACCTCTGTGAGCTTGTTAGATATCCCATTTCAAAACCATGGAATTTACCCATTCTGACAAAAGAGCAACTGGCTCACAATCAGCTTTCCTATTCATCCCAAAGGTGTTCAATTGGGTTAAGATCAGGGCTTGGTACAGGCCCTCCACACCAAACTCATCTAACCTTGTCTTTATCGACCTTGCTTTGTGCGCAGAAAAGGGCCTTCCTCAACCTGGCACCACAAAGTTGGAAGAATACAATAGTATAAATTGTTTGTATGCTGTAGCATTAAGATTATCTTTCACTGGAATTAAGGGGGCCAAACCCTGAAAAACAGTGCCAGACCATTATCCCTCCACCACCAAACTTTACTGTTGGTACTGTACATTACAATAGGTAGCATTCTCCTGGCATCCATGAAATTAGATACTTCCATCAGACTTCCAGTTAGTGAAGCATGATTCATCACTCCAGAGAACACATTTTCACAGAGTCCAGTGGTGGTGTGCTTTACAACACCCCAGCTAACGCTTGGCACCATGCTCCACCATGGAAAGCCAATTCATGAAATTCCTGACTTACAGTGTTGATGTTGAAGTGACAATGGCGACTAAGGTGGCATCCAATGATGCAGTCACATTTAAAGTCACTGAGCTCTTTAGTAGGACCCATTGTACTAATGATGCTTGTCTATGGAGATTGTATTCTTATGTACTTAATTTTATATACCTGATAGCAATGGGTGTGGTTGAAACGTCTCAAATCAATAATTAGGAGTGTTCACACATATAGCATATATACTACCAACTGCCAGGGCCGGCCTTATGTGTCCAGGCTCCCTGTGCGGGCTACTCTTGTGCTCACCCTCGACATAAAAGAAAGGGAAAAAATCTTGTAACAAACAACTAGTTTTAATTAGAGATTATTTATGTGCAAGTGCAAACAAGTACAATAATATATAACTTGAAACACTGGTAACAATAATGTACCTTTAATAAATTAAAAATAGGGAAAAAACAGCTAACAGTGTAATCTTTGTAACAAAAACATTTTCCCTTTTAAATATTGAAACAATTGGACCCTAGGCAATTATTTTCTTTTGCACCCCCTGCATGCACCCTAGCATGCAATCACACACTACATATTAGGGGAAGACTGTGAGAGTCAGTGCAGTCTTCCCTCCTTCTGACTCTACCGTGACTTTTAAAGGTCCTCTCCCCCGTAATCATCCCCAGAGTCCCTTTATCCCCTCATTTACTAAGCCCTCTCTTTTCCTTCCTCCCTGTAGTTCAGGTATAGATCAAATAACACATGTAAACAACAATGCGCGTATAGCATTGCAGGTATACTCCAACAGATTAACACACAAACCCAGTTTTGCAGGTATAGATCAACTGGGGATCACATGTAAACTCAGCACTGAAGGTATAGATCAAATAAACACACAGAAACAGCACTGCAGGTATAGATCAACTAAATAAGATATACAAACTCAGGTATACACAAATAATGTATGGAAACATTGCATAGCATATATGGATCAACAGAATAACACAAATCCGGCTTTGCAGGTATAGATCAACTGGAAATCACATTTAAACTCAGCATTAAAGGTATAGATAAAAAAAAACTAAATTACAGGCATAGATCACAGGTTGCACACCCCAAAGCCAGCACTGGTGTCCATATAGAACTTGACCAGTATCCAGATAACACACACAAATTACAGCCCAGCCTGAGCCATCTTTGTCCCGAAACAGTCCAACATGAGCTATTTTTGTCCCCAAACAACTCAGTGTAAGACACCTTTGTCCCCTAACAGCCAAGTATAAGACATCTTTGTCTCCAAACAGCCTGCCCTGTGCCATCTTTGTCTCATAAACACCCTGCCCATGCCATCTTGGCCCCCAAAGCTCAAACACCCTGCATGCGCCATCTTTGCCTTTCCCCAAATCACTTATACATCTATGATACACACAAAACACTTATACAGTTACTTATTCATTTTGTCACTTACACAATTCCTTCACACAATTATTATTATTTTTTACCCTCTATCACCCCTTCTTACTATCTAACCCCCTCTCCTTGCAGTTCACTTACCCTGGTGAAGTCCTGTGGTGGGAGCGCGAGGCCTCAACCTCGCTGTCCTGCTGCGGCGCATGCAGCTTCACTGTGACGTCATATTTTCCGGAGCGCATCATGACCAAGGCCCAAGCGGTTGCTGAAAACGTTTTCATGTGCCACCACTCTGTGCCCCTCTCTCTCCCCTCCTTAACCTGCCGCCTCGGGGGTTGATAGCTTTTGCAATGTGCTATATAAAATAAAGGTTTTTTACCATATGCACCTTCGTAAAAAATGTGCTTGTGTTGTATATTGCCAGTAACTCTATACTATTCCGGTCCAAGCAAATTTTCCTCCTTCTGCTATGAAATTCCAGGTTGTAAATTAGTTATATACTTAATGATTAAGAATGGGGTTTTTTAATAATACTATTTAAATTTTTTTTCTGCTGTTTCTGTATGCATTATTGTTACATGTAGGACTGTAGAGCCCTGTGATAAACTTATGCCAGCAAATATTCTGAGCTAGAAAAAAAAGGTCATGGGGGGGGGGGACGTACTGTCCCGGACAATCTGGGACATGTGGTCAACGTAGCTCCAATGCACTGGTTTAAGATTACTTTGCTTTTACCAAAAATGTAAAATGGCAATGCTATAGAAATTTCTGATAAATTCTTGAACATTGTTCTGGAATGTAAATAGTTCAGGAATCTGTAGTAAGTGTTTGCAGCAGCCATAACCTCAGGCATTTATGTGTCTGTTGTGATAATTATCTAATGCTAGTTTGAAATCCAGCATACTGATGACTTTCCTGACCTCCTTTTGTTGATTCACCTGTGTGCGCTGTCCCAGAGAGAGTATAGCAGCTGTTATCTGCTTTATAAGAAGTAGTAGAAATAGGCACTGTTAAGTGAGGGGGTGTGGAAACAACCATAATCTTGTTCTTCATAGCTGACCTAAGTTACAATGATCATCTCTGCCTTACACAAGTCCACACAGTGTGTTTGACCCTCTCCTATGATCCACCTTTACTCAACTTTTTGACACTATACTCTAGATTTCCCCTGTATATTGCTTACAATGTTTTTATTCTCCTAACTTTATTTTATGCCCCACACCCTACAAAGGTTTGGGAAACACAAAAATTAGAGTTAAGGGTGCCAAACATATATATATATATATATATATATATATATATATATATATATATATATATATATATATATAAACATTAGTTGCAGTTTCTACTATGTTAAACAAATAAACCTTAGCTAAATCATTTTATTTTTTTTCTTCCTCTGAAGTTTTACTGTTTTTGGTTTCTATGGCAACTACTTACAAGTGCCTACTTTTTGTGCCATGTTTGAGGTGTGTTGCCAGTGATAATTAAGTCTTTACCTGATTAAATAATTTCTGCATGAAAAAAAGGTTTACGCATACAACAGTACCATAAATTATGTTTCCAAATCTGCATTTAGTTACAAAATAGATACGTTTAGTAGATCACAACTTTAAGAGCATGTGCTTGTCAGAACAAAGCTCCTTGCGTGTGCTACACTTATTGTCAGTCAGCTCCAAGCTGGCTCAATGAATGTTGTGGGGAAAGTATAACAAGACTCTGCATACACGGAAAGTGCTCCATTGAGATACATTTTCCAATTAACACCTTTTCCTAGTGCTTAGTAGGGAGAAATGTTGGACCACTGAGGATGCAGGTAGCTGCAGCTCTGGAACTGCAGTTTCTAGTAAAAAAGGTAACTTCCTTATATTTTCAGGAGTGTATATTAAAGTACCCATAAAGTACTTTAATATGCATTCATCTTTAGTGAAGTTGTCAGGGACATTAAACGGTCTGTTTAGTATTAGGCTCAGAGGTGCAAGGCAAAGCCATTTGTGTAGTTAATATCCATATCAGAAGCATGAATCTCTGCCATGTAAAGGGTTTGTGCCAAAGCAAATTAGTTTATAGGTATGAAGGATAAATAAAGGCATCAGGGAAGTAATGAGGTACAATAGTTTAAAGTATAGGTAAAGAAAGAAGCGTCTGAGGGGTTAATGTTGATTGCAGAGGACAATCTTGTAAAAAGGAGGTAGACTCCATCTGGAAAGGGAGGAGATTTCCTTGTGTGACATGTACACACACAGTTACATGCTGCTAAATAGTCATTGTGACTGTGGCTCTCACACCCCTCTTCTACAGCTACTTCTTCACACGTATGCAATCAGTTGTTCCTGCCACACGCATTCTTTCACGCTGAGCACTTGTGCCCACTGTTACTGAATGTGTCACCAATCTGGACCAAGCTGGCTAAGGTGAGCTTGTAAGAACTACCTTGTACTATTGCACTTTTATCTTACTTTCGTGACATGAACCAGGAAAAAAACATGCTTTTCCTCCCTCCTCAAACAGGATATGTTTATCTCATTTCATCCATGATTATAGAGGTCAGATTATTGTTTTCAGCAGTACAGATTTCCTTTTTTTACTATTAAAGTATAGTTAAATACTTATTAAATATGTACAGTATTTTTTGTCTTTTGTTGTGATTCTGACACACACACACAAATATTCTACCAGACCTCCTCATTACTTTTTATGTCATTGCTTCTCTTGTCCTTTTTATTCCTTTGTAGCCGAGGTTTGTTCATTCCTACAGAAATCCAAAAAGTCAAAACAGTACAGCTTATTTTATTTCCACAAATATACTTTTACAAGTAAATACTACTATTCCTCTGGAGCATCACAATTCACAACATTTTGCAAAAATAGGGGAACTGTATGGAAGACTGACAGAAGTGTTATAATGTTCCTTTAAAAATAGTTTCACTTTGAAGACTTTTTTTCTCTCTGATTATAGTCTACTACTTCTGGTTCATTATAAAAATTGGTTCATATGACTACTTATATAGTCTTGGTTTTTACATAATTATGGTCATCTCTAGCAGTAGATCTACTTTTTTATTACTTCTGTTTCTTTTACTGTAATAATACTCCACCCTTAAGATTCCTGGTTATTCTTGGCTAGTTTCAGCTGTCAGTATTTTTAGATGCATCTGCTGTTGGTTGTGAAAAGGAGGGGAAGCTGTGGCTTCTGTAGTAGTGTGTGGGTCAATGTGTGGACATGTTAGGATGACACACACACACACACACACACACACACACACTATATATATGTTTGTATCCACCATAATTCTCTCAACTGTACACTCCAACTGACCCCCTTTTGGATCTTTCCAAAAGAAATACCTAAATTTTTTGCCCTTTTTAGAGCTTTATCGTTTAATTTTGGCTTAGACTTGCCTCTGGACACGCCACACAAATGGCCAGGTGTGGCCAAGTACCTCATCCTACCCTCTATCATGGCCTCTTAGGCAGCGAATGTAATAATGCAAGTTACACTTCTACATATCGGCTAATATTAAACTGTAGTGGAAGGATCCTCCACTACAGAAGGCAGCAGCAGGCCTGAGGGTAATGGGCCAGTGACCTTAAGGTGCTAGTGCCCATTGTATGTCCAGACTCAATAAGTGTGTTGAAATGGGTGGTTATTATACTTTAGTTAGAATGGACCAAAATTGATCCAGGCAAATTTTTAGTTTCCAATTTAATTTACTGGCCTTTCAGTTAGGATGGAATTTGATTGGCGGAACGAGGAGAGGCTGTCCCTGTGTCTCCGCCCTTTTGTTGAAGTCTATAGAGAGGCTAGAAAAATGCAGATAGATTAGTGGAGAAAGAGAGGTGCAAAAACGCTTCTCTTTCACTGCAAATCTGCCTTCATCATTCTGGCCTCTCAGTGATGCTCCAAAAAAGGAGGAACATTTGGGCACACCCTCTCCTTGCTCCCCCAATCAGAGGTTAAAAGAGAATGCATGAGAATGAGCGAAATTCAGAGAACTTTGCATCATTTCTTTCTTTGGGGGTCCCTCCTCATTTTCAGAAATTCCTATGAATTGATGAAATTGGCAAATTCCTACAAATCTGAATGCACAAGTCTAATGGATACCTGTGAAACAAGCTATGGTGTCATTAAGAAAAGCTAAGGGGCATAGCAGGTATGCTAATAGAAACAGCATACATAGCAAAAGGAAACATATTTTTTATCATGTTTTATTTTTAATATATATATATATATATATATATATATATAACATAAATTACTTTTCCTTTAGGCATGTCATGTGTTTATAAATTACCGGTAATTAAACAAAGGTGTTCTCTCGTGTGTGAATATATGGTGATAAGTGGTTGATCGAAAAGTTGTGAAGTAACATAAATGCCACTGTAATGCCCTGCCTCCTAAGGTTCACCTCTTTGGCCATTTGAAATGCAGTGAGGAATGCTTAAATATTTCAGTCTTATTTTTCCATTCCAGCTTTCTCATGTTCCTTCTTATATTTATTTAAGGTTTCTGCAAAATCCCTTTCCCTTTTTCTTACTGATCCATTTTTCCCTTCCTGTGTCTCACATACGGTATTTTGTAATTGATTTACCTTTAATTCCCTTACTTTCCTTATTTGACTGTATTAACTTTACTGTGCAATTTTGAAACTGCATTTCTGTTTTACAGTGGCCAGGACCTTGCTTCCTTCTGTGCAGTGAGCCATGCCACACCATGTATTCCACATCTGGTAATGATTATCTCTAGATAAACATCATTATGATTCCTGTATCCCCCCTTCTTCAGAAGTCTGTGAGAGGGACCTCAGCAACTGACCGTCTGGAAGCAGATAAAGCCAAGTATGTGAAGACGCCACAGGTGATCGAACGTAGGCAAAACCCAGCAATTAATGCCAGTCTGACACCAACTGTGCCACAAAGATCTTTTACTAGCAATAGCTGTGTGCCACAAAGAGAACATTGTCTCAACAATAGTATCAATCCTTCTATGCAAAGGAAAACCATTTCACAGCATTGTGATAAACTAAGGACAGATCAATATCACTGCTTAAATGTCACTCCTACAATACCCAGGAGACCACTTCAGCCACATCATAGGACTGAGGCACAGGCAGATCAGAATACTGCAACCCCCTCTACATCCACAAAACAGAATTTACGTGTATCTCATGATGGTAATCAGCAAGGGCAAACCACAAGTTCTCCACATGTCCATCCGCAGTGTTTGCGTAGGGTTAGCGCTAGGAGGCTTTATCGGCCCGACTCACTAATTATCTATCGGCAGAGACGTGGCGTGACACTACCTGGCAAAGAGAACAGTGAGGATGGACCAGGACTGGTCATACGGCTTCTTCAGGGGACGCCATTGCTTAAGAGGAGCAATCCTCTTTCACGTAATTCCACCCACCAAAGGCCTCAGGAAATTCCTGCCTCGCCTAGGGAGCAAAAAAGCATAGAAGGGTCTCTGGTCTGCCAGCCCTCTTGCCTTTTGGTCCCTGAAAAACAAAAGACTGCATGGGATGAACAGACCTTTACTACTCCTACTGATGTTGAAAAGTTTTTTGAGAGTTGTGGGTTGGAGGGAAGCCTTCTAAATCTATTAGGTAATTTCTACAAAATGAGTGGGGACACACCTTTAGGAAGCCTAGAATCAGTGAACGGTGTTAGTGGTGCTCGAGGAGCACCACTCAATGATGATAAAGAGGAAAAGACTCCAGTGTCTGTTATTGAGAGGAATGCACGGGTTATAAAGTGGATCTACAGCTGTCAACAAGCCAGGGCTGTTGGGGGTCATAAAGATAAGCAAATAGCACGGGAATCTACTGTGTAAAATGGATGTTGGCGATGAGAAACCTTAGAGAAGATTTGCCTGTTGATGGAAAGGCTGAATCTAAAGGACCTGTAAAACTCAAATGCAAGAGTACTGGAAGAACTGAGAAAACAAATCAGTGGATAACAGATTGAGGCGTCATTGATTCATTTATCAGTTTTTCCTTCTTCATACAGTTTTGTTGTGTATCTATTTTGTACACTATTATGTTTTGGTATCCTTGATAACATGCACCTAACCTTTATTTGTTCTTCCGCTCTCATTCCTATTGCTCCAAACCTAAGTACTCAGTTACACAGTTTTTTGGTATTAGTTTACTTCAAAGATTGCAACATACCACAACACAAAAACACATTAACATCTTAAGCCTTTTGTACTGTTCACATATTCCTAATACAATTGAAAAAGTAATTACCATTATGAAGACAGTATAGCAAATACACGCAAAGCTATTGCAATGCTGTAATTAATCAAAATGGCTATCTGGACATTGCATAGAGGTAGTGATAGACCAATGCTGTTGTGAATAGAGACAGTGGGGCAAAATAGGACAGTCCTGAGTAATATGGCTCCAGAATTGCAGTCTCCATATGACAAGCCTCGTTGGCAGAAGTTTTTTTTTTGTAAGCAGGATTTCACCGTTCATAGGGTTTCTCCTTAAGATAAATACAGTGGAGTTAAAATCAGGAGACTTCTGCTTATGGTTGTGTGCATATTGGCAGCATGAGGTCACATGCCACCTCAAAATGAGTTATGTCATTCTTTTGGGACAGGGTCTTATTTTTTTTTTTTTATAACTGCTTGGAACATTGACGGGGTTGAACGATTCTTTGTTAGCATTGTCTTTTGTTATGAAAAGTCTTTAATCACCCTTGCTTCGCAACTCAGCTAGTTTACTAGTGAGGAAGCCCCACCTGAAGGGAGTTTCCTCAAACTGCTGAGTAGAGCTTGACTCCACGGGAGGCTCAGCCAGGACCCCTCTTCCTTGTGATCTCTCGGCTGAGTTCTGGTGCCACCTGCTAGAGAACACACCCCACAGTGCTGATGGATTTCTTTCTGGAGGGTTTTCTTGAGGCGGTGGACAAGGAGGCCTAAAAAAAAAAAAATAAAACTGTTTTTTTTTCTTCTTAGCCCTTTGTGTCTAAATTGCACTTTTTTTTCTAAATTCATACTCACTGCTCTGACTCTTGCTCTGTTGTATATTCTGCTCTCTGATCCATTCTCTGATCCTCATCTTTACTGAACAGGGAAGTTACACTTCTCCAGCCAAAAGCACCTTGAACCTGGACACAATAGATTGTCAAATGCATGGCACAACAGTAACAATCTGCATCTCATTCACGCCAAAGAGCCACAATGTTGCATCCTATACCTAGCAACCAATGGCGAAATAGCACATGAATAGCTTGTAGGAAGTAATACTGCCCCAGCATTCAAAAGGTATACAATATAACCTCCTGAAATATATCATTCATAAAACCGCTTACAAAGAAATTTAATGAGCCACTAAAGGTATAGTTTACAGTATATGCAAGTAAAATGTGTTTTTAAGTGCAGTGGCTCTTAATAAATTGATTATATAATTATCTTTGCTATGGAGCAATATTGAAAGTATATCAGAGAGCTTCAGTATCTCATATTAACTCAGTACTTAGGTAGCATTGCAATGTATTAGAGAGTGCTCAACAAGACTAGGAGTTCAGACAAGATCATACATTCTTTGTATTATACAATTATATTACCGAATTGGGATAATCTCAATGTGAGCCTTTAATTTGGAAACATACATGGCTTGTGGACATTTATAAGTGCCTGAGATGATTGATTGGATGATTAATCATCACTTCAGTACTTATGTGATAGCTTGCCAAAACCCAAATATTATGTTATTTGGTACCTTACACACATGGATGCTTATCTAATACAGTAGTGTATAACAGACTATATCTACTATAGAACAAAATGCTGTTTGCAAGTATTGAAAGATTGGAAGATGGTGACAGTACCTTTATCCTACATAGCAGACCATATACAATGAAATACGGTAATAAGGGGCTATCTAGATTTGGATGTAATCAGTAAAATATGTATGTAAATAAACATCTTCTTTCAAATGTGTTGAAGTTCTTGCAGCATACAACTATATAGCACTCCTTTGTTCATTTTGTTGCCATAAAACCGACTGGGACTATGTACCAGGATAGGGAAAGAGTCCATACATGGACATTGGTATCCGTGACAAGGCTTGTCTATGGGACATTAACCAAGTGTCTGCCCGAAAAGTCTGTTGCTGCCTACACCTGCTTTTGTACTACCATGGTTTTAGTAGTTTAGTAAAAGGAAAAGTAACAGGCCAGAAAAAACTAGATTATAGTTAATCCAGAGAGAGAGAGAGTGCTTTGTTCAAGCTGGTTTAAGTTTGTCATACGCTATATACTTTTTAAAACAATGTCTATAAAATAAAGTTTTATTCAAAGCTATTAAAAGGTTGATTTGGTCTTGGATTGTGCACTTGGACATGCCTAGGGTGCTTTGTTATTTAGAAAAATACGACTACTTGGTTTTAAGATTTGTCTACGATCGATTTGAATGAGAGAATTATACCATAATTAGTAAACATACATGTCTTTGGTGTGTGTTCTTACATCACGGATGATTCTTCCTAACTTGTTACACCTGTCTATTCACAATTCTTTACATGGATTTAAAAATAATACATATTTATGCACAGATTTCTATTATTTTTGTACCTTTTTTGCAAGCTGTGACATGTTTAACCCTTCTTCTCCGATGTCTGGGCTTTCAGGCTCTATAATCTCTGTGGTGTCATTCTGAAATACATAACATATTCAGTTTCCATGACTCATCGATCAGTTCTTCTAATGTGCTGTTTTTGTTTCATATTTTTTTTTATTATGTTCTTTTACTTAGCCCTGTCTGCCCCATTGCAGCCTACATTAAGAACTTACATGACAACTTTACATAACATGAGTTACGCTTACATGATTACGACATAAGAAAAATGTTTTTCAGTCATTGTGATAGGGCATGGCAAAAAAGTCCCCCAATGTGCTCATTTAATTTGATATATTCTTCCGTATTTGCTCATTGTACAGTATTGCAGAATGCAAATCAGTAAATAATAAATATTGCTTACTACCCCCCTCTCTTACCTCCTCCTGTGTTTCGCCATCTTGTTCTGCATTGAACGTTTGAAGAACTTTTGCTTTATAAACTTTCCAGAAACCTTGACTCATGATGTAAAGGTGCTGAGAACTGCTCAGATGGCTGGTAAAATAGCTCAGCAGTTGATGCTGAGATCAGAGCACTGCTGGTTTTCTTGTAATATATATAACCTTTTCAATCAACACATTCTCTCATGTGCGGGTCTCAGCCACAGGGAAATTCACCAGTGGGAAGTCTGTGTTTAAATCTTTAGGATTATATCCTAGTGTGTAAAAATTTCTATTCAGCTTGTCTCAGAGAGCGTTCTGCTGTACTGGTCCCCTCTTAATTAGCAATGTCATTTGATGCACAAAGGGACTTTGGGTTGTATAGCATCTCAGGTGCAGGATTCCCTGCCCTATTGGTTCTCATGTACCTGGGTCATGTGGCTTTATTAAACTTGCATGGAGTTCTTCATGCAACTGAAATGTGATAGGGAACTGTAACAAGTTGATGGACAGATCCAATGGTTTGCTTGAGAGATGAAGGGCTATAATTTACTTTGTATATCACGCCACTTGTCTCAGACGTATACATCTGCCTCTACTATGCCTATATAAAACCTATTCTGGTAATTGCTCTGTACTTCTTTTGAAACCTTCTTTATTTATGACACACACTTTCCACCAGACTTTGGGATTTATTCTCTAAAATGGGAGTTTTTCCATCATAACACGAGGGAGGTTAAGCTAAGACAGGGCTGTAAGAAAACTGTGGTTGGTCCATTATAATATATAGTTAAATCAGTGAAATATATGGACAGTTCAACACTTTGAATAAATAATCCCTATAACACCATCACATTAGGGGATAGCCTTGATAGTCAGCATACAGACATCCTGAGTATTGTCATACGTATAAGGCGAGTTATCATTTGGAGACATTTCATATTTAATTTTGCAACATGCCTGACGAAAAGACTTACTTTGTCCTGTAATGTACCATTTTGAGTCTTCTTGTTTTCTGTAGTTTCTTGAATAGTATCTCAGAGATTGAGCAATGCATTTTGCAGGACCAGCTCAATCCTTTTTGCTGGAATAAATTGAAGAAGATGACTGCTATAATCAGTCCAACTTTGGCAGCAGTCCCAAGGCTCTACGCTAAGGAGGGCCCCATTCTCCCACTTGTTCTGCTTCCAGGTGCCTCTGTAATCGGGTACCCAGCAGGGACACATGTTACGTGACCCCATAGAAGAAGCAGGCATGTGGCGCAGATTGTGTGAGCTGTATTTATAAAGGACTTCCACAAGGTAAAGGTGAAGGGGGGAAGGGAAAGTTGGGAGAGAGATAGAGAGAATGAGGTCTGTGAGAGAAGAGAATTAAAGGAGAATAAAAGCTGTGAGAGCATGATAGAGGGAGCAGAACAGCTGTGAGCGAGGAGAGCTGAAAACTGTGAGATGGAGAGAAACAGAGTGAGTATATACACTCACTTTCCACTTTATTAGGTACACCTTGCTAGTACCGGGTTGGACCCCCTTTTGCCTTAAGAAGTGCCTTCATTCTTCGTGGCATACTTTCTACAAGGTGCTGGAAACATTTCTCACTTTGGTCCATATGGACATGATGGCATCATGCAGTTGCTGCAGATATGTTGGCTGCACATCCATGATGCGAATCCCCCGTTCCACCACATCCCAAAGGTGCTCTATTGGAATGAGATCTGGTGACTGTGGAGGCCGTTGGAGTACAGTGAACTCATTGTCATGTTCAAGAAACCAGTTTGAGATGATGTGAGCTTTGTGACATGGTGCATTATCCTGTAGGAAGTAGTCATCAGAAGATGGGTACACTGTGGTCATAAATGGACGGACATGGTCAGCAAAAATACTCAGGTAGGCTTACGCTTTTTAACCACGCTCAATTGGTACTTAGGGGCCCAAAGCGTGCCAAGAAAATGTCCCCCACACCATAACACCACCGCCACCAGCCTGAACCGTTGATACAAGGCAGGATGAATCCATGCATTCATGTTGTTTACTCCAAAGTATGACCCTGCCATCTGAATGTCTCAACTGGAATCGAGATTTATCAGACCAGGCAACATTCTTCCAGTCTTCCATTGTCCAATTTTGGTGAGCCTGTGCGAATTGTAGCCTCAGTTTACTGTTCTTAGCTGACAGGAGTGGCACCTGGCGTGGTCTTCTGCTGCTGTAGCCCATCTGCCTCAAGGTTCGACGTGTTATGCGTTCAGAGATGGTGTTCTGCATTCCTTGGTTGTAACGGGAAGTTATTTGAGTTACTGTTGCCTTTCTGTCATGCCAAACCAGTCTGCCCGTTTTCCTCTGACATTAACAAGGCATTTTCGTCCCCACAACTGCGCTAACTGGATATTTTCTCTTTTTTGGACCATTCTTTGTAAGCCTTAGATATGGTTGTGCATACAAATCCTAGTAGATCAGCAGTGTCTGAAATACTCAGACCAAGTCACTTCAACCCCTTTTCTTCCCAACTCTGATGCTCGGTTTGAACTTCAGCAAGTTGTCTTGACTACATCTACATGCTTAAATGCATTTAGTTGCTGCCATGTGATAAGCTGGTTAGGTATTTGTGTTAGCAAGCATTTGAACGAGTGTATATAAAAAAGTGACCAGTGGATGTGTATATACATAGTTACATAGTACATAAGGTTGAAAAAAGACCTAAGTCCATCAAGTTCAACCCTTCTACCTAACCTTCTTACTCTTGATCCAAAAGAAGGCAAAAAAAAACCCCCTAATTAAGCTACTTCGAATTCTGCCATCAGGGGAACAAAATCCTTCATGACTCCAAAAGGCAATAGGATTTCTCCTTGGATCAAGAACCTCTAAAATATTAATTCTATTTATGCCTTTCTAAAAAAAATATCGAGACCACTTTTAAAGGCAGCTAATGTATTTGATAACACCACCTCCCTAGGCAGTGAATTCCATTCCTTTATTATCCTTACTGTAAAGAATCCCTTCCTTTGTTGTCTAAGAAATCTCTGAGGTCACTGAAGATGTCTTTATATTGCCCCTGCATATGTTTATATAATGTTATCATATCTTCTCTAAGATACCGTTTTTCCAGTGTGTATAATTTAAACTTTTTTAGTCTCTCTTCATAACTAGTATCTCCCAATCCCAATTTTGTAGCCCTCCTTGGCACTTTTTCTAGTTCCGTAAAGTCCTATTTAAGGACCGGTGCCCAGAATTGTACAGCATATTCAAGGTGAGGTTTTATTAACCTGTAAAGAGGCAAGATGATATCCTCCTCCCATGAATCAATACCTTTTTATGCATGCCAAAACCTTATTGGCCCTTGCAGCTTCTTGCTGGCATTGCGCACTCTAATCAAGTCTATTGTCTACCATTATTCCTAAGTCCTTCTCATTGGTAGTTTTCCCCAAGGATATCCTATTTATAGTATAGGTTGCATTTTTATTATTTTTACCATAATGCATAACTTTGCATTTATCTATGTTGAACCTCATCTGCCACTTGCACGCCCAGTCCCCAAAAACTGTGACATGTCTCTCTATGCAGCCTGGGAGATCATTTATAAATAAATTAAAAAGAAGAGGACCCAGTACAGACCCCTGAGGCACTCCACTTAATACCTGCGTACATTCTGAGAAACATCCATTCACAACAACTCTGCATTCTATCTTTTAGCCAATATCCAATCCATAGGCGTATCTAGGGTATGGCACCTATGGCTCCTGCCATAGGCGCCATTTGAAGGGGGCGCCAGTAAGCGGCTTTGAAACACCGTCTTTTTTTTTTTTTTTTTGATGCGGAGGGGAGAGAGCAATCCCTCATTCTCCTTCACGAGGCCTCTACCTCCGTCCCGGTCCCGGCATTTCATGCTGAGCGCCGTAATATGACATCATATTTCGGCGCTCAGCAGTGAAGCAGCGGGCACCAGCGAGCGGCTTTTAAACGCTGTCTTTTTTTTTTGATGCGGAGGAGAGAGAGCAATCCCTTTTTAAATATGGGCACAACATCTGCCTTGCACCAATCTAATGGAACTATGCCTGAACTGAAAGAATCCCTAAAGATCGGTAATAATGGTTGGGCCAGAATTAGGCTTAGCTCCTTAACTACCCTTGGGTGTGTGTGTGTATATATATATATATATATATATATATATATATATATATATATATATTGTTGCTACAGGTGTGTAAAATCAAGCATCTAGCCACACAAAAAATTGGGTCGTTGTGAAGAGCTCAGTGAATTTAAGCGTGGAACTGTTGTAGGATGCCACTTTTACACTAAGTCAGTTCCTTAAATTTCATTCCTGCTAGATATTCCACGGTCAACTGAAATTGGAAATATTGAATTATTAATTAAGTGGAAGCGTTTAGAAACAGCAGCAAAATCCACAAAGCAGATGACCACGTAAAGAGCGGGAGTTCTGACGTGCCTGGTGCGTACAAGTCGCCAACACTCTGCTGATTCCATAGCTGAAGAGTTCCAAATTTCCACTGCATTGAAATCAGCACAAAAACTGTATGGCAGGAGCTTCATGGAATGGGTTTCCATGGCCGAGCAGCTGCATGCAAGCCTCACATCACCAAGTACAATGCCAAGCGTTGGATTGAGAGGTGTAAACCACACCACTGCTGGACTAAGGTCTATAAGGTCTATAAATATATGGTTGGAAGAGTCTGGTGTGGCCTACAGAGCCCTGACCGCAACCCCATTAAACACTTTTGGGATGAACTGGAATGGAGATTCCAGTGCCTGGTCTAACAAATGGTCTACTAGATAATGGTTAAAGATTCCCAAACAAATCAAAAGGGGGGGGGGGTGGCAACTACATATTGTCCATGTATTTAGAATGCAATGGCATAAAAGTTCCTGTTGGTGTAATGGTCAGGTGTCCCAAATACATTTTGTCCTATTTATCTATAGGGAAAGAAATTTCAGTTAACTGATGTTGCCAGTTTGGCCCTGCAAAAATACTGTCACTCTAGGCATGTCACCACTGCACTCTACTAGGGACATCTCTGAGTACAATGCATAGTCTGTGTTTTTAAACCTCAACTCTCTTGCAAGCTCTCATACTTTAGTGAAGAAACTTCATGTACGTTAGCTAATTGGCTTTATGTGTTTTGCATTGACCCATTATCACCATGGTGCTGTCTGTAGCCCCATGTTCTTACTGTATCTCTCTGCTGTTCTGCCTGACCTCTTGTTTCATTTGTAACTGATACATGTGAATAAGAGCTCACGCTGTCTGGAAACAGAATTAGCAAATAAATAATTCCTTACATCACCCTCCACATGACATTTTAAAGAATATACAGGGAACGATAATGCCTTAAATGCATTTAAATCCATTGGCAAAAGATGGTAATTTCTAAATAGATCGCTAAACCTATTCACCAGCTGCAATGTAAACCTATGTAACCCCTTGTTACACCTTCAAAGATATACCAAAAAGACAAAAAAGTGATTCATGCGCTTATGGTGATAACAATAAAAAAATTAGTGATTTTTGAACCTGTTTCTGAAAGTAAACTCCTTTTGGTAAACCAGCCCCTAAAAGGAGAGAAATTAAAACAAGAACAAACATATAGTAGTATTCCAGAAATCCTTATTAGTAATTATTAGACTTGTGCATTCGTCTTCGGGCGAACATGAAAACAAACATGAAGTGAGCGGCTTTTAAACGCCGTCTTTTTTTTTTTTTTTTTTGATGTGGAGGCGTCTACCCCTGTCGCGGTGCCGGCATTTCATGCTGAGCGCTGGAATATGACGTGTTATTTCGGCGCTCAGCAGTGAAGCAGCAGAGCAGGAAGACAGAAGCCTCCTGCTCCCGTTGCTGGACCTAAAGGTGAGAGAACTACAAAGGGGGAGAGGGTAGATAGTGAGTAGAGAGAGGGGTTAAAAAGTGATAAGGGAGGGAGAGGTTTTAGAAAGTGATAAGGGAGGGAGATGTGGATAAATTGTCTGAATGAGGGAGAGCGTGAGTTAATGTGTTTGTGTGTATCATAGATGTATAATTGTGGGAGGGCAAAGATGGCACTAGCAGCATGTTTGAGCCTTGGGGATCAAGATGGCACAGACGGGTGTATATGGGACAAAGATGGCACAGGCCGGACTGTTTGGGGACAAAGTTGACTTGTGCTGGGTTATTTGGGGACAAAGATGGCAAATCTTATCTGTGTAATCTGGGTGCTGGTCAGGTTCTATGTGGGCAGTGTCGACGCCAAGGCTGGCTTTGGGGTGTACAACCTGTGATCTATGCCTGTAATGTAGGGGGTTTTAAATATACCTTTAATGCCGTGTTTTTATGTGAATTCCAATTGATCTATAGCTGCAAAGCTGGGTTTTTGTGTTATTCTGTAGATCCATATCTGCTATGCTATGTTTCCATACATTATTTATGTATACCTGCAAATACAGGGTTTTTATGTCATATTCAGTTGATTAATACCTGCAATGCTGTTTCCATGTATTTATTTGATCTATACCTGCAATGCTACGTTTCATATATTATTATTGTATACCTGCAAATACAGGATTTGTGTGTCTGATTCTGTTTATTTGATATATACCTTCAGTGCTGAGATCACAAGTGAATTTCCGTTGATCTTTACATGGAAACCTGGGTTTGTGTGTTAATGTGTTGATCTATACCTGCTATCGACAGCAGGGTCTAATGTATGTATATATATATATATATATATATATGCAGCAAGGGCTAATAAATGGGTGCGTGCGAATTAGTCTACTGGTCGCCTACAGGGTCCTCCTCTGGCGTCAACCAATAGGCTCACTCGCACGGGGGAGAGACACAGAAAGAACATACTGTAGATAAAATCAGATGGGGAGGAAGATATTTCCCGCATATCTTTCACTCTAAAAAAAAGTGTGGCTATTGTTTTTGCAGAATCACTTAAGATAGTAAAGAAGTACATAGAGCAAGATAAAGAAGGTCGATATTTGATTTGATGCAAAAGATGTGCATACTTTTGTGAATATCTACTTTCCTAATACAGACCCAATGTCAAGTTTGAAACAGATCCTGAGGAGAGTTAAAGAAGGTATTTTGACCATAGCAGGAGATTTTTACTGCTGTGTGGAGCCAGAAATGGACAAAAAAATAAGTAACCATAAAACAATCAATAAAAACCTGCTTCAAAAAGCCGGAGCCCTTAAAGGTATCATAGCTAAAGCAGATCTTTATAATATCTGGAGAGTCTTACATCCAAATACAATAGATTTTTTTCGAGAAAATGGATGCTAACGTGATGAAAAATTAACACCAGATGCAGATGCGAGAAAATCTATGGTCAGACAATATCCTGATACTCTTTGATTTTAAAGATAAGATAAGGCGGGTTTCCAAAAACAGCATGGCGGCTAGATGAGTCTATCCTTTCAGATAGAGTCAATAGAAAATACATAGCGGATATGACCGAGAAGTTCTTTGCGAGTGGCAAAATCACTTGCAAACATGGAGTGTTCGGTGTTGCTGAATGCGTCCATCTCCACACAGTGGGAGCGGGACGTGTCAAGATCCGGCACCCGCGACCCGGAATATTCGGGTCTTGACCTGGAGACACCAGAGAAGCGGTGCTTCACCCGGCAATCTCCGGGCAAACCTGGAGAGTTCCCAGGTATGCTTATTGGTGGTGGCTAGGAGAGAGCTGTGGCTGAAAGACTGGTGTGCAGACTAGACTTGTGCATTCTTATTTGGGTGAACTTTAAAACAAACATGAAGGGTGTGTTCCTTTATGTTCCCATCTAAGAATCTCAACAGTTCCTACGTTTGGCTCTCCCTTTCACTTTGCCACGTCCTGTTGCCGGCAGACAGTGAGATCACATTGATCCACGCACCCTCATTTGCTTGTTATGCCAGCAGACGCACCATGATGTGCAGCCTGTGATGTGCGGCTGGAGGCAAGGCATACTGGGCGCTACATTTAAAAATTACCTATACAGGTTTCTGTACCAAACCTAATACACTCGGTTCCAAACTTTACCTGCCTACACCTGAGCCTCCTCAGTGTTTGGATCATCTAAGTCCATGTCCACTTAGCTGTGGGGCCCTTGCTAGGTGACTCAGGCCTGAAGAACTTCTTCGGTGAGTGCTCATTCTGTGACGGCAGGCATAACACTCCCTTCTTTAGAAGGAATCTTACATCTTCAGTTCACTTCTCTTCCATTTGACCTTGCTTCCACATTTTCACAAAGATTATGGTGGTGGTGCTCGTCTTTCTTCCCAGATCCGGCATCAAGGTTATTTCCTACCTAGACAATTGGCTCCTTGAGGCACAATCAGAACAGATTGTTATGGATTACGTTACTCAACTGCTGAGATAGTTGAGACATCTAAACTGACTGTTCAACCTCAAGAAGTCTCGTATTGTGCCATGCCACAGACATTTTTGGCCATGGTAATTCCAACAGACAAGCCTTCTTGAGATTTTAGTTAAACCAGTCATCTCACTCCATAGTCCTCAAGTGGCACGTGCAGAACTGGGTCATCATCTCCCCTGATGCAAGTCTGACCATTGTGGAAGAGTTTCTGGACATTCACCAGACATTACCGGTTGTCATCCTTATTCTCTGAGGATTCTAGGTGTGATCTAAGAGTTCTTCACTTCTACACATATACAGTATGTATGGTATGGAAAAAAGCTGTAAAGTAAGAATGCTTTCAAAATTAGACATGTTAATAGTTTTGTATCATTTAGCAGAGTGCAAAGTAAATAAGAAGAAAAGTCTAATCAATATTTGCCTTCAAAACAGCATTTGTTCTAGGTACACTTAGAAAATGCCAGGGATTTCATAGGTAATTAGTTAGGCGTACGACTAAACAATTATACCGAACAGATGCAAAAGATCATCAATTTAATATGTAGGTTGAAGCACAATCATTAACCAAAAGAGAGAAAGCTGTGTAGGAGGAATAAAAATAAGAAAGGAACAGCCAAACTCGAGGTGAGGTTGTTGAAATTTAATGTAAAAAGTCATACACCATGGGAAGAATGAGCACAGCAACAAGACACAATGTATTTATACTGCATCAGCAAGGTCTGTCCAAGGCAAAAATTTTAAGGCAGACAGGGGTTTCCAGATATTCTCTCCAAGCTCTTGTAAAGAAGAAAAAAGAAACAGGAAATGTTGACCAGACCAGAGGTTGTACAAGGAGGCAGCAGTGCAGCAGATGAAAGACACATCATGTTTACTTCCCTTTGCCCTGCCTAGGAACAAGTGGAGCTCTATCTCCCTATATACTACAGAATCATAAACAAGGAAAATAAATTCCCAGGTAAATAATTCTGTTTCTCTCAAGTGGTGTTCAAAGATGGCTCCTAAAACCCTGCTACAACACTTCAGTGAAAAGTCTAAACAATAATCTTCCCTATTGATCTTGAACACTTAGACTATTGGAGAGGACTGTTTGGAAGACACGCCTCCACTTTTTGCTCCATTGAGTACTCTCTTTTAACATAAGAATAGGAGAGTTTGAAGACTCCCTGAAAGCCTTTAGCAATAGATCAGGCAAAAACACATCTGGGTGTTAACTGGACAAGTGAGATCTTGTCCACTGCTATAGATTTTCCAATCCATTTTTGCTGACAGGGATCCTATGGCTTCCCCATGGATTTCCATAGATGGACAAGGCATACAGAGCTCTTAAAAACCCTCGTTTGGATCAGCTGTGTCCCATTGGTGTTATATTCTCCTTCCACTACTTTGTTACTAAGTAAAATGAATGACTAAACAAAGAAAACACCACTCACAATTGTTTTTTCAAGATTAGGCCCCATCAACAATCAATGAAGGAAGGGATTGGAAATAGATCACATATAATATTTGTGAATAACTGATTACATATGCCTTGGACTTTCTATTTCAACCAAAAATCTTCTACAATGATAAAGTTATTTCCCTTTTGAACCCCAATGATGTAGTGCACCAAAATGCGGGCATGCTTGCTTGCTATAGTATTCCCTACATAAATTCATCACACCCAATCCAAGCTACTTTGGTCAAATAAAAGCAAGACTTGAGGACTTGATATTTTCATTTGTGTTAGATTTTGAGGTCTCTGCAATTGCCCCTTTCAACATATGCATTTTGTAGACCTAGCTAGTTGAAATCTGAAAGCCTGAACCCCATGCGCTTTTTTATATTTCCTGCAGTCCTTTAGGGTGAATTTCCAAGTGAGGAATTGGGCTGGGTTGGGTTTGAGTTAAATTGGAGAGGAATGTGTACTTGAGTGTACTAGAGCAGTAAGTTGTCTTTGATTACTTCCATAATTCTATTTGCAGTTTATCTATCACACCATAATGAGGTTCTTCTCCATTTTCCTGCAGCAATCAATGGGAGACTATAAGTATAGGAAGACACTTTAGACAATTCTTTACCCTATTGTCATGAAAGTGTCTCCGTAGAAGTACTCTAAACAGTTCCATTTAAAGATGCGAATGGATGGGACGGTTGGGCATGATGCAATCTTACACAATCTTTTGGTGCTAGTTCTCTGCCTGATCCTGAGTTTGCCATCGGCCCTTACCCAGTTTTACTGTCTGACTACCAGTTACCTGCTACCTTGGTACCTCTACTTTAACTTATCTGGGTTATTTCTTGATGGCCATGCTACTGGAAGCTTCCTACTTCTCTGGCCTAGGCAGAGGGTACTCCCTTCTCAAATATTGTTTATAGTTTTTTTAACTTTTGTTTCTCCACAGGTTTACAACAGATGTAACAACTGATGGTCATTCTTATATACATATATACATATACAGTCGTGTGAAAAAGAAAGTGTACCCTCTGTAAATTGTATGATTTTACATATCAGGGCATAATAACAATCATCTGTTCCTTAGCAGGTCTAACAATGTAGTAAATACAACCTCAGATGAACAACAATACATGACATCTAACACCATATCATGATTTATTCAACAAAGTTAATTCCAAAATGGAGAAGCAAAGTTTGAAACACCCTTATTGCTTTCATAGGAATTAAGATGCTAAGTAGCAGACAGGTGCTGCTAATTAAATGCCCTTGATTAATTGATCATCAGCAAATGTGAACATCTCTACGAAAGCTGAACTTTTAGCAGTTTACTGGCCTGGAGCATTCAGGTATGTGTTAAAACAATGCCAAGGAGGAAAGACATTACCAATGACCTCAGAGAAGCAATTGTTGCTGCCCATCAATCTGGGAAGGGTTATAATGCCATTTCCAAACAATTTAAAGTCCATCATTCTACAGTGAGAAAGATTATTCAAAAGTGGAAAACATTCAAGACAGTTCCTAATCTTCCCAGGAGTGGATGTCCCCAAAAAACACCACAAGATCACATCATACAATGCTCTCAGTGTCTACAGGCCTCAGCATGTAAAATGTGAAAGTTCAGGACAGTACAATTAGAAAAAGACTGAACAAGTATGGTTTGCCTGGAAGGTTTACTCTATAAAAAGAACATGGCAGCATGGCTTAAGTTTGCAAAGCTGCATCGGAACAAACCACAAGACTTCTGGCACAGTGTCATTTGGACAGACCACACCAAATTGGAGATGTTTGGTGAAAACCAAACACAGCATATCAGCACAAACACCTCATACCAACTGTCAAGCATGGTGGTGGAAGGGTGATGAGTTGGGCTTGTTTTGCAGCCACAGGACCTGGGAACCTTGCAGTCATCGAGTCAACTATGAACTCTTCCGCACACCAAAGTATTCTTAAGTCAAATGTGAGGCCATCTGTTCGATAGCTAAAGCTTTGCAAAAATTGGGTCATGCAACAGGGCAATGATCCCAAGCATATCTGCAAATCTACAACAGAACGGCTGAAAAATAATATAATGAAGGTGTTGCAATGCCCAGTCAAAGTCCAGATCTCAACCCAGTTGAAACACGTGGCAGGACCTTAACCCCTTCAGTCCCCCAGCAGGGTCTAATTTTTATATACATATTTGCAGCAGATCTAATATTTGTATATATATTAGCAGTATGGGCTAATATAAATATATATCGGCAGCAAGGGCTAATATTAAAGAAGGAAAACTACCTGCCAGTTCAGCTGTTATTTTGAATGATATTTCAATCACGGTCTTTACTTCAAAGAGATAATTACATATTATGTAGTTAAAAATGCATGTATAATGCAGATAGATAGATAGATAGATAGATATACACCTGCGTGTGTAATCTCATGTGCTTCATAGTGTGTTCCCGAATGACAGAAATAAAACGTGGTCACCATAGCATACACATACATGCTAGAGCAGTTCACCCAGTGAATGTGTGTTTTTTTTCTGTCAAAGATAATGGAGGTTAGGATTTGCGTTAACCTTTCATCCATATGTTTCCTAGTCAATTGGCTGACACAACATATAGGTAAAATGTTACCTCCTACAAAGTGACACTTTGTCATTTTTCAGGAACAAGCAAAAATTAGATACTTTGTGAACGGGTCACAGAGTCGCATAATAAGCACGGCATATATTTTTCATTTAAATAAATAATAACAATAATATATATATATTTTTTATTATTATTTTTAATGAAGGATCAGTTAAATCACAGACCACTGTTAGCTGCTAAAAAGCCTAAGATTTAAATTTTAAATGAACAATTCTAAATGTGGCGCTAACTGCAGGAACAGTGCTTTCATTGCTATGGAAGTGCAATTTATAATCATCTCATAAAACCTCTCCCTATGCATTGTTTTGAATTTCTTGGTACAATGCATCAGAACTATCCCAAACTTTGCATACACAAGTACTGAATAAGTGGGATCATGTTTCAGGTTAAACTAATAGTAGATGCAGCGCACCCTGTGAAGGGGAATTATGTCTATCTCCACTCTGTTATCACGAGCATAGTCCCAAAGGAAGTGGTCAATCAAAACAGGGTTGATCTCATTGCTCATTTTCTCCCCTTTTTTCTTAAAAAGTTCTCGTATGTGTTCACAGATAAGCTCCACAGCCCAGATGGAGCAACCACGGATCTCTATTTCTTCCACGTCACCGTTTTGGAAAAGCCAACCTTTATGTAGCTTTTGCAGCAGCTCCTTTGAGTATCTCATGACTCCAAAGTGAACCAAGGCTTGAGGAATCCTGTAGTCTGCAAACATGGTGATTTTAGAAATGTCATAGAAGCAGCCATCACCTTTGCCTTCTAGTACCCCCCATATGTCACCAACAAGAATCTGGGCACGTTTGTAGAAGGCCACCTTCTCACCCTGAAAGGTCGCCTCATCACAGTATGATGGGAAATGCTTCACCACCAAATGCATTAACGCCATCGCACTCTTTTCACTCATCTTTACAACATTCAGGAAGGAACCTCCAAACGTTTCTACAAGGATCTTTCCAGTGTCGTGAAGGATTTGCAGCCGTTCTTCTATCATCGGAATGGGAAAATCGGAGTCGGAGCGTAATACGTGTTTTAAGTGGTCCATGGTAATATTGGAATAGTAGGAGGCACTGGTGATTGGTATTCCTTCATCCAAGGCTCTGTTTATTGCTGCACATAAGGACCAGTATCCAGTGTACTCCTTTCCATTGTACTTGACTAGATACTTTTGTTCTTCACTCTCAGACCAGAAAGAGAAATTTAGAGTGTCCGCAAAGAACACCCAGTTGACAGCATCTTCTCCAGAACTTTGTGGGTTTAGCTCATGCAGGGACTTCCAGCCAGCCAGTGTGATTTCTTTTCTGTTGATCTTCTCAAACAATTTCTCTGCAAGCTTCCAAATGCCCTCTGAATCCACAAATACATCTTTGCTGTTCTCGGCAATGAATTTACCAGCCTCTCTGGGTTGAAGTGGTGCTGACATTATATAATGCTAGTGAGCTCTACAACATTCAACGTAGCGATATCTATCCACTTCGTTATTTTTACTTTTCCGGGTCTCGCAAAAAATGCAAGTGTAAGCACTAACTGGTCCCTCCAGACCTCCAGGTGTCGCTCTTTCAACTTCGCTAATATCCTGCGCTCTCATCCCTACAAGCTTCTGGTTACAGTCATATCCACCCAATCGTAGTACTTGTATCTCGATGGTGAGAAGCGAGATAGAGTGTCTCTTTTTAACCTCAATGGTGGCTGATTTACTTCCTGTAAGCTGCGTGGTGTTGGGAAATTAGCGGAGAATTTAGTAAAAGTGAGTAGTGTTAATTATATGAAATATATTTATCGAGAATGTATTTGGTTTATTCATTAGTATTTCATTTTACCTTAAGTGAGACGAGACGGTATTGAAGTAATCGCTGAAGTTTGTTTAAGGGTTTGGGAGTTTAACAGGCACTGAAATCATACATCTGTTTAGCGGTTTTTTGTTTTTGTTTCTTTTTTTAACTGTATTGTAATGAACATTTTAAAGCTTCAGAAAATTGTGACGTGATTATGATGTTTGTTTTTGCAATAGAATACAAATGGTTATTATAATGTACTCTTAACAGT
This sequence comes from Spea bombifrons, assembly GCF_027358695.1. Taxonomy (NCBI): domain Eukaryota; kingdom Metazoa; phylum Chordata; class Amphibia; order Anura; family Pelobatidae; genus Spea; species Spea bombifrons. The sequence continues at coordinate 62,423,746 of NC_071088.1, read as the reverse complement.
TTTAAAACATTGAGAATAAACGATAAATCAACATGTTGCATTGGTTATAGATGTAAAAAAAAACGTGGAAGATAATTTGGAATCTTAAAAAAAACATGTAATACGTTAAGAAGTTAAAGGGATCGTTTAATGTTCCTGACCGCATCACAAAAGACTTGTATGCAAATACCGTAATGTCTGCAGTGTCCCTTTAATATAAGTAGTAGGTGGGGCTTTATCTACCTTCCCTTTAACTTCCTTTCTTGTACCATTGGGAGATGACTAATGGGATCATTACGTTATCTCTAATTTTAATCTACAGATAAGATTTGATGCAATTATTATTATGAATAATATCTTTTATTTCTATACCACCAACAATTTTACACAACGCTTCTTACAATACATATATTGTCAAGGAGTATGACAATACTAGAATTGACAGACTAAGGCAAACTGATACATGTGGTTAATGCTGAGGTTAAATAGAAATGTCATGGCTGTAAACAAATTTAGCTTTAGAAATCTACTTTTTGGTTTTCTGTGTGCCACCCATTCTATTTTTTTATTTATGTTTATTGTATTTCTTAATACACATGTCTTTTTTTCTGTTCTGTAATTCTTCCTCCTTAAAGACATGACACGGTCCAAGCAGGTTGGTAATCACAAAAATGACAAGAAGAAAAATATCTCAAAGCTATGGAAAACCAAACGCAGAGTGAAGGATATAGACCAGATCCACCATGACATGCGTCCAGACAATGCCCGTCGCCTGCTGAACCAGGAATTGGACTATGAGTTACCTGGCAATGCCCAACACTACTGCTTGCACTGCGCGTGAGTGTGTGAAATTGTATTCATTTGCATCAGTTTTGTTCTTGGGAATTTGCACATGTGTAGTTTAGAAGGACTGAGCAACTACAATATATGAATGTGTAAAAATTAGGCATCAAGACTGTCTGTCCATGACACTTCATACGGACATCTCATTTTGCTGCCCATTTATGTGAAGCCTCACTGTTTGAGTGACCATGATAAAATATGACACTAAACACTTAACAACTTTTCACCTTAAATTTTGTTGAAACATTTAAACTCACTGGCTCCACTGTGCATTGTGAAGTCTAACTTTGATGGGTTACTGTCATGTAAACAGCATTTATTAAGAGGTCATCTTAACCATTACTGTAGGAGACACTCATATATACCACTCTGCCTCCCTAGTGAGGCACTCTGCCTCCCTAGTGAGGCACTCTGCCTCCCTAGTGAGGCACTCTGCCTCCCTAGTGAGGCACTCTGCCTCCCTAGTGAGGCACTCTGCCTCCCTAGTGAGGCACTCTGCCTCCCTAGTGAGGCACTCTGCCTCCCTAGTGAGGCACTCTGCCTCCCTAGTGAGGCACTCTGCCTCCCTAGTGAGGCACTCTGCCTCCCTAGTGAGGCACTCTGCCTCCCTAGTGAGGCACTCTGCCCCAGATATGCCTTTTAACACCCTATTTGCCACTCTGCCTCCCAGATATGCCTTATACACCCATATATACCACTCTGCCTCCCTAATAAGACACTCTGCCCCAGATATGCCTTTTAAACCCTAATATTCCACTCTGCCTCCCTGATGTGCCCTTTAACCCTCCAAAAGCCACTCTGACTCCACTGCTGCCGGCACTCCAGGGCTTCTATGGTGGAGCACCAGAAGGTAATGCGATGCCGGTGCTCAGTCATAGAAGCCCTGGAGTGCTGGCAGCAGCGGAGGTTGTCTGTGCTCATCGCACAGTCGCCCACCGGCTGACAGAGAGAATGAGCCAGGTCCCCTGTAGCGCTGTGGGGGATCTGGATCTTAGTTTTGTAATCGGACCTTTATTTGTGGTCTGATTAGAAGACGACCCCGAAAAAACAAAAAACAAAAAAAACAAAAAAAAACCCTTGTCTTATAATCGAGCAAATACGTTAATTACTTCCAACTACCCTTCTTTTTATGACTGACAGAACAGTGCCCCCAGTGCTATATTCTGCCTTTGGGATTTTTATGTTACAAGTGCACTATTTTACATTTATCAACATTAAACTGACCTGTCACACCATTTGATTTGTTTCATCTGGAATGTCTACCCTGTAGATCTCCTTATCATCTGCAAAAAATACATAGTTGACCTTTTTAAGACCGCTTATCACTTTGCTAATAAGAATATTAAAACATGAGTCCCTGAGGTACCCCACTAGTAACAAGACCTTCTTCTGAATACTTACTATTAACTTTAACCTTTAGTCTCCTGTCACTTAAGATTGTTAATGGTGTGTATTTGGAGGGAGGGGACCTCAGGGATCAATACTGGGACCCAAACAGATAGGGAAATAGGTAACTTAAGACAATGAGAGGAATGACTTAATATTGAGGAATAATTTTACAGACCCTCAGAATAGAGAGCAAGGATGACTGCCTATATGTTCTACATATCAGGTGAGTTTCTAATGTGTATACATTGTAAAATTTAATCAGTAAACCATGATAATGTTTTTATATTATGTTACAGTAATGGATTTTAAACTTTGTGTGCTTTATTATATTTCATCTATCAATGTTTATTCAATAGTTTTGCTCATTAATCCTTGTATTTGTGTTTTTTCAGTAGATACTTTGTGGACCTAAAGACGTTAAAGGAACATTTCAAAACAAAAGTTCACAAGCGCAGGTGAAAGCACCCCTTATCTATATCTGTACCATATACTTATATATTCTGATGAAGTATATTCATATGTAGTGGCATGCTTACCTGTTATTTGATCTGAGGGAAAAAGTAGGCTATAAAGGTGTTTTCTATCATTTGGCATTACTAAGAGTGTTTTGATATAGCCAAGGATTGTGTTAATTGTTTAGCTGGGAACATAAATGTGTTATTTTTATTCTTTTCAGGCTCAAGCAGCTGAAAGAAGAGCCATATACTCAAGAGGAAGCAGAAAGAGCAGCAGGAATGGGGTCTTACATCCCTCCTAAAAAAACTGAAGTCATGACGCAAGAGGTGCAGATGGAATAATTTCTGAATTATACTGGACTCTTGTATATGTATCTTGTCATGTATAGATCCATCTTTAAGAAACTGGACTTCTGCCATTATCCCAACAATGTCTTGGCGTCTGCACAATGTTGCCTTCATGTGTACATTTCAGACACAGCCACGCTCTGTATAGGTGTGTTGTTTAACCCACATGGTACAAATATATTATATTCTTGGGAACATCTTGTGACGATAACATTTTTGCTTGGATTGGTCTGTCTGATGAAAATATTTGCTGCTGCGTATACTAATTTGTGTGCTCTTACGGTTATGTAACAGGATGACCCACTTTGTATGTGTAGCTTGATCAGCCATCCCTAAATACATCCGCCTGTCACTTCCAATCATGTCTGGTTTCTCCCACCGCACGCACAAACTGTGCTGCAGAGTTTAACTTCTGCAGTGCCAAATGTGACTGGAACATGGGTGGGGTTTGGAGAACATGAGCTTCTGTATATGTGTAAAATCATGCATGCATAATAGCTATAGATAATCTCTCTCGTAAACAAGCACACAAAACGTGGACTCATTTCTATTAACAAGAAGTCATTTTATAAAGAGAATAGATCGTTTTATTTTCAAATAACATTCCACACAATGTCCTTATTTTCAGTTATATAAACTGTTAATAAAAGATGTGGGTCCACAACACATTTTAATTAGGGACAGGCTCGGACCCTTGTACACGTCCTCAAGTTGAATATCCCAAGACTTTAGAAAGAGCTGCATTATTGTGTACCTGCTAGTCCCATCTCTTATTTATTACATGCGATGGCTTTCTTTCCACCCACACTAATTCCTATTCAAGAGTTATCACTATAACACATTTTTTTTCCCTCAGGGTCTCCAGTGCAGTTGGGTCTGGGTGTCTGTTTACATTCACGTCTGTACTTCTTTGCCTATATCTTATCATTCAGGCTTTCTGTCCTGCATTGCTCTATCTCACCATTAGGTCAATGTGACGGGGGAATACTGGACTCTTGTACCATCTGTCGTACACTGTAATAGGACAAGCCAAGGCCCATAAGGGCCAAAAGCAGTGCTAAATGATTCACCAAGCGATCCTTTGGTTCGGATGCTAGCTCTCCAGAAACCTGCAACTGAGAGAAACAGCTGTGTAAGATGGTTTGGTGCTGAGATTTTATTCAATTTAACATGACAACACTAATATACCTGGAGATCTTATGACTACATGACAGTAACAAGCTGCCCAAGCAACATTCAGATACATATGAATATCTATTACAACCAACCAGACACTGGCCCCAATCTGCGTGGTACTCTCAAATGGAAGCATTTTCACATTTAAAGTTTTTAAAGAACCCAATGTCAACCTTGTATCAACATACACACTAGATATTTCTCTTTGCTGTGCTATGCTTAGCTTTAGTTTGTGTTTTAGTACCTGTAACAGACGGAAGTAACCTGGGGTAAGACGTCCAAGTCGAATAATCATTCTGTAAGATCAGTTAAAGGTTTTCAGCTCAGATTCTGAAAAGAGAAGAAGAGGTTTGTTTTTGTTATTTTCACAACAAAGGTGCATTAGGTGCTTCCATCTTTTCTGGTTCCTCTTTGGTGTTCATACTTTCGGAAGGTCTTGTCTCGGATCCGCTCTGCGAATTGTCCAGCTTCGCTCTGTTATCCTAAGCTTTTTTTTTTTTTTAAGCCACCTCCCACACGACAGGTATGCCAGACACAGATTCCCCACTGGAATACCTCAGCACCTTTGATCCGAAGCAGAGGCACACGCACAATATATCCTCTCAGTAGTGGTCCAGTTACAGTAGAGCTAAATAAATGAGATGCTGTGAAATGTTGCCTAAAACCCTATCCTGCCCTCCCCATGTATACCCATCTCTGCTCCACCCCTCCCTGACATAACAGCTGTCAGAAGAGATCAGAGCAGTGGAGGTTTAAAACACAGCCAGAGGACAGACAAGGGAGGGTGAGAGAGCGCGGTGGGAGGGAAGGAGACAGGAACCCATTTGGTTAAATTCATATATTTCATGTAATAAAACTCTCTACCACTGTAAAGAATTTAGGTCTTTAGCGTCTCACATTATCATAATCGTTGCAGTTTGCTATTGCGCTTTTTGCCAGTGCCCGCTCATTTTTTATTTGTATATGGCGATTTGCAGTGAGGCTCTGGCAATTCAGTCGTGAGAAGGGAGTTTCTCCCATGCTGACTATCCAAGGGAAGGTCCATGTGCAGTTGATCATTGGTCTTTTCAGCAAGATCACATTTTTTTAATTTAGATATGCACATTTTATATTTATACATTTTATATTTGAACCGACATACGATCACAGCACTTTCTCTGGCAGGATAAATAAGTAAATCCTCTTAATCTATGGCATCAGACAATCAGTAATCTCTGCATTTCATCTTTAATAATCGTTCCACAACCCATCAGTAATCTCACACATCATCACGTTTATTTCCCAACACCAACCACTGATATGACCTTCCATTAATCCCACAATTCTTGTTACTTTCATTGTAATTTGTTATAATGGAGCAATGTCATAAACTGAGACATTATAGAGAGTTCTTATAGCAATTTCTAACAATTCATTGAGTTTTAGTTGGACTTTGTGTTGGGAACTACCACTCCTTGAATGTTGAAAAATACATACTGTATTTGTCTTCATGCAGGTACTGTTTACAATGGTGATGTGAGTTTAATTTACATGTTACAAGCAGAGATACTAGCAACAGGTCATCGTGGAACAACATGTGCTTGAGCTCAACTCCAAGCTTGTCCCCGATCTTAGAAGGAGAGTAGGACAAGCCAAAGCTCAGTGTCTACTCCAGTTGCTACAAGAGGCAGTTGACTGGCCCTGCACAACACATAGCTCACTGTGATACATTGAAAGTCACTTAACTGACTAAACTATGCATTATATATGTCCAACTCAGTTTTTTTTGCATGAGAAAACTCACTCTTAATGAATCCACTGACTCAAAAACATAACTGCTAACTCCCACTTTAGTGAATATTAAACTACTGTGAAATACGCTCAAATAAACTAAAAGTGGAAGTAAACTATATATGGACACCCCTCCTAATTACTGAATTTAGATGTTTGAACCATAACCATTGTTATGTCATCTCCATAGATTGGCAGTAGAGCCAGTGACTTTACATGTGGCTCAGTGACTTAACGGGTGGTAGTTTGTGAAATGTCTGCCCTGCTAGATGTGCCCTAATCCACTGAAAGTGCTATTATTGCAAAGTGGAATTATCCAGGAATAAGAAATTCCTAATGAGTAATTTTCATAAACAGACAACCAGTTTAAGTCAACCCACAAAGCTATACGTTACTTGAAAGCAGACAACCCAGCGTATTTTCCTAGGAGCATTTGGGCCCTTGTCATACAACCAGCATAAAATTCATTTATTCATGAATTCATTCATTCATTTAGCATAAAATTCTTCCAAAATTTCTAGTAATATAAATTTTCTGCACGTTTTCACAAATGATTGTGTGTTCCTTAGAATTTCTTGCACAGGTTAAGTGCATCGGCAAACAAATATACCAAAAACATGTTCACTTGCACCTCCAGATTACATAAATACCCCATATGCATAGGTTTTTGTGTTATTTATATAGAAAATGGATAAAGGGTCTAGAGGTTTCTGCGGGTGAACTGCAGGGTAATCAAAGAGGTTAAATGCAGGGTTGTAACGTGGAATACTTGGTACTACAACATAGCAAAATGTTCTATCTCTCTTCAGCAGAAAATGAAGGAAGAGAGAGGCAGAACATGGAGGCAAAGCCACGCTTTACCAATATTGGCTTTGTCACATGGATGCGACCTTTATGATTGGCGATCACAGTGATCACATGACTTTGGGAGGCCCAGACTGGCTCATTGAGGACTGCCCCGCAAACTGTGAACCTGCAGGTAGCTGTGCTGACGAGAGAGAGCAGTCAACAGTAGTTGGTATTATTGGAAAATGGAACAACCGAGCCAAGAAGCAGAAGATCACGTAAAAGTCACAGATTGAGTTCAACAAGTGCTGAGGGACATGGGGCATAAACGTCGCTAACACTCTGTTGATTGCATACCTGATGTGCTCTTACCTCACCACCTGGCCACTTGACCTGAATTTCACACATCTTCTACCATTTATTTTTTGTCTTAATCCTAACTTAACCATTTTAACCCCTCTCTGTTCACTGGGGTGTTCCAGCGTCTTCAAACATGAAATCATCATCTCTCCTAAGTTTAAAGAGGTCTTTTATAGGTCCAGCATGCTCGTCCCACTACCATACAGTCTCCATTCTCCGCATGGCCTCTAAACTGCAGCCAACTAGCTAATTTTATTTCCTCATATCTCTATAATCCCCTTTACATTCATGACACTCTGAGACAGCCCTCACCAAAATTACTAATGACCTCTCCTTATCGCCAAAATAAAAAGATCCCCCTGCTGTTTTTTTTTTTTTTTTTAACAATAAACAGTACTGTAGAATATTATTGTGCTCTTTAAATAATAAGGTTATTGGTGAAGACATATATTTGGCACAGGTCTGCATAAGGCAGGCATTGTAGAATACAAAGTGAAGAAGCAGGGCAACTTAACATAGTAACGCAGTTGTTATCCTACTGAACTAGAACTACATGAATACACCATAGCACACAAAAAAACAGAAAGTGACGCACACCCTAAAAGACTCCGAGGTGCTGTTGAAATAAACAATATGTGCACATAAAATAAGATATCAACAAACACCCAAAAAATAAAGCACCTATTTTAAAGCGCCTGTTTAAGGCAAAAATACTGGGTATTCCATGCTACTATAGGGCCATATATTGCTTAGCCTGCCACTAGATTAAAGTACTCCAATTTCAGCCCCTAAAATTTAAGTCCTATCTAATTTTGCATGGCTATATTGCGTACCAAAGAGCTGAATCTTTGGGCTGCACTGCCTTTTAACCTACTGAGACTCTCATGTAATTTAAAGCTCTCTCGTGACACCATTAATGAGACACCTGCGTGACAGGTGGGGTGCCCAGCCCTAAGGTTCGATCAGAAAACTATTCACACAAAATACAGAAAGGGGAGGACACATACACATTCAGATTCCTAGGTTCTGCTGAAACCAACACGCACTCACCACAATTATCCAGATGACAAGAAATCAGCTGACAACAGTTTTCATGGAGCAGAGGTTAAATCGGAGTAGGTTGAATTGTAGTGTAGCGTCACTCAGTCTTTGTTGTGCCTGTAAATTGCAAATCTAAATTACAAAATAAGTGCAAAATGGAGTGTGAGGTTATAGCAGTGTATATAGTTTGTGTTCATGTTTGACTGCCCAGCGTGCCTCCTCCTTTTAGCACTGTCTTGCTTTGGTATGCTGGAGGAGGAGTGTGTGCATACTTAAATATATATATATATATATATGCATTCCATGCCTCCTGACTGTTTAAATAGCCAGAGAGATGCTTGGGAAAAAAGATGCACCTTTGCACACAGTAAACAAAACAAGGTCACCTTTCAGTAATTTGTGTCACTATCCATAATATAATTACTTCTAACAACCATAAACTTTGATTATATATATATATATATATATATATATATATATATATATATATATATATATATATAGACACACACACACACATTGTGTTGTGTTTGCAATTTGATATCCATGAGAGCAGGGTATTTTTGTGTATTTTTTTAACCCCTTAAGGACAATAGGGGTTATTACTCGTAGTATATTGTGGGACAATGGCTATTTTAACATTTTTCGGTGTTCCTGTTTAGCTGTGATTTTCTTCTTTCTCATTTCGTGCTCCCACACATATTATATATTGTTTTTTTCAGGACAAACAGGGCTTTCTTTAGATACCATTAATTTTATCATATCATCTAATTTACTATAAAAAAAAATGATAAAATATGGGGATTTTTTGTTAAAAAATTACTTTTTCTCACTTTTTAAACATAAAACTTTTACTCATCTGCAAAAACGAATGAAAAAACCTGCTAAATAGATTCTACTATTTGTCCTGAGTTTAGAAATACCCAATGTTTTTATGTTTTTTTGCTTTTTTCTGCACGTTATGGGGCAATAAGTACAGGTAGCGTTTTGCCATTTCAAAACCTTTTTTTCCAAATCTGGTAATTCTTCCCCCCATGTGCCATTTCGGGTATCTTTGAAGCCGGCCAATGCAATTTACCCCATCAAGTCATATATTTTTAAAAACTAGACACCCCAAGGTATTTCACATGCTGGTAATTTAACCCTTTCCATGCACTAATTTTACCACCAGCCTTTGTGAAACTTTATGGTAGTAAATTTTTTTGTATTTTTTTCACACACGTTGTACTTCAGGTATAAATTTATCGCTCCTGGTATATGTCCCTGTCAAACAACACCCCAATATGTGTTCAGTAACATCTCCTGAGCGCAGTGATACCCCACATGCATGGGTTTGTTGGGTTATTTGGGAGGTAAAAGGCCGCCTTTGTGAGGTGTGTATTTTTTGGCCATTTAGACATCTGATCCTACTGCCCCCATGTCCCATATTTGGGACACCTTTGAACCCCCCGGCCAATTCAATTTATCCCATCCACTCATGCATTTTTTAATACGAGACACCCTATGGGCATTTGTAATGCCAATATTTTAACTCTTTCCATGCTGGAATTTTTATAAAGATAAAGAATTTTAGGACTTGCTTATTAATTTTTTTTTTTTTTTTGGTGACAGTGGGGATTTTTATATGTTACCATATTATTTTTATTTTTTTTAAACATTTTTAAAAATTATTTTTTTCAAATTTTTTTTTTTTTTTTTTTTTTTTACTAATCACTCATTAGTGAGCTGGGCTCCATTGACCTTGCATGGTTGGATGCAGTACCTGCATTCAACCTGCAGGAGGAGCTCGAGAGTTCACAAGAGGGTCTGGATAGACCCTCTATGAACTCATTTCTATTGTTAATGCCATCCTGTGAATGACGGCAACGTCATTCACAGGATGGCACTTGTGGTTGCTCCTCGGAGCAATCACAAGGCGATCGGGGGTAGGGGGGTAGTGTTGCTGATATGCCTCGATATCGAGGCATGTCAGTAACACCATTTATGCTTAGGAAGCGATTCAGATCGCTTCCTAAGCTGTTTTAGCCGGGCGCCGCCGCGATCTTTCATGATCGGTGCGGCGGCGGCCATTTTTCTTCCGGGGAGGGCTGCCAAGGGCTGCCCTCCCCGGATCCACGGTCAGCCTCACTTGGGAGGCTTCCGTGGATGCTGCAAAGCCGCCGATCGCGGCGAAAACGCCGCGATCGCGGCGATGCAGCTATTTAACGGCAGCCCGTACATGTACGGGCATTGTCGTTAACCCGTTGCACGGCAACCCCGTACATGTACGGGGATTGTCGTTAAGGGGTTAAGAAGATCAAATGGTTAAACAATAAAGACAGTATTTCTGGATCTCATTTGATCAAAGCATATGTTCTCCCCAACTGGATATATTTATTTAACATGATCCCTTTAATCATCCCTAGAAGTTGGATTGATATGCTACAGAATGCGATAAAGAATTTTATTTGGCAAGGGAAAAACACGATTAAAAGCCAATTGTTCATCATTATCTTTGGTTTTAAGGCAGGATAGGAGTACCTAAAATACCAGACTACCATCTTGTGGGTATGGTAGAGCAGGCTATAGCTACACAAAATCAAGATAATAAAAATAAGTGATGGTATAATAGCTAGCAAGACTTGGCTGGCATTCGAGACCTTGAATTTTTATTCTGGCAGATTAACCCAAAAGGTTCTATAGTCAGGTATAAGAAAAGTATAGGTTTGGTGTTAAATCAAATACTATATATCGGGGAAATCTTTAAACAGACACTAAAATTAAATAATACAATGTTATAATAACCATTTTTGGAATTGGCTGTATGGGAGTTCAGAGAATCTAGAAGATTTTGTGGATAATTGAAAAAGTACGATCAACTAAGACAAGAGTAAAGATATTTTTAAATATTTACATGTGACGGGATTTATGCTGAAATACTTATAGACTAGAGTTAAAGTTAGAAAAATTTATTTAATTTACTAGCGCAGAAATATATGGTAAATACATGATTTGTTTTGCACTTGTTCACCTCTAAGGAATAATATGCACTGTGTTGCAGATTGTTTAACAACCATTTTGCACATTTTAGCTCCAATTTCTCTTTTTTAGGAAATCTACACATTATTTGTGATTTTATTTAAGTGATTTCTGTGTTTTAAACTACTTTTTTCCAGTGATTTATTTAAGTAAACTTGAAAGGTGTTAATTTCACACATAAAATATTATATACAAGTTTTTTTTAAATGCTCTGAAAAATAACCATCGTTTTATATTCAAGGTCGTCTTCTAATCAGACATCAAATAGAGGTCTGACTACAAGACTAAGATCCAGATCCCCGCAGCGCTGCAGGGGACCTGGATCCTCCTCTCCAGCAGCCGGTGGCGGTCTGTGCGATGCACGCAGACGACCTCTGCTGCTGCCGAGCTTCTATGACGGACCTTCCGATGCTCATTCATAGAAGCCCCGGCGGAAGTGCCGGCAGCAGCAAAGGTTGTCTGCGCATCGCACAAACCTTCACTGGCTGCCCCCACTACACACCAAAGAATTTGCAGCATGGGGAGAAGTCTATGGAAGCACTGGTAAGTCAGGGGAGGGTAAGAGTGGCATATGGGGGAGTATAAGGGCTTTCTGGAGGCAGAGTGTCATATAGGGGGTTAAAAAGAATATCAGGGAGGCAGAGTGGCTTATATTGGGTTAAAAAGAATATCAAGGAGGCAGAGTGGGATATAGGGGGTTAAAAGGCATTTCAGGGAGGCTGACTGGCATATAGGGGGTTAAAAGGAATATCAGGGAGGCAGAGTGGCATATAGGGGGTTAAAAGGAAAATCAGGGAGGCAGAGTGGCATATAGAGGTGTATAAGGCATATCTGGAGGGAAGAGTGGCATATAGGTGGGTATAAGGCATTTTGGGGGGGGCAGATGTGCATAGGGGGGGTTGGGAAATAAAAGGAAATCAAAACAAAAATGCATTTTTCTCAATTATAGTTTTTTTTTAAAATATGATCAGGGTCTTCTTATAAATCGAGCAAATACGGTACTTCATAGATTCATGGTTTGTCCCTATTCTGAACCAAAAAATGTGTTCATACATTTCATATGCACAATAAGGGGACCATGAAATATGGTATTTCCAGGTTTGGTTTTTATTCCCTGTCTGGCCCTGGCTACAGAATCCTCAAAGTAATGGTAGGATCAAAGCAAGTAATTTGCTTCAGAGTCTGATGATGTGGAAGCTTACCTTCACATTTCAAAAGACTGCTGAGAGCACTGAACACCCAAACAATGGGCTTGTCTGCTGGCCCCAGAAAGCATATTATGATCTGGAACCAAACAATGCTAATGATTATGGCAATTTGAAATCAGAAATACTGACTTGAAGGGTGTTACTGTAGCGCAAGTTCCATGCACCTATGCCTTGCACTGGCAGCACTACCATCACCACAATCACAAATACAATACCACAATCACTAATACCGCTATCTCGTCTGGTGGGCAACATCATAGTAAAGTGTGTGGGAGCATTTTGAAACTGTGGGAGATGGGTGCAGTGCAAGTTGTGACATAAGGTAGTGAACAAGGGTAAAGCGAAATTACATTTCATCAATCCTGGGGTGAATCAACACCTACGTACACACAACAGTGGAGTTTAGGCTGAGGCGCGCAGAATTGAAACATAAGGGTTATACATCCTTCCTACTCCATGCTGAAGTGTTGGATGAGCAGCAAAAATCAGCAGACATTTTGACATCACGTTGGAAGATGCTGTTATAGTGGATTGGACCACAGGCAGGTCCACAGTCACTCACTGGAACTCCACCCTGGACATGATGGAGCAAATCCTAGAGCAGCAGTGGTCTCTTCACTCGATGTCTTCTTAGCAGAGCACTGGGGTGTCCAGCCCATTGGGCAGAGGGGAATGGCCATTAATGGGGCAGGTGGTGGCAGTCCTTAAGTCATTTAGGGATGTGAACGTGGACTTCAGCCAGAACACTGCCACTTTGGGCCAGGTTATCCCCTTACTTACCTACCTTGAACATATGCATGGCTTGCTGGAACAAAATGAGGTACTTTCGGTCAACAGATTACATGTGGAGGATGCAAGATGTAGGCTGATAGAGTTGAAAGGTTGCATGCAAGCCATCATGGACAACCCAGAGTACATGCTGGCCACCCTCTGTGACCTAAAGGTTAAGGGCAAGTTGGTCCTTAAAAGTTGGAGAGACACGCTTGTCCGTAGGGTGCATAAGATGCAGCACAATGCAGAGAAATGTGGATTTTGGCCAAGCTGAACGGCCAGGAAACAAAATTCACTGCCCGAAAAAGAACAAGCCAAAAACTCAAATTTAGTCCAAATCAATTTTGCTCGTCGTGCACAAGTCTAGTGGAAGATGCTTATCATGTGTTTACAATTTTTCTAGTAAAGAAGTACCTCTGTTCAAATTTCCCACAGTTATGTTTAGTAACCGACAAATAAGGGATTCTTATATTAAGTGAGTGTGGTATCAGGGGCAACTCGGGAAATTGTCCTGGGATTATATTTTTCTCATTCTATCCACCGATAAGAATAAAATTGTGATTTTTGAAGGCAAAGACTTAGTGGAAGTTTACCTTTTGCAGATTCCCCTTTTAAAGGGAAAAGTTAATTTAAACGCTCACGTTAAAGGACTTAAAAATCAAATGATAAGATTTGGGTCAAATAATATAATAATATTCAGACAAAGTGATGTTTAGGAATATATGAATTTATTTAAAGCTTTTCGCACCCAAAGATGGCATAGGCATCATGCCATCTTGATTCAAATATTTCCAGGTTTTCATTACAGAACGTGACTGCATCATCACATATCTTCGCAGGTACCTCCCATCTGTCCTTTTTGTATAATCAAAAACAACTGGCAAGAGATCTTTTTAATTCCGTGTTGTCTCATTTTAAAGTTCAAATATTAGAAAAGAAAATATATAAACAATGAAAACAAGTTAAGTAAATATTTATATATGTATAGCAAACAAACATTATATTTACATGATCTCATTATGTTTGATTATAATGTATATAAGCATTAAAAAGATATTCAAAATTATAGAGAAAATAAAAGAATTATAGGAAATTAAAGAGATCAAAATCAGCATTTAACCCTTAGGTTTTAGGGTGTTGATTGAATAACCACTTCATCTACAGTGGGGCAAAACAGTATTTAGTCAGCCATCAATTGTGCAAGTTCTCACACTTACAAAGATGAGAGAGGCCTGTAATTTTCACCATAGGTACACTTCAACTATGAGAGACAGAATGGGGGGAAAGAATACAGGAAATCACATTGTCTGATTTTTTAAGAATTTATTTCCAAATTATGGTGGAAAATAAGTATTTGGTCAATAACAAAAGTTCATATCAATACTTTGTTATATACCCTTTGTTGGCAATGACAGAGGTCAAACGTTTTCTGTAAGTCTTCACAAGGTTTTCACACACTGTTGCTGGTATTTTGGACCATTCCTCCATGCAGATCTCCTCTAGAGCAGTGATGTTTTGGGGCTCTCACTGGGCAACACGGACTTTCAACTCCCTCCAAAGGTTTTCTATGGGGTTGAGATCTGGAGACTGGCTAGGCCACTCCAGGACCTTGAAATGCTTCTTACGAAGCCACTCCTTCGTTGCCCGGGCGATGTGTTTGGGATCATTGTCATGCTGAAAGACCCAGCCAGGTTTCATCTTCAATGCCCTTGCTGATGGAAGGAGGTTTTCACCCAAAATCTCAAGATACATGGCCCCATTCACCATACTTTTTTGCCCCACTGTATCCTTTTCCCATTTCTTTTATGTTATTCCTTTCACGTGAGTTTTTTTTTTTTTTTTTACTTTTTACCACAAAATGTATTTTTTTAAACTTTATTGTGATATTCCAAAAAATGCTTTGACACTCAATGTTGGGTTATTCTTTTTTTTTTTAAGATTTCCTCTGATGTTCCTCCAATCTCTTTTTCAATGTCTTTCCTATATATTGTTACTCACAGGGGCACGCCAACATATAGATGACAACAAATGCTAATCATTGGATTAGCAGGAAGCAAACATTTTAGCTTATCAACCTAAAGTGGTCCAGTGTTTTTAATACCTTTTATTGATTATTATAATAAAAAATAATAGGATTTTTTGTTGTTGTTGTTCCTGTGTTTTATCGTTCTACTTTAATAAAGATTCTCAGGGTATGTTGGCTACAGTCTGTATAGTATTTATTTTACTTTCTTTATATACTGTTTTAAAGAATCTCTTTTAACTTATCTGCCTGTTGTTGATACACTGTTATGTCTGAACAGTTCTTTCTCAGCCGGGTGTGTTGACTTTTATGAACTCCTTAAACTAAGGGCCGATTCTCACAAGTTATTCTCTTGGACTCTTGCAGCCTTTGACACGGTTGACCACCCCTGCTCGTAGAAATCCTCCATGCTCATGGCATCAATGAAACTCCTTTTCCTGGTTTAAATCCTACCTTTTTGACCATATGTTTATTGTCTTACTGGAACTTGCTCCTCTACAATACCTCTATCCATTGGTGTCCCACAGGGTTCAGTTCTTTGGCCTGTACTGTTCTCCCTCTACACCTCCTCCCTCTGAAAATTCATATCTTCCTTTGGCTTCCAGTACCACCTATATGCAGATGACACCCTCATCTTTATTTCTGCTCTTGAACTTTGACCCTCTCTTCTAACTCGCCTCACCGTCTGTCCACAATTCCTGAAATCTCTATTATTGTTGACAACTCCACTATTCAACAGACAGACCAAGTTCTCAGGCTTGGTATCACACTTGACTAATCCACTCGCTTGTGATATCTCATCTGGAGTATTGTAACGCCCTACCAACTGGTCTCCCCCTTGCCCGCCTTTATCACTCCAAGCCATCCCCAACACTGCAGCTAGATTATTGTTTCTCTGTTCCTCATCTGCCGCTCCTCTCTGCCAATCATTTCATTGGCTCCCCATACCCTTCAGAATCAAATTTATACTTCTGACCCTGACCTATGCCCCCTTATATCTCTACACTCCTATCCGAATACAACCCTCACCACCCTCTTTGTTCCTCTCATGACTTGTGGCTCTCTTCTATTGTCATTACTTCTTGCCATTCCTGTATTAAGGATTTCAACCATGCTGCACCTCTCCTGTGGAATTCCCTTTCCCATTCCATCAGACTTTCTACCTTGTATGCAACTTTCAAAAGCTCTCTGAAAACTCACCTTTTCTGAAAAGTTTAAATCTTTCTTCCTAATACTCTCAGAAACCATCATAATCAAGCCATCTGACCAATCAAAAACTTGAAAAAGACAAAGATTCTTCATCACCCTTCCAGACAAAGAACAGATCATCTAAGTTCCTTCTATATACATGAGGTACCATTAGTACAGGAACACATGAAGAAAGCCCAGGAAACTCAGAGGCATAATTACAACAGGAGTGCTTGAGTTTTTACATTTAAGCTTGGTGATATAGTGCTTGTTCTTGTCCCTTTTGTTGAAAGTAGGTTCCTAGGAAAATGGCATGGTTCTTATGAGGTAACGGAGAGAATAGGTGAAATGTTTTATTTATTTATTTATTTATTTTAAAGTCAACCTGGCAGAAGGAAACCAGAAACAAATACCACATGAAACTTCACAAGATGACACATACATCTTTGAACAACCGAAATACTACTAACATATTACCCACCACACATTTTGTAAATGCACTCACAATTTAATAAATGTGCAGGATGATTCCTACCTTCTTACATCATTTTTAGTTAGGGAACTGTGGATGCTAAACTGTTTTGGCCCTATTAATTTAACGACAATATAATATAGCTTATGGCATGTAGAGCAGGCTACCCTTTTTCAGCACAGGTATATGTTTTGTTGACTGATTGTATTGTTAATTTTAATGGTATTTTTTATTCTCCAACTTTATAAAAACACTGTAAAATCTGCTGGGATTTTATAACTAAAATGTACTAAATAATATTTGTTATTTTTCTTAGCCCATTTATTAAGGCTCTGTCATCGTCCATGCTCTAGTTCTACAGTTCTCCTAGGTATACGTGTGTGTATAATATATATTTATTACACACAAACATATTCATATAGATAAAGTTTAACCAAATAAAGCTTAAAGCTGTATCATAATTATGGGATACAGCGCTTCCAACAATTTCCTGTCTTGACAAATAACACCAAAGATAATTTTCTTATGCAAATGAATGATATGAAAGATGTAAATAAAACTTAAAATATACAAACAATATAACACCCCAAAAAAAAACAAAACGAAATACCTCACTCACACACTCACCACGCAGCACCAGTCAGCCCTGCTGAGAAATTAAAAATAATAGTAACAATATTGTATTAGGAAAGTGGCTGGGGCTGTCCACAATTGGCCCATATGGTGACTACAACGAATGAAGTATGGAAACAAAATACATTTTTCAGGGTTATATGCTACACATGTTTAGCAATCTCGTATGCTTACAAGTATACTGGGGAGGGAAGGGAATGAGCCACAGAAATCTTTCATGCCCAGACCGACTTATGCAGCGTGTTGACAGGCGGAGCCTGGCCGCAACTTCCTTCCTGCGACTTACCTGTGTAACGTCACTCAGGTGAACATCCAGGAAGTGCCTTGATGGAGCCTGTGACCGACTGGAGTCGGGAGACCGTATGTGGCTACCTGAGGGGTGAGAGCGACAGAGCGGAGAGTAGCAGCCGATAGGATGTTTTATTAAACTTTCGGGTGACCTGTAGCATTGCAAAGTGGGCGGTGACTAAAACCTATTAAAGGGGACAAGGGTAGAGACCAGGGTGACAGGAAAATGGGCGCAAGGCAATATTTGCAGGGAAGCCATGACAGGACCCCAGAGATAAAATCGCTCCCAGGTGACATGATATTTCGCCTCTGTTTTTTTTTCCAGGCTTGGACACCTCACTCCAGCAATATCCATTTCAGGAGTGGGATGTGACTGGGCATGATTTGCTCAGCCTTTCCCCCCAACGCCTAGATGCCCTGGGGGTGAGGAGCATTGGGCATCAGGAACTTATTCTGGAGGCTGTGGAGCAGCTGTGTGCCCTGGTAAGAGAGGAATTTCGGGATGATACTAGAGAGAAAGAGAGAGAAGAGTGCCGTGTAGCCTATTTCCCAACCTCTTTTTCCTTGGTTCTGATTTAGGGCCTCGCTTTTGGTTTGTGTTTTAAACACCATTAATCATCAGTGTATGATCTTGCGTGGGATAATTGTGTGACATTAGAAACATTGTGTATACCTCCCAAAATGAGTTGTTATAGGTGTGTCTAGAGAGACTGCTATTAGCACAGGTAGCAGTATGAAAAACGTTTTATCATAGTTGATGAGACCACACATTGTATGAGCTATCCAGTGGAGACATCTGGATTTAACTGTTCTCTAAATAAATGAAGCCAAATCCTAGCCATTTTTACTGAATAAATGCTGAACAATTATTATTTATTGTCTTATATAGCATTATATAGTATAGTATAGTGTGTGTGTGTGTATGTATATATATATATATATATATATATATATATATATATATATTCTGCAGAACTGTACAAAGGGTGGACAGGGCATAACAATTAGTATATACCATAACAAGGTGACATACAGAAACATCAGGTGAGCTCAAATGAGCTTAGAATTGTTATACTGCAGTCTCAATTTACAAAAAAAAGTCTCATAAGAATAAAATTATGTACCACAAGGGCAAAATGTATCTTTTTAAACTGTGGTAGTGCCAATGGGTTTTAAGGGAAATGTAACCAAAAAAGTAGATCAATTAATGAAAAGGTGTACAATGACACTATCATATCATGTGGGGCATTCAATTTATTAATATTGAACAGGGCCCTTTTTGCCTAAAATACCTGTGATATCTGTTTGATTTTAATCCTCCTTTTTTTTCTAAAAATATTAGTGATGCTGCTTTGTTTCATAGATTCTCAGAAACCACTACTTACTTGTACTCCACTTTAATTCTCTATAAATCTCCATGTGCACAGGAATCTTCCTTTTGAGGGTACTTTCAAGTAAACAGTAGTCTGACTCTGAGATGCTCTTTTGCGAATATGTCGTTGACAATACCACAGGAAGCAAATACTGCTTTACTGCTTGAGATATTTTTGGTTGGTTAGTAGCAAAGTAAAAACATATTAGTTAAAAGGGCACTTCAGTCATTATACACATTTCAAGGCATATTGATGTATTATAATCTCATTTAAATTCATGTTTCCACCCATTACAAATGCATGGATAGATTCATCAGGCCCTCCTCTATGCATTGACTCTCTTTCCCTAGTTAACCAGCTCCATGGCTTGCAGAAGATGCCTTTGGCCTATTAACTAGATATTTTGAAAAACGTCCTTCTCTGTCCCTTTTCCACGTCTGACCATCATACTTATGCTACCTGTATGCTCCATACTCATTCTGGCAGTTTCTACTGCATTCTACACACAGATATCTTAAACAGTCTTCTCTCTTGATTTCTTAGCCTGTTTGTTCATATGCCTCAATCTCATTTGTCTCTCTCCAGCACTATGAGCTGCACTCGGAAAACCTGCGTAGTCTGACTGAGAAGTTATGTTGCGTGTCTCAGTCGTTGTGTTCACACATCCTTGGCCTGAGAAAGACCTCCATGCACTCCCCATCCACTGCAATCTCCCCTACTCCAAAACAGCTGGTCTGCATCATTGACATTGTGTCTGCAGCACGGAGCCTTTTCTCCTGGCTCAACAGGTTGTTCACTGTACAAATTCTGCAACTTTTGATAGCCGCATTTTACAATATTTTTTTATATTTTCTGTAGATTATTGATAATACATATTTTGTATATTAACAAGGAAGGAAATATCTTTTAGACGCTAGTCCTAGTATAGAAACATCAAGTATTCTTCTATATGAAATAAGTAATTGTATGACAAAAGTGGACTAAGTGGTCTTAAAATTCACTATAGAACCTAGCCCAGCACATCTTCAAGGCTTGTGCATTCTTATGTTCACATTTCTGTCAAATTAAATACACATAATATTTTTTTTTTACAGTAAGGTCTTGCAAAAAACCCTTAAATTATATTTGCCCATCTTATCTTTATGTGGCTGCCATCAGCATGTTTGTCTATATTTAAATACACTGTTTTTTAACCCACAGATATCTGTTTGCACGGCTGAATGATTACTCTGCGAGTCGAGATATAATCGCTTTGTGCATGGAACTAGCTGATAACTTGCATGAGGTTTGTATGCAAGCAAGTCTGTGGTGGACCACAAAGATTTCATCAAGGGTTGATCCTTTAGACATAGCTGTAGATCTAAAACAAAGAAGCAGAGGCTCAGCACTTCAAATGATAAGGTGAGTTTATTTCACACAGGCAACGTTTCGACGCACAGGTCTTTCTCAAGGCTTGAGAAAGACCTGTGCATCGAAACGTTGCCTGTGTGAAATAAACTCACCTTATCATTTGAAGTGCTGAGCCTCTGCTTCTTTGTTTTGGATTTATTGAGGGACTTGGTGATGCCCTGGCTCGTGCACCATTTCACTACTGAGTGCTGCATTCCAACCTCTCTTTTTGTGTATAGCTGTAGATCTGTGACTTTAATCTCTAAAGCTGCCTCTGGTGGCATATTGAGAAAACGTGCATGTACAAAGGGTTTTTCCATAAGATACCTGGGAGGTACCTGGGAGAAGGCAGAATAGTTGTGTCTATGATGCTGCATCTTATTAAAAGTTGAGTTTGATATTCCTGCTTAGTGGTGTTTTAACTACCTGATGTGTGTTTTGTCCATGATTACAACTGTGCTGGCCTTTAATATCCGTGTGCCAAAATACTGTTTGGAACTCTGTGTGTTTTGCAATGGTAGTTTATTTTTACACTTCAGGATCTGGTTACATAAAACATGATCAGCAAAACAAGTTCAAGTTTAAAGCAGTTACACGCAGCATACTTACAATACAGCCTGGGTTCTAAACAAGAAGCTACTCCTAATTCTGCTACCACGGGGTTGGAGAGACAAACGAAAACTAACATTTTCCTTGAGGTATAGAGAGCTAGAATGTTTGTCGTTCTAGTCTGTTACCCATTTCATGCAGCTGAGGCTGAAAAGGCACACTTTTCCTCAAGTAATCCCCTTCTCTCGGGAAAAAAAATATTTTACATTACCTTATTAAGCACTTAATGACATTGGAATGAAAAGAATATGGGTTAACATTTGTTTAGGGGTTATGCGAGTAAAAAAAGGCATGCCCACATTCTGTATACTTATATACACAGTATAATAAACAGTAACCTTTTAGGGGACATTGTATCCAACTGTCTGTTTCAGTTACTAATATTGAGGTGCAAAGTAATCTAGTCATTATATATATATATAATTATATTGTACATCTTTCTTACAGGACTGGTCTAACCCGAGGATCGAGAACAGGATTTTGCTGATTGTGAGTTCCTAGCATCTGTTGCTGTCTTGTAAACGTCTTCTTAAAATTATTTTCAAACATTACAGTATCATTTGTGTTTCAGTGCTGTACCAGTACCTGAAAAATATGTTTTGTGTCAAGTTATCTTCCCTTTCTCTTGCTAGACTAAGTAATATTGTATTTCCTGTAAAATGTTATTTTTTGAGATCATATGTATCTATTTTCTAATTACAGTGTCAGAATATTTGTGGAATATGCAAGAGCATTCTAAGCTTTAGTCCTGATAGCCTTCTTAACCAGACTGCAACTCTTGAACTTGTACAAATACACCCTGAGACACCAGACTACAAACTGGTAGGAATGGGCAAGCCAAAAGGTGACTGGGAATCTGTTTGGCATGGGCGTATTACTGGGTGTGAAAAGGAGTATGGCAGTGTGAGTTAGCAGTAGCCAAATTTGTGTTTTAATGGTGTTTGATATAAACCTGTTTTGCTCTACAGGGCATTGACATTAAATCCACGTCATCTGGACAACATTTCATTTGTGAGACAGAAGCAGAGGTAACTCATGCATCTTGAAAACTACCCGTAACGATAAACACTTGCCCAGCTAGATGCTACTAATTTCATACTAATTCTTTTTAATTTGTGCCCAGACTTTATGACCCAACTCCACTGCCTGTGGTTTTTAATTTGTCTTGTCCACCCTCTACATAAATTAAAAAATAATCACAAAACAATAAATATAATACAAAACAAGTAATACAGTAAAAAAGACTCACTGTGATATCCATGTTTGTACTTTGTATTAAAAAAAATAAATAAATAAAAATTAAAAAATAATCTTTCTTCTACCACTACCCAATACTACCAGTAGCTATTTTGACTTAAATATGTTTTTGGGTGAGAAACAGCCTGTTCTTTTACTGCATGTCTGTAAGAGCAAGGGGTTGGGGAATCTGGGCTCCATTGGTTTTTCTCTGAATCACAAGTTTTATCCTGCTTCATTGGTAGACATTATTGGACCTGAGCTGTGTAGGTCATTGATGTAACTAGTTAAATCATTAATATTGTATGACACTGCACATGCAAAAGAAAACCTCACCAGAGCAGTCATCGTTTGATGTTGTAAATACTTGAAAGGATCATGTGAATAGATTGCAAAATTGAAAGTGTTGTGCAACATCTTCAGCATTCATTTGGAGTTCCCTTGCAACATGAATTTGGGTGGTTTCCTATCATCTTTTTAGTCATCTTTGTTAAAGAATAAGCACTCTATTCTATAATCCCAATGCTTGGATTTTTCTTTGTATTTTGGAGAGTCAGAAACCTTCTTTAAAGTACAGCCTTTCAGAATATTTTTTTTCACCAGGAAATGTTCCTTTAGATAATATATACATTAGACAGGTTGGTGTAACCTTCAGCATGAGGATGTTTTTCTTTGACTAGATAGAGGAACATCATTCTCTTATTGTATAATGGTTATATGTTGTAGTCTTTGGGTTTGGATGTCAAAATGGCTGAGTGACAGGAGGTAGAAGGATTTAGTTAATGTTATATATTCGGTGGAAGGACTTTTTACTAGTGGGGTACCTCGGTGATCAATTTTGGGACGTGTACTTTTTATCATATCTTGGTGACATTACAAAAAGGTATGCCTTTTTGCATGAGATACAATTTCTGCTGACTTAAAGGTACTAGAGAGTGCTGGGTTGTATAGCGAGAGGCTTTATTAGCAGAAACAGGGAGGTGGGTATGCCACTTTACAGATCTGATCAGACATTACCTAGAGTATTGTGTACAGTTCTAGAGAGTCCCTCTGCAGAAAGATATTTGCACATTGAAGACAGTTCAGAAGAGGCCTACTATACTATAAACATAATGTGTATAGCTTGGAAAGAAGAGAGAGGGGCTAAAATAGAACAATTTACACACTTAAACGAAGCACAGGAGGGGAGGCTTATTAGAAAGGAAGAGGAATTTGGAACAAGAGGTCATAGTCTACAATTAAAGTGAGGGAATCTAAATGTGCATGGGATAGGCATAAAGCTATCCTCACTATGGGACCAGACCAAGGACTGATAGGGATTCAGTCTGGTTCTTATCTGCCTTCTATGTCATCAAACATACTCAATTTATCCTTCATCCATGAATGTACTATTCAGAAGCCTCTCAGTTCTTGTGTGAGGGGCAGCTGGGTTTGTTGCACGTAAACCTTAATTCTAAAAAGAACAGTGCACCATCCATAATTTTGTTTAGTGACCACTTGACATCCTTGTTATGTGGACCCATTGAAGTACTGCTGGCTGATCTTCTTTTAAAGCTTAAAGTAGTACTAGATAAGAAAGCTGTAAATGAGAAGGTAAAAACCCCTTTTTTATTTTCTCACCTACTTTCAGCATTCTTCCTTTTCTTGTCTGCTCTCCTGGGTCTATTCTCATTTTTCCTTTGTAATGCTTCATTTTATAAGCCTGATCTCTTATGTGTGTGTTTTTTGTTTTTTTTTGTATTAATTTTTTTCTTCTTCATCCACCTGCACCCCCCCCACTCCTATAAATTGAGCACAAACTTGTTCTTTATGTACGTTTCCCCCTCCCCCCCCCGTTTCATTCCAGTCCCCGGCTGGGCGCTGTGACAAAATCCTTACAGGAGATGAAATAATTAAAGTGAACGATCAGATAGTGGTAAGTATTGACTGAGTGAATTCTATGGTGAGAATGGAAGGTGGGCATCACGTCTCATTTTAGTTCTCTTACTCATTAGAGAATTATTAACGCTCTGACATAACTCTATGATATAGATAACACCACTGCATTGCATTTTTAATTATAGCAGGTCATGAGGGCAACATCACACATCCATGCCCAGACTCAGACCTGTAGTAAAAAATGTATAGTTATATTTTTGGGGGGGACATATAATATAGAGCTATATGGATGGAAACAGCCTTTAGCATACAGTTCCGTTAATGTATCTGGTTACCTCCTTTGGTCTGCATTTAGTAGTGAGACTTTGACCTTCAAGGTCAAGTAGATTTGTGGTTTGTGTGTTTACGACAGCCTCTGTTGTCATGCTAATGTTGTGTGTTTTTGCTTAGGTTGGCTGGACTCGACAAAACTTAGCACAGAAACTAGTGGAAAATTCAGATTGTGTGACTCTTGTCCTAAAGAAAGTATCTGTCCAGTCTCCCTTGCAATCACCAGTTACCACAGCCTCCAAGAAAATTCACACTGACACCACTCCTCAGCAAACGTACACAGGCCACACTTTGTCATATGGAGACACAGTGGCAACTTCACCAACAAAACGCAGATCCACCAGTCTTAATATAAAAATTAGAAGCTTTTCCTCATTTACAACAAGGAGTACACCCTCTACACCCACAGATTTTGAGGTTTCTAACCTACTACAAACACCTAGTGCTGGAAATACAATTCCAGTAAACATTTCTACAGTCAGTCGAGCGCTCCTTGGTTCTTCCTCCTTGCCAGAAACGCAAACCTCTGTGTGTGATCATCTTCAGCTACACAGTATATCCAGCCAGCCTTCCTCCAGCCATCCACAGCCCATCTGTACAAATCTGTCTGATTCCTCTACTGAAAAGGAGCAAGACGTTACGTTACACTCCATTGTGGAAACCCAGTATTTAACTGTGAGTAAACATGCAGGCGTTACATTACTGACACCTATCTTGGCATTGTTCATCCCCCTCGCCTGCTCTATTTCTATTGGCCACTTATTAACCCAGGTCTTGGCTTATATCAAAACCATTTCCAATCTTACTATACATGTACTGCTCAGCACCCAGCTTGAAAGGAAGCAAATTGACATAAAACAATCAAATTGACTGTGCCAAATAACTTTAGACTTGTATAAATACACATCCATTCTCCTTACAGACATACAGTTTTTACCAAGAGACGTTCTTACACCCAGCTTTGTTTGTAGTTTATTAGGGACTTTCATGGATTCATCATACATCATCTTTAACATGACAACACTAGATTCACTGATTTGCATTGCACAATTAACATACACTGTGAAAATGACTAGACTGGTAATAATAATAATAATAAAACAACTTACAAATAACAGATGAATTGTATTGTCCCCTAATAAACTAAATCCACTGCCTTGAATTTTGCAAAAATCAGGCCTTTCCCTCTTTTCCTTTTGCATATCTGTTTGCATTGTCTTTTTGTGCTCCTTATTGTTTGTCTTCCTTCTTATAGTCTCCATGCACCATATCTTCTGGATCTGTACTTCAACTAAACATCCCTAATGTTTCATTTTTTCAAAAGTTTTAGCCAGCACTGCCTACTACTGCTCCGCCAGCATGTGTAAGTCTTTCCGCGTCAACCTAGTTGGATTGCAAGCCCCGCAAGATAGCAACTATTTTTGTTTCTTGTCTGTGCTTTGTGTGTGCAAAATTTACTTTTCAAACAACACAAATTAAATCAAAAGATGTTGTATTTGAGCACTGCATTTTGATGCAACCCTTGCTGCTTCTGTGTGTCTATTATTTAATAATTTTACATTATTGTTCTGTCTCCACTTAGCCACCACAATCGCTTACTGTTCCCTATACATCAATTTTTACCTCTAGGTTAATTGTTGATTAATGCTGCCTTCTTGTTCTCAGAATTCCCAACACTCCTCACGTCCACGAAGTGGTTCAGTTACTTCACCAACAGCTAGGTAAGGCATATAGTAAATTTTAATATTATCTTCACACAATTACCCTGCTATACATTGCTTTTGCATTCATGCTTTCTCAATAGAACATAATGACTCTCTCACTCTTTCTGGTAGTTCCTCCTCTTCATCTCCAGCTCCTGTAGTCCTGAGGCAGTCAGTGTCTGACAGTAATCTGCTCAGTGGCACAAATCCTGGTTCTCTGCAAAAAGAACTTGACGTTGGAGAAGGTAAGAAACAGCCGCATGTCTTATTTTATGTGTGTGGTTATTCCTGAGGTCCTCAGTTTCTATTATCAACACATAACAATACTTCATATCTCAAAATAAGATGGTTCAGATGCTTAGCTGTAATGTAAGTTATTTAACTGTGAGGATGGAAGATAAGTGCAACATCCTCTCAGCAGAAGTGGTAGGAGTTAACACAGACAGGGAATTTAAATGTACATGGGATAAGACGTATGCTTATACTGCATCTAGGACAAGACCGAACACTGATTTAAGGTTTGAGACTTTAAAGCGGGAAAAATTGGTATACTAAATGGGCCAAATAGTTCTAATGTCCCATCAAATTATTGTGTTCTCAAATTAACATATCCTGAAAGGATTACTTACCATTACAATTAGTATTGTTTAATTATATTCACAGGTAGGAACAGTTTATTTAACTGTATTTAAGACTGATGGTTAAGTCATATTTTTTTCCATTACAGGTCATTCTAGGAGTGTAGAGCCAGCAGTGGAAGTCAGTCATACTAAAAGCCCTGAAACTGTGAAGATTGGCAAAGGGGTCCAAACTAAATTGGTAATATTATAAATGATATATGTAAATATTTATTATCTATATATAACACTTCTGCACTAGTCCATATATCAGAATGGACACCTTAACACTTAGCTCTAATTTCTTCTTTCACTGCGTTGTATTTATTTCTGTACAACATTTCAAGTACAACATTTCAAGGAGGGGCAAAAGGGCAGATACTACTTCATTGGATTTTTTTCATTTTTATTGTTGCAGAAATCAACTGGGTCTCCCCGTTATCAGAAAGGTGATTACTTGCAATGTCCATTGTGTGGACAGACTGGTTCTATTCACATAATTCTTTCTTTCAAGGTCCTTAACCTTCCTCATTTATATACCACATTTACTGTTCACTCTTTGATGTGTATGATCAGTTTCCCTTTTTCCTTCCTGTTCCAAGGTGTTGTGACAAAGCTGAGTCGCCGACGTGTGTCCTGCCGGGACTTGGGGGTCCCAGACTGCGATGGCTGGCTGTGGAAGAGGAAAGAAAATGCTGGTTTCATGTCCCAAAAATGGAAACGCTGCTGGTGTGTCTTGAAAGGAGAACGCCTATACTGGTACAATGGTCCACAGGTGGGTAGAATAATAATCTAAGTGTCTTCCCAAGGTCAACGTATACTTAAAGGGGCACTACCACAAGGTTTTTTCTTTTTGTTGTATGATAGCTTTGTAGTCAGTAGTGTACCTAGTGTTGTGTGCTTTGCTAGCTAGTGTTAGGTGAAACAGTGCGTTGTCTCCATGTGCACAGACTGCCATTCCATAAGTTACCAAACTCCACCCGTGTTGCAGAGAGTAAAATTGTGTAAAATACCTTTTGTCCTTAATGCGTTAAGGGGGCAGCAGTGGGCATAACCTGTACAAGGAGTAGAGATGACCAAACTACTTTTATTGTACTTAGTTCAATAGTCAATTGATAATTATAATAAGTTGAAGCACCTGTTAAAGAAACTCTG
This sequence comes from Spea bombifrons, assembly GCF_027358695.1. Classification (NCBI taxonomy): domain Eukaryota; kingdom Metazoa; phylum Chordata; class Amphibia; order Anura; family Pelobatidae; genus Spea; species Spea bombifrons. The sequence continues at coordinate 62,395,708 of NC_071088.1, read as the reverse complement.
TTTATTTCGAGGGAATACTAGCAGTGCATGTTGCTGGTAAATGTCATACGTGCCACTTCATACATTTATTTATTCATTACAGGATGAGAAGGCTTTGGGACTGCTTACTGTTTCCTCGTATAAACTCGAAAGCACATGGGAGGCCAAGCCCAAAAAGAAGTAGTGAGTCTGGAGGGAGGCTATTGAGATAACTGGTACTGAGTGAAAGATATGCTTATAATAATACTCTTGTGTTTCTCTCCTCAGTGAGTTCCAGCTAAGGCATGCCACATACAAACCATTTGTGTTTGCTGCAGACAGTCTGGATGACATGAATAAGTAAGGTTTTTTTTCCCTCCGAAATTTGGTTGATACATGATTATGCCATCAGCAGGTCCCCTTATGTATTAGACCAAGTAAAGGAACTTTATCCACCGTTTATTAACCGATGTAGCCATGTTTTTGCTGTTGGCTATTTCTCTATTTTTCTGAAACACTTCTGTGTTAAGTAAACAAAACGCTATATAATTTATTTTCTCTCTGTTATTGCAGGTGGGTGACGTGTTTGATAAAAACACTTCAGAAACACAAAGTTACACTAAGTGCCAAACAAGAGGAAAGTATGTATAAAACCCTATTTAGAAGAGGGGGGTGAGGAGTACAATAAGGGAAGTGAACTGAATAGATAAGCTTTATTGTTTTACTTTTTAGTTACTAAAGTTCTCTTTTCAGAATGTTATAGTGAGACAGAGGCAGAAGAACAGGATGATGATCAGTCTAAAATACAAGAATCGGTGAGCACGCGGTAACGAGTACTTACCATTCGTCTCTTTTGTCTTCCATATTCATTTTTTAAAGTGTTTTTTTTTTTTTTTTTAGCCACATCAATCGCTAATCCCTCCTTCACCTATGAGTCTGGGGATGAAACAAATGGCTCAGTCGCCGACTAAGAATGCAAAGACTGACAAACCCTTCGCATCTCAAGCAGAGGATGTATCAACAGGAGCATGGACAGATGTGAAAGGGGCTGATTCAGATGGTCAGTGAACGTCTCTCCATAATGCATGAATGCTGAAAATAAAGATGTCTCAAGACATTTTCAGTGATATAACATGCTTGAAGGATAGGTTACCATTGATCTTTTGGTTTCCTTACTGGAAATACCCAACCCCATATTAATCAGTTGAGAGGTACATCTATCATCGGTGTGAATAATTTTGTAATCTGTCAGGACTCCCTAATTAATGACACACTTTAGTGTGCCAACAGCCTCCTAGAATAAGGGTTAGCTTGTTCAGTCACCAGATAGATGCTGTTCTCCACAGAGCAAGCAACACAACCATTTTAACTGCCATGGGCGAGTGTACCCTCTGTGTTACTAAGTGCATTCTCCCCTTGTTGTGGGTTTCAGGGTGAACCTAGATAGTGGTGGTCCAGCAGCTCTGCAGGGTGTTTAATATAAAACACTCTGCAGAACAGGAAGCTTGGAAATGATTAAATCATAGTACAAACAACTTGACACACTTGTTACTATATGAACCATATACCATGTAATGTAATATTTGACTTTTGAAGTTTTCCCCCCTCATGTGTCAAGATCTTAAAGTTACATTGTTTTGCTCTCGTTTGACTTGATAAATAATATATGGTTGCTGTATTTGTCTGTATTTTTGCTCAATCTTAGGCATTCACCTTCTTGTTTTCACAGGTGATGAATTAAAACTCATGATATCCTGTTTACAGCAAGGTGGAGTATCACTCATTGGTACAAAGACCACTCTGACGCGAGATGAATACCGAAAGTCCTTTATCCGTAGAAACAAAAATCCAGACATAAACCATAAAGCTCACACATTACGGGTACTGCAAAGCACTCTCAAGGTGAGTTTGACATTTCAATGCATCTTTTAACCAGCCAGTGTGAAAAAAATAGTCTGAACACATCCCCGGCCTACCACTGTGCAAGCACTGTATGCTTACTTCCAAGATAGCTGCAGAAAAATACAAAAATACAAAAAATTTCAGAGGGTGGGTCTAACAGTTTTAGCTTATTTATGTTAATCTTTATATATATTAACGTATGCTTATCTTGTGCAGGCCAAACTCTTGGAACTTGATGCACTGAATCTGATCCTGGATAATCCAAATCTGAGCTCTTCTATATTTCGCCAGTGGAAAGCTGATCATGAGCAGCTGTATGAAACTATGTGGAGAGGTCCTAGAGCTAGAGGATCACTGGGGGATTTTATAAACAACCTGAATAAAGAGAGAGGACAAGGGGCTCAAGGGAGGGATGAGAGTGGGTCAAGTGATTGATGTTTTTAGATGTATGTATGCAATTGTGAAAACAAATTCATGATGCATATTATGTGTATGTATTACCTTGTAAGAAGAGTTGTTAAAACAGTGATGATATACTCAATGCCAGTGGGCTACTTTTAAGTAGATAATGTTATATGTCGTATACAATTGCAGACAGTTTATACTGTGTAGGAAGACATGGGGGATTTGGCAAAGATCTGAGGCTCTGAAGGGAGTCTTAGAAACGACTCTGCACATGCTCTCATTAAAATACCCAAAATCAAAGCATTTTCTTTCAACCCCTTTTCTTTCTATATTTGTTTATAGACTATTTCCTGTATAGTTTAAGCCTCCAGCAGTACCTCTGCATTGTTAATTTGGAATAAATATGCTTTTGATTGTATAACAACAACAACGTTGCACTCCTTTTAAATGTTAATACTGGTCACAGTTACTGTCAACCATACTGGAGAACAATTAATTGGCTTCCTTTTTTCCGACAACTGGAGGACCTCACAACAGATTCTTAATTCTCGCTTGCCTGGTACCTTTGGTTCTTTGTATACATGATGGTATTCTAGAAAAAAAACTGTTAATCCATGACTGAGTTCTCTAGTCTGTAGTGACTGCTTGGAGTGGTAGTTGTGCAGCTTGATTAAAAGTTTCATGCACTGCAGTGGGATTCACTGGAGTCTTAAGGTGGTTACATATCCTGGAGAAAATGAGTGTTAGTCGTTTAGGTTCATAAGTGAATGCCCAGGGATAAAACTTCTATAGTGGTGGTTATTGGGACAAGTCAGCTTTTAGCAAATACACCAAATCTATTAATCTAGGCTCTCTCACTCTCTTTTAACCAGGGATAGATTTTTCATTTGTGTTAGAATGCATTTTTCGGTAATGTAACATAAATTTGTACTCTTACCTTATACAAGCTGTAGACACATAGTATTGTGAAATAAAAAAGCTGTATATATCATGGTTCTTGGTAAGTGTAGGTACCTATGGGTGTATACACAACTTACTACATTATCAAGGCATCTTCATTAACACAGGGTTTTTGCCTGGACAGTTTATAGTAATGCCAGTCAATTTACTCTTTTTATGTTGGTCTCAATTGTGTTATTTACTTTTAAGACATTTTTCTTTCTAGGAATTTGTGTTCTCTATTCACTGACTATGTTCAGTAATGGTGAAACACTAAATTTAAATCCTTCACTGATGCCCAGGTGGGAACTTAACATAACACTTCATGCTCCATAACACCTTTTTTATATTAGCATGTTTTATATACATGTTCATTTTATTTTTAATTTTGTGTTGAGAGAAACTATTTTTCTCCTTCTTTTCCTCATGATGTGTACGTGCTGACCACAATGTGATCAGTAAACAGGCTCCATAGTCCTGCACGTAGATAGCAATAATTGCAATCAGCCAGCACAGGCAGGAAAGACCCTGCTAACGCTCTCTAATGTCTGGTGCGTGTCAGGGTGTGACACTATCCTGGCGCTTACAGTGAGCACCGTTACATGCTGTCATTTGGCAGAGGCCCAGTGGTGCTGGCTTCTGAGGAAGGGAGAGTCCAGACTGCTGCTCCTAATAGGCTTTTTCCCACAAAACCTTGCTAACTATGGACCAATAAGTCATCCAAACTAACTCTCCCTCTGCGCACTGGTTTAGTGCAGGGGAATATTGTTAAACTACTCTAATTTAATTTGTTGACTGGGTAACTAAAATGATAGACCAGGGAGGAGCAATAAACATAGAATATCAAGATTTCAGGCATTTGATACTGTCCCTCACAAACGACCCATAAATAAATTGTACCAGTTAACTGGATAAGGTTATGGTTCAGTGACAGGAGACAGAAGGGTGTAGTTAATCAGTAGTGGGACCTATACTTTTTAATATATTTATAAGAGATGTTGTGAAAGGTCTTCCAGCAGCTTAAACATTCCTGCTAGAATAAGTTAAATGGTTAATGAAGGCAAGAAAGCCTAAGAAAAAGCAAGCAGGTGCTAGGTTGTATTACTAACAGAAAGAAGGCAGATCTCTGGTCAGACCTCACTTGCAGTATTGAGTACGGTTCTGGAGACCCCTTCTCCACAAGGATATTGAGATAAAAGTATTTAGTAAAGTAGAGGAATGAGGTTATTGCAAAGGAGCATAAGTTTTAACAAAAAGATCATGATATAAAACTCAGCCCCATATAGTTTATCTCGCGGTCGAGTTCTTTTACCCACACGCACACCTTATACATACCCGATGTCACACTCAGCGTATAGGTAGGCACCATTGTCAGGTAGAACAGCAAGAGCACAGTCCAACAGACAGAGATCAGAGAGTTCGAGTACAGGATAGTCGTAAACAAGCCGAGTTCAGGATGCCAGGAATCAGGAACGTGTTAGAACAAGTCGAGGTCAGGGAACCAGAAATCAGGAACGTCGTGGGGCAAGCTGGAATCAGAATTTTGTTTTTATTTCCTTTTATTTGCCAACCTGTTATGAATATCTGCTCCCAGGCTTGCCACTCTGCCCTCAGAAATGCCTTATACCCCCTATATGGCACTCTGCCTCCCTGATATGCCTTTAACCCCCTATATGCCACTCTGCCTCCAGGAATGCCTTTTAACCCCCTATATGCCAATGCCTCCAAAAATGCCTTACACCCCTATATCAGTGGCATCTCCATATTTCATAGTTAGGGGGGCACATGGGGGGCCAGGGATCGAAGTAGGGGGGCCAATTATAAAACGGTACATATACACTATATATATATATATATATATATATATATACACCGTATTTGCTCGATTATAAGACGACCCCGATTATAAGACGACCCCCCAAAATCTGAATATTAATTTAGGAAAAAAAGAAAAAGCCTGATTATAAGACGACCCCATAGGAAAAAAGTTTTACTAGTAAATAAATAATAATTCATGTAAACTATTTGTTTGTTTTTAATTTCCTTTTATTTACCAACCTGCCCTCCAGTTATGCACATCTGCCCCCAGGCATGCCTTATACCCTCCTATATGCCACTCTGTCCCATGATATGCCTTTTAACCCCCAATATGCCACTCTGGCATATAGGGGGTTAAAAGGCATATCATGGGACAGAGTGGCATATAGGGGGACACTTACATACTCAGACACTAATATACCCACCCAGACACTTACCTACCCACTGAGACACTTACACTTCCCTACCTACCCAGACACTTCCCTACTTACCCAGACACTTACCTACCCACCCAGACACTTACCTACCCACTGAGACACTTACTGAGACACTTACACTTACCTACCCACCCAGGCACTTACACTTACCTACCCACCCAGACTCTTACCTACCCACTGAGACACTTACACTTCCCTACCCACCCAGACACTTCCCTACCCACCCAGACACTTACCTACCCACCCAGACACTTACTGAGACACTTACACTTACCTACCCACCCAGACACTTACACTTACCTACCCACACAGACACTTACTTACCCACCCAGACACTTACCTACCCACGATGCCTCAGCAGGCGCTTGCTGCAGCTCCCACGGGATTACAGCATGACGCTATGTGACCCCGCTAGGCCCCGCCTCCTCCAGAAAATTCAAGAGGTCTGCTTTGGGACAGCGCAGTACCGCCGGGTTCCGGTCCTGCTTCTGGAGTAATCTCCCCAACCGGCTCTGCTTCCCCACATTGGGCGGGCTATCCCGGGAGCAGGAAGGTACACGCTTATGCAACCTCGGCTGCTGCAGGCACTTTCCCCGGCGCTCGGTGATAGACGCCGGCAGCAGCTGAGGTTACCATACAGGAGGATCCAGGTCCCCTGCAGCGATGCGGGGGATCTGGATCTTAGTCTAATAGTCAGGGCAATGATGGCACAGACTAGCTGTTGAAGTAGGGGGCCTGGGGGGGTTCTTACCAGGGCCCTATGGTTTCTAGTTACACCCCTGCATTTGATCTATACCCACAATGCAGGGTTTGCACGTGCTTTTCAGTTCATTTCTGTTTCCATGTGGTTCTCCTTGAGCTATAACCACAATGTTAAATATGCATGTATGTCTCAGGTTTGCACATGTTTTATTCAGCTGATTTCTACTTTTTTATATTGTTCTTATTTGTCTACCAAGTGTTCTGAAAAAAACCTCGTCTTATAATCGAGCAAATACGGTATATATATATATATAGTGACATTCATGTAGGATTGGTGGTGGAAGGGAGGTATGTTTCTCCTAGATTCCTTTCCTATGTGAGGTAACACCTGAGTCTTCCACCTGCTAGGTGATTAATTTAGGTGAATGAGAGGGTGGATATAAAAGGGAAGCCAGGAGCTCTCTGGCTGAGGACACAGAAAGCCTGTGGGAGAGACATGTGAGTAAAGGTTGCTGGACATATTATTGTTAAGTTGGCAGAGAGAAGCTCTCCAGCTGGTAGTGAGGGACATCCTTTGTATAGTAAGTGCCGGACAGGCAAGGTTTTTCTTTTGTTGCTGTGATGTTATATTTTCTGTCTTTGCAACCTTTCCAATAAACCTGACCCTGCGTCAGATTGCACAAACCTACTGCTGTTTGCCTGGTGTGAATGAAGACGGGCACTTGTCCCTTGTCCGTGGCGAGGGGCGATCCGAGACCTGCCTCACAATATATATAAAATGTGTGTTAGATGTGCATTTTGTAACTACATATTATGTACTTATCTCTTTGAAGTAAAGACTGTGATTGAAATATGATTTCAAAAAAACAGCTGCCTGCTGCCAATATGAAATAAATAGTAGACCCTGCTGCCAATAAATATTAATATTAGCCCCTGCTGCTGATATATATAAATATAAGCCCCTGCTGTCAATATATATATATATATATATATATATATATATATATATATATATATATATATATATATATATATATATATATAAATATTAGACCATGTTGCCAATATATTTTATAGTGAAAATATTGGACTCTACCCAAGCATGCAATCCCCACATCAAAAAAAAAGTATTTGCCACACTGACTGCAGATCAGGGGAAGATCAGTGCAGTCTTACCTTCTTCTGACTACACCATGACATTGAGAGGTCCTCTCCCCTGTAATCATCCCCAGAGTCCCTTTGTCCCCTCATTCCCTAAACCATACCGTTCTTTAACTTACACACTGTAGTTCAGGTATAGATCAAATAAGCAGCACATGGAAACAGCACATGCAACTGAATATGAAAAAAAACTTGTATTTGCAGGTATACATAAATAACGGATGGAAACATAGCATTGCAGGTATAAACCAACAAACGCACAAACCCAGCATTGCAGGCATAGATCAACTAGAAATCACATGTAAACTCAGCACTTAAGGTATAGATCAAATAAACAACACATGGAAAGAGCACTCCAGGTATTGATCAACTGAATAAGACATACAAATCCTATATTTGCAGGTAAACATAAATAATGTATGGAAACATAGCAGATACAGATCAACAGAATAACACAAAACCCAGTTTGCAGCTATATATCGATTGGAAATTACATATAAAGGTATAGATAAAACCCCCTAAATTACAGGCATAGATCGCAGGTCGCACACCCCAAAGCCAACCCTGGCGTCCACATTGCCCACATAGAACCTGACCAGCACCCAAATTACACATACATAGGACATGCCATCTTTGTCGCCAAACAGCCCAGCATGCGTCATCTTTGTCCCATAAACACGCTATCTGTGCCATCTTTGTCCCCAGTGCTTAAACACCCTGCTTATACCATCTTTGCTTTTTTGACAAATCAGTAATACACCTATGATAAACATAAACATTTTTACAGACGCTCACTAATTCACTTTCATCCACACAATCATTTATTCTTTCACACAAATTATTTACACATATTCATTAATGCATCCACACATTAATCCATTCATTCTCTGTCTCAGTCTGACTCTTTATTTCAATATTCTTGCCACCCTCCTTTCTCCCTATCTATCCCTTCTCCCTCCCTTCTCCCTATTTACCCCTTCTCCCTATTTACCACCTCTCCCTCCCTTCTCCCTATTTATCCCCCCTCCCTATCTACCCCCTCTCCCTCCCTATCTACCGTATTTATCCCCTCTCCCTCCCTATCTACCCTGTCTACCCCCTCTCCCTCCCTATCTACCTTTTTTCACTCCCTATCTACCCCCTCCTCGCTTTCTACCCTCCCCCCTTTGAAGTTCACTTACCTTGTAGAAGTCCAGCGGTGGGATCACTAGGCCTCCGTCTCCTTGTTCTGCCGCGGTGTGCGCGGCTTCACTGTTGAGTGCCGGAATATGACGTCATTTACCGGCACTCAGCATGAAATGCCGGCACCTCGACCAAGGCAGAGGCCTCGCCGAACGGTTGCTGAAAACTTATTCTTCAGCGACCTTTCGGCGTCTCTCTCTCTCCTCTGCATCTATTACAAAAAGACAGCATATCAATTGGAGGGGCACACGGGGGGCACAGTATGATGTAGGGGGGCTTAATGTGATAAATAGCTTACTAATCACAACGTGTTTAGTAAAACACATAATAAAAATAGTGTGTAACGGTTTAAAATGTGGTAACATTGTCACCACCCAGTTCCAACAAAATATAAAAAAATTAAGTTTATTTTTCTCAGCAAGTCCAAAATGAACACTGTATATTCTAAAAAAATCCTGGCTTTGAAAGAGTTAAAATACTAGCATTTGAAATACCATTTGATTATTGGAATTTAATTGGCCGGGTTCAAAGGTGTCTGAAATAGGACATGGGTGCAGATTGACCAGATGTCAAAAAAGGCACACCTCCCAATAAACCATATATTTTTTAAAACAAAATATCTCAGTTTATATTACATTACATTTATTTATAAAGCGACAGCAGATTCCACAGCGCTGTTACAGTCAGTAGAACAATTAAGAAACACACACAATAACAAACTGGTACAAAGGGGAAGAGGGCCCTTCTCTTGTGAGCTTGCAATCTAGTCAGTGGTTTAGGGGGAAGTGAGACAATATGAGAGGACTGCTTGGATTGGGCTGAGTTGATCTGGTTCCAATGGTATGTTGAAGCTGTTGATTATTAAGATGACTTGATTATGATGATGGTTGAGGGTACTGGGAAGAAATGCTGTATGTTTCTCGGAAGAGGTGGGTTTTCAGCGAGGTTTTGAAAGTTGCGTACCAGGTAGTCTGATGGAACGAGGAAGGGAATTCCACAGGAGGTATGGGTGAAATCCTGAATATGGGAGTGGGAAGAGGTAACAACAGTAGAAGATAGCCGCAGGTCGTGAGAGAAGGGGAGAGGGCGGTTAGGGGTGTATTTTGATAGGAGGATAGAGATATAAGGGGGCGCAGAGTTGTTGAGGGCTCTATAGGTCAGGGGTCAGAAGTTTAAATTTGATTCTGAAGGGTATGGGGAACCAATGAAGTGATTGGCATAGTGGAGCAGTGGATGAGGAACGGCGGCAGAGAAAAAAATAATCTAGCTGCAGTGTTGAGGATGGATTGAAGCATTGAAAGGCGGGAGAGGGGGAGACTGGTTAGCAGGGAGTTGCAATAATCCAGGCGGGATAAGGGAGTGGATTAGTAACTTGGTTGTTTCTTGTGTGAAGAATGAGGGGGTTCGGGAGATGTTTTTCAGGTGAAGGCGGCAGGATTTGGTGTGGGACTGGATGTGAGGGATGAAGGAGATAGCAGAGTCAAGGGTGACACCAAGGCAGCGAACCTGGTCTGTTGGTTGGATAGTGGAGTTGTCAACAGTAATAGAGATATTTGACCGGTTTACTTGAACAATGAGAGACGGAATAACAACAAAAAAATCCAGAATAACGCATTTCAAATAAGTTATAAATTGATTTGCATTTTACTCAGTGAAATAAGCATTTGACCCCTTTGCAAAACATGGCTTAGTACTTGGTGGCAAAACCCATGTTGGCAATCACAGAGGTCAGACGTTTCTTGTAGTTTCTGCCTCGCTCCTGCCTCATGCCCTGCCATTGTGTTTCCAGTTTCCCGCAAACTTGGTCACCGAGAGCTAGTTATTACAAGTCTGTTTCCTGCTTGTACTAAGCTTGTCACCCCAAGTTTATATCCTATTCGTACCCAGAACACCTATAGATGGCGCCCAAGAGAAAAACTAGAGCTACAGTGGAGAGCAGCCCTGAACTGGATCCATCCTCAGTCTGTATAAGGCCATGCTCTGAATCCGAGCCTGTTCTCAACGAGAATCCTGCTTGATCCGGCACCCAGTGCCCTTATAGTCTGTGTGTGAGCATGGATGTGTAACTGTGTGTGTGAGCATGGATGTGTAATTGTGTATGTGTGAGCATGGATGTGTAATTGTGTATGTGTGAGCATGGATGTGTACTTGTGTGTGTGTGAACATGGATGTGTACTTGTACTTGTGTGTGTGTGAGCATGGATGTGTACATGTGTGTGTGAGCATGGATGTGTACATGTGTGTGTGAGCATGGATGTGTAAGTGGGGTGAGATGAAGTGTGTGTTAGTGAGTATGAGTAAGTATGTGTAATTTGTGTGTTTACATATGTTGTATGTTGGAAGGGGGCAAGGGGCAAAGAAGGCACAGACCAGTTGTGTGGGGGCAATGATGGCACAGACTAGCTGTTGAAGTAGGGGGCCTGGGGGGGTTCTTACCAGGGCCCTATGGTTTCTAGTTACACCCCTGCATTTGATCTATACCCACAATGCAGGGTTTGCACCAGCTTTTCAGTTCATTTCTGTTTCCATGTGGTTCTCCTTGAGCTATAACCACAATGTTAAATTTGCATGTATGTCTCAGGTTTGCACATGTTTTATTCAGCTGATTTCTACTTTTTTATATTGTTCTTATTTGTCTACCAAGTGTGCCCCCTCATGCCTAGTACGTTACCATGGAAGGTGTTACTATGCATAGTAAGTAAAATTAAAAACATTATGCTCATGCCCCTAAAATAATATAACTTGTTTGAGCAGGGCCCTCCTCACCTGTTGTCTCTGTATGTCAAATTGATATGTTACATACTACTTGTTATGTCCTGTCGACCCATTGTACAGTGCTACGGAATTTGATGGTGCTATAAAAAACAATACATAATAATAATAAGATTTTGTGTGTGATGCCACATTTCACACATGACTATTTGTTGATGACTATTTCCATCTGCTGACCATTGTCTGTATTGCAATACGTTGTTGCAAAACCAGATTGACGTGTACAGCTATATAAAACTGTAATCAATAGATTGATTATTATAGGCTTATTACTGGAACACAACATAAGTGCCATGAATATAAGTACACCACAAATCCCACCAAATTCATTGTTAAACCGGTTGTCAGAACTTAAAGTTTGTAAAAATGTTGTTCAGATATGCTGGTGTGTATGCAGTGTATATAACACCAACACATGACATACTACACTGTGTCACGATTTATTCAACAAAAATAAATATCTAGCATTCAAAGAAGGTGTCCTTTCTTTTTTCCACAACTATATATATCAGGCATGTCCAAAGTCCGGCCCAAGGGCCAATTGCGGCCCGCGTTCCGGACTGATAAGGCTCCACAGATAAGTTGCCCAAATATAGATCTGTTTTTTTGATATTAAAGGCCGAGTGATTTAACACCTGTTTAGATTTGTCATCCAAGTCACAAAATGAAAAGTATGCCGTTTTCAATAAACTTTGCATAAAATAGTTAATTTGCATTTAATTTTAATGGTTCAAAGAATGTTAGGCAAAATGGTCGGCCCTCGCACATGTTCACTTCATCAAATCTGGCACTCTTCGAAAAAAGTTTGGACATGCCTGATATATACACACTGATCAGCCATATCATTATGACCATCTGCCTAATATTGTGTAGGTCCCCCTTTTGCTGCCAAAACAGCTCTGACCCGTGGACTCGACTAGACCTCTGAATGTGTGCTGTGGTAACTGGCACCAAGACGACGTTGGCAGCAGATCCTTTAGGTCCTGTAAGGACCTAAGGACCTGTAAATTACAAGGTGGGGCCTCCATGGATGCATCCTGGTGCCATTTGTTCTCCCGGTAAGCATCCTTACCCGACCATCCTGCAGACCAGAAACACCCCATAAGAGCTGCAGTTTTGGAGATGCTCTGACCCAGTTGTCTGGCCATCACAAGCTGGCCCTTGTCAAAATTGCTCAGATCCTTATCCCTTGCCCGTTTTTTCCTGCTTCTAACACATCAACTTTGAGGACGAAAGTTAATTGCTTCCTAATCTATCCCACCCCCTAACAGGTGCCTTGATAGCAAGATTATCAGGCTTGTTCACATCACACATACAATGCCCTCGACTCATCAGCCCAGACCTCCTCGACCTGTACAAGGAGATGGTGGTTGAGGGCAGGATGCCCCCCACGCTGAGAGAGGGAATGAATATGATCCTGTATAAGCAGAGGGGGGAGAGATGTGATCTTAAAAGGCGTCCCTTCTGTCTCCTGAATGTGGACTACCAGATCCTCGCCAAGGTACTAGCATCCAGGTTAAAGAAAGTCATTGGGCAGATTGTCCATCCTGACCAGACCTGTGACATCACAAGGTGCCAAATCGCAGCCTAGCCCTCATGAGAGACACGATCCGCTACATCAAGGATCACCACGTCCGTGCCGCTCTTGTCGCTCTGGACCAAGAGAAGACATTCGATCGACTGTCTCATGGTTTTATTGGTCGGGTACTGTGGAGGTTTGGGCTGGGTGAGATGTTCTGTTTCTAAGCTAACCTGATGTACCTTGATGTTTGCAGCTCGGTGCTGGTGAATGGCTGGAAGACTGACCCCTTCCCTGCCCTCTCTGGGGTTACACAAGGCTGCGCTCTTTCACCTCTTCTTTTTTTCTTTTGTATAGAGCTCTTCGCCAAATGAAACAGACGGAATCCAGAGATCAGAGGGATCAACGCTCCGAGCAGAGACAAGAAAGAGATAACGTGCCTGCTCTACATGGACAACATGACCATCTTCTGTGCAGACCGCCAGCTGGTGAGAATGCTTGTCCAGACATGCAAGGACTTCAGCAGAGCTTCAGGCACAAAGGTCAACTGCGAGAAGTCGGAGACCATGCTGTTCGGGCAGTGGGGCTTGACTTCCGAACTGCTCCTCTTTCCCATCAACACAGTCTTCCTGAAGATCCTGGGAGTCTGGTTTGGCAGAGATGGCCTAGCCCTGAAAAGCTGGGAAGAGAGACTCACAAAAATAAAGCAGAAATTTGGATTCTGGAGCCTCAGAGACCTCACCATCGAAGGGAAAGTACTGGTGCGGTGCAACAAGATCCTTCCCGTGCTGCAGTACGTGGCTCAGGCCTGGCCCTTGCTGGTCACCACACACAGAGCCATCAACAGAACAGTTTTCCACTTCATCTGGGGCTTCAAAATGGACAAAGTAAAGCGAGCATTGATGTACAAGGAACCTCGCAATGGAGCCAAAGGCGTGTCTGACATCCCCACCATGCTGAGGGCATTCTTTGTGTGCAACTGTGTGCGCAGGACGTAGTGAAAGGCTCTGCTGGAAACTCCATGTCTTGCTTCCTACTGCCACTGTGGAGGCAGCTCAAGTGGGAAAAGTGGGTACATGTTGTGGTACATGTTGTGCCCTTTCACAAATTACCATCTGCTAAAGAACTGACCAGGACAACGGGTCAGAACGTCTGCCTCTGCATTAGTTTGCTCGGGACAATACTCAGCAGGGCTGTATGCAAACTTCTCCCTTTTTCTGTGTGTAGGGTTTCCAGCTTATTCCTCTGTCTGAGGTATCCACTGCATTTGGAATTCCAGAACTAGCCGAGTACCTTCCCTGGCTTTGAACCATATTTGCTACCCTGGTGCATCTTCAAAGCTAGCTAGTAGTAACTCCACTCACCCACTACCTCCTCTCCAGCAAAGTGCTCACGAGCAGGCTCAGCCAACATTTTGTAATTTTGGATAGCCCCATTTTCCTGCCCCTGGCGTATATAAACTACTGAACTTAATTTACACTCTGCCTTTATTGGTGTAGCATTTCTGCGAATCTATGTGTAAATTCAGCTTATTCCTGATCCGCTCTGTTTTTTTAACTTTGAATGGATTTCAATTTAATGTGGCAAACTTCTGCCTTTGTTTTGACCCTGCTTGTTGTTTACTTTGCCTTTGATTTGTACCTCTCCACTTCTTATCATGTATCGACACCTGTCTACCTATTTCTGCACCAGGAGGTCCATTCATCCTAGGTACCTTACAGGTTCAAGTCAGGGGGACTGGGTTGGCCATTATAGGAATTTGACTCCGTGTGTCAGTAAACCAGTTTTGTGTTGATTTTGATGTATGTTTTGGATCATTGTCCTGCTAGAAGATCCAATCATGGATGTTGATGATAACCCCAAATAATAGCCCCAAAACATTAAAGACCCACCACCATATTTAACCGTGAGCATGAAGCACTTTTCTATATGGCTACCTATCTGTGTGCGCCAAAGCAACCTCTGGTGTTTATTGCCAAAAAGCTCTATTTTCATCTGACTATATTGCTTGGTCTTACCCATTGTGATGAATGGCTAAAGGAATTAGGCCTAACGTTACTTAACATTTATACCCCTGTGAAATAGGAAGTCATGATTGAACAATTTCCTGTTCCAAGTTACACACTAGAAAATTTTAAATATCAAAATGGGAATATACTTTAAATATATTTTTCTTATATGAATTCTCGGGATGCCAAAAATTGCGACATACACACGTATAAATATATATAAACTTAATTCAGAGCTGCCTTCAGGCAGGGCCAAACAGGGCTTTCTATTCCAATTTTCTGCTTCTTTCTGGCATACCTAGGCCACATACATGACGTATTAAGTACAAACTCCAGTGAGTGTCTGGCCTCTTAAGAAACCCCTATGGAGGTACTGGTATGTCCATCCCTTCTTGCAGCGTCAGGGACACATCCCTGCCGCTGCACGGGAGATCAGGCTGTCGTTTGACTCCCCACTTCGCCGGCTTTCTGCTGTCCGATCGGATGTAACAGCTTCCTTCATGAAAGCCGGAAAGCTGTTACATTTAAAATTGCCCGATCCCTGCAGGGGATAGCCTGTCCTCCGATGAGGCACAGATGCTGCGATCTCTATGCACGTCTGTGAGGACCTGCATAGAGACCACAGTGTGATCGGTGCAGGGGTATCGCGGGGAGGGGAGTGAGAAACCATGTCTCTCACCCCCCCTCCCGTCCTGAAACAGAAAAGCAGAAAAAAAACTGTTAGTCATTTAAACAATAATATTAAAAAAATCATTAAAACAATACTATAAATAATCAAAAAAATAAAATGTGAGCTAAGTGATGTCATTATGACATCACTGGCATGTTCAGGAGGTCCCTAAGAGGACCTCTAACCATTTTTGTGTAAAAAAATATATAAAAAATAAAAAAAGAAATATATAAAAAATAATAATCATAAAAAATTAAAAACCTTACATCCCATTGCCCTAGCATAATATCTAGCCAGTATAACCCTCCTTTCCCCGTTCACAACCCCCAAACCCGTTAAGCCATAGGCATAACAATTATACCAAAAATGTACACCTTATAGTATGCTCCCTGGTGCTGGGAAAGTATGGAAAATCTATATCAATTAGGTATTTCTGAAATCAGGACACCTGAATTGATAAACTTGGAGGGTGTTTTCCATCACTTTACATAATTTTGTGAGGATTCAGAGGGAACATTTAAAAAAAAATTTGCTAGTTTTTACTAAATTTCTCATTCTAAATTTTCAGCTAATCATCCAACTATGGTATCAAAAGAAAGCTCTATCTCTCCTTGAAAAAAACAATATATAGTTTACATGGGTACACTATTCACAGGAAAGGAGAATAATCACTAAACCGACATACCGCAAAAATGGCAAAATTGCTGTGGGACTTGAGGTACCAAAAACCCCTGGGATTGAAGGGGTTAAATCAGTGAGATTTCTTGTCAGCTCACAAATTAAACACATTATACTGGCCCACCTCACCCTTTAGAAGGTGGGCCTTAATAACATTTATTGAAGTTGAAACATGAACTTTCAGGCAAACCCCCTCTTTACTGACTAAACCTCAAGGTGATATAAGTCAAAACCACTGCAAAAGCTTTATTGTTTCATTTGTTCTTTTCAGTAAATAAAAAAAAAAATGTTGACAAGTTATTACATAAAACTACAGTGTAGAAAGTATTAAGATCTTCAACCAGGGAGAATGTCATGTATTTGGGATTCTGCATCACATCTTCTGTCTTGAACTTTCAATCATACTGATTTAGTAATTCTTTTGTGAGAAATTTAAGAAGATAACAAATGTGTTTTTTTTGTTGTTTTAGTGATCATTTCATTTAAAACCAAACTTAGCATTCTGTTCTATGTACTCTGGGTGTGACAGGAATGGTGACAACTACTGAATATAGGACTTTTGTGGTTGCTGCTAAATTTTCTTGAGACCTTTCGCAAGTAATAGTTCCTGGAGGTTTGCCGTTAAAGGCATCCTCGCATACACCAGGGTGTCTGTAATTTGCTTACGTCACATAGTGGCCCAAGGAGCCAAAAGCATTTTTTCGCTGAATTTAGAACAAAGGAGCAAAAGCTGACCCTTTGTGTCAATATGTCAAAACATTTTTCAGATGTTTTGAGAGCACAGGAAGGGTGTAGTTAAGCCACTGTAACCACATACTGAAAAATACTGAAAAAGTAATGTGCAATCTTGTACAGACTGGACACGCACACATGTTTAAATAAAAACATTTTTGCCTGACATATGAGAATGATGCAAAGGTTGTGGGTTTAAAATGTCATTTGTTAACATCAAATAGTTTAGCATAATCCCACAATATATACCAACTGACATAAGCAAAGGTTGATACAATTTTAGCAATATTGCATTACATATTGATATGTCCCAGAGATTATAAATTTGGTACGTATGGTTCAATGCAAAAGTTAAAAATAATATATAACAATATCCAGTCTAAATGGAATTTACATACCACTGTGTAACTTCTGAGATAGCAGGCAACTCAAGCAAGCTGTCTGGAGAGATGGGCTGAGGTAAAATATTTTATAGGCTAACTCTCAGATATACACTGGTTTTATTATAGGACCAGCTGGTGGACATATCTGTCTAATACCACATCTACATTGTGTTTCTGTCATACATCCACTCAAAAATATATCTTCTCCTTTGTTTCTAGAGGTGTTCATAGCATAAAATGCAGCATGGTTATGCAATTGTACAGATCTCTGGTGGTACCTCACAAAGTGTATTTTATGTGATAATGTAGACCTTGTCCATAAAAGATATAGATATTCTGGAAATAGCTAAAAGGTGAATCTCTAAAATGGTGCATGAATAAAAATTATGAGAAAAGACCAAAAATCAACTTGCATTGTTCTGAAAGTGTAAACAGGGTATATGACAGAAACTGTGTACAAAAGGGGCGTTTTGTTGTATTACAGCAGGCAAATGAAATGGACAGAATGACTGTCAACCACATTATTTATTGTGTGTAAATGATACATTTTAGCTTCATTCTCTATGGCATTGGGTGCTGACATCATAAATATTAAAAACAATCAGTATACTATTCTGTGAACAAATAGAGAAGAAAGCGGGTATGCGTTTTTCCAGCAAGATCATACTGCAGTGGACCTTGTCAAACACACATTTATGTATGATATGTATATTAAGGATGACAAACTCCCATCAATGTCAGCAGAAACACAATTTGTAATGTCAAATTATTCCTTAAAAACCACTAAGTGGCTCAGATGGACTTTAGGAATGGTGGATAATGTGTCTTTTTATTTTTTCTTACAAAAGGGTAAACAATTTAAAAAAAGACTTGAAGACAAGCACGTTAAAGATTTAATTTAGGGAAGGAAACTATACATTTGTGAATCTCTGACATTACAATTAAAATATCGCAAATATCATCTATTGAGCGCTAGCCAAACAAGTGAGACAAAAGTATCTGTATAAATAATAACTTTATAACGAGGTGATTCAAATACGTTAGTTATATAAAAGAATATCATAAGCAAACCAAAACGGACTCAGCTTAAAAATATAGTTTGCCTGTGATGAAGCCTGCTCCAATACAAGCATCTTAAGAATATACCGCATTGGCTCGATTATAGGCTTCACCCGATTATAGGCTGCACCCTAAAAGTTTGGGGCTATTTTAAGGAAAAATTTATTTTTAATGAAAAAATACACATTAGTGAAATTGTAAAACAATATTTCACTTAATGAACAGGAATACATATATTTTAACATCTTTGGTATTTGTTATGCAGTTAGGCAGCATAAGTTATATACAAACAGAAATTTTGAAAACCAATAGCCATTTTAATCCCCCCCCTTAATTCATAATGCACCTTACTTATAGATATTCCCCTCTGCCCCCCTGGTGTCTAGCAGGGCCAGCCTTTGGACATCTGCGCAATGCTCGTGGACAACCTCCGCTGCCGGCATCTCCGCCGGGGCTTCTATGGTGGAGCACCGGAAGGTTATGTAATGCCGGTGCTCCACCATAGAAGCCCCTGGCTGCTGGAGAGGAGGATCCAGCTCTGTGGGGGGATCTGGTTCTTAACCTTGCTGCTTGCCCGCAGCAGGGCTAAATGAAAAAGGGGGAAAAAAAACACCCGCCCGGCGCGTCATGCAATACGAATTGTGCAACCCCCACTTTAAAAAACTGTATTTAACATAACGGCCAGTATTTTAACAAGTTCCAAGTAAAAAGGGGGCGTATTATTTTAATGCAACATTGCTGAAGAGTAGTATCTTTATTTCTATTTGAAAGCCTAAGGCTAGCCCTTTCAAATAGCATTTAGCCCTGGACTGGTCATAAAACATAATGGGCAAATGTCTGGGGAGCCATTTATGCAGGGTCTTGTCGTCAATTGCCCAGAATAATCTTATGAGCAATGTGTCCTTGAACTTTTCCAGTCTACCCACTGTGGTACCATGAAGACATGTGGTGTAGGGTATTGATTCCCTGTTACTCGTGGTCACCATTGTAGGCATAGAAAGTTGAAGGGGCAGACATCCGAATGTATCTAGAGTCACCAACGGGGCCTAAGGCGAGCCCACTAGATTGGTTTTGGTCTGATAAATGCACGCAAACCTAGGGGTCAGCACTCATCGGCATCTATTAGCTCTAGAAATGCCACCATTACTGGGAACTCTTCGAGTTTGGCTCGGAGAAACACCTGAATCCTTCAGGCCCACATCAGTGGGAAGACTTGGCGCCGTCTGGCAAGGGTAGGCTCCGGGAAGCTAGAGCCCACATGTTCTCAGGTATGATTACCACAGTTATTCAAGTAACAGATGGAGCGTCAAAGGAACCATAACTAAATATGTAGCTATATGCTATCCATGGATTACTGTGATTAAAGTGCATCTAAAGTGTATATAGACATGTATCCAAATCCCTGGCATAACAACAGGTCGACACCTGGGACCCCTTGTTACTTTCTCCTCATACCCATCCAAAACTGTTTAGAAAGTGAGGTGCGGTCCAGGTCGAAAGTGTCCTTTCGAAACAATTTTGAACTGACATGGGGAGACAGGAATGTATCGAGGTCACATTACATCATATGAGCCCGCAGTGAAACCTAGGCTGCTGCACAGTATGGGACCGGTGAGAGGTAAGCAGGGGCAGGAGAGAGGTGGAATGTATGTATATGTGTTTGTATGTTTGTATGTGTGTGAGTATCAATGTTTAATTCTGTGTGTGAGCTTTAATGTGTAAGTATTTGTGTGTGAGCAAGTATGTGTAAGTGGGGTGAAATTATATGTGTTAGAATGAATGTGTATGTGTGTTAGTAAGTATGAGTAGGTGCATGTAATTTGTGTAAGTGTGTTTACATATGTGTGCCAGAGTGTATGTTTGGAGGGAAGGGGCAAAGAAGGCAGAGACCAGCTGTTGAAGTTGGGGGCCCCCAGTGCTTTCTGTTACGCGGCTTCTAGTTACACACCTGATCCAAATGTGTAAATTGCCACATGGTACCTGTGATCATGATTAAAAAACAATAAGCCAGACCTTCTGCAAACACCCAACTTACAAAGCAGTTGGCTATTGACAGGCACAAACCACCTGTGACCTTACTTAATGAAGAGAAATGGGTGTGAACTGATATTTCATGGTTAGTGGAGATAAAAGACCAAAGAATGTTACAAAAAAAATAAACTGGGTTCAACTTTTTTAATTGAAAAGACTAAACTTTCTTTTTTTGCGTAATACGTCTGCTTGCAGTAATACTTGTATTGTCTCAAAAACCCACCCTCCACGTCTGTGATTGGCCCATGTCTCATACATTATACCCAGAAAAGTTTAATTTCAAGCTCATGAAAGAAAGCTACTGGCGAAAGCAGGGGTTTGGGAGCAAGTAACAGGTAGTACTTAAGATCTGAAGAACATCTCATTCAATCCCATTGCAGCCGATAATTATATCTAAATTTTTTATCTCCTAGGTATCTTGTAAATCAGATCCAAAGATGAAGACATTCTTCTGTGTTTCTATCCTGGCCTTATGCTTAGGAACAGCCAACTCACAAAGTAAGTATGCAAATACAGGCTGTATCAGATTTGAAGGAGCAAATTAGGAAGAATTAGCACTGAAATGTTAGGCATTGTATTTTAGGCGCTAAAAATAATTTATTGTATATTTGTAAGAGCAGACCTGTATATACATGCATTAAATATATAAATTGATATTTGTATTCCTTATAAGCCATATAGATTTGTAATAGGAGCCAGAAATGAAGAATATGGTTGTGTACAGCTGTGTTTTGAGATCATTCAAATTATCAAGAAGAAAGCATATCATTGATGAACGACAATTTTGTAAAGGATGTACATACTGTTATACATTGCGTATAAGCTAATATAGTTTATAAAGGCTCATTCTTTCAAGTAGTGTATTATATTGATTAGCCCCCTCAGCCATCTTTATAATTGGAAAACTGAAAATTATATTATACTTATATGTATCTATACATACATATTGTATATATATATATAGAGAGAGAGAGAGAGAGAGAGAGAGTAATCCTATGCTTGTTTTGTAAAACTTTTGTAAATCACGCACAAAAAGTTTACATAGGGGGTCCAACGTGTAAAGTTTTTCACACGGGGCAATCCAGGTCTTTAGAGCAAGTTGTTAATATAGGTGTTTGTTGTGTTCAGCTTATAACTCTTAATAATGTGCTGCATTTCATAGACCTGCAGTATGGAGTTTATTCACTATACTATGATTTGTATGTGAATCAAGCAAAGATTAAATAACTTAACTAACTGATTTACAGCAACTCTGTCAGTTCCCAAATGTTTCATTTTGCAGATCAGAACATTTTATTCACATGCAAAATTAAATGACAAGTAAGGTCATTGGTATAATTGTATGTGTCACTAAAACAAAACACTCCTTCCCTTTAAACCAAATACCCACAAAATAATTCAACCAATTACAAAGAAGTAGTTTTAATAAATAAATTTAGTTATGGTCAATGTCATCAAGATGAGAGTTTCCTTTTAAGTATGCATTATGAAGGACCATCTTCAATGCGTTGCTCCTACTCGATAAACAGAGTTGTCCTTATTACATCATGGAGAAATTTAGTAGATGGCCAATCATAATACACAGTTAAGATGATGACGTGAAATGTTTTAACCCACTTGAAATGTTCAGTAGCAAAGTTCATAAACCTGCTATTACGCAGCTAATTTTTTTCTCTCCTTATTTTACAGCGTTCCTGTCATGTGAGTACTATATTAATTATTGTTGTTAATGATGCACAATATAAAAGGGATAGGGGCAGTCACCTCTTACCACATATGATACTGAGTACTCATTACATCTGCGACACTCTTTGCGTCCCCTGTCACTAAAATATTATTATAAATGTGGATTGCTACATAAAACAATTAGTAACCAATAAGTAAAACAATTAGTAATCATTTATAAGAATTATTGTGTTCGGATTTTATGCTTGGTCAATAAATTAGTTATTTTGGAACGAACAATCATAGTTTCCACCCTAAGGCTGGATTTCTAGGGCCAGGAAACGATACCCTGTCAATGTAAATGCTAATATTTGCAAAATAAAAGTGTGCTTCATATAGCAAAATGTCCCACAACACTGTTTCTATAAGGGACATTTTTGTAATATACAGTAACCTGCCATTTAATATTTGTCTATGTACTACATATGCTTCTTTTTTCCTTATCTTGTTTCTCCGTTTGAGCACACACTTCCTTATACAATTGCTCTTTTCCCTCCTCCTGTTCCTCCCTCCTTATGGTCATTAAACTATATAAAACAAAAACCCTGAGGCATGGCAATAAAAGGCTAAAGTGTTTGTGACAACATGTATGAACTTGCTAACTGATGATACCTTGATGATTAAATGAGGTCAGTGAGACACAGACATAGGCGTAGGCATAGCAGTAAGATGCCCAGCACAGTAGACCGCTGCTTGACATTCACCAGGGACCCAGCCCACATCGACTTCTGCATTTAGCTAGTGTTAGCCACAGACAGCAAAAATCCACACTGAAGCCAGACATCAGGACCTTTAGTGCTGATCTAAACTTGAAAAAACAAAACAAAATAGGCAACAAAAATGGGGTGAAGGGAGGGATATAAATCCTTTTTGGCATTAAGGCAGTAAAATCCAACCCTTTATAGCCATCCTTGATCCCTGTTCACAAGCCCCTCCTCTTCCTATATTCCTTCAGCCATAAACTTACAGAGCCGTTTACACTTATATAGAATGCTGAACTTGCTGACACGTCTAGAAGCAATGATTAATCTAAAATATTTCTACCGAGACCCTCCTGGAATCTTTGATGATACCCTTGTGCAGGCTGATCACCAGTACTGTGCTCCTAATGCTTAAAAGAATAGAACAAAAATACTATCATCGGACCCCTAAAGGATAATAATAATAATAATAATAAAAAATGTAAAAAGATTAAAAAATGCAAAACTAGGTGGCCAAACATCATACCCCTCCCATAAATGAAAAAACCCTTCCCTCTAACCCCCAATCAAAAAATAACAAAAGTATGTTAGTATGTAAGCCAACTTGTGGAACTACACTTTACATAATGAAAGTCAAACCCTAGTGAGCTTTCGTTCCACGAATAGCCTGCTTGCACAAAGGATATTTAAATCTCATTTCCAGAAAGTTACCCCACCGAAGTCTGCATTATGAAACCCCTTCTTGCTTGCTTCCACTGGCTACCTATTACCTTTAAAATTAAAGTTAAAATCCTGGTACTAACATATAAGGTCCTTCATAACACTGCTCCTCCATACACCTCTGCACTTATAAACAAATACTCCCCTACTTAATCTGTACATTCTTCCCATGGGCTAAGGCTCTTCTCCTCACTTATCGCCTCTTCCCGGAACCTATCTCTGGAACCTACTTCTACCGAACCTCCAGCTTTTACCCTCCCTCCCAACATTTAAAAAACATCTAAAAACCCACTTCTTCAGAGAAGCATACCATCTTAGCTGCTAGAAGTTCCCTATCACTGATACAACCACCACACTATCTCTCACCTTTTTCTGTGTCATACCTCTTGAATATATGTATTCTAAGAAGCGCTGCGTAAATTGGTGACGCTATATAAATAAAAGATAATAATTAGCACCCCACCTTTTTCAGATATATCTCAAAGTTGTTTGTTTTTTTCTTTTACACAGATGCAAAGTCATGCTCTGATTGTCATGCAACAGCTGGTGTATGCAGCTCAAAAGGAGACTTTGTGACATGCAGCTGCACCTCTGGATATATTGGGAATGGTGTGAACTGCACTGCAATTTCCTCCTGCAGTACAGAGAGCTGCTGCCCTGCAGGATATTACTGGGATAACAGAGTAGGGTATAAAGTATGCACGGATATCAACGAATGTGCTAATAGCACCTTGAACAAATGTATCCCTTCATCCACCTGTATAAACAGGAATGGCATCCACTTGTGTAGTACTAGCCGGTCCATTGCCTGCACTTCTAGTGTTTGTCCCTTTGACCAGGATTGCCTGAATGTTGGAGGAACTGTTCAGTGTGCAGATCCTTGTTCCAACTACCAGACACTGAATGGAACAACTAGATTATCCACAATTGACTCTACCGGCGTATTCGCCACCGACCGATACAACTTTGGTTGGTTCCGTTACACTGGAAGTGCCGGTTTAAGAATGCAGGAAGGATGTGTTGGCATACTGAAATGTGGGTCCCTTGAGCCTTTCTCTCTGAATGGAAGCCATCCAGCCGTTGGAGAAGGAGTGAAGATGGTTCCTCTCACAATCAACTCATTAACAGGTTGTGTGACTGGTGCAAGTATTCCCGTGAAAGCTTGTCCTGGGAATTTCTTTATCTACAAGTTTACAGGGTCCGTGAAGATTGATGTCTTTTGCACAGGTATGTTCGAATTCAGTGACATTTGGGAGCCTATTAGAGGAAATGTTTGCAATTATTCTGATGTCTCATGTATTATAAACACATGATACACATGAGCTGTTGTATTGTCTGGGTAAAATGAGAAGTTTATTGAAACTGGTCATAACTATTCATAATTATACTAGTAAACATCCAACACAGGCAGAATAATTGGGGCTTCACGCCAGTGAACCCTAACATAGCGTATTGGCTCGAGGTTGTCTGGCGGAGGTTGTCTACGTGCATCGTGCAGACATCCACAGCTGCCGGAGAGGAGGATCCAGGTCCCCTGCAGTGCTGCGGGGATCTGGATCCTAATCCTGCTGCTTGCCCGCAGCAGGGCCAAATGAAAAAGAAAAAAACACCTGCCCAGCGCCCCGAACTGCATGTCCCAGAATTGCGCATCCCTGTGCTATACCCCGCTTATAGGCCGCACCCCCACTTTAAAGACTTAAAGTGGGGGGAAAAAGTGCAGGCCTATATTCGGGAAAATATGGTATATGCACAAGAGTACTTTTTACATGAATTTGTGACCTCTAGGTAGTTATTTGTGTACAATAATGTATTTATAAGAAGAATATTGTATTTTATTTCCACAATTTAACTGATAAACATACAGTATTTTCCACTTTCTCTATACACTGTATTATAACATTCATAGAAGTAAAACCATGGTATAGACTCATACGCACAAAACATTTTAAGATAATAGAAAAGAGGGACATCAGAGAGGGAAAGAGGGATAGGAGGATTTTGGGCCAAAATGAGAATCTATCCTTCCTACAGAATTAGGCTTGGTTGTGTAAATGGCAGATTGCCAATCACGATTGGGACATATATTGTTATGGGCCTTTGGCGTGCAGATTTGTTCATGTCAGAAGGGTACAACACGCAAAAGCCAGATTTTCCAACAGAAGAAGAAATACAGAATACTTTAAAATAATTCATTTTTGGACTATAGCTTGCACATTTTGCATGGCGAATATGAACATATCTTTTCCTTTTCAACATGTTTTGGTACCCCACACCCTTTTTAAATGTTGCTTTATGTATCATGTAACAGCTTAATTTACTTTATAGAAACAAATCTTTGAAGGTCTCCGAAAGTCCTGAAACCTTTTAGCCAGGCTTTCTTTATAGTAGAGCCTGAGAGAAAGAATGTATTTATTATATTTAGTACATTGGTTTATCTGTTTTTAAGTGTGCATCTATTGATTATTAACAATACTTGAATCACAAATGCATTATTTTGCTAATGTATCACAAAAATTAATTGCTATGTTTCTCTTTCAGATCCCTTATTTACAGAAACATCTGTGATTCCCACCATTTCCACAACTACAACCACACCCACCACCACATCAACAACTACTACTACTCCAACAACCACTACCACCACCCCAACTACTACTACTACCACTCCAACAACTACCACTACCACCCCAACAACTACTACTACTACCACTACCACCCCAACTACTACTACTACCACTACCACCCCAACTACTACCACTACCACCCCAACTACTACCACTACCACCCCAACAACTACTACTACCACCCCAACTACTACTACTACCACTACCACCCCAACTACTACTACTACCACTACCACCCCAACTACTACCACTACCACCCCAACTACTACCACTACCACCCCAACAACTACTACTACCACCCCAACTACCACTACCACCACCACAACAACTACTACCTCAGCTACTACCACCCCAAATACTACTACCCCGACTACTACCACCACTACACCTACTAAACCACAGCCTGAGCAAAATATTACAGTAACAACTTTGAGAAGCAGCAGTATAGTGAGTGTAACAACATCAACCGAGAAAATGGATAGCTTTGAGGTGACAAATCTGGAAATCAATAAGACTACTAATGTTAACATTGAGGTGAAGGTAATTACTCCCAGCACCATCATAACTAAAACCAACAACTCTGTCTCACTTTCCTCCATTTTAATCATGGTTGAGGATGGTGAGATAATCACATTTACAGACAATCCACTTCCTCAGCTTTCAGGCAATGAAACTGTAGTGGCCAACTTGCAGCGCTTCCAGCCTGAACTTTATAACAGCAAACCTGTAGAAACTAAAACCATCACTGAGACATTCACAACCCCCTCAAATGGCTCTACCAGCACAACCACAAAAACTACCACCACAACAGAAGAGATCATTGTGATAAGACCTGCTACGCTGAGAAGCCCATCCTCGAGCCCAATCCCCTAGTTGACTGCTTGAAATAAATATAACCTGGGGCAATGTATATATATATTAACCTCTAGACAGTCTGTTGGTATCACATCAGCTTTTGTTCTTCCTGTTATACATGGGTCATCAACAACTACGCTTTTGTTATTTTTTTTATACCCTTTGTGATAGATCACTACTTAGTTCAAATTCTTCCTTCCTAACTTATTCATTAGTGGGTGGTTGTCAATTTTGGTTTGGGATTTAAAAAAAAATCACATAGAAGCAGGAGTGATTTATAAGCTATACATCTTCTGCTAGGTATGCTACAGTTTTGTTGCTGTCCTGTTATGTGAATATGTGCTGAAATCTAATAAAAATAGCATGCAAATCAATTTCACAGAATGTCTGCTTTATTATCAAAATAAATGACACTACAAGTTACAAATCTTTAATAGGTGGTATGTTTGCTAAATAAATATCACATTTTTAATGTTTTATTTTCTCAGCACAAAGTACTTGCCAAGAATTTACTAGTATTGTTCATATAGTAACGTTGTTCATAGTAATGTTCATGTGGAGCATTTTATGGGATAGGTTATTTGCATCCAGAAATATTGAAATATACATAATTTAACAGGCTTTGTCTCAGTGTAACATTAAGACTAATTAGGATGTTAATGTTAAAGAAAACAGACTATTTCCAGCTATATCCAAAAACATGTTAAAAAAACAATCAGACGGGATTGGTCTTAATATGAATGGGATTATGAATGTCTTTTGTTGCCATTAATGCATCCAGCTCTTAACATTGTGTAAAAGTCCTCACTCTAAAACATCTCTTCCATAGTTTAAACTTAATAGCTGTTATTTTGGATCCACTGGGATGAAAGTGTTCCTTGGGAAGGCTGTACAAGGACCTGAAATATATTTATATTACCACTACAACACACAAAAGCAGCAGCATAACTACTTGTGGAATATGAACACAAGCTTCAACCAATTGTCTCTCAACTCTGTAGCTTTTACCTGGAGGCTTTAAAACTCATAGCTGATTTCCAGATTATTTAACTCTTTTAGTGCCAACTATGAATGTGACATGCCGTTGGCAAAGTGGACCACAGGACACAATCACTTATCTTATACATGGGCCGCTTTCTGTAATGTTGTTGAGCTGCTAATCACCTCATGGAATAAAACATAGAACTTGACATCAGATAAAAACTTTTTAGCCCATCTAGTTGGCACATTCTTCAAGCACCAGCTACCTCACTTAACGTTAGTAGGGGTTGTACAGTGGGTGGATCTGCAGACGTGACGCATGACGTCTAAGATCCCTATAAAACCCCTGAACACCATCATGGCGGCACTCAGTTATTCTGGGATGTTCTGTTCACTACAGTGTACTCTCAGTTCTGTGCTCCTGTTGTGATCTAGTTACCTTATTTCTACCTTCTCTGTTGTTGCCTGAACTTGACCTTGGATTGCTTACTGACGTTGCTTATTGAATCTCTGCCTGCAACTGACCTCAGTTGACCTAGTTTTATTGGACATTTCCAGTCACCCGTGCATATTGGGCTCCTCCTCCTTACGCACCTCAGGTACCCAGCGGTGCCTGTCAGAAGCGCATGAGATCACACAAACAGGTATATAATTATATATATGCGTTAGACATGCATTTTTTACCAAATATTATCTACTTATCTCTTTGAAGTAAAGACTGTGAGTGAAATATGATTTCAAGATAACAGCTGAACTGGCAGTTTCTTTAATATTAGCCCCTGCTGCCGATATATATTAATATGGAACTGAGATACAGCCTGAGATATGCAGCTCCACAGCCTGGGTAGAACGTGACAATATGACATACAAACCCTGTATTTTGAGGTATACATAAATAATGTATGGAAACCTAGCATAGCAGATATGGATCAACAGAATAACACACAAACCCAGCTTTGCAGGTATAGATCAAATGGAATTCACATACAAACTCAGCATTAAAGGTATAGTTAAAACACCCTAAATTACAGGCATAGATCACAGGTTTGTCAACCCAAAGCCAGCCCTGGCATCTACACTGCCCACATAGAACCTGTCCAGTACAGATAACACACATAGGCCATGTTTGTCCCCAAATAGCCCAGCATGAGTCAACTTTGTGCCATCTTGATCCCCAAGGCTCAAACACCCTGCTTGTGCCATCTTTGCATTTCCGCAAATCAATTATACATCTGTGATGCACACATATTCATTCATGCATTCTCACAAATTCATTATTTTTCTGTCTCAGACAATTCATCCACACAATAATTCATTCATAAGTAACCTTATGAGAGGGCATCCCTTGACACCCCACCCGAGGTTCCAGTAAACATGCTCAGCCAGGAACCTCACTTTAACACCAGTGGCAATAACCACATAACACCCCCTGGCTACCTGGCAAGCTACTGCCAGAAGCCCATCCCTTGACACCTCAAGCTAGATGGGCTCCCCCACACAACAAGAAAACAGCCTTCTCAATCCCACCAGCAACTGCCAAAATAAACAAATCCGACCCTATATCAGTAAGATGCACCCCATCCGCACTAAAAAACCCTGTCCGCCCTCCTTCCAAATCCCCATGCCGTATCACCAAACCCTGCTGCTTCCTTACAAAACTCGCCATGAGTTTGTTAATCGTCCCTCGGCTCCGTTTCATCACTGCAGTAGGGCTGAAACAACTAATCGATAAAATCGATAATAATCGATAATGAAAATCGTTGTCAACGATTTTAATTATTGATTAGTCGAATGCTCTGAAAAACTCCTCTCTTTATATAATCCGACCTCAAACAGAGATCGGCAAAGTGGTGTATGGGAGGGAGAGGAGCCAGAGTGGTGTATGGGATGGGGAGGAGGCAGAGTGGTGTGTGGGATGGGGGGGAGGCAGAGTGGGGTATGGGAGGGGGGAGGAGGCAGAGTGGGGTATGGGGGGAGGAGGCAGAGTGGTGTATGGGAGGGGGAGGAGGCAGAGTGGTGTATTGGAGGGGGAGGAGGCAGAGTGGTGTATTGGAGGGGGAGAAGGCAGAGTGGTGTATTGGAGGGGGAGGAGGCAGAGTGGTGTATGGGAGGGGGGAGGAGGCAGAGTGGTGTATTGGAGGGGGAGGAGGCAGAGTGGTGTATTGGAGGGGGAGGAGGCAGAGTGGTGTATGGGAGGGGGGAGGAGGCAGAGTGGTGTATGGGCGAGTTATATTGGTGTATGGGGGGTATAATGAATTTCAGGGTAGCAGAGTGGTGTATGGGGGTGTAATGAATTTCAGGGAAGCAGAATGGCATATCTGGGGAATGGTGTATAGGGGGAGGTAGAGTGGTGTATGGTGGGTATAATGAATTTCAGAGTGGCATATCTGGGGAGGCAGAGTTGTGAATCAGGGAGTATAATGAATTTCAGAGTGGTGCAGGGCATTTATGGGGAGCGGAGTGGCATATCAGGGTGCACAGTGGCATATAGGGAGGTATAAGGCATAAATGGGGGCGAGTGGAAGCTATTGGAAGTAATAAAGCATATAGGGGTATAAGGCATATCGATATTAGGCATATCAGGAGGGCATAAGACATATCTGGGGTAAAAGGTATATCAGGGGGCTCAGTTGCATATCACTGGCATATAAGGAGTATAAGGCATATTGGGGGCACAGTGGCATATCAGGGGGCACAGTGGAATCTCTGGCATATAGGAGGTATAAGGCATATATGGGGCAGAGTGGCAAGCTGGGGGTCAGATGTGCATAACTGGGGGCAGTTTGGTAAATAAAAGAAAATGTAAACAAGGCTTTTTTCTCATAGTTTTTATTAAATATGAAAAATAGTTAACATATGAATTATTATTTACTAATAACTTTGTATTAAAACCTAGTTTGAGAAACACTGTGTTTGGGTTCTTGTAGCTTTTATTATTATGTCAGTAAAACAAGAAGGTGAATAGAGAAAGAGAGGCCATTACAATAAAGAGATGAAAGTGTAAATTGTATGTTTTTTATTACATTATTTTAAATTTAAAAAAATTGCATTTTTTTATCCAATTAATCGAAAAAATAATCGGCCAACTAATCGATTATTAAAATAATCGTTAGTTGCAGCCCTACACTGCAGCATCCCGTGCCCAGCACCACGTCCCCCTGGGAAGCATTTCAGACTACACCAGCTTCACACCAGGAAGCAGATCCAGTAACCTCAACACATCCTGCCTCATTCTCCAGACCAATTCACGCTGGGGCATAACCCCCATGTCATTACCTCCCACGTGAATGACCAAAATATCAGGCCGAACCCCCAACCTGTGGTATTTCACCACTGTCAACAGTACCCCTTCCCACAACATACCCCTCACCCCAAACCACTTCACATGAACCTGGTCCACAGAGAAGCCCAGCTGCAAACTGTTTCTCCTAACTGCGGCTCTCCTTCGGGCCCACTAAACATTCGAATGGTTGTCAATCCACACAACCAACCGAGATCCTGCAACAAAGTAACAGGAACAAAAGGGATAGGGAGAGCACAACCAAAAAACAACAACCCGCCTTAGGCAACCCCGTCAACTTAACAACCTTTGCGGCTGAACATGCCTCCCAGCGACTGACGCGCTGTACCACCTCCTCCCTCAGACCCAGCTGAGCTGCTTCCGTGGCAGCCCCTATACAGAATAAATGCATCCCAAATGCTGACTCCCTAAATCCTAAACACGCCAAACCTAAACGCATAACCATTAAAAACTGAAACCGCGACACTGAGGGCAGATCCCTGTGCACCAACAAAGATACCCCACCCTGCGGTCTCACCTCCAAAAACACACTCACGCAGTGCACGGACCGATCTCATCCCCCGCCAAAACATGCGAACGGATTTGTTTGTCCCTACCAAAGACATCCGTCTTTGGTCTCCGTAACCAAACCAGCATTTCTTCCTCACCACACATCACATCCAGGACAGCCAAACCCCCTTGCACCGACTTCCGGCAAACCAACTCCGACACCCGAAAGGCTTAGAAAAAAGCACACGGCCCCCAAGACCCCACACAACCGCCGCAAAATCTCTGCCGACAAGGGAAGCCTGAAATCCGGAACCCTCCGACCCTTCCTGATCCATCCAGCCCCTCAATTTAAAGCGAAACGCCAAGGCCGTCATGCACCTATCAACCTGTCACCATTCACCGCCAAGCGTACCAAGAACCACAATACACATCCAGCCACAACTCAGGCCACCGGGCCACACAGCGCTGGCCCCTAAAATATGCCCCAAAACCCACTCTACCCGACACATCCGTGCAGGGCCGGACTGGCCCACCGGGATACCGGGAAATTTCCTGGTGGGGCGGGCGGCCGGTCGTCCAACATTCAAAGCGGCCGTAAGTGTTGTAAATACACAACGTAAGACAGCGGCTGAACGGCTGCGAGCAAGCTTCAAAGCGGCCATTGCGTGGCCGCCAGTCCGCCTCCACCGGCCACTAATGAAATTAAAGTGGCTGGTGTGCACGCAACGCGGCGCCCATCTGGCCTTGCCACTGCTCTTCGTCCCACTCCACAAAAGGTGGACCTTTTACATAAACATACCGCAGACCACTTTGCACCATGAACTGTGTGCATTTGTTTTTTAAAATAAATGTATCTGGGATGAGGTGTTCATTGGATGATGCAGTGCTAGAACAGTTGTGGTGGTGTTTATAGCCAAAAGTTTCTTACAAGAATATCAAGAAAAATAATGTAATCACTGTTTTTTCCACTGAACTTTTTCATCTAAAAATGTTTGCAGTAGCAAATGTTTTGATTCCATTATGTCTAATTTATATAATTTATTAGGGCCTTTTAACACTTATGGTTTCTGGCATTTTAATACAAATAATGTGATAAAAAGAATGTTTTATAGTTATTTGTATGGCAAATAGTGTGACTCGGGTATGTATAAGGGGTGGGTGTGGGTATAAGAGTGTGACCGCGAGATAAACTGTATGGGGCTGGTCTCCAAATGTTTCCAGGGCTGCATTTCATTCTCAGTCTGGCCCTTCATCCGTGTACAACTCCAGCGTATCCGCCAAAACACCGTTTACAACGAAACATCTAAATCCGCCTTCATCGCTCTCGTGACCCTAACGCGGTGGTGACAACGAGCGGGAAAATCTCTTCCCGCAGGAATAATCCGGCAAGCAAAATTGAGACGCCCGACCAACTATTATACCTGATGCAAAGACACCTTCTGGGCCGACCACACCTCAGCCATCCCGTCCCTCAGCGCTTGCAGCTTATCCTTGGAAAGACAACAAGACAGACCTAGAAAACCGAGGCAGGTAGTAGGTCACTCAGTTTTTTCCAGCGCCAACAACACCCAAACGACTGAGCTACCAACTGCAGTGTATGGAGCAGGTGGTACATGCACTGCCCCAAATCCCCTGGGTCCCACACACATGAAGTCATCCAGGTAATGGACCATGTACTGGCAACCCGCCTCCTCCCGAGTGACCCATTCCAAAAAGGAGCTGAACTTCTCGAAATAAGCGCATAAGATCGAACAACCCATAGGGAAGCACAAGTCAACATAAAATGCCCCGTCAAACCAGCAACCCAAAAGACGCTGGCAATCAGGGTGAATTGGCAACAGCCAATTAACCCCTCCCCCCGGTCCAGCAATCCACACCAAATCCACCACCTTATCGAAAGAGGTATAGGACACCGTGCACAAGTCCTTGGCAAAATTGTCATTAACCAAACCCCCCTTTGGATAAGACAAATGATGGATAAGTCTGAACTATCCCACCTCCCGCTTGGGGACCAAATGTGGAAACCCGAAATCCCCCCAGCTGCGCCTGCGCAAACGGACCAGCCATACGCCCCAAACTAATTTCCTTACCCAACTTGCAGGCTGCAGCGCCTCCTGGGTTTTGCCATCCCGCTGCTGCTTCCTCCCCCTGCCACTCCTGGACCTCTTCCACACTGGGGACCCGGAAGACTAGCTCTTGAGGCTGTAGTTGCAGCCCCCCGCCACTCCATCATGGGGCACGGAGCCCACAGACAAGCCGCCGCTCGCATGTTGCGTAGGCCGTGGGCCTCTTCTACCCGGAACACCTCTCCCGCAAGGACTACTTCAGCCACCGATACAGCCCAACCGCTCCTCCGCTCCCTCCTGCTCCTGACTGGCACTTGCTCTTTACCCCTCCCTCTGTCTGGGGCACTAGGACTCGCCTGCTAAGTAGGCCTCTTCTACCCAGGACACTGCTCCCTCTCTCGACTACCTCAGTTGCCGTTGCGGCCTGATAGCTCCTCCGCTCCCTCTGGCCAATCCAGGACCTTTGCCCCTCCTTCCAGCTGGGGCACTGGGGCTCAGTGGAGGCCTGGATTGTCGCACAGGTCTTCCCGCAAAGCCCTGCTCTGCACCCTGTCAAGGCCCCCTCCAGTCTATTCAGACCCTGTGGGCATCAGTCTGGTCTTATTGGTTTACTGTGCTGAGGTTATCTCCTATCTCTGCCTACATGTCAATACATGCTTGCCTGAACCAATATATGACAATTAGCAACTTAACAGTAGACAAAAGATAACTTAAAGGGCAGTCTAAATCCCTGATTTATCAATGATAGCACCCAAGCTAGCATCGGCAGCTTCAGGAACTTTAAAGAGTGTTTCTTGCCTCCACCCTCCCTTGCTTCATAATCACTCCATTAGAATGTTCATCCAGAGTTAACTCCTGCAATGCCACAATCACATCCAGGACATGCTTGTGGCATTAAAGTAACTGAACAGTTGTGTCTTCAAGCTTGTAGGGACCCATTAACAATCAATGTTGTGCTCCTATTGGGTAATAAATAGACTTGTGCATTTGTATTCGATCGAACATGAAAACGAACACGAAGGGTGTGTTTACATTGTTCACCTCAAATACCAAAGAAATGAACATGGCGGCAAAACATACACGAAGACGAAGACACAATTGGTTGATGTTAGAGGAGGCCCCTGTCGGCAACCAATAGAGTCGCTCTTATGGACCTTTAACTCCTGTTCCCTCACCAGTTTCAGCATCAGGAATTAAAGGTTGCTCGTATGGACCTCTAACTCTTAGCGGAGAGACGAATGACCACCAGGATTTTAAAAGTCTGTACGAGTGACTCTATTGGTCACCAGCAGGGGGCTTATCTGACGTCAGCCAATAAACAGCAGCTGCACTTCATTGGTTAGTGGCAGAGGAGCTCCCTGCAGGAACGGACCTTTAACTCTTGGAGCGGGCAGACCAACGGTCTTCATAGGCCAAGTTCTGCTGTCAGGAGTTAAAGGTCTGTACGAGCAACTCTATTGGTCGCTCATACGGACCTTTTACTCCTGGAGCAGGGAGAACTCCCTAGGCGGAGTTTTACCATCAGGAGTTACAGGTGTGTATGAGTGACAGTATTGGTCGCCCGCAGGGACCAATTGCTTATTTAGATTTCACTAAGGCTTTTGGCACTGTCCCACATAGATGACACAAATAAACCTTTGAGTTTGGATCCCTATATTGTTGAAGGGATTAGGCAGTGGCTGAGTGATAGACAACAGAGGTTTGTAGTCAATGTAGCATTTTAGGAGCAAAGTTTTGTTACCAGTGGGGTACCCCAGGGATCTGTACTTGGACCCATCCTCTTTAATATTTTTATTAGTGGTATTGCAGAATGTTTTAATGTTAAGATATGTCGTTTTGGTGATGTTATTTGATGTAGTCCTAACCTCAACATCTGAGGAAAGGGATTTAGGGGTAATTATTTCTGATGATTTAAAGGAAGGTAGACAAAGCAACAGAACAGCATGAAATGCTAGCAGAATGATTGGTTGTATAGGGAAAGGTATTAGCAGTGGAAAGAGGGAACTGCTTATACTGTTGCCCAGAGCACCGGTGAGACCTCACTTGGGGTTTTGTACACAGTACTGGAGACCATATCTCTAGAAGGATGTACCGTATTTGCCCGAATATAGGCAGCACTTTTTTCCCACCACTTTAAAGTGGGGGTGCGGCCTATATTCGGGGTCTAGCGCCCGACGCCTGAGACATGCAGTTCCGGGCGCCGGGCAGGCAGCAGGGTTAGGACACAGATCCCCCGTAGCGGTGCAGGGGACCTGCATCCTACTCTCTGATATGCTCAGACAGCCTCCCCTGCCATCATTTCCCACGGGGGAGTGCCGGCATGGGAAGTTGTCTAAGCGCATCGTACAGATGTTCACCGGCAGCGGCGATGCGCTTTAACAATCTCCCTTGCAGGGAATTCCCACAGGGGGAGTGCTGGCAAGGGAGATTGTTAAAGCATATCGTGCAGACGTGCCGGCCGCGGAGGCTGTTTATGCCCGCATCGCCGCAGCTAGTGAACGTCTGAAGCAGTTTAGTAGCCCTTCAACTTCCGGTGCCGGTACTTCCGCCGTGGGAAGTACCGGCACCGGAAGTTGAATACGCGTTATGCGTAGATGTCCCCCGCCAGCCCCGCAAGACCCCGTGGAGTCTGCACCAGTAAGTCTGGTGGGGGGGGACATCTTGGGGACAGAGTGGCAGCATATCTCGGGGGGGTAGAGTGGCAGCATATCTCGGGGGGTAGAGTGGCAGCATATCTCGGGGGAGAATAGAGTGGCAGCATATCTTGAGGGGGATAGAGTGGCAGCATATCTCGGGGGGCACATCTTGGGGGCAGAGTGGCAGCATATGTCGGGGGTATAGAGTGGCAGCATATCTCGGGGGGGCACATCTTCGGGACAGAGTGGCAGCATATCTCGGGGGTGGGAGCAGAAATGTCTTTCTTTAAAAAGGCACCTAACTTTTAGGGTGTGGCCTATATTCGGGTGTGGCCTATATTCGAGCCAATACAGTATATACTTTGGGGAGAGTTCAGAGAAGGGCTACTAAACTGCTTCATGGATCACAGGATACAATTTGCCAAGAAATATTAAAGGGTCTTAACTTGTATAGCTTGGAAGAAAGAGGTGACGGGATATGATTGAAACATTTAAATACATGGAGAATCAACATGATAAAGGAGGAGAGTTTATTTAAAAGAAGAAAAACGACCACAAAAAGAGGACTTACCGAGGGGGTAATGGATGCATGGAATAGCCATCCAGCAGAGGTGGTAGGGGTTAGTCCTGTGGAGAAGTTTAAGCATGCACGGGATAAGCATAATGCTATCTTAGATATAAGATAAGGCCAGGGACTAAGCAAAGTATTAAGAAATTGGGCAGACGGGATATGCCTTATGGTTCTTGTATGGACATTCTATGTTTCTATGTAATTATTGTCTCAACAGTTTTGTTGTAAGATTTTATAGCAGCATTTTGAGTGGCCAAAAAAGTTTATGTGGATCTTGTAACCTGTTTTTTTCATTTCGAGAGCCAGGCTGGTAGGTGATGTCTAACAAAAACTAGTGAAGAAAAGAGCCCATCTGGCCTGTCTGGGACATAAACTCAGAATCTCTTATATACCTAGAGCGTATGGTGGGCTCACTCCAGGAGATAACGCCACTCCTTCAGCACCATTTTAATTGCAAGCAGCTTTCTGTCCCCCAAGGTATAATTAACTTCTGCTGAAGAAAGAGGTTTAAAGAAAGATACAGGATGTACTTCCTCACTGTAAGTTTTCTGTTGCGATAATATGGACCCCACCACAGTCTGAGAACAGTAAACCTTTACAAAATATGGTTTCATGGGGTCGAGAAGTATATGGATAGGAGCTGTAGTGAACCTGTTCTTAATGTTGTCAAAAGCACGCTGTGCTTGAGGGGCTCAGACAAAAGATACATGTTTCTTGGTTAACTGTGATGAGTGAAATAACTTGGGAATGGGCCAACCCAAGATGACATCTACCTTTTTTGGATTCATCTTGATCCACCCAGAAGTCAACACATATCCAAAAAACTGCATATATATATATATATATATATATATATATATATATATATATATATATATATATATATACACATACACATACACATACAAATATAAATTTCTCCAGTTTAGCAAACAACCCTTTCTGCTGAATGCTGTGACAGTGTGTGAATAAACCGGTATATCATCTAGATAAACAACAACAAACATATCCAACACATCGCAGAACACATTATTCATGAAGTGACTGTGTGTGTGTATCTGTGATTGTGTTTATCTGTTTGTGTGTGTTAATTATGTAACACTTTTTACTTTGGGCCTGACATCCATTATAGTGTGTACATCCTGGCTGGCGCCTACAGGAGATCCTGGCCTCTGCATAGTGGAGAGTTAGGGGTTAATATGACCATTTGGCAGTGGGACGTACTAAACAGCATATTGGGATGATGGGATGCTTGGCTGCAATGCTCAGCACAAGCCAATAGGTGTCAGTACACATTTTACACTCATGGTAAATCAAAGTACCGTATTTATACCGTATTAATTATTGATTATAAGACGACCCCCCAAATCTGAATATTAATTTAGGAAAAAAAGCTATGATTGAAAAAAATATTTTGGTTTTATTTCCTTCTCTTTTCCAACCTGCCCCTCAGTTATGCACATCTGCCCCAGAAATGCCTTATACCCGCTATATGCCACTGTGCCCCATGATATGCCTTTTAACCCTCTAAATAGAACACTCTGCCTCCAGAAATGCCTTATGCCCCCCATTTAACACTCCCTCCCCTCCCTCCTCCAAACTTTCCCGTGCTTCTGACTCCCCTGTCATGTAGCCGGGGCAGCGTGTAGAGCTCTACGCGATTCGCGTAGAGAATTTACGCTGCAGCCGCAAGGAGGTGTGGCTAGCAGCGGGGGTTGTCTGCGTCCATCGCGCAGACCTTCCCCGACTGTCAGAGAGAATATGGGTATAATATTTTTTTTACATGGGGATTATGGGTGGAATATCATGGTTACAGAAGCCAAGAAACAAATTTGACCTTTTTCTGACAGGAATATGGGAGTATTATTATTTTTACATGGGGATTATGGGCGGAATATTATAGTTACACATGCTAAGTAACATATTTGAAACATTTCTGATAAGAACTTGGGTATAATCTTTTTTTTGCATGGGGATTCTGGGTGGAATATCATGGTTACAGATGCCACATGATACAGAGAACACATTTGACCTGTTTCTGATAAAAATATGGGCATTTTATTATTTTTACATGGGGATTATGGGTGGAATATTATAGTTACACATGCTAATTAACATATTTGACCTGTTTCTGATAAGAATATG
Organism: Spea bombifrons; assembly: GCF_027358695.1. Classification (NCBI taxonomy): domain Eukaryota; kingdom Metazoa; phylum Chordata; class Amphibia; order Anura; family Pelobatidae; genus Spea; species Spea bombifrons. The sequence continues at coordinate 62,356,537 of NC_071088.1, read as the reverse complement.
GGAATATTATTATTTTTACATGGGGATTATGGGTGGAATACCATAGTTACACATGCTAAATAACACATTTGACCCATTTCTGATAAGAATATGGGTATAATATTTTTTTACATGGGGATTATGGTTGGAATATCATGGTTACACATGCTAAGGAACATATTTGACCCGTTTCTGATAAGAATATGACTATAAATATTTTTTACATGGGGATTATGGGTGGAATATCATGGTTAAACATTCTAAGTAACACATTTGATCCATTTCTGATTAGAATATGGGTATAATATTGTTTTTACATGGGGAATATGGGTGGAATATCATGGTTACAGATGCCAAGGAACAAATTTGACCCATTTCTGATAAGGATATGGGTATAATCTTTTTTTACATGGGGATAATGGGTGGAATATTATATTTACACATGCTAAGTAACATATTTGACCTGTTTCTCATAAGAATATGGGTATAATCTTTTTTTTTACACGGGGATTATGGGTGGAATATTATAGCTTCACATGCTAAGTAACATATTTGACCTGTTTCTGATAAGAATATGGGTATACTCATTTTTTTTACATGGGGATAATGGGTGGAATATCATGGTTACAGATGCCAAAGAACACATTTGACCTGTTTCTGGTAAGAATATGGGCATTTTATTATTTTTACATGGGGATTATGGGTGGAATATTATAGTAACACATGCTAAGGAACACATTTGACCTGTTTCTGATAAGAATATGGCTATAAATAATTTTTATATATTGGATTATGGGTGGAATATTATGGTTACACATGTTTAGTACCTTATTCGACAAGTTTCTGTTAAGAATATGGCTATAATTATTATTCTACATGGGGATTATGGGTGCAATATCAAGGTTACACATGCCGTGGAACATAGTTGACCTATTTCTGATAAGAATATGGGTAAAATCATTTTTCTACATGGGGATTTTGGGTGTAATATTATGGTTACACATGCCTAGTAATGTATTTCACTTGTTTCTGATAAGAAAATGTGTATGATTATTTTTTGTCATAGATATTATGGATACTATGATATGATTGCATGTGCCATGTAACATATTTGATCTATTGCTGTTAAGAAAATGGTTATAAATGTTTTTCTACATGGGGATTATGGGTGGAATATCATGGTTACACGTGCCCAGTAACATATTTGATGCGTTTCTTATAAGTAAATTGGTATGATTATTTTCATATTAAGGGATTATGCGTGGAATATCATGGATACACATGCTAAGTCATATATCTGGCCTTTTTCTGATAAAAATATCGATATTTTTCAACATGGGGATTATGGGTGCAATATCATGGCAAGGAACACATTGGACCTTTTTCTGATGGCAATATGGCTATAATTATTATTTTACATGGGGATTATGGGGAAATAGCATGGTTGCACATGCCAAATAACACATCTGTCCTTTTTTTATGGAAAGTTGGGTATAATATATATATATATATATATATATATATATATATATATATATATGGGAATCACTATTAGACTACCAAGCTTTCAGATAGGGAAGGTAGGATCAGTCATGTATTGTTACCTTCTTTTTCATATATTTTGATATTCAACCCATGATATTAGACCCATAATCACCATATATAAAAATATTTATAACCATACTCTTATAAGAAACAGGTCAAATATGTCACTATGAATGTGTAAGCATATTATTCCACTCATAATCCCCATGTAGAAAATGATTATACCCACATTTTTGTCAGAGGCAGGACAAATATATTACTGGGCATGTGTAACCATGATATTCCACCCATAATCCCCATGTAAAAAATATCTATAACTACATTCCTATCAGAAACAGGTCAAATGTGTCCCTTTGACCATGCCATTCCTCCCATAATCCCTATGTAGAAAAAATATACCAACATTCTTATAAGAAATGGGTCAAATATGTTACTAGGGATGTGTAACCATGACATTTCACCCATAATCCCCATGTAGAAAAACATTTATAACCACTTTCTTAACAGAAATAGATCAAATATGTTACATGGCACGTGCAATCATATCATAGTATCCATAATATCTATGAAAAAATTTAATCATACCCATTTTCTTATCAGCAACAAGTGAAATACATTACTAGGCATGTGTAACCATAATATTACACCCATAATCCCCATGTAGAAAAATGATTTTACCCATATTCTTATCAGAAATAGGTCAACTATGTTCCATGGCATGTGTAACCTTGATATTGCACCCATAATCCCCATGTAGAATAATAATTATAGCCATATTCTTATCAGAAACAGGTCAAATGTGTTCCTTAGCATGTGTAACTATAATATTCCACCCATAATCCCCATGTAAAAAAATTATATTCCCATATTCTTATCAGAAACAGGTCAAATGTGTTACTTACCATGTGTAACTATACTATTCCACCCATAATCCCCATGTAAAAATAATAAAGTGTCTATATTCTTACCAGAAACAGACAGACAGTGCATATGTGATAGAACCTAAATACATATTTACATATTTACATGGTCCCTGAATGGCAGAAATAAAATGTGATCACCCTAGGCACTGGCAAACAACAGGCACATGCAGCCCCTGCAGCAGGACTGAATTTCCCCAATAGTACACAAATGCAGGGGCGTACCTAGAGTATTTGGCACCCGGGGCGGATCCTGTAAGTGGCACCCCCCCCAAATGTAAAGACATCTACAAAATTATGTTGGCAAGAATATTTATTGCACCAATTTGTAAACTGTATGTCAACTGTAAACAACAAGAAATCTGAAAAAATAAATTAATAACTAATAAGTAAAATAAACACGTTTAAATAACATTTACTGAACATATAATAGTGCTTTCTTTAATAACCCTCCAAAAAAAACGGCGTCCACATTGCCCAGATAGAACCTGACCAGCACCCAAATTACACACACACATAGGACGTGCCATATTTGCCCCCAAACAGCCCAGCATGAGCCATCTTTGTCCCATAAACACGCTACCTGTTCCATCTTTGTCCCATAAACACCCTGCTTATACCATCTTTGCCTTTTTGACAAATCAACTATAGACCTATGATTAACACAAACACTTTTACAGTCACTCACTAATTCACTTTCATTCACACAATAATTTATTCTTTCACACAAATTATTTACACATATTCATTGATGCATTCTCACAAATTCATTAATTCTCTCACTCATTCACACAATTCATCCACACATTAATCCATTCATTTTCGCTCTCTCATTCTGACTCTTTATTTCAATATTCTTGCTACCCTCCTTTCTCCCTATCTACCCATTCTCACCCCCTTCTGCCCTATCTACCCCTTCTCACTCCCTTCTCCCTATCTACCCCCTCCTAACTATCTACCCTCTCCCCCTTTGAAGTTCACTTACCTTTCAGGAGTCCTGCGGTGGGGGTGCAAGGCCTCTGTCTCCCAGCTCTGCCACTGTATGGAACAGCATGGTAAGTGTGGATTAGTAAATGTGTGAGAGTGATGGGAGTTATGATGTACTTTAGAGCATAATTATATAATGCAAAAGACATTGGAAATGGTACAGCATAACACCCATCACTCTCACACATTTACCAATCCACACTTACCAATCCACACTTACCATTCCAGATGCCACACACACCAATCCACACATACCAATCCACAGATTCCACACATACCAATCCACAGATTCCACACATACCAATCCACATTTACCAATCCACATTTACCAATCCACAGATTCCACACATACCAATCCACAGATTCCACACATACCAATCCACATTTACCAATCCACACTTACCAATCCACACATTCCACACATACCAATCCACAGATTCCACACATACCAATCCACACTTACCAATCCACACATACCAATCCACAGATTCCACACATACCAATCCACAGATTCCACACATACCAATCCACACTTGCCAATCCACATTTACCAATCCACACTTACCAATCCACACATACCAATCCACACTTACCAATCCACACATACCAATCCACAGATTCCACACATACCTATCCACACTTACCAATCCACAGATTCCACACATACCAATCCACAGATTCCATACATACCAATCCACACATACCAATCCACATTAACCAATCCACAGATTTCACATTTACCAATCCACACATACCAATCCACAGAATCCAGACATACCAATCCACTGTCACTCTCACTGAATGATTTCCTACCTTTCCTCTCTTCTTCTTACAGCAGTCAGCTCCTTTTCTTTCTCTTCGCTCCTCTTCTTCTGTCTTCTTCCTGGTTCAGAGGGCACGGACGGCGGTGGGCGCGGCTTCAGTGTTGTGCGCCGGGATCTGACAACCCCGGCGCACAGCAGCAGTTGCCGCGCAGATCGCGAGGGAGCGGTATCGGAGGTGTTTAACAGACCTCCGATACCGCTCCCTTGCGAGCCTTCTCCTCCAGCGGCGGACATTGCTGTCTGTCTCTGGAGGGGTGCCGGGTGCCGGCAGGTTGGCACCCCCCTGATGAGCGGCACCCGGTTCCGGACCGCCGCCCCCCTGCCCCCCGCTAGGTACGCTACTGCACAAATGCATATGCAGTCCCTTAAAGCAGGACTGAATTTCCAAATATTATTAAAAAAAAATTAAAAAGAGGTTCTCCCAGAGTAAAGATGTTGGAAGAGCAGCAACAGCAGTAGTGGCCCTACCACTACTGCTGTTGCCTAGGCAGGCACTGGCAAATGATGCACATACAGCGCCTTACAGCAGGACTGATTTTTCCCAAATTAAAAAAGGTTCCCCCAGAGTAAGGACGGTGAAAGAGAAGCAGAAGCAGTAGTAGGGCACTGGGCCTTGGCAGGCACTAGCAGATCATAGGCACATGCATCACCCTTGAGCAGTACTGAATTTCCATATTATAATGCCTGGTTTTGTCACTAATATTTGTCAGTGAAAAATAAATTATGATATGATAGAAAGATAATTAAAAAAAAAACTTATCCACAAATAAAGGTTTGGCTGGTAATGGGAAATGGACACCTGCCTTAAACTACACAGTGACGTGGCAGGCGAGCTTCCATTTTAATGGCTATTGGAGTGAAACTAAAAACCTCCATTTGTCTATATAAGCACAGGTGTTTGGGATAGTGCGCAGGTAACTTTTTTTCGGTGTTTGTTCTATGTATTTTGGGCTGATGAATACTATAGCCGTTGCTGCCGCCCAAGAATGATGGGAGTTTGAGCGCAGGGCTTTCTTTTGTGTGTTTATGTCTCAATTTTGTACCTCACAGCCAGGTTGCTATTGCTGCCGCCCACCCCATGTGGTCCCTATTAAGGGCTAATAAATGTGTAGGGGTTTAAGAGAATACCCCTCTTTATCTCATTAGAGATTTTTACCTTTAGCTCACAGCAGTGAGGTGAACTGTATAGTGTAGGACTCGCCTGAGAGGTTTGCCGTGACGTGGCAGGCGAGACCACCTCTCATTTTTTTGCTACTTCAGTTATTGATATATGCCCTACTACACGTGGTCCATTCCCACTTTACCACATCAAGGAGCGCCAACATGGCTTGTAATGGCACCAAAACAGCTTGTTATGGCAACTACACGTGGCAACAAACAGACGAATCCTAATGAAATTCAGGCACATTTGCACTAAGGAGATTTCTACAAATGCACAAAACAAATTTGTATGAATCCTAATACACACATCTAATATATAGTCTTGTTTCTCCAAATAACGGGTTACAGTTTCCAAAAGTAGTGTTTATCAAATCAAATCTATTAAAATCTAAAAAAAAAATATTTAGATGGTAACCAATTACAGTTACCACATCGGCCATGTTTTTCAGGAAACATATTTTTACATATTGCTGACCAGACCAGATGAAATGCTGCTCTGCAGTATGTGGGATGTATAGACTTATGGAAGGGAACCAATTAGTCAGTTATACATCCCCCATATTGCAGGGAGGCACTTTATCTGGGCTTGTCAGCAATATGTAAAATATATATGTGTCCTGGAAAACATGGCTGACGTGGTCTCCCTATAACCAATAGCCTTTCATGCATGAACATATTATTTGTCAAATATGGCTTTCATAAATACAAACAATGACGTATGTTAACAAAACATATGATACATTTGTTGTAACTTTGTGGCATTGAACTCATCTTATGTATTTTGATTCTAATATTAATACTTTATTTCTCACAGTATTGTGGGTGTCCAACCGAATGTTAAATTTGTTCAGAAGGCTCCAGTGCTGACCACTGAATCAACTGTGTTTCCCATTAGAATTTTTTTTTTTTAATATATCTGTACAAAATGCCTCCTGGATACTGAACATATTTTATGTCATAATGAATTACCGGTAAGTATTTTTTGCTATACAGAAAAGAAATATTTTGCTTAACTTGTCTGGGTGGAGTATGCTACAAAGTGATGCTTAGGTGTTTGGCTCATGGTACAGCCCTGATCTGCCCAAGGCCTGGTAAATAGGAATGTTATGACGTCTTTTTGTTAACGATGTCCTCTAGCAATAGAAATGACCTACAGAATTCTGGCTTCACAAAGTGCCATAAATTAATTGCCAGGTTTTGCCACTGTATAGTCAGAGCTCAATCCAACCCTTATGTGAAAGCCATTGACTACCTTTTCATTTATTTATTTATTTTTATATTTATCTACTTACAGATGATGGTCACCTTGCTTTGTCTTATTACTGAAAGTAAACACTGACTGAAGTATGACTACAGGAATTCTTGACTCAATGAACTCATAAAGACTTTACTATGAGATCTAGGTTATTCAAGAAATGTGATGCTCTTACTAATGTATAAGGTCAATACCTTTTCAAAAGTTACCCAAATACACCACTATCGGCAAAGAGTTATATAGTGCAATTCAGGTAATTCAAGTTTTTTTGTTTTTTTTTTGGGGGGGGCATTACTTTTCTCTTTACATTCTGATTGGTAAACATTTTTCCCACACCCAGTTTTGGTTCAGATTGTTCACCCATCTTAAGGCTTTCACTACATGTGAGCTGTGACAGGTGAGACTGACACCGCAAAATAGGGTAAGATAAACTGAGTTATTAATATTAAACACTTTTTTTTTAAAATTTCCAGTTTTCTCCCCTACTGTTAAAAATGTTATTGAAAAAATATGGACATATATGGTGTCTTTGTAATATAGCATACAATGTTATGTTTCAATCTTTTTATGTTATTCGCCAGGGAACTAAATTGTGCTCTGTTCATTTCAGAAAATAACTAAAACTTGATATAATCCCTACATACTATGATTACTTATTTTTATATTAGTCTATATATAGTGCACTGCCTTTTATCATTTGCTAATTATTCAAGATAAAATGATCATGATTAAGTGCAAGCCAAAACTAGTGGAAGAACATTCTGTAGGGCTTTTTATTTTACATTTTTAAGTCTGTTTTTATGCATCAATTCATGAGAACAAACAGGAATGCACAGAACATCCATCAATAGGTACTAAGCTTTTCTTGTACCCAGAACCTCTGAGGGATGCAGTCAAATTGCACAAAAGGAAAAAAAAGGCAAATTAACCATATTCTTTTTTTATATCTTCATATGATCCACTGGGTTTTAAACACATCCAAAAGCCCCTGCAGAGTAAATAGATTAAAAAAGGAGTTATAGCCTAGTTTGATTAATTGTTCTAGTATGTGAAAGTATGACGTAAAGGCTTTTGTTATGTTATAAAATGTAGTATTCTTTGTATTGTTAATGCTTGTGAAACAAACCACTCTATTAATGTGTTTTTTTTTTTTACAGTGTTCTTGTGAAATAATGGGGACAACGAAGGTTCTTCTGGGGGCCCTGTTCTTAGCAATATGCTTTGCTGGGTGCTTTTCCCAAGGTAAGTACATATTATGGGAACTATAAACAGACAGCATCTTTACTTCATCATACTGTGTTTGAGCTTGACATTTTTTTCTGAAAATAATACATTGGACATTTTGTCATTAAGCACATACATGTAAATATTTTGATTATGGAGATCTGATAAAAGAGGCAAAAAGTATAAAAAGGGGGTATACTTTTCCCTGTTGACATTAGTACAAAAACAAGTAAAGATTAAGAGAATTACTGATGTATTATGAACATGTACTTCTACTTCACATGTATTTTTTCGTGAGATAATATTAATGTTGTGATTTTAATTTTTACCTTTTTGTTTTTGTTTAGGTTTTTCTTCAAGTAAGTATTTGTGACCATGGTATATGTAATTACATTTTACAGTCTGTTTGTTACAAAAATCCATACAGTGGTGATTACAGATCAAATTAGCAACATTATTTGTATACAGTGGGAGCAGCCATATTCATTTACTGTTCTCAGGATCTGTCTGATTATCTCTTATTGCTACACTCTTGTTAATTTGCTGTTCAGTCATACTTTGAAAGAACAGTGATAGGAGAAGGGTAAAATTAAATAGATACAGTTAGTTCTGCCCAGGGCTGCCATCAGAGGGGAGGGGAAGGGGTGAGTAGTGTGTGTTTGTATGTGTGTGTACTGTGCAGTTGGGTTAGAGTGTGTGTGTGTATGTGATTATGTATAGTGATAGTCAGCCCTGGAACTGAATACCAGCCCCATATGTCATGGCGACATAATTGTGCATACGGAACATGTGCGGGTTCCAGACCCAAATTTGTTTTTGTTAAGAATAGGGACAATCCATGCATTTCTAAAGTATTTTTTAAGAACACATTCGTCATAAAAAAAGATGAAAACACAATTCTTAATATCACTGTGGCCCATAACATCATATGATGACCATCTGAGAGAGCACCGGTGCAGCAAAACATGCAAATTATTCTTTAGAGGTAAACATGTGCAAAACATTTGTTGACCAATAATTCATTTTATAACAGCCCTTCAATGTTCAATTTTTTTTACTAAGCTGTATTTTAACAGTACAAAATCATTTTAGGTCAAAACATGTTATAAAGAAGGTCTGCCTCATAAACAAACAGGTTAACTGAAGATCACATGCAAACCCTCCAATGTATGTATAGGTCAAATGAAAACCACATGGACAAGTAGAGATCAGCTGTGTAATGCATGCAAATTGTTCATTGTGTGTATAGATTAGATGTGAACCACAAGGAACCATAGAGATCAACTGAATATCACATGTAATCCCTGCATTGCAGGTAGATATCAAATGAGAAATTTGAGAATAACAGAAATGCCTATAACATTTTTTTTATAAATATCTAAACAAGATCTACAATTTAATAATAATAAATAAATGCATGTAAGTATGTGTATGTTTATGTAGTTGGAATGGCTGTGTGTGTATGTATGTACAAATGTATGGTATTGGAGTGGCTGTGTGTGTATGTATGGTTAAGTGTAGAACTGCCCCTGACAATCATCACACATCATAATCTATATAAATAATAGCCCCCGTCCACCATATTCATATCTCTATCCATCATCATCATAATATTCCTTCCCATCATGATTTCTATCTCCTAACACCCCATACTGTACCAAAATCACCCCCCTCCATCTCTATACCTAACATTATTTTCCCCTTCATACCCTCCCCCAGCATGCCCCAATGCATATTTGTGTATGCTTGTGTTAATCGGCTTACCTTCTTGTCTCCGGCCTCTGAGTATGTTAGTCTACCTGCAGGTCTGCTGTGCGGTCTTGCTCTGCTTGTCTGCCGGCCAGCACCACGCTGGATATTATGTCATATCCTGGTGGAAGAGCAGTGTATAGGAGATCTGTGCCTCAATCGGCACAGGTCTTTTTAACCACTGCGGCACACAGATGGGTGGTTTTGATACACATACACTGCGCTTACACATGCATGCCCATATGCAGACATATACACTGGCCTTACACACATCTGCCCAAACACAGATAAACACACTGGTGATTACCACTACACACATAGTGGCTGATCTCCTACCCCCTTTTTCTCTCCTTCATCTACCTCCCTTTGTTCCCCATCTCACACATTTCTCCTCTCTCCTTCCTCTACTGTAGGGGGACTGCGAGATCTGTCTCTTCCGACCTCTGCTTTGGTGCTCACTGGCAATTGATGTTGCCTACCGGGATATGACCTCATATCCCAAAGCCTGGCATCAATAGTTAGCCTGTAGTACTAGCACAGAAGCCGAGATTTGAAATGACAGACCTCACAATCCCATAATGTTGGGCCGTTAGAGGGAGATCCATTATCTCCCAACCAATTCTAATCATTGGCCAGCAGTACACTCCTTGCAGTAGGTGATGGTCAGTGAGTATGTATAGTGTTAAAGTCAGTGTTTGTATGTATGCATAGTACTAGAGTGAGTAATATACAGTACTTTGTACAAGTTTTGGGCAAGTGTAAAAAAAAATTTGTAATGTAAGGATGCTTTCAAAAAGTTTATTTTTAGCATTTCACAAAGTGCAAAGTGAGTGAACCAGATTGTATAAATATCATGTTATACAATCCATGCTTTATTCTAAACTAGACAGCTATGAAAAGCTCAACTTGTCCTGGGAAAAAATACATGCATTTCACTAGTTAAAACAGGTAACAATAGTAAAATTGTCTTGGCTCTCAAATGGTGTGTTTTTAGGCCGTGTATGATTTAAACTATGCAATTACAAACTAGGGGCAAGACAGGAGGTTATGAGTTTATAGTACACTCATACTTCCTCAGTAAGTTCATTGGTACATACTGTATAGACTTGTGCATTCGTCTTCGGGCGAACATGAAAACGAACACAAAGAGTGTGTTTTCGTGTTCGTTCCTAAGACACGCCGAAGAGAAGGCAGCGGCAAAGACGAAGACACACACCGCGAAGATCTTCGTGATCGTCTTCGTCTACCAGTCTCCTCCCCTTCTAACTTACCTTGGCATGGCGGCAGCCTGTCCTGGTGTGTGTCGGTGTGGCAGAGCCCGTCCTGGTGTTTGTGTTTGGGTGTTGGTGTGGCAGAGCCTGTCCTGGTATCTGTTTGGGTGTTGAGTGGCAGAGCCTGTCCTGGTGTGTGTTTAGGTGTTGAGTGGCAGAGCCTGTCCTGGTGTGTATTTGGGTGTCGGTGTGGCAGAGCCTGTCCTCGTATGTGTATGTTTGGGTGTTGGTGTGGCAGAGCCTGTCCTCGTATGTGTGTGTTTGGGTGTCAGTGTGGCAGAGCTTGTCCTGCTGTCTGTGTTTGGTCATCTGATTCCTGGCACTTTACTATAGGAATAAATTGAACTATTTATTTTTTTACTTATCCAGAGATAAAACATCCTCCTGAATTTGTAATCACTTCAGAGGACAAAACTTTCTAGGCCCAGAAATCAGTGAGCAGAAAAGTAAAGGTTTTGTGTTCTTTACTATATTCCAATCTGCATATTCTATTAAAAAGGATTAGTGGCACTAAATTGTGGCTTCAGGCATCCCGTGTATGATGATTTTTTTTTTGTTTACTGATGTACTCCCAATCCCATCCCATTACATATGCCTTAGAAAATCAGGGAAAGATGGGCATGGATGGTAGGCTGATTTGGTGGCGCCATTTGACTAGACTTGCCCCCCCAGGCCCTAGGCTTCCAGTCCTTCCCTGGGCATTAGCCTACACATTCACATGATACACCCAACGCAAACACTATATGGACAAAATTTCACTATTGAAATCAGGTGTTGCAATCAGACCCATTGCCACAGGTGTAAAAATCAAGCACCTAGCCATGCATAACCAGAATGAGGAATCTGTACACTCCAAGAGAACCCAGGTGCTTAACTGTGCCAGGAAAGGCCAGTTCCTCAGTAAATCCAGTAGATAAATAAAGGCTCCAGGCACTCAAGAGTTCCAACGTCAGGCAGATTTATTGAGACAATGAGGTCTTTTTCAAGTTTACCTAGCCATGCAGTCTGCATTTACAAATGTGTGGAAAAAAATGGCTCAGTGAATTCAAGTTATTCCACAGTCAACTGTAATTATTGGAAAGCAGAAGCGATTAGGAAAGGGGGCGTTTCAGTACACACAATGCTGGTTTTGCATGTGATACTCGGTTAATCAATTTGTTTACGAGGCAGTCCTACTTTCTGACACACCAAAGATATTTGCATATTGTGACCTATAAATGTTTTTAGGATGTTGCAATACAGCTTAGAAAATGTTTAAACATTTAAAGGATTATTAGAATTATAAAATGAATAATTTGTTAATAATGGTTTTGCATACGTTTACCTCTAAGGAATAATTTGCACTGTTTTGCAGACTGATTAGCAAACCACTTTTGATATTTTATCTCTAATCTTTTAGGAGAGCTACACATTTATGTCAGTTTATTATCTACAGTGAAAGTGATTTTTGTGTTTTAAGCAACCTTTTTTGAATAATTTATTTACGTAAACTTGAAAATGGTTAATTTCATACTTAAAATATTATTTAGTTTAATTTGAGCTCTTCCTGCACTCTCCCAGATGGTCCCAACCCTTTGCATGATGCCATTGACCACAATGATTAAGAACTGTGTTTTCTTATGCATCCTTTTATAATTTGTTCATTAATTATACTTTATAAATGCCTATTACGAACAAAAAAAAATTGTCCGGAGGCCCATGCATGTTCCACATGCACAATAATGGCACCATAAAATATGGGGCTGATATTCAGTTATTTCCAGGGCTGGTTTGTTTTGCCAGTCCAGCACTGTTCTGCTCATACAACAAACACACACACACACACTTTTTGGATCTTTAATAGCTAAACCTATAATTGTAGAAGTTGAGTGACAGAGAGAGTGTCTGTAATTTAAACAGTACATCCCTAATATATAATATATTTTTCTATGCTTCATCTTACCCGGGTCATATTTGTATTGTGGCTTTATGTTTAGTTGTATTATTATAGTTGGTTACGATAATACCTAACAAATGTTATTTTTACAGCTGCCAAAACCTGTAATGATTGTAATTCGACCAATGCCAACTGTGAGGAGAAACCAGGTTATGTCATTTGTACCTGTAAAGCTGGATTCATAGGAAACGGCCTTAACTGCACAAGAATTGTGTTTTGTGACAGTACCAACTGCTGCCCACAAGGTTATTTATGGAACCGTGCAACAAATGTCTGCAATGATATTGATGAGTGCAAAAGCGCTACATTGAATAAGTGTGCCCCTCAAAGCAACTGTATCAATAGAAATGGTGTCTACCTGTGTTCAAGTGCTTACAGCCCTCAATGCCAATGTGACAAAGACACAGACTGCATAAATACAACGGCTGGTGTACAATGTGCTGACCCTTGCCAATTTTATGAAGAGCTTGATGGAGCTCACAGGCTGTTTACCATCAACTCCACTGGGAGATTTGCTACAGATCGATATAATGTTGGCTGGTTCCGTTACAAAAACAATTATAAGATAAAAGAAGGGTGTGTTGGTTTTTTAAAATGTGGATCGCTTGAGCCATTGAGTCTTGGTGCTAGCCATCCAGATGTTGGAGATGGAGTGAAGCAAGTCCTTCTAAAAATCAACTCATTAACTGGCTGCATAAATGGCGCAAACATCTCAGTGAAAGCCTGTCCCGGGGGGTTCTACGTCTATAAGTTTTCAGGAATGACTAGACCTGATGTTTATTGTACAGGTAAGTAACGTTATAGCACTTTTTTGTGAGATATGTAGCAAAGTTTCCCAAATTAGTCTAAAAGAGTTTATTTTACTGAGAGGGTGGTAGATAAGTGGTACACTATTACAGCAGAAGTGGCATAGGCTAAACCAGTGATTCTATTTAAACATACATGGGATTGGCACAAAGCTATCCACAATCAAAGATGAGAGCAAGGACTTAGTCTCTTCATCTGTAAAAATGGGGAGACTAGAATTGTTCTTATATGCTTTTCTAAATGATAAATCACTGTTTTGTTTTCAATTATATCAGTAGCTGCCAGGCTTCCCAGACTCTTTTGGGTGCTGTATGCCAAATTGGGATTCTCTTAATACTATAAAAAAAAGTATATGACTTGTCAACACACATATAACCAATTGATGCATTTCCAAACTAAATAACCCTCAAACTAGTATTCTAATTCTAATAAAAAAAACCTTTAGTTAGCTAAAGTATGCTTCAAAAAGTTGGCCAAAAATGTTGAGGCCTTATAAGTAATGAATGGTGTCATTGCTGCAATGAAACTGTATAACCTCTCTTTCCCGTTAACTGTAAAGAAAAGTGAAACCTGTTATTTATAACGATTTTAGCTAACAAAGGTTGCCAAAAAAGCCCATATCATTAATGGACATTTCCAAAGCTGCAACAAAACTACCTTCCTTTCTCCCATTAACTACAAACAAAATAGATGTGCTATTTTAAATAGCGTGCCTTTCATTTGTGGGTAAACAGACATAACAGAATTTTTTTGAACAAACAATCAAGAGAAAAAAAAAACATTAAAATGAGGAAGAATTTGTGCTGCATGGATTGTAATACATTTTCACCTCAATTATATATATATATTTTTTTTTGCAGAAGCACCTCTTAACAGGACTACCACCACCACCCCCACTACTATAAGCACCCCCACTACTATCAGCACTACCTCTACCACCTCTACACCCCCTATCACCACCCCCACTACTATCAGCACTACCTCTATCACCTCTACACCCCCTATCACCACCCCCACTACTATCAGCACTACCTCTACCACCTCTACACCCCCTATCACCACCCCCACTACTATCACCACCCCCACTACTATCAGCACTACATCTACCACCTCTACACCCCCTATCACCACCCCCACTACTATCACCACCCCCACTACTATCAGCACTAGTTCTACCACCTCTACACCCCCTATCACCACCCCCACTACTATCAGTACTACCTCTACACCCCCTATCACCACCCCCACTAGTATCAGCACTACCTCTACCACCTCTACACCCCTCACCTCTACACCCCCTATCACCACCCCCACTACTATCAGCACTACCTCTCCCAACTCTACACCCCCTATCATCACCCCTACTACTCCTAAAATAACAAATGTATCAACATGTAGTAATACTTCACATTCCACTATACCCGTACCAACAATAAAGCCCCTAGAGAACATAACTGTAACTCACGTCAAAAGTCAAAGTACCCTCACAATGACAATGCTAACCCAAACTGTAAATGCAAAAGAGGTGAAGACTCTTGAAATAAACGAGACCACTGTTGTCACTATTGAGACTAAAACAATTACTTCCACGAAAATCCACATAAAAAAAACAAGATCTGTCTCCCCTACATCTATCAAAATCCTTGTTGGAGGTGAGCAGCCTGAATCTTTTACTGACCGCCCAGACACCATGGTGATGAACACTGAAACTACAACTCCTAACTTGGAGACTTTACAGCCAGACGACTACTGTAGCCAACCAGCCCAAACAAAGACCATTACAGAGACATCATCAAATGCTGGAAATACCTGTTCCAAGTTCACTTCTGCTTTAACCACTACCACTATAACAACGACAGAGGAAACAATTGTTTTGGGTCCTAATGGATTTTCCTCTAGTTGCACTCACTACTAACCATTTTTTTCTTCACAGTATGTATTATGATATCTTCCTACATACCAGGTAGAAAGTCTTATAAAGTCTTAGATATCAAATATGAATAAACGCTTCGTATTGCATTACCTGGGTTCACTGGATTTCCCATCTGCTTTTATTTCCAAACACACTGAAATGGTCTGTAAAACTGATATTCAGTGGTTTACCTTACACATGACATGGATTTTGTTAAAAGATTGTTCTGTAAATAAGTTGCGCAGAACAAGGAAAGACAGAATAGCCATTTGTAAATGTAATATCTATCTTGTCATTTCAGACTACCACTGTTTCATATAGCTTCTCCTGCTCCATATTAATCTTGCTGGGTATAAATAAAGGGTAACTTGATGAACTATAGTGTTTTGGTTTCAGCAGAACAAATACTCACGTATGAAGGTTGCGGGGACCGTGCTGAACTCAAAATAATCTACCTGTTACCCCCATAACCAGAAACCCACCAATAAAACACAGAAAAACTTTCTTAGATATAATAACAACTTGCCTAACACAGTACAACTAGCATCACACTCGCCGGCCCCTTCTAATTCCGGTTACCACCAACACAAGAAGAGGGAACTCACCCCCCCTCATGCAATAACATTGACAACTCCCTCTGCTGCCCCCTATCATACTGACCACCAGACGATCTTAAGCTCGTTGACTATACCAGAGGTCAGGGGAGGATTGAGCCCAACTTGCCTTCCTTCACAACAGCACAATAACAGTAATTTACAACAACTCTTTTTATCAGCAAGGACACACCAGCCGCCTACTGTGACAAGGAAAGAAAACTAAAATGTTAACTCAATACTCCTGCAAACAAAAGGAGGGAGGACAGGAGTAAGTGATTGCTGTCCATCTCATAAAAGTGGCACTGACTTAGGTCAATTTGCATACACCAAGCACACAGCACTCATCCACACTTATACAGGTGTCTGTCAGGGTCCGCGGAACAGCCCCCGCTGCAGCAACTCACCGGAATATCCGCTTCTCGCGGGTACCGAATCCAGCGTTGCATCTGGTCCTCTCCTCCTCTGTGGCTGCAGCTAGAGGGCGCGTGCGCGCACCTTTCACGTAAATGTATTGTTCCCGAACAAAGTGCTGGCGGGAACACGCTTCAGTGACGTCATGGGCGGCAAGTTTAAAACCAAGCACTGAGCATTGCTCAGTGCTCGGTTATTGTGTCTTCTATATCTACGTTCATTGTGTCTCCTGTTTGATTCCCGTGTACCAGACCTGGCTTATCCTGACTAACTTCTCTGTGCACCTGACGTCGGCTAGCTTTTGGACTTCGTCTCCCTCCTGTGTATCAAACCTCGGCTCTCCCCACGACACTGATATTTGGTCTTGTCTACTAAACACTGCGCTCCAGCTCCTGTTCCTGCATATTGGACTCCGTTTATCCACTTCTCCCAACTAACCTGATATAATAACTGAGCCTACATGGAGCCCGCTGGGATTACGGACTCTGCCTTATCCCAGCAGATGGTAGCTATGCACCAAGAGCTGCAAACCAGTCAAAATCACCTAAGGCAACAGGTGCATTTACTTCAACTGCAGCAAGGTGCATCCTCTGAAGTAGCCGCATCTCCTCCAGCACCCGCTCCTGAGGGGGCCTCAGCTCCAGAGCCATCGGTTCTCCTTCCAGAAAGATTTTCAGGTGACTGTACTAAGTACCGCTCTTTCATCACTTCTTGCCAGATTCTGTTTAACCTCAAGCCAAGGACTTATACCACTGATTTTGTAAAGATCCACACTGTTATCTCCCTTCTGTTCAGGGAACCTCAAAGTTGGGCGCACAATCTCATCCATAGCTACAGCCCTCTCTTGGATTCTTGGGCCTCTTTCCACCATACATTTGACACACTATATGATGATCCCTTCAGAACTGCCTCTGCTACCTCTACTCTCAGATCCCTCAAACAATGGAAATGGGTGGTGGAGGAGTACATTACTGAATTCAGGTGTCTGGCTCTTGATTCTTCCTGGAATGAGGCAGCACTCCATGACCAATTCCGGTGAGGCTGAACTTCACGGTGAACATGTATGTCAGATACTCGTCAGTTTACGGGCGAATGGACTATATGCTAAATTAGAGAAGTGTGTGTTCGAGAGCCAAAGAATTGAGTTTTTAGGATATATACTAACTCCTACCAGCATCCAGATGGACCCAAAAAAAGTGGACGCTATCCTTCACTGGCCACCTCCCACAGATCGAAAAGGGGTGCAGAGGTTCATAGGCTTCGCTAACTATTATAGGAAGTTCATCAGAGACTTCTCGAAACACGTCCAACCCATCACCGCCCTAACTTCCAACCGTATTAAATTCATCTGGACAAGTTCACCTCTGCACCTATACTCTGGATTCCTGACCCCCAATCTCCATATACCCTCGAAGTAGACGCCTCTGATAAGGCAGTGGGAGCAGTTCTGTCTCAAAGACACGAGAGATAGACAAGCAACTGCATCTGGTAGCCTACTTTTCGCGTACCCTCTCTTCTGCCGAGAGAAATTACCGTGTAGGAGAGTGGGAATTATTAGCTATTAAGCTAGCCCTGGAGGAGTGGAGGCATCTTTTAGAAGCCGCATTACATCCAGTGACTGTGTACACCTACCGCAAAAACCTGGAATACGTAAGGTCGGTGAAGCATCTTCAACCCCGCTTGGCGAGATGGGCATTATTTTTCACTCGGTTCCAGTTTCACATTACTTATCCTCCTGGTTCTCACAATATTAAAGTGGATTCTCTCTTTCGTATGTTCGATGAGACTACTGTAACGCCGTATTGTCACCTTCACACTTCATGGCACTTACTCAACCCCTTTGGGAAACTGTACAGAACCACTCAAAACAAGTCACCGCTGCTGAGACCTCTGGGTTACAGGAACGTCATGGGCTCTACTACCACCATGATCGTATATACATCCCAACGGAGGATCGACTTTCGATCCTACAGGCCCACCATGACTCACCTGTAGCTGGTCATATAGGTATCCATCAGACTATAGACTTGATTCAACGATCCTTCTGGTGGTCAACCTTGAAAGAAGATGTAAAGAAATTCATATATTCTTGTACCACATGCGCTCGGGCCAAAGTGATTCCCCAGCAGCCGTCAGGCTTGTTGCAGCCTCTTCCTACTCCCGCTAAACCATGGATAGACATATCCATGGACTTCATTACAGATCTTCCACCGTCCAATCATCTCACCACGTTACTGGTAGTCGTGGATAGATTCACCAAAATGGCACACTTTATCTCTTATAGCCACCTTCCGTCCGCTGCAGAAACAGCCTCCCTGTTTATTAAGGAGGTATTCCGTCTACATGGCTTACCATAGACCATAGTGTCCGACCGGGGAACCCAGTTTACGTCACGTTATTGGAGGTCTTTCTGCGAGCAGCTCCATATGCAGCGTTTTCTATCCTCTGCGTACCATCCTCAAAGCATTGGTCAGACGGAGCGTACAAATCAAACCCTTAAACAGTACCTTAGATGCTACACCACGTATTTACAGGACGACTGGAGTCAATACTTACCCCTCACGGAATTCAGATACAATAATCACCTTCATCGTTCCATCAAAATGTCCCCCTTTTTTGCTACTTTTGGGTACCATCTGTCTATGCTGCCCGTAGCACCTATCCTCAGCGTGGTTCCTTCAGTCACGGAACATATCAACCAATTATCTAAGACATTCCTACTACTACACAATACCTTAACCAATCCTCAGCTCCGTTACAAAAGGTTCGCAGATTGCCACCGGAGCAGTACTCCAACTTATCAGCCCGGAGACAAGGTCTGGCTCTCCACTAAGCATTTGAGATTGACCTGTCCCACGATGAAACTACGACTACCAGCTTCTATGTCCGTTCATCCGGTGTTCCGTGTATCCCTGGTTAAACCCTGGAACACCAATCCATTCCCCGGTCAGAACCCAGATCCTCTGGTGATCGTCAGCAATACCCCTCGTTACCATCGTAATCGCCTTCAATATCTTATACGCCTGAAAGGATATGATCCTACTGAAGACTCTTGGGAACCTTAACATAGGGTTCATGCACCAGACCTTGTATCATCCTTCCATCATCGTTGTCTGGACCGTCCAAGCCCTCAGAGGCCAGAGGCCTCTCGTTGGGAGGGGTAACTGTCAGGGTCCGTGGAACAGACCCTGCCTCAGCAACTCTCGCGGGTACCGAATCCAGCTTTGCGTCCGGTCCTCTCCTCCTCCGTGGCTGCAGCTAGAGGGCGCGCGCCTTTCACGTAACTTTATTGTTCCCGAACAAAGTGCCGGCGGAAACATGCTTCAGTGACGTCATGGGCGGCAAGTTTAAAACTAAGCACTGAGCATTACTACCTAACCTTCCTACTCTTGATCCAAAAGAAGGCAAAAAATTTAGCTACTTCAAATTCTGCCATCAGGGGAAAAAATTCCTTCTTGACTCCAAAAGGCAATCTGATTTCTCCTAGGATCAAGAAGCTCTAAATATTAATTCTATTTATAGCCCTATACTCGACAACTTAAACAAAAAACTAAGACCTGACAATCGAGCCGAAGCCAATGACGGAGACAGTCTCCCCCCTGCAAATCAGGGACGACAAACCCCCAACAATGGTCGCAAAAACCTCCACACTCCATGTGGCTCTGGATACCAAGTTATGAATCCACCGTGTCACTCGTCCAACCCAAGGGCCCACAAGTCCATCTGACATGGGGTCTCCATTGCTCAAAACTCTGCCCACTGTAAGCGAGAGTATCAACCATTTCTTGTCACCCGGGATATGATTGCCCTACAGGTCACATTCAAACCCAGACAATGCAATACCAAACCACAGGAAGGGAAGAGGCCGTCTTATAATTTTTTTGTACAATTTTGGTGTGTAAATTACTTTTATTAAAAGTGTGTGTGGGGGGTCACCTTCAGTTTTGGCTAAGTGAACCCTGAATTTTCGGTTTGGGCCAGAATTTTCATTTTAGTGCATCCCTATTTTTTATTTTTTTTACTTATCCAGAATCCTGAATTTGTAGTCACAAAACTTTCTAGGCCCAGACATCAGTGAGAGGAAAAGTAAAGGTTTTGTGTCATTTACTTTATTTTTATCTGCATATTTTATTAAAGGCCATATTTTCTCTCAGTGAAAAATGAGTGCGGCCCTCGCACGTATACAATTCTGACGAAGTGGCCCACTGCAGAAAAAACTTGGACACCCCTGGCTTAGGGGCAAATGTCTGTATGTGGATCAGAAATTGCCTAAAAGATAGAATGCAGAGTGTTGTTGTGAATGGATGTTTCTCAGCCTGTACGCAGATATTAAGTGGAGTGCCTCAGGGGTCTGTCCTCGGTCCTCTTCCTTTTCATTTATTTATAAATAATCTCCCAAACTGCATTGAGAGCCATGTCACAGTTTTTGCTGATGACACAAAATTAGGCCGGCTAATTCAGACTACTCTTGATGTTTCTTCTTTGCAGGACTAATTAGACAGAGTTGGGGACTGGACATGCAAGTGGCAGATGAGGTTCAATATAGAGAAATGCAAAGTTATGCATTATGGTAAAAATAATAAAATGCAACCTATTCTTTAAATGGAGTATCCTTGGGGGAAACTACCAATGAGAAGGATTTAGGAAGAACGGTTGACAACAGACTTGACAACAGTGCGCAATGCCAGCCAGCAACTTTGAGGGCTAAGGTTTTGGCATGCATAAAAAGAGGTATTGATTTAAGGGAGGAGGATATTGTCTTGCCTCTTTACAGGTCATTGAATATGGAGTACAATTCTGGGCACCAGTCCTTAAAAAGGACATTATGGAATTAGAAAAAGTGCAAAGGCGGGCTGCAAAATTAATAAGGGGATTGGAGATACTAGTTATGAAGAGAGACTAAAAAAGTTAAAATTATATACGCTTAAAAAACGGGGACATGATAACATTATATAAATATATGCAGGGCCAATATAACGAGCTCTTCAGTGTCCTGTTCATTAACAGAAATTTACAAAGAACAAGAGGTCACCCTCTGAGACCGGAAGAGCGCAGGTTTATAGTCGACAAAGGAAGGGATTCTTTACAGTGAGGACAATAAAGGTATGGAATTCACTGCCAAGGGAGGTGGTGTTATCAAATACACTAAATGCCTTAAAACGGGGTCTGAATATTTTTTAGAAAGGCATGAACATTAATATTTTAGAACTTCTTGATCCAAGGAGAAATCTGATTAAAAATCCAAAAAAAACCAAAAAAAACTTTTCCTCCATTGAGTAACATTTTAATGTCACATCACCCCATACAGGAGAAGTAATTAATATCTACTCCTGAACATTGTGATAATGTTAGGTTATTTTTTTTTTCTCTCTCTCTTTTAGGTACATATTTTCAATTTATAACTTTACAAATAACCCCCGAACTCCATAAAGGGGCCTCCATGGAATGTATACCTTATAACAGTGATAATTCACAATATGAGGCACAGGTTTTTTGGTCCAGGTAGATGGGAAGGACCACATCAGGCCTTCCAACCCTTGGAGTTGGATGGCTCTGGAAATAGGATATATTCTCTCCTTTTTCCTTTTAATGTTTCTTCTTTCTTCAGTCTGAATTTGTTTGTCTTAATATTTTTTCTTTTTTTTTGAGACGGGGGTATAAGCTTTTAATACAAAAAAAGATGGTACGCATTATTTCTTTAAATACCCAAGGATTGAATAGCCCTCAAAAAAAGATCCTCATTACTGAAAATATTAAAGAAAGAAAGAATTGATTTATGTTTCTTACAAAAAACACACTGGCTTCACTCTCGAGATATCCCCATTAAGAGTAAAGAAATCGCTTGTCTCCTCTTTACAACACAAAAAAAAAGTGTTGCTATCATTGTTTCTACTAATATTAAATTTGAAATTTTGTATCAAGATACTGACCCTGAAGCTAGATATCTAATCATTGTTTGTAAAATAGAGGATCAATTACATACTTTAATCAACTTATACACACCAAATATTGGCTCTATTAAATTTATAGAAGATTTATTTAATAAAGCAGAAAAATATATTAAGGGCACCTTCATTATGGCAGGAGACTTCAACGCAATTCCAGACATCAATATGGATAAGATCTTAAGAAGAGGAGTGATGTGCGATCAGAGAATAGAAAGATTGGCTAAAAGCTTGACTAACTTTAACCCAACTCAAAAATAATTCACTCATTTTTCTGCACCTCATGCCTCGTATGCGCGTATAGATTTGCTGATAGGAAACTGCCCTCTATTTAATGATATAAAAAAAATTCTTATTAAGGACATAATTTGGTCAGACCATAATGCGATTATTTGCGAGACTAGCTCTAATTACCCAAAGAAAGTTCCTAGAGATTGGCGTTTAAATAACTTTATTTTGGATCAGCGACAACATATTCAAGCTTGGCAGAAATTAATTATACTCTATTTTCTAGAGAACGATGATAGATCAATATCCCGCTCTACTTTATGGTGTGCTTTCAAAAGCGTTATCCGAGGACACCTTATCAAAATTGCAAAAATAGAAAATAGAAAAAGGGGCCCTGATTTACCTACTCTATACATTAATCTTTACGATCTGATTAAATTGAATCAATTCTCTCCTACTAACTTTAGATCTGTTAAGATCCAGCCAGTAGCGTACCTAGCGGGGGCGGGGGGGGCGGCTTAAAATCACTCAAGGGAGCCGGAGGTCTGTTAAAGACCTCCGATTCTGCTCCCTTGCGATCCGCGCGGCAACTGCTGCTGTGCAGAGGGCACTGTGGGCGCGGCTTCAGTGCCGCCGGGATCTGACAACAAACCCCGGCGGCACTGAAGCCGCGCCCACAGTGCCCTCTGACCCGGAAGAAGACAGAAGAAGAGGAGCGAAGAGGAAGACTGCTGTAAAAAGATAAGACTGCTGTAAGAAGAAAAAAAGTAGAAAAGAAGGTAGGAAATCATTCATTAAGACTGAGTGACAGTGAGAGTGGATTGGTATGTGTGGAATCTGTGGATTGGTATATGTGTGGATTGGTATGTGTGGAATCTGTGGATTGGTATGTGTGGTATGTGTGGAATCTGTGGATTGGTATGTGTGGAATCTGTGGATTGGTATGTGTGGTATGTGTGGAATTTGTGGATTGGTATGTGTGGAATCTGTGGATTGGTAAGTGTTGATTGGTAAATGTGTGAGAGTGATGGGTGTTATGCTGTACCATTTCCAATGTCTTTTTCATTATAATTATGCTCTAAAGTACATCATAACTCCCATCACTCTATACTGTGCTGGTCAGGTTCTATGTGGGCAATGTGGACGCTGGCTTTGGGGTGTGCAATCTGTGATCTATGCCTGTAATTTAGGGTGTTTTATCTATAACTTTAATGCTGAGTTTTTATGTGAATTCCAATTGATCAATACCTGAAAAGCTGGGTTTGTGTGTTAATGTGTTGGTCTATATCTGCTATGCTATGTTTCTATACATTATTTATGTTTACCAGCAAATACAGGATTTGTATGTCTTATTCAGTTGATCAATACCTGGGGTGCTGTTTCCATGTGTTGTTTATTTGATCTATACCTTCAGTGCTGAGTGATTTCCAGTTGATCTATACCTGCAATGCTGGGTTTGTGTGTTCTGTTGATCTATACCTGCAATGCTATGTTTCCATACATTATTTATGTATACCTGTAAATACAGGATATTTATGTCTTATTCAGTTGCACGTGCTGTTTCCATGTGTTGTTTATTTGATCTATACCTGAACTACAGGGAGTAATTAAAAGAGAGTTGTGGTTTAGTGACGTAGGGGACAAATGGACTTTGGGGATGATTACGGGGAGAGGACCTCCCAATGTCACGGTGCAGTCAGAAGAAGGGAAGGCTGTACTGACTCTCTCAGTCTTCCCCTGATCTGCAGTTGAGGGCAGTACAGCATAATCCCTATCACTATACATCGATCTAGACATTTACAATAATGCAGCATAACCCCTACCACTATATACTAAGCCAGACACTGAAGTGGTAGGCCTACACCACATCAATGGCTTTGTATATAGTGATATGGGTTATGCTGCATTATTGTAAATGTCAGGCTCAATGTATAGTGATATGGATTACGCTGCCCCACCGTCAATGTGTGCTCACTATAAAGTGATAGGTGTTATCCTGTATCACCGGCAATGTGGGCCTCAGTATATATTAACAGTTATGTTGTACCACCATCAGCGCGTGCCTCAGTATATAATGGAAACAGTTATGTTGTACTACTGTCAGCGCGTGTCTCAGTATATAATGATAGCAGTTGTGCTGCACAACTGTCAATGTCTGCCTCAGTGTATAATGATAGTTATGTTGTACTACTATAAGTGTCTAGCTCAGTATATAAAGATAGCGGTTATGCTGTACCACCATCAATATCTGGCTCAGTTATAGTGATAGGTGTTATGCTGTTCCACTGTAGTATCTGGCTCAGTGTATAGTGATAGGAGTTATGCTGTTTCACTGTAATGTTTGCCTCAATATATAATGAAATTACTTAAGCTGCACCACCGTCAATGTCTGTCTCAGTATAGAGTGATAGGCATTATGCTGTACCACCGTCACTGCCTGGCTCAGTATATAGTGATAGGTGTCATGCTATACCACAGTCAGTGTCTGGTTCATATGGTATATATAATCATGAGTCGACATGGCAACACCACTATATATGCAAATGCTTAAATAAAAAGAGAACAATGTTATGGTGACTCCTGATTATAATATCAGAATTTTTTTTAGTTTATAGTGTCTTTAGCTGCTTAGCCAGTACTTAATTTGTAATGTTTGTCACTCATTTGTTAGGTCTTCTTAGAAACTTGTTGTGTTTGTTGTTTTTTTGGGGGGGTTATTAAAGAAAGCACTATTATATGTTCAGTAAATGTTATTTAAACATATTTATTTTACTTATAAGTTATTAATTTATTTTTTCAGATTTCTTGTTGTTTACAGTTGACATACAGTTTACAAATTGGTGCAATAAATATTCTTGCCAACATAATTTTGTAGATGTCTTTACATTTGGGGGGGGGTGCCACTTACAGGATCCGCCCCGGGTGCCAAATACTCTAGGTACGCCCCTGGATCCAGCAACTAAAAGGAAGAATAAGAGAGCTGGAATTTGATAAAATTAGTAAAAACCTGGAGAAATTAAAACAACTTTGGTACTTTAAAAATAATAGAGTAGATAAATCATTAACCAATAGGCTTAAGAAAAAACAGGCTAATAACCGTATTTATAAAATTATTGAAAATAATAAGATATGCACCTTTCCAGAAACGATTGGACAGGCTTTCGATAGATATTATATTGCTTTATATAATTTGAATAATATTATTAATTTGGA
This sequence comes from Spea bombifrons, assembly GCF_027358695.1. Classification (NCBI taxonomy): domain Eukaryota; kingdom Metazoa; phylum Chordata; class Amphibia; order Anura; family Pelobatidae; genus Spea; species Spea bombifrons. The sequence goes on along the minus strand of NC_071088.1, from coordinate 62,330,574 downwards.
GCAAATTAAAAAATACCTGGAAACCGTATCAACTCCTAAACTGACAAAAAAACAGCTGACTAGGGCTGCAACTAACGATTATTTTAATAATCGATTAGTTGGCCGATTATTTTGTCGATTAATCGATTAATCGGATAAAAAAATACATTATTTTAAATTGAAGAAAAATTGCAATAAAAAACATACAATTTACACTTTCATCTCTTTATTGCAATGGCCTCTCTCTATTCACCTTCTTATTTTACTGACATAATAATAAAAGCTACAAGAACCCAAACACAGTGCGTCTCAAACTAGGTTTTAATACAAAGTTATTAGCAAATATTAATTCATATGTTAACTATTTTTCATATTTAACCCCTTCGCGACCTTTGCCGGTTCAGGACCGTCATGACATGAAGGTCGTTAAATGACCTTTGACGGTCCTGAACCGTCATAAAATTAAATAAGCTTAGAAAGTGATCAACGATCACTTTCTTCGCTTAAACGATGTCGAGGCATTCAGTTCAAAAATGTGCTAACATTTAAAAATAATTATGCAGTGATGTCACTAGATGAACCATCCAGTACATTGCAAAATGTGTAAAAAAAATATAAAAAAAGTATTCAAAAAATAAAATAAAAAAATAAAGTTTATTATTTTGAGCAAGTGCTAAAATTTCTCAAAAATCTCAACAAAGAGTTAAAATAAAAGCACTTCAAATACCCAAGGGGTGTCTAATATATAAAAAAAATGGCTGATGGGGTAAATTGGAGTGGCCAAGCTCAAAGATAGGGCATAGGTACAGACTGACCAAAATGGAGAAAAAAAGCGCACTTCCCAAATGTGGCATTTTCAATCTCAAACAACCCGACAAACCCATGCATGTCGGGTATCACTGCATTCAGGAGATGTTCCTGAACACATATTGGGGGGTTGTTTGACAGTGACATATACCAGAACCTGTATATCTATAACTAAAGTACAATTTGTGTGAAAAAAAAATAAAAAAAAATACTATTACAAAGTTTGACAAAGTGTAGTTCTATAATTGGTGCATGGAAAGGGTTAAAATAACAGCATTTGGAATACCCTGGGGTGTCTAGTTTTCAAAAATATATGGTTTGAATGGGTTAAATTGAGTTAACCCGCTTCAAAGATATTCCAAAGAGGAGATGGAGGCAGAATGACCAAATGACCACCTGGATTACGCATGCCCCAAAAGTAGCCTTTTACCAGCCAAACAATCTGACAAACCCATGCATGTGGGGTATCGCTGTACTCAGGAGATGTTCCTGAACACATATTGGGGGGTTGTTTTACAGTGACATATATCAGGACCTGTATATCTATAACTAAAGTACAATTTGTGTGAAAAAAAAATAAAAAAAATTACTATTACAAAGTTTGACAAAGTGTAGTTCTATAATTGGTGCATGGAAAGGGTTAAAATAACAGCATTTGGAATACCCTGGGGTGTCTAGTTTTCAAAAATATATGGTTTGAGGGGGTTAAATTGAGTTAACTGGCTTCAAAGATCTTCCAAAGAGGAGATGGAGGCAGACTGACCAGATTTGTTAAAAAAGATTTGGAAATCATAAAACGCTGCTTGTACTTATTGCCCTATAACTTACAAAAAACAGCAAAAAAAATATAAAAACATTGGGTATTTCTAAACTCAGGACAAGTAGTAGAATCTATTTAGCTAGTTTTTTTACTTGCTTTTTTAGGTGAGTAAAAGATTTTTCAAATAAAAGTCATAAAATGTGTTTTTTTCAATTTTTCACCATGTTTTTTTTATTTTTTTTATAGTAAATAAGATGATACGATCAAAATAATGGTATCCGAAGAAAGCCCATCTTGTCCTGAAAAAAACAATATATAACTTATGTGGGTACACTAAATGGGTGAGGAGAAAATTACAGCTGAACACAAGCACCACAAAAGTGTCAAAACAGCTGCGGTCCCACAGGGTACAAAACGAAAAATGAGCCCGGTCCTTAAGGGGTTAATAAAAACTGAGAAAAAAGCCTTGTTTAAATTTTTTTATTTACCAAACTGCCCCCAGTTATGCACATCTGACCCCCAGCTTGCCACTCTGCCCCATATATGCCTTATACCTCTTATATGCCAGATTCCACTGTGCCCCCTGATATGCCACTGTGCCCCTGATATGCCTTATACTCCTTATATGCCAGTGATATGCAACTGAGCCCCCTGATATACCTTTTACCCCCAGATTTGTTTTATGCCCCCCTGATATGCCTAATATCGATATGTCTTATACCCCCTATATGCCACTGAGCCCCCTGATATACCTTTTACCCCCAGATATGTTTATGCCCCCTGATATGCCTAATATCCATATGCCTTATACCCCCTATATGCCCTAAAAATTCATAATACCCCCCATACACCACTATACCTCACCCATACACCACTCTGGCCCCTCCCCCTCTCATACTCCACTCTGCCTCCTCCCCGCCCATACATAACTTTGGCTCCTCCACTCCCATACATCACTTTGGCTCCTCCCCCTCCCATACACCACTCTGGCTCATCCCCCCTCCCATACTCCACTCTGGCTCCTCCCATACTCCACTCTGCCTCCTCCCCTTCCATACATCACGTTGGCTCCTCCCCCTCCCATACATCACTTTGCCTCCTCCCCCTCCCATACTCCACTCTGCCTCCTGTGAACCTCCGTTTCTGACAAGACACCAGGGAGCCGGGTAGAGAGGCAGAGTGGCGTATGAGAGGGGGAGGAGCCAGAGTGGTGTATTGGAGGGTGGCTCCCATACACCCCGCTGACTCCTCCCCCCTCCCATACACCGCTCTGCCTCTCTACCCGGCTCCGTTACTGAAGGCACTTTCACTGCAGCTTCATAGAAGCCACAGTGTAAGTGAAGGGCAGTAACGGAGTCTGTCTGTGCGATGCAGACCCTCACCGGCTGTCAGAGAGGATGATTCTCTGTCAGCCGGTGGGGGTCTGCATCGCACAGACAGACTCCGTTACTGCCCTTCACTTACACTGAGGCTTCTATGAAGCTGCAGGGAAAGTGCCTGTCAGTAAGGGTGCCGGGTAGAGAGGCAGAGTGATGTATGGGAGGGGGGAGGAGGCAGATGGGAGGGGGAGAGAGACGGAAGTGAGAGACCGGCCGACAGTGAGGGGAATCCAGGTCCCCTGCAGCGTAGCGGGGGATCTGGATTCCGGTGTTATAATCCGATCTCTGTTTGAGGTCAGATTATATAAGGAGAGGAGTTTTTCAGAGCATTTGCTCTGAAAAAAACCTCTTTTTATAATCGATAAAAATCGATCCGATTAATCGATAATGAAAATCGTTGACAACGATTTTCATTATCGATTATTAGTGATTTTATCGATTAGTTGTTTCAGCCCTACAGCTGACTCAATTAAACAAACCTATAGAAGAGTCAGAAGTCACAAAAGTAATCCACAATATTAAGAATAATAAAAGTCCAGGACCAGATGGATTTAGTGGTCTCTTTTACAAAAGATTTAATGGAGAGATAATGACATATTTAACAGCACTATTTAATGAATTCATAGATGAAGAGCATGCGCCGGAGGAATTATTACGAGCTAATATCATCCCTATACTTAAACAAAATAAAAAGCCTGAAGATGTCAAAAATTATAGACCCATCTCACTTATTAATGAAGACATGAAAATATTTGCAGGGATATTAGCAGAAAGACTGAAGCAGGTAATCGCACTATTAATACATCCTGACCAAATAGGATTTGTTCCTAATAGAATAACTTATAATAACGTTAGACGTATTATTGACACTATAGAGCTTGGTAATATCGAACGAAGACAGACTGGCTTAATAGCACTAGACGCAGAAAAAGCAGTCGACCGTATTAACTGGAGTTTTATGTTCCAATCTTTTCAAACCTACGGAATGGAGGGCAGTTTCCTATCGACAATTAAAGCATTATAGTCTATTCCTACGGGTAGAATCGTAGGTGAAGATATTAAATCTGACTGGTTCTACATCAATAACGGCACGCGACAGGGTTGTCCTCTGTCCCCAATGCTTTATATATTAACAATAGAGATTCTGGCCATTATAATAAGGAATAATGAAATGATAAAAAGGCACAGTACTGAAACAAGAAGAATTCAAAATCTGTCTATATGCAGACGATATTCTTCTAACAGTGGAACATCCAGAAAGTTTTTTTTTTTTTTTTAAATCGGTATCTGAAGTTTCCTAGACCATCTGGAAATAGTATTAGAAAAATCTACTTCATCTAACTTTTTTTTAATAAATAAATATTTGAAACAAAAAAAAAAAAAGTATTAGGTTATTGCAATTAACCCCTTGACTGCTAACGTCAGCATGGTGCCATCGCTAGCAGTCCCAGTCAGGTGCAAACAACAGCACCATGCAGTCGATAGCACTGCCCTACCTTGATAGAGGTCTGTGGACCTCCATCACCATCTACCCCAGCGATCTGCCCCTCACACTGAAGGGCATCACTGGGGTCACCCGATCCACGCAATGACATCACTGCGCAACTTTATTAACAATTGACAATTGTCAGTTAAAGAAGTATGGGGGCATGCTGCTTAGCAGGCAAAAGGGGGAAATCCAGTAGGCAGTCCAGGTCAAACAGGTAGCAGGCTGGCAAAAGGGTAAATCCAAAAGGCAGTCCGGGTGCTGGCTGGCTGGCTGGCTGGCTGGCTGGCTGGCCAAAAGGTGGCTGGCTGGCAGGCAGGCAGGCAGGCAGGCAGGCAGGCTGGCTGGCTGGCTGGCTGGCTGGCTGGCAGGCAGGCAGGCAAATCCAATAGACAGATCCAGAGTCTGGCATGAACTGTAGCTCCAAAGAACTTAATGAACTCCCCCTTCTGTTACTGGGAGGCAGGGATATAAAGCCTGTTCATTGGGTCAGATGTGAATGGAATAGGCTTCAGGTGAGGGAGGCAGGGTAATAGCATAACCAAACACAGCTGAAAAGAATTACACAGAACATTGATTATATACATAGTCAGATAATACAAACATGGTACATGATGCCACAAAGGACAGGGAACAAGGCAAGGAACACAGGGGATGGAGTGAGGAGCTGAGATCCTCAGGTGTATAAGGGAAAGAGGGCAAAAGTACATAAAATACAGACACAAATAAACAAGACAGCAAGCTGGAAAATTCTGTACCGAAACTTCAGCATTCACTTGGCCGAAACTGAAAATGCCTCCCCCCAACCTTTAAAACATTTTTTTAAAATAACCACACTTTTTTTTAACCCTTTCGCTGCTAAGCCATTTCCCACCCTGGTGCTAAGGCAATTTTGAGCATTTTGCTGCAGCTCACGTTTAAAAGTAAATTTCTTGGAAATAAACTATACAAACCATATATTGTTTTTTTCAGCACACCCAGCAGATTCCAAATATATGTGTATGTCTCATTAGGTTTGCAAAATAAAGCTGAAAATGGGGAAAAAAGTGTATTTTTTTTATTTCTGACTCAATAAAAACTAGTTTGTAATTTTATTTTTCTAAACTCTAATATCAAAACCTGTGTTGCTAAATATTTGTAGTAGGTCTAAAATAAACAGAAATTGAGAACAGTAGACTGTATTTTTCTAATATTTTATAGCTAAAAGTTCAATTTACTAGACTATCACAAAAGACATCTTTAAATTTAATGCATGGCTGCCGTCAATTAAACAGCTCTAGCTGCCTGGGATGTTTCACATTTCAAGAAACTACACCCCTTGGAGCTTCAAATGAGGGGCTACATGTATTTCTAGGACAAAAGTTGAGTGCACAAATAATGATGGAATATGTCGCTTTGGCTAGAAAATATGTTCATTTGTGTCTTGCGCACTCCAGGTTTGTACTAGAAACACATGCAGCCCCTCATTTGATGCACCAAGGGGTGTAGTTTTTGCAAACGTGTACTTTCTGTGCCATAATTTAACTTCCTACGTGATCAGTAATGCCACGTCAAGGCTTCAATCCTAATTACTGACCATTCACACGCCTTTCATATCTCCATTCACTCGCAGAAGCACACATCATACTTTCCATACATTCACTCACAGAAGCACACACCATTCTTTCCCCTTACAATTCCAAATAAATTATGGTAAAGGGAGAAAAAAAAATCACTTTTACAGCAAAAATAAGTTTTGCAGTAAAAATGCAAGGAGCTCCAGGGATGAGATGGTTACTCACCTACCACACAGGCTAAATGGCTGATTTTAATAATATTTGCAGTTCATTTACAGAATACTTAAACTTTTTTTATTTTTTATTTTTTTTTAAGTAAAATTAGTTTATTTTTAGATAATTACATTTGGGGGTCCCAAGCAATTGTGCTCTTTATTAATCTGCCTTTAGAGACCTCCTAATAATTTTTTTACGTTTTTTTACATTTTTACTTTTTTAACTTAATATTTTTTATTCTTCTTTTACAAGCCTTATACTGTTGGAATGGTAAGGCGATTACCTTTCCAACGCATGCCCCATACCTCTTTAACTGACAATTGTCAGTTGTTAATAAAGTTGTCAGATGATGCCATCACGATGCCTGTGAGGATACAGGCCAGATCGCTGGGGCAGAAGGCAGTGGAGGTCCACAGACCTCCACCGAAGTAAGTCACTGCTAAGAACATAGTGGTTACGTCCTTAGCACCTGAAGCCCACTTGTGAGGACGCAACCGTTACGTCCTTAGCAGTGAAAGGGTTAAATGAACAAGACATTGGAAATTGTACAGGCTACAGCATAACACTCATAACTCTCACACACTTACTAATCCACATTTAATAATCCACTCTTACTGGATGTTTTCCTACCTTTCCTCTGTCACTGTCACTTTTCCCGCTACAGCTCCCTTTTCTCCTCCTCCTCTTCGTACTTCCTCCTGGCTCCTCTTATAAAGGCTCCTTCACATGCAGTGATCGCGCTAGGCGGTGGGCGCGGCTTCAGTGTTTTGCGCCTGGATATGACAGCAAATCCTGACGCGCGCGCATCGCAAGGGGGCAGGATCCGAGGTCTGCATTAACAGACCTCCCGCTCTCCCTTGATTGACTTTTAGCCGGTTAGACGGAGTGTCAGGTCCTTGTGGGGATGCGCTGGAGACCAATTGCAGGGTGGCAGGCACAGCAAAAAGCGGAGTAAATAAACAAGCAGAAGTCAGGGCAGGAGAGAGCTGGATAATCCAAAAGACAAGCTGAAGTAAAAAAACCAGAAAGGACTGTAGTTCCAAAAAATGACCACTAGATGGGGATAAGGAACGAATACTCGTTGGAGCTTAATACACAAGCACCTACTACCGTTAGTGCAAGGGTTTTATGCAAAACCCAAACCCACCCCCCAATGTCGGCTGGCCCCACCCTTTTGCCATAGCACTAACGGAGTTCATGCTTAGCTAGGGAACCACCTCCACAACCCCCACCAATGGAGAGCACCCAGTGGATATCCGGACATGCCCCCCTGCCAACCGCACCACGGAAGCACTCGCACCTTGTGGTACGCGAGGTACGCGATGTTGGTGATTCTGCCTAGGACGCGGTGGTGCCAAGCCCCGTCGGGACCCAGAGGACGCGGAGTGGTCCTGGAAGGTAGGGACCCCCTGCGCGACACAGCTGCGGGACTGGGCACCTGACAGACCCTCCACTTACACACGACCTCCGGGCGTGGACAGGGGCGGGTCGATCAGGATGCACTCTGTGATAGGCGCGGACTTTGGCTGGGGCATGGGCGTTGGACAGGGGCTCCCAGGACCCTTCCTCGGGTCCGTATCCCTTCCAGTGGATGAGATATTCTAGACGACCCCGCCGTATACGCGTATCGAGGATGTTCTCCACCTCTTATTCTTTGGACCCGTTCACCAGCAGCAGGGGAGGTGAAGAACACTGTCCCCTGGGATAGAGCGTCGGAACCCATTTGTTAAGGAGTGAAGTATGGAACGTAGAGTGAATCCGCCAGGACTCCGGCAACTGGAGACAAACAGCCACAGGACTAAGCTGGAAGTAGGGAAGCTAAGCAGAGTATATAGCAGAAACATAACACGCAAGGGACAGGGAGACCAAGCAAGAACCATAACCAGACAAGATATACATAATACAGGGCGCAACAGGGAACAAGACAAGGAATACTCAAGATTCGACATGAACGGGACAGGACACCCCTCTATCGGGGATTCAGGACAGGACACCCCTCTACGGGGATACAAGACACCCCTCTACCGGGGATAAAATACAGGACACCCCACTACCGGGAATACAAGACAGGACACCCCACTACCGGGGATACAAGACAGGACACCCCTCTACCGGGATACAAGACAACAAGGCACAGAGCTGACAAGACTGACCAGGCAACACATGACAAGAATACACAGAAACCACAGGACCAAACAGGACTAGCCTAGGACTACAAGATAACAATTGGAGATTCCGTCACATCTTATGGCCATAGTATGCTTAGCCCACCACTACGCCACAGTACTCCAATTTACGGTGGGTCCTAACGCTAAACCCTGCTTACAGAGGTACTAAACAAACCAAACATGAAATCTAAACACACATCAGGGAGACATACCTTTAGACTGCAGACTGAGACAAACATAACGGGTGGGGCACACCTTATAAAGGAAACAAAGCTGAAGCAAAGAGCAGAACTAGAAGCAAGGAATGGAAAATCAGAACAGCGCATAAAGAAATCCGGGAATGGATTGAAGCAAAACAGAGAAACTGAAGCAAGACAGAGATATGCAGCTCTGCGGCCTGGGTAGAATGTGACAGATATGCTGTTTGAGCATTGTAGGTGATTCCAGGATCTGATTGGCCCTCTCAGTTTGCCCGTTGGCCTGTGGGTGGTATGCAGTTGTCAACTGCCGTTTGATCTGCAGTCCTTTGCAAAAAGTGTTCCAGAACGGGGAGGTGAATTGCACACCCCTGTCGGAGAGGGAGGAGCGTGGCAGTCCATATAACTGAAATACTGAACTAATGAACAGTTCTGCTGTTGCGGCTGCTGTGGGAAGACCGGTGGTTGGTATGAAATGGGCCATTTTGGTGAGCCGGTCGACCACCACCATGATGTTGTTATGTTGGTGGGAGTGAGGCAGGTCAACTATGAAGTCCACCGTGACGGCTTCCCATGGCTGATAAAATGGCCAGCAGTTCCCAATCCCCTACGCTGTAGTTAGCCTCAGCCGGGCTGAGACGCCTAGAATAGAACGGGACAGGAAGCAGAAGGGCTTTCTCCCCTTGACACTGGGACAACACAGCCCCAACCGCCGTCTCTGAGGTATCTACCTCAAAGAAGAAGGCTTTTGTGGGATCCAGTAGAATGAAGATGGGAGCATGTGTGAATTGGTACTTGAGGTCCCCAAAGGCCTGCTGGGCTTGTGGGGTACATTTAAAGGGTGCGTCTTTCTTCGTTAGGCAAGTGATGGGTTGCATCAGGTGCAAGAAACCCTTTATGAAGCGTCTGTAGAAGTTGGCGAACCCCACAAAGCGTTGCACTGCCTTTAAGGAGATAGGTTCAGGCCACTGGAGCATAGCAGAGACCTTCTTTTGGTCCATTCTTATATATCCTGGTGACATGGCATGTCACATCACCAGGACATATAAGGTCAGCCTAGGAACTTGACCGTGGTTGTGTCAAAGATGCATTTCTCCAGCCTGGCGTACAAGTGATGCTTTTGGAGGTGGCTCAGAACCAAAGACACATGTTTACGGTGTTCTGCGAGCGAAGAGGGATAGGCCAGGATATCGTCCAAGTACACCACCACAAATGTATCAAGCATGTCACGAAAGACGTCGTTAAGGAAGTGTTGAAAGGTAGCCGGGGCGTTGCACAACCCACAGGGCATCACCCGATACTCAAAAGGCCATTTTCCATTCGTCCCCTTTTCAAATGCATACCAGGTTATAGGCTCCCAAGAGGTCGATCTTGGTGAAGATGCAGGCATTGCGAATCCGGTCCATGAGTTCTGATATCAGGGGAAGAGGTTACTTATTTTTGAAAGTTATCTTATTGAGTTCCCTGTAGTCGACGCATGGTCTGAGGCCACCGTCCTTTTTTCCCCACAAAGAATATCTCTGCACCAGCTGGAAAGGTGGATGGCCAGATGAACCCGTCCTCAATGTATTCCTTCAGGAAGGACAGTTCCGGTTCGGACAGCGGGTATATGTGGCCGTATGGTATAGCTGCGCCTGGAAGGAGGTCGATGGGGCAGTCGTAGGGCCTGCGGGGAGGCAGTTGTTTGGCTTCCTTCTGGTTAAAGACGTCATGGAAGGCAGTATAAGGAGTAGGAATCATAGCCACAGCAGCGGTGCCATAATTGGTCAGGGCTAGGACCGACGAGCGAAGACAGGTGTGTCTGCAGAGGGCCGAGGAAAACGTGACCTGGCCTGTGGACCACCTGATGAGGGGATTGTATTGACGAAGCCAGGGTAGTCCCAGGATCAAAGGGAACAAAAGAGACTGGACCAGGTTGAGGCATATGGTCTCTTCCTGTTTAATGCCTATGATCAGGGTCACTAGTATGGTCTCCTTCATGACCGGGCCAGACTGGATGGGACTACCATCGACAAGATGCACAGTGAGAGTCTGGGTCTTCTTTTGTGTGGGTATCTGTAAAGAGGCAGCTAGGGTGATATCCAAAAAGCAGCCACTGGCGCCAGAGTCAACGATGGCCATTTGGGATGAGGACTTATTGTTCCACTGCAGAGAGACAGGGAGAGACAGATGAGGAGCAGGGCCACCCAGCAGAAGAGGAGTAGGAGCAACTGGTGGCTTACCTCGAGAGGCCACTTCGGGACAGTTGTTCACGATGTGTCCGGGCCCACCGCACTATAGCCACAGATCGGCTCCTCGTCGTCGGTTCTTTTCTGCCTCTGATAAACGCCCTCATGTTAACCCAATTTGCATGGGTTCCTCTGGAGTGGGTTGTCGGTGGACAGCTTAGGATTCGGACTGAGGGTCCTGTGCGTGGTGCGAGTGCAGAGCGTTCACTCCTTCTTTCCTGAAGCCTCCGCTGCGGCACCGATCTGGAGTGTTTGTACTTGTGCCAGGAGGTGGTGCAGCTATTCTTGTACCCCATGTACCGTTGGGGTCAAGGCAGCCAGCTGTTGGGTCAAGGCGTGGATAGCTTTGGCCATCCCTGCGGGCTCCATTTGATGGCTTGTGTATTCTGTCAGGTCCTTGTGGGGATGCGCTGGAGACCAATGGCAGGGTTGCAAGCACAGCAAAATGGTCAGGCAAAAAGCAGAGTCAATAAACAAGAAGAGGTCAGGGCAGGAGAGAGCAGGATAACCCAAAAGACAAGACAAGTCACAAAACCAGAAAGGACTGTAGTTCTGAAAAATGACCACTAGATGGGGCACAGAGAGAGGGAGTTAATACTCGTAGGAGCTTAATCCACAAGCACCTACCACCTGATGTCAGCTGGCCCCGGACATGTGCACCCCCTCCCCTGTTCCCTGTTGACCGCACTCGCACCTCGAGGTACGCGAAGCCAGGGATGCGGCGGTGCCAACCCCTGTCGGGACCCAGAGGACGTGAGGTCGGTCCTGGAAGGTAGGGACCCCCTGCGCGACACGGCTGTGGAACCGGGCTGTCACGTTCTGCCCAGGCTGCGGAGCTGCATATCTGTCCTGCTGTAGTTTCTCTGCTTTGCTTTGATCCATTCCTGGATTTCCTTTTGCTTTGTTCTATTTTCCATTCCTTGCTTCTGCTCCGGCTCTTTGCTTCTGCTCTGCTTCCTTTATTAGGTGTGCCCCACCTGTGTTCTGTTTGTCTCAGTCTGCAGTCTGCAGTCTAAGGTATGTCTCTGTGCTGTGTTTGGTTTACATGTGTGGTTTGTTTTGTATCTTGTCTGCAGGGATTAGCGTTAGGACCCACCGTCATTGGAGTACTTTGGCGTAGTGGTGGGCTAAGCATACTATGGCCATATCATGTGACGGAATCTCCAATAGTTATCTTGTAGTCCTAGGCTAGTTTCTGTATTCATGTTTGTCTGTCTCTTATGTACCTTTGCCCTTCTTCCTTGAATCATCTGAGGATTCCGGTTCCTCTCTCCTCTCCCCATGTCCCAGTTAAGATTTCCTATCCTTGCTTAAAGGAAGAAGCGTCGGAGGGTTCCGGCTCCTCACTCCTTCCCCTGTGTTCCTTGCCTTCTTCCCTGTCCTTTGTTGTGCCCTGTACCATGTATGTCTTGTCAGGTTATGTTTATTCCTTGTCTTGTGCCGGTTTATACTTTACGCTATTCATGTCATGTTTCTAGCCACTTCTCGTGTATATCTCATATCATGTTTCTTGCCTGGTCTCCCTTTCCTCTGCTGTGTTAAGTGTCTGCTACATTAACCCTTTGCTTAGCTTTCATTCTCCCAGCCTGCAGCTTCCTGCACGTGACTCGTGTGATATGCTTCATGCCTGCTCCAGGGTGCCTGCAGGATTCGTTTGTTCTGGACTACATCTGCTGCCATATCAGGACGCTGGTGTTTGGCTGCACTTCCTAGGTGCTCAACGCCTGGGCGAGTGTGGTCACCCTGCAACCAGGCCCTGCCCCAGACTCCACTACTGCATCGTGACTCCTGTGAACAACCATCGGGCGCGCTGGGTCCTTCTAGTCACCAGCTTGGACCCAGTCCGTGACACATGGCCGCAGGTAAACGGCCAGGAGTTCGCGGAGTGGAGTTTGCAGCGTCAGCCCTTCCAGTGGGCCTCCGTACCCGTCAGCCCTTCCAGTGGGCCTCCGTACCCGTCAGCCCTTCCAGTGGGCCTCCGTACCCGTCAGCCCTTCCAGTGGGCCTCCGTACCCGTCAGCCCTTCCAGTGGGCCTCCGTACCCGTCAGCTCTTCCAGTGGGCCTCCGTACCCGTCAGCCCTTCCAGTGGGCCTCCGTACCCGTCAGCCCTTCCAGTGGGCCTCCGTACCCGCTTGCCTGAGCCTGTTCCTGCCTGAGCCTGTGCCTGTTCCTGCCTGAGCCTGTGTCCGTTCCCGTACCCGTGCCTGAGCCTGTACGCATGCATGATCCACTACCTGAGCTTATGCCGGTACCCTTGCATGAACCAGTACATGTGCCTGGCCCGGTGGTACTCCGTTCTCGTCCGCCCTTCCAGTGGGCCTCCGTTCCTGTACCCGTGCCTGAGCCGGTACGCATGCATGACATAGTATCTGAGCTTATGCCTGTACCCATGCTTGATCCAGTACACGTGCCTGGCCCGGTGGTACTCCGTTCTCGTCCGCCCTGAAAGAGGGCTTCTAGCCATGTCGTGTGCCCCGCAAGAGGGCTTCTAGTCGTGTGCCCCGCAAGAGGGCTTCTCCTTGTTCCAGTACCTGCCTTGTTCCAGTACCTGCCTTGTTCCAGTACCTGCCTTGTTCCAGAACCTGCCTTGTTCCAGAACCTGCCTTGTTCCAGAACCTGCCTTGTTCCAGAACCTGCCTTGTTCCAGAACCTGCCTTGTTCCAGAACCTGCCTTGTTCTTGAGTTGCGGCCAGCGCCCCAGTAAGTGGACTCCTAAGTCGAGTACCCTGTAAGTGGGCAACCTGCCGTGTACCCTGAAAGAGGGTTTCCTGAGTTGCGGTCAGCGCCCCACTATGGACTCCCAGGATGAGTGCCTGTTTCCAGGCTACCCTGGTAGAGTACCCTGCAAGTGGGCAACCTGCCGTGTGCCCTGCAAGTGGGCAACCTGTTGTCTGAACCTGAACCTGAGCCTGAACCCGTGCCTGAACCCGTACCTGTCGTGTATGCCCAGCAAGTGGGTTACCTGCCGTGTCTGCCTTGTCAAGTGGCTTATCTGTTTTGCCTTCGTCTGGATCTAAATGTCAGCTAGAGACATCTTCCTCAATCCTGTACAGACATTCTGATTCCTGTTTTTGGAGGAGATTGGTCTACTAGCGGCAGTGCTGGTCATCGAAGGACTCCTACATTTTACAGACTCCGTATGCTGGTTCCTGGTTGATTTGTTTCTTCAGTTCTTCTGTTAGAGAGTGGGCCTTCCTTCTGTTGATGTTTCTGTTCGCGTCCAGAGGCCGCTCTTTCGGAGGGGGATTGTGTCACGTTCTGCCCAGGCTGCGGAGCTGCATATCTGTCCTGCTGTAGTTTCTCTGCTTTGCTTTGATCCATTCCTGGATTTCCTTTTGCTTTGTTCTATTTTCCATTCCTTGCTTCTGCTCTGGCTCTTTGCTTCTGCTCTGCTTCCTTTATTAGGTGTGCCCCACCTGTGTTCTGTTTGTCTCAGTCTGCAGTCTAAGGTATGTCTCTGTGCTGTGTTTGGTTTACATGTGTGGTTTGTTTTGTATCTTGTCTGCAGGGATTAGCGTTAGGACCCACCGTCATTGGAGTACTTTGGCGTAGTGGTGGGCTAAGCATACTATGGCCATATCATGTGACGGAATCTCCAATAGTTATCTTGTAGTCCTAGGCTAGTTTCTGTATTCATGTTTGTCTGTCTCTTATGTACCTTTGCCCTTCTTCCTTGAATCATCTGAGGATTCCGGTTCCTCTCTCCTCTCCCCATGTCCCAGTTAAGATTTCCTATCCTTGCTTAAAGGAAGAAGCGTCGGAGGGTTCCGGCTCCTCACTCCTTCCCCTGTGTTCCTTGCCTTCTTCCCTGTCCTTTGTTGTGCCCTGTACCATGTATGTCTTGTCAGGTTATGTTTATTCCTTGTCTTGTGCCGGTTTATACTTTACGCTATTCATGTCATGTTTCTAGCCACTTCTCGTGTATATCTCATATCATGTTTCTTGCCTGGTCTCCCTTTCCTCTGCTGTGTTAAGTGTCTGCTACATTAACCCTTTGCTTAGCTTTCATTCTCACAGCCTGCAGCTTCCTGCACGTGACTCGTGTGATATGCTTCATGCCTGCTCCAGGGTGCCTGCAGGATTCGTTTGTTCTGGACTACATCTGCTGCCATATCAGGACGCTGGTGTTTGGCTGCACTTCCTAGGTGCTCAACGCCTGGGCGAGTGTGGTCACCCTGCAACCAGGCCCTGCCCCAGACTCCACTACTGCATCGTGACTCCTGTGAACAACCATCGGGCGCGCTGGGTCCTTCTAGTCACCAGCTTGGACCCAGTCCGTGACACGGGCGCCTGACAGGGAGATCCTTGATCTTCGCAACCGAGCCTGCTGCTCTAGCGGCTGACATTAGTGTCCGTCTCTGGAGGGGTGTCAACGTCAGCACCCCCCTGATGAGCGGCACCCAGGGCAGACCACTCCCCCTCGCCCCAATCTAGGCCCCTCTTAGTATTGATTTATGTGATGCCTACCAGCCAACCGCCCTCCTTTGTGTATTTATGCCCCCACCCCGTTTGTATTAGTTAATGTGATGCCCCCATGCCCTTGTGTATTGCCCCTAGCCAGCCTCCCCTTTATATTGATTTATGTGATGCCCAACCACCCTGTTGTCTATTGATGCCCCCACTGCCATGTGAGTTATTCCCAGCCACCTACCCTCCTGTTTATATTGATTTTTGAATGCCAAAACCAAGCCACACACCCTTTTGTACCATTTAATTTTTTAAGATGTCCCAAGGCAATTCTTCCTTCCCCCTCCCCTGAATATGTCAAGAATACACAAGTTAATGGGTCTGATTTTATTTTAAACAGGCTATAATCAGTTATAAATGATATGGTACCCTCATTACTCTTATTATTGTGAATCAATCTCTCACTCAGAAGCGTACTTCTAGAAGAACAATTCTTCCTCAGTCTAGAAATTAAATACATATATAGGAATTTCATCAAAAACATGAGACCCCTTCCACAGATTGGCATAGGAAGGGGCAAAACATATGTCCATCGCAGTCCCATGGTTTTAAAGATAAAAATCAGTCTGAAAAAGAAAAAAATGGACTACCTCAGTGCCACTTCTATGTGGAGTGGGAGAATATAGTAATGTCCATGGTGACCCAGATAACCTTGGCACACCTTTTAAAGATTTATCTGTACATACATAGGGTAAGTAAGGAGTTAAATGCACTTGCCCCAATTCACTTAATGAAAATTATAATTTATCTTGTATTTTACAAGATCAGTAATGTTTCTCATCCTCCATCATTGCTTTCTCCATGCAATCATGCACTTTTCTGCTAGGTTAATAAATGCAATACTACTAGTCCTCATCCCTCATAAATATGGTTGTGTGAAAAAGAAAATACACCCACTTTGAATTCTATGGTTTTACATATCATCTGTTCTTTAGGAGGTCCAAAAATTAGGTTACTACAACCTCAGATGAACAACAATGCATGACATGGTTTACCGTGTCATGATTTATTAAACAAAAATAAAACCAAAGTGGACAAGCATTTTCTAACAGTGTTCCCTGTTAAATAAGCTATCTGGTCACCCTATGTCATTAATATCTTCATCCTGCTGACTCAGAGGCCGCGTTGTACATTTCGTAGATTCTTTCATAAAAATGTGTACGTCAAAGTAAGGATAATTGTTTCAGGGGGTGTTGTGATAACGTAAAAAAAAAAATAGCTTGGTCTCGAAACTTTTCTAATTCCTTCTGTGGAATTTGCTTTAGGGTTTAGCTACTAATGAGTATGGTTCCAGTAAAACAAGTGACAGTATAGATTTGCGAGCCTGTCCCTATTTGGTACTTGAGGTCCCCAAAGGCCTGCTGGGCTTGTGGGGTACATTTAAAGGGTGCGTCTTTCTTCGTTAGGCAAGTGATGGGTTGCATCAGGTGCAAGAAACCCTTTATGAAGCGTCTGTAGAAGTTGGCGAACCCCACAAAGCGTTGCACTGCCTTTAAGGACACTGGAGCATAGCAGAGACCTTCTTTTGGTCCATTCTTATATATCCTGGTGACATGGCATGTCACGTCACCAGGACATATAAGGTCAGCCTAGGAACTTGACCGTGGTTGTGTCAAAGATGCATTTCTCCAGCCTGGCGTACAAGTGATGCTTTTGGAGGTGGCTCAGAACCAAAGACACATGTTTACGGTGTTCTGCGAGCGAAGAGGGATAGGCCAGGATATCGTCCAAGTACACCACCACAAATGTATCCAGCATGTCACGAAAGACGTCGTTAAGGAAGTGTTGAAAGGTAGCCGGGGCGTTGCACAACCCACAGGGCATCACCCTATACTCGAAAGGCCATTTTCCATTCGTCCCCTTTTCAAATGCATACCAGGTTATAGGCTCCCAAGAGGTCGATCTTGGTGAAGATGCAGGCATTGCGAATCCGGTCCATGAGTTCTGATATCAGGGGAAGAGGTTACTTATTTTTGAAAGTTATCTTATTGAGTTCCCTGTAGTCGACGCATGGTCTGAGGCCACCGTCCTTTTTTCCCCACAAAGAATATCTCTGCACCAGCTGGAGAGGTGGATGGCCAGATGAACCCGTCCTCAATGTATTCCTTCAGGAAGGACAGTTCCGGTTCGGACAGCGGGTATATGTGGCCGTATGGTATAGCTGCGCCTGGAAGGAGGTCGATGGGGCAGTCGTAGGGCCTGTGGGGAGGCAGTTGTTTGGCTTCCTTCTGGTTAAAGACATCATGGAAGGCAGTATAAGGAGTAGGAATCATAGCCACAGCAGCGGTGCCATAATCGGTCAGGACTAGGACCGACGAGCGAAGACAGGTGTGTCTGCAGAGGGGCGAGGAAAACGTGACCTGGCCTGTGGACAACCTGATGAGGGGATTGTATTGACGAAGCCAGGGTAGTCCCAGGATCAAAGGGAACAAAAGAGACTGGACCAGGTTGAGGCATATGGTCTCTTCGTGTTTAATGCCTATGATCAGGGTCACTAGTATGGTCTCCTTCATGACCGGGCCAGACTGGATGGGACTACCATCGACAAGATGCACAGTGAGAGGCTGGGTCTTCTTTTGTGTGGGTATCTGTAAAGAGGCAGCTAGGGTGATATCCAAAAGCAGCCACTGGCGCCAGAGTCAACGATGGCCATTTGGGATGAGGACTTATTGTTCCACTGCAGAGAGACAGGGAGAGACAGATGAGGAGCAGGGCCACCCAGCAGAAGAGGAGTAGGAGCAACTGGTGGCTTACCTCGAGAGGCCACTTCGGGACAGTTGTTCACGATGTGTCCGGGCCCACCGCACTATAGACACAGATCGGCTCCTCGTCGTCGGTTCTTTTCTGCCTCTGATAAACGCCCCCATGTTAACCCAATTTGCATGGGTTCCTCTGGAGTGGGTTGTCGGTGGACAGCTTAGGATTCGGACTGAGGGTCCTGCGCGTGGTGCGAGTGCAGAGCGTTCACTCCTTCTTTCCTGAAGCCTCCGCTGCGGCACCGATCTGGAGTGTTTGTACTTGTGCCAGGAGGTGGTGCAGCTATTCTTGTACCCCATGTACCGTTGGGGTCAAGGCAGCCAGCTGTTGGGTCAAGACGTGGATAGCTTTGGCCATCCCTGCGGGCTCCATTTGATGGCTTGTGTATTCTGTCAGGTTCTTGTGGGGATGTGCTGGAGACCAATGGCAGGGTTGCAAGCACAGCAAAATGGTCAGGCAAAAAGCAGAGTCAATAAACAAGAAGAGGTCTGGTCACCCTATGTCATTAATATCGTCATCCTGCTGACTCAGAGGCCGCGTTGTACATTTCGTAGATTCTTTCATAAAAATGTGTACGTCAAAGTAAGGATAATTGTTTCAGGGGGTGTTGTGATAATGTAAAAAAAAAATAGCTTGGTCTCGAAACTTTTCTAATTCCTTCTGTGGAATTTGCTTTAGGGTTTAGCTACTAATGAGTGTGGTTCCAGTAAAACAAGTGACAGTATAGATTTGCGAGCCTGTCCCTATTTCTGACTTAAAAGTTGTGTTGATTGCAGCACAAACCAAAAATAGAAAAACAGTAACAAACCGTGTTTTAAAAAGACGTTGTCACAGCTTCAAAGTGTTGTTTTAAAGGTCAAGGTGCTAGCTGGCTAAATACCTTACTGGCACAAAATAATTCCAATCCTTGCAGAAAGAAGGGAGACAAGTCTCTCATCTCACAGCAAGACAAAAGCAACTATGCTTTCTTATCACCGACAAAAAAACGTAACGTGCTATCACAGTTAACCTTTTGCGTGTTAGAAGGGATACCATTTTCTCCATGAAGGCAGAGACAGTTTTTGAGTTTTGCTATAGTTATATACAAAGGAATCCTGATACACTTATACCATAGAAATCAATATCTATATACAGTATTTGCTCGATTATTAGATGACCCTGATTATAAGTGTAACGAGTTTTTGGGTAGGCCCACCAATATCTCTGTGGTCCTTTACCCCAGCTACCTATTTGTGCTCTGCAGGCCAATCCTGATTCTCCGCTACCTGGGAGTTGGGATACATAACTGTGGCAGTGCCTCCACCCAACGGAGCATCCAGGGTATGGATATGAGCTCCCGCTGGGAACATAGCCGAGTGATTAATAAAACTGACACAGGGCTAACTTAAAATTAACTTTGTATTGCACAGCAAAACACTATGCATAAATGCAACAGAAAACATGAAATATAGTAGAATGAAATATACAGAATATGAAATATACAATACAAGGTTCACCCACCCACAACAATCACTGCGGCCCACCCTAATCTTCGCCCTAGTGGCCGCTGGGTACCTTTAGTTGGTGCACATAACTTAGTTGGGCCCATGAGTAACTTACTCCACAGTATGGGTTGAATTGTATTAGAAACTTCAGTGTGTCAGTGGGACTGGAGATCAAAATCTTTTATTGGTGTGTGGCTAAATTCAGGGTGCCCTGTTGTGGAGACAGGGGGAGAGGTTTTAGGCTTACCACTCCACCACCTGCATTCAGGGCAGTTCAGCCTTTAACCTCTTCACTGCCAACAGCTCTGTATCTCTGTCTGCTGGAAGATTCTGCCAGGGTGCTGCAACTCTCCTCTGAGCATGGATTTCAAGCAGGCCTCTGTTCCTGGGCCTCTTTCACTTTCCTTCTCTCTCAGCAAGAGTCCTTCACCTCTGGCATCCAACTCTCAACTCCCCTCTCCAAACTCCAATGGCCCCTTTTTCACCTCATCCATGTGCTTTGCAGTTCGCCATCTGCTGGTCACTCCATAAGAACTGCAGGGGAGTCAGTGACACTAAAATCCCTTGAGGGGTTACATAAGATTATACCGTATTTGCTCGATTATAAGACAAGGTTTTTTTCAGAGCAAATGCTCTGAAAAATACCCCTCGTCTTATAATCGGGGTCGTCTTCTAATCAGACCTCAAATAGAGGTCTGATTAGGAGACTAAGATCCAGATCCCCCGCACCGCTGCAGGGGACCTGGATCCTCCTGTCGTCGCCCCCCCCCCACACACACACACTTACCGGTGCTTCCGGAGGTGAAGTTGGCAGCGGGGGTTTGTATGCGTCCGTCGCAAATACCTTCCCCGACTGTCAGAGATCAGAGTTCAAGAGTTCCTGATCTCTGACAGCCGGGGAAGGTATTTGCGACGGACGCATACAAACCCCCGCTGCCAACTCCACCTCCTTCCGGCTGCCGCGGAATGAGACGTCAACCCGCTGCCCCGGCAATACAGCAGGAAATTGGAAGCACCGGTAAGTAAGTAAGAGTGTGTGTGTGTGTGTGTGTGTGTGTGTGTGTGTGTGTGTAGGGCATTTCTGGAATGCCTTACACCCCTATATGCCACTCTGGCACTTAGGGGGTTAAAAAGCATATTATGGGGCAGAGTGGCATATAGGGAGGTATAAGGCATTTCAGGAGGCAGAGTGGCGTTAAGGGGGCATTTAATAGTGCACTCTGCCTCCTGAAATGCCTTAAACCTCCCTATATGCCACTCTGCCCCATAATATGCCTTTTAACCCCCTAAATGCCAGAGTGGCATATAGGGGTATAAGGCATTTCTGGAGGCAGAGTGCTCTATATAATGCCTTTTAACTCCCTTAATGCCACTCTGCCTCCTGGAATGCCTTATACCTCCCTATATGCCACTCTGCCCCATAATATGCATTTTAACCCCCTAAATGCCAGAATGGGATATAGGGGTATAAGGCATTTCTGGAGGCAGAGTGGCACATAGGGGGTCAAAAGGCATACCATGGGGCACAGTGGCATATAGAGGGTTAAAAGGCATATCATGGGCCACAGTGCCATATTGGTGTGGCAAGCCTGGGGGCAGATGTGCGTAACTGGGGGACAGGTTGGAAAATACAAGAAATAAAAACAAAAAAAAAATATTTTTCTCAATCATAGCTTTTATTAAAAAAAATAGTTTACATGAATTAACATTTACTGGTAAAACTTTTTTCCTTTAGGGTCGTCTTATATTCAGGCTTTTTCTTTTTTTCCTAAGTTAATATTCAGATTTTGGGGGGTCGTCTTATAATCAGGGTCGTCTTATAATCGAGCAAATACGGTAATTTTAAATATTTAGGAAAAAAGAAAAAGCCTGAATATAAGACTACCCTATAGGAAAAAGGCTTTACTAGTCTAAATCTATTTTTCGTATTTATTAAAAACTGAAAAAAATGAATTTTTTGTTTTTATTTCCTTTTATTTGTCAAACTGCCCCCAGTTGTGCACATCTGCCCCCAGATATGCCTATACCCCCCTATATGCCACTCTGCCTCCCAGATTTGCACTTTAACCCCCTCTTTAGCACTCTGCCACCCAGATATGCCTTATACCCCCTATATGCCACTCTGCCTCCCAGATATGCCTTATACCCCCTATATGCCACTCTGCCTCCCAAATATGCCTTTTAACCCCCTATTTTCCACTCTGCCCCAGATTTGCCTTATACACACCTATATGCCACAATGCCTGCCTGATATGCATTTTAACACCATTTTTTGTCACTCTGTCCCCAGATTTACCATATACACCCCTATATGCCACTCTGCCTCCCCGATATGTCTTTTAACCATCTATATACCACTCTGCCTCCAGAAATCCCTTATACCCCTCTCCCATATCCCACTCTTACCCCCTCTCGACCAGTGCATCCCTAGACTTGCCCCCCATGCTTTAGATTCCCTGCTGTCTAGTGGGGGCAGCCGGTGGAGGACAACCTCCGCTGCTGCTGGCCGGTACTTCTGCCGGGGCTTCTATGACGGAGCACCGGAAGGTCATGTGATGCCGGCGCTCCGTATTAGAAGCCACGGCAGCAGTGGAGGTTTCCAGAGAGGAGGATCCAGGTCCCCTGCAGTGCTGTGGGGATCTTAGTCTTGTAGTCAGACCTCTATTTGAGGTCTGATTATAAGATGACCTTGAATATAAGACGAGCGATATTTTTCAGAGCAATTGCTCTGAAAAATCCTTGCCTTATAATCGAGCAAATACGGTATTTGTTTTCTATTAAGTTTCTATTCTATTTCTATTAAGTTAAGCTATTCAAAGATACCAACTTTATGGCAAACAGTGCCATTATCTAACATGAGGTATTGGAAAACATACAAAAAAAACTATGTAAAACATAATTCCCCCTTAATCCAATCCAAATAGTGGTATGTAACCAAATAAGTAATAGAAACAAAATAGTTTTCTAAAAACATCCCACTCCTGTTTTAAAAAAATGATCTAATAGGTATGGCTGTACATACATGTAGATTTGACAGAAAGCCCAAGAAGAGGCAGGAAACAACTTACTATGGGTAGGGGGTAAGCAATTTGCAGGCAACTTGGAGGTTAATGAATCTGCCAGTTACTTAGTTTTCTCAGCTCACATGCCCTTACCTTTCTTGTAGGTAACTGCATGCAAATGCTAATGCAAGCTGCCTTGTCAAATTAAATTCCACAGTGTTTTTGTTTTCCCCAAAAATAAAGTAGAATTTATCCATCCCAGAATAATTTGTCCTGTATAATACTATTAAAATGACCACTTACCTTAGTAGATGATGGCGATCACCCACCAAACAGCCTGGCATAAGGTTACTGCACCATTGCAGTACGGAGAACTGTTAGTTAAGCTCACTTTAGGGGAGAATGTAGAGGGTTTTAAAAATATGACATACCATGTTACATAGTTTGTAAAATAGTAACATAGTTTTTAAGGTTGAAAAAAGACCTAAGTCCATCAAGTTCAACCCTTCTACCTAACCTTCCTATTCTTGATCCAAAAGAAGGCAAAAAATCCCTAATTAAGCTACTTCAAATTCTGCTATCAGGGGAAAAAAATCCTTCTTGACTCCAAGAGGCAATCTGATTTCTCCTTGGATCAAGAAGCTCTTAAATATTAATGTTATTCTATTTATATCCCTGTATGTCATGCCTGTCATTCTAAGAAAATATCGAGGCCCCTTTTGAAGGTATCTAATGTATTGGATAACATCACCTCCCTTGGAAATGAATTCAATACCTTTATTTTCCTGACTGTAAAGAATCCCTTCCTTTGAGCTCTGAATATTGGCCCAGCATATATTTATATAATGTTATAATATCCCCTCTGAGACGCCGTTTTTCTAGCGTATATAATGTTAACTTTTTTAGTCTCTCTAACTAGTATCACCCAATCCCCTTATTAATTTCGTAGCCCTCCTTTGCACTATTTCTAATTCCATAATGTCCTTTTTGAGGACCGGTGCCAGGAATCGTACCGCATATTCAAGGTGAGGTCTTACCAATGATCTGTAAAGAGGCAAGATAATATCCTCCTTCCTTGAATCGATACCTCTTTTTATGCATGCCAAAACCTTATTGGCCCTCGCAGCTACTTGCTGGCATTGCGCACTGTTGTCAAGTCTGTTGTCAACCGTTATTCCTAAATCCTTCTCATTGGTAGTTTCCCCCAAGGATATTCAATTTAAAGAATAGGTTGCATTTTTATTATTTTTACCATAATGCATAACTTTACATTTCTCTATATTGAACCTCATCTGCCACTTGCACGCCCAGTCCCCAACTCTGTCTAAATCTTCCTGCAAAGAAGAAATATCAAGATTACTCTGAATTACCCGGCCTAATTTTGTGTCATCAGCAAAAACTGTGACATGGCTCTCAATGCAGCTTGGAAGGTCATTTATAAATAAATTAAAAAGAAGAGGACCTAGGACAGACCCCTGAGGCACTCCACTTAATACCTGCGTACAGGCTGAGAAACATCCATTCACAACAACCCTCTGCATTCTATCTTTTAGCCAATTTCTGATCCACATACAGACATTTGCGCCTAAGCCTATTTCTGTTCATTTATAGAGTAGCCTTTTATGCGGAACTGTATCAAATGCCTTAGCAAAGTCCAGCTAAATCACATCTACAGCCACCCCCAGGTCTATATTTTTACTAACTTCTTCATAGAATGCTAATAGGTTGGTTTGACAAGACCTGTTTTTCACAAATCCATGTTGACTTTTAATGATTGGATTATGGCTCAAGATATGATCTTGAATGTATACCTTTAGCAACCCTTCAAATAATTTCCCCACTACCGATGTTAAGCTTACTGGCCTGTAATTGCCCGGTTGAGATTTTGATCCCTTTTTAAATATGGGCACAACATCTGCCTTGCGCCAATCTAATGGAACTATGCCCGAGCCAAAAGAATCCCTAAAGATTAGTAATAATGGTTGGGCCAGAGTTAGACTTAACTCCTTCAGTACCCTTGGGTGTATACCATCCGGTCCAGGAGCCTTGTCTACCTTAACATTATTTAATTGCTTGAGCACTTTTCTTGCGTCAGCCAATCCCCTGTTCAAAGGGGTGTTTCAAAGACCTTGACAAATACTCAATATAAAAACATATGATGTGATGGCAGATAAGAACCATTCAGCCTATCTAGTCTACCAATTTTCCTGATGTAAGCACTCAAACCCTAATCGGTCATTGGTCCAGTCCCTTGGTCAGGAGAGCTGTAATTTGTTAAACCCAATTAAGTATTTTAATGCTTTTACTACATCTCTCTTCTCATGTCTTTCCTGCAAGCTATACATAATAAGATTATGTCTTAGTCTTTCCTAATAAATTTTATCTGCAAACCACTTACTTCTTCAGAATTTTCTCCAATGTGTCCATATCCATCTGGAGATGGGGCCTCTAGAACTAGAACACACTACTCTAGGTGAGGTCTGACCAGAGATCTGTAAAGGGGCAGAACCACCACCTACCTCTTCCTGCTACTAATGTATCTTGCTATAGAATCCAGGACCCTGCTTGCTCTTTCTGGTACTTTATATATATATGCCTGTTTACCTTTAAGCCATCAAAGATAATTACTCTTAAGTCTATCTTTTCCATTGTCACTGACAGAAGAGTACCCCCATGCTATATTGTGCCTCTGGATTTTTACATCCCTTGTGCGCTATTTTACATTCAACATTAAACTGCAGCAGCCACCCTTTCAACCATTCTTTTCATTTACCATTTGACTTGTTCTA
This sequence comes from Spea bombifrons, assembly GCF_027358695.1. Lineage (NCBI taxonomy): Eukaryota > Metazoa > Chordata > Amphibia > Anura > Pelobatidae > Spea > Spea bombifrons. The sequence goes on along the minus strand of NC_071088.1, from coordinate 62,305,298 downwards.
CCTGAAAGGTCTACTCTGTTGTAAACCTTTGGATTATCTGAAAAAAACCCTTACCATTAAGACTTTCTATAATATCACTAATAAAATATTAAAAAGTATGGGTCCCAATACTGATCCCTAAGATATCCTACTAGAAACAAATCCTTCTTCCGAATATTTAACATTAACTATTTCTTCATCTACACTGGCTACGTACTTTATATACTGTATGTATTTTTTCCGGTTAAAAACTAAGATTTTCCACTTTTTTGCACTAAATGATGGATGGTTTAAAGCCCTGGTGCCTATCCCCTCCCAAACACAATCACCCAGTTAGCTCCCTTTGTCTGGACAGCCAATCCGCATTCCCGTTGAGCCTCCCTGGCCGGCTAGGCTCCACCGTAATAACCTGCCATTGTGCCTGGCTACCCTGTTCAGACATACTAAGGCAGTGATGGGCAACCTTTTTGGCGTGGTGTGTCAAAAATCGGCAAAAAATCGAGCATAACTCGATAATTTTGCGCAATTTATAGTTTAAACTACAAAAATGTATAATTGCAATATATAATTGTATTTAATAAACCAAAAACAAATTATTTAACATACCTGCTTAGTAACTACTTACCTTTTAGGAGTCCTGCGGTGGGGGTGCAAGGCCTCTGTCTCCCAGCTCTGCCACTGTATGGAACAGTATAGAGTGATGGGAGTTATGATGTACTTTAGAGCATAATTATATAATGAAAAATACATTGGAAATGGTACAGCATAACACCCATCACTCTCACACACTTACCAATCCGCATTTACCAATCCGCATTTACCAATCCACACGTATACCAATCCACACATATATACCAATCCACACGCATACCAATCCACACATATATACCAATCCACACACATATACTAATCCACACACATACCAATCCACACATACCAATCCACACACATACACCAATCCACACACATACCAATCCACACACATACACCAATCCACACACATACACCAATCCACACACATACACCAATCCACACACACATACCAATCCACACACACATACCAATCCACACATATACCATTCCACACACATACACCAATCCACACACATACCAATCCACACACATACACCAATCCACACACATACACCAATCCACACACATACCAATCCACACACATACCAATCCACACACATACACCAATCCACACACACATACCAATCCACACACACATACCAATCCACACACACATACCAATCCACACACACATACCAATCCACACACACACCAATCCACACATATACCAATCCACACACATACCAATCCACACACATACCAATCCACACACATACACCAATCCACACACACATACCAATCCACACACACATACTAATCCACACATATACCAATCCACACACATACCAATCCACACACATACCAATCCACACACATACCAATCCACACACATACACCAAACCACACACATATACCAATCCACACACATATACCAATCCACACACATACACCAATCCACACACATACCAATCCACACACATACACCAATCCACACACATACACCAATCCACACACATACCAATCCACACACATACACCAATCCACACAAACACACCAATCCACACACACACACACACCAATCCACACACACATACCAATCCACACACACATACCAATCCACACACATACCAATCCACACACATACACCAATCCACACACATACACCAATCCACACACATACCAATCCACACACATACATACCAATCCACACACATACACCAATCCACACACATACCAATCCACACACATACACCAATCCACACACATACACCAATCCACTCTCACTGTATGCTTTCCTACCTTTCGTCTTTTCTCCTTACACCTCCTTTTCTTGCTCTTCGCTCCTCTTCTTCTTCAGTTCTTCTGTCTTCTTCCGAGGGCACGGGGTTCAGAGGGCACGGACAGCGGTGGGCGCGGCTTCAGTGTTGTGCGCCGGGATCTGACAACAAACCCTGGCGCACAACAGCTGCTGCCGCGCGGATCGCAAGGGAGCGGTATCGGAGGTCTTTAACAGACCTCCGGCTCCCTTGAGTGATTTTAAGCAGGGTTCAAGGGAGATCCTTGAACCGGCTTAAAATGACTCAAGGGAGCAGGTGGTCTGTTAAAGACCTCCGATACCGCTCCCTTGCAAGCCTGCTCCTCCAGCGGCGGACATTACTGTCCGTCTCTGGAGGGGTGCCGGCAAGTTGGCACCCCCCTGATGAGCGGCACCCAGTGCGGACCGCCCCCCCCGCTAGGTACGCTACTGCACGTCCCGCCCCCCCCCCGTTCCTCCAGCACAGATTCTTTCATCCTCGGCGGCCGTGCAGGAGCCGAGGATGAATCGCAGGAAATCCTGCGCGTCACCCCAAATGGCTACGATCTGTGCAGGATCTGTGCAGGATCGTCCGTACAAATAGGTTTGAAACTTGCGGAGAGCTCAAACCAAAGCCAGGCATTCTTTTTCAATGGCGGCATAGCTCACCTCCCGGGGAAGTAGTTTGTGACCCTTGTATGCCACTGGGTACTCGTCTCCATCATCTTTGACCTGGTTTAGTACTGCTCCCAACTCAAACATAGAAGAGTCTGTATGGACGACAAAGCGTTTGGATAAGTCCAGGGCAGCTAGTATAGGAGCTTGCACCAAAGCCTGCTTGAGTTGTCTGAAAGCCGGCAGCAGCAGATGCGTTCGCGCCGTGAAGGTACGCGTGTGCGACTCTATTGGTCGCCGGAAGGGGGCTGGTCTGGCATCAACAAATGAATTGCAGAACTGCAGAATGCACCTCATTCGTTGGTGGCAGGCGAGCCCCCTGCCGAAACGACCAATAGAGTTGCACACACGTACCGAGGTGTACTGTACACAATACACATTGCCCGAAACTGAGGGCCAAGTTCCTCCGAGCAGTTGTCTTGTCTGAGACCTAGACAAATGCTCCAAGGAACTTGGCCTCCTTTTTATCATACACAGTCACACATCCATAGATGTTTAATAAAAGAATAGGGATTATTTCACATTGTTAAATCGATTTTGGACCACTTTTAATACATGTCTAACATTTGCTACCTATTTATTATGGCATACTTTGCAACAACCCAACTTTTACTGGACAGGACTGGAAAAAAGCAGGATGTTGGGTGTGTTGGCAGGTATGCGAATGGAAAAATGTTGGACAAGAACTAAAAAATAGCTTAGGGTTAATGTACGGTTATTTTTAAGATTATTAGCAGCGCGCTGTTTTAGTTAAAGATGTATTATGTCTTAATATAATTTAATTTTAATGGGTTTATTTAATTTTATATATTATTATTTACTTTATTATATTTATTTAATGTTGTAGTGCTACCCTACCCAGCAATACCTATGTGCACTTGCATACCTAGTTTAGCTAAATTTGATGGGACAGGAAAAAAGCAGGACTGTCCCTGGAAAAGTTGGGTCTGTTGGCAGGTATGTGGATGGAAAAATGTTATAGGGGGAAGTGTGAGTTATAGCGTTAATGCTAGTGAGTGTAGAAGTGAAGGCCAGGGCAAATAACAGGAGGAAAGGTCCTTGTGATTTGTGAATTGTACGTGTGTGTTATGTGTTATGTCACTGTGTTATGTGTGTTATGTGTGTTATGTGTTATGTCATTGTGTTATATGTGGTATTGTGTGTGTTATGTTTGGTAGGTTGTGTATCAGACGGAAAAAAATGAAATGGAAATGGAAAAGGAAATGGAAAAGGCGAATGAGTGGGCAATTGGCGACCCACTCGGTTGTTTCACCCCAGGGCAAAGCATCCAAACAACTGTCAGTCCTAGACGTTTGGCAGCGGACTTCCAGAGCTCAGACACAAGGCCCTAGCGTAAGCTGGCTACTCCGGCGGAGGTAGCAGACGTTGCCACACCGCAAACAGAAGCAGCCAGGGGGGAGAAACTGCCCTTACCTTTAGGGACATTTTGGGCATGACTCTAGCCAGGAAGCGAATTGGCAAAGAAGAGACGCTGGCACCACCACCACCAGCAGCATTGAAAAATGGAAAAGGCGAATGAGTGGGCAATTGGCGACCCACTCACCTGTTTCAACCCAGGGCAAAGCATCCAAACAACTGTCAGTCCTAGACGTTTGGCAGCGGACTTCCAGAGCTCAGACACTAAGCCCTAGCGTAAGCTGGCTACTCCGGCGGAGGTAGCAGGCGTTGCCACACCGCAAACAGACGCAGCCAGGGGGGAGAAACTACCCTTACCATTAGGGACATTTTGGGCATGACTCTAGCCAGGAAGTGAACTGGCACAGAAGAGACGCTGGCACCACCACCACCAGCAGCATTGAAAAATGGAAAAGGCGAATGAGTGGGCAATTGGCGACCCACTCACCTGTTTCACCCCAGGGCAAAGCATCCACACAACTGTCAGTCCTTGGCGTTTGGCAGCGGACTTCCAGAGCTCAGACACTAGGCCCTAGCGTAAGCTGGCTACTCAGGCGGGGGTAGCAGGCGTTGCCACACCGCAAACAGACACAGCCAGGGGGCAGAAACTGCCCTTACCATTAGGGACATTTTGGGCATGACGCTAGCCAGGAAGCGAACTGGCAAAGAAGAGACGCTGGCACCACCAGCAGCAGCAGCATTGGGAAAGGCGAATGAGTGGGCAATTGGCGACCCACTCACCTGTTTCACCCCAGAGCAAAGCATCCAAACACTGTCAGTCCTTGGCGTTTGGGAGCGGACTTCAAGAGCTCAGACACAAGGCCGTAGCGTAAGCTGGCTACTCCGGCGGAGGTAGCAGGCGTTGCCACACTGCAAACAGACGCAGCCAGGGGGGAGAAACTACCCTTACCATTAGGGACATTTGAGGCATGACACTAGCCAGGAAGGGAACTGGCAGAAAAGAGACGCTGGCACCACCACCAGCAGCAGCAGCATTGGGAAAGGCGAATGAGTGGGCAATTGGCGACCCGCTCACCTGTTTCACCCCAGAGCAAAGCATCCAAACACTGTCAGTCCTAGACGTTTGGGAGCGGACTTCCAGAACTCAGACACAAGGCCCTAGCGTAAGCTGGCTACACCGGCAGAGGTAGCAGGCGTTGCCACACCGCAAACAGACGCAGCCAGGGGGGAGAAACTACCCTTACCATTAGGGACATTTGAGGCATGACACTAGCCAGGAAGCGAACTGGCAGAGAAGAGACGCTGGCACCACCAGCAGCAGCATTGGGAAAGGCGAATGAGTGGGCAATTGACGACCCGCTCACCTGTTTCACCCCAGGGCAAAGCATCAAAGCCTGTCAGTCCTAGACGTTTTGGAGCGGACTTAGGGAACTCAGACACTAGGCCCTAGCGTAAATTGGCTACACCGGTGGAGGTAGCAGACGTTGCCACACCGCAAACACGTGCAACCAGGGGGAGAAACTACCTTGAACATTTTGGACATTTGAGGCATGACACTAGCCAGGAAGCGAACTGGCAGAGAAGAGACGCTGGCACCACCAGCAGCAGCATTGGGAAAGGCGAATGAGTGGGCAATTGACGACCCGCTCACCTGTTTCACCCCAGGGCAAAGCATCCAAACTCTGTCAGTCCTTGGTGTTTGGAAGCGGACTTCCAGAGCTCAGACATAAGGCCCTAGCGTAAGCTGGCTACTCCGGCGGAGGTAGCAGGCGTTGCCACACCGCAAACAGACGCAGCCAGGGAGGAGAAACTACCCTTACCATTAGGGACATTTGAGGCATGACACTAGCCAGGAAGGGAACTGGCAAAGAAGAGACGCTGGCACCACCACCAACAGCAGCAGCATTGGGAAAGCCGAATGAGTAGGCAATTGGCGACCCGCTCCCCTGTTTCACCCCAGAGCAAAGCATCCAAACACTGTCAGTCCTAGACGTTTGGGAGCGGACTTCCAGAGCTCAGACACAAGGCCCTAGCGTAAGCTGGCTACACCGGCGGAGGTAGCAGACGTTGCCACACCACAAACACGTGCAACCAGGGGGAGAAACTACCTTGAACATTAGAGAAAGAAAATTAACTTTCCAAGCTAAGAGCTGGGTAACCCAACTTGGGCAGATTGAATTTAAGAAAGGCAATCTGCTCCATCAGATGAGGTGCCATGCGTGAGCGCTGTGGACTATGTTTCCAGTCATAGAAAACACGCCCTCACTTTGAACAGTGGTTGGCCGACATGAAAGAAGCTGCTGCGCAACCCATGAGAGTGCAGGCCACACACTCTTCTTTTCATCCCAGTAGCTCAGAGGATCAACATTAGGTGCTGAGGGAACTTCACAGAGGTAAAGTTTGACCATTTCAGCAGCACTACTCTCCTTTCTGCTGCTAGCTCTGTCAGATGGTCCAGTTATACTCCCAAGTGCCTCTTCCCAAAACGCAGCTGCTCCACTCAGCTGTGTTGTGATGCTTGTGGCACTGCTGCTGATGCTGCTGCTAGGAGTAGCAGACCACATCATCTCTTCCTCCTCCTGCACCTCTCCCTCCTCGGACAGCATTCCCATTTTACGTTGCCAGTCACGCACCTTGTTGACCAATTGCTCCCGGTAGCTACTGAGAACATTGAATTTCATCGCTAGCTTTCCCTTAATTCTTGGATCACAAAGGCACGCTAGCATCATTTCCATGCGTTTGCGAAGGTGTACTTTTAGCAGATCCTTCAGCTTCCTGACTATGGCTGCTACGTCAGGATGTAGAGTGCCACCTTGAACAGCCTCACGGTTTTCAATGAACACATCCATGTTGCTGCCTAGATGGGAGAACACTGGGATTACCTGGTCCATACTGGCAGTGTTTGAGCTTAAATTTTCAGTGGCATCCCTGAATGGTTTAAGGACTGCCACTAGCTGGGCGATCACTATCCAATCCTCCCTATTCAATGGAGATGTAATCCCAATATTATGCTCTGAGGCAAGATTATGGATTGCCCTCTGCTGCTCCAAAATCCTCTCCAGCATGTCTAACATGGAGTTCCACCGCGTACTGACATCCTGTCTTAGGCAGTGTACGGGAAGACCTGACCTCTCTTGCTCTTCCCTAGCCTTAACACTATGGTGAAAGTGCCCAGCGATCTTTCTGCAGCGGGACAGAACTACTGCTGCTACATTAGTTCCTTCTGACATTGCTGCCTTCACTACAAGATGGATGATGTGGGCTGCACAGCGCACACCAACAATATGACCATCTTGCAGCGCTTTCACCATATTGGCACCTCCGTGAGTTACCACAAAACCAACTTCAACATTGGTGCCTGCCTCTGCTCCCACCCAAAGGCTAAATATTTTCCTCATCGCATGCAGAATATTTTGGGAAGTGTGCTTTTCATCCATCACTTCTGCATGGAGAAGGAATGATCGGTAGCCCGCTGCAGCAGCTTCCTTGGGCACACCGGGTTGCCACCAGTGTGCTGTCAAAGAAAGAAAGACATGCTGCCCACTAGGTACACTCCACAAATCTGTTGTGAAATGAACAGACTGACCAGCAGCCTTGGAAAGCTCCTCTTTCACTGCTGAAACACAGGACCGATACAATGAGGGGACAATGTTCCTGCTGAAAGTGGAACGTGACGGAACTGTATATTGTGGAGCCACAGCCACCATCAATTGTTTGAAAGGCTCCCCTTCAATCATGGAGAAGGATGCCCCTCCAACAGCAATGAACTGACCAATAAGTTGCATTACTTTATTGGCCTGCTGTTTGGACATTGACCTTTTTGATTGGAATGCCACAAATTGTTCCAGGGTGGGCTGGACATGCAGTGCTCCAACCTGCCTTGGTCTCTGGCTGCCAGCACTAGCTGCTGCTGCTGCTATTGGCTCAGAAGCAGCTGTTGGGGTTTTACCACGGCCACCAGCTATGCTGCATCTTTCCCCAATAGCACAGCGTTGTGTTGAGTGCTGAGGTGATGCTTCATGCTAGCACTGGTAAAATGGCCAGACACTTTCCCTCTGCTTATTAGCTTCACTGATGGACTGAGGTGAGCAAAACAAATGAAATAAAATGAAATATTATTAAGAAAAATTGACTTGGTCTCTTGCTGTTGCTAAAACAAAGCACAAACTAAAGAGCTGCAGCACCAGTACTAATAAGATTAGCTGAACTATAAGCTAGTAGTAATTAATTATTAATTTTATTTATAGCTAATTAACTATTAAGCTAGCTAAAATTAATTATATAATTATTAATATTACTGATTTTAGATTAGACACTAGTAGATGTCTTGAATGTCTACAGTACACTCTACACTAGTATACTAACTAACTATAGTATATATAACTGACAAATATATATATAATTTTATAATGTATTCAATTATTAATAATATATTCTATTACATTATTTATAAATTCTATTATTTAATTTATCTAAGCAGGACAGGCAGTAGGCACTAGTGCCAGCCCAGGTCAACTCAACAGCACTTCACAGTTGATGACAGACAAAAGCACTGAAAAAAAATAAATAAAAAAATGATTAAATTAATAAAATTATTATTTCAGTAGGTGTAGAACTGAACACAGTACACTGTGAGAAATGGCAGGCTGAGGCTTACCAGTCTCACACAGAACAGAACAATCTCTCTCTGTAACGCTCGGATGCAGCACAGCAGTGTTGCCAAAGCAGTCACAGCGAAAAATTAATGGATCTCTCAGGCAAGCTCTGGTCTTATAAAGGCGGTTTCAGAATTCAAAAAACAGCAGCACAGGCATTGGACAAGACCCTTAGCGTGACGTCAAAAGAGTGAGCTGATTGGAGAGACGAGGATCAGCTCACTCCTGTTTGAAATTTTGGCGGCTGCCCGGCAAAAACTAAGACGATCACGGAGAATCTTCGATTCTTCGTGGTTGTGAGTCTTCGTCAGTACGGTTTTCTGGTACTGTATTCTGTTCTACGTTCCTTTGGAACAAACAAAAAAACGGCCTCTTCGTGCTCGTTTTCATGTTCGCCCGAAGACGAATGCGCAAGTCTAGTAATAACCCGCAGTGCCTAGACCTGGGTTTTAGTACAGGGTACCGGTGGTCTCTGTCTCCCACACCCTACCTGGTGTCCTAGATATTGGACTTCAGACAGACCAATGTGACACTTGTCTGGCTTGATTGTCAGCTCTGCATTGTGGATTCTGTCTAGCACTGTCCTTGATGCTGGAGATGTCCCCCCCAGGTGGCACTATGGATGGCTATGTCATCCAGATAGGCGCAGGCATACTCCTGCAACCCATCCAGCAGACAGTCTATCATCCGCTGGAAGGTAGTCGGTGCATTCTTCATCCCAAACGGCACGACTTTAAACTGGTACAAGCCTTATGGGGGGATGAACGCAGAATTCAGCCTAGCCGCCGCCGCGTCCAGAGGTATCTGCCAATAGCCCTTACATAAGTCAATAATGGTAAGGAACCTTCCCACTGCAATCCGGTCTAATAGGTCATCTACCCGGGGCATCAGTTACGCGTCAGTCATGGTGCGGTCAATCAGTCGCCTATAGTCAACACAGAATCTGGTGGTGCCATCCTTATTAGGGACGAGAACGACTGGGGAAGCCCAAGGGGCGGACGGAGGGTTCAATGACCCTGAGATCGAGCATCTCCCTGATCTAGGAGATCTAGGGGGCCTCGCACCCTCCGGCCATATAACACCTCGAAGGGGGAGAACCCTGTGGACTCCTGCGGCAAAGGGCCGAAGTATCTGCTTCAGGGTGCCATTAAATCTCTCGCATAACCCATTGGTTTGAGGAGGGTACGGGGAGCTATAAAGGGGCTTAATACTGCACAACTTCCAGAGCTGTTGGGTAACCTCGGTGGTGAACTGTGTCCCTTGATCGGACAGCATCTCCTGCGGAAACCCCACCCTGGAGAATATTTGCAACACCGCCTCCGCTATGGTTTCGGTTTGGATGTTGCTTAATGCCACAGCCTCAGGGTACCGGGTAGCATAGTCCACCACGGTGATTATATATTTATTCCCCGACTGAAGGGTTCTTGCACTATGGGCAGGGGTCGTAATTTAGCTTTCGGGTGATCCCCTCTCTTGCCTACCTGCTGGCAGATCTCACAAGTGCGGCAGTAGTCCCTAATGTCCCTGGAGATACCAGGCCAAAAAAAGTTCTGGGTGATTCTGTTCCTTGTTTTTCTCTGTCCTAAATGTCTGGCCAGGGTAATGACATGTCCTATGCGTAGTATGTCTGCCCTATATTTCTGAGGTATCACTAGCTGTGGCCTGGGCGCTTTCCCTGTCTGTTTCCCCCCCAACCATGGCACTACGAAAGAGTCTGTCCCCTTCCCAATGGAACGGGTAGTTGTCCATCCCCCCAGGCTTACTGTGAGCCTTCTGTGAGTACGCTGCTAGGGAGTCGTCCTGTTGTACTTCCTTACTGAAGTCTGTCGGGGAGTCCCAGGTGAGGGGACAAATACTGTACAAATATTGGTATTGTTATGCATGACACGAATTACAGCTAAAAAAGACAATGCTTACATGGAGTTCACTTTCCAGTGCCTTGACAGCACAAACTTGTTCTACATGAACAGAAATGCAGATCATACTTGTGAGTTATTACTCTCATAAAAGAGCCCTACACAATAATACAAATAATACAAATGTATAATATGAGGCCTACCAAACAGTGTGAGCATGCTGCAAATACAGTGTGCCTCATATTATACATTTGTATTATTTGAGCCTGAGACTAGCTTAGCGCACCGACATTTTTCCTTTTCCCTGTTTGCACATATTTGAGGTTGTTGGCTCCTCATCAGTCTGGTTGCAGCTTGCTGTCCAGGGGTTAATTGGGAGGAGGTTTAATTGCACCTCCCCCAACACATTAATAAGGTTTTGGTAGCAGTATAAACTGCTTTATGTGCCCACTATGTAGGAGGTGAGAGTAGGTTCTCACCCTATTGAGAGTGTGCCTTGATGTGGCGGGTGAGCTTAATTATGCTTTGGCCAATTCATATAACCAAAACCTCTCATTTATATTATGTTTATATATTTGTTGCCAACTTTATTAGGGTGAGAAGCGCAGACAGTATTTTGTTTTTTGTATACAATAATATCTTACTTTGACTGATAAATAGAATGACTTCAAAGAGTATCTCTCACAAATCAATTCTGAAAACAGCAGCTAACTTGAGAAGGCAATAGATTAGCTTTAATGGGGAACTTTTTTTATTACTAGTATAAGATTAAACATACATTTTCAAACTCCAATATATCAAGTTATGGTTTATTATTATTATTCCCTACATTAATGAAACACAATATGGAGGAACATTGTTAAAAAAAACAAATAGCATTTTTAGATACTACCGAGAAGGTTTTGATGCCACTCATTACCCCTGTACAGGCCTCTGACAGTAACAGTGAAAATAATTTATAGGCTCACTCATGCCCTGACTGGCCATCTAGCACACATGGCAAATGCCTGGTGGACTAATTCTTCCTGCTAAGCACCGTATATTTAGCAAATTTTTTGGGCCCAGTAACTCTAGAGCTGGCAGCTAAATTTAGTAGGGTAGTTGTAGTTTCACTATGCCTTATGAAGGACAATCTTCGGTGATCTTGTTTGGTCCTGTATAATACTCCTTATATTGGAGAGATTAATGCGAGAAGAAACATTGTAAAGGTTGACCCATCATAACTTATAATTTAGTAAATTAAACTCCACACCACCTGCAAATTCCTACTTGAGTGTATAAGCCCAAGAAACATGCTATAATATGTTGACTGTAAGAGAGGTATGATATGTCACATTGTTTGGATGCTGCTAGAACCCTCAGGTTATGATCAAAAAGTATTATTTGTAAAATGTCATGTTAGGTATCCCACGCCTTTCTTTGGTACAACCTCCACACAGCGTTATATAAGAACTCTGCTCTTCAAATCATTCATACTTGTATATGGTGAGCAGAGGATTATAAAGGTAAATTAGTTTGGCATGAGCTTTGAAACAAATTATATATGTATGTGGGTGATAAAAAAAATAAGACTGCCAGAAAAGTGGTATCCTGAAAGTATTTTGAAAATGTGTGTATTTTCAGGTATTTGAAGTGGACTACTTATCATTATCGCCCTTGGTTTGGTAAGTTGTTTGGTAAGCTTTGTTCTAGCCTGTTAAAGTTGCACAAATGTAAATTGTATGGAGATTGAAAAAATGAAGTCATGCTAAATAGTTGTGGATCATCGTGTAATGATGTGGACTGCAGAATGTATCGTATCATGACTGTGGAGTGCATCAATTAGGAAAGTGAGAGGGAATGAGGTTTGTAAGTCTTCCGACAGAGACCTTCATAACACAGATCTCTTGCACTACTCCTACCTCAATGCTGTGAAGATGTGATATCATGCCCTGGCATTGTGAAACAAGGACTTTAGTGAAACAAGGACTGCTGAATACTCAGTGAGAATGCATTAATGAATGTGTAAATTTGGGGGCATTTGATGTCCTAATAAAATAGCAATATACAACTTGTACTTATTGCCCTATAACTTGCACACAAAAAACAGTAAAAAAAATATCGATATTAGAATCAATTTAGCAGATTTTTTCATTAGCATTTGTTGATGAGTACATTATTTTTTTTAAATGAAAGTCATAATGCATTGTGTTATAATGCATTATATATATAATGATAAAAATAATGGTATCTAAAGAAAGCCCTTCTTTTCTTGAAAAAAAAAATTGTGTGGGTACAGTACACCAGAAATAAGAAAATAACTGTTAATTAGAAACACAGGAGAACATTTTAATAGCCATTGTCACGAAGGGTACAGCATTTCAAAAACTGTCTAAAGTGCAATAGATAAGAGAAAATAGTTAAGGGACAGAGGGATTATGGAAAGGATTAAGGAAAGGGCAGAGAAAAGATAATAGGGCAGAAGAAGGAAAGAGTTAAAGAGACAGTTTTAGTGTGTGGGTGAAAGTGGAATGGAGGATAAGAATTAAAGGGCAAATACATTTTTGTTAAGAGTCAGAGCAGCGGGAGAAAGCAAAGGACAGGATGAGAAAATATTAAAGAGGGAGAAAATTGAAGAAAGTGAATGTTCAGAGCAAAGCAGAAGGGGGCACAAATAGGACAAAGGGAGAGGTGATTTTGTGGGGAATAGAAGGGAGATGGGATAAAAAAAAGAGTATATCAATAGATACATTTTTACATGATTTACTTTCAAGTATTTGGTAAGAATTTTGTTTTTGAAAGTGTTTCCTTAAATCATTAAACAAAAAATTAACAACTTTGATTTTATTTTTTTCTTTGGCGGGAGGCTTTCCAAATGCTAGTCTTTCACTGAAACATTTCCTAAGCTAGCACGAAAAGGCAAAAAAACCCTGTATTTTCATTATTAAGCTTTTAACATTTAGAAATGGTGCTGTACTAATTTACCAAAGGACCCGAAAGTTTTTCCATTTTTTGATTCCTCTATACTTAGGTTAACCATTAATAGTAAGATCTCATTTTTATTCCAGCCATCATGCAGAATATTCTACTGGGATTATTTTTCCTTGCGATTGGCATTCATCAGTGCCATTCACAAAGTGAGTATGAACATACAGTTTATCACTTTCCTTCATAGAAACATAGGGTATCTATTAGATGCCTAGACATGAGATGATGTCTAGTTAATGTAATATGTGTACTTATTTCTTAAAATACATATAATCTCTGTTTGGCACCATTTTTTGTCTAGCTAACAAAAACATAAATGACAATAATAATAACAACCAAACACAAGTGGTTCAGATTACAGCACTCGCTGCTACCTGTGTCCTCCAAGGACCAGTTTAGAGCAGAAAAATCTGTACTTTTGGCTGGTATAGATGTAAACTACTGACAGGCTATGTATGTGGTATGTGGAAGCATAGTAGCTCAAGGTGTGGTAGGGCTAGAACTCGCACAATAGAATTTTGGGTAGGGTGAGCGGATAATTGGGTATCCAACAAAAATTTTATTTTTTTAGAAGCCAGGAGGGTAGAAATGAACGGGGCAAGGGGAAACGGTTAAAACTAGCATAGTTAATTCTTGACACTTAAAGGGGTCCATTGTATGCACTTTCAATTGTCGTGTTGTGCCTTTTGCAAATGCATGGGAGGTTTTGGTGAAGTCCAGCATATTTAAAAGTATATGTGAAAGCTCTGTTATGTACTTTCAAAGTTCTGGCTTCCTCTGAAAAAAAGAGAAATCTGAAAATCTGATGATTTCATGAAATCAGCATGATTTTAGCTTATCTATTCTGATATCAGATGGCTGTCAAGGAGACAGATCATGCAGGGATCCCAGGCTGTGTGAGGTTGTTTCTTTTGGGGGCTGCATGTCTACCAACCTTTCATGTCATAGGGTGCACCGTTTAGCACAATCTAGGTCTCCATAAATAACAATGTCATTCTATGTATAACTTTTTCCAAGTTCCAAGCTGTGATTACTATTGTCCCCTGAATTTAAATATAGCCAGTCAGAAAGTCAAAAAGTTTGTCCTGGATCCTTGAGCTGAAAAATGTGCCCCAACCCCAGCACTCAATTAGTTAAATTGACTTCATGACTTCACTAAGTAGAGCGGGATGTGACTTTATGGCACAGCTGTAATGATGTTAGCATCACTACATGTGACATCAAATGCACAACAATGTATCATTGCAAGTGCGAGTAGGTAACCAGGTGGTAGACAGGCACAAATAAAATAAACTTACATAATCTGTTTTGCCTTTTATACCCCCTAACTAAATTACTTTCAGAAATAGACTAATATTGTTTTCTGTTACATTTTCTAGGTATTTCCTTATGTAAGTATACATCATTTGTCTACTTGTTTCTTTCTTTTCTGTGAGCAAAGTCATTCAAGATAAGATCTGTACCAAAGACAAGGATAAACTATAGATGAAAATATGGTTTTTGACTTGCTAATAGATATGAAGTAATGGGACATTTTTAATCTTTAGAGATTGGAGAAGGGTAAATATACTGAGCAATTATACTGAAAGCCCTCTTGTAAAACATTATTTATGATGTTAATCTATCTGCCTACAAGAATAACTTAAAAGAAGGATTAAAAGAAAATTCTAAAATTGATTAACCTAAGCCTTGTAGAATGCAAAACAAATACTTGTGCACACATTAACTACATTCTAATATGGATAACTGCCATGTTTATTGACATCAATATCACATTCATCTTCCCCAATCAACTTTACTACCATCATATGGCTGTGTATCATTCTTTTATATAGATGCCAAAACATGTGCCGATTGTAATGGAACCAGAGCCTTGTGTACACAGAATACAAACTATGTTACCTGCTCTTGCAAGCCTGGATTTGTTGGAAATGGCTACAATTGCACACAGCAAGTGTCTTGTACCACTGAAACATGCTGTTTACCAGGTTATGTCTGGGACACTGTAACAAAAGCATGCATTGATGTAAATGAATGCGCAACTCCAACACTGAACAAATGTCTCTCTGGAAACTCGTCTGACTGCATCAATATGGCCGGAATGCACTTGTGCATTAATAACCAAAGCAAACTATGTCCTGTTAACCCCTGTGACAAATATAAAGACTGTATGAAAGTAAATAGTTCAAGCTCTGAGATCAAGTGTGCTGATCCATGTGAAAATTATAGTTGGCTGGATGGATCAAGCAGACTCTACAATATCAGCTCCACTGGAAGGTTTTTAACTGACCGCTACAATTTTGGATGGTTCCGATACTACAATAGTTTGGGGATAAAATATGGATGTGTGGAAGCCTTGAAATGTGGATCACTTGAGCCCTTTAGTTTAAATGGCAGCCACCCCAGTATCGAGGAAGGGGTGAAGTTGGTGCCTCTTAATATTAATTCACTAACAGGCTGCCAAAGTGGATCATCTATCCCAGTGAAGGCTTGCCCTGGAGGATACTATGTCTACAAGTTTTCAGGGAACCTAAAGTATGATGTCTATTGCACAGGTAACAAATGAGACATGTTTAATGTTGAAGATAATGTTGACCATAAAATGTTTAAATAGAAACAAAATTTGATGACCACTTGGCCCATCTAATCTGACAGTTTTTTCTTGTAGTAAAAACTCAAACCCATATTGGTCCTTTGTCTTTGATTTAGGATCCCAAGTATTTTTACTTCCTTTACTGTAATAGTCTCTAGCACTTCTGTTGGGAAACTGTTCCCCTTATCTACTGCTCTTTCAGTAAAACGTCCTTAAATTACATTATCTGATCATTATAGATCCCTATTTATATGTTAAATCTATTTATGTATCTATTTAAATACTGAAATATCCTCTCTCTCCCAATCTTTCAAGCTAGAAATATTGAGATCATTTTCGGATAATTTGCGTTGCATACATTTTTGTATTGAATTCATGGCGTTACAGCATTACACCTTGGTTGATGGTTCTAATCGTTTATGAATCATATTTTCCATTTTTATTTCAGAATTCACTCCTCCCCCTGAGCTGCCAACCACTAAGTCGCCCACTACACAAACCACACCAACCCCTCAGCCATCCACCACTACACAGACCACTAAGCCACAAACCACACAAACCCCTGAGCCGTCCACCACTACACAGACCACTGAGCTACCAACCACATCAACACCTGAGCCATCCACCACTACACAGACCACACACCCATCAACCTCTGAGCCCTCCACCACTACACAGACCACTGAGCCACCAACCACACCAACGCCTGAGCCGTCCACCACTACACAGACCATTGAGTCATCAACCCCTGAGCCATCCACAACTACACAGTCCACTGAGCCACCAACCACACTAACCCCTGAGCCGTATACCACTACACAGACCACTGAGCCACCAACCACACCAACCCCTGAGCCATCCACCACTACACAGATCACTGAGCCACCAACCACACCAACCCCTGAGCCGTCCACCACTACACAGACCACTGAGCTACCAACCACACCAACACCTGAGCCGTCCACCACTACACAGACCACAGACCCATCAACCTCTGAGCCCTCCACCACTACACGGGCTACTGAGCCACCAACCACACCAACGCCTGAGCCGTCCACCACTACACAGTCCACTGAGCCACCAACCCCTGAGCCATCCACCACTACACAGACCACTGAAGCACCAACCACACCAACCCCTGAACTGTCCACCACTACACAGACCACTGAGCCACCAACCACACCAACGCCTGAGCCGTCCACCACTACACAGTCCACTGAGCCACCAACCCCTGAGCCATCCACCACTACACAGACCACTGAAGCACCAACCACACCAACCCCTGAACTGTCCACCACTACACAGACCACTGAGCCACCAACCACACCAACGCCTGAGCCGTCCACCACTACACAGTCCACTGAGCCACCAACCCCTGAGCCATCCACCACTACACAGACCACTGAAGCACCAACCACACCAACCCCTGAACTGTCCACCACTACACAGACCACTGAGCCACCAACCACACCAACACCTGAGCCGTCCACCACTACACAGTCCACTGAGCCACCAACCCCTGAGCCATCCACCACTACACAGACCACTGAAGCACCAACCACACCAACTCCTGAGCCGTCCACCACTACACAGTCCACTGAGCCACCAACCCCTGAGCCATCCACCACTACACAGACCACTGAAGCACCAACCACACCAACCCCTGAACTGTCCACCACTACACAGACCACTGAGCCACCAACCACACCAACGCCTGAGCTGTCCACCACTACACAGTCCACTGAGCCACCAACCCCTGAGCCATCCACCACTACACGGGCCACTGAGCCACCAACCACACCAACCCCTGAGCCATTCACAACTACACAGGCCACTGAGCCATCAACCCCTGAGCCATCCACCATTACACAGACGACCGAGCCGCCTACCACACAGACAACTGAGCTGCCAACCACCACACAAACAGTGACCACTGAGCCATCCACAACTACACAGTCCACTGAGCTACCAACCACACTAACCCCTGAGCCATCCACCACTACACAGACCACTGAGCCACCAACCACACCAACACCTGAGCCGTCCACCACTACACAGACCACAGACCCATCAACCTCTGAGCCCTCCACCACTACACGGGCCACTGAGCCACCAACCACACCAACCCCTGAGCCATTCACAACTACACAGGCCACTGAGCCATCAACCCCTGAGCCATCCACCATTACACAGACGACCGAGCCGCCTACCACACAGACAACTGAGCTGCCAACCACCACACAAACAGTGACCACTCTCAGTTCCACTACAACTACTCCCCCTAAAACAATCAATCTAAAGATATCCATATTCAGTGACTTGGAGCTGGTTAGTCTTCATTACGGGAACCGTACCATTTCACCTGGGAAACCACTAAAGGTGGCTGTAGAAGCGGAAAGTGATGGAGGGAATTACCATGTTTTACTGGTCAATTCTTTCTTTGTCAATAATGATGTTGATATTACTTTAAATGGGTGAGTGACATAGTAAAGTGATAATGGCATAATGTGTTAACAAATCTACAACTATAGTTGTGTACCTGTCAATTGTGTTGATATGAAATAGTCGAAATCAAATATTTTAGGCCAACCCCCAAATGTAGACAGACAATATTTATGAAAATGCTAGTGTATGGCACTATATCACAAACCAAAGGAGGGTCTGGTGTTGGAGAGGGAGTCTGGATACCCTATGGACTGCTTCAGACCAGTGCAGAATGGTAGACATCCAGTACAGAAACAAAGATAGCAATACCTGCAGAATCTGTGCTCATGCCTGGGCTGATGGCACAGGTGCATAGGTGGATCTAAGTGACAAGCAGGCATGGTAAACAAGACTAAAGGACAGGGAGAAAAGCAAGCATAAAACTAAACTAAGATAATAAAAACATGCAGACTTGTCCTAGGACCTGAAACTGATGCAACCATGTGAACATTCAGTTTATCATATGGCCATAAGATATATGTTTGCGACAAAAAAAATCTAAACCAAAACAGGAGAAATAGAGTCGAGGTGCTTACTTTTAGCAGAAAGGATATAAACATAGGGACATGGTAGGCAGGTTTAAAACGAGGAACAGAAAAACTCAAAATAAGGCCCAGAAAAACAAGGAATTGGTTGCGCCTACATACTGCCTGTCCATAATTCTATGCCCAAAACAAGGGAGTGGATAGTGCCAGTAACTCGCTCACATGTCCTGGAAGATTTGGGTGCCAACCGGGAGAGGCGGTGCTTCTCTTGATGTCTCTAGGCGAAACCCGGAGAGTTTGCAGGCATGCACATAGGCCCCAGTGACATGGACACTGGTATCCAGATAAAGACACTTTGTCTAAC
Organism: Spea bombifrons; assembly: GCF_027358695.1. Classification (NCBI taxonomy): domain Eukaryota; kingdom Metazoa; phylum Chordata; class Amphibia; order Anura; family Pelobatidae; genus Spea; species Spea bombifrons. The sequence continues at coordinate 62,285,996 of NC_071088.1, read as the reverse complement.
ATTGGGTCAGTGTATGTATGATCTAATTTTGTTGTGCAAATCAAATCATGTGATTAAGATTAAATTGGTTACATTTAGAGTAGTGCATACATTTTTGCAACATAATTCTATTTCTCATAGTTAAAAAAAATGTAAACTTTTTTCTTTGTATTTAAAATCTCATATTTAAACATGCTTTTTTTAATATTATTCAGGTACCCGGACATCAAAAAGCTGAGTCAAATTTCAGAACACCAGTATGAACATACAGGTGTCTCAATTGGAGTGTACAATGTTTTGTAGAGCAGTGAATCAGATCCCAATAATAATGTAAGTAAAATTGGCTTATAAGCACATAGTGTATACTTATTGAAATGTCAGACTTTTTGTAATTTCTTCATAGAAATAGGGAACTTAAACTTTACTGAAGAGTGATTTAAGAGGACCATTAGACATGTAATAAAAAGTCCATTAAATACGTGTAGCAAATTGACTTTCCTATCTCATTACAGGGTAAATATATTGCTTCAAAAACAAGTAACCTCTAATTTTTTAATGACAGGCTCACTTTCAGTGGAGGATAATGTTAGAAAACTAGATGCATTATATTTCTCTAGATTTCCTAATTGTGTTGATCCTTTTGAAGGACAATTGGTGTCAGAATAAGACATAGAACATTTTAAATTCAGATATACTTCTTAATTAACATTCTTTTATGCTAAACATAAATCCAGCTAACAGTCTTATCTATCAAAATATGTTTTGCTTCAATTTCACTGAACTTTGCCCTGGGCTAAATGGTGCTTGTCTCCAACTGATTATTGCTAACGTACTTGTAGAGCTGTAAAATGGGAAGGCAACGGGTAGACTTTTGTGACACTTTTATACCAAACCTTGTAATACAATTCCCCACTAAAACAGCATAATGGTTGGTTGAAAATGCATTAAACCAGATCTTTTTACACTGTTTTTTGTAGCTGTATTCCATGATCTCTACTTTGTCCAAGTAACAACTCTACATCAACATATCAGTCAACGACCTACCCAACCATGTTAAAAGATGAGCATACATTTTGAAATTTACGCTGCATTATGTAATGAATGTTTTCTCTTGATTACTCTTCTCTATAATCTGGAGCAAATGAATGTACATATTTCATTTTGTAATGTTCTTATCAATAATGCTTACTATGTTTGGGGGAAAATGTGGATGTAACTTGCTTCAAATACAAAACAAAAACAAAATTAATTAACTTTATTTTCTTCTATGTTGCATTGTTTCTATGACTATAATTTTGAATATGAGAGCTTGGGTGATAAATGAATGGAAATGGTTTAAGTGAGATCAAAAATGGGGCGGGCATGGTCAATAGTGGATAGAGCTATAATTCAGCCCCTAACATTTGTCTCTCATACCCCACAAAAAGTACACTGTTGTTGTTATGGTGTAATCAGCCATGCACATTTTTTTTTTTTTTTAACCAAAAATGATATTTTTTAATCCCAAGGGTTTTTGGTACCTTTAGTCCAAGAGCAATTATGCAATTTTTGCCCTATGTCGTTTCTGCTATTATTCCCACCCATGTAACTATATATTGCTTTTTCAAGGAGAGATAGCTCTTTCTTTTGATACCAAAGTTACATGATGATATGAACATTTAGAATGACTCATTTATTAAAAACTAGCAGAAAATGTTTTTTTTTATGTTTTCCCCTCTGAATACTCACAAACTTAGAGAAACTGACAGAAATACCTTCAAAATGTATCAATTGTCCTGATTTTTCGAAATAACTCATTTATATAAAATTTCCCAACAGTTATAGGGAACAATTTATAAGGTGTACATAATGGATTCAAAATTGTTGTACATTTGGTATGATCAAGGACCAGTTGTTCCTTCCACATCTTCATTCTTCTCCAGACTCATAGCACCTTCAACTGCAGTTGAAAACAATTCCTGCATCCAGGCTAGACCTCCACGTGTTCCACCCTGTACCCTGCCCTGAAGGTGCCATAACTCTGCAGCATTATTTGATTTCTGGCAGGCCATTGATGTAAAAATATTGGTTTCTTTATATCTATCCCAGCAACTCAATTTGCTCCAAGGATCTGCTTTAACGATGTTGACATTTGAACAGTTATCTTATTTAACTATTAACTTATTTGGAATTCACTACAAAATTCTGAATCGTATTGTATATTAGACTTGTGCATTTGGATTTGTACAAACTATTTTGAACTGAGTTTGTCAATTCTGTGTGTTCGTACAGATCTATGATATGAGTAGGGTCCCTGATGAAACAAAGGAAAACAAATGTCAAAACCTCCAAAATTCTGCTAAGTTTGTTCATTCATTTGCCTGCTATAGCTGAGGCATCTCTCCCTCTTACACAATTTCTGGGAAGGTTGCCAGTTAATTATAAGATGGGGTCCCACAGGCTTAAGCAAGCTATGTTTAGCATTTTTGGCAGCATTCCTAGAAAATGTGGTTAAGGTTCAAATTGGGGAATGTTAAGCCTTAAGGAGTCAAACACTTTTATGAAATGGAGGACAAACCTGGAAAACTACTCGCCAGGGCTCTCAGGGCCAAGAGATCAACCACGTACATCCCCAAGGTCAGGGACGCGACAGGCACACTACACCATCACACGAGAGACATTGCCCGTTGCTTTTCTGCCTACTATAATAAACTCAATAACTTAAACGAGGGGAAAGATCCTGATGAACCAACACTCATTCGAATGGCAGAATATCTGGACAAACACCTTAAAATTAGGCTAACTGTGGAGGATAGGGCTGGCCTCAACTCACCCATCAGCTTAGAAGAGGTGGAGAGAGCGATTAAATCCCTACCAAAGGGTAAAAGCCCTGGCCCGGATGGCTTCACCCCGCTCTACTATAGCAAATTTATACGAACCCTAGGTCCCCACATGGTGACCCTCTTTAACGCCTTGGCTGCCGGGAAGCCCCTCGACCCCCAAACGAACACTGCTCACATCACGGTCATCGCGAAACCCGGCAAGGACCCTGAACTTTGCGACAATTATCCTCCAGACTCAATCCCCTTCTCCCCAGACTCATTCACAGCGACCAGGCCAGCTTTGTCCCCGGCCGGGAGGCTAGGGACAATACCCTCAAGGTCCTGGACCTGATGGCGCTGGCACAATCTCGTAAGAGCCCTTTTCTTCTGGTATCAATAGATGCTGAGAAGGCCTTCGACAGGGTCTCGTGGGCCTTTCTCTTCCAAGTCTTAGAAAAACTGGCCGCAGGTCCCATGTTCCTGCAATATATACGAGCCCTATACTCCTCACCCTCTGCTTACGTTAGTATCAATGGCACCTTAATCACCTTAGCCAACCTTAGCCAACGGCACTAGACAGGATTGCTCGCTATCTCCCCTACTCTTCCTCCTAACGCTAGAACCCCTGGCCAACGCCATCCGGGCTAACCCCACCATTGCTGGCCTCCCAGTGGCGGGCCTAGAATACAAACTATCTATATATGCCGATGACATGCTTTGCTTAGTCACGAATCCATTAACTTCTCTCTCTCACACATTACCTCCGAGTTGCAACAGTTCCACGACCTGTCCAATACAAAATCAATTTACAAAAATCTGAAATCCTGGGCACACATATTCCCTCCTCCGTCAAAACACAGATACAAACTATCTACCCCTTTCGATGGACGGATACGTGTTTAACTTACCTTGGGGTGCGCATCCCGGCCGATTTGTCTACCCTGGTAGAGGTCAATTTCGCCCCCCTGCTGTAGGTCTTTCAGCCATATATCCTGGTTCGGAAGGGTGAGGGTGCTTAAAATGATTATTCTCCCACACCTTTTATATCTACTACAAACCCTCCCAGTCTACCTGACTCAATCCTTCCTTAAACGGTGGACCAGGACCTTCACAAGGTATGTCTGGTTCAACCGCCCCCCTAGATTGGCCCTCTCTTACCTGATCGGCACTAAGGACCAAGGGTACTGGGTTGCCTCTCATCTACAGAGAGTGGTGGAATGGTCGTCTAGCACTCCCAAACAATGGGTTCACATTGAAAACTCCTTCTTCCCCCAAGACATCGCTGCAATACCATGGCTACCACAGAGACATCGCCAACCCGACATACCTCGACACCCGACCGTCACTCCAACGCTCCGTGTCTTTCACAAGACCCTTGCCAAATACCCCTTCACGCCCTGCCCGGGCCCTCTATCCCCCGTCTCTTCCAACCCTGATTTCCCACCGGGCTTGGTTCAGGCCGACGTAAAGTTTCTACTGCCAGACAGGGAGAAGGTTCTTCGTGTTTCTCACCTCTACACTGGGGACTCTAGCTGCCCCATCTCAGACTTCATACCATCTGCCCCTGTACCCTTTAGGACAACTTTCTTATACCATCAAATTAGACACTTCGTCTCCTCCCTAACCCCCACCTCTGACCTGACCAGACCATTAACGACATTTGAATTTCTTTGTGCAAATTCTTCCAGACACTCACATCTTCTCTCCACATTATATAAACTTCTCTTGACATACCGTACCCCTAAAGAAACGTACTTCCTAAGCCTATAGGAAAGGGACCTGTGCCGTACGTTTGAGTCAGAAGAGTGGGACAAGATGATATCGCTCACCCTTAGGGGGTTACATCTAGTAAATTACAGTCTGCATACAAGCTTCTTACCAGATGGTACAGGGTGCCTGCGGACCTCAACCACTTCCTCCCACAAGTCTCCCCGGTGTGCTGGAGGTGTGGGGCCGACGTGGGTACCTATATGCATCTGTGGTGGAACTGCCCTCTCGTACAACCTCTGTGGGCAGCTGTGACTGCGGTGATACGGGCAATAGGTGACCCTGACTTTCAGGCCTCCCCCGAGACAATGCTTTTACACTCCATCCAGCATGGGCTCCTACAAGAGGTCTCTCACCATCCATCTCATTACCGTGGCCAAGGCCACCATCCCCTGCTTCTGGAGGCAGGCTAAACCTCCTCCAGTCTCCGTGTGGCTCAAGAAAATTAGCTTCATCATGACCTCCAGGGGCCTAGGATATGAGAATGGGCTAAAGTGGTTGCCATGGAGGGAGTTCCTGGCCTCTCCCACTTTTCAGACCATCCTCGGCAGCTTTGTCGACACCCCCCCGACCTTGACGACTGTTGACCAGGCAGTTAGCCTTCACATATTGAATAGTACGCATACATTTTGACACCAATCTCACCAGTCTCGTTAGTCGCACTGACCTAATTTTTCTTCCTTTTTTGGGTGACTCCATCCAGCCATACATTACCGTGCATTGTTATCTTTATTTTTGTTAGTTTTATTTTCTTTGGTTCTTTTTGTTACTCTCGGCAACTCTCCAAGACAGAACTGTTTGCTAATATATCCTGTAATATTGTATCCGTGATACTGATCGCACTGTAACTCCTTATATCATTCGATACCAATTGAAGCATATGCAGTATATTTTGATGTATTTAGTCCCTGCTCGAACTGTCTTCTCCCTGAATGCATATCGCCTGATGTATACTGTCTTATTGCGATGCCTGATGTATCCTGTCCTTTGAACTATGCAATGTTACTTTTTTAATAAATGGAGATTTGAAAAAAAAAATTCTTAAGGAGTCCAATACATTTTACAGATGCTTCTTATTAAGTCTTAGCAAATGCAAACTCTGGTGGAAACAATCAAGGGCAGGATGCAAGAGGTTACATACAGCAAAGGAAAAACATCTTTAAAAAATCTCAAGCGAAACACCAACTTAAAAAAGAGAAATGCAAAGATGAGGAAATTTTGTTTTATATAGCGTCAGGACAAAACAAGTAGTATGTAACATAAAAATTTGACTTACAGAGACAACACGTGAGGAGGGCCCTGCTCAAACAAGCTTACAATCTTTATTACATTAAATTAAAGAAAAAATATTAGAGGTTTTGTGGACCTCAAAATGCTTCTGCTTGGGGGCTCTTCCACTTTTCCACCACTTTGATTTGAAATTCTATTCTGGCTCTCCACTTTAAACAAAAGCTTAAAAAGTTATGTAACATTTTTCTCAGTGAAACATTTTGCTGAAGTTTGCAGACAATGAAGTAGAATGCTATCAAATACCGTATTGGCTCGAATATAGGCCGCACTTTCCCCCCCCCACTTTTAGTCTTTAAAGTGGGGGTGCGGCCTATATTCGGGGTCTAGCGCCCGACGCCCGGGACATGCAGTCAACGGTGCAGGGGACCTGTATCCTACTCTCCGATACGCTCAGACAGCCTCCCCTGCCAGCACTTTCCACGGGGGGTGCCGGCATGGGAGGTTGTCTAAGCGCATCTTGCGGACGGTCACCGGCAGTGGAGGTTGTTTAGCCGCAGCCGGTGACCGTTCGCACAATGCGTTTTACCTCTGCCCCCCCCCAACTTACCAGAGCAGACTCCCGGGTGTCTTGCGGGGCCGGCGGGGGACATCTACGCAAAACGCGTGTCACGTATGCTAGCACCAGAAGGCACTCACCGCAGGAGATCTTCAGAACAGCAAACCAGCAGGTACTCGGGAGGATCACAACCGTGAGGAAGCCGCAGTGAGAGCAGAGAAAGGTGGATACTGAGCTGAAGCAGCAGGTGCAACAAACAGCAGATGATGGGAACACAATGCGGGTAGTCAGAGGAGCCAAGGATCCGGTACACGAAGCAGGTAGTCAGCCGAGCCAGGGGTCAGGTACACTAAGCGAGTAGTCAGACGAGCCAGGGGTCCGGTACACGAAGCGGGTAGTCAGGCGAGCCAGGGGTCAGCTACACGAAGCGGGTAGTCAGGTGAGCCAGGGGTCAGGTACACTAAGCGAGTAGTCAGACGAGCCAGGGGTCGGTAACAAGAATCTCAGGCAGAGGTACAAAATCAGCAGGCAGGAGGGTAGTCAGGATAGCCAAAGGTCAACCAAAGGTAACAGCAAAACTCAAACGCAGACTCAGAGATAAGACCACAACAGGGTACCTGTGGACAGATCTGCAGGGTTTTTGAATCTGGGGCCACTTAAAGCCACACCCCCAACAGAGCGTCAGGGGCGTGCCCTAAGACGTCCCTCTGACTCACGGCTCCAGCCGTGAGAATTGGCTGCGCCCCCAGTGGAGACCGGCGAACCGGTAAGTAAAGCTTTCTGGGGATTCCTAAGGCAGCGAGCAGTCTTTATTCTGATCGCTGCCGAATCCCCAGACCTGCCACCCGGCTTCTTGCACCGGCGATCGGGTTGCAGATCGCCAGTGCAGGGAGATCGGGAACTCCGGACCCCACCGCACTTACGTGCGGACGTCCGCCCGCCGGAGACGGAGCCCGAGCTCTCCAGCTCGGGTCTCCGTGACCTGCGAGCGGATTGCCGCACACGAGACCCCGGGACCGCGACCGGACCGGACCCGGGACCGGACCGGACATTACCCCCTTCTCGAAGGCCGGTCGATGGCCGCACCGTCCCAGGCTTGGTGGGATATTTGAGGTGAAATAATCGAAGTAACGCAGGCAAGTTTCATGGAGGGAACTTTGAGTTTAATATTTCTCGTGGATAACCACACACGATCGTTAGGCATATAGGACGGACCCAACCGACGACGGCGATCAGAATGCCGTTTATATTTGAGGGCTGCTGTGGATAAGGCGTGACGGACTTTGTTCCATACGGAAGGTAATGGTTTGACATACGAATCTACCGCTGGGACCTGGGAATCCTTAAATGAATCGGGCAAAGAGGAGGGATGGTAACCATAATTACAGAAAAACGGAGTAAGTAATGATGATTCATGAATGGTATTATTTCTAGTGAATTCGGCCCAGGGCAAAAGTTGGGTCCAATTGTCTTGATATTCATTTATAAATAAACGTAAAAATTGTTCTAAAGTCTGGTTCGTTCTTTCAGAAATGCCATTGGTCTGGGGGTGATATGCTGAGGAATAGGCTAGTGATATCCCTAATGAGGAACAAAAGGTTTTCCAGAACAACGCCGTAAATTGCACCCCCTATCAGAAACTATTTGCATAGGAATACCATGTAGACGAACCACGTTATCGACAAAAATAGGAACCAAATCGGGAGCCGAAGGTAATTTAGGGAGTGGAACAAAGTGCGCCATTTTAGAAAAACGATCCACTACAACCCATATAACAGTATTCCCTTTGGAGGGAGGGAGGTCAACGATAAAATCCATGGCTAAATGGGTCCAAGGACGAGAGGGAACAGGTAAAGGTAAAAGCAACCCGGAAGGCTTAGAATGAGATGCTTTAGCTGTGGCACATGGGTGACAAGAAGCAACATAATCGACACAATCCAACTTTATCTCAGGCCACCAAAACTGTCTTCCTATAATTTCCAGCGTACGCCGAGCACTAGGGTGACCTGCCGGGAGAGCCGAATGTGCCCAGGATAAAACCTTAAGTCGTTCTGAAGCCGGAACAAACAAAGAACCTATAGGCCATTTACTATGAACGGGTACCTTGGTTTGCGCTTTCAGAATACGTGCATACATTGGCGAATACACATGAGTAGAAACTGACGCAATAATCTGAGACGGGGAGATAATAGGTTCAGGTTCAGACGTATTGTCAGAATCGGACGCGAACTGTCTAGACAAGGCATCGGCCTTAATATTCTTAGACCCGGGACGGTAGGAAATGAGAAAATTGAATCTAGAGAGGAACAACGACCATCTAGCTTGTCTGGGATTAAGTCGTTTGGTGTGACTGAGGTATTCTAGATTTTTATGATCCGTCAAGATAATGACGGTATTCCTTGCCCCTTCTAAAAGATGCCTCCATTCTTGGAGTGCTAAAACGATACCCAGAAGCTCACGGTTGCCCACATCATAGTTCATCTCCGCAGGAGAAAATTTCTTCGAAAAATAAGCACACGGATGAAGTTTTGCATTAAAGTCTTTCCTTTGAGAAAGCACAGCCCCCACCCCAATCTCAGAGGCATCCAATTCCACGACAAAAGGCTTAGTGACATCAGGATGTCGTAACACTGGAGCAGATGCGAAAGCTTTTTTAAGGAGGGTAAAAGCACTAATGGATTCAGCAGACCAGTTTTTACAGTCGGCTCCCTTCTTCGTCATGGCGGTCAGGGGGTGTACAATTTTAGAGAAATCTTTAATGAACTTCCTATAATAATTAGAAAACCCTAGAAATCTTTTCAGGGGACGTAAAGCTTGAGGTTGAGGCCAATCGGAGATGGCAGACAACTTGTTGGGATCCATCTCAAATCCTGCTGCAGAAATTATGAATCCCAGAAACGGAACACTGGCAGCTTCAAACAAACATTTTTCGAGTTTAGCGTACAGTCTGTTATGACGAAGGCGCTGTAGAAGAACCCGAACATGGGTACGGTGCGATTGAAGATCCGGCGAGTGAATCAGGATGTCATCCAGGTAGACAATGACAAATTGGAGAGAAATATCACGAAATATATCATTGATAAATTCTTGGAACACAGCCGGAGCGTTACAGAGTCCGAAGGGCATGACCCTATACTCGTAGTGCCCCATTCTAGTATCGAAGGCAGTTTTCCACTCGTCACCTTCTCGTATACGTATTAAGTTATATGCCCCACGAAGGTCTAGTTTCGTAAAAACAGTAGAGCCACGTAAGCGGTCAAAAAGTTCCGGAATGAGGGGAAGCGGATATTTGTTTTTAATAGTTATACGATTCAGACCTCTATAGTCAATGCATGGTCGTAATCCTCCATCTTTTTAGTAATGAAAAAAAAACCTGCTCCGGCGGGGAGGTAGATTTACGTATGAATCCCCTATTCAAATTGTCCTTAATATATTCCTCTAATGCCTGTGACTCAGGTAAAGACAAGGCATAGGTACGACCCCGTGGGGGCATAGTGCCCGGCAGCAATTCAATAGGACAATCATACAGTCTGTGAGGAGGCAACACTTCGGCCTGTTTTTTATCGAATAAATCCTGGTAATCCTGATAAGCCCAAGGCACTGCTGTAGCTGATATAGAACGAATGGAGGTTGTCTTGGAAACAGGTAGAACATTTCTGGTCCCATCCCAGGATATCCCCAGAACACCAATTAATTGAGGGATTGTGAAGCCGAAGCCAGGGAAGGCCTAAAATAACCGGACATGCAGGAGACGAAATAACACGAAACGATATGGTTTCTTGATGAAATAATCCCACGGAGAGCAGTATGGTAGAAGTTTGTTGTGTAATGAACGAAGGTTGTAACAGACGACCATCAATGGCAGAAATGGCGATAGGTGGAAATACATTGACAAGGGGAATCTTATGAAAGAGAGCAAAATTATTATCAATAAAGGAGCCAGCAGCTCCAGAGTCTATCATAGCTGATGAAGAAATTTTCTTCCCACCCCATTCCAGAGACACAGGAACATGAAAACAATCTTTAAATTTAGGGGCTGAAATATGCTCAGCCAGACAAGGCCCCTTTACTTGGACTGGGCACGGTAGTTTCCCGGCTTGTTGGGGCAGGTTCGAACAAAATGACCTTTCTTGCCACAATATAGACATAACCCTTCTGCCCAACGACGATTCTTTTCCGTATAAGACAATTTAGTAGCTCCCAGTTGCATCGGCTCTTCTGGAGGTAAAACAGGTGACGAAGGTCTGGGGGGTGGGCTGGAGGGTAGCTGATGACAGGATCTGTATTCAAATCTTTTAGCTCTTTGCGATTGTCTCTCACGAATACGACTATCCAATTTCAGAGCCAAAGAAACAAAATCTTCTAGATCATCAGGTAAATCTCTAGTAGACAGTTCATCCTTAAGACGCTCAGATAGCCCGTCATAAAAAGCTGCAATTAAAGCCTCATCCGACCAATTCACCTCTGCTGCTAAAGTCTTGAATTCAATTGCGTATTCAGCTACAGAGTGGGAGCCTTGAGAAGAGTGAAGCAACGACAACGAAGCTGTGGCTGCTTTTCCAGGAACATCAAAGGTTCTACAAAATGCAGAGATGAACGATGCACTGTTATGAACTTTAGGAGAGTAATTCTCCCATAATGGCGAAGCCCAGGCCAAGGCTTTACCCGACAACAATGAAATGATATAGCCCACTTTCGCTTTTTCAGAGGCAAACATATGAGGGGTGAGTTCAAACTGAATCGAACATTGATTTAAGAATCCACGGCATGATCCGCTGAGTGCCGGCACCGGAATTTGTATACGCGGATTGAGTGGCAGCATATCTCCGGGGGGGGGAGGTGGACAGTGGCAGCATATCTCGGGGGGGGAGGACAGTGGCAGCATATCTCGGGGGGGAGGAGGAGGAGGACAGTGGCAGCATATCTCGGGGGGGCAGTGGCAGCATATCTGGGGGGGGAGACAGAGTGGCAGCATGTTTTTTTGGTGCTTTTTTAAAGAAAAAAACGTTTTCTTTAAAAAAGCACCAAACTTTTAGGGTGCGGCCTGTGATGGTAGCCGTCTGAGACTTGTGGGCATACAAGGATTAATGTGTATTTTGTATTTTCAAACTGATGTTCCTTCTTTGTATAATCCCTTTATGTTTATTGGTGCTGTTTCCTTTCTGTACTGCCATTATCTGGAGCTGATGTTATTAACCCTTTGTTGTGGTGTGAACTATTGTATCCCAGGATGTATTTCATGTGTTTAAAAGTTCCTGCCTTGTATAATCCTGTTATGTTTATTGGTGCTGCTTCCTGTCTGCACTGCCATTATCTTGAGGTGATGGTATTGATCCTTTGTTGTGGCGTGAACTATTGTATTGTATTAATGAAATGCCTGAGTTAATCTCCTTATGTTAACTTTCCTTTTATATACAAAGTACTTTGTTTCCAGTGTTTTACCCACCCCTTGTTTTCCTATAGAACCTTGTATGCCTTGCAATAAACAGAGAAGTCTTCCCCAAGAGTTTGGTGTGCGTCCATTTCTTGGGAGGGTTGCGGCAGAGTCTTCGGATCTGTCAGCATTGAGCTTAACACTTGGCAGCCTCTGTAAGGGCTGTACTTGGAGGCAGAGGGATCAATACATGCCTCCCTATCCAGTGGCTAAAGGACTCGATGCCTACCCCAGCTCAGGTCAAACCTGCTACCGTCTACTGACCCTTCAACCTCGCACCAAAAGTTTCCCCTACTGAGACCAGCATCCTGGGGGAGATACAGTCACCGACTTGACCCCGGTCTCAGCAACACTCCTTTCTGGACGATACATCCTGGGGGAGAGGCTGCTCCAGGTATCCGTATCGTCACATTTGGAGGCAAGCGGTGGGATGTACCTACTCTACCTTGGTCAGCACTAATACCAATGGACTATGAACTGCTGACTGGTCCCACTCTTCGTGAACTAGTGACTGCCCGAGGAGGTGATCCTGGCCAGCAGCGAAAAGCTGCATTAATCCAAACCCTGCACAACATGGATGGGGAACAACACAACATGGCTACCCCACAGACAGAGTTTGATCTCCAGATGAGGGAGGTTCTTGCTCTCTATGATAGGCCTGTCACCTTGGAGGAAAAGTTGGCACTGCGGGATAAAATTCGTTTGGAACTTCGAGAGGAGCAGCAGAGCTGCAGCCAGCGTACACAAGGGGAGTCTGACTCCCATGGATTACAAATTGATTTAAGGGTGACTCGGCAATCCTTCCTACCCTTTGATGAAACTAAAGAGGATATTGACGCCTTTCTACAGGGCTTCGAAAAGCAGTGCCAGGTCTATCGGATCAGAGAGGCTGATTGGGTTCCCCTGCTGCAAGGTAACCTTACGGGTCGTGCTAGAGCTGCCTTTCTGGCTCTACAAGGTGAGGGGGCCCTCCATTATGCAGCAGTAAAAAGAGCTATTTGGACCGATATGCCTTAAACGCCAATACGTATCGACGGCAATTCCGAAATGATAGACTGAAAGATTCAGAAACCCATAGTGAATGGGCCAGTCGCATAAACAGGTCCTATGAGCAGTGGCTCCTAATGGCAGATATCCAGGACTTTGATAAACTAAAACAGCTGATGTAAATGGAGCAATTCTTTTGGCACTGCCACGAGGACATTCGGAACTGGGTAAGGGATAGGAAACCTCTTACCCTCAGTGATGTTGCCCGGCTGGCAGACGAGTATGTGGCAAATCGAGATATTGATATGCAGGTTCGCCATCATAACCCACTAACAGAGCCACTGACCAGACAGCCTTGGGCCAGAGCGCCAGCTGGCAACACCAGACCTAAGACAGAGAACACACCATCTTTTCCCACCCGAACCACATCCTTTACTCCTCGGCAGTCCTCCCCCGGAAAACAATGCTACAGATGCAATGGATTTGGACATGTCCAAGCTCAATGTCCGAGGTCTGCTGTTGTGGGATTTGTCCAAGGCGAACCATACTGCAAATTTTCTCCTGTGACTGAGACTGTCTATGAGGCCTACACTACCCATCTACCTAGTAACTCAAGTCTAGACAGACATATGCAGGCTGTTACTGTGGGCGGGCGACCCTTCACAGGATTGAGAGACTCTGGGGCCACTATCACCTTGGTCAAACCTAAATGTCTACCTCCAAATAACCTGTTACCTCAGGAGGTTACTATCCGCACAGCCGGGGGTGCTTACCATACCCTCCCCACTGCCAAGATTCACCTGAATTGGGGGACAGGACAAGGGACTGTTGTAGTTGGAGTAATGGATGGATTACCTGCGGATGTATTATTGGGAAATGATCTGGGAATGTTGGTTAGCCAATACCGGCCGCAGGAAGAAATAACTGCTGTAACTCGCAGCCAGACCAGAGGAAACGGCAACCTAGCTGTATCTGAACCAGCCGGAGACCCTTCTACAGTGAGTATGCTGCCTTCTGACTTTCCTGACCTTGACTGTTCACCTTTAAAGTGGCCCCACCCTGCTGACTTTAAGACACAGGTAGCAAGGGACCCATCCTTGTCGACTCTCCGGTCCCAAGCAGATTCAGGGGGCAGGGGGAAGAGCATGAGTCGAGTGCAACGGGAGGATGGACTGTTGTATCGTATAATAGAGAGCCCAAACCCTGCACAACCCTGGTTAGAGAAAAAACAACTAGTGGTACCTCGACCCTACCGGGAGACACTTCTTAGAGTCGCCCATGAGATTCCGCTGGCGGGTCATTTGGGGGTGAAACGTTCTACTAAACGCTTGTTGAAGGGTTTTTTTTGGCCCGGTGTCACAGGAGACGTGCGTAACTTTTGCAAATCCTGTGATACCTGTCAGCGGGTTGGTAAAAGTGGTGATCACTCCCGAATGCCTTTACATCCCTTACCCATCATTCAGGAGCCCTTCTGGCGGGTCGCTGTAGACATTATTGGTCCATTAGCCAAACCCAGCCGATCAGGGAAACGATATATTCTTACAGTGGTTGACTATGCTACCCGCTACCCTGAAGCAGTGGCGTTATCTTCCATCACTGCTAAGAGGGTAGCTGAAGCCCTTATTGTTATTTTTACCCGTGTAGGTTTCCCAGGGGAGATCCTCTCGGACTGTGGTGCTCAGTTTGTCTCGGACCTCCTACAACAAATTTGGGAGTTGTGTAGGGTCCGAGCCATTCGGACTGCCCCCTACCACCCCCAGACCAATAGTCTCTGTGAGCGCTTCAATGGCACATTAAAACGCATGATTGGGGCGTTCGTGGACACTGAGCCAGACTGGGAGAGATATCTGCCGCACCTCCTCTTTGCTTATCGGGAGGTGCCACAGGAATCAACAGGATTCTCCCCCTTTGAACTACTATATGGGCATAAAGTACGGGGACCATTAGACCTACTCCAGGAGTACTGGGAAGAAAAATCAGTCTCGGAAGAAAATGCTATCCTTCCCTATGTTCTAGAACTGCGGGAAAAATTAGTGACGCTAGCCCGTTTTGCCCATGATAATTTACGAGCTGCTCAGACACGTCAGAAGGTCTGGTATGATCGTACAGCTAGATACCGTGAGTTTCAAGTGGGACAGAAAGTTTTAGCTCTGGTGCCTAACCCCCAGAACAAATTGCAAGCTAAGTGGTGTGGACCTTGGACCATCAGTGAGCGACTTAACAATACCACATATGTAGCAATGCGAGACCCCCCAGAGGGCGGTCAACGCACCTTTCACATCAATATGCTAAAGTTTTATGTGGAACGTCCTGAGACAGTGACAGCCATCTGTATCGCCCCTCAGGGGGAGCAAGAGAATAAGTCTCTCCCTGATCTACTTGAAGAGACTCGTAAGGCAATCTCTCTTGACCAGGTTAACCTAAATTCCCAATTAGGAGAAAAGGCCGGCAGACAGGTCCGACAGGTACTTGAGATTAGGAGCGCTATGTTTACTTCCCTCCCAGGCCGCACGCACCTAGCACAGCATGGGGTTGACACAGCAGGACATCGTCCTCTGCGTCAGCCTCCTTATAGAGTGCCCGAGGCAGTGTGACACCACTTAGAGAAAGAAATAGCAGAGATGCTTGCTCTGGGTGTCATTGAGCACTCTGATAGTCCCTGGGCATCGCCGGTAGTGTTAGTCCCTAAAAAGGATGGGACCACTCGCTTCTGTGTTGACTACCGTCGACTCAATGACATCTCTGTTGCTGACGCTTACCCCATGCCCCGGGTAGACGACCTTTTAGACAAATTAGCAGGAGCCCAGTATCTGACCACCCTGGATCTCAGCCGGGGCTATTGGCAAATTCCTCTAGCGGAAGAGGACCAGAGAAAGTCGGCCTTAATCACCCCATTTGGCCTATACCAGTTTAAGGTTATGCCATTTGGGAAGAAGAATGCCCCAGCCACATTTCAACGGCTTGTGGATCGCTTGCTCGATGGAGCGCAGAGTTATGCCTGTGCTTACCTCGATGACATTGCCATCTATAGTAACTGGGATGAACACCTACACCACCTTGGGGATGTACTAGACCGAATACGAGCTGCAGGACTCACTATACGTCCTGATAAATGTCAGATAGGGATGGCAGAAGTGAACTACCTGGGTCATAAAGTAGGAAGAGGACATCTCAGACCTGACCCCCAAAAGGTTGCTGCTATTGTAGACTGGCCCACCCCGACTACCAAAAAACAAGTCTTGGCTTTCTTAGGCACTACTGGTTACTACCGGAAATTTGTGCCATCATACAGCAGTATTGCCAAACCCTTGACGGACCTGACTAAGAAGGCTTTACTCCGTATTGTCATCTGGTCTCCGGCTTGTGCTCAGGCATTCCAAAAGTTAAAGGAAATATTAGCCAATGCTCCAGTACTAGCAGCCCCTGACTACTCTAGGAGGTTTGTAGTCCAAACTGACGCCTCCATGTTTGGTATTGGAGCTGTCCTCAGTCAGATCAATGAAAAGGGAGAAGAACACCCCATAGCCTTCCTTAGTAGGAAATTGCTGGATAGGGAGGTAGGGTATGCAGCCATTGAGAAGGAATGTCTGGCTTTATTCTGGGCCCTTAAAAAGTTCCAGCCCTATCTCTATGGCAGGGAGTTTACAGTAATGACTGACCATAACCCCCTGCAATGGCTGAATCGAGTATCTGGGGACAATGGGAGGTTGTTGCGCTGGAGTCTGTCTCTCCAACCTTATAATTTTAATGTCCAATATAGACCAGGCCGCGCTCATAGTAATGCAGATGGACTATCCCGCCAAGAGGATGTTTAACTAAATCTCTCGTACATATTGCAGGTCAGACATTGTGAGGTCTCGGGAGGGACCACCCCAATCTGCCCTCTATAATTGGGGGGAGAAGTGTGATGGTAGCCGTCTGAGACTTGTGGGCATACAAGGATTAATGTGTATTTTGTATTTTCAAACTGATGTTCCTTCTTTGTATAATCCCTTTATGTTTATTGGTGCTGTTTCCTTTCTGTACTGCCATTATCTGGAGCTGATGTTATTAACCCTTTGTTGTGGTGTGAACTATTGTATCCCAGGATGTATTTCATGTGTTTAAAAGTTCCTGCCTTGTATAATCCCGTTATGTTTATTGGTGCTGCTTCCTGTCTGCACTGCCATTATCTTGAGGTGATGGTATTGATCCTTTGTTGTGGCGTGAACTATTGTATTGTATTAATGAAATGCCTGAGTTAATCTCCTTATGTTAACTTTCCTTTTATATACAAAGTACTTTGTTTCTAGTGTTTTACCCACCCCTTGTTTTCCTATATAACCTTGTATGCCTTGCAATAAACAGAGAGTTTGGTGTGCGTCCATTTCTTGGGAGGGTTGCGGCAGAGTCTTCGGATCTGTCAGCATTGAGCTTAACACTTGGCAGCCTCTGTAAGGGCTGTACTTGAAGGCAGAGGGATCAATACATGCCTCCCTATCCAGTGGCTAAAGGACTCGATGCCTACCCCAGCTCAGGTCAAACCTGCTACCGTCTACTGACCCTTCAACCTCGCACCAAAAGTTTCCCCTACTGAGACCAGCATCCTGGGGGAGATACAGTCACCGACTTGACCCCGGTCTCAGCAACACTCCTTTCTGGACGATACATCCTGGGGGAGAGGCTGCTCCAGGTATCCGTATCATCACACGGCCTACATACGGGGGCGGCCTATATCCGAGCCAATATGGTATTATCAAATACCATTGTTGACTGTTCAATGAATTATCTTTCCCTATTCTGAAAAGGTGTCACAATCGCATATAAATTAGTTTCTTGTGTCAGAAATATATCTCCCCTTTACCCCTTCTCACACAGGCTGTGTAGACATTTCCCATTACCTCATAGAATGCCAGCCAAATAGGACATATAGAGCAGACAAACCAGGCTTGCAATACCAAATACTTATCTCCTACATGATGGCACACTGTTTACTGTACTTATATATTCCTATATGGGCTTCCAATAGGCTACTGAGTGCATTATTAGCATTCTCTTATCTCTCATAGGAAATTTTGCATAGTTTACGTGTACATGCAAGACTTAAATTGAAAGATAATAGTACAAATATACACCACGAAAATACAAGATTCTGTTTGGGGGCTTATTAGTTTTAAAAACAACATGGTGCTGACAGGTACCATGGAAATAATGAGGTTAAGGGTTTATTTCTGTATCTAGTAGCCATGAAAAAATAGGCAAAGTGTAACCTATAAAAAACTGTAACCTAACTCTCACTACAACAAAACTACAAAATTGATCCAACCTTCTGGTAGGTAAAACTTAACTGGACCTCCGGGTTATTGAGGGATTATTAAGCAACACCTGTAAACATAAAAGACTGGTCCCGTGGCATATTCATATATTCATATAGGGTTTTCTCATTGCGTATAATGTTGCTTTTTTGTAAACAGCAACATTGTGTATATATATATATATATATATATATATATATATATAGATAGATATACTGTATACACACACATATGCACATCGGGGGCTTTTGTTTCAATTTTGAAATTTTATTTGGGGGGGCCAAAAACACTTTTTATGGAGAATAATGTTTATGAGTTTCGGACATTCTTGAAGATGCTAAATAAAACTAGGAACAACCCAAATACCATGTTTAAAATGTTGCTCATTATTTCAGTCATGCAGAAACTAATGATTTGTACAAACATTGGTATTGTTATGCATGACACAAATTACAGCTAAAAAAGACAATGCTTACATGGAGTTCACTTTCCAGTGCCTTGACAGCACAAGCTTGTTCTACATGAACAGAAATGCAGATCATACTTGTGAGTTATTACTCTCATAGAAGATCCCTACGCAACGATATCTTACTTTGACTGATAAATAGAAGGACTTCAAAGAGTGTCTCTCACATATCGATTCTGAAAACAGCAGCTAACTTGAGAAGGCAATAGATTAGCTTTAACAGGGAACTTCCACCAACTTTTTTTATTACTAGTATAAGATTAAAAATACATTTTCAAACTCCAATATATCAAGTTATGGTTTATTATTATTATTCCTTCATTAATGAAACACAATATGGAGGAACATTGTTAAAAAAAATAAATAGCATTTTTAGATACTACCTAGAAGGTTTTGATGCCACTCATTACCCCTGTACAGGCTTCTGACAGTAACAGTGAAAATAATTTATAGGCTCACTCATGCCCTGACTGGCCATCTAGCACACATGGCAAATGCCTGGTGGACTAATTCTTCCTGCCACGCACCTTATAAAATCATAGAGGCACCTATGTAATTTGGCACCTTATGGTCCCAGTAACTCTAGAGCTGGCAGCTGAATTTTTTAGGATAGTTGTAATTTCTACTCAGGGAGATTTCACTATGCTTTATGAAGGACAATCTTCGGTTATCTTGTTTGGTCCTGTATAATACTCCTTATATTGGAGAGATTAATGCAAGAAGAACCATTCTAAAAGTTGACATCATAATAATTTATAATTTTGTAAATTAAACTCCACACCACCTGCAAATCCCTACTTCAGTGAATAAGCCCAAGAAACATACTATAATATGTTGACTGTAAGAGAGGTATGATATGTCACATTGTTTGGATGTTGCAAGAACCCTCAGGTTATGAACAAAAAGTATTATTTTTAAAATGTCATGTTCGGTGTCCCACACCTTTCTTTGGTACAACCTCCACACAGCGTTATATAAGAACTCTGCTCTTCAAATCATTCATACTGGTATATGGTGAGCAGAGGATTATAAAGGTAAATTAGTTTGGCATGAGCTTTGAAACAAATTATATATGTTTGTGGGTGATAAAAAAATAAGACTGCCAGAAAAGTGGTATTTTAAAAGTATTTTGAAAATTACCTTTGTGTGTATTTTCAGGTATTTGAAGTGGACTACTTATCATTATCGCCCTTGGTTTGGTAAGTTGTTTGGTAAGCTTTGTTCTAGCCTGTTAAAGTTGCACAAATGTAAATTGTATGGAGATTGAAAAAATGAAGTCATACTAAGAAGTTATTTGCAAATAATTGTGGATCATCGTGTAATGATGTGGACTGCAGAATGTATTATATCATGACTGTGGAGTGCATCAATTAGGAAAGTAAGAGGGAATGGGGTTTGTAAGTCTTCTGACAGAGACCTTCATAACACAGATCAATTGCACTACTCCTACCTCAATGCTGCAGGTGTGAAGATGTGCCCTGGCATTGTGAAACAAGGACTTTAGTGAAACTAGTCCCAAAATAAAGAAGCTTCTTTATTTTGGATTTATTGAAGGTGGTGCCCTGGCTCGTGCACCATCTCACTACTGAGTGCTGTATTCCAACCTTTTTTAGTGAAACTAGGACTGCTGAATA
Source organism: Spea bombifrons (assembly GCF_027358695.1). Taxonomy (NCBI): domain Eukaryota; kingdom Metazoa; phylum Chordata; class Amphibia; order Anura; family Pelobatidae; genus Spea; species Spea bombifrons. The sequence goes on along the minus strand of NC_071088.1, from coordinate 62,265,848 downwards.
CTCAGTGGGATATAAACTGCAGAAAAATGCAAGGATATGACATCATATGTTAACGCTATTTCTTTAAAGACCCTGGCAGGACCACAGTGGAGCATATTATACCGATCTGTGAGAACAATACCTTTCTGCAGCTTAAGTGAGCACAAAGGATACTCAAGATACATCAAATTAAAATGGTGTAGGAGTACAATTTTTAAATAAGAGATGATAAAATGCATGTATACTTAAAGTACAGGAAGGACTTTTATTTCAAAAGAGATGAAATGTTAGAACATATGTCATGATCATAAAATTAGAAGGCCAAATGCTTATATGTAATGTAAGGTTTTACTTCACTGAGAGGCTGGTAAATACGCAGAACAGTCATCCAGCTAATGTGGTAGGGGTTAATATAGTAAAGGAATTTAAGTCAACTATAGATATCCAAAGATGATACTGAGGACTGATTAAGTAATCGTTACTGCAAAAAAGGAAGAGGGGCAGAATAAAAGTGCTGAATGGTTATCTGCATTCAAACTAAATGGTTTTATGTGTCTATTTGGGGAAAGTTAACCCTTGGTGATGGAAAAACATACAGTTAATAACATATATGTGCCTGGCACATTATGGGGTTATACATAAAACATCATTTCTTGTCTCCAAAGTAAAAAATGGCGTAGAATGTAAGGGGGCATTTTATGTCATAATAAAATAGCAATATACAACTTGTACTTATTGCCCTATAACTTGCACACAAAAAAACAGTAAAAAATATCGATATTAGAATCAATTTAGCAGGTTTTTTCATTAGCACTTGTTGAGGAGTACATTATGCAATGTGTTATAATGCGTTATATATATTATAATCAAAATAATGGTATCTAAAGAAAGCCCTTCTTTTCCTGAAAAAAAAATAAAATTCTTGTGGGTACAGTACACCAGAAATAAGAAAATAACAGTTAAATAGAAACACAGTAGAATTTTTTAATAGCCATTGTAACAAAGGGTAAAACATTTCAAAAACTGTCTGGTCACAAAGGGGTTAAGTGCAATAGATAAGAGAAAATAGTTAAGTGACTGAGAGATTCTGGAAAGATTTAAGGAAAGAGCAGAGAATAGATAATGGGGCAGAAGAAGGAAAGAGTTAAAGAGAAAGTTTTAGTGTGTGGGTGAAAGTGGAATGAAGGATAAGACTCTTGTTTAGAGTCAGAGCAGCGGGAGAAAGCAAAGGACAGGAAGAGAAAATGTTGAAGAGGGAGAAAATGGAAGAAAGAGTGAATGTTCAGAGCAAAAGAGAAGGGGGCACAAATAGGACAAAGGGAGAGGTGATTTTATGGGGAATAGAAGGGTGATGGGATAAAAAAAGAGTATATCAATAGATACATTTTTACATGATTTACTTTCAAGTATTTGGTAAGAATTTTGTTTTTGAAAGTGTTTCCTTATATCATTAAACAAAAAATTAACAACTGATTTTATTTTTTTCTTTGGCGGGAGGCTTTCCAAATGCTAGTCTTTCACTGAAACGTTTCCTAACTTAGCACGAAAAGGCAAAACAATTATTATTCATTATTAAGCTTTTAACATTTAGAAATGCTGCTGTACTAATTTACCAAAGGATCCGAAAGTTTTTTCATTTTCTGATTCCTCTATACTTTGGTTTACCATTAATAGTAAGATCTCATTTTTATTCCAGCCATCATGCAGAATATTCTATTGGGATTATTTTTCCTTGCGATTGGCATTGATCAGTGCCATTCACAGAGTGAGTATGAACATACAGTTTATCACTTTCCTTGATAGAAACATAGGGTATCTATTAGATGCCTAGACATGAGATGATGTCTAGTTAATGTAATATGTGTACTTATTTCTTAAAATACATATAATCTCTGTTTGGCGCTATTTTTTGTCTAGATAGCAAAAACATAAATGACAATAATAATAACAACCAAACACAAGTGGTTCAGATTACAGCACTCCAGTTTAGAGCAGAAAAATCTGTACATTTGGCTGGTATAGATGTAAACTACTGTCAGGCTATGTATGTGGTATGTGGAAGCATAGTAGCTCAAGGTGTGGTAGGGCTAGAACTCGCACAAAAGAATTTTGGGTAGGGTGAGCAGATAATTGGGTGTCCAACAAACATTTTATCATTTAGAAATGAACGGGGCCAAGGGAAAACGGTTAAAACTAGCATAGTTCATTTTTGACACTTAAAGGGGCATTTTACCCATTGTATGCACTTTCAATTTTCGTGTTGTGCCTTTTGCAAATACATGGGAGGTTTTGGTGAAGTCCAGCATATTTAAAAGTACACGTGAAAGCTTTGTTATGTACTTTCATAGTTCTGGCTTCCTCTGAAAAAAAGAGAAATCTGAAAATGTGATGATTTCATGAAATCAACATAATTTCAGTTTATCTGTTCTGATATCAGATGCAGTGGCAGAACTACCGGGGTCGCAGGGGTCGCGACTGCGACCGGGCCCTGGAGTTCTGCCAGTCAGGGGGGCCCAAGGGGTGCCGAGCGGTTGCTGAAAACGACCGCTCGGCAACTCTTGGGCCCCCCTGACTGACAGAAATCCAGGATGCCTCCGCTCCCCGCCGCTGCTGCCGCCGTCGCCGCTGCCGCCGCCTGCCCAGAGTGCAGTGTTGGGAGCGTGAGGTGTTTGTCTCGGGTGCCGGCGCTTCACACTGAACTCAGCAGTGAAGCGCCGGCACCCGAGACGAACGCCTCACGCTCCCAACACAGGAGTTGACGGTAAGTGACCTACAAAGGGGGGTTAGGGAGGGAGTGGGTAGGTTGTGAAAAGGGGGGGTAGGGAGGGAGTGGGTAGATCGTGAGAAGGGGGTAGGGAGGGAGTGGGTAGATCGTGAGAAGGGGGGGTAGGGAGGGAGTGGGTAGATCGTGAGAAGGGGGGGTAGGGAGGGAGTGGGTAGATCGTGAGAAGGGGGTAGGGAGGGAGTGGGTAGATCGTGAGAAGGGGGGTAGGAAGGGAGAGGGTAGATCGTGAGAAGGGGGGGTAGGGAGGGAGAGGGTAGATCGTGAGAAGGGGGGGTAGGGAGGGAGAGGGTAGATCGTGAGAAGGGGGGTAGGGAGGGAGTGGGTAGATCGTGAGAAGGGGGGTAGGGAGGGAGAGGGTAGATCGTGAGAAGGGGGGGTAGGGAGGGAGAGGGTAGATCGTGAGAAGGGGGGGTAGGGAGGGAGAGGGTAGATCGTGAGAAGGGGGTAGGGAGGGAGTGGGTAGATCGTGAGAAGGGGGGTAGGGAGGGGGAGGGTAGATCATGAGAAGGGGGGTAGGGAGGGAGTGGGTAGATCGTGAGAAGGGGGGTAGGGAGGGAGAGGGTAGATCGTGAGAAGGGGGGGTAGGGAGGGAGAGGGTAGATCGTGAGAAGGGGGGGTAGGGAGGGAGAGGGTAGATCGTGAGAAGGGGGTAGGGAGGGAGAGGGTAGATCGTGAGAAGGGGGGGTAGGGAGGGAGAGGGTAGATCGTGAGAAAGGGATAGATGGGTTGGGGGGGCCCTTAACAGATTCTCGCACCGGGGCCCTGAGGTTTCTAGTTACGCCCCTGATCAGATGGCTGTCATGCTGGAAAAGGAGACAGATCATGCAGGGATCCCAGGCTGTGTGAGGTTGTTTCTTTTGGGGGCTGCATGTCTACCAACCTTTCATGTCATAGGGTGTACTGTTTAGCACAATCTAGGTCTCCATAAATAACAATGTCATTCTATGTATAACTTTTTCCAAGTTCCAATCTGTGATTACTATTGTCACCTGAATTTAAATATAGCCAGTCAGAAAGTCAGAAAGTTTGTCCCTGATCCTTGAGCTGAAAAATGTGCCCCAACCCCAGCACTCAATTAGTTAAATTGACTTCATGACTTCACTAAGTAGAGCGTGGTGTGACTTTATGGCACAGCTGTAATGATGTTGGCATCACTACATGTGACATCAAATGCACAACAGCGTATCATTGCAAGTGTGAGTAGGTAACCAGGTGGTAGACAGGCACAAATAAAATAAACTTACATAATCTGTTTTGCCTTTTATACCCCCTAACTAAATTACTTTCAGAAATAGACTTACATCATATGTAAAAACTGCATGTCATGTTTAGTACATACTAAAATGCAATACAACAACATACAGAATTTTTATGAAAGACTAATAATATTGTTTTCTGTTACATTTTCTAGGTATTTCCTTATGTAAGTATACATCATTTGTCTACTTGTTTCTTTCTTTTCTGTGAGCAAAGTCATTCAAGATAAGATCTGTACCAAAGACAAGGATAAACTATAGATGAAAGCATGGTTTTTGACTTGGTAATAGATATGAAGTAATGGGACATTTTTACCGGATGTTAACTTATTTTAGAGATTGGAGATGGGTAAATATACTGAGCAATTATACTGAAAGCCCTCTTGTAAAACAATTACTTATGATGTTAATTTATCTGCCTTACAAAAATAACCTAACAAAAGAAGGATTAAAAGAAAATTCTAAGATTGATTAACCTAGGCCTTGTAGAATGCAAAACAAATACTTGTGCACACATTAACGAAATTCTAATATGGATAACTGCCATGTTTATTGACATCAATATAACATTCATCTTACCCAATCAACGTTACTACCATCTTATGGCTGTGTATCATTCTTTTATATAGATGCCAAAACATGTGCCGATTGTAATGGGACCAATGCCATCTGTACACAGAATACAAACTATGTTACCTGCTCTTGCAAGCCTGGATATGCTGGAAATGGCTACAATTGCACACAACTAGTATATTGTAACACTGAAACATGCTGTTTACCAGGTTATGTCTGGGACACTGTCACAAAAACATGCATTGATGTAAATGAATGCGCAACTCCAACACTGAACAAGTGTCTCTCTGGAAACTCGTCTGACTGCATCAATAGGGCCGGAATGCACTTGTGCATTAATAACCAAAGCAAACTATGTCCTGTTAACCCCTGTGAAAAATATAAAGACTGTATGAAAGTAAATAGTTCAAGCTCTGAGATCAAGTGTGCTGATCCATGTGAAAATTATAGTTGGCTGGATGGATCAAGCAGACTCTACAATATCAGCTCCACTGGAAGGTTTTTAACTGACCGCTACAATTTTGGATGGTTCCGATACTACAATAGTTTGGGGATAAAATATGGATGTGTGGAAGCCTTGAAATGTGGATCACTTGAGCCATTTACTTTAAATGGCAGCCACCCCAGTATCGAGGAAGGGGTGAAGTTGGTGCCTCTTAATATTAATTCACTAACAGGCTGCCGAAGTGGATCATCTATCCCCGTGAAGGCTTGCCCTGGAGGATACTATGTCTACAAGTTTTCAGGGAACCTAAAGTATGATGTCTATTGCACAGGTAACAAAAGAGACATTTTAAAAAAATGTTGAAGATAATGTTGAGTATAAAATGTTTAAATAGATACAAAATTTGATGACCACTTGGCCCATCTAGTCTGACAGTTTTTTTCTTGTAGTTAAAAACTCAAACCCATATTAGTCATTTGTCTTAGATTTAGGATCCCAAGTATTTTTACTTCCTTTACTGAAATAGTCTCTAGCACTTCTGTTGGGAAACTGTTCCCCTTATCTACCACCCTTTCAGTAAAACGTCCTTAAATTACATTATCTGACCATTATAGATCCCTCTTTATATGTTAAATCTATTTATGTATTTAAATACTGAAATATCCTCTCTCTCCCAATCTTTCAAGATAGACATACTGAGATCATTTCCGGATAATTTGTGTTGCATACATTTTTGTATTTAATTCATGGTGTTACAGTATTACACATTGGAGATTATGTATTTCAAAGAAAAAAGGTTGATGCTTCTAATTGTTTATGAATCATATTTTCCATTTTTATTTCAGAATTCACTCCTCCCCCTGAGCTGCCAACCACTAAGTCGCCCACTACACAAACCACTGATCCACCAACCACACCAACCCCTGAGCCATCCACCACTACACAGACCACTAAGCCACCAACCACACCAACGCCTGAGCCGTCCACCACTACACAGACCACTGAGCCACCAACCACACCAACACCTGAGCCGTCCACCACTACACAGACCTCTGAGCCACCAACCACACCAACGCCTGAGCTGTCCACCACTACACAGACCACTGTGCCACCAACCACACCAACCCCTGAACTGTCCACCACTACACAGACCTCTGAGCCATCCACCACTACACAGACCACTGAACCACCAACCACAACAACCCCTGAGCTGTCCACCACTACACAGACCACTGAGCTACCAACCACACCAACCCCTAAACCATCCACCACTACACAGACCACTGTGCCACCAACCACACCAATGCCTGAGCCGTCCACCACTACACAGTCCGCTGAGCCACCAACCCCTGAGCCATCCACCACTACGCCTGAGCCGTCCACCACTACACAGACCACTGAGCCACTAACCACACTAACCCCTGAGCCTGAGCTTCAGACCACTGAAGCACCAACCACACCAACCCCTGAACTGTCCACCACTACACAGACCACTGAGCCACCAACCACACCAACGCCTGAGCCATCCACAACTACAAAGGCCACTGAGCCATCAACCCCTGAGCCATCCACCATTACACAGACGACCGAGCCGCCTACCACACCAACGCCTGAGCCGTCCACCACTACACAGACCACTGAGCCACCAACCACACCAACACCTGAGCCGTCCACCGCTACACAGACCTCTGAGCCACCAACCACACCAACGCCCGAGCTGTCCACCACTACACAGACCACTGTGCCACCAACCACACCAACCCCTGAACTGTCCACCACTACACAGACCTCTGAGCCATCCACCACTACACAGACCACTGAACCACCAACCACACCAATCCCTGAGCCCTCCACCACTACACAGACCACTGAGCCACCAACCACACCAACCCCTGAACCATCCACCACTGCAAAGACCACTGAGCAACCAACCACACCAACGCCTGAGCCGTCCACCACTACACAGTCCACTGAGCCACCAACCCATGAGCCATCCTCCACTACACAGACCACTGAAGCACCAACCACACCAACCCCTGAATTGTCCACCACTACACAGACCACTGAGCCATCCACAACTACACATGCCACTGAGCCATCAACTCCTGAGCCATCCACCATTACACAGACGACTGAGCTGCCAACCACCACACAAACAGTGACCACTCTCAGTTCCACTACAACTACTCCCCCTAAAACAATCAATCTAAAGATATCCATCTTTAGTCTCTTGGAGCTGGTTAGTCTTCATTACGGGAACCGTACCATCTCACCTGGGAAACCACTAAAGGTGGTTGTAGAAGCGGAAAGTGATGGAGGGAATTACCATGTTTTACTGGTCAATTCTTTCTTTGTCAATAATGATGTTGATATTACTTTAAATGGGTGAGTGACATAGTAAAGTGATAATGGCATAACAAACCTACAACTATAGTTGTGTACTTGTCAATTGTGTTGATATGAAATAGTCGAAATCAAATATTTTAGGCCAACCCCCAAATGTAAACAGACAATATTTATATAAATGCTAGTGTATGGCACTAAATCACAAACCAAAGGGGGGTCTGGTGTTGGAGAGGGAGTCTGGATACCCTATGGACTGCTTCAAACCAGTGCAGAATGGTAGACATCCAGTACAGAAACAAAGATAAACGTTAGCAATACCTGCAGAATCTGTGCTCATGCCTGTGCTGATGGCACAGGTGCATAGGTGGATCTAAGGGACAAGCAGGCATGGTAAACAAGACTAAAGGACAGGGAGAAAAGAAGCATAAAACTAAACTAAGATAACAAAAACATGCAGACTTGTGCTAGGAGCTGAAACTGATGCAACCATGTGATTATTCAGTTTATCATATGGCCATAAGATATAAGCTTGCAACAAAAAAAAAATCTAAACCAAAACAGGAGAAATAGAGCCGAGGTGCTCACTTTTAGCAGAAAGGATATAAACATAGGGACATGGTAGGCAGGTTTAAAACAAGGAACAGAAAAACTCAAAATAAGGCCCAGAGAAACAAGGTATTGGTTGCTCCTACATACTGCCTGTCCATAATTATATGCCCAAAGTGAAGGAGTGGAGAGTGCCAGTAACTCGCTCACACGTCCTGGAAGATTTGGGTGCCAACCTGGAGAAGCGGTGCTTCTCTTGATGTCTCTAGGCGAAACCCGGAGAGTTTGCAGGCATGCACATAGGCCCAAGTGACATGGACACTGGTATCCAGATAAAGACACTTTGTCTAACATTGGGTCAGTGTATGTATGATCTAATTTTGTTGTGCAAATCAAATCATGTGATTAAGATTAAATTGGTTACATTTAGAGTAATGCATACATTTTTGCAACATAATACTATTTCTCATAGTTAAAAAAAAAATGTAAACTTTTTTCTTTGTATTTAAAATCTCATATTTAAACATTTTTTTTAATATTATTCAGGTACCCGGACATCGATAAACTCAGTCAAATTTCGGAACACCAGTATGAACAAACAGGTGTCTCAATTGGAGTGTACAATGTTTTGTAGAGCAGTGAATCAGATCCCAATAATAATGTAAGTAAAATTGGCTCATAAGCACATAGTGTAATTTCTTCATAGAAATAGAATTTAAACTTTACTGAAGAGTGAATTAAGAGGACCATTACACAAATGTGATGAAAAAGTCAATTAAATATGTGTAGCAAATTGACTTTCCTATCTCATTACAGGGTAAATATATTGCTTCAAAAACAAGTAACCTGTAATTTTTTAATGACAGGCTCACTTTCAGTGGAGGATAATGTTAGAAAACTAGATGCATTATATTTCTTAAGATTTCCTAATTGTGTTGATCATTTTGAAGGACAAAAGCAAACAAACACCCTGTAGCTGAAATTGGTGTCAGAATAAGACATAGAACATTTTAAATTCAAATATACTTATTAATTAACATTCTTTTGTGCTAAAAATAAATCCAGCGAACAGTCTTGTCTACCAAAATATGTTTTGCTTCAATTTCACTGAACTTTGCCCTGGGCAAATGGCGCTACTCTCCAACTGATTATTGCAAAGGCAACAGATACAACTTTTGTGACACTTTTATACCAAACCTTATAATGGCCAATTCCCCACTAAAAAAGCATAATGGTTGGTTAAAAATGCACTAAACCAGATCTTTTTACATTGTTTATTTGTAGCTGTATTCCATGATCTCTACTTTGTCAAAGTAACAACTCGAAATCAACATATCAGTCGCAGACAGGAGCCAGGTAGTCAACGACCTACCCAACCATGTTAAAAGATGAGCATACATTTGGAAATCTGCGCTGCATTATGTAATGAATGTTTTTCTCTTGATTACTCTTCTCTATAATCTGGAGTCTGTTTTGAGGCAAAATATTTATTTAAAAAAAACAAATGAATGTACATATTTTAATTTGTAATATTCTTAGCAATAATGCTTACTATGTTTGGGGAAAAATGTGTATGTAACTTGCGTCAAATGCAAAATAAAAACAAAATTAATTAACTTTATTTTCTTCTATGTTGCATTGTTTCTATGACTATAATTTTGAATATGAGAGCAAAGTGAGATCAAAAATGGGGCGGGCATGGTCAATAGTGGATACAGCTATAATTAAGCCCCTAGCATTTGTCTCTCATAACCCGCAAAAAGTACACTGTTGTTGTTATGGTGTAATCAGCCATGCACATTTTTTTTTTTTTTTTACCAAAAATGATATTTTTTAATCCCAGGGGTTTGGTACCTTAAATCCAAGCGCAATTATGCAATTTTTGCCCTATGTCGTTTCTGCTATTATTCTCACCCATGTAAACTATATATTGCTTTTTCAAGGAGAGATAGCTCTTTCGTTTGATACCAAAGTTACATGATGATATGAACATTTAGAATGACTAATTTATTAAAAACTAGCAGAACATGTTTTTTTTTTATGTTTTCCCCTCTGAATACTCACAAAATTAGGGAAACTGACAGAAAATACCTTCAAAATGTATCAATTGTATCAACTCATTTATATAAAATTTCCCAACAGTTATAGGGAACAATTTATAAGGTGTACATAATGGATTCAAAACTGTTGTACATTTGGTATGATCAAACTGCAACTCTAATTTTGAACAAAAACCAAAAATACCCACAAAATTAGGAGCATGGGGGGGACGGGCACTCATCAGTAATGTCCGCCGCTAACCGGCTTAAAGTTAATCAAGGGAGCAGGAGGTCTGTGAATGCAGACCTCCGATCCTGCTCCCTTGCGATGCACTGTGCATCAGGATTTGCTGTCATATCACATCCCGGCGCGCAACACTAAAGCCACGCCCACCGCCTTATGCGCTCACTGCACCGAAAGGAGACTTAATCTTCTTAAGCCTGGAGGAAGAACGAAGAGGACGAGGAGGAAAAGGAGCTGTAGTGGAAAAAGTGACAGAGGAAAGGCAGGAAAACATTTCCTAGTGGATTAGTAAATGTGGATTAGTAAATGTGGATAAGTAAGTGTGTGAGAGTGATGTGTGTCATGCTGTAGCCTGTACCATTGCCAATGTCTTGTTCATTATATAATTATGGGAGTTATGCTCTAAAGTACATAATAACTCCCATCACTATATACCAGGGGTGTCCAAGTTTTTTCTGCAGTGGGCCACTTCATCAGAATTGTATACATGCGAGGGCTGCACTCATTTTTCACTGTGAGAAAGTATGGCCTTTAATAAGATACGCAAATTAAAATAAAGTAAATGACACTAAACCTTTAGTTTTCCTCTCACTGATTTATGGGCCTAGAAAGTTTTGGGACTACAAATTCAGGAAGTAAAAATTAAATAGTTCTATTTATCCTAGGGATACACCGAAATGAAAATTCTGGACCAAAACCGAAAATTCAGGGTTCACTTAGCCGCAGTGGCGTCGCTACAGGGGGGAAATTGCCCCCCTAGGTTATTTCTTGCCCCCCCGTTGCCCCCCCGCCGAATTTGGAACCAACCAGGACAGTCCCGCAATGGGACTTTAACCCCTTGACTGCTAACGACGGCATGGTGCCGTCACAAGCACTACCCTACCTTGATGGAGGTCTGTGGACCTCCATCACCACCTAACCCGGCGATCTACCCCTCAAACTGAAGGGCATTACCGAGGACACCCGATCCGCCCAGTGACGTCTAACAGCAATCACACTCCTTTTATACCCAGGCAACCAGTAAATGCTGGAACCTAGCCAGTACATGCTGGTACAGGGTGTAAGTGATGTGCAGACCCCATACTGCTGGCAGTATCAATACACAAGGGGGGCAGCTAGCCAGGTTTCAGCATGTACTGGCTGACTTGGCATGATAGGAGTGTGATTGCTAACAGGGAGCAGCTGCACACTCAAAAATACTGTTAGTAGACACAGGCTTTTATTTGCCCGGGTGCTCCAAAAATAGCCAGATATATGTAACCAAAAAAAAATGGGCACTCACGGGTCTTTGTAGTAAAGTGCGTTTAACACCAATTTATTTAAATCAGCACGGCCAACATTTTGGACCACCTCCGGTCCTTTCTCAAGACAAGTGCTGTATGGCAAAGTGAAACAATTTATGCAGTGCAGTGATTAATGTGATAGGAGTGACTTACCCCACCTCTCAAATGATCATCATGTGGGAATGAAGACTGGAATCAGCAGAACAACATGTGCATATCCCCAGTTAAACATAGTGTGTACCTAGTAAAACATGCAACAAGCAGAACCTAAAACCGTTCCTTTCAATATAAGTCTAGCATTGGAGCAATAACTTGGCTCTGTCACCTCCTCTTCGCAAAGGGAGGACCATATCGATGGCTACAAAGCGTAAAGAATTCAAGTGGTGCTTCTCGCTCAAAAAATGTTTAGCCACTGGCTTATCAGTTGTTCCATCACGAAACGCTGTATTGATAGCTGGCATGTGTCCCCGGATCCCCTGTATTGTCAAGTCCGTTTTTCCGATATAACAGAGGCCACACGGGCATGTGATTTTATATACAACAAAAAACAAACTCGGATTTACAGGTGATATGATGATTAATGTCAAACTGCTTATTTGTATGTGGATGTTGAAATGATTTAGTTTGAATCATTTGAATAACTTGGCCGACAAGGGTGGGGTGGTGGGATAGCGGTCCTTAACTACAGGGACTACAGGGATGAAATTATAAGTCAACTCTCAAATCCAGAAACATATGAGACACTTACATATAACCCAACGAAGAAATTTTCAGCTATGATTAAAATAGTGATACAGCGAGGACAAGAAGCTGGTTATTTGACTCCAGATGAAGCCAATTTTCTGATTCAAGAGTTTCCACGTATTCCAGTATATGATGCCCACGTAGTCTGCATGGAACGGAGGGGGCCCTGACAGGGGTGCAGAGCAGGGCTAGGTTAGGGGGTCAAAGAAAGTTCAACGGGGAGGGGGAGGAAGTGAAGGGGGTATATAAGGTTGGTGCGTAGGAATGTTCTGGGCTTTTTGTTGTGCCAGCCTACCCGGTGTGTTTGTCTTCCCTCCTTGTGTGCGCTGGTTTTTTCTCTTTTTGTCTCCTCTGCAGGTGCGGTGATAGATCCTGCCGTGGAGCGTTTGCTGGAAGGTGTGCGTGCGGCGGTGGAACAGAGAGGAGCGGCTTGGCTGGAGGGTCGGCTGGGACGAATCCTGGGTTTGCCCAGTGCTGCGGTCCAGGCCTCCTCAGCGGCTGAGTCCCAGTGCTCCGGACGGACGGCGGGGTGAAGGTGCCGGAAATGCTGGCGGCAGGCGAGAGCGGCGGGGCGGCCCGGCTGCATCTGCGGCAGAAGTTGTCCAGGCGAGGAGCGGCGTCCCGGGTGGCAGAGGCCCGCGGCCTACGCATTCCCCGCAGCAGGCTGGTTCCAGTGCCCCTGTGGACGGTGGGGGTGAAGTGCTGGTGCCGGTCAGGAGCAGGAGGAGCGGTCGGGCTGGGCCGGCAGCTGACATCCACCGGGCTGGGAGCGACGTCCCGGGTAGGAGAAGCCTGCGGCCGGCGCGACGCGGGAGCCAGGACTTACTTGCGAGCTCTGCGCCTGGTGCTGGAGCAACTGGTGGCCGTGAGAGCAGCCCCGGGAGCTTGTCTACCAGGTCTCCGGTCCAGAAGAGGCCCAGGAGCGGCGAGGAGAGGCGGCAGGACGGCCGGGAGGTGCTGCGGCCCGCGAGGTCTGGAGGCCGGCGGACGGCTGGTGGTGCGGCCAGGCAAGTGCTGGGTTCTGCGGATCGGGAGGGGGTGCAGGGGGGCCTGGGAGGGGTTCCCCTTCTGGTGTGCTGTTGCGGGGGGTCGGGCGGGTCGACGTGCCGCCCCCGAAATGTGTCGGCATCCCCCTCCGGACGTGGGGGGGGGTAGGGGGTCCAGTCCCTGCTCTTTCAGGGGGTCCAGACGGCCCAGTCGGCTTCGGGTGGGTTCCATCTCTCCGGATAGTGTGCAGGGGGGGTCTGATGGCGCCCCTTCTCTTGCGGGGCGGGGGTCTCCTTATTCAGATGTTAGGGTAGGTGGGGGCAGTATTTCTGGTCGGTCTGTGGCGGTTTCTCGGCGTAGTCCTTTGGTTCGGCGGTTTGCCCGTGGTGATCCGGTTGTTGGCGGTGGTCGGGGTGGTTCTCCTGGGCGTGAGCGTTCCCCTGTTCGGTCCTTAGGTGGTTTTAGGTCTAGGCGGGGGTCTCGTGAGTCCTTCTGGTCCTGCCGGTCTGGGTCGGTTTCTGTTGTTGGGGTCGGTGTTCCTACTGGTTCGCCGCGGGGGTATAGTAGGTCTCGCTCTCGGTCCTCAGTAAGATGTGGGGTGCGGGAGGCGGGGTCTTTATCTGCAGGTGTACCCAGGGCACTTTCTCGTTCTAGGTCTGGCTCTGAGGTGAGGCGCCGGGATTCCTCCACGTTGCAGCCCAGAAAGCGGTTTTCGACACGGAGCGAGGCAGCTTCTCCCGGGGAGATCCTGAGCGGATCAGGATGTCACGGCTCAGCGGTCCGGCACGGCCGGGGGTCTGGTGGTGAGTATCTTGGTTTATCTACAAGCGCTGGCTCGAGAGAGAAGGGGGATTGTGGCCCGTTTGTAGGGTTGTTGGAGGGGTTGCGTACGTTGGTGGATTCCTGGGGGGCTAGGCAGCAGTGTGGTGGCTCTTCTGGCGGCGTCGAGCGTGCGTGGGCTCCGGGTGTGGTTGCGCCTGGTGAGGTTGTAGCGCCGGTTGTGGGTGCGCCTGTGGCGGCTGGGGAGTCGTCTTCGGCTGTTGTGGAGCCTGCCGTTGAGGGGTTGGCTGGCGGCGCGGCTGGGGAGAGCGTTGCAGTTGTGGGGACTGGTGAGTGTAGTGTACCAGAGTCGGCGAGGCAGACGGTTTACGTCTCTTTTGCGGGGCCTCTTGGTGTTTATTTGAAGTCTGAGGTGAAAGAGAGGATATGGAAAGGGGAGTACGTGGAGTTGTTTTCTTTGCTTCCTCTGGAGGAGTCGCTGGACTCCAAAGAGGATGACAAGAAGGAGGATAAGAAGAAGGAGGAGGAGGAGAAGAAGAAGCGGTATCGTAAGTTGCCTAAGACGTTTGGGAATTGGCTGCGGGCCTTTTGCATTTTGGCTAGTGTTATCGGGGAAAAGACTCCTGATAAGTGCTCTGCCCTGTTCTGTTATGTGGATGGGATTTGGGAGGCATACCGCTTGTATGGTGGATTGGCTTGGTGGCGCTATGACGAGCAGTTTCGTCAGCGTTTGGCGCCTAACCAGGGCATGCGGTGGGACCAGATGGACCTGCCGCTCTGGTTGAAGCTGATGATGGCCCAGAAGGCGTCGCCCTTTCAAGGGGGGGCCAGCGGAGGACAGGGGACTTCGTCGGCCACGGGACGTAAGGGTACTTGTTGGTTGTTCAACGACAGCCAATGCAAGTGAGGGGCCTCTTGCAAATTCAAGCATGAGTGTTCCGGGTGCGTGGGGTCTCATGCCCTGTCCAAATGTTTCAAGCGTGGCCGAGGTGGTGCCGGGGGGGGGCGCGGCTGGGGCAAAGGGGGGCGAATCCGGTGAATCGTGCCGCGATGCTACCGTGGCTAAGCCGCTAGGGCAATAGGGCCGATGCGGCCTTTTTGGATGCGGGGTTTGGGGAAGGTTTTCGGATTCCGTTTGTGCCCAGGGAGGGGCGTTTGTTGCGGCGTAATTTGAAGTCGGTAGCGCTATATCCGGAGGTGGTGCGCGATAAGTTGGGTAAGGAGGTTGGTCTGGGGCGTATGGCCGGCCTTTTCGCGGAGGTGCCGCTTGCAGGACTTCGGGTTTCCCCGCTGGGGGTGGTCCCCAAGCGGGAGCCTGGCAAGTTCCGGCTTATCCATCGCTTGTCTTATCCGAAGGGGAGTTCGGTTAATAATGATATCGCCAAGGATTTGTGCTCGGTGTCTTCTTTCGATAAAGCAGTGGATTTGGTGCGGGATGCTGGTCCGGGGGCGTTGCTGGCTAAGGCGGATGTGGAGTCCGCTTTCCGGCTGCTGCCGATTCACCCTGAGTGCCAGCATCTTTTGGGATGCTGGTTTGATGGGGCGTTTTACGTTGACTTATGCCTTCCTATGGGGTGTTTGGTTTCGTGTGCTTATTTCGAGAAATTTAGTTCTTTTTTGGAGTGGGTTGTTCGGGAGGAGGCGGGTTGCCGGTTCCTGGTTCATTACTTGGACGACTTCTTGTGTGTTGGTCCTGGGGATTCCGGGCGTTGCTTGCATTTCCTTCGTACTCTGCAGTTGGTGTTGCGGTCGTTTGGGGTGCCGTTAGCTGTGCGTGGGATCAGGAAGGGTCGTAGGGCTCCGGATTCCAGGCGTCCTTTGTCGGCAGCGGTTTTGCGGCGGTTGTGTGAGGTCTTGGGCGATGTGTGCAGGGATGAGTTTGAGGTGTTATTATTCCGGGCTGCGTTCGTTTTGGCTTTTTTCGGTGCCTTTCGGGTGTCGGAGTTGGTTAGCCCGTGTAAGTCGGTGCAAGGGGGTCTGGCCGTTCGGGATGTGGTGTGTGGTTTGGTTGTGGAGATCGAAGACGGATATTTTTGGTAGAGGAAAACAAATCCGTCTACATGCCCTAGTTGGGGATGAGATCTGTCCGGTGAACTATGTGCGGGCGTTTTTGGAGGTGAGACCGCTGGGTGGGGTGTCTTTGTTGATGCACAGGGATCTGTCCTCATTGTCGCGTTTTCAGTTCTTGACGGTTATGCGTCTTGGTTTGGCGCGCTTGGGTTTTCAGGAGTCGGAATTTGGGACTCATTTGTTCCGGATAAGAGCTGCTACCGAGGCAGCGCAGCTGGGTCTTAGCGAGGAGGTGGTGCGGCGTATTGGCCGCTGGGAATTGGCCTGTTTTTGGAGGTATGTTCACCCTCACAGGTCGGTTTGTTGATGGGGTTGCTTATGGCATTTTTGTTTGGTTGGGTATGCTCTCCCTACACTTTCGTTCCGTTTACTTTGTTGCAGGTTCTCCGTTGGTGGTGTGGATCGTCAGCCATTCGCATGTTTACTGGGCCCGAAGGAGAGCCGCAGTTCGGAAGAACGGTTTGCAGCTGGGTGTCAGGAACCAATTTTTCGCTGCCTGAACCATGGCTTTTTTATACCTGTGGCATTTAAATGTGCTACCACTAGTGGCCACCCTCTGCCCTCTGGAACACTCAGAACTCCTTACTAGGATCAGGTGTGCCTTGTTACCTGGGTTGAGCCCTAGCAATACATCCAGCTGGGCCTTGTTACCTGGATTGCCCTGCCTTTATGAACCTGCCTTGCCCTTCAGTCAGGGCCTTTGTATTGAAGTCTATGGACCTTCCTGCTGTGGCTCTGCACCTGTTCCTGGTTCCCTGCTTTTGTGTCCTTCCAAGTGGACTCCCTGCTTTTGTGTCCTTCTAAGTGGACTCCCTGCTATTGTGTCCTTCCAAGAGGACTCCCTGCTTTTGTGCCTTTTGTACCCTTCCAAGCGGGCTCTCTGTCTGTCTCGCCCTTCCAAGCGGGCTCCCTGCCAAAAGACTTATTACCTGTATTTTATTTTGCCGTATGTCCGGTTACTTGCTTAGACTATATTACCCTTATTTGCTGGTCCTGTTATATACATAAAATACACTGCATTACCTGGATTTCTGTTTGTGATGTCTTTGTTTGCATAATCATGCACCGTGGGTTACATACTGAACCCCAAGTATCCCCTGTGCATGGGCTCCTACCCGACCTGATCACCCGAGTCCTGACACTGGGCTTCTCTGCTGACCAGGTGCATGTGAAGTGGTTTGGTGTGAGGGGTATGTTGTGGGATGGTGTTCTGTTGACGGTGGTGAACTACCTTCGGTTGGGAGTTCCGCCGGATATTTTAGTCATTCACGCCGGGGGTAATGACATGGGGGTTTTGCCGCAGCGTGAATTGGTTTGGAAAATGAGGCAGGATGTGTTGAGGTTGTTGGATCTGCTTCCTGGTGTTAAGTTGGTGTGGTCTGAGATGCTTCCCAGGGGGGCTTGGCACTGGGCACGGGATGCGGCGGCGATGGAGCGAAGCCGGGGGAAGATTAACAAACTCATGGCTGGGTTTGTTAGGAAGCAGCAGGGCGTGGTGGTGCAGCATGTGGATTTGGAGGGTGAGCGGACAGGATTGTTTATTGCGGATGGGGTGCATCTGACTGATGTGGGGTCCGATTTGTTTAATTTGGCGGTTGCTAGTGGGATTGAGAAGGCCGTTTTCTTGTTGTGTGGGGGAGCCCATCCGGCTTGAGGGTTCAAGGGATGGGCTTGTGGCGGTAGCTTGCCAGGTTGCCGGGGGGTGTTATGTGGTTATTGCCACTGGTGTTAAACTGTCGGTGGGAGGTTCCTGGCTGGGCAGTTGCTGGAACCTCAGGTGGGGGAGGGGCATCATGGTATGCCCTCCCATAAGGTGATGCTTACGGTTTGGCCCCGGTTGGTCCTGGCAAGCTTTCGGGTGTTTTATTGTATTTGGGTCATTGCCGTGTTAATGCACCTTCTTTATGTTTACAGGTTGCGTGGCAATGACGTTAATAAATCGGCTGTGGCCTTTATTCATCCCACATTTGGTGTCCGTGTTTATATTGGGGGGTTAACCAGGATGACATAGCCCGAGAGTCGAGGCTACCCCCTGTCTGTATACGTTACCAAAACTCCACAGAATGCACATAAGCCACCAGGCCGACCTTATACAGGGAGAGAACCAGTACATGCTGGTGTACTGGGCATGATAGGAGTGTGATTGCTGTTAACAAATATATATATTAATATTGTTATTGAATTTTTTTTTTGTCCAATTTTGGTGTGTTACTTTTAATAAAAGTGTGGTTATTTTTTTTTTATTTTTGGTTTTTTTTAAAGGTCATTTTTGGTTTTGGCCAAGTGAATGCTGAAGTTTCGGTTTTGGTCCAGAATTTTCATTTTGGTGCATCCCTATACTAAACCAGACACTGAAGTGGTAGGCCTACACCACATCAATGTTTGACTTAGTATATAGTGATAGGGGTTATGCTGCATTATTGTCAATGTCTGGCTCAATGTATAATGATAGGGATGACGCTGTACCACCGTCAATGTTTGCCTCAGTATATAGTAATAGGTGTTATGCTGTGGCACCATCAGTGCGTGCCTCAGTATATAATGATAGCAGTTATGATAGCAGTTATCCTGTAACACTGTCAATAGGGGTCATATCCCTTCCCTGAATTCTCTCTAAAATATTTGTATCCTTCTAAAGATTGTATCTTCACCAGGACTGGCTAGTAGTCACAGCGGGTAAATACTCAGTGGGTGTTTGCTCTTTATACCACAAGCACTGCTTGCGCAGCAAAATACTTGGCTTTATGGATACTCATTGGATATAAATGGTTACACACTGCAGCAGTCAAGCTTGGGGATGAAATAATGTAAATATTAGACTTGGGCACCAGGGGGCTCTTCGTGTTCGTCTTCGTGCTCGTCCTCGGGGGGGGGGGGAATCTTCGTATTCCGCGAATATTCACCCGTTCCTGTCTTCTCTTCGGGCGAATATTTGTGGACATTCTTCGTGCTCGTTTGATCTTCGTTTCCCTCCCGGTTGCCTAGCAGGGGTTAATACGGGGTTAACAACAGATCGGAGCAGCAGTAGCTGCCGTGAAGGTACGTGTGTGCAACTCTATTGGTCGTTTCGGCAGGGGGCTGGTCTGGCATCAACGAGTGAATTGCAGAACGCACTTCATTCGTTGATGGCAGGCGAGCCCCCTGCTGAAACGACCAATAGAGTTGCACACACGTACCGAGGTGTACTGTACACAAAATGACCTAGAGACAAATGCTCCAAGGAACTTGGCCTCCTTTTTATCATACACAGTCACACATCCATAGATGTTTAATAAAAGAATAGGGATTATTTTACATTTTCAAATTGATTTTGGACCACTTGTAATACATGCCTAACATTTGCTACCTATTTATAATTGCATACTTTGCAACATCCCAACTTTTACTGGACAGGACTGGAAAAAAGCAGTACTGTCCACGAAAATGTTGGGTGTGTTGGCAGGTATGCGAATGGAAAAATGTTGGACAAGAACTAAAAAATAGCTTAGGGTTAATGTACGGTTATTTTTAAGATTATTAGCAGTGCACTGTTTTGGTTAAAGATGTATTAATATTATGTCTAAATATAATTTAATTTTAATGGGTTTATTTACCGTATTTGCTCGATTATAAGACGACCCCCCAAAATCAAAATATTAATTTAGGAAAAAAACAAAAAGCCTGAATATAAGACGACCCTATAGGAAAAAAAGTTTTACCAGTAAATATTAATTCATGTAAATATATTTTTTAAATTTCCTTTTATTTGCCAACCTGCCCCCCCCCCAGTTATGCCACTCTGCCCCCAGAAATGCTTTATACCCCCCCTATTTGCCACTCTGCCCCATGATATGCCTTATACCCCTATATGCCACTCTGGCATATAGGGGGTTAAAAGGCATATCATGGGGCTGAGTGGCATATAGGGGGTTAAAATGCATTTCTGGAGGTATATATGCATATCATGGGGCTGAGTGGCATATAGGGGGTTAAAATGCATTTCTGGAGGTCCAGAAATGCATTTTAACCCCCTATATGCCACTCAGCCCCATGATATGCCTTTTAACCCAGCATGTACTGGCTGCCTTGGCTTGATAGGAGTGTGATTGCTGCTAACAGCAATCACACTCCTATCAAGCCAAGGCAGCCAGTACATGCTGGAACCTGGGGATGATAGTAGTGGGATTACAGCCTCCCTATGCCATGCTACAACCCCCACCCCCCTTACACATCCATGCTATCACACACAAACACACATTCACAAACATTTAAATACTCATTCATTCCATTAATCACACATACTTCACACATTAATCACACATACTTACCCAAAAACCCTCCCCCACCCCCTTACCTGAACTGCAGATCTCTCACTCGAAGACTTCCGCAGGGGACCGGCTGTACCAGCAACTTCTCTGGCCCCGCCCCCAGAGGAGGGAGGGGGAGATAGAGTTCTGTGAGGAAGCTACAAGCTTCCTGTCCTCCTGCTTCTAACGGAAGAGACGCTGCTCGCGACCGGTAAGCAGCATGGCCCCAGCCATTTTTTTGGGGTCTGATTAGAAGACGACCCCGATTATAAGACGAGGGGTATTTTTCAGAGCATTTGCTCTGGAAAAAACCTCGTCTTATAATCGAGCAAATACGGTAATTTTATTTTAAAGTTATATTTATTATTATTTACTTTATTATATTTATTTAATGTTGTAGTGCTACCCTACCCAGCTATACCTATGTGCACTAGCATACCTAGTTTAGCTAAATTTGATGGGACAGGAAAAAAGCAGGACTGTCCCTGGAAAAGTTGGGTCTGTTGGCAGGTATGTGGATGGAAAAATGTTATAGGGTGAAGTGTGAGTTATAGCGTTAATGCTAGTGAGCGTAGAAGTGAAGGCCAGGGCAAATAATAGGAGGAAAGGTCCTTGTGATTTGTGAATTGTACATGTGTGTTATGTGTTATGTCACTGTGTTATGTGTTATGTCATTGTGTTATATGTGTTATTGTGTGTGTTATGTTTGGTAGGTTGTGTATCAGACGGAAAAAAATGAAATGGAAAAGGAAATGGAAAAGGCGAATGAGTGGGCAATTGGCGACCCACTCACCTGTTTCACCCCAGGGCAAAGCATCCAAACAACTGTCAGTCCTAGACGTTTGGCAGCGGACTTCCAGAGCTCAGACACAAGGCCCTAGCGTAAGCTGGCTACTCTGGCGGAGGTAGCAGGCGTTGCCACACCGCAAACAGACGCAGCCAGGGGGGAGAAACTACCCTTACCATTAGGGACATTTTGGGCATGACTCTAGCCAGGAAGCGAACTGGCAAAGAAGAGACGCTGTGATTGCTACCATTGATGAAACAACTGATGGTTCAACCCCAGATGATCCAGTCACTATGCCCACACCTTTTCATACAACTACCACAGAAGTTTTAACCACAAAACCAGTGATTGCTACCGCTGATGAAACAACTGAAGGTTCAACCCCAGATGATCCAGTCACTGAGCCCATACTTGTTGATACAACTACCACAGAAGCTATAACCACAAAACCAGTGATTACTACCACTGATGAAACAACTGAAGGTTCAACTCCAGATGATCCAGTCACTGAGCCCACACTTGGTAAAACAACTACCACAGAAGCTATAACCACAAAACCAGTGATTGCTACCACTGATGAAACAACTGAAGGTTCAACCCCAGATGATCCAGTCACTGAGCCCACACTTGTTGAAATAACTACCACATAAGCCATACCCACAAAACCAGTGATTGCTACCACTGATGAAACAACTGAAGGTTCAACCCCAGATGATCCAGTCACTGAGCCCACACTTGTTGATACAACTACCACAGAAGCTATAACCACAAAACCAGTGATTGTTACCACTGATGAAACAACTGAAGGTTCAACCCCAGATGATCCAGTCACACCTGCTAACACCACTGTCACAGCAAACCCTACAACAACATTAGTCATAACAACATCTAACATCAACACTAAGATCCCTTCAGATTCACTCTCAACACGTCAGAAACTTATTAATAGAATGAACTTTAAAATATCTGTCTTCAGAGATTCAGAGCTAACCAACCTTTTGTACAGCAACCAGCATATCTCACCTGGTACCCCATTGTATGTCGTCCTTGAGGCTCAGGGCACAGGAAGTGATGAGCATGTTTTGTTGGTAAACTCCTTCTTTGCCAGTAAAAGCAACACATCATCAGAAACTGAGATTGTCAACCATTTCATTAAAGATGGGTAAGAAAATGAGATGGTAAATATAAAAATAAAGAACACACAATAAAATGAAAACTGGAACATAGAAATGGTGCTCTTTGACCGTTTCTGACCAGCAGATTTCTAGTAGTTCGTAGGCTATATATGCTCACAGAATGGAATGTATGGCACAAAAGTATACCACACATGATGTAGGATAGTGCTTTAAAAGTGTTGGTTGGTATCATGTGAAATTCACGTGTCCTTGAAAAATATTGCATGAGGCCATCTCACTGTACAATAATGTTAAATCATGAGTTAAATGAGCAAAGTATCAACAGAGGAGAAATATTTTTGATAGCACTCTCTAGATAAAATAAAATGTCAAGTGGTTAAGATAACATCTGATACAGAATAGACCCTAGTAGTATGTAAACTGACAATGACAATATGACTCCTAAATATCCTAAATTAAATGATAGGGGAAAAGCACACTGAAGAATATTATGACCATTTCTTTACATATCCTCCTTCTCCCCACAGGTGTCTGGCAAATGATAATGTTACTGCTCTTTCGGATGATGATCCATTGAAGAAAACATTTTTAATTAAAGCATTCAAGGTTTCTGAAAGTCAGAATCTGTTTTTACATGGCAATGTGTCTGTGTGTGATATGATGCATGGCTCCTGCCCATCAAATGTAAGTTAATCACAACTGATTGCTACGTTTCATGTGTTAGTATATGTTTTCATTAATAGCTTACTGTGATATATAGTGCATACAAAAAACAAAAACTGTCTGAGCTTCTTACCCTAATAAAGTTGGCAACAAATATATAAACATAATATAAATGAGAGGTTTTGGTTATATGAATTGGCCAAAGCATAATTAAGCTCACCCGCCACGTCAAGGCACACTCTCAATAGGGTGAGAACCTACTCTCACCTCCTACGTAGTGGACACACAAAGCAGTTTATACTGCTACCAAAACCTTATTAATGTGTTGGGGGAGGTGCAATTAAACCTCCTCCCTATTAACCCCTGGACAGCAAGCTGCAACCAGACTGATGAAGAGCCAACAACCTCAAATATGTGCAAACAGGGAAAAGGCTAAGCTACACAAAAAGAGAGGTTGGAATGCAGCACTCAGCAGTGAAATGGTGCACGAGCCAGGGTACCACCAAGTCCCTCAATAAATCCCAAATAAAGAAGCAGAGGCTCAGCACTTCAAATGATAAGGTGGCCTGTGTGAAATAAACTCACCTTATCATTTGAAGTGCTGAGCCTCTGCTTCTTTATTTGGGTGCACTAAGCTAGTCACAGGCTCAAATAATACAAATGTATAATACGAGGCCTACCAAACCTAGAGAGTGTGCCTTGACGTGGCGGGTGAGCTTAATTATGCTTTGGCCAATTCATATAACCAAAACCTCTCATTTATATTATGTTTATATATTTGTTGCCAACTTTATTAGGGTAAGAAGTGCAGACAGTTTTTGTTTTTTGTATGCACTATATATCACAGTAAGTGACTTTGGACTCTTATTTTTGTAGTCTTGAATTTTATCTTACCACAAATTTAAGTCCAAGTCACTTTTGGTAAGAAGGGATGCAAAGTTATCTCATGACCAGGGGTGTTCCTAGGCCTCCAAAAGATCCAGGGCTAGAGCTCATAGCATATTTGATAGCAGTGGAGTGTAATTTTGGGCCGGTAGCTGCACACACTGCTCATACATAGATATACACTATATGGGCAAAAGTATTGGGACACTAGACCATTACACCAACAGGCACATTCTAAATACATAGACATGTATTTGGTACTATGTAGTTGGTACTATGTAGTTGGTCTCCCTATGCAGCTATAACAGCTTCCCCCTTTTCTGTGATGGCTTTGTGTAGGAATCTTTTCCCATTCATTCAGTAGAGCATTTGTGAGGTCAGGCACTCATGTTGGCCAAGGCTCCCAATCTCCCTTCCAGTTCATCCCAAAGGTGTTCAATAGGGTTGAGGTCATGCCTCTGTGTGGACCAGTCAAGTTCTTCCACACAAAACTTATCCAACCATGTTGTTAAGGACCTTGCTTTGTGCATTTGGGCACAGTCACGCTGGAATAGAAAACGGCCTTCCCCAAACTGTTTCTACACAGTTGAAAGCATAGCATTGTCCAAAATGTCTTGGTATGCTGAAGGGGACGTAACAAGACATTTTGGACAATGCTATTCTTCCAGCTTTATCTTCCCAACTTTCTCTTTATCTCATATTGAAATATCTCCCCTAACTCTTTATCTCTCTCTTGTCTCCCCTTTCACTTTATCGGTCCTCCTATTTCTCCTATCTCTCCCCTTTCTGTATATCTCCCCACTCTTTCTCTGTATCTCTACTCCTCATTATCTTTATTCCTCTCTCCATTTTCTCCCTACCTCTCTCTTTTCTCTCCCCCCTTTGATCCCCTTTTTTCATTATATCTCTTCTTTTTATTTATCTTGTCTCTTTTTCTTTATCTCTTCTCCTAGTGTACTTTATCTTTCTCTTAACTCGGTATCATCCCAACTTCTCATTATCTCGCCCTTCACATTATCATCCTCCTTATCACATCTCTTCTCATTAGCATCCTCCTTCTCATTATCTCTCCCCTTTCTCCTCATCTCTTATCTCTTTCCTCCTTCCTATTTTAACCTCGCTTCTTTCCCTTGATCTCTCCCCTTTGTCCCCATCTCTCCTTCATCTCATTATCTATTTCCTTTCTCTCTATCCTCTTCTTTTTTTATTATATTTGTCATCTCCTCCCATATTTCCCTTGCCCCACCCCTGTAACTCACATATGCGCTGGCACACATTTTTACACATACTTTCTTTGACTTACAAACTCACGCCGACACACATGCAAACTATCACTTACACATCCAGGATCACACATACTTACACATACACACAAACATTAACACATTAATGCTCACATACACACCCATGCTCACACATTTATACATCCGTGCTCGCACACACATACACATCCTTGCTCACACACTTGCATATCCATGCTCACACACAAACACACTTAAACATACATACATACACGCATGCATTCATGCTCACAAAATGTGGGGTCACTGACCTCGCTTTACGTAACCCCACTCTGTTCCTGCCTCCCTGGGTCTGTCCAAAACCGTTCACAAAGAACTGGTCTGACCTGGACCGGCTCAGACCAGGTGGAACCGGCCATTTGTGAACAATCCTTGATCAGCTCAGGGGGCAATTGTGGGCCCCCCTGGTGAGGGGTATCTGGGACGGACTGCCCCCTTCACGTCCGCCACTGGTGCTATGTGCTGGATATGACAGCATTAATAGCCGACGCTGTTACTTTTATTTGCCCCAACTGGCCCATTGCCGAATAGAGACTCGGAGGCTAAATTATGCTTTCGCTGCTAAAGCATAACTCCAGAGTCTCCATTCAGTGCTATAAAGTTGAGATTCTGGGCTTCATCTCCAGTAGCCCCCCTAGCACTGCTTATGACTATCCAAATGTGCAAGTTTAAACTCTGCACCAGAATATTTTTTTTTATACATAAACTCCATTGTGCTGGCCACTAACATAAAACCTGTAAGATGGTAGCCAACTTTTAATAGTGTTAGTACTAAGTAAAATGCTATGCCTGGATTTGCCAAATCATCATGGCTATTTAGCTGGATCAATGCTATTTCTCTTCTGTAATACCTGTGATTAAAAGAAAATTAGTATATGCAGTGATACATTTTTGTAGTAATTATATAGCTATATCAACCTTCTTTTAGACAGTTAATTAATTTAAAGTTACATTTTATTTTTAATTTAGGACTTAATAAAATTGGGGGGTCTAATCATTTTATATCTTTAAGAACTAAGTAGGACCCTATTCTTATCATAAATTCAAATTGTTGAATGCTCATAACCTTTCCTTCCTAAGGCCATCAGATTTCATAAGATATTGTAAATTAGTTATTGCCTTCCAATTAATGACTTGTCTTTCATTCTACAGATGAAGAAAATAAATCTTCATCATCAGCAACAGGTAAGTAACTTGAATATTGTGTTCTACTAGAGTAGACCAACCTAGAGTACATCTTGAAGCTGAAATTTTCAAATGGAATTTGATGCTTTCTTAAGAGATGGATTTTGAGTAGCATAAGAGCATATATGGATAGCATAAGGAGAAAAGAAAGATATATAGTTCAATTTCATAATGTGGGTTTAGGAACGCAAAAGACATATCATAATATCAAGCAAGAACTTAAAATGCTCTTCAGTATTATTTGATTGCTGGATTATGTGCCCAGGTCAGTAACAAGCAAAGCTGAAGTTGTGATCATGGTTATGTAAGAAACAATAATTTTTTGTGAGCAGAAATCCTAATCAGAACTTCCTAATCACATGACTAATTGTCCATTAAGTTATTTCTCTGGTTTTTTTTACTGGGCCTCTTTGGTGGTAGGTACAATTTCCTGGAACAGGAAAGTAATTGGAATGCTTGCTCTGCCCCCATTAGTTACAGATCGCATATTCTATGAAGTAAATTAGTCTCTTACCTGGAAACCACATAGCTTTAAAGTGAGCTAATTGCAAAATAAAATGTGTGATATATAGGTAGTGTCCATAAATATATTTAGTTATGTGAAAAGCTGTGAAGGTTACTTGTCACAATTTATCATGAATAGTTTGATGGGTAGCGTTCTTGGAACTCGCCCCAGGTCAAAAACTTTTGCTACTCTGGATTTTACCATGAATAGAATTGTTTGAAGTACATTATTAGCATTGCTTCAGTGCAAAAGCCACTAATTGTAGTGCTGTGCCTATTGGCGTCATGCAGTCAAGTTATTAACAACAATCTTGGCACCTTTTTGTATGTTTAGTGTCCTCCCTCTTGTGGCTGTTGATCTCATCGCTGACACTCACCTTGAAGAAGATTGTGTAGAGGATTGCAATCTGCTTGAAGACTATATATTAAGAGACAATTCCCATCTGTCAATGCAATTCTTATCTATTCTGGTTCTCAAATGGTATAGATTCAATATAGTTTATTCATTAATACAGGTTACATTGCAGGTGAGAAATAGTTTCAACTCACCAACATTAAAATGCATTTGTAGAGTAAACTTGCACAATGCACAGTAAATTAAGATTGGATTTTACAACATGGCCAGTTCAGCTCCTCCTGCAGCAGAAACATACTAATGTTGGCCCTTAATACTGCATAAATGAAGCAACGTCCTGCTTTAGTGAATAAATTGAAGTAGGAAATAGTGTCTGTTAGATTTTGGGGCTCATGAGTGAAAAAGTCTTCTGCTGCAATACAAAGAGCCACGGAACATCACTGGACGGAAAGTATTTCAACTACTTTAGTAGATCCCTATGTATAGGCATTAAAGTATGACTTCCTTGGAATATGTTCATTGCTTTCTGCCATCATTTATTTAATAAGAAAATATGTTACCTAATGATTTATTATTACATAGCACTTTGTTTGATTCATGTGTAATGTGTATAACTATGAAATAAAGCTTAAATATATCATATTCTGCACTACTGATTATTATTGCTTTAGTTTAGCATACATTACATCATTCTATAATAACAGCCAATCTTTTATACAGGGCCATCTTTAAATCCCATGTGGCCCTAAGCAAAGCTCTGTTATTTGATCCAGTATATGTTTTGTGAGTGATCAACACATGCCTTAATTTAACCATGTAATCTCTATGTTTTCTACCACTTGTAGTTCTGCAAATGCTCAGTAGGTTGGTACCTGATAACCTCATCCCACTTACTGTTAAATGACGCTGGTCAAGGATCTGATGGTATGCGCTACTACTGTGCAACACTGAGAATACAGCTCTACCACCATCTTCTCAAACATCATAATTTCTCATCTTCTACACATTGCCTTAGGCCTTAAACAAAGTCACGGTAAATTCACTTTCCTATGAAAGTAGTTTCCTAGATGCCTCTAATGATATAAATATATCTCCCTTCCACACGCAGATTTTCTAGTAAATTACCTTCCACAAATTTTAGTTCTCAGTCTCCACAATCTTCCTTATTGATCTGGATTCTCATAGAGTTCTTCATACATTTGTCTCTACATAATTGCCTGAAATTTATGAATATTGCACGATAGAAGAAAGGGACCTTACGCCAATATGAGTAGTGATGTCCGGATCATGAACGAATCGTTCATTTGATCCGGTTCTTTTTAGTGATCCGGATGAATCGGTTCACTAGACTGAACGATTCATTTGTAGCGGTTCAGTCTGTGAATCATGCAGCTGTAACCTGATCCTAGAGCTGTGAGTCATCTGCAGAGCACTCAGACACAGACTCTGGGGTCAGGTTACAGCTCATTAATTCACACTAGTGATGGGAAGTTCGGATCATTAAAAAGAATCGGATCATTTCGATTCGTTCACTGAAATGATCCGATTCATGATCCGAATCTTCGGATCACTCAGTGTGACTCACAGGAGTTACTTTTTTCCAGTAACTCCGTGCAGGTACACTAACGATTGGCCCTGCCCCTTTCATTATGAATCCTCCCCCCTGCCTCCAGTGATGTCAATGAAGGCAGAGAGTCGTTCAAAGACTCAGATCTTACAGGGATCCGAATCTTACAGTGATCCGGATCACTGTAAGATCCGGATCATTGTAAGATCCGGATCTTTGAACGACTCTCTGCCTTCATTGGGATTCGAATCAGTCAGATAATATTACCATACTGTTATAAATAGATACATTAATAATCACTACCCCCAGGATTTACATTCCCCTCTACCTGTAACTGCACCTTAAGCTAACTTTATTAAATGAATTAAATTAACCCTCACCATTAAATTAACCCTTAACACCCCATCAACCATGACTGCCCCTAAAATTAACCCTTAACACCCCATTAAGCATAACTGCCCCAAAGTAACCCTAAACACCCCATTAAGCATAAGTGCCCCCAAATTAACCCTAAATACCCCATTAAGCATAACTGCCCCCAAATTAACCCTAAACACCTCATTAAGCATAACTGCCCCTAAATTAACCCTAAACACCCCATTAAGCATAACTGCCCCCAAATTAACCCTAAACACCTCATTAAGCATAACTGCCCCTAAATTAACACTAAAGACCCCATTAAGCATAACTGCCCCCAAATTAACCCTAAACACCTCATTAAGCATAACTGCCCCTAAATTAACACTAAAGACCCCATTAAGCATAACTGTCCCTAAATTAACCCTAAACACCCCATTAAGCATAACTGCCACTAAATTAACACTAAAGACCCCATCAACCATACTAATTTATTAGGTAATTTATCTGGAGTACATGCAATTAATTTAGGGGCAGTTATGGTTAATGGAGTATTTAGGGTTAATTTCAGGGGCTGTTATGGTTAATGGGATCTTTACGGTTAATTTCAGGGGCAGTTATGGTTGATGGGGTATAAGGGTTAATTTTATGCTAATGACTGAGGGTTAATTTAATTAATTTAATAAAGTTAACTGTAGGTGCAGTTAGAGGTGAAGGGGGGCAAACTCAGGGAAATCTAAAACCTGGGGGCAGTGTGAACATTATTAATGTATTTATTTATAAAAGTATGGTATCAGTAATATTCTCTGTAAGATCTGGATCCCTGTAAGATTCGAATCATTCGACTCTTTGGATCATTCGACTCTTTGGATCATTCGACTCTTCGGATCATTCGACTCTTCGGATCATTCGAATCTTTGAACGACTCTCTGACTCTATGAGTCATCGTTCCTCTGTGAATTAATGAGCTGTAACCTGACCCCAGAGTCTGTGTCTGAGTGCTCTGCAGATGACTCACAGCTCTAGGATCAGGTTACAGCTGAATGAGTCACAGACTGAACCGCTACAAATGAATCGTTCAGTCAACTGAACTGATTCATCCGGATCACTAAAAAGAACCGGATCAAATGAACGATTCGTTCATGATCCGGACATCACTAGTAAGGAAGGAAAAGCAGCAGCGATAGAACCTCACTGAGTGCTACGTAACCGAATTTGGGAAGATTTGTTCCACCAGGTACAGGGGTTGAGTATGTTGCTTGTACTCTGGTGTGCCCAAGATGGCTTTCATGCAGCTTGTCAGCTGCTCTATCAACCTTCTGATCAGCTTTTCAACCTCCACATATAATATGTCACCCTCTAAGACCTCATAAACAGTGCTGGGGTAGACCCATCTCCTGCTCCTCAGCTGCTGGCTTTCCTTCTCTCTGCCGAGTTTTGGCAGCCTGCACTCCCCGTCAGTTAGAATAACTGACCTCACAACCAGATGTAGTATATGAGCCATCCATCGCATGATGTCTGTCATCACCAGTACCATTTCTACCACAGTGTCTACCTGCGGTCCACATCACTGCACCAACAGCTTCTTAAAAGCTGCCAAAATGTGAGGTGATGTGTGCTGCTCATTCATAACCTCAGCATCGAAAGAATATAACATTTTCCTGATTCAACATAGAATAGCTTAAAAGCAATCTTTGCCTTTGATCCCACAAAGACACCAGCACATGGCTTCCCTTTGAGTCCTTGGTAGAAACTAAACTCATGACCTGCTTTGGTAGGTGGCGTGGACAAGATTTTGGCACTACAAGACCACTTTTTTGTGCATGCCTGCTGCCACCTCTGCCTGACCCACAAAAACTGGAATAATTCCTTCTCACAGACATTTCCAAATGTTTTGTCAAAAATGTATAACCCTGTTCAGGAACAGTATTCACACGGTCCAGTGGCTAATTTTGTCAGTAACTGCCAGACTTACAAGATCAAAAGGTGAGGAGGACAGGTGCGGAAGATCCGAAAGATCAGGCATAATTCGCAAAGCCACACTCTCCGAAGCAAGTTACCTCTACAACTGAGCAGCAAGGGGAAGAAAATAGCAAAAAAGATGTGGGATGATTTTACACTAATGGATCAATAATAAATCAATACATATACTTGATCTATATGGAAAGCTACGCCCTTACAGCACTCTCTACTACGCTTCAATGTTCCAAACAAACGTACACCCACTTACTGAAATACTGAAATAAAACATAAAACCATCCTAGTGTAGTATATTGATGGGAATAGAAAAAAGATATGAATAATCTGTGATGCACTTACAAACAAAATGTGATAAACAGCAAGGTAGAATTAGTGCATGGAGAATGATGGTCCATTCTCTGGCTATTTTACTTAAAGATTAAAACAGTACCCGCTGTTGTAGGGTTCAATGCACCTGCATCCCTCCTCGAGGTAAGTGAGGGGGCTGGTGACTTGACACACCACTAGCAGGGAATAACCATATGGCAGAGTGCACTCCTTCGTTCTCTGATTGCTGGCACTGTGTCACGCCGCTAGCCAGACTTGTTGAAGGGTGGTTCAACTTTCTTATAATCTACTCAGGAATGAAATTTTGAGAACTAAAAGACACTGGGTGCATGCACAGTCCAATTGTACATTTTTCACCAACATTTATAATATATATATTAAATGTCTTAAATGTCTTAAACTCTACTCAACAGTACTTGTTTTTTTGTTTGGTTTATACGTACATTGTATTGTAATTCGTACATAAAAATGAAAACAAGAACTTCTGCTGCAGTCCTTTTATAAGTACATATGAAGAATTAACTATATAAAATTATACACTAACCTACTGGGGGCGGGCCCTAAGGTGATGGCCGCTTTCAAATGGAGCTCCCGAGCGGGGTGCCGTTGATCGGGTTCCATCGGGTGCTGTTTGGAGCTCCCCGGCTTAACACACCCCGTGTGTGTTGCGGGATAAGCTGGTGGACAATTCCCCGTCATCGCGGCTCTCCACCCTCTACCCTGGTGGCTTTCCTACAGGAAACTCACTGGAAAGATGTTGAGGAGATTACCCTCAAAGCTCCTTGAATAGGTGAATGTATCTCGGCTTCGAAATCTAAGGATTGCACAAAATACTGGGATATACCAGGCATTCTGCGATAATTGATCCACAAAGGAGGTATATTTTATGGGATATTACGATAGAACGTAAACATTTGCTTTTTATTAATGTGTATGTTCCAAATGCCCCTAACAAATCTTTTTATTGCAACCGAAACGGTTGGAAATAGTTGCCACTATCTTTTTCTGGGAGGATAGCTCTTATTAAGATGGTGACATTCCTCAAATTGCTATATCTGCCAAGAAGTCTTTCTGCCACTTTTTCTTAAACGAGCTGATGAGAAACTTCTCAATACATTATTTTGACGATTTATTTGGAATAACAAGAAGCCCAAAATTGCGACCTTTGGTTTGCAATGTGAAAAGTCAAAATTGGGACTTCCTCTCATTCCCTGTCATTTGGGATTATAATGTTGCCGCCTTATACCTATATGCGGTGGACTGGATCTCTTGCTCAAACACTTATACAAATTTTAAGTTAGATCAATGTTTTAGTCCCTCTATTTCTATCCAAGCCCTTCTACATACGCCTTGCACTCAAATCCCATATAAACACCACTGAAGTGTTATAGATAGGCTGTCTCCGGCTATATGCATCCATGCAGGTACTAAGGGGGAGGAGACAAAAAACATATTGAATTAAATATATATACATATAGAAGTAATTCTATATAAATGAAAACTAATATATATATATACATAAATATATATATGAGCAATGCTATATAAATGGAATCGTTTAATGAATCAATATTAATGATTTTTTATAACCCTACATTTTATGGCCTCTCTCATCTTTGTAAGTGGGAGAACTTGCACAATTGGTGACTGACTAAATACTTTTTTGCCCCACTGTATATAGTTAAAATGGGATGTCTAAAGCAGATAGACTTGGCGGTATATTTCACAGAGGTTGCTGAAATCCGAGTTTTGTTAATTTCTAAATGTTTACCAAATAGTTGTGCATATATGAATATATATGTGCAGTATACAAAGCGACTATTCCCAAAGTGGAGCCATTGCTATCAAATCTGCTGAGCTCCCCTGTTGATAAACAGTACTCTACACTGTGTCACAATATGTTTTGCATTTGATATGTATGTCTCAGAATAAACTCAACATTGTTTCAACAACAAACCACTGTACATACATATGTTTTCTTAAGGAATGGCGGTCTGAAATTGTAAATTGGTCACGATACTCCCATGTACTACAAGCATACATATAGAATTATATGCAGTCATATACATGAAGCTTCAGGCATGCTTTCACCATTCTGTTATTCATCTTTTGAAAGCAGCTATTAAAACTATAAGATTTATTTCAGTTTCTTCTTGTATATCAGGACTGAGGAAATTTATTTTTTTATTTAGTAGTCCTAAATCGGTTAGACATTAGACACACTTATCTGTACGGTACTTCGGTTATGTTCCAATTCTTTGAAAGAATGAGCCATGTCAAAATATAGAAAAACATAAAAGGCTTAGGTGACATTTTTTTGTATTAACGTTAATAATTGTAATTCTTCTTCTGGTGCTTCGGGCACCTTGACATTTAACAGTTTAAAAAATGTAACATAAATGCTTGGGGTGGAGTGGCTGGAGGGTCAGAGAAGTTAAATATGATTCTGTGTCACATTCTGAAAGTACCCCTTGCACACGCAACTTATGGCTTACATTCCTAGCTTTGTCCCCAAAATATGCACTGTGTGAGTGTTTACATACCTAACCTTTCTAAGGACCATTAAAAATATTTAAGGTGCAACACATGAAACATTAGGTTGACATTCTGAATAATTTGAATTAAGTTTTGATCAATTTCTACCATTCAATGCATGTTTATTTTTTTTTTCTTTTTACATTTTAAAAGCAAATTTAACCTACAGTTCTAGAGATTTCCAAGCGAAATTTTTTTTGTTTTTAAACTATATGTAATCAGTCCCAGAACTCCAAAGAACGTTGTAATTTTAGATGGTGTAAATATCTTTAAAGTTAAAAAACATGGGTATGCGATATTTGGCAACAAAATAATTTTTCTGTAATTAAATGGCAATGTCAATGAGAAAGCCCTTGGTATCAGGTAAAGTACTGAAAGACATTTGGTCTTAGGACATATGGTCATAGCCATCTAGTCATAAGGACTGTTGATCATAAGGACATTTGGTCAAAGGAACTTTGGTCATAGGATATATGGTCATAGGACATTTATTCATATGACATGGTTATA
Organism: Spea bombifrons; assembly: GCF_027358695.1. Taxonomy (NCBI): domain Eukaryota; kingdom Metazoa; phylum Chordata; class Amphibia; order Anura; family Pelobatidae; genus Spea; species Spea bombifrons. Next base: position 62,231,393 of record NC_071088.1, on the reverse strand, counting down.
CGATGTTTGGTCATAGGACATAGGGCCATAGGACAACTGGGTGACTGTTTTCGTCATAAGAGGGGCATTGCCACAACCAAATGCCCTTTGACTAATAATCATAGAACTCTTTTTCTGAACCATGTCACACTCTCATTGGTTTCCCATTGGCATACTTACCAATTTTGTACAAACAATACTTACCTTCACACAATTCAGTAATGATCCAGAGAAGGAGCATTAAAACCTAAATTATTCATATGTATGAGAAGTTATAATCTTTGGTCATATGTGCTTTTTGTCCGTGGCATTTGGTTACAAAATATAGTTATATAAATATGTACTACATTAAATGTATCAGCAGATAAAAAAACATTCAGCCCATCTAAATTCTTTTATTGAATTGTTCATGAAGTAAAACATGACAGGAAAGAAAAAAACAATCCTGAGGACAGGAATCAACATACACATTGGTATCAAGGCCAGTGTAACAATTTAAGATATACAAAGTATAACAAACTCCAAAATGATAATGGAAGACAAGATAAAACAGGACATTAAAGCATATGTATCAATGTATGCATATGAACCAGGGGTTATCAGACTGGGCAGTTGCAACATACCAGAGCAGTGAGCACTATGCACACTATATAAAAACATAATCAGACATGACCCCCAAACACAAAATACAAAAGGGGCAAATTGTTAAAAAGCAATTTATTAATGATTTTAAAGTAAAAACACCAGAACATAGCAATGAAAGTGTTGAGAAGCACCTAGTACTGGCACACCTTGTAAGTAGGTGTGCTCAAAATAGCTCAATAGCAAAATAGTTCATCCTTGTGCAACAGCAGGCATGCTCTCTGCCATGGTATCAAAAGCAATTTACTCATAATTTACTAACCAACTGCAAATGGTAGCAAATATATTTTATCACTTAGAATGCTTTGTGTTTTGTATGTACAGTATGTAAACTTTCCTGTATTGAACATGGACTTGACATTTATTTTACCATCTACTACTATCTACTATCTATATTTATGAGTGAAGTCCATAACTATATTTACCTTTTCACTTTGTCAACTAAATCTCTCTTTACCGATTTGCTGCTGCTTCAAGGAGTTGTTGTCCTTCTAGTTCATAATAGAAAATCTGTCCCCTCTTTATACTGTGCTTCCACATAAGGGTGCTCGTAACAATAAGGAAAAAAAAAACATAATAGTGTAGCCAATAATAACATATGATGATTTCTCAAACAGTGGCAAGTATTGCACTCACGGTAAGCTTTTCTCAATATCTTTACATCTAAAGTGGATAGATGAAGAGAGAAAACACACTTGCGCAGTATCTTGTCCAGTTATATGAGAGTGATAATAAAATGCACTTACAAGAAGTCGAGCACATTAAAAATGTGCTTTAAAGCCATGCATCAGTGCTGTCTCAACTTTTCCAATTAGTCCTGTTTGGAGTGGTGATCTTTGTGGATTCTTGAATATAAGTGCTGCCCTGCTGTATCCCTCAGGATAGTCTCAGTGTAATTTTCTCCACAAATTCTTTTTGGTATATTTTATAGACCCAGAGGGATCACAATAATATTTGATAAAGTGCTGAATGTTTTAAGAAGTGCAATTAATGCAAAAAAATAAATACTGAATTTCTTATAAAGATCTCTGGAGTATAGTATAGATGGAACTGTTTGATAAATCACATAAATAAACGTATTAGGGCAAAACATCCCATTAAAAAAATATGTTATAGGGTAATATTCATAAAGTTGGTAATAAAAGGTAGGACAGTCCACAAAAGAAAAAATAATCTCCATGTATATATAAATAAAGTCCCGAAAATCTATAAATAAATAAATAACTCCTTTCCGACCATAAAGAGGTATAAATGCCTCAACCTCAACACGTTTAGCCCAGATCAGCAAGTTTGTAGTGGCTCCAGGAGGTATCAAACGTAGGTAAGTGTCTTCATTCTCCATCTTTTATTCCACAATCGTCACTCGTTCCTCGCCCTCATCTACGTCATGCCGTTTATTTCTATGTGTGCATCTTCCCTTGAATGCCTGGTAGTAAGTATCTCGTCTTTGCCATAGCCTACACAACGGAGACTGCAAACAGTATATACTGATTAGCTGAAAATTAAAAATACCCAACTCTTCTCCCAGCTAATTGGCTGCTGGTTATGTTATGTTAACTCAGCAGGGAATTCTGGGAGCTGTAGTAAACTTCATTAGTACACACAGTTGGAAAACATTTAGCAGCGACTGTTTTGATAAGCTAAGAATACTATTTTATATGCTATTACTATGACCAATAGTATATAAGACAAAATTAATTGTGGGCAATTGTCCTATAAGCAAATGTCCTGTGACCATATGTTCTGGGACCATATGTTCTATGACCAAAACATCCTTATACATCTTTATGACCAAACGTCTTATGACTAAAAGTCATATGACCATGTGTCTTATGACCATGTGTGTTATGACCAAATGTCCTTATGACAAAATGTCCTTATGAGCATGAGTCCTTATAACCAAAAGTCATCATGACCAAAAGTCATCATGACCAAAAGTCATCATGACCAAAAGTCCTTGTGACCCTATGGCTACGAGCATATGTCCTATGACCATCTCATCTCCATGAATCCATCTGCAAAATGCTGGCTTCATGGATTGCTTCAGCAAAAATGGAACAGGAGGCCAGATAAAAAAAAAAAACACATATGGTGTTTCAATTGGGGGGCTCATGGGAGGGTATATTATGTAGGGAGTCCTTCCTTTTATTCTCTTAATGGTAAGCAATACAACCATGCTAGGATTAGATACAAAGATTGATATATGATATATATTAGTATTTTAGTCACATTGGAAACTGTTGCTATGTTTGAGCTAAACAAAGATCAAGCTTTGTCGAAATGTAAAAAATCCGAAATTTAACATAGTTTTAGAAAAAAGCTTGTAGTCAAATTATCAACATTAAAGTAGAACAGAAACTAGTCATGTTTTGTTCCGCTCACAGCAAAATACCTGTATTCTACTGCCAAGAGCACTACAGTGCTTAATATGTCAACATAAATTGGATTTTTAGTAACATAAAGCTTAAAATAACTTATCGCTTCAAGTTAAATGTAATGGCTTTTGTGTACATTGCGTACATATTAACATCACATGTTGATTTATGACTTTTTCTCAGCCCTGGATATACACCTGTCATTATGCATACAGTCTGCTTAAGTGTAAGGGGAATATATTATCCTCATTATAGTAGAATAATATGCTCTGATAGATAACAAGCCTTGCACTGTTTTAATGCAGCAGGTAGCACGTCTATACATGGGAAATCTCTAAGCTGACGGAGTTTGTATAACGATGCTTAGTGCAGCTTCATTCCACTAATACTGTTTGAATGCCCAGAATGTAGAAAGCATGGACCAGTGTAATAAAGTCCATATGGTGTGTACAAGCCCTGCTGAGGATCCCTCCTATCACCACTGATGTTGAAATCAGAACATATAAGGAAGACAAATTAGGAGGAGGGGAGACAAAATCAGGCAATGTAATAGTAACATTACTGGGCATACCCTTTAATAACATGCAAGATCCAATGGGTCTATAGTGATCATGTTGCACTATTTGACAAAGCTGTGCAAAAATCATTTGAAACTAAAAAATTTAGAAATGTAAAAAGCCAAGAAGCACTGTTATAATAAACAACTATTTTTAAAAAAAACCTGTACGTACCACAAATTTCTACAAACAATATCATGTGTTCTATGTCAAAATATAAAAGCCTAAGCAAGTGGTAAAATCTGAGAATTTGAATTCAGACTATGAGAAGCCATAGCAGTTAGATAGGTGTAAGATACGGTAATAAGTTTCCTTATTTTGAACTCCACTCCTTCCAGAGAGAAGAAAATGGCATTAGCCTCTAAAGCCTGAACGTCAGAAACACTGCAAAAAGAAAGCAAATGGATCCTTCCTTAGATCCAATTTGACAGCTGGAAATTTTAGTGGAACTGAAAACATAATAGATCGGTATGACTTCCCAGATGAAAAAAGGTTCCACTAACTTAAATTCTTCAAAACATAATTTACAGGGGCTGAATGGGGATCAGCCGGTTATCCCATACACCAAGAGGACCATGTTCTCCATGCTGCCTGATAAGATTTATGGGTAACGGGTGCCCAGGAATCTTGGAGCAAATCTCTAGCGCCCTGAGATAAATAAACTAAGAAGATCCCCCAATATTGTCCAGGCTATTAAAAATAGTTGGTCGTCAAGGGTCTGGACCTACCAGGAGAGAGGAAAAAATAAGGAGTGCCAGAGGATCTCGAACTGATAGCTCCAATAGGGCTGAGAACCATGGCTGTGAGCGCTATAGAGGAGTCTTCAGGTCCAAGTTAACCCTGGATATGTAAGGGAGCGAAAGGGGGAAAAGCATAGGCTCCCGTCAATGGCCATGTTTGGAGAAGAGCATCAGTTGCCAACTCGTCCGGGTCCGGAAGCCATCAAAAAAAGCTGTGTCTTGAAAAAAACACAGCACCTCATGAATGGATGGAGAGGACACCTTATTTACGTTGCACCAGGTTATAAATGTTTTCCAGATCTTCTGATATTTAACAGAAGTTGTCTTCTTACGGCTGGAGAGAATAGTTTCCACTACTGATGTAGATAAGCCCTTCGCGGTCAGGATCTCCCTTTCAGAAGCCATGCTGAGAGGTTGAGTCGGGAGGGGTCTGGGTGGAGAACAGGGCCTTGGATGAGGATGTCCTTCACTTGAGGAAGGAGGATGGGTTCGTCCATGGCCAGGTTGGTAAGGTCCAAGAACCAGATTCTTCGGGGTCAGAAAGGAACAATCAAAATGATTTTCAGAGGGCTTCACTGAATCTTCCGGGGAACTTTGGAGATAAGAGGAAGTGGGGGAAAAATATACGCTAGAGCACCGATTTTCTGCTGAGGTAGTCTGCTTCCTGATTCAAGGAACCTTTGACATGAACCGCAGAGAGGGTGCAGTGGCTGAACTCCACCCATCTGCAGATAAGAGTGGTCACGGTCTGGAGGAGCCTGCTTCTTGTGCCGCCTTGTTTGGAGAGGTAGGCCACGACGGTGACATTGTCCAAAAGGATCCCGATAGACTTGCAGCGCAGGATTGGGGACCAGAACCTGAGAGCCCTCCAGACCACCAGCAGTTCTAGGTGATTGATGTGCAGCTTTGATTCTTGTGGAGACCAAGTTCCCTGGGTGATCTTGTTTCCCATAACTGCTCCCCAGCCTATCAAGCTGGCGTCGGTAGAAATTCCTACCCAGCCTCTCGCCAGCCAAGGGAGTCCTTGCGAGAGATTCCTGGCCACCAGCCAGGAGATTTCCACCTAGGAAATTAGGTGGATAAACTTCACAGGATTGGGGCGCAAGTACATGTGGAGAAAAACAAAAACAAAAACAACAATAATAGTGCAGTAAAAATGTACAATTAATAGTGTAAATGTGCAATGCACTCACAAATGTTGAAAAAGGAAATTAGGTGGACCCTGTTGGTAAGGTTCTTGCTGAGGCATAGTCCCCTGGGCGTAGTTTGCCATAGCCTGAAAACAGTCAAAGGTGGACTGAAGTTCCCCTTTCAACCAGGAAGTAAATTCGGACATGGGAGCCTCTTTAGGCCGAGAGCTGCACATTTTGACTGATGGGTCATGCAGGGTCTTCCCCACAGATTTCCTATGTGGAGAGCTCTCAGGAGGGTTGTCTAGATTTTTATCTGACATGTCTGAGAAAAAAAAAAAACACAAAGGTATAAACACGAAAAAAAAACAATAAAATAATTAAAAGGAAATCTCCCTCTGAACAAGGGGGACAGCAACTACTTGAATAAGGCAAAATACAATCCTCAGGCACAGCCGGGAGAATAGTAGATGCAATAATACATGGAAACAAAACAGAGAGAAGGAGAGATCTGACCCATTCTGGCGTTTTTATGGAGGCATTTAGGTGTATGGGACTGGAAGACACCATTTCCCAGAGGCCCCTGCAAAGTTGACCTTCAGTGACCCGTTCCGAGCGCCAGAAGTGAGGTGAGAAGAAAATCCCGAAAGTTGCCATACCGGGTGGCGCGAACCGTTAGAGCCAGTTAGAAGCTCTTGTCCTGCCGTGCCTCGCCCCTGAGGTTTCCCCGGGACGGAAGGAGCCGGTGACGTGATGTTTTTTAAAACCCAGTGAGCCCCCTGGGTTGTGGGCAGAGTGCCGGGAACGAGGAGTTCCACCTTGTATATCAGCCGCGATGACCGCGGTATTGCTGCCGCCGGAGCTTGCCGCGAAACCCTGGATCCGCACGGGACTACTGCCGGGACGCTTGGAAACGGACCCCCCCACGGGGCTCCAGGAAAACAACAACCTGAGGTAAGGAGCAGCCGACGCCGCTACCTGAGTAGGGCAGGAAACACTGGGGAAGAAGGGGGAGGTCTACCTGGTAGGCGGAGCCTTCTTCACCTGTGCCACCTGGAATGGCAAGGAAATTCTATTCTTTCATTCTTCACTGGTGAAGCATATACATTCATAAGACACACATTAAAACCTTTAAAAACAACATCAATTAAAATTGCTCTCCTGGGAGTAATTTCAATAATAGAATTTAAAACCACATGTTTGTTCTTAAAAAGGATCCCAACCCCAGCGGCTTTAGTATCATTTGACCCGAACCAGTAAGAGGACCCCAAGGTCCAAGCCTCATTTCAGTATGTGTCAGTAAATATGCAAACATAGCAGGCCTTCTGACAGAGCTCCTTATACTCCTCACATTAAGTGAGGCAACAGTGAGATCCAGTGAGAGCATTAGTGCATTTTATCAACGTCTCTCTCACCTTCAGAGTCCGAAACTTCTGAAACGCTGCTGTAATCATGATGAAAAAAAGGATCAGGCAGAGAAAGTCCCATCCCAGCAACACCTGCACAGTTCTGTATGTTCCAAGCCACCTTCCGGACAGATAACTCCGGAATGTCTCCTTGCTCTGACTTCCGCTTTGATGATTCAACTGTGTCAACTCCAGGGATCCCGGAAAACTCTGCTTTGGATTCCTCCTCCGCGTTGCCTCCTAGGACCTCCACATCAGCCCCCAGAAGGGGTGCCAAACAGCATTCACTGTCAGACTTCTCCCCCTCTTAGGCATAGGACCAGCTGGATACTCCACATCTGCGTCCATCAGAGCAATCATATGCACAGGGTTAATGGATAGTGAGGATTGGACGGTCTCCTCTACAACAGCTGTAGTTAATGCATGTTCTGGACTTGATGGGGAGATCTCACTGCTAGACTTTCCACCTCTGTCGTCAGAACTGCTCTCAGGGTCTCCCACAGGAATATAACTCTTATGGCTGGTAGCAGGACCTGCACAGGGATTTAAAAACACATTGGGATCCATTGGACCTGAAACAGCCTTTTCCTTTATCTGATCACTTGAGATTACTGATGCTACTGCAACCAGCCCAGCAGGATCATTCAGTGGCGGCATCACCATTACAGGCTCCTTCGGGTCAGCTGTAGAGGAGGGCTTACTTGGACCTGGATTTAATTTCACAGGCCGTCCAGTGGCCATTTCTGCCCAGGAACACCGGGGCTTACTAGGACAGTCCTTATATACATGGTCAGGCTTTCCACATCTGTTGCATAGCTTGGGCTTGTCAAAGCTAGTGGGTGAGGTGGCCCCATTCTCCACAGTTCCTGCATAGGGGCCTAGGGTCAGCTGTGCAGGTCGCCTGAGTGTGCCAATAGCCTCCGCATCTCCTGCACAGGAATGGCATCCCAGGGTGAAAACAGTATCCCCTGTTGCTACCGATGGAGAAACTCTGGGGGGGGCACTATTCCGACGCCTTCCTTGTGCTCTTTTAACTGCACAAGGAACCTTCTCTTACTGTTCCAAATCCCAATCTCATTCTGTGCCTTCTATGGGTTACAATAGCGAAATAGCCAGGGGCGTAGGAACCGGGGGGGACGGGGGGGATGGATCCCCCCCACAAATCATGTGGGGGGGACCGATAATAGAGAAATCCCCCCCAGGGCTGTGTGAGTTGAGTGCCCTCGGTGCACAGCTGCCCGATCAGCAGCTGCAGCGTGCAGGACTGGTTGGGGAGATCACGGATTTCCCTAACCAGTCCAACACTTACCGGTGTGCTCTCTGTCACTGTCTGAGCGCCGGGCGATGGGATATGACGTTTATATCCCAGCCCCGGCGCTCAGCAGAAACAGCTGTGCGCAGCCGCACTGCATTGAGATTCAGCGGCAAACCAGAGGGAAAGGAGGAAGAGAAAGGTAAGAGATGTGCAAAACGGAGGGGGGGGGGTCTGATGTGCAAAACGGAGGGGGGGGGTCTGATGTGCAAAACGGAGGGGGGGGGGGTCTGATGTGCAAAACGGAGGGGGGGGTCTGATGTGCAAAACGGAGGGGGGGGGGTCTGATGTGCAAAACGGAGGGGGGGGGTCTGATGTGCAAAACGGAGGGGGGGGTCTGATGTGCAAAACGGAGGGGGGGGTCTGATGTGCAAAACGGAGGGGGGGGTCTGATGTGCAAAACGGGGGGGGGTCTGATGTGCAAAACGGAGGGGGGGTCTGATGTGCAAAACGGAGGGGGGGGTCTGATGTGCAAAACGGAGGGGGGGGGTCTGATGTGCAAAACGGAGGGGGGGGGTCTGATGTGCAAAACGGAGGGGGGGGTCTGATGTGCAAAACGGAGGGGGGGGTCTGATGTGCAAAACGGAGGGGGGGGTCTGATGTGCAAAACGGAGGGGGGGGGTCTGATGTGCAAAACGGAGGGGGGGTCTGATGTGCAAAACGGAGGGGGGGGTCTGATGTGCAAAACGGAGGGGGGGTCTGATGTGCATATATGTGTGTGTATGGGCAGTGTATATATGTGTGTGTGTATGGGCAGTGTATATGTGTGTGTGTATGGGCAGTGTATATGTGTACGTGTGTATGGGCAGTGTATATGTGTACGTGTGTATGGGCAGTGTATATGTGTACGTGTGTATGGGCAGTGTATATGTGTACGTGTGTATGGGCAGTGTATATGTGTACGTGTGTATGGGCAATGTATATGCGTACGTGTGTATGGGCAGTGTATATGTGTGTGTGTATGGGCAGTGTATATGTGTGTGTGTATGGGCAGTGTATATGTGTACGTCTGTATGGGCAGTGTATATGTGTGTGTGTATGGGCAGTGTATATGTGTACGTCTGTATGGGCAGTGTATATGTGTGTGTGTATGGGCAGTGTATATGTGTGTGTGTATGGGCAGTGTATGTGTGTATGGGCAGTGTATATGCGTACGTCTGTATGGGCAGTGTATATGTTTGTGTGTATGGGCAGTGTATATGTGTACATGTGTATGGGCAGTGTATATGTGTGTGTGTATGGGCAGTGTATATGTGTACGTCTGTATGGGCAGTGTATGTGTGTATGGGCAGTGTATATGCGTACGTCTGTATGGGCAGTGTATATGTGTACGTCTGTATGGGCAGTGTATATGTGTACGTCTGTATGGGCAGTGTATATGTGTGTGTCTGTATGGGCAGTGTATATGTGTGTATATAAGGAGTGTATTTGTCTTATAGTGTATACGTCTGTAAGTATGTGCAAGGGCAGTGTATATTTATGGGGAGGCATGTGTGTGTGAGCAGTTTATGTATGTTTGGGCAGGCGTGTATAAGGGTAGTGCATATGTGTGAGTACTGGCAAGTGTGTATGTGCAGGCAATTGCAGCGTATATGTGTGTTTTTGTGGGCAGGCATGCGTAAGAGCAGTGCATATGTGTGTGTATGAGCAGGCATGTCGTACTTAAAGGGAAGAGAATGATTCCCTGTAACACATGTTTAACTCAGGGGCACCTAGGGTTAAATCCAGGCCTATTTCTGTTTAAAATGAGTGTGTGTGTCACTGTATGTAGCATTTGGACACTTGGTCTAGGGCATCACTAATACAAAGCGCCACGTGTTAGTAAGTGAAGGATGTGTTTGAATGTGTGTCTGGGTGTGATAGCGTATGTTTGTGGGTCTGTTATTGTGCACATCTGTTTTTATGGGTCTGTTTCCAGGTGTGTTATAGTGGGCATGTGTCTAGGTATATTAGGGTGGGAATGTTTTGGGGTGTATTATTGTGTGTGTGTGTATGTTATTCAAGTGTTTTAGTGTGTGGATATGTTCCTGTGTGCATGACGTGTTAGGAGTCTTAGATGGTTCCTTCAATACATCATAGTAGTCTCTGTGGCCGTGTCCAGTGGGGTCCATCTGTGGTTGTAAGATTTTTCTGTTTCTGTGGGAATTTTCTCCCATTCATCTAGTAGAACGTTTTATGAGGTGAAGGTGATATACCTTTTTGGACAGCACTATGCTTCTAACTTTGTGGGAACAGTTTTGGGGACAGTCCTTTTCTATTCCATCATGACTGTGCCCCAGTGTACAAAACCACGTCCATAAAGGCAAGGTTGCAAAAATTCCCCACAGAAACTCTCCAAAATCTTGTGGAAATCGTTCCCAGAAGAGTGGAAGCCGTTATTGATGCAAAGGGGGGCCAACTACATATTAATGTCTCTGTATTTATAATGTGATGTCATAAAGTCCCTGTTGGTGAAATGGTCAGGTATACCCTACCAGTAAAATGCTATCCCCCCCAGATTTTTAGGGGTTCCTACGCCCATGGAAATAGCCAAGCTGTGATAGCTTCATCAAACACATATGGATTGTACATGTGAACAGTAAGAGATTTCCTCACAGCATTTTCCATACAGCAACGTGAAGCGGAGTCCATTCAATCGAGGATCATCTTTCTTTCCTCTGAGGCTCTTGTAGATGTTAAAAAAAAATCCAAAAAAAAAACATTCTACTTATGTAACAGAAACTACTAGTTCTGCGTAGTTAAATCCTTAACCTTAACTTCTACTGAGACCTGTAACAGTCCTTAACCTTAACTTCTACTGAGGCCTGTTACATGACAGGCACCGATGTTCAGTAGTGTTACTACATATGTACCTTTCATTGGTCTTGCAGGCAGTAGATCTCTAAGATCCAGCCCAATTGTTTAAATTAGCACCTCCTCTACAACATACTTCCTTTTTCCTCCTCCTTTCTCTGAGGAACTTCAATCTTTATTGAACTTCTTAGTCTTCCGTCCTTAACAGACACAAAGTTGATAGTTGCAGGCATTTCCCCTTCACCAAACCAATAAATTACTCCGGCTTAACCCCTTAACGACAATACACGTACATGTACGGGGTGACTATGCAATGCGTTAGTGACAATGCCCGTACATGTACGTGGTCGCGATATTTGCCGGTGATCGCGGCGAAAACCGAGGTCGGCGGTTGAAACAACAGACCGGTGATATAAATCACCGATCTGTTAAACACGCCCCCCGAGCCCGATGCAAATCGGGTGAGGGTCATTCCAGGCTGCCTCTTCATTGCGGCAAGCCTGCAATGCTCCAGGGGGGCTTCACAACCTCCCGATCTCTGTGATTCACAGTAAATCACGGCGATAGGTGGATTAAACTACAGACCAGTGACTGAAATCACTGGTCTGTCAATCACGCACCCCACCCCATTCCAGCCTGCCTCTTCATTGAGGCAATGATGTTTTTAACTATACACTGAGGTTGTAAAAAAAAAAAAAGTAAAAAAAATGTAAAAAAAAATTGTAAAATATATATATATATATATATATATATAGGGTTACATGTAAAAATAATTCCCTACTGTCACGAAAAAAGTGCAAATAGGTATATATGTATACGTTTTTTTACGCACAATTAGCGCTACCTACAATTAGCGCTGTATCTTCCCAAAAAATTCCCACACGCAAAGAGTTAAAATATTGGCATTATAAATGCCCATAGGGTGCCTAGTTTTAAAAAATGTATGATTTGATGGGGTAAATCGAATTGGCCGGCTTCAAAGATGTCCCAAGTATGGGACGTGGGCACAGAGTGACCAGATGTATAAATGGCAAAAAAATACACACCTCACAAAGGTGGCCTTTTACCTCCCAAATAACCCAACAACCCATGCATGTGGGGTATCGCTGCGCTCAGGAGATGTTACTGAACACATATTGGGGTGTTTGACACGGACATATACCAGGAGCGGTAAATTTATACCTGAAGTACAACGTGTGTGAAAAAAATACAAAAAAAATGTACTGCCATAAAGTTTTACAAAGGCTGGTGGTAAAATTAGTGCATGGAAAGGGTTAAAATATCAGCATTTCAAATACCTTGAGGTGTCTAGTTTTTAAAAATATATGGTTTGATGGGGTAAATTTCATTGGCTAGCTTCAAAGATACCCGAAATGGCACATGGGGCAGAATGACCAGCTTTGGGGAAAAAATGGTTTTGAAATAGCAAAACGCTACTGGTACTTATTGCCCCATAACATGCAGAAAAAAGCTAAAAAACATAAAAACATTGGGTATTTCTAAACTCAGGACAAATAGTAGTATCTATGTAGCAGGTTTTTTCATTAGTTTTTGCAGATGAGTAAAAGTTTTTTTGTTTGTTTAAAAAGTGAGAAAAAGTAATTTTTTAACAAAAAATCACCATATTTTATATTTTTTTTATAGTAAATTAGATGATATGATAAAAATAATGGTATCTAAAGAAAGCCCTGTTTGTCCTGAAAAAAGAACAATATATAATATGTGTGAGAGCATGAAATGAGAAAGAAAATCACAGCTAAACAACAAAAAGAAAATCACAGCTAAACAGCAACACTGAAAAATGTTAAAAGAGCCATTGTCCCACAATATACTACAAGTAAGAACCCCTATTGTCCTTAAGGGGTTAAGGTAAGGCAGCCTGCTGCCTTAAATTACTGTTTACACAATCAGCAATAAGTTGCTGACACTGTAATGCAAAGGCAGATAAATGGCCAAAGCAAAACGGTCCACAGACTTCAATGCAAAGGCCCTGACTGAAGGGCTGGGCAGGTTTATATAGGCAGGCTGATCAGGTAACAAGGTGCAGCTGAACATGGTAATTAGGTCTGGGTGCTCCAGAGTGACAAGGGCGACCACTAGTAGTTACTAATGGACATGAGCAGCACAAAATTGTTACTATTCCAGGCTGCGAATGGTGGAACATGACAAACACACATAGGATTTGCCATCTTTGTAACATAAATACCCTGCCTGTGCCATCTTGGTCCCGAAGGCACAAACACCCTGTAGTGCCATATTTGCCTTTCCACAATTATACATCTGATACACACAAACACTTTTACAGTCACTCACTAATTCACACTTTAATTCAGACAATTCATCCACACATTAATTCATACTCTCACACATTCACACAAATAATTTATACATATTCATTAATACATTCTGACAAATTCATAAATTTTCTCCCTCATTCAGACAATTCATCCACACATTAATTCATACTCACTCATTCACACTTATTTCAATAGTCCCCCTCTCCCCTTATCACTTTCTAACCCTCTTCCTCCCCTTTCCCTACTCACTATTTATCTTCTCCCCCTTTGTAGGTCACTCACCTGCGGCGGGAGCATGAGGCTTCTGTCTTCCTACTCTTCCGCGGCGCTCACTGCTTCACTGCTGAGCGTCGGTATATGACGTCATATTCCGACGCTCAGCATGAAATGCCGGCACCGCAACGGAGGTAGAGGCCTCACGGAGGAGAATGAGGGGAGCTGAGCGGTTGCTAGGCACCCCTGTCTCTCCTCCGCATCAAATAAAAATATATATTAAAAAAGTCAGTGCTTTCAATGAGGCTGCCCGGGATTTAAAGTCCCATTGCCGGACTGTCCCGGGCAAGAGTGAATGTGCCTGTGTTAATGGGCAGACATTTTTAAGGGTGGTGTATATGAGTGTATCCTGTCAGTCTATCCATTACTGTTCCTGATTGAAAAATGTCTACTTGTTGGTCAGAAATGTGCCCTGCTGGCCCCAAGTGGTTGGAGGATGCATGCATTACCTGCCTTTCTGGCAGCCCTACACCCCTATTACTATAATTTACTTTTGTGTTTTTATATCTGCTCAAACGTCAGTTTTTCAGTTGGACAAACATTTCAATAACTATTTTTTTTTGCAATAAAAGTCCAGTGTCAGTTCTGATGCCTTTCACGATCTGGTCAACCTCACTTAATGATTGGCTAATGAAAAAGCTCCTCAAACTTTTTGTATTTAAATTGTAAGTAGGTCAAATTGTTCATTACAATTGTTTGAAAAAGTATGGTATGATGTGTTAATATTACACGAACAGATTAACATCCCAAACATCCTTACCAAATTAGAAAGAAAACCCTGAGGTAATTGGCAAAACGGGAACATGACCCTGCCAGCACTGCAGCATGGTTCACCCTGTCCTTAGAAGGCAAGGGAAGGTCAGCAGAGGAAGGCAGCATGGGGTACATGGCCGGGGGGGGGGGAGCTGGTGTGTGTGTGTACCTTGCAGGTCTTCGTGATTTAGGAATTCCTGGCTGCCATCGAGGGAGAAGTAAGGACCTGTGGAGTGCCTCTGCGATTGCTTCGAGGACCTGGTTCCAGCTGCTGCACCCCCCACTCCGTCACCGGTGCATGTTCTGGCCAGCAGAACGTCTTCCAGCACTCTGGCATGGAGCTAGAGGCCTTACAAGGATCGCAGCCCTCTCCTGAGCTGAGGGTTGTCGCTGTTACGGCTGGTCCTAGCACCTCCTCTGGCACAACTGGACGTGTGATCGCAACAGGACCCATGGCAGGCAGTGGCACAGCCTCTTATTTCTCCCCAGCCCTGTTCCCTGTTTCTTTTCCTTCAGTGCTTTCTGGGTTATTGGTGGGTTCTAGGTCGTTAGCGGGTACGGCTGGGAGTGGTGGGAGTTGTAATCGGATGGATGTGTTGGAAAGTTTGAAGCAATTTATTTGGATGTGTGGGACGGGTCAGGCTTCAGGTGTTCCTGGTCCTCAGTTACCAAGTACTTTTTGGGACACACCTGGTGCACCAGGCTGCACAGGGCCGCAGAGTACTTTGGACTCGGTTCTGGTTCAGGCTAGTTCAGAGTCGGTAGGAGATATGTCGGCTAAGGCGGCTCCTGTCGTCACGGCTGATGCTGTTTTCAGTAAGGATAAGGAGGTGGACCGTTTGTCTGATTTTGCTAGGGGCAAAGTGTACCTTTGTTATGAAGGGCAGCTGGGGGCCCATCTTAAGAGTGAAGGCAAAAATATGGAAGTGGAAGTACGTGGATTTTTTTCATTGTTACCGTTAGAACGGTTCAACCTGGATAAGCCTTTAAAAGTGGATGATTTTAAGAAAGAGGAAGAAAAGCATAGGTATCGGCTTATACCGCATACTTTCACCAATTGGTTGCAGGCTTCCACTATTTTTGCAAGTGTGACTGGAGAGGAGGCACCGGTTGCCATTGGGTGGGTTCTTTTCATGTTGAAGCTGTTTGCCTATGGGTGGTGTGATTTCCTACGCACATTTTGAGACTTTAGTTGTTTCCTGGAATTGGTTATCAAGCGTATGGCCGGAGTCCAGTCTATTGTCCATGACCAAGGGATACATCGGTTTGTGCTGTTTTGTTGGAAACATTGCGTTTTGTGAAGAACAGATTTGGTGTACAGTTGGCTGAGGACAAGACTGAGGGCCTCTGTACAATTATGTGTTTTTAGAGGATTTAAATTGATGCTGAGCTTATGTTGTGCAGGATATGTTTGGATAAAGTGGTAGAGTTGCGGGCCCAGGTCTCTAAATAACACATTACCTTATCTTTTCCACTAAATTATTTCATGGCCTTTAATGTTTTGTCCCCTGAAGTCAATACAAATTCAGGAGGACGTTTTCTCTCTGGATAAGTAAAAATGAAATAGTTCCTACTGTAACTTAAGTGCCAGGAAACAGATAATATAACACACACACCAGGACAGGCTCTTCCACACCGAGACCCAAACACACACCAGGACATGCTCTGCTACACCGACATCCAAACACACACACACCAGGACTGGCTCTGCCACACCAACACCCAGACACACACACACCAGGACAGGCTCTACCACACTGACACCCAAACACACACACACACACCAGGACAGGCTCTGTCACACCAACACCCATACACACACACCAGGACAGGCTCTTCTACACTGACAGCCACACACACAAAGACAGGCTCTGCCACACCAACACCCATACACACACACCAAGACAGGCTCTACTATACTGCCTTTCCACAATTATACACCTGATACACACAAACACTTTTACAGTCACTCTCGTATTCACATAATTCATTCACACAATCATTTATTCTCTCACACATTCACACAAATAATTTACACATATTCATTAATACAGTCTGACAAATTCATTAATTCTCTCCCTCATTCAGACAATTCATCCACACATTAATTCATACTCACTCATTCACACTTATATCAATAGTCTTACTACCCTCTTTCTCACTATCTGCCCCCTCTCCTTTCCTTACATCTACCCTCTCCCCCACCCCCTATTTACTCTCTCCCCTCTCCACTATCTACCCTACCCACCTCCCCACTATCTTTCTATTCACGTTACGGCCCAATTACAGCTAGACTGGCCCGGCCAGTCTGGGCCTGGTGGGTAGATAGGGAGAAGGGAGGGAGAGGGGTAGATAGTGAGAAAGGAGGATAGCAAGAATATTGAAATAAAGTGTCAAAATGAGAGAGAGAATGAATGAATTAATGTGTGGATGCATTGTGTAAATGAGTCAGAGAATAAATTAATGTGTAGAAGAATTGTGTGAATGAGTGAGAGAATTAATGAATTTCTGAGAATGCAAGGGAATTAGTGAGTGACTATAACAAAGATGTCGTACGCTGGGCTGTTTGGGGACAATGTTGACTCATGCTGGGCTGTTTGGGGACAAAGATGGCATGTCCTTTTTGTGTGTAATTTGGGTGCTGGTCAGGTTCTATGTGGGCAGTGTGGATGTCAAGGCTGGCCTTTGGGGTGTGCAACTTGTGATCTATGCCTGCAATTTATACCTTAAATGTTGAGTTTCTTTGTGAATTCCAATTGATCTTACCCCAAGTGG
Organism: Spea bombifrons; assembly: GCF_027358695.1. Classification (NCBI taxonomy): domain Eukaryota; kingdom Metazoa; phylum Chordata; class Amphibia; order Anura; family Pelobatidae; genus Spea; species Spea bombifrons. The sequence continues at coordinate 62,214,361 of NC_071088.1, read as the reverse complement.
ACTCTTCATAAGTGGGCAGTTAAAAGTTACACTGGACTATCCATCCCTGGTCTTCATTCTTTCATCCAACTACTCCTCTGGAAATCACTAATGTCTGCCATATCTCTTACTGGTATGACTATCACACCTTTCACCTGAACCCCTCCTTTCCTGCTGTTATCCCTGTTTTCCACATGGTATGACTATCATGCCTTTCACCTGAACCCCTCATTACCTGCTGTTGCTCCTGTTTTCCACACAGTATGACTATCACACCTTTCAACTGAACCCCTCCTTTCCTGCTGTTACCCCTGTTTTCCACACGGTATGACTATCACACCTTTCACCTGAACCCCTCCTTTCCTGCTGTTACCCCTGTTTTCCACACGGTATGACTATGACACCTTTCACCAGAACCCCTCATTTCCTGCTGTTACCCCTGTTTTCCACCCGGTATGACTATCACACTGTTACACTGGAGTTAAACTGGAGGGAAACTACATACCAAGTACCACTGCAGAAAGCAGGATCTCACCCACGCCGCACCCCTCTTGTGGAACTCCCTTCCCCGTTCCGTTCAGACTTTCTGCCTCATACGCAACTTTCAAAACCTCTCTGAAAACCCACCTGTTCAGGGAAGCGTACAACATTCCTTCCCAGTACTCCCAACCATCATAATCAAGCCATCTGAACAATCAACAGCTTCAACACATCACTGGAACCAGATCAACTCATCCCCAGCCAAGCAGTCCTCTCCTATTATCTCACTTCCCCCTCAACCACAGACTCGATTGTAAGCTGGCACGAGCAGGGCCTTCTCCTCCTTTGCACCAGTTTGTTATTGTATGTGTTTTTGTATTGTTCTACTGACTGTAAGAGCGCTGTGGAATCTCCCGGCGCTTTATAAATAAATATAATGTAATGTTATCTATACCTGCAAACCTGGGTTTGTGTGTCCTGCTGTTGATCTATACCTGCAATGCTATGTTTCCATACATTATCTATGTATACCTGAAAATATAGGTTTTTATGTATTATTCAGTTGCACGTGCGGTTTCCATATGTTGTTTATTTGATCTACATCTGAACTACAAGGAGTAAGCAAAAGAGAGCTAAGGCTTAGTAAATGAGGGGACTCTGGGGATGATTATGGGGGGAGAGGACCTCTCAATAGCACGGTGCAGTCAGAAGGAGGGAACACTGCACTGACTCTCACTATCTTCCCCTAATCTTGAGTCAGTGTGGCAATATTTATTTTTTGGTGTGGTAGTGGAGGGGATAATTGCATGCTATGGAGTGGGGCCCAAGGAAATGTTTAGGTAGGGCCCAATTTATTCACTATAAAATATATTAGCAACAGGGTCTAATGTATATATATATATATATATATATATATATATATATATATATTGGCAGCAGGGGCTAATATTAATATATGTTGACAGCAGGGTCTAATATTTATATGTATTGGCAGCATGGACTAATATTAATATATATCTCGTCAGCAGGTTCTAATATTAATATATATTGTTAGCAGGGTCTAATATTTATATATCGGCAGTAAGGTCTAATTAAAGAATGAAAAATAACTGTCAGTTCAGCTGTTATTTTTAAATCATATTTCAAATAAGGTCTTTACTTCAAAGAGATAATTACATATTATGTAGTTAATGCATGTCTAACGCATATATATAGTTTATATGTAGCGTTTTATAATTGCCCCCCCAACTTTGGTCACTGTCCCCCCATGTGCCCCCCCCTAAATGTGAAAGCTGGAGACGCCACTGAAGGGGAGGACAACATAGTAGTGCACCATGGGGTGGAGGGGTCTGATATTAAAGTGAAACAATGGCGGTCACTCCCTGGTTACAGATCCTGGCTGTCTGCCAGAGGTAATCCCCTCAGCAAGTGATGGTATGATATGCTGCTGGGAGTTTGGTAGTGAAACACTCAGATATTGAGTCTGGTCCGGTGGGTTTGTTTAGCCAGGATGGGGTTCATTTTAATGCTGTTTGTATGGACCTATGGTGTCCGGAGGTGGGGACGGGATTGGAGCAGGTGGTTTCTGTGTAGCGGGATCCAACGTTGTTGACTGTGATGGAGGAGTTCCTTGGAGAAGTCTACTGGGAGTGGCAAGCTGAATTGTTTGCGTAGAGGTTAGAGTTAATGCCGTTCCCGAGTAAGGTTAAGCAAAAGCTTATGGTGGAGCTGCCCTACCCGACCCACGGTCGGTCAGCTATCAGCGGTATCCGGCAGGAGGGGTAGTCTTGCCATTATCTTTTCTAAGATGGAAACCCTCAGTTTTTAGTACACAAATGCACATACGATGGGATAGATTGTTATACAGTGATTTTTTCAAGTGTTTGAAAGAATTTGTTGTATGAAATGTTTGAATACATTTATGTCATGACATTTGATAAATAAATGTCTCTGCCTTTTCTAAATACAATCCTGCTTGTGTCTTGTGTATTATTGTAGGTAGTGTGGACCTTCTGGGTATGGGCAGTGCAAGGTTCATGCATACTAAGGTACTTTATGACATTATGACTGTAAAAGCATAAAGAAATCAAAATAAAAGCTACAGTTCCCCATTTCACCTACAGCGTGGTCCAATGATTCACGACACTCATCAGGAGAACATATTTCCTGTGTGGAAAATACCTGGGGAGGTGGGAGGTTTTGCAGAATCCCAAATGTACTTGTAAGGGGGATACTACATACATTTAAAGGAACCTCTAGCTATCATGTATTTAAGTGCATATGATGGCTGAAATGTCCATTTAACAAACCTATATATATATATATATATATATATATATATATATATTCATGTATGGAGTCTGGGGAACCAGTCAATAAGAGGCGAGGACAGAAACAAAAAAGACAGATGTAAAGAAGACAGACATGATCTGAGGTGTGCCAAGATCATAATGGTCGGTATGTCAAAAAGGTGAAAACATTTCAATAAAATTAAATTCAAGAATGCAAAACAGGAGTAATCACTCAACAAGTTTAGAAAAATGCAATAGCCATTTCCTTCTGTGGATCCGGAATGTATCTAGTATAACACACCGAGTTCCACATACCCAGGTACCAAAAAGATGACCGCCGTGAGAACCAGGCTATGCAGCACCTCAAATGGAGAACTACTGAGCATGGAAGAGATACCCTGTACCTGGCTGCTAGAAGTAGGTAGTCTAATGAATGACGGTTGTTGTAACTTCTGTGACCTCGTTAATGCTGCTTTGATCCGGTGGGAAGGAACAAGGAGAAAATGTCAAGGTTGGCTAGAGACTTAACATGCTGAATAACTGTCAAATAGAGTTTAATGGTTTAGTGGTACTAAAACTCGGTATGGCAATACGAGATAAAAGCTAGTATATATCCCATGTTACAAGTACCCAGGCAGGGCATAGATCTTGGAACCTAGAGAAGTATTCCATGCTGTAGTATAAGCCTTCCATGTATTGTGAGACAGGGAGCTGTTAATTAGGGCAATGGCGTTGTCCATATGAACTTTCAGTTCATGGTGAGATGGGAGAAATGCAGTACAGGCGTGGCTTTAGGGCCTGGTTCTGGTCTCTGAAAAGAACATAGGAAGGTTAGCTTGGATAGAGCATCTGCTGTCACGTTACCACCCCGGTATGTGTGATACAAACAAATGGAACTGATGATGAAATGATAACCAAATCAGTTTCCGCATGAAAGACATAATAACCAGGGACCTGGAACGACCTTCATTAAGAATGAATGCTGTGGCCTGGTTGTCTGTGAGAAAAACCACTGTCTTACTGGTCCATAAGTGACCGAAAACCTGAGCAACTGCTACTATGGTATATTTTTCAAACAGGGCTGATGTTTGCGTGAATGCAGGGGACCGAAGCATCTCAGAGGCCAACAGCCCGCCAGCCAGTTATTACCAAAGATAGCTGCATAGAGATGCGTGTTTGCCGCATCAGATAGGATGTGGGGAGAACCCTCAGATGCCTGTGGAAGAAATTATGCCACATAACCAGGTCTGCTTGGCCGTTATGTCTTAGCAGATGAAGGTGTCAGAGTCAGGGGCTAATGGTAGCAAGGCTAGCAGCCTGGAAACAAAAGCCAGAGGTTGCTTTGAGACCCAAAAGTAAGCTTAGTGGCAAAGAAGTACAGTCCCTCCCACCTGATACCGTGCCATTGCCACAGTGAGAGTAAAATAGGGAGAACCTTAAAGGCCTCAGATATATCTGCCTTTGACAACCAAGTGTCCCTACCTGTCTGTAGAATACTCTGTATGGCCATGTCAACTGACAAATATTTCAATGAAAACTCTTCCGATGGAGCCAAGGAATTAAGACCAGGAACATGGGAAGAATGAGGCATAGGCAAGTCATATTGAAAATTTGCCTTGAACTATGCCAATGGGGTGGACTCCCCAAGTATTAAAGGGGGGCTCTGTGAATGGTTCTGTGACAAACCCCTTATCCAATTCAGAGTGAAGCAGTTCAGAGGTGACCTGTGGGTACAGCTCTGCGGAAAGCAGATTGCACCCTTCGAAAGTGGACTGGGGGAGGGTGATCAGACCTGTATGAAAGCCTACAGTGAAACCAGTTAGTAGGAATTATTAAGGCTGCTAGGACAGGTGATGCCTAGATACCTGGCTAATTGGTTGAAATTGATATGGCTTAGTCAGCTATGTGCTGGTTTAAGAGTACAAGCCGATTTAGGGTATGCCCTATAACAGATGAAGCAGACGTGTAGCAAACAACACTGCCCATAATTGCAGGCTGTGAGATTAAAGTTTTTGCAGATCTGGGCCTTCCCTAGATAGAAAATGGGCCTGCCCAATTTATCCATCTGAGGCGCTGCAGAAGAAGACGGCAGGACATAAGCCACTCCGCTAGCTGAGCTGGTAGTGGCTAATATGCCGGAGTTAGGGCAGCAGTTGGTAGTATGACCCAAATACTGGCAGTTAGAACATACCGGGGCTTTAAGCCCTGCAAAGTCCCTTCAAAACAGCTTCATATGCATATTGGCCCAATTAGTAGTGAATTGAAACTGGGAGAGTGCAGCCACCACTTCGACTGAAAGCGAACGGTGCTAATCGAAAAATGAAGAAACCCCATACTTATGGCCCAAATCCACAACATTATACAAATAGAAGTTGAGCTCTTCTCTTCTATTAGTGTGTATTGAGGAGACAATATTTTTAAATAGACTGAAAGCCAGAACAAACTCCAGAATGGAGAGTTTCCTATTCAGGCTAGCATACTTAGCCTTGAGAACCACCGAAACCTCTCCACAAGCATACGATTTATTGTGTGTGGAAATCAAAAAGGGGAGCTAAGTTCACATCTCCCCCTTCCAACATATCTTTCCTAATATATGCAGACACAAAATGAACTGGGGTGATCGTAGGGGGCAGGGTCCCAGTACCTAAAGGCAGAGTGGCCGGAGGCTGCTGGCAGGGACTAGCTTGGAAAACCAGGACAGACTGTAATGTACTAACGGCAGTTATTCTCTCTAAAGAGTCTCTACATTGCTAAAGCAGCACCCTGGATGTTTAGAGGGAGCTGAGAACTTTGTAGATCTGAGTCAGATATGTGAGACATGGTGTCCAATTAAAAACGATTCCTCAGCACGTACAGACCCATAGACGTGACAGGTCACAACCCTAACAGTGCTCGCCTAATCCAATTCTAACGTGTGGACAAAATGACAGAACATGACGTTGTGGTACATATATACACCTAGCACATGATAGGCTAGGTGGTGATGAATACTTATATGTGCTGACACCAAACGTTGGCAGCAACAGTTACCGAACAGATTTTTTTAATGATGGAATGCTGTACAACTTTAATGAAGACACCCGAGAAACCTAGTAGAATACATAACAGAAAGCATAGTCAGAACTCGTGGTCATCCCAGTACACCTCCAATACAGTAATACCTGTCAAAAACTGTATAACAAGAATCTACCTTATGTAATACAATACATAAGAATATACTGGCCCCTAGTGGGTAAACCAGGAAATACCTGAGCTAACAGCCACTTAGTCAATAACCCTAAGAAAGCCACTGGAAGTGTAGACAACGTGAAAGTTGCTCTATTGCTCACCTGTCTCTAGAACTCAGAAGAACCTCATTTCCGACAGCTGTACTTAAAGCTAGAGACTGGAAATATACAGTGACGCCATTAAACATAGTAAGTGCTTGTAACAAAATGGGTGAATATAAACAAATATTGATATTAAAGCAGCCTCCTCACTTGGACCCAAACATACAAATAGATTACTGAGTTCAATAGATTTACAGACAGCTGGCAAGGAAAGTTAAAACACTTATCTTCAGCTCTGTAATTTTCTGGTTACCTCGCGAGAATTCTTCATTGTGCTTAATTCTTCTGCAACGCTTACCCCCGTTTCCAAGTATAGCCGTCGCATATATACCATATTGTGTAAAAAAAACAAAAACGTGGCCTGATGTATGAAGTGCATGACCATGCTCAGCCCTAGATTTGGAAGGTGTAAATGCTGGCCCAGGGCCGATGATACTATGAGGCTTGGCCTCTACATGAAAACGGGAGGAGGGCTGAAGGGTCGATAGCTGTTAGGGAAGCACCAGGGGAACCCATGGCGCCTAACTGGCAGGCATAAACATAGAATTTGCACAGCGAACCGCAAGACACGTGGGCAAAAGGGCAAACTATGGTGAATTGATGCTGCTCCAAAGGTAAGTAATATCCAAACGAAACAATTGCCATGAACTGAGAGAGAGGGGGTAGCGGTTTAAATAGGCCCCTTGGCTCTGCCCACAAATACGGCCAATTACTTAGCCTATCACATATACCATTTTGTTACATACATGTAACTTTTATTTTATTTTTGGAATTTTCATTTTTATTAAAGCATTTTGTATATCTTCATCATACCTGGGAACTCTCCGGGTTTGACCCGGAGAACTCCAGGTGAAGCACCACTTCTCCGGTTCTCCCGATCAACACCAGAATCCTTCGGGTCGCGGGTCTTGACACGTCCCGCTCCTAGTGATGTCCGGATCATGAACGAATCGTTCATTTGATCCGGTTCTTTTTAGTGATCCGGATGAATCGGTTCACTAGACTGAACGATTCATTTGTAGCGGTTCAGTCTCTGAATCATGCAGCTGTAACCTGATCCTAGAGCTGTGAGTCATCTGCAGAGCACTCAGACACAGACTCTGGGGTCAGGTTACAGCTCATTAATTCACACAGGAACGATGACTCATAGAGTCAGAGAGTCGTTCAAAGAGTCGAATGATCCGAAGAGTCGAATGATCCGAAGAGTCGAATGATCCGAAGAGTCGAATGATTCGAATCTTACAGGGATCCGGATCTTACAAGGATCTGAATCTTACAGAGATTCGAATCATTCAGAGAATATTACTGATACCATACTTTTATAAATAAATACATTAATAATGTTCACACTGCCCCCAGGATTTAGATTCCCCTGAGTCTGCCCCCCTTTACCTATAACTGCACCTACAGTTAACTTTATTAAATTAATTAAATTAACCCTCAGTCATCAGCATAAAATTAACCCTTATACCCCATCAACCATAACTGCCCCTGAAATTAACCGTAAAGATCCCATTAACCATAACGGCCCCTGAAATTAACCCTAAAGACCCCATTAACCATAACGGCCCCTGAAATTAACCCTAAATACTCCATTAACCATAACTGCCCCTAAATTAATTGCATGTACTCCAGATAAATTACCTAATAAATTGGTATGGTTGATGGGGTCTTTAGTGTTAATTTAGGGGCAGTTATGCTTAATGGGGTGTTTAGGGATAATTTAGGGGCAGTTATGCTTAATGGGGTCTTTACTGTTAATTTAGGGGCAGTTATGCTTAATGAGGTGTTAAGGGTTAATTTGGGGGCAGTTATGCTTAATGGGGTCTTTAGTGTTAATTTAGGGGCAGTTATGCTTAATGAGGTGTTTAGGGTTAATTTGGGGGTAGTTATGCTTAATGGGGTCTTTAGTGTTAATTTAGGGGCAGTTATGCTTAATGAGGTGTTTAAGGTTAATTTGGGGGCAGTTATGCTTATTGGGGTCTTTAGTGTTAATTTAGGGGCATTTATGCTTAATGAGGTGTTTAGGGTTAATTTGGGGGCAGTTATGCTTAATGGGGTGTTTAGGGTTAATTTGGGGGCAGTTATGCTTAATGGGGTCTTTAGGGTTAATTTGGGGGCAGTTATGCTTAATGGGGTCTTTAGTGTTAATTTGGGGGTAGTTATGCTTAATGGGGTGTTTAGGGTTAATTTGGGGGCAGTTATGCTTAATGGGGTGTTTAGGGTTAATTTGGGGGCAGTTATGGTTAATGGGGTGTTAAGGGTTAATTTTAGGGGCAGTCATGGTTGATGGGGTGTTAAGGGTTAATTTTAGGGGCAGTCATGGTTGATGGGGTGTTTAGGGTTAATTTAATTAATTTAATAAAGTCATCTTAAGGTGCAGTTGCAGGTAAAGGGGAATGTAAATCCTGGGGCAGTGATTATTAATGTATTATTTATAACAGTATGGTGATATTCTCTGAATGATTAGAATGCCAATGAAGGCAGAGAGTCGTTCAAAGATCCGGATCTTACAATGATCCGGATCTTACAATGATCCGGATCTTACAGTGATCCGGATCACTGTAAGATTCGGATCCCTGTAAGATCCGAATCTTTGAACGACTCTCTGCCTTCATTGACATCACTGGAGGCAGGGGGGAGAATTCATAATGAAAGGGGCGGGGCCAATCGTTAGTGTGCCTGCACGGAGTTACTGGAAAACAGTAACTCCGTGCAGGCACACTGATTGATCCGAAGATCCGGATCATGAATCGGATCATTTCAGTGAACGAATCGAAATGATCCGATTCACTTTAATGATCCGAACTTCCCATCACTACCCGCTCCCCCATTTCCACTTTAAATGGAGATGTTTCCTGCAACGTCAGTAGGCGCGCCCACTGATGTCACGGGACGGCCCACCGACATCACGGGACCACCCGCTGATGTCAGTGGGCAGTCCTGGCTGCGTCCCACAAGGAACGGCTCCAGGTAGCTGGAGCTCAGAAGTTCTCAGGTATGCTTATCATTCAAAATTCTAGTAAGATAGCAGTACTATGTAGAGTATTCTCTGGATGTCCAGCAATAATCCCACCCACAAAAAAGTGTATTTCACATTTAGGAAATTGATTTGGAATAATCCCCAGCATAGCACACTATGGGGTTTGTGGAATACAATCTAAAATATATCTGAATACCAAATCAAAAGCATCCCCATAATTGGTGAACCATGGGTCACTGAGTGTGCCTATATGGTACATTGTACTTGTATGGCCATAACTCTCCAAGATGTGTCTGTTACTTCTGGATTTATTGTATGTAATGTGGATGGGGTTAAGTACCTATAAACAATATCTTTTTGGTTATTTCTAGAAAGGGAGTTCCAGATGCCCCCAAAATAAGAGGAGAGGTGGCATTATCCAGTCTGGATTAGTGGGAGGCAGATACTGCCCTATGGTGGCTGGTAGGGGCAGGTTTAATTGCTAAAGGGCAGGTAGTGGCTAGTGGGGTATTTAAGGAAGGGCATTAGTCTAGAGGTTTTCTCTTCTGTTTACTGGACCATCTAGTGAAAAGTTCATGTGAAGAATTGTGCTCAGGACCTGTGGAGAAGAATAGAAGACCTATTATTATATAATATATATTAATATATATTATATATTATGGTTGACATGGAGGGACAAGGATCAGGGAGTTCGTCCTGCACCATAGCACATTGTGGTTGGAGGAGATTGATGCACTGACCACATTTGTGGTCTAGATTTATCTCCTGAGGGAGACATGTTAGGGTTATTCTTTCTCTCCCAAGGGATTGGGTTTAATTGGTAATCCCTGTCAGCAGTATTCAATCTTCCTGTTCTATATCTACTGTTGTCTCTGTTATCTTTGTAGTTCCTTAATGTATTATTATAGGGGAAGTTGGTAAATCTTCTGTTTTCCTCCCTCTTAATAAAGGATCGTACTCTGTTTTCCATATAGTCTTTCCTATCTCTGGTGAATTTCCAATGTTTTAGTTCAATGGTTTTGTTTTCTACCTTATCTAGATTGTTAATTACAGTTTCTATCAAAGTTAGAAAATTAGATGTTTCGGTTTCAGAGTTTAGTTTTTTCTGCACCTCTTTTATTTCTTCATTCAATTTGTTTAAAATATCTCTCTTTTTTCAGAAATGGGAAGAGAAAGACGTTTTAAAAATTCCTAGAATATCTGAATCAAAATAGTTGGAATATAAAACTTAAAAGTGAATGGCGTGATGTACTCGGAACACGTTGTCACCTTACCTATGCTGGTTTTTCCGCGACTCTCTGCCTATTGTTGCCGAGCTGGATTTGCCTGGTGGCACGTATTTTTCTTTTTTTTGGTTTTACGCACTGGAGACTTCATGTAACAGTATCGTCCGCGACATTTATGTTATTTGATGGTCTGTTTTATTCTCATTTGGATCTGTGATTGATATGTTACCTGCTACCATCTACTTTTATACATACATATTGCTCATGATCTCTGTATTTTACACTGCTCAATAAAAGGAGAATTTAAAAAAAAAAAAAAAAGTGAATGGAGTAAGAACCAGATAACTTTTCTAGACCTAGAATTTTATAAAGAAGATGGGAATATTAAAACGAGAACTTTTTTTTAAACCCGTGGTTATTAATGGCTTTATCTCACTTGATATCCTTACAGTAGACAGTTTGGATAGAAATAAACTCCTATCTTACAAACCGAAAGAGACTGGAGGGAATCCCTTCTCTATGCCAGTGGTCTTAGACTACAATATAGAACATAGAGAAATAAAATGGGTACTTAAACACTGGGAACGTTTAAGAGGGGACCCACTATTTTATGAAAAATTACCTGAAAAACCCAGGATAGTCTTTAGGGAGCTCCACATTTACAAACTAATTTAACAGGTAGCTTCTTGCCAACAATCCATAAAGAACAGAACCCCTTTCAACTCAAAAATGGTTTCCACAGATGTGGGATATGCATTCCATGCCAAACTCCACCCCCCCCAACAGTAGAATTTTTCTAAAAAAATGTTCTATCCTGCAATAGTACAAACAATAGTACAAATGTAATCTATATGCTAACCTGACCTTCTCACTCCCAATAGGTAGGCAGAACATCCAGGTGTTTGAAAGTATAAATAGGGGAACATAATAATATCAAAAAGGTTATAAAAATCATAATCTATCCCTACACTTTGCCAAAACCCATAACAGAGACCCGAAAGGCCTAGCATTTATAGGAATTTGTCAGGTGCCAAAACACTGGAGAGGAGGGGATCACAAAAAAGATCTAGCCCGCAAAGAAATGTGGTGGATTTTCAAGCTTAAAACCCTCATACCAGGAGGCCTGAATGCAGAGTTTGAAATGTGCCATTTTTTTTATAAAAGAAAATGATCTACATACATTCTTCTTTTCCCCGTTATAAGGGGGTTTCACTTATCCCCTGCTTTCTATTTTATTTTATCTTTCCCCATGTTTTCTGTAACATTGTTTATTCATCTCACTGTCTGTTCATTTCCTCCGTCCCTTGTGTTTTAACATTGTATATATATATTTTTAACCCCCTCTGAGATATCAAATCTATGTATTCTAATATTGTGAAAAAGTGTATTCCTTACATGTAAAAGCAGTAGCAACTTTTTTATGGGAAAATTCCTTACCTCAATTACCACTTAATCTGATTAGAACCAATTAAAGATCCACATAATCATATCATGTTTTAGATAAATTGAGATCTCCACCCACTCGTGTATATCCACTTCATGACATCCCTGCCAGGACCATTAAGCTCACGCCTTTGGAGGTTTTTTTCCCACCTCCTATCAATCAAATGGGGACACTCCCTATTTCCCTTTTTAAGAAAAGCCGCCAACTGCGGCGTTCCCACATATATTTTTGTATTTGCGACCAGAATGCATGATATGCGCAAAAATATTGGAGGAATTTTAAGACACCACAACTACATGAAAAACAGAAATTATATTTTCCTAACACCTGCAGAGGCATAAACCAAATACACTCTGCTACTCTCTCTATCCAGCAGGTAAGATTTAACATGTAAACTCTTTATAATTATCCTTTGTACATGCCCACAGGACACAAAATAAACTTTACCCCAACATAGGAGGCAGATATATGAAACAAACATTAAGTCTGGCTTAAAAGAAAGATCCCTAAGTACCAAGCTTTGGTCTCCCTAATTCATTCCTTTTATGAGTAACCAAGGTAAGGAACCTATGTTCATTTACTATCAATCCCTCCTTGTTAGGAATACCACATATGTTCTGGTCTAAAGTAATAGACCAACACTGTGGTTCCCTTTGGCTGTAATGTTGATGTATTTAGTACTATAGTCAAGAGACTAATAACATTATTTGACTCTGGCTATCTTGACTTCCCTACACCTCTGAGGAAGCTGCTTTTCAGCGGCGAAACAGGTCACTTCTCCATTCTAATACTATTGGATCTCTCTGCTGCTTTTGATACTGTTGATCACCACCTTCTTCTTAACTCACTTGCTTCTACAGGCATTCGAGATACAGCTCTCTCCTGGATCACGTCATATCTGTCTAACCGTTCCTTCTCTGTCAGCTTCTCTGGCAAGACATCATTACCCTTTCCACTTTCAGTTGGTGTCCCACAAGGCTCTGTCCTTGGCCCTCTGCTATTCTCTCTTTATATTTCATCTCTTGGCAAACTAATCAACTCATTCGGCCTCCAGTATCATCAATATGCAGATGATACCCAAATCTACCTGTCTTCTCCTGACCTCTCTCCATCTCTCATGTCCCATATTACAAATTGCTTGTCTGCTATTTCTTCATGGATGTCACAACGCTACCTGAAACATCTCTCGCATCCGCCCATTCCTCACCCAAGAATCCACAAAAACTCTGATTTATTCACTTATCATTTCCCATCTTGACTACTGCAACACTCTTCTGGTTGGCATTCTACTGTCTCAACTCTCTCCTCTACAGTCTGTCCTGAATGCTGCTGCTAGGCTTATCTCCCTTGCACGCCGCTTCTCTTTGCTTCCCCACTCTCTGAAACCCTCCATTGGCTCCCTATTACCTTTAGAATTAAATTTTAAATCCTGGTAGTAACATTTAGGGCCCTCCATAACACTGCTCCTCTATACATTTCTGCCCTTATGAGCAAATACTCTCCTACACGATCCTTACGTTCTTCCCAAAGCTCACCTCCTCACTTATCACCTCTTCTTTTTCCCGTCTACAAGATTTCACTCGGGCTGCCCCTTATCTCTGGAATCTACTTCCACCGAACCTTCAGCATTCACCCTCCCTCCCAACATCCAAGAAACATCTCAAAACTCACTTCTTCAGAGAAGCATACCACCTTAGCTGCTAGAACCTCCTTGTCATTGATACAACCACCACACTACCTCTCACCTTTTCTCTGTGTCTTATGATTGTCACCCTATTCGCTCAAGATTGTAAGCTTGCGAGCAGGGCTCTCTCCACCTAATGTATCGGTAAGACTATTGTCTTAGTCTGTCAATTCTCATCTTGTCATTCCCTTTGAATATATGTATTGTACTTAGCACTGCATAAATTGTTTGCACTATATAAATAAAAGATAATAATAATAATGTATGTAAATTATCCTGTCCTGTTTTCACATCAACATGAGTGCTGTCTGATGCTTGGGGTGGGCTGCTATGATACTTTATTGTCCTTTTCAGGACAATAGCCACACTGTGTAGCTAAGCTTCAGCTAGCCACAGTGCCAGTGGGGTTAATCGCTGGTGTCCCGGCAGAAGGAAGCAACATTTGGTGGGAGTACGCAGTTGGGATACAGGGTGTCCCATCACATTGGTGGTAGTGGTGGGATTGCTTCCTAGTCTGAGGGACATCGCCAGGAAAGAGAATGGGAGTAAGCAATGCAGAGCTGATGGACCCATCGGGAGCATACCACAAGGCTAGACGGTGCTTGTCTCAGTATAGGACCAACCCTCGGGTGGAGGGGATCCTTGCAGTGATTGCAGAGGTGGATCAGCTCCAGAGTACAGTGTATGAATGGCGAGCACAAGGCCTGTTTGATCTTGAAAAACAGCCTATCCCAGAGACTGTGGTAGTGGATGGAACTGCGGTCTTCACTGGCATCAACCCAGCAGAAGAGCTAGGATCAGAGGAGGAGCACCAGGGAGGGGATGCAAGCGGCATCACTCCCCAGTGGCAGCTCACAAGTCCGGGAGTGGAGGAGCGGGCGAACCTGTCCTCCCTGCCCAGCGGCAGATCCCAATTCAGGGAGGTGGCCCATCCCCCCAACGACAGACGGAGTGCCAGGGAGTAGATACTGGCGGCATCCCTGCCCAGCGGCCCACTGAGGGCCCAGAAGATGTCATAGCTGGCCCATCTCCCCAGCGGCAGCAGCAACACCAGGGAGGAGATGCAGGCACTGTCACTTCCCAGCAGCTGAGCGAGTGCCTGAGAAAATGCACAACCGACCCATCTCTCCAGGAGAATCACCAATCGGGAGCATACCACAAGGCTCGATGGAGCTTGTCTCGGTTCAGGACCAACCCTCAGGTGGAGGGGATCCTTGCAGTGATTGCAGAGGTGGACCAGCTCCAGGGTACAGTGTATGAATGGCGAGCACAAGGGCTGTTCGATCTTAAAAAACAGCCTATCCCAGCAGGGGTTCTCTGCCCCACCCTCCACAAAAAAGAAAGGGAATAAATCTAGTTTTAATTAGAGATTATTTAAGTGCAAATATAGGAAAAAGATAGCTAACAGCGCAATCTTTGTAACAAAAACATTTTCCCATTAAATATTGAAAAAATTGGACCCTAGGCAATTATTTTCATTTGCACCCCCTCTACGCACTCTAGCATGCAATCATTCCCTTCGCTCCCACACAAAAAAAAATCCACACTGACTGCAGATTAGGGGAAGACTGCGAGAGTCAGTGCAGTCTTCCCTCCTGACTGATCAACTGGAAATCACATTTAAACTCAGCATTAAAGGTATAGGTAAAAAAAAATGAATTATGCCTATTACAAGCATAGATCACAGGTTGCACACCCCAAAGCCAGCCCTGGTGTCCACACACAAATTCTTTGTACCATAAACGCCCTGCTTGTGGCATCTTTGTCCCATAAACACCCTTCTTCTGCTATCTTTGTCCCATAAACACCCTGCCCATGCCATCTTGGTCCCCGGAAAGATAGACCAAGCAAGAAACATAACCAGACAAGACATACATAATACAGGGCACAACAAGGAACAAGACAGGACACGCCTCTAGCGGGGGATATAAGACAGGACACCCCTCTAGCGGGGGATACAAGAAAAGGATACCCGTCTAGCAGGGGATACAAGAAAAGGACACCCCTCTAGCAGGCGATAGAAGACAGGAAATCCCTCTAGCAGGGGTTCCAAGACAGGACATCCCTCTAGCGGGGGTTCCAAGACAGGAAATCCCTCTAGCGGGGGTTCCAAGACAAGAAACCCCTCTAGCAAGGGTTCCAAGACAAGAAACCCCTCCAGCGGGGGTTCCAAGACAAGACACCCTTCTAGCGGGGTTCCAAGACAGGACACCCTTCTAGCGGGGGTTCCAAGACAGGACACCCCTCTAGCGGGGGTTCCAAGACAGGACACCCCTCTAGCGGGGGTTCCAAGACAGGACACCACGCTGCCGGGCATACAAGACAGGACACCCCTCTACCGGGGATACAAGTTACATCAGACTGACACACATAAATACAGGAACTAGCCTAGGACTGTATGATAACTACTGGAGATTCCGTCACATCTTATGGCCATAGAAGGCTTAGCCCACCACTATGCCAAAGTACTCCAATGACGGTGGGTCCTAACCAGGCCCGGACTGGGACAAAAAAATAGGCCCGAGCATTTAAGACTGAGCAGCCCATTTTTATTTATTTATTTTTTGTTAAACCAAATTCTGACAAATTTAATATACCATTTCTTGTTGTCTATTAGTTATATTTCAGCATGCTTTTGTCACTGTAATTAATTAGCATTACATAAATAGGACAGGCTCTGCCACACCGACACCCAAACAGGACTAGGGTGACCACATGTCTCGGATTGCCCAGGACAGTCCTGCAATGGGACTTTAAATCCTGGGTCCTGGGCAGCCTCAATCCTAAACCTCCCTAATTAAAACAGCATCCTTTATTTCTTTTGACGCTAGGGAGAGAGAGGCACCCCTCAGGAAAGGGTAGGTGATGAGAAGGGTGGGTAGATATTGAGAAGGGGAGAGTAGATAGTGAGAAAGAGAGGAGAGGGGGTAGATAGTGAGAAGAGGAGGAGTGGGGTTAGATAGTGAGAAGGGGAGGGGTAGATAGTGGGAAGGGGGAGGGGTAGATAATGAGAAGGGGGAGGGGTAGATAGTGAGAAGAGGAGAAGTATGAATTTTTAAATAAATAGTGAGAATGAGTGAGATAATGAATGAATTAATATGTGGATGCATTCTGTGAATGAGTGAGAGAATAAAATAACTAATGTGTGGATGAATTGTGTGTATGAGTGAGAGTATTAATTAATGCGTGTATGAATTGTATGAATGAGTGAGAAAAAGAATGAATTAATGTGTGTATGAATTGTCTGAATGAGTGAGAGTATGAATTAATGTGTGTATGGGCATAAAGGGGGGCATAAAGCATATCAGGAGGCAGAGTGGTATATCTAGGGGAGCAGAGTGGCATATCTAGGGGAGCAGTGTGTCATATCAAGGTAGCAGAGTGTCATATCAGGAAGCAAAGTGGCATATCAGGGGTAATTAACCCCTTAAGGACAATGGGCGGTCCCAAAACCCATTGAAAACAATGCATTTTGAGCCCGTACATGTACGGGCTTTGTCATTAAGGGGTTAAAAGTATGCACTGGTGCTTTTTAGATTATTGATTGAGATTGGCAAAAAAATATTTTATAAGCATATTTTCTTCAAACTATATATGCAGTGTATTTGGTTTGTGTTTATGAAGTATATATACGTTATTTCTCACATTTTGTTCATGAGATAAAAAAAAAAAACTTAAAATCTTTAGGGCAGATTGAGAGTATCGCGGGCCTGGTGCTGAAAGTTAAAATAGACAGAATATAAACTCCTCTGCATTGATGTGTACTGGATAAAGATGACATCAGTGCTTGGCAGATAATATAGTAGATAATCTTATGTGATGGCATTGGGAGTAATCAGTACACTAAAAAAAGTCATTATACATGGGACACCTGAAGCCACAATTTACTGCCACTAATCATTTTCAATAAAATATGCAGATTGAAACAGAGTAAATAATACAAAACCTTCACTTTTCCTCTAACTGATTTCTGGGCCAAGAAACACACACACACCATGGCAGGCTCTGCCACACGGACACCCACACGCACACCAAGGCAGGCTCTGCCACCCCGACACCCAAACACACACACCAGGACAGGCTCTGCCACACAGACACCCACACACACCAGGACAGACTCTGCGACACAGACACCCAAACACAAACACTAGGACAAGCTTAGCCACACCGGCGCCCAAACACACACAACAATACAGGCTCTGCCACACTGACACCCAAACATACACACCAGTGTTTTGGATCGGTACCTAACTGATATCTGCCCCCGTCCTAATAAGACCAGTGCATGCACTTATGAGAAGAATCACACTGAACAACAGCTCAGTAGTAAGAAACTTTCTTTATTGCTGTGAGTTACACGGGTTTATATAGACAGCGGATATAGTGCTTGCATAAGCATGACGTGCAAAAGGTACTTAAAAGCTGAGGATTGGTTATTCTCGTATAGGGGTGGTCTTCCTCCAGGATCTGGGTGTTGTCATCTAGGGCGTAGTCCAGGACGGAGGCGCCATCTTAGATATAGCTTTGTTATAATCAAGCAAGGAAAAGTACAGTCGCCATTTTGTTATATTCAAAGCAATAGAAATTGACATTTTATCCATAACAGTCCCCCCTTAAAATGACTATTTTACCTGTCCCTATAAACACCTAGCTCATCTGTTCCCATGTGTCTTGGAACTCTTTTGTACTGCACTTTAGACGAGCTATGGCTTATGCATAACCCCCCTAGTTACAGACTTTACTCATGGAAAAGTCAGATGCTGTCCCTATAGCCTAAGGAGGCTGTAGTTTGGGGGGAAAGTTTTAAGTGGAGCGTATGGCTTGTCATCAGTACAGTCTTCTTCCTGATGTATAAATACTGGGGCCTCTGTGTCGACAGCTTTTTCCATCATCTTTTTCAGGAAGGGCATAACACAACAATGAGGGCAAGAATGACCAAGATTACAACAATAGTGATACCTATTTGTATGAGTATTTTAAGCCATCCACTCATCCAATTTAAATATTGGTCCCATGGGGCAGGTCTACCCGAATTCTTTTTTAGTTCATCGGACAAATCATTTAACCTCTTGATGGCTAGAGTTACTTTGCCCTTAGGGCCGGTATTATCGGAAATATAAGTGCAACAGGTCTCTTTAATCATTTTGCAAACTTTGGCTAATATCATATCTAGGTCCACTCTATTTTGAAATGTCATGGTGGAAGTTGGTTCTACTTGATCTGCCAGACCTTGTAGGGCATCTCTTTTATAATTTACAAACCTCTGTTGGTTATAATAGATGTAGTTGATCCAATCAACATTTTTGTTTACTGTGATTATAGGCCAGATGAATTCGAATCCGGCTTTTACTTGGTCTCGGGCCTTAAACTCGTCAGGGACTCCCCTTGGTTGCCCTATGACGTCGATGTATACATGTGGGTCAAAGCTACCTTGTGGTGCATTTCTCTTATGCCGGGTTACCATTTGGACATCCCTTGTTGTGTTATTTTCAGAACCTTAGCCAGGGCACACTCACCAGTCCAGTTGCCCTCTAACCTGGTTCTATATTTTCATATATCCACCAATCCAATAGACATCACCCAAAGATTGTACTTGGTTTTGCAAATCCGAACTGTTTAGTGGACTATAGTGGAAGCAATACCCTTCAGTAAAATTTCCCAGAAACCTTTGATTTCCTTCTCTACTCGCATAGCAAGTGTAGTTCCCTTTGTAAATCGTTATCCCTTCCCCCGGTCTAGAAGTTTTAGTGATCAGGGGATACTCTTGTTTCCATTTTTCACAATTGCTATGGTTGGGAGAAGTGGGATGGTAGGGGCACCGTACCCAGATGGGGTCAGGCACTGGCACATACATAACAGGTTGAACGCTTACGTTTTTGGGCAGTGTATTTCATCCATTCTAGCCATATATTTGTGTCTGAGTACCCTGTTTCGACAGCCATAGTGTCTTCAAAGGTGGGATTGGCTATGGCTATCATGCCACTGAGGGTTTGCATATGATGTTTAAGAGGGTTGGAGACTGGCGGAGTTTTGACAATTCCATTTGGATGAATTGAATTGTTAAACATATCTTTTAGCAGAAACTTCCCCCACGCCTCCCTTGTCAGCCCTGGTATATAGGTTCCCAGAATATACATTCACGTATCATTGGGGTTTGGGTTTTCTATGGTTAAAGTGAGGGGCATGCTACTGCCTGGTTTTCCTCCTGTTAAACAGGTGCCAGTTTTAGACAGAGTTATGCGACTTATTAGGGATTTGCCATTCTTATCTTTCTTGTCTAAAGCACTCTCGGGTTTATATCCCCAGTCTATTCCAGTGTTCCACCCTACAGCTCCCCAATAATCACAATTAGATTCCCAGTAATTATCCGTGACACAGATATAGCTAGATCCATAGCGGCTGGAGGTTGTATACATGCTACATTGCCATTGTACATTGGGGCAGCTTACTATATTACAGTAGTCAAACGTGAATGTGGCTACCTCTGTACCGGATGAATTATACCAGAAGGTCAGTAGGTAGTGGGAAGTGTCCCTTTTCTGGGTGATGGCTACTTTTTAGGCCTCACACGACAGTCCCACTACCCAGAGCAACATGAAAAGGATATAAAATGTTGTCATCATTGGACCACTAGCTCTCTCATAAGGGGCTGGAGCTTTCATGCGATGGGAGGCGTGGACCCAGCTGTTCCTGCCGGAAAACTTTACGGATGTGGAAGTGGTCAGCAGTACTTGGAACGGGCCCTCGTAATGCGGTTCTAGTGGGTTCTTTCGCACAAACTTCTTTAGTAGAACCCAATCTCCAGCCACTAGATTGTGAGCACCCTGGTCTGCGTCAGGATCTGGAATAGAAGAGAATACTCGAGCATGGATTTTAGTCAACTCTTGTGCTAGGGTGGTTACATAGGTGGTCAATATATCAGAATGCATTTATAGTTGCTGAGGAAAATAACACCCTAACTTCGGAGCTTTCCCAAATAAAACTTAAAAAGGTGAGAGAGAGTGACGTCCCCGGGGGGTATATCTGACACTGAACAGAGCGATGGGTAAACTATCAGGCCAGGCCATACGTGTATCTTGGGCCATTTTCAGCATATGGGCTTTTAAAATTCTGTTCAGTCTTTCCACCTTCCCACTGTTTTGGGTATGGTAAGGGGTGTGGAAAGTGAGTGTAACTCCCAGGGTATTCCATATTTCTTTGGTCAGAGTAGCGGTGAATGCCGGTCCTTGGTCGCTCTCTATCACTTCGGGCACTCCAAATCTGCATACTACCTCACTTAGTAGTTTCTTTGCTGTAGTCTTGGCCATCATATTAGTAACAGGATAAGCTTCAGGCCAGCCTGAGAATATATCAATCACTACCAGAGAATCAAATCTCTCACTTCTTGGCATTTGCATGTGGTCAATCTGTATTCGTTGAAAAGGGTACAGTGGTTTGGCCAGATGTTTCCTGGGCACCTTTGCAGTTCGTCCTGGGTTGCATCTGGCGCATATTATGCAGGCTCTGCAAAAATTGTTAGTCAGAGTGGTAATTCCTGGTGCTACATAGTACTTGTCGATTAGTTGTTTCATAAGGGTTTTTGATAGATGAGGAGCCCCGTGAGCTCATTGCACTACGGCCGGGTAAAGAGCTCTAGGGAGGCACAGTTTACCATCTTTTTCGTACAGTCCACCTTGGTTGACTCTGGCCCCTTTTTTCTTCCAAAGGTCCTTCTCCTCCTCCTCTGCTAGACCCTGCATATTTTGTAGTTCTTTGTAGTCCACAGGGGTAGTTTGGAAGGCCATGGCAACGTCTGGGGCCCCTACCCCTTCTTCCACTTTCTGTTGTCCATTAGCAACTTGTTTTGCTGCTTGGTCTGCTAGATGGTTGCTTCGTGCTTGAATCAAAGTTAGTTTTCCATGAGCTTTTACTTTAAGAACTGCCACTTTCGCGGGGAGGGTTAAAGCATCCATTAGCTTTTTAAGAGCTTCATTGTGTTTGACTGGGGTGCCCGCAGCCATTAGAAATCCACGGGCTTTCCATATGAGTCCAAAGTCATGGGCTACCCCGAAAGCGTATCTGGAGTCTGTATAGATATTAGCAGTTTTTTCCTTAGCTAGCCTGCAAGCTGCATTGAGAGCTTCTAGCTCAGCTTCTTGGGCGGATTTGGTGGGTGGCAGTGCTTGTGCTTCCAAGACAGTATCTGTGGTGGTTACCGCGTATCCAGTGTGGTATTTCCCTTCATGGTCTGCATATCTGGAGCCGTCCACAAAGAGTGTTAGGTCAGCATTGTCTATAGGGGTAGCGATTACCGTTGGGAGATGGGAGGTTTCCATCTTCATAAGTTCAAAACAGTCATGGTTGAGGTGGTCATCAGGTACAGTATCATTGCCATAGTCTTCATCTCCATTTCCCCCGCTCAGGAAGTGGAAGACAGGTAGAGGGGTTCAGAATTTGACATCTGGAATAAGTAAGGAACACTGTAGACGTAGATGTCTGGCCGCCGACAAATGTTTAGGTTGTGTCTGATTGAGGATGGCAGCAATATCATGTGGTGCCATGAGAATAAGGGCGTGCCCCAGTACAATATCTGAAGTCTTATCGAGCAGACTCTGGGCGGCGAACACAGCCCGCAAACAGGAAGGTGCTCCTCTTGCTACTGGATCCAGTTTGAAGGAGTAATATCCGATGGGGCGAATATGATTTCCATGGTTTTGTGCCAAAACGCCCATTGCGTGCCCTTGTCGTTCGGACACGAACAGTTTGAATGGTTTTTCATAATCGGGCAAACCCAAGAGTGAAATTGGTAATATCTTCAGCTGTGAGATGGAAAGGAAGTGTTTTCACTGCATCATACAGAGGTTGCATTAGCAAGGAAGCACCTGGAATCCAGGACCTGCAGTAGGAAATTAATCCAAGAAATGCTTGTAAAGACTTTGGGCCTTGAGGTATCGGAATGTTCTGTACTGTGGTGACCCTATCTCGGGTGAGGTGTCGCATTCCATGGGAGAGACAGTGACCAAGGAAGACAACAGAAGGCAGGCACCACTGGAGTTTATCTTTGGAGGCTTTGCAGCCTTGGTTCGCCAAGTAGATGAGGAGGCTTTCAGAGGCAACTTCGGCCAAAGGAACGTCATCTGCAAACAGAAGCAGGTCATCAACATATTGCAGGAGGACGACTTCTGGATGTTGTTTCTGCCAGGTGCCAGGGTATATTGGATTGTAGTTTGTCTTCTGAGGGAACCATAACGGGAAGAGAACACAGTGCTGCTGATTCTTCCATACTTATCGGGGTGCCAGTAGATATAGTCATTACTCCAGTGTCTGTAAAAGTAATAGATGCTTGCAGTATGGATAAAAGGTCGGTTCCCAGTAGATTCAGAGGGCAAGTTGATGAGACAACAAATCTTGCCAGCATATACGAAGAGGGGCCAACACGCACAGGTTGTGTTAGCTGAGTGGATCTAGGGACCCCATCTACTCCCACACAGGAAAAATCTAAATCAGATAAAAGGGAAGGATCTTTTAGAACGCTTCTGGCTGCACCTGTGTCCACTAGGAAAGTAGTGGGATTTTCTTCTACCTCTAGGGTCACTTTAGCAATTGGTCTATGGGAGTCAAATGATGACATTGCCAGAATTGGGGACACAGGCTTGCCTTCTTCCTAGCAGAGGAGGTCCAGATGTTCTTGAGTCGGGTGAGGTGGATATCCGTTAGACTTGGGCACCAGGGGGCTCTTCGTGTTCGTCTTCGTATAACCTTCGTATTCCGCGAATATTCGCCCGTTCCCGTCTTCTTTTCGGGCGAATATTCGTGGACATTCTTCGTGCTCGTTTATCTTCGTTTGCTCCCGGCTGCGTAGCAGGGGTTAATATGGGGTTAAGAACACATCGGAGCAGCAGCAGCAGTAGCAGCAGATGCGTTCGCGCCGTGAAGGTACGTGTGTGCGACTCTATAGGTCGCCGGAAGGGGGCTGGTCTGGCATCAACAAATGAATTGCAGAACTGCAGAATGCACCTCATCCGTTGATGGCAGGCGTGCCCCCTGCCGAAACGACCAATAGAGTTGCACACACGTACCGAGGTGTACTGTACACAAAATGACCTAGACAAATGCTCCAAGGAACTTGGCCTTCTTTTTATCATACACAGTCACACATCCATAGATGTTTCATAAAAGAATAGGGATTATTTTAAATTGATTTTGGACCACTTGTAATACATGCCTAACATTTGCTACCTATTTATAATGGCATACTTTGCAACAACACAACTTTTACTGGACAGGACTGGAAAAAAGCAGGACTGTCCACAAAAATGTTGGGTGTGTTGGCAGGTATGCGAATGGAAAAATGTTGGACAAGAACTAAAAAAATAGCTTAGGGTTAATGTACGGTTATTTTTAAGATTATTAGCAGTGCACTGTTTTGGTTAAAGATGTATTATGTCTAAATAATTTAATTTTAATTTTAATGGGTTTATTGAATTTTATTTTAAAGTTATATTTATTATTATTTACTTAATTATATTTATTTAATGTTGTAGTGCTACCCTACCCAGTTATACCTATGTGCACTAGCATACCTAGTTTAGCTAAATTTGATGGGACAGGAAAAAAGCAGGACTGTCCCTGAAAAAGTTGGGTCTGTTGGCAGCTATGTGGATGGAAAAATGTTATAGGGTGAAGTGTGAGTTATAGCGTTAATGCTAGTGAGTGTAGAAGTGAAGGCCAGGGCAAATAACAGGAGGAAAGGTCCTTGTGATTTGTGAATTGTACGTGCGTGTGTTATGTGTGTTATGTGTGTTATGTGTTATGTCACTGTGTTATATGTGTTATGTGTGTTATGTGTTATGTCACTGTGTTATGTGTGTTATTGTGTGTGTTATGTTTGGTAGGTTGTGTATCAGACGGAAAAAAATGAAATGGAAATGGAAAAGGAAATGGAAAAGGCGAATGAGTGGGCAATTGGCGACCCACTCACCTGTTTCACCCCAGGGCAAAGCATCTAAACAACTGTCAGTCCTAGACGTTTGGCAGCGGACTTCCAGAGCTCAGACACTAGGCCCTAGCGTAAGCTGGCTACTCCGGCGGAGGAAGCAGGCGTTGCCACACCGCAAACAGATGCAGCCAGGGGGGAGAAACTACCCTTACCATTAGGGACGTTTTGGGCATGACTCTAGCTAGGAAGCGAACTGGCAAAGAAGAGACGCTGGCACCACCACCAGCAGCATTGAAAAATGGAAAAGGCGAATGAGTGGGCAATTGGCGACCCACTCACCTGTTTCACCCCAGGGCAAAGCATCTAAACAACTGTCAGTCCTAGACGTTTGGCAGCGGACTTCCAGAGCTCAGACACTAAGCCCTAGCGAATGCTGGCTACACCGGCGGAGGTAGCAGACGTTGCCACACCGCAAACAGACGCAGCCAGGGGGAGAAACTGCCCTTACCATTAGGGACATTTGAGGCATGACACTAGCCAGAAAGGGAACTGGCATTGAAGAGATGCTGGCACCACCAGCAGCAGCAGCATTGGGAAAGGCGAATGAGTGGGCAATTGGCGACCCGCTCACCTGCTCCACCCCAGAGCAAAGCATCCAAAGACTGTCAGTCCTAGGCGTTTGGGAGTGGACTTCCAGAGCTCAGACACTAGGCCCTAGCGTAAATTGGCTACACCGGCGGAGGTAGCAGGCGTTGCCACACCGCAAACAGACGCAGCCAGGGTGAGAAACTACCTTGAACATTTTGGACATTTGAGGCATGACACTAGTCAGGAAGCGAACTGGCAGAGAAGAGACGCTGGCACCACCAGCAGCAGCAGCAGCATTGTGAAAGTTGAATGAGTGGGCAATTGACGACCTGCTCACCTGTTTCACCCCAGGGCAAAGCATGAAAGTCTGTCAGTCCATGGCGTTTGGGAGCGGACTTCCAGAACTCAGACACTAGGCCCTAGTGTAAATTGGCTACACTGGCGGAGGTAGCAGACGTTGCCACACCGCAAACAGACGCAGCCAGGGGGAGAAACTACCTTAAACATTTTGGACATTTGAGGCATGACACTAGCCAGGAAGAGAACTGGCAGAGAAGAGACGCTGGCACCACAACCAGCAGCAGCAGCATTGGGAAAGTTGAATGAGTGGGCAATTGACGACCCGCTCACCTGTTTCACCCCAGGGCAAAGCATCAAAGTCTGTCAGTCCATGGCGTTTGGGAGCGGACTTCCAGAACTCTAACGTAAATTGGCTACACCGGCGGAGGTAGCAGACGTTGCCACACCGCAAACACGTGCAACCAGGGGGAGAAACTACCTTAAACATTAGAGAAAAAAAAATTTAACTTTCCAAACTAAGAGCTGGGTAACCCAACTTGGGCAGATTGAATTTAAGAAAGGCAATCTGCTCCATCAGATGAGGTGCCATGCGTGAGCGCTGTGGACTCAGTATGTTTCCAGTCATAGAAAACACACGCTCACTTTGAACAGTGGTTGGCGGACATGATAGAAGCTGCTGCGCAACCCATGAGAGTGCAGGCCACACACTCTTCTATTCATCCCAGTAGCTAAGAGGATCAACATTAGGTGCAGAAGGAACTTCACAGAGGTAAAGTTTGACCATTTCAGCAGCACTACTCTCCTTTCTGCTGCTAGCTCTGTCAGATGGTCCAACTATACTCCCAAGTGCCTCTTCCCAAAACGCAGCTGCTCCACTCAGCTGTTTTGTTGTGATGTTTGTGGCACTGCTGCTGATGCTGCTGCTAGGAGTAGCAGACCACATAATCTCTTCCTCCTCCTGCACCTCTCCCTCCTCGGACAGCATTCCCATTTTAAGTGCCACTCACGTACCTTGTTGACCAATTGCTCCCGGTAGCTACTGAGAACATTAAATTTCAAAGCTAGCTTTCCCTTAATTCTTGGATCGCAAAGGCACACTAGCATAATTTCGGGACTCTCTTCCATGCGTTTGCGAAGGTGTACTTTTAGCAGATCCTTCAGCTTCCTGACTATGGCTGCTACGTCAGGATGTAGAGTGCCACCTTGAACAGCCTCACGGTTTTCAAGGAACACATCCATCTTGCTGCCTAGATGGGAGAACACTGGGATTACCTGGGCCAGACTGGCAGTGTTTGAGCTTAAATTTTCTGTGGCATCCCTGAATGGTTTAAGGACTGCCACTAGCTGGGCGATCACTGTCCAATCCTCCCTATTCAATGGACATGTAATCCCAATATTGTGCTCTGAGGCAAGATTATGGATTGCCCTCTGCTGCTCCAAAATCCTCTCCAGCATGTCTAATGTGGAGTTCCACCATGTACTGACATCCTGACGTAGGCAGTGTACGGGAAGACCTGACCTCTCTTGCTCTTCCCTCAAAAGTTGGCTAGCCTTAACACCGTGGTGAAAGTGCCCAGCGATCTTTCTGCAGCGAGACAGAACTACTGCTGCCACATTAGTTCCTTCTGACATTGCTGCCTTCACTACAAGATGGATGATGTGGGCTGCACAGCGCACACCAACAATATGACCATCTTGCAGCGCTTTCACCATATTGGCACCTCCGTCAGTTACCACAAAACCAACTTCAACATTGGTGCCTCCCTCTGCTCCCACCCAAAGGCTAAACATTTTCCTCATCGCATGCAGAATATTTTGGGAAGTGTGCTTTTCATCCATCACTTCTGCATGGAGAAGGAATGATCGGTGGCCTGCTGCAGCAGCTTCCTTGGGCACACCGGGCTGCCACCAGTGTGCTGTCAAAGAAAGAAAGGCATGCTGCCCACTAGGTGCACTCCACAAATCTGTTGTGAAATGAACAGACTGACCAGCAGCCTTGGAAAGCTCCTCTTTCACTGCTGCAACACAGGACCGATACAATGAGGGGACAATGTTCCTGCTGAAAGTGGAACGTGACGGAACTGTATATTGTGGAGCCACAGCCGCCATCAATTGTTTGAAAGGCTCCCCTTCGATCATAAAGAAGGATGCCCCTCCAACAGCAATGAACTGACCAATAAGTCGCGTTACTTTATTGGCCTGCTGTTTGGGCATTGACCTTTTGGATTGGAATGCCACAAATTGTTCCAGGGTGGGCTGGACATGCAGTGCTCCAACCTGCCTTGGTCTCTGGCTGCCAGCACTAGCTGCTGCTGCTGCTATTGGCTCAGAAGCAGCTGTTAAGGTTTTTCCACGGCCACCAGCTATGCTGCCTGCACTAAGTTTTACTTCTGCATCTTTCCCCAATAGCACAGCGTTGTGTTGAGTGCTGAGGTGATGCTTCATGCTAGCACTGGTAAAATGGCCAGACACTTTCCCTCTGCTTATTAGCTTCCCACAATGTTTGCACTTTCCATAGTGCCCTTCTTCAACATTTTCAAAGTGCTCCCAAATTGGGGCGCGCATAGCCTTGGAGTGTGCCTTGGGTGCTGCTCCTACTGCTCGGGTGGATGAACAGAGGCAGAACTAGTGGTGGTGGGACTGGTGGTAACAGTACTGGCCATAGTGGGACTGCTAATTGCTTTAACTTTAGATTTGCTATGTTTTGCTGCTGCTGGTGGTGGTGATGGTGATGATCGTAGCGGAGAAGGTGGAGGCTCAGGGGAAAATTGTGCACTAGTCATTTGGACACTGCTCCCTGAGGAATCTGATTCCTGACCACTCATCTCCTCTACTTCCTCTGGCTCATAGTCTAGTTCTTCATTAGCCAGATCAAATGGAATTCCTGCTAGGCTGGAGCTAAGACTGATATCGTCGTGAGACTTGTGACTAGTAGTAGTGCGAGCAGGAAGAACAGACTCTGCACTTGGCCTCTCAGTCTCAGGCTCCTCTGCTACCTCGTTAGGTGGAGTTCCACTATGTGTAGCCCTCTCTCTAACTGTTTTTACTTGGTGGCTTGGACTTGGTGGCTTGCTAGAGGTATTAGAAGGACATGGCGAGGCGGTAACGGTGGGAACAGTAGACGCAGCACTAGTGGTGGTAGAGACGGTAGAGGTGGTGGTGGTGGTGGTTTTCCCTACGAAGGAATGAGATCGCTTTGGTTTGGGACCCCTCTGAGTCTTGCTGCTAATTTGGCTCTGCTTGGTGCCTTGCATGCTGCTTGTGGATGGGGAAGATGCTGCTTGGGGCAAAAGGCACTTATTTTTACTCACTGGGCTAGTAGAAGTACTAGTTGTGCTACCCTTTAACTTTGAACGTGCTTCTGGTGCTTTAGGCTTCCCGTAAAAAAACATAGAGCTTGTGGGCCTAGCCGCACTACTACTGCCTGCTTTTGGTGCCTTTCCTTTACTTGATGATCCTTCAAGCAATGCTTCCCCAAATGATAAGCGAGAGCTTGGCCTACTTGGCCGACTAGACTGACGCAAAGGCTGCATCTAAGAACTGGTGGTGGTGCTGGTGGTGGTGGTGGTAGATGGAGCTTGTCCCTCCTTAGTGCCAAAAGGAGGATCCATTTTAAATTTTGTGTTGTGTGTGTAGTGTTTAAAAAAACTTAAAAAAAAAACTTAAAAAAAAAAAAAAAAAAAAAAAGGAGTATAAAAAAATTAAAGACTTTGAATTTACACGGGCCTAAGAGCCTATGCTACTACTATGCTAAACCTAAAGCTATATTAGTATTCTAGTCTAACTCTAGGCAGACGCTCTCAAGATCACTAAGCTAAAGTGAGGTTAAGTTATATCTAATATTATATTATTAATAGATTAGAATTACTTATATTATGGATTATAGATAGAATATAGATTATGAATTAGAAAGAATTACTTATATATTTTATAGATTATGAATTAGAATTTATATTATATTATATAATATATTATAGATTAAGAAGATTAAAGATTAGAATTATTTTAGTACTACAGCTAGTAGCTTGAAGCTTTGCTTAGTACAGTTGTTGTCGTCACACAGTCAATTTTTCTTGAAAAGAAATTAGAAATAAAATAAAATGTCACAGCAAAACAGTTAGCTTCACTGCTTGCTGAAACACACAGCACTTATGCAGCTGCACTCACTAGCCCAACAAGTTCACTTCACTGATGGACTGAGGTGAGCAAAACACTAAGGGCACTTTTAATAAAATTAAAATAAAATGTAAAATAAATGAGAAAATCTTTGCAAAACAGTTAACGTCACTGCTTGCTGATCAAAAAAGAATACAGCACTTATGCGGCTGCACTCCCTAGCCCAACAAGTTCACTTCACTGATGGACTGAGGTGAGCAAAACAAATGAAAAAGACGAATGCGCAAGTCTAATATCCGTTTCCGGAGGAGGAGGTGTGGGTGCATACTGACCATTTGCAGGATGTCTTGGTTTTCTGGGAGCTTGGCACTCTTTTAAAATGGCCAGGTTGTCCACAGTTGTAACAGGTGAGGGGCGGACGAGGCCCCGCGACGGACGCCGTTGGTCCCGTGATCATTAGAGGAGCAGGTCTTTTGTTGTTTACACTGGACACTAGTCCTCTGGCTACTGAAAGAAGGGTCTCCATGGGGAGGACACGATATTCTGGTCGAGCTAAGACTAGCCCCTTCTTTATCTGGCCCTGCAGTCCACCTACAAAAGCAGCAGCTAGCATTTTGGAATGTACTTTGTTGTAAGGCGAGAACCCCACGTCCGAGAACACTTGGGTGAGACGGATATGGTATTTTTCTACCGATTCAACTTTGTCTTGAACAATGTCCTGTAGAGTGGTGGCTTGATCGGCCAGTCTGTCTCTGGCCTATTTTCGTAATTGGTCACAAAATTCGATTCCCGATTGATATGATTGGTCGTCAGCGTTGCTCGCATCTTGGAGACTTTTTTCCATGATGGGCCAGTATGAGTCCCCGGCCTTTATTTCTGTGAGTCCAGCTAGATCTCTCCATGACACGGAATAGGTCTTCCGGATCTGTACCATGCGACGATAGGTTGTTTTTCCGGAGTGAGTGGAATTTGGTGTCGAGTGCAATGGTGCGGTACAGTGGGCTGTGGTCCCAGTGTGTGTGGTCCCAAGTGATAAGTTCATCTTCGGAACCCGGTACGCTGTATTCCGGTTCTTGGTATGAATGTTGGCTGCCCAGAGGCCTAGCTGAGATTTTATCTGGCAAGGCTGTGGCGGGGGGAATTACGGCTACTCCGCCTACTGGAGCTTGTGGTGTCAGAGTAGGGGGACCAGCAATTACAGGCATAATTGGCTGGATCTGGAGGCCTATAGTAGGACCTATCTGCTTGCAGCACAGGATAGAGTGGGGTATGGGCTGGGCCTTCCAGGGTGGAAGTGGGTGCACCAAGATGGTGGTCACCGGATAGTGCCGTTAAAGGGGCTGGATTTCCCCCGAGCTTTGCTCAGTGATCAGTTATTGTGCTTACCTGCTACATCCTGAGTGCGTCTTCCCTGTGATTATACCATGTACCTACCTGGCTTTCCTCTGACCTCGCTCCTTCCTGACCCTTATCTACTAAACGGCTCGTTATTTATCTATGCATTTACCTGGCTCTCCTTTGACTACGATTCTGCCTGACCCTATTGTACTTTGCTGCCCGCTCGTATACCGTACCTTGGCTCGTGTCCTGATTCTGAATCTGCCTGACCTTTTTGTACCTCGCTGCCCGCTCGTGTACCGTGCCGTGGCTTATCCTGACTATGCCTGGGCCTTATCTGCTAAGTGCCTCTTCCTGCATACTGAGCTCCGTTTCCCTATTTGTCATCCTTCCGGATTGTTCCTGATATATCCTGACATAATAACTGAGCCCTATGGAGCCCGCAGGATTTACAGAGGCCATCACTGCCCTGACTCAGCAAATGGCAGCTATGACACAATCTTTTCAAGAGATGCAGACCAGTCAACATCACATTAGACAACAGGTGCATTAACTTCAGCTCCATCAAGGAGCTGCATCTGAAGCTGCTGCTACCCCTTCTGCTTCAGCCCCGGAGGGAGCTTCTGCATTAGAGCCAGCTATTCCGCTTCCCGAGAGATTTGCTGGAGATCGTACCAAGTACCTCACATTCATCACCTCCTGTCAAATCATGTTTAATTTGAAGCCCAGAACCTATGCTACGGACTGTGTTAAGGTTCACACAGTCATCGCCCTGCTGGCAGATGAACCTCAGATGTGGGCACATAATTTGATCCACAACCAAAATTCGGTCCTGGATTCCTGGCCTTCTTTCCGGCAAACCCTTGACACCCTCTACGATGACCCATTCAGAGCCTCATCTGCCACATCCACTCTAAGAACCCTTAAGCAAGGGAAAAGACCAGTGGAGGAGTATATAACCGAATTCTGTCGTCTTGCTCTTGACTCTACGAGGCAGCATTACACGACCAATTCCGCTGGGGTCTCTCAGAGGCCGTGAAGGACGAGCTTGCCCGCACATCTATCCCTACCAGTTTGGAGGACTTTATTACACTGGTCACCCAGATTGACCGCCGCCTTCGTGAAAGAAGAAGAGAACGGTTGGCTACCATCTCTGCCTGGCCTCCGGTGCGATCTCCACAACCACCTCCACCATCTTCTTCTCAGGAGGAGCCCATGCAGATTGGCATCGTCAGAGGTCTATTATCAGCCGCGGAGAAAGAACGACGCCGGACACTGGGATTGATTGTGCCTATACTGCGGCAAACCTGGGCATATTTTCAAGGACTGCAAATCAAGGGCTCGCCACTCTAAGGGTCTATAGCACATCTTCAACTCCATTCTGATCACTTATCTGCCACATCTGCTTACCTTTCCCCCTCCGTATCGTTGCAGTGGAATAAAGGAGCTATTATCCTTCCAGCCATGATCGATTTGCATGATCTTCCTGCATACTGAGCTCCGTTTCCCTATTTGTCATCCTTCCGGATTGTTCCTGATATATCCTGACAGCGCCACATTGAACACATATGTCCCGTCATTCGGGGTTTAAGGCACCACAATTAAAACATGTCCATACGGGCCGTCCGCCGTTGTAGGGCGGTGGCAAGGTGCTACCTTGCGTTACAGTAGTACATTTATGGTACACATATAGCGGTTTCCCCCCTGCCTGTGTTTTTTCTTCTATCCATCCTTCTTAATGTATTGCTTTTGCTGTACTGTACCAGGCTTCTGCCATTTTAAAAAGCCCTTTGTCAGTCAGAACCCCCTTCTTTTCTTTGATTATGTTTTGCCATTGTTCCGGTAGTAACCAGCCACTTTCTGTTATTCTGCATATTTTCATTAACTTCCCCATTTTCTTAACACTTTCTGAACCTTCTCGCTCCGCCACCAGACTACGTGCGGTTAATCCTTTTTCTAGTTTGGACTGTTTGGCACCCATTCTGGTTCTTCTCGTTTGCCTAGTGGGATGCCAAGTGCTAACACTCTTTTCTTTTCTGTTTCCTGTTGCCTCTTCTGGCTGACTACGGTGGCGGGGACACCTTTCTGGCTTGTACTCTTTCTCTATTGCTTCGGCTTCTATATCGGCCAGGGACATGACATTTGACCAATCAATAAGGAGTGTACTGGGTTTTGACAGAGTATATGTATATATATATATATATATATATATATCCCGCGCTGTTACGTATACTCGTAACGTGCACCCGACGCTTCCCTATATTTTCACGCGCACACCGCGCTGTAACTCCGGGACTATGTGTCAATTTCCTCCCCTCTGTTCCGTTAACCCCCTATTGTCCACTGAAGGTCAATACATAAATACGACTTTACAGACACAAACCCGGGCGGCAGATATCTTTTGACAGGTTCTGAATTAGGACTTTGGGCAAGAAATGACCTGTCTTTGGTGGCTGCAAAACAGTCATACGAGACACAGGGGTAGACCAACGGCGGAGACAGGACTTGTACAGGTAAGATAGCAAAATCGTCTTACCATACAGTGGAGGTGATCAGTCTCCGTCCTCGTCCGTCTCAGTCAGTCCCGGTGACTCTTCGGTTCGGCTGGTCTGCGGTTCACAACCCGAAGCCCCACGTTGGGCGCCAACTGTTTTGGATCAGTACCAAAGAAGTACCTAACTGATACCTGCCCCCGTCCTAATAGTTTAAGACCAGTGCATGCACTTATGAGAAGAATCACACTGAACAACAGCTCAGTAGTAAGAAACTTCCTTTATTGCTGTGAGTTACACGGGTTTATATAGACAGCGGATATAGTGCTTGCATAAGCATGATTTGCAAAAGTTACTTAAAAGCTGAGGATTGGTTATTCTTGTATAGGGGTGGTCGTTGTGTTTTTGCCCCCCTTGTGTATCGCCCCCCAGCCAGCACTATGTGTATTTATGCCGCCAGCCTGCTCCTTGATTTATGTAATGGCTCCAGGTGCCCCCTTTGTGTATTGATGCTTTTACCATGTTTGCACTAAATGACCATAGCAGTTTTTGTGCTTTTGCTATGTCTTTATTCAACTCTGATTGCCCAAATAACTCTCTGATTAACTCATTTAGTGTGTTATATTTTCAGGATCGCGGCATAGAAGGGATTAACGCTGCACGTTTGGTCTCATGGTGCAATCAGGCAGCAGGCAATTTGTGTGGGGACCCAAGCAACAAACAGCCCCCTACCCAGAAGCTGCCTGTGGCAGCTGGGAACTTGATCGCCATTTTACCGGCGATTGCGTGTTGTGCCTGCAGAATAGCTCCCGTGGGAGTGATCAAAGGTTTGGGCGAGTCGGAGTAGATGTGTTGGTCTGCGGCAGGCTGGGCAGACAGCAGCAGCAGTGCCCCCATGATCACCACAATTGTGGCGAGGTGAAGAGGTTAAAGTAGTAGTGATTATTTGGTGTTTGCCAAAGTTAAAAACAATGGTGACACTTGCCATTGTTGCAAGGGTAGCAAACTTCACATATCAGGGGAGGGGAAAGCTTCACTGATGAATTATCTCCTGCCATCGTTTGAATTTCTGTTTTTGAAAAGCCAAAGTTTGTCACCAGTGTTTGCAACTTCAGCAAACACAGTACTATGGGGCTTATTCATTTTTTCCATGATTTGTAAACTGTAAAGAAAAGCTTTGCTTTCTTTCTCAGGTCTGAAGCAATACCTGAGGAAGAATGGATAAACTCTTGAAAGCTTGTCTTTTAAGCACAGCCCCAGAGGGAGAGTAATGGACACAGGAGCCCATGACTGAGGGTGCCTAGGCTGCCCTTCCTCTTCCCCCCACTTTTCCCTTTTGCACTTATGTATTTTTTAGGTGGCATAAGTCAGCGGTCCCCAACCTTTTTGGCACCAGGGACCGGTTTTGTGGAAGACAATTGTTCCACGGACCGGGGTATTTTGGGTTTGATTTAAGTGCATTACATTTATTGTGCATTTTACTTCTATTATTATTAAATTTCAGATCTAATGAAATAATTATACAACTCACCATAATGCAGAATCAGTGGGAGTCCTGAGCTAGTCTTCTTGCAACTAGACAGTTGAGATTTCTACTTTACTAGGCTAGGAAGATCATTGTTAAAAGGCCAACTAGCAGGCACTCGAGTACAATACCTTACTGGCAGGGATACATACTGAGGGAAGAAAAATAACGTGCGTCCACATTGCCCACATGGTACCTGATCCGCACCCAAAATACACACACACTGGACTTGTCATCTTTGTCCCCAAACAGCCCAGCATGAGTCAACTTTGTCCCCAAACACCCTGCCTGTGCCATCTTGGTCCCCAAAGCTCAAACACTCTGCTCGTGCCATCTTTGCCTTTCTACAGATCAATTATATATCTATGATGCACACAAACACTTTTACAGTCACTCACTAATTCAAACTTTCCTCCCCTCTCCTCCCTTTCTCACTACCTACCCTCTCCCCCTTTCAAGTTCACTTACCTTCCAGGAGTCCTGCGGTGGGAGCGCAAGGTCTCTGTCTCCCTGCTTTGCTGTGGTCATATTCTGGCATGAAATGCCAGCAACACAACCGAGCTAGAGGCCTCGTGGAAGAGACTGAGGGGCGCCGAGGGGTTGCTGAAAACTTCACGAGCAACCGCTCGGCCCCCCTCTCTCTCCTCTGCGTCAGGAAAAAAAGGACGACATTTGAAGCCACTTATGGTTGGTTAATTGTTAAAGGGGCGTTCATTAAGTTTACGAAGTGTTAATGGTATTTGACCCTTGATAGCTTTAATTGTTAGTGTCATGGTGCAGAGATTCAGGTTGTACGACACCGTGGACAAAATATTCTATAGCTGACTTTTAATTGCATTGTTAATAAAGAAATAAATAAATTCATTTGTTACACGTATGTCTGTTTATTGGAGTTTCTGGGGGAGGGGATAAGTGGGCTGCTGTGTGGGCCCTCCTCCAGTCAAGCATTATTAGTTAGTCCAATAAAAAAGGTATAATAGCATGTTTTAATACTCTGGTATTTTGCCACATTGTAATACAGCTAATCCAATCTGAATTACTATGGCAGATATTACATGTATCCGCATAAAGAAACAAGGGTATGGCTGAGGAAGAAAAGAAAACTATTGAAAGCTTTTATTTAAAGTATTATATTAGTCCAGTAACAACTATATGCCACTCTGCGCCCCTTATATGGCACTCTGCCTCTAGATGTTCCCTGGCTGCCAGAGAGGAGGACCCAGGTCCCCCCCTGCGGGGGATGCTCCTCTCTGGCAGGTCATGTCACACCGGTGCTCCGTCATAGAAGCGCTTGCGGAAATGCTGGCAGCAGTGGAGGTTGTCTGCACACATCATTGTCTAGTCTACACATATTTTGGGGTATAAATTTACAGCCCTTGAAATATGTCACTGTCAAACAATGTCTACAGCAACATCTTCTGAGTAAAGTGATATCACGGGTGCATGGATTTGTTGGGATGTTTAGGGGCTAAAAGGGCACATTTGGGAGGTAATAAAGCCAAAGGCACAAAAGAAACATGCTGTAGTCAGCTCATTAAGAGTGCACAGGTTCACTGACATGGCAACCTTTAATAGGCTTTAAATTGTCAGTGGACCGGTGAAATTAAAGGAAAAGAAGAACCAATTATCCTAAAATTCCTGACACAGCCTTTCAGAAAAGATAAAATTATCATTTTTAATACATTATTAATTACTGCTACATCATTACTTACTGATGACACTGATTATTGATTGGTCTTACAGGTCAATGTCGGACACTAAAAACATTTGTTTTAAAAAAGAATTGCCCCAAAACCTAGGGAAGGAGCTCCAGCAAAAAACATGCCATGTGTGCAAAAAAAGGGAAAGACTATGTAGCACCCATCCTGATACACGCAAGAAGTGTGAAATATCCTGTGCCCTAATTTGATTCATGGTTGGGGCAGTCCTCTTTTAAAGTTGGGTGTCTGAGGTCTTCGAGTGATGTGCTTTAGAGGAATATATATATATATATATATATATATATATATAGTTTATAGGGGTTATTTTAATGTTTTGCTGTAGTTTTACCCCCATGCAATAAGTGCACCTTCCTGGTTCAACTCTCATGACTTGTGGGTTGAAAAGCTGAAATGCTCAAATACAACTTTTGACCCAGCAACACCTGAAAACCATGAGATACCCATGCATTTAGGATATTTCTGTACCTAATGGGTGTTTTTGTACTTGGACATGTACATATGAAGAAATCTATTAAAAAACTGCAATATATTTATTAAAATAGAAATAAAATAAACATTTACATTTCATCCTGTAATTTTAAAATATTTTTTTAACAAAAAAACCGACCAGCATCAGGTTTCTGCATCTATGTTCAAACTCTACATGCTTAAAAGCTATACATAGCTGCCCCAAGCTAAAAGGCACAGCAAAGATCAAAATACATCAAAAAAATGTATTACTTTCATTTGTGACTTTTTAAGGGCTCTGTTAAGAATGGAATTCCAGTCATGTGACTGTGAAAGTGGGTTTGGTTCCTCATTACTTAATAGTGTCACTGATTATTGATCGGCCTCATAGTTCAATGTCGGACACTAAAACCATTTAATAATTACCCAGGAAAGGAACTCCATCAAAAAAACGCCAGGAGACAGGATCAACGGATAACACACCAAGGTCAGGATACTGGAGAATCAATGTACATAAGTAAACAAGCTGAGGCCAAATATAAATGGACTGCCAAGGATAACACGCTGAGGACTAGCACTATAGGCATAGGCGACCATCAGAGAGCAAGGTTCACAAGAAACTGGGAGGTTTAAATAGGAAACGGAAGGAAGGGATGTGGAGTTTAGTTTGGCGCCAAAATCAGTCAAAACATTAATTCTTGTGTGTGTGTGTGTGGCATAATCTCCCATTATAAAGCCCTGTATTTCCGCGCTTCCACTGTAGGCGGCTGTGGAGTGGAGGAGGGTCTCCCCCACTTTGATGCGGTGGCTGGGAGGTGTCTCCCCTTTCTCCATGGAGACTGTTGCTGTGGCGGTCATGAAGTGGAGGAGGGCCTCCTTCTTCTCTGCACTGGCTGCTGCTGGAGCAGTTGCGAGGTGGACTAAGGTCTCCCTCTTCTCCGCAGCAGTTGCTGTATCGGCAGCAGTGAGGAGAAATAGGGACCCCGCTTGGGACAAAGGCAGGGAAGAGGAGCGTCGCATATGCAGGTACGTAACACTGTGGCTGTTTTATTCCATGTTTTGTGTATTTGCATGGATATGCCTGGTTTGCAAGAGTATTTATATGGCCAACAGGTGAAGATTTGACACAAGCTCTACTTTATTTTCAATCCAACAGTACTCCCAGCAATCCCATGTTCAGCAGCATATACAGTACTAATAGAGATGGTGTCAGCAGTGTCCTGAGCTCTACTCGAAGAAGTGAAAGCAGTAGAAGCACACAGGCATCATGTGTGCATATTGAGAGGACACAGGGGCATTGCCTATTAGGTTGTCACAAACCGGGTTCATACAGATGACTGCATTGACCCAGAGCGCCCAAAGATTGTGTGCAGGAGTTACGGTGCAGTAGCGGTGTTGGACAGGGCCTGGGTGTTGAGCACCTAGGGTTGTGCAGCCACATACCAGAGCCCTGACATAGCAGAAGATGTAGTCCAAAATGAAACAAAGTAGTTTTCCCCAGGGAGATACAAGTTAATGTATCTATTGCATTGTTATTATTTTTATTGTGCATAACTTTATATTTGTCTGTATTGAACTTTATATGGCACTTGCCTGCCCAGTCCCACACTGGCCCAAATCATCCTGCAGAGAAGAAGCAACAAGGTTAGACTGTGTTACCCTACCTACAGTAATTTTGAGTCATATTCATATAGATACAATAATCCATTCCGCAACACAAATACCGTATGTAACGAGTTCACCAAGAGAGCTGTATTAACTCCCAAAGATCACCCAGATGTATCCTCCTGTTGTCCCCGAAATCACTTCCAGCACCAGTCGGCATGCACACCTTGGAACCCTGCTATGTGTACCCAATAAGTAGACACAACTACCTTGAATTGAGTACAGCAGGAATGAACAGTTTATTGTTGTAAACATAGACTCATATATCCACAGAACTGCATTAACATAAATTAACAGATACATGTATTCAACCCCACCTTTAATTCTCCTGGCAGCATTCCTATTGATGGGATTAGTTACACAATAGAGTTCCTACCTGTGCAATCTTTGTTTGACAGCCAGGCTGGAGCCATCTATGAATACCTTGGGACCCTGTATGACAGGTCATTATGTCACAAATTTCCCTTTTGAAAAAGAAGAAGTCCTTTATTCAACTCTGATTGCCCAAATAACTCTCTGATTAACTAATTTAGTGCGTTATATTGTTTCTTTCAGGATCGCGGCATTGAAGGGATTAACACTGCACGTTTGGTCTCATGGTGCAATCAGGCAGCAGGCAATTTGTGTGGGGACCCAAGCAACAAACAGCCCCCTTCCCTGAAGTTGCCTGTGACAGCTGGGAATTTGATCGCCATTTTACCAGCGATTGCGTGTTGTGCCTGCAGAATAGCTCCCATGGGAGTGATCAAAGGTTTGGGCGAGTCGGAGTAGCTGTGTTGGTCTGCGGCAGGCTGGGCAGACAGCAGCAGCAGTGCCCCCATGATCACCACAATTGTTGCGAGGTGAAGAGGTTAAAGTAGTAGTGATTATTTGGTGTTTCCCAAAGTTAAAAACAATGGTGACATTGCTTTGCTTTCTTTCTCAGGTCTGAAGCAATACCTGAGGAAGAATGGATAAACTCTTGAAAGCTTGTCTTTTAAGCACAGCCCCAGAGGGAGAGAAATGGACGCAGGAGCCCATGACTGAGGGTGCCTAGGCTGCCCTTCCTCTACTCCCCCACTTTTCCCTTTTGCACTTATGTATTTTTTAGGTGGTATAAGTCAGCGGTCCCCAACCTTTTTGGCACCAGGGACCGGTTTTGTGGAAGACAATTGTTCCACGGACCGGGGTGTTTTGGGTTTGATTTAAGTGCATTACATTTATTGTGCATTTTACTTCTATTATTATTACATTTCAAATCTAATGAAATAATTATACAAATCACCATAATGCGGAATCAGTGGGAGCCCTGAGCTAGTCTTCTTGCAACTAGACAGTTGAGATTTCTACTTTACTAGGCTAGGAAGCTCATTGTTAAAAGGCCAACTAGCAGGCACTCGAGTACAATACCTTAATGGCAGGGATACATACTGAAGGGAGAAAAATAACGTGAAGTTAGACTTCATCATGCTTCAACAGCATGACAATTCTAATTGCCTTTATAATACTCCAGAGCACTCCATACTTGGCTATGAGAGTCAGTGCAGTCTTCCCTCCTTCTGACCCTACCATGAGAGATGTCCTCATTCCCTTTGTCCCTTATTTACTAAGCCATACCTTTCATCTCTCATGTATAGATCAACTGAATAAGACATACAAACCCTATATTTGCCGGTATACATAAATATATGGAAACATAGCATAGCGATATAGATCAACAGAATAACACACAAACCCAGCTTTGCAGGTATAGATCAATTAAAGTTCACATTAAAGGTATAGATAAATAAATAAATAAATAAATTAGAGGCATAGATCACAGGTTGCACACCCCAAAGCCAGCCCTGGCGTCCACATTGCCCACATGGTACCTGATCCGCACCCAAATTACACACACAGGACTTGTCATCTTTGTCCCCAAACAGCCCAGCATGAGTCAACTTTGTCCCCAAACACCCTGCCTGTGCCATCTTGGTCCCCAAGGCTCAAACACCCTGCTCGTGCCATCTTTGCCTTTCTACAGATCAATTATATATCTATGATACACACAAACACTTTTACAGTCACTCACTAATTCACACTTTCCTCCCCTCTCCTCCCTTTCTCACTATCTACCCTCTCCCCCTTTCAAGTTCACTTACCTTCCAGGAGTCCTGCGGTGGGAGCGCAAGGTCTCTGTCTCCCTGCTTTGCTGTGGTCATATTCTGGCATGAAATGCCAGCAACATGACCGAGCTAGAGGCCTCGTGGAAGAGACTGAGGGGCGCCGAGGGGTTGCTGAAAACTTCATGAGCAACCGCTCGGCCCCCCTCTCTCTCCTCTGCGTCGGGAAAAAAAGGACGGCATTTGAAGCCACTTATGGTTGGTTAATTGTTAAAGGGGCGATCATTAAGTTTACGAAGTTTTAATGGTATTTGACCCTTGATAGCTTTAATTGTTTGGGGTTGTTTGGGGGCTAAAAGGCCACATTTGGGAGGAGTGCATTTTTCAATTTAGAATTTTACCATCTGGGTATCCTGCCTCTATGTCCTATTCGGGAAATCTTTGAATCAGGCCAATTCAATTTACCCCAGCAAACCATAGTTTTTGAAAACTAGACACCCCTGGGTATTTCACTTGGCTGTATTTTAACTTTTTCCATGCAGTAGATCCATCACCAGCCTTTGTCAAAGTTTGTGATAGTTATTTTGAGTGTTTTTTTCCCCACACACATATTTTGGGGTATGAATTTACAGCCCTTGAAATATGTCACTGTCAAACAATGTCTTCAGCAACATCTTCTGAATAAAGTGATATCACGGGTGCATGGATTTGTTGGGTTGTTTAGGGGCTAAAAGGGCACATTTGGGAGGTAATTAAGCCAAAGGCATAAAAGAAACATGCTGTAGTCAGCTCAGTAAGAGTGCACAGGTTCACTGACATGGGCTTTAAATTGTCAGTGGACCGGTGAAATTAAAGGAAAAGAAGAACCAATTATCCTAAAATTCCTGACACAGCCTTTCAGAAAAGATAAAATTATCATTTTTAATACATTATTAATTACTGCTACATCATTACTTACTGGTGACACTAATTATTGATTGGTCTTACAGGTCAATGTCGGACACTAAAAGCATTTGTTTTAAAAAAGAATTGCCCCAAAACCTAGGGAAGGAACTCCAGCAAAAAACATGCCATGTGTGCAAAAAAAGGGAAAGACTATGTAGCACCCATCCTGATACACGCAAGAAGTGTGAAATATCCTGTGCCCTAATTCGATTCATGGTTGGGGCAGTCCTCTTTTAAAGTTGGGTGTCTGAGGTCTTCAAGTGATGTGCTTTAGAGGAATATATATATATATATATATATATATATATATATATATAGTTTATAGGGGTTATTTTAATGTTTTGCTGTAGTTTTACCCCCATGCATGAAGTGCACCTTCCTGGTTCAACTCTCATGACTTGTGGGTTGAAAAGCTGAAATGCTCAAATGCAACTTTTGACCCAGCAACACCTGAAAACCATGAGATACCCATGCATTTAGCATATTTCTGTACCTAATGGATGTTTTCGTACTTGGACATGTACATGGGAAGAAATCTATTGAAAACTGCAATATATTTATTAAAATAGAAATAAAATAAACATTTACATTTCATCCTGTAATTTTAAAATATTTTTTTTAACCAAAAAAAGACCAGCATCAGGTTTCTGCATCTATGTTCAAACTCTACATGCTTAAAAGCTATACGTAGCTGCCCCAAGCTAAAAGGCACAGCAAAGATCAAAATAC
Source organism: Spea bombifrons (assembly GCF_027358695.1). Lineage (NCBI taxonomy): Eukaryota > Metazoa > Chordata > Amphibia > Anura > Pelobatidae > Spea > Spea bombifrons. The sequence continues at coordinate 62,172,080 of NC_071088.1, read as the reverse complement.
ATCAAAAAAAAATTTATTACTTTCATTTGTGACTTTTTAAGGGCTGTGCTAAGAATGGAATTCCAGTCATGTGACTGTGAAAGTGGGTTTGGTTCCTCATTACTTAGTAGCGTCACTGATTATTGATCGGCCTCATAGGTCAATGTCGGACACTAAAACCATTTAATAATTACCCAGGAAAGGAACTCCATCAAAAAAACACCAGGAGACAGGATCAACGGATAACACACCAAGGTCAGGATACTGGAGAATCAATGTACATAAGTAAACAAGCTGAGGCCAAATATAAATGGACTGCCAAGGATAACACGCTGAGGACTAGCACTATAGGCATAGGCGACCATCAGAGAGCAAGGTTCACAAGAAACTGGGAGGTTTAAATAGGAAACGGAAGGAAGGGATGTGGAGTTTAGTTTGGCGCCAAAATCAGTCAAAACATTAATTCTTGTGTGTGTGTGTGTGTGTGGCATAATCTCCCATTATAAAGCCCTGTATTTACGCGCTTCCACTGTAGGCGGCTGTGGAGTGGAGGAGGGTCTCCCCCACTTTGATGCGGTGGCTGGGAGGTGTCTCCCCCTTCTCCATGGAGACTGCTGCTGTGGCGGTCATGAAGTGGAGGAGGGCCTCCTTCTTCTCTGCACTGGCTGCTGCTGGAGCAGTTGCGAGGTGGAGGAAGGTATCCCTCTTCTCCGTAGCAGTTGCTGTATCGGCAGCAGTGAGGAGAAATAGGGACCCCCCTTGGGACAAAGGCAGGGAAGAGGAGCGTCGCATATGCAGGTACGTAACACTGTGGCTGTTTTATTCCATGTTTTGTGTATTTGCATGGATATGCCTGGTTTGCAAGAGTATTTATATGGCCAACAGGTGAAGATTTGACACAAGCTCTACTTTATTTTCAATCCAACAGTACTCCCAGCAATCCCATGTTCAGCAGCATATACAGTACTAATAGAGATGGTGTCAGCAGTGTCCTGAGCTCTACTCGAAGAAGTGAAAGCAGTAGAAGCACACAGGCATCATGCGTGCACATTGAGAGGACACAGGGGCATTGCCTATTAGGTTGTCACAAACCGGGTTCATACAGATGACTGCATTGACCCAGAGCACCCAAAGATTGTGTGCAGGAGTTACGGTGCAGTAGCGGCGTTGGACAGGGCCTGGGTGTTGAGCACCTAGGGTTGTGCAGCCACATACCAGAGCCCTGACATAGCAGAAGATGTAGTCCAAAATGAAACAAAGTAGTTTTCCCCAGGGAGATACAAGTTAATGTATCTGTTGCATTGTTATTATTTTTATTGTGCATAACTTTATATTTGTCTGTATTGAACTTTATATGGCACTTGCCTGCCCAGTCCCACACTGTCCCAAATCATCCTGCAGAGAAGAAGCAACAAGGTTAGACTGTGTTACCCTACCTACAGTAATTTTGAGTCACATTCATATATATACAATAATCCATTCCGCAACACAAATACCGTATGTAACGAGTTCACCAAGAGAGCTGTATTAACTCCCAAAGATCACCCAGATGTATCCTCCTGTTGTCCCCGAAATCACTTCCAGCACCAGTCAGCATGCACACCTTGGAACCCTGCTATGTGTACCCAATAAGTAGACACAACTACCTTGAATTGAGTACAGCAGGAATGAACAGTTTATTGTTGTAAAACATAGACTCATATATCCACAGAACTACATTAATATAAATTAACAGATACATATATTCAACCCAACCTTTAATTCTCCTGGCAGCATTCCTATTGATGTGATTAGTTACACAATAGAGTTCCTACTTGTGCAATCTTTGTTTGACAGCCAGGCTGGAGCCATCTATGAGTACCTTGGGACCCTGTATGACAGGTCATTATGTCACAACTTTCCCTTTTGAAAAAGAAGACTGAACTGGGGCCAGACCCCAACCTGGTCTGCAACCACTTCAGTCAGGGAGCAAAGCTCCGTCGCTCCTAGAGTTGTGGATGCAGGGGGCTGGCAGGAGGCACCTGTCCCACTTACCAGTACTGTGGTGGACTTAAAGACTGGGGAGTTCGGGTCCCAGGCGAGGACAACAGGGCAGGGACACAGGGTCCATAATCTGTGGGTAGCAGGCTTGCTTTCAGTCCTCTACAGGGGCCCCAGTCATGGACAATTCCGTCACACACTCCGTCACATATCTTCTTTTTCTGGGGGACTGACGGCTGAGAAGACCCCTGACGGTTTGACTCAGAAGTCAGTCTGTAGATCTCGACAACCCCTGCCAGCCACAAATTGGTACTCCCCAAAAAAAAATTTCACAAAAGAGCATTACTCGCCCAGCCGCACTCTGCTTCTCGCAAATAATGTAACTTCCACTTCCAAATGTGCCTTCTTCCTGGAGTCCTCTCAGCTGCTTGGGAGAAGACAGAGAGGCTGGGTTCCCTTCCATATGGGGTCCTGGGCTGGCTGCTCTGCACCTCTGGGGACTGCAGGTGGCGACCATAGTCCAATCCACCTACATGGTACAAATGTTTGTATGATCCACAGCAAGGGGGGGGAGCCACATGCATCCCCTCATGTATACTCCATCTGTTGGGAAGAGATATTGATCTGCCTCTCTCCCATTGCCAACGCTTCTGCTGGGATTACAGGATCCATAGAAATCACCGCCTCTGGGCAAAATTCCAGGGGTAAAGCCAATGGAGCTGGGGTCACAGAGGGGAGCTGGCAGAGGCCAGCGGCACTCTGCCCCGAGGGCAGTGCTTCAGCTGCATTTATAAAATCAGGCGGCACCACTAGCTCTGGGGCTACCCGACCGGACCCTCCTTGGTTGCTGCTGTCAGGCTTGGGAATAAGGGGAGGGACATGCAGGGGGGGTTTCGGTCAGTTTCTGGGGTGAGGGAAGGGAGCAGGCAGAGGCCAGCTGCGCTCTCCCCGGCTGTTTGTGCTTCTGGTGGGGGTACAATACTCACAGGATCCGCCTCCTCTGTGGCACACTGCTGAGCACGCACAAAGAGTTCTCGGTAGGCCTGCTCCAGAATCTATTCTTGGTAAACCAAATAATCAAAATCAGCCCACAAGTCAGGCAAGTAACAGGGCACATCTGTGAGAATCCCTTCCCTGAACTCCCAGATCTCCTCGCACCGATACGTCGATGGGTTCCCAAATTCTCTGTCCTCCTGTAGGCTTTCCATTATCAGTCCCAGGGCGGCTGAAGTCATCGCCCTCTGGCAGGTAGTCATACTTCAGCTCTGGACACCACTGTGCGGCCTGCTAATGCAGGGCCCGGTATCCACAATCCACAGTCATTTCAAGTGGAAGCAACTTCTCCAACTCAGCCACCAAGTCCTCTTGGGGCTGCTCTCCCAGGTACGGCATTCGCCAATCTAATTGTAGCACGTACCATTCCATGGAGGATGGGAGGACTATTCCCCGGACTCCCTGGTCCACTCTGAGAGCCTCGATCTAGGTATTCAGGTAGCCCATGACTCTGCTGCGTACCAACACATCCTGTAGTACTAGAACCATCTTTAGCTTGCTGTTGGTATACCCACTGGTACTCCGCTGGGACGTTTGCAAGGAGGATCCCGCCACTGCCGCCAATGTAATGGGTTCACCAAGAGAGCTGTAGCAACTCCCAGAGATCACCCAGATGTATCTTCTTGTTGTCCTCAAAATCACTTCCAGCACCAGTCAGCATGCACACCTTGAAACCCTGCTATGTGTACCCAATAAGTAGACACTACCTTAAAATGAGTACACATAGTATGAGTCAATTGTCAAACATAGACTCATACTGCACTGAATTAACATAAATTAACGCACATACAAACACACTATCAGGGCCGGCCCAACAATGGAGCCGAGTGGGGCAACCGCTCCAGGCGGCACTTCGTCGCCCCAAGCCCCTTTTTTTTTTTTTTAAAGCGAAAGAGAGAGAAAGGGGCGGCGAGTGGTCAGTACCCGCTCGGCGCCCCTCTCTCTCCTCTGCGGCGAGTCTCCCTGTTCGGTCTCGGTGCCGGTTTGTAATGCTGAGTGCCGGAAGATTTCGCCGCAGGACTGCTGAAAGGTAAGTACAAGGGGGGGGGGGGTGGCAGGGGGTGGCGGCAGGGGTGGGAGAGGAAGGGTAGATAAGGGGGGGGCGGCATTTTAAAATTCGCCCCAGGTGGCATTTTGCCTTGGGCCGGCCCTGCACACTATGGTGACATCAATACCAGCCATCCAGATAGTTACAACCAATTTACATTCGTGCAGACACGTCACTGTGTTCATTAAGGGGGGATAAAATAAATGTTCAACATTTTTGACATTTACAGCAACTAATCTTGAGGCCAAAAATAGATGGTGACAATTCATTGGAATTGTGGTTCCACTGCTTTTTCTGAAATATGTAAGAAATACCAGGCTTTCCACACCCATTCTGCAAAGCTGAAGATTTAGAATCTTTGTGCGTATATAAACAGCTAACACAATCATATTGATTCATTGACCCAATTCACAGTCTGGCAAAGTTCCACCAAGGTAAGAAAATAATATTTTACTTATATCGTGTGATTACATTTTCACTAATATAACCCGTTACATGCATGTGATGAATTAAGCACCTAAAAGAAAAATATAGCTATTTAGGTACATTAACAAACCGATTATGATTTGAAAATTTACATTTGAAAAAATATATAATGCTTGTAAGGTTCAATTGCCATGAAAATATCTGCTCCCTATCATCCTAGAATTTGATGGTGAAAGCTGATACAATGAAGGTGTTTCTTGCCGTACTATTTGCTTCATTGGGACTGACCTTAGGTAAGTGAGTGTTTACTCATATTATCAAAAAACTGGGCATATTCTAGATCTGTCATTAAAGAGGATTCATTCTGGATTTTTTTCCTTTTTGCTAAAAGTCCCTCTTATGTTACCCTGCTTATCACATATCTCAAGAGTAAAAATATTTTGGAGAAGAAAACACTTTAAAATGACTGTAAAAATATTATAATCAGTAATCGTTGACATATCAAATTATTAGCTAGATTGAAAGTCACCTAATTTCACTATGTATCATTTATCTACGTGTGTATATATATATATATATATATATATATATATATATATATATATACTGTACACCAGTACAATATTCAAACTAGTATATTCACTTTTTATTCAAACTGGTATATTCACTTCTCTCTGTAGCATCTGCTGCATGCCCAGAATGTGCCAGCGATGAAACATGTAACAGCTCCACTGAAAAATGTGACTGTATTTTGGCTACATATAATGAAACAGGTAAAGTATACCATTTTGTGGACTCCTCAAGTTACAGCCAGACTTTTTAGTCCCTACCAGAAAGCAGAAGGTATGATCTGTTCTCCATTATGCACTCCTGGACACTCACTTTCTTACAGAAATGTGTGCTGCAATTACCAGCAGGGGTCCCCAAAACTGAACTTCTAGCTAATCTAATTTTTTTTCTTACCTTTAGATTTACCACCATTTCCAAGTGTTAATTGTAATAATGGAACAATGAACATATATATATCTAAGTGCCAGTTGGAGAAAAGTAAATATAATTCCTCCAATTTACATCTTAACGACACCGCCTGCGTGGGAACTGGTGAGATTCAAAATGGCCTTTCTCAAATAGCTTTCCACCAGACGTTGAAAACCGGAGAGTGCAAAAACAAAGTAATAGTAAGTACAAACCTAAATAAATTGTGTGGAAACATGGAACGATATAGATAAGTAAAAATAAAGAATTTTCTGACAGATAACAACCAATCTACCCATCTAGTCTGCCCATTTTTCCTAAGACGTAAGACTCAGAGCTTAATCTGTCCTTGATTGAGGATGTGTCGATGTGTGTTTAAATTTCCTCACTGTACCATCCTCTACCACTCCTGATGGGAGGCTGTTCCATTAATCTACCACTCTCTCATTTTTTATGTTAACACTATTCGGCCCACATACCTCAAGATTGCTTCAAATCCTTCTATGCGCACTACATCTGCACTTATAGCTAGCCAAATTACTTATTCATTTAGTATTTACACTGGGCTTCACTTACATGGCTGTCTATCACAACGATTGGCACTTTTATCGTTTGTATAATATATTTCCTTCTAGATTGTGAGCTCCTTTGAGCATGGGCCTCCATACCTTTTTGTTTCTATAAGTGGAAATTGTTATATTATGCACCATTTCTTATATCCTGTTTAAAAGTGAACAGCACTGCAGAATACAATTATAAATCAATCAATAATAATACTGTTTTGGCCCAATTATAGTCTTTATAGTTTTATGCTATTTTAAAGAAAATGTAATAAAAAAATCATAATTAGGAGGGTAAAACAGTATTTTCTCACTCTCTCACATTCTCACTCACTCTCACCCCCTTATACAATCTCACTCATGATCTCGCACTCTTACTCTCTCTCTCTCTAACAACATCTGCCTACCTTCTCCTCTTCTTCACTTCCCTCTTCCTGCGGAAAAGGAGAGGGGGGGGCACAGAAGCGGTCGAGGGAGAAGGTAGGGAGATGTTGAGAGAAACTTGGGAACTCTGAGACATCTGGGGGAGGGTGGCATATCTGGGGGACAGAGTGGCATATCAAGGGTTATAAAGCATATCTGGAAGACAGAGCTGAATATCTGGGGAGCAGAGTGTCATATCTGGGGGGTATCTATAAGTAAGGTGTATCTATAAGTAAAGTGCATTATGAATTAAGGGGGAGGACCTTAAAATGACTATTGGCTTTTCAAATTTCTGTTTGTATATAACCTATGCTGACTAACTGCATAATAGATACCAAAAATGATAAAACACATTACTGTTCATTAGATAAAATACTACTTTACCATTCCACTCATGTGTATTTTTTTCTCTGAAATTATTTTATTTCTTTAAAATAGCACTAAACCGATTGGGTGTAGCCTATAATCGAGCCAATACGGTATTTACATAATTTAAAAAGTATTGTCAATGGAGGGCTGGAAAGAAAGCCAGGGGAACAACTGTCTCATGGACTGCTACCTGTAAACTTTTTGTGTGTTCCACGTTGAGCAACCTGGTATCTAGATAAACATTAATTTCTATGCAGCAAAAGGTGAAGGGTTACTGTACTGGTCAAGATAGTGCCAACGGAGCATGTTGTCTGCTAAACATTTTTAAGGCTGTTTATAAGTTGGACAGACTAGTACTCTAGGCCAGCGGTCCCCAACCTTTTTGGCACCAGGGACCGGTTTTGTGGAAGACAATTTTTTCACGGACCGGGGGGTTTTGGGTTTGATTCAAGTGCATTAGATTTATTGTGCATTTTACTTCTATTATAATTAAATTTAAACTATAATGAAATAATTATACAACTCACCATAATGCAGAATCAGTGGGAGCCCTGAGCTTGTCTTCCTGCAACTAGACAGTTGAGATTTCTACTTTACTAGGCTAGGAAGATCATTGAAAATTCTAATTGGCTTTATAATACTCCAGAGCACTCCATACCTGGCTGTGTTTAAATATAAAACTTGTAAAGTAAGGTAAAGCTGCTCCTTCTCTGGCTGCCTGTCCTCATGGGCGTAGGAACCCCTAAAAATCTGGGGGGGATAGCATTTTTACTGGTAGGGTATATTCTTGTTCAGTAAACTGGGAATTGTTCATGGCAAATTTTATATAAATGTATGTGTGTGTATGTACAATTTCCGCACAAAAAAAGTATCATGTTCAGTTTTCACAGACAAGCTCTTTATTAAACAAACAGGTCAAAGAAAATTAACCAAAAGTTTGGCCTATATTTCAGTTATTTCACTTAGAACAACTGGTAATAATACTTTAAGTAATGCACAATTGCCAAAATTTTAACAAAAGATCCTACAGAAATGCAATGATGCAATTAACCCTTTCCGCATTTGTGGTCTGGGAGCAGACAACACTTAAATACTCTTATAGAAATATTTTATTAACTGCAGGCAGAGTAAGACCCTACAACCAACGCACTGTAGTGGTTATGGTGCAAAGTAGCTGTTTTGCACACTGGGGCACAGTCATGATCCCCAAAACTGTTCCCACAAAGTTAGAAGCATAGTGTTGTCCAAAATGTCTTGGTTTATCACCTTCAGCTCATAAAACGTTCTACTGGATGAATGGGAGAAAATTCCCACAGAAACTCACAAAAAGACAAATCTTACAACCACAGATGGACCCCACTGGACACGGCCACAGAGACTACTATGATGTATTGAAGGAACCATCTAAGACTCCTAACACGTCATACACACAGGAACATATCCACACACTTAAACACTTGAATAACATACACACACATGCACACACTTACGTACACACACACAATGGGTTAAACATGTGTTACAGGGAATCATAATCTTCCCTTTAAGTACGACATGCCTGCTCATACACACACATATGCACTGCTCTTACGCATGCCTGCCCACAAAAACACATATATACGCTGCAATTGCCTGCACATACACACTTGCCAGTACTCACACTTATGCACTACCCTTATACACGCCTGGCCCAAACATACATAATCTGCTCACACACACATGCCTCCCCATAAATATACACTGCCCTTGCACATACTTACACAGACATATACACTATAAGACAAATACACTCCTTATATACACACACATATACACTGCCCATACAGTCGTACACGTATACAATGCCCATACAGACGTACACATATACACTGCCCATACACACATACACATATACACAGCCCATACAGACGTACACATATACACTGCCCATACACACATACACATATACACTGCCCATACACACATACACATATACACTGCCCATACAGATACACACATATACACTGCCCATACACACATACACATATACACTGCCCATACAGACGTACACATATACACTGCCTATACACACGTACACATATACACTGCCCATACACACGTACACATATACACTGCCCATACACACGTACACATATACACTGCCCATACACACGTACACATATACACTGCCCATACAGACGTACACATATACACTGCCTATGCAGACATACACATATACACTGCCTATACACACGTACACATATACACTGCCCATACACACACATATACACTGCCCATACAGACATACACATTTACACTGCCCATACAGACGTACACATATACACTGCCCATACAGACGTACACATATACACTGCCCATACAGACGTACACATATACACTGCCCATACAGACATACACATATACACTGCCTATACACACGTATACATATACATATACACTGCCCATACACACACATATACACTGCCCATACACACATACACTGTCTATACAGACATACACATATACACTGCCCATACAGACATACACATATACACAGCCCATACAGACGTACACATATACACTGCCCATACAGACGTACACATATACACTGCCCATACACATATACACAGCCCATACAGACGTACACATATACACTGCCCATACAGACATACACATATACACTGCCCATACAGACGTACACATATACACTGCCCATACAGACATACACATATACACTGCCTATACAGACATACACATATACACTGCCCATACAGACATACACATATACACTGCCCATACAGACGTACACATATACACTGCCCATACAGACGTACACATATACACTGCCCATACAGACGTACACATATACACTGCCCATACAGACGTACACATATACACTGCCCATACAGACGTACACATATACACTGCCCATACAGACGTACACATATACACTGCCCATACAGACGTACACATATACACTGCCCATACAGACGTACACATATACACTGCCCATACAGACGTACACATATACACTGCCCATACAGACGTACACATATACACTGCCCATACAGACGTACACATATACACTGCCCATACAGACATACACATATACACTGCCCATACAGATACACACATATACACTGCCCATACAGACGTACACATATACACTGCCCATACAGATACACACATATACACTGCCCATACACACATACACATATACACTGCCCATACAGACGTACACATATACACTGCCCATACAGACGTACACATATACACTGCCCATACAGATACACGCATATACACTGCCCATACACACATACACATATACACTGCCCATACAGACGTACACATATACACTGCCCATACAGACGTACACATATACACTGCCCATACAGACATACACATATACACTGCCCATACAGACGTACACATATACACTGCCCATACAGACGTACACATATACACTGCCCATACAGACGTAAACATATACACTGCCCATACAGATACACACATATACACTGCCCATACACACATACACATATACACTGCCCATACAGACGTACACATATACACTGCCCATACAGACGTACACATATACACTGCCCATACAGACGTACACACATATACACTGCCCATACACACACATATACACTGCCCATACAGATACACACATATACACTGCCCATACAGACGTATGCACATACACGCACATATACACAGCTGCCCTATACACATATGCCTGCCCAAGTGCCCATACACATTCCTTATCATATGTATATACACACACAAATCTACCATCAGACCCCCCCACCTTCGTTCTCCACATCAGACCCCCTCCCACCTTCATTCTCCACATCAGACCCCCCAACCCACCTTTGTTCTCCACATCAGACCCCCCCACAACCTTTGTTCTCCACATCAGACCCCCTCCCACCCACCTTCATTCTCCACATCAGACCCCCCTAACCCACCTTTGTTTTCCACATCAGACCCCCCCACAACCTTCGTTTTCTACATCAGACCCCCCCACAACCTTCGTTTTCTACATCAGACCCCCCCACAACCTTCGTTTTCTACATCAGACCCCCCCACAACCTTTGTTCTCCACATCAGACCCCCCAATAATCAACCATCCACCCACCTTGGTTCTCCACAAATCTTACCTTTTCTTCCTTCTTCCTCCTTCCTCCTTTCTGCTTTCTCTTCCTTCTTCCTCCTTCCTGCTTCCTGCTTTCTGCTTCCTCCTTTCTGATTTCTGTTCTAACTTTCCTTCTGTTTGCCGCTCGCAGTCTGTGCAGTGCGGCTGCGCACAGCTGTTTCTGCTGAGCGCCGGGGCTGGATATAAACGTCATATCCCATCGCCCCGGCGCTCAGTTACAGACAGCTGGTGAGTGTGACCTTAATGCAGCTGCAGGACTGGTTGGGGAGATCACGGATTTCCCTAACCAGTCCTGCAGGCTGCAGCTGCCGATCGGGCAGCTGTGAGCACCCTCACAGCTGCACCCGAGTGCGCTCACCCTGGGGGGGATTTCTATATTATCGGTCCCCCCCGCATGATTTCCTGGGGGGGATCCATCCCCCCCATCCCCCCCGGTTCCTACGCCCGTGCCTGTCCTCCTCCCTCGCGGTTGCCACCAAACAGAAAAAAACGCAGTGTGGAAAGCTTTATTCAAGACACAAGCCTTCCCCTGCAGCACCGCGGTCCGTCTGCTGCGCAATGCAATGCGCAAGTAAGTTTTACAGTAGTCGGGCAGCCGCGACAAGCCCAAAGCCATTGATTGTATAGCAGACAGCGGCAGGAGGTGATTTTTCGTTGTGCTGCTGCCGCCCCGGGCGTAAAAAATGAGTGCTCCGTTGCCGCAATGTGGTCCGTGCAGGAGGGTGACCACATTTTAATTCTGACATTCAGGGACAGACTATGAAGCGCATGAGGGAAAAGAAAAAATGTCGGCTAGTCTCAGGCTCAAATAAAAATGTATAAAACGAGGTCTACCAAACAGTGTGAGCATGCTGCAAATACAGTGTGTTGGCTGTACAGAGACCCCTGTTCTAGCTGAATAGTTACAGCTCCCTCATTAGTACATTGTGTTAAAACTGGAAGTTTTTAAAATTATTGCATTGACATAAAAAAAGTTTGGAATTGAGGTATGCAACACACCCAAATTAAATGTCATGCTGACCTACATATGAAAAATAATAGACTAGTGTTAACAGAAGATGATGTATATGACTTCTTAGTTATACTACTGTCAAAATCATTCCATTACCGTCCAATTGAATGTTAGATATGCGTTTTAATGTTCTCCGGCCTTGAAAAAGGTGTACTAGTTTAAGGTTCTGGATGATATGATTTTTTTTGTAAATTGTTTTGGAAGTTGTCAAATAAGTTATACCAAAATATTTTATTTTCAATGCAAGATCCAAAAACTCAAGCCTTAATGTAATTGCTATGTATTTGGGGAAATAAAATTTCGAAAGCTGAAAAATGGACAAGAAGGGGCAGATAGTATGTGCTATGCTTCTGTATTTTTAATTATAACATGGCATTCACCTCCATAAACATTTCTTCTTTCTCTTTTTTCACAGATGAATGATACTCATGTTACTTTTTACAATACTTTGTACATAAGCCCCCAAATAAGTAATGTAGTTGCCAGAAAGTATGTGAATATGAGTTTCTCTTGCTCTTTCCCAGTGAAATTTAATATTGCACTCGGTCCGGTCTTAAAACCAGTAATAGGGTAAGTACCAACCAGATACACATATCTTTGACAAAGTGAAACTTAGTTCTCGTATTTTTTCAAAGACCTCAGAATCACAGTGCCCATGCGCTAACTGGTCAGTAACAATGGGGTCTTCTAACATTCAGTTGTGGATATCATTTAATAAATGTTAGCCACATCCAAATGTGCATACTGCAGAACCAACTATGGAAGGCTTTTCCAAACTATGTTGCCAATATATATTTATATCCAAACTTTATTTCCAGCAACACAATCATCTCTATTTTCAATTAGTTGAGCTTGTTTCATAAATCATGCGAGTTAATGCAGTTTTCTACTTGATATATTTTAGGTAATCCTTATAACATATAATCAATATGTGATGTTAAGAAATGCCACTGTTTGGTAGTGAAATAAAACAGTAAACTGAAAGAGCTTTTGAGTTTTTTGTATTAATGCTACAGCATTACTACATTAAAGGTATAATGTAGTCTTGTTTTCATGTTAAATTGATTGAGGAATATATTGGACTCCAATGCATTTTACTGCAGATAAATCAGTGCAGGCATTTTTTAGTTATTAGAGTTAGATAATGTGATTTCTGCCTCATTAAACACCTCTTTAACAACCTCTCTTAAAAGCTATAATTGTAGTCAATGGAGTCTGAACTCTTATTAAAATCAATAGGAGTTGCAGCAGTCAATCAAAATACGCTATATGAACACCAATGTTTTGCCAGCAAAAATGTGTACCAAGTATGCTCTCAGTTATACTTCCTGGTTTCAGTGGAGACGGTTAGGGAAGGTATCAAATGAAACAGAATAACTTCAATAACTAAATAATACATGCAATGAAATGCATTGAAGGCAGTGCACAATGAAATAAAATGTTGGGAGTAGAATGTTCCTTAATTGTCAGCAATGAGAAAATAATGTAACAAATTCAACTCAGGATAATATACGCTATCCATAGGTCTAGTTACAAAGCCCATTCACACCTTGTCTTTCCTGTGTCGTGGTTAAATGCATTTTTGCATTGCATCCTTTTTGTTGTGGTGATGCATGGTAAATATTAAATACATAAGTACGTAAAAGTAAACTAAAGCAATAATTCTGGCATACTCTTCCTACCAGTAAGTTACTCTGGTGGAGGGTCGATCAATTGGCAGTATCAAAGTGGGTCTGAGGGCCCTTTTTATTTAGAAAATGTTATTTTGTTATTTTTTAGGAGCACCCAAATATCTGCACCAGGCACGGACTCTGTCTTCACTCTAAACATGATTGCATTTAAAGATGATGAATTCACCCAAGTATTGACAGCTGAGCACACACTGTATGTGGAAGATACAATATATATATCAGTGTTGGTTCCGAATTTAGAGGCAAATACATTTGCTGTCAGAGTGGTCTCTATATATGCCTCTGCATCTGTAAATCCAGCCACTGGGCCAAACTATAACCTGCTTTCTAATGGGTAAGTGTAGAAGCTTAATTACAGCCTTTATTTAAGAGCTGTCAAAAATTATGTATAGCATTCATGGAGAAAAATATTCTGTATGGTAGTGGAAGTTCCTAAACTGAACAACAGCCATTTAACAGTGCATGTGAGACTTCAGTTCAAGAGGAAGTAGGTATGTTAAATGTTTACTGTTAAATGTGCATGCTTCCTCTAAACAGAGGAGAAAGCTGAAGATCCGTCCTTATATTTTTAATCGCAAGGCATAAATTCTGAATGTATTTCATTAACATTCTTTTTCTTCACTATAAATAGATGTCCAGATAAAACTATCAATGGTAATCTACTGAAAGTGATAAAGAATGGAAATGGTTCTGAAGCCCGGTTCGCAATGAAAGTCTTCAAGATTGCCAGTTCAGACTTTGTCAACCTATTTGCAAATGTTACACTCTGTCAGGATAGTTGTGTACCGGTAAGATGACTATGACGTAAAAAAGGTTGAAAATGCATACAACCTTTACTTAACTGCACGTATGTTGATGTCTGCAAGTCATGTATTGATAAAATAAAATAACAAATTAGACTGTCTATAAAAAATGAAAAATTATTATGTGCACCAAGATTTATAATAATCTCTATTGGAACAAAAAAACAGTTTTTTTTGTTTTTGCAGGAACAAATGTAAACAAGCATCAAACGTACTTGTTAAAAAGAGATAAATGGATTAATTTTATTTTAAAAAATTCCCCTGTTTTATTCATTCTGATGAGTTTGCCTTCTGACATTAACACATCTTCAACAGGATTTTTTTCCTAAAAAACAAAAACAAAATAAGGATGAAATTAGAATCACACTATGATGTAAAATACCCGCATATCTGCAGTATGAGCTACATACTGTATTATGGAAAGAGGAGAACAATGTTAAATCATAGCCTCTGAATTAAAATAAGTCTCAAAAATGTTTTTCTTATATTGTTAAGCAAGCTTATTACTATATTAAAATGTAGATACAAAGAGGTTGTGATTCATTGTAATGTAAGCTCACATTTCTGTTAAAGTGACTGTATTTGCATTTGTGACAAGTTAGAACAATCAAATCCAACAAAAATAGCATGCTAGTAACAGGGCCGGCCCGACAATGGAGCCGAGTGGGGCAACTGCTCCAGATGGCACTTTAGAAGCCCTTTTTTATTTATTATTTTAAAGCGGAAGAGAGAGAGAGCGGGGCGCCGAGTGGTTCTCGCTTAGCAAGTTCTCGGTACCCGCTAGGCGCCCCTCTCTCTCTCCTCTGCGAGCCCTCTAGCTCGGTCTCGGTGCCGGCTTGTAATGCTGAGCACCGGAAGATGACATCATTTCCGGCGCTCAGCATTACAAGCGGGCACTGAGACCGAGCAGGGAGACTCGCCGCAGGACTGCTGAAAGGTAAGTACAAGGGGGGAGGGAGAGGAAGGGTAGATAATGGGGGGGGCATTTTAAACTTCGCCCCAGTCGGCATTTTGTCTTGGGCCAGCTCTGGCTAGTAACAAGAGCACTAGCCTGCTAAACCTGTCCAATTTCCACAAAACCACATCTCAGCCTAGTTATGAAAAAAATGTCACAACGCCAAAAGGTATAAAGCCAACATGGCTGCCTTGGTACTTTGGCATCTGGCACATGCATTGTTGTGCAGCATCACCTGCAGTATTACGTCTCATATTTTATGCTACCCCATTATGTCTAACTTAAATCCTAATATACTGAACAAAAAATAAACAACATTCATTTTAGTACTTAACAACAAAGGACAAATAGCCAGCTCTCAAATCCAAACTTGTAAATATATACATATATATAAATGGTTTGTGTCTACTTATTGTACCCTACATGCTGTTCTTTTGATCCACATCTATGGTATATTCCTGTAACTAAAGATAGGATGTCACATTGCCTTTTCCACCCAACTTTGGTTTGGAGTGTAGGAATAATTTTAGCTGTAGGCCCATTAATAAAGATCCCTTGCTAATGATGGTAATTATTTTTTTAAGGACATAATTGGAAAGCAATTAATTATATGTATCTTTGTGCAGGACTGCAGCTCCAGGTCAGTCGATTTTAGAGCGGACAATTTAGCAACATTGAGTGTGTCCTTGACCGCAGAAGGTAAGTAACTTGTGTATGCTACTTATGACTGGTGTCCTGCTGCTCAAAGGACCAGTTAAAGGGGAGATCTTTGAACTTCCAAGCAAGTCCATTTACACTATGGAGGCTGTGCCGACTCAGTACAGCCTTCATAGACTACAGTTAGAAGGTTACACTCCCTCAAGATACAGGGGGCATGGCATGCCTTTTCATGCGGTTCAGACACCAACTGCTGAAAAGGTCACTGATTGCATCTACCTTACATACAAAGTTCTCATGTCTGACCTTAAACAAAACTGTTTGTCTTACAGAAATCATAAATGTATCGGGTGCCTTCAACAGTAAGTAAATATATACAAGCTATAGTACTATATTCTCAACTAATATAATCTGCAGGATGTTTTGGTAAATACTGTACTAAAAATCCAAACAGATCATACCATTTTGGTTTAATTCAATTTACGTAGTTTTTATTTTAATATTATTATTTTATTTGAATAATTTAACAATTACACATATGGCATTACTAACCCTTTAAGGACTAAGGTAATTTTACATTTAACCCCTTCAATCCCAGGGGTTTTTGGTACCTCAAAGTCCGGAGCAATTTTGCCATTTTTGCGCTATGTTGGTTCAGCGATGATTCTCTTTTTCTGTGAATAGTGTACCCATGTAAACTATATATTTTTTTTTCAAGGAGAGAAAGCTTTCTTTTGATACCATAGTTGGATGATTAGCTGAAAATGTAGAATGAGAAATTTAGTAAAAAAAACTAGTGAAAATTAGAAAAAAATTAGATTCCCTCTGAATCCTCACAAAATTAGGTAAAGTGATGGAAAATCCCCTCCAAGTTTATCAATTCAGGTGTCCTAATTTCAGAAATACCTAATTTATATAGATTTTCCATACTTTCCCAGCACCAGGGAGCATACTATAAGGTGTACATTTTTTGTATAATTTTTATGCCTATGTCTTAACAGGTTTGGGGGTTGGGGAGCAGGAGGGTTATACTGGCTAGATGTTATGCTAGGGCAATGGGATGTAAGTTTTGGTAAAAAAAAAAAATATTATCTTTATTATATATATTTTTTTTATTTTTATTTTTTTACTTTTTTTGTATTTGTTATATATATATTTTTTTACACAAAAATGGTTAGAGGTCCTCTAAGGACCTCCTGAACATGCCAGTGATGTCGCAATGACATCACAGCTCACATTATTATTTTTATTATTATTATTTATATTATTATTTTAATGATTTTATTATTTTTTAAATGAATTAACAGGGTTTTTTTTCCTTCACTGTTTCAGGATGGGAGGGGGAGAGACATGGTTTCTCACTCCCCTCCCCGCAATCCCCGTGCACCGATCACACTGTGATCTCTATGCAGGTCCTCACAGACGTGCATAGAGATCGCAGCGTCTGTGCCTCATGGGAGGACAGGATATCCCCTACAGGGGATATCCTGTCCTCCTATGAACTTCCGGGTTATGTCAGCAGTGACGCGCGATCGGGCAGTTTGTAATGCAACAGCTTTCCGGCTTTCATGCCGGAAGCTGTTACAGCAAATCGGACAGCAGAAAGCCGGCGATGCCGGCTTATGCTGTCAGTGGGGAGTCCAGGCTGTCAAAGGACAACCTGATCTCCCGTGCAGCTTAAACTTTCCCCGGCTGTCAGTGAGGAGAGTTCCCCGCACCCTCTGACAGCCGGGGAAGGTCTGTGCGATGGACGCAGACAACCCCCGCTGCTAGCCACACCTCCTTCTGGCTGCCGCGGAAGTTGCCTACGTGAATCGGACAACACACCGGGCAGTCAGAAGCACTGGTAAGTTTGTGGGGGGGTATTAAATGGGGGACATAAGGCATTTCTGTAGGCAGAGTGCGCTATGAAATGCCTTTCAACCCCCTATATGCCACTCTGCCTCCTGAATTGCCTTATAGCTGCCTATATGCCTCTCTGCCCCATAATATGCCTTTTAACCCCCTAAATGCCAGAGTGGCATATAGGGGTATAAGGCATTTCTGGAGGCAGAGTGGCACATAGGGGGTCAAAAGGCATATCATGGGGCACAGTGGCATTTAGGGGGTATAAGGCATTTCTGGGGCAGAGTGGCAAGCCTGGGGGCAGATGTGCATAACTGGGAGGGCAGGTTGGAAAATAAAAGGAAATAAAAACAAAATGTTTTTCTTAATCATAGCTTTTATTAAAATACATAGTTTACATGAATTAACCTTTACTGGTAAAACTTTTTTATCTATAGGGTCATCTTATATTGAGGCTTTTTCTTTTTTTCCTAAATTAATATTCAGATTTTGGGGGGTAATCGAGTAAATATGGTATATATATGTTTTTATGAGCAAGTCCTACAATTCTATATCTTCACAAAAATTTCCGCATAGAGAGTGTTAAAATATTGGCATTATAAACGGCCAAAGGTAGCCTAGTTTTAAAAATGTATGATTTGATGGGGTAAATTGAATTGGCCGGCTTCAAAGATGTCCCACAGAGTAACCAGATGTAAAAAAATATATACCTCACAAAGGTGGCATCGGTAACCTGTGTGCATGGCAAGAGACCTCCAGCTCCCTTGATTTTGGGCCATTAGAGGGAGATCCCCAACCATTCCTGCTCCTTCAGCGGTGGGCAGTAGTCCATCTCTGGGGGAACACATAGTGATGTACTCCCTAGATTCCTTTCATGATGTTATACTTTGATCATAATAAGTGCCAACATCAGATTGTGTCCCACATAATCTAAGGCCTGGCTATTGCACATGTACAAACTATGTTTCACTTTGAAATAGGACTCCTGACAAAATGGCACATCATTCCTATAATGTCAAGGAAATATGCATTAATATAACCTGGAACACAACATATTACATGTTCTACAAAACCACAGAGGTAGAAAAAACTAAACATCTATAATATTTATGAACATACTTCACCAAAATAACTGATTCTCTATATCTTTTGCAGGATTTTCCATGGCATGGACTCTGATTTTGCTTATCATGTCTTTTATCTTTGTTAATTTAATGTAATGTGGCTAAACCACTCAAGGCTTAAAGTAATCTTTACTGAAATCTTTACTTCTTGTGTATGATGTGTGAATCCCCTAAGTGTACGTCTTAACAGTAGATCAAGGAGTAGAAGGTGTAGCTTCCAGTAGTCCTAGTGTCTAGCAGGAATGAGCAGCAGATATGTGCCTTCATCAGTGACTAAAGGAGTCAACAACAAGCAGCACCAGAGGTCTTCTGTTCCCTTCCACTAAACACTTCACACAGAAGCACCATCATCACTAAATACTTTTGGACTTGGACGCTCAGTCAAATCTGCATCCTCCTCTATATGTTTAGTTATCTGACTTCACATTACTATTGCTGACATCTCTAAAAACATATGCCAGTTTAAATCTGGACAAACAGTTTAAAAAATGATGAAATAATACCATTGTGCTTGTGGGTTCTTTGCTTGGCTGAATGCAATGCTTAATCATTAATGTCTAATCATTTAATAAAGTTAAGAGCAAATTTTTTTCACCTGAGTATGACTTAATGTTTACATATCTGGATTAAATGCTTTTAACAGATCAAGGAATAAGGGCAGAGATTACCTATGCAAAATTTCATTCTGCATGGATTCCTGTAATTGTACTGTCAATCAGCACAAATCTAGGTTCTAATTAGGAAGGATCTTAGGTTCAAGAAAGTATATTAATGTAAATATTTTTTATTGTGAAAATGGATTAAGCACTTTCAGAAATGAAAATTTGGAACCTGCTCATAGAAGATCCAACCACAGTGAGCTTTTCCTGCAAATCATCTCAGCTGGCCTTATGTAAAAGAGTAAATTGATTTCAGATAACCTTACTCATTGAACTACATTATGCTGTTCAGGCCATTTGCAGATGAAAAATGTCCGATTTAGTGAAAAGCCACAGTCTATTATTATTATTATCTTTTATTTATATAGTGCCAACAATTTACGCAGCGCTTAATACAAAACATATATTCAAGAGGTATTAGAAGACTAGAATTGACAGACTAAGACAAACAGATACATTAGGTATAGAGATCCCTGCTCGCAAGCTCACAATCAACTCACAATAGTATGTATATATATTTCAATTATGTAAATACACCAAGCAATGACTAACAGAATTATCTACTACACATGTGAAAATGGGTCAAAAAATAATTCAAACTTTTTGGTCAATTTTTGGCCTATTCGTTTTCAAGCAACTAATTTCATTCCCTGTCGATTCAGTTTGGCCAAAATAATTAGTTCCCCGGTGCCCAAATTCATTCTCTCACACTGTCACACACTCTTGTTCGCTCACTCTCACACTCTCTAAATGTTTACCTACCTCTTCTGCCGACCACTTCCCCTTCTGCATCTTCTTCATATTCTTTCTATACCCTTCTCTCTTCCTTATGCTATCTTCGATCATCAATCCTTAATATTGGTATCTTCTTGCTTCATCTGTTTTTCCACGAACATAACTCAGGAACTTCTTCCAAACTGGCGGTGCTGTGGCGATCCTCCAATCAGGGAAGAGAACGTCACAGAAATCGCCAAAACACTCCACTCATGTTGTGGCCCACAGTAGAGCCCTGCGCGGGACGGCTTTTTTAAGCCCGCTCTCACTGTTTTTTTATCCCGCTCCCGCAATGTGGGTGTTGCGCTCCCGCCCGCTCCCGCCACATTTGTGGCCAATCCCGCCTGCTCCCGCCACATTTGTGGCCAATCACACCCGCCTCCTTACCTGATTTCCCGCGCAGTCCCGCAAGGCTGCCCTCGAGCTGTTCCCTCACAGCGTCTCTTCTCTTGCTCCGCCCAAAAACAAGGCAGAGTCACATGAAGTGACATCACATCATGTGACTCCGTTTTGTTCCTGGGCGGAGCAAGATAGGAGACACTGTAATGGAGCAGTGAGAAGGCATCCTTGCGGGACTGTGCGGGATTACCGGGACCCGCAGGTACAGTGCCTGACCGCCCGCTCCCGTTCGCAGCCCCAGCAAGACCGCCCGCGCCCGCAAGTTTTTTGGCGGGACCCGCCTCCCAATGCAGTCCTCCAGCCCACAGCAACCATGCATCCTCCAGAAAAAATGCCTTTTTTGTTGGGTTTTTTTCATGTTCCCAACATATTTGAGGATGGATGTATTATAAAGCTATTTTTTCCTATTTTTTATGTCTTATTTCTCAGGATTTAGCAGAGCTTATCATACAGGTACTGAAGAAATGGTAAGAACCCTCTACCAATAATGGATATTTGAGGGTTTAATACAATAAAGGGACATGATAATTGTAAACTAAACATATGTTTATTGTGTATATATCATATAAACAATGATTCATTTGCATCCAAAAACTAATCTATAACGCAAAATACATGAAAAGAAGTACCCTATTTGCTCGATTATAAGATGACCCCCAAAATCTGAATATTAATTTAGGAAAAAAATAAAAAGCCTGAATATAAGAAGACCCTATAGGAAAAAAAGTTTTACTAGTAAATGTTAATCTATGTATGTAATCTATTTTTTAAAAAATAAAAACCTATGATTGAGAAACATATTTTTTTGTTTATATTTCCTTTTATTTTCCAACCTGCCCCCCCCAGTTATGCACATCTGCCCCCAGGCTTGCCTTATACCCCCTATATGCCACTGTGTCCCATGATATGCCTTTTAACCCGCTAAATGCTACTGTGCCCCATGATATACCTTTTAACCGTCTATATGCCACTGTGCCCCATGATATGCCTTTTGAGCCCCTATGTGCATCTCTGCCTCCAGATATGCCTTATACCCCTATATGCCACTCTGGCATTTAGGGGGTTAAAAGGCATATTATGGGGCAGAGTGGCATATAGGAAGGTATAAGGCATTTCAGGAGGCAGAGTGGCGTATAGAAGGTTAAAAGGCATTTCTGGAGGCAGAGTGGCATAAGGGGGGCTAAAACGCATATCTGGAGGCAGAGTAGCATTAAGGGGGTTAAAAGGCATATCATAGAGCACTCTGCCTATAGAAATGCCTTATGCCATATATATATGGATATCTTTTTAATTATCTTTATGATAAAATAATTTATTTATTATGCATATATTTATTAAGTTATTTATTTATTATTATTTTTGTATTTTTTGAGTGTAAAATAATTACTTATTATTATATATGGCACATAGTAAGAAAATCCTAAATTATTATTATATTTTATACATGAAAAGATCCTTTGTATATGTAACACAATATTTTATACAATTGCACAATTGGCACTTTAACATGTATATTACAATAGTATCAATTTACTATAATCAGAGTAGTAAGTAGAACTATTTATAAGATGTGCACTTTAAACTGGTACTTTCACACATTAATATTAGAATAATTTAATATATTTATTTATTTATATCTGCTTGTTTATTCATTCAATGAAATTTTTTTTTTTTTTTTTTTTTTTTTTTTCCCCCCACAATTATGTGCACACTAATAGTAGTAATATTTATTACATATTTATTTATATGCTCGTACGTGCACTTTAAATTTGTATTTTTGCACGTTAATATTAGTATAATTTAATATATTTATTTATATATATGCATATTTGCTTGTTTATTTATTTAATGATTTTTTCTTTTTTTTAAATTTATTTATTATTATTTTTTTTTTTTTTTTTTTTTTTTTTTTTCATAAATACATGATTGTGATGCATCCATCTACCGGCACTTACGCTTGATTTAGCCCGATACATTAAATGGGGCAACAAACACATGAATTGTTTTCATGTGTAAACAGTATGAATGCAAATGTAATGTTTTTGATTGTTAGTGTATGTTTATGTCTTGACGGTAGACCAGATCTAGGGGGGGAGAAGGAGAGAGTAATTGTATTTAATATAAATGACACTTAAATTAGCATCTATTAATTGCCAAGGATTAAATTCTCCATATAAAAGGGGCTTTTTATATGATATGTTAACACGAGACCAAGTGGATATATGCTTAGTGCAAGAAACCCATTGGAAGAAGGGTGCTTCCCACTGTTGGAAATATAAGAGATTCCCTATTATTGCTCAAGCTAGTCTAAGTGGGACAAAAAAAAGGGGCGTCGCAATTTTGATTAATCAAAAAATTAAATTCGAACAGCTATATTTGGAAACCGATCATGAGGCAAGATATATTATTCTTCTCTGTAAATTGAATGATGTGTTATATACACTTGTTAATTTATACGCACCCAATGTATTTACAGTAAAATTTTTGGAAAAAATTTTTGATAGAGTTCAAAATATCTCAAAAGGCCTTCTATTGATAGGTGGAGATATGAACTGTATTTCGGACGTCAAATTAGATAAAAGTTTTTCTTTTGGCTCACATCCAAATACAAAATTGAAATCTTTGGCTAGATCTTTCTCTCTTTGTTTTGTTCGCAATAAACTATATGATATCTGGAGGACACAAAATCCATCTGCGAAGGAGTTTACCTATTATTCTGCTGTACATCACTCTTATTCTAGAATTGACATGTTTTTGTCTGATATTAAATCTATTGAATCTTGTGTATCGTCTAGTATAGGAAATTTGTCCTGGTCCGATCATGCTCCTATTTTCATAATAATTAAAAATAATGAGGAATTTAACATAAGATCTAACTGGAGGTTAAATGAATCTCTTTTGTTTTCTCAAGACTTTAAAGAACATCTTCGAAAGTTAGCCATAGACTTTATGGAGACGAATGATAACGGTATGGTTTCAGACGCGACTTTGTGGTGTGCCTTTAAAAGTAATATGAGGGGTCATCTTATAAAACGGGGTGCATATGTTAAGAAATTGAAAGGGGCTACTCTTACTGACCTTTATATTAAATTAGCAAAATTAGAGGCTACCAATAAATTAAACCCTTTAATTCAGACTTATGACGATATTAAAGAAATCCAACTTAAGATTAAAGAAAAATTAATGGAGAAGATAAATAGAAATGTGATATCTTTGAAACAAGGGTGGTACTATAGTAGTAACAGAGCTAGTAAACAATTAACGAATAAAATTAAAAACAAAAATGTTAAAAATAGAATAAATAAGATTGTGTTAAACGGCAAAACATATTTAACTCCAAAATTAATTAGTGAGGCCTTTAGAGAGTACTATAGTACACTTTACAATTTACCAGTAGTTGCGAAAGATAAAACGCAAACGATTGGTTTTCTTAATACTCTAAACCTACCGAAAATTTCTGAGACAAAATTACAAGAATTAAATCTTCCGATTAAACTATCTGAGATAAATACTACTATAAAGAACTTACCTTTGCATAAAGCTCCGGGTCCAGATGGATTTTCATCTCCCTTTTTTCAAATTTTAGAATCTATTGTTTCTCCCTTATTATTAAGATTATTTAATGGAATATCTTCCGGGAACAACTTTCCATCTGAGATGTTACAGACTATAATAACTCCTATTCCGAAAGGGGGGAAAGATCTAACTAAAGTCACAAATTACCGTCCGATATCACTGATAAATCTAGACATCAAAATATATTCTAAAATTTTAGCTGACAGACTTAGTTCTGTTATGGGTGAGTTAGTTCATCCAGATCAAACAGGATTTTTACTGGGTAGAAGCGGTGAGGACAATACACGCAAAATACTAAACTTAATTTACGAATTACATCTAAGTAAAACGCCAGCTATCTTTCTCGCGCTTGACGCCGAAAAGGCGTTTGACCGCGTGAGTTGGTCATTTTTAGAACAGACTTTAACTGCCTTCGGTTTGACGGGTCAATTTCTAACTCTTACTATGGCGTTATATAAGAATTTGCAAGCGAAAATTATAGGGCCTAATTTAAACTCTACTAGTTTCTTTATTAATAATGGAACAAGACAAGGGTGTCCTCTAGCTCCTCTATTATACGTTCTCTCAATTGAGCCTCTTGCGACATTAATACGCCGGTCGAATAAAATCATTGGCATAAGTACTGGTCCATATGAGCATAAGATCTCTTTATATGCTGACGATATTTTACTCACCTTGGCTTCCCCTGAAAACTCACTCTCAGAGGTTTTGGAATGTATTAATAAATATAAATTATATTCTAACTATAAATTAAATTTAGACAAATCACAAATTATTGATTTCAATATGGAACATTCCTGGTTTGAGTATATTAAAAATAAGTCTGCAATACATTGGAACCAAAAATATATCGATTATTTGGGAATTAAAATATATCAAAGTCTCACAGCCATTATAACCAACAACTATTCGATTCTTTTAGATTTTTTTAAAACTCAATTTATCCAATGGAAGAACTTGGAAATTTCTTGGATGGGCAGACTAAATACCTTAAAGTCATATGTTTTGCCAAAATTGATTTATTTATTCAGAACTATACCTTTATTAACTCCAGTGAAAATTCTAAATCAGTTTGAAAAAACCTTTTCCTCATATGTATGGATGGGTAAAAAATCTAGAATTTCACGTTCCACTCTTACTAGAAATCTCTCGAGATTGGGGCTTAATTTTCCCAGTTTGTGCACTCTACAACAAATTTGTCTATTTAATCACTTTCTAGCTTGGGACATAAAACGGAAATCGGAACTACCTTGGTACAACTATGAGCGGTGGAAATGCCAAAATTTAGACCCATTTCTTTTTTATTGGATTAATGTAAATGATATAAATAGATTAAATATTCTTAATCCAATTGTTTCTAACGTTTTAAGTAATATGATTACTTTTAAAAAAAAGTTCGGTAACACGGAACTTTGTTCATTATCTTCTCCATTGATAACAATACAATATACGATAAAAGATCTTGATTTAAAATCTTGGATTCTTCATGGTATAGATAAAATATCAGATATTTGTACTCTTTCTGACTTGTCTTCATTCAATGAAATTCAAACTAAGTATAATCTTCCAAGTAAAGAACTTTTTTCTTATTTAAGAATTAGAAACTATATTAATAGTAATCCACTAGTTTCTCCGTCCAATTTAGACAGGTTTATAAATAGTCATCATAAAAAAAATTTAATTACGCGATTAAGGAACATTTTGGATCAAGAGAATATGTTAGATAAACCAAATTCTATTCTGAAATGGGAAAGAGATTTGGGTGTTTCTTACCCTTTTGATATATGGTGTGAATCCTGGAATAAACTCAGAAAAGCGATACACTGCATAAATCTCCATGAACAGTACTACAAACTTCTTCATAGATGGTATTATGTCCCATCCTCATTGCACAAAATGTACAATACTACCTCCAACAAGTGCTGGAGATGTAAATTAGAACTGGGCTCAATGTTACACATTTGGTGGGAGTGTGATAAACTTTTAAATGTAAGATCTGAAATTATTATTTTATTTAAGAGTTTATTTGATATTGATATGGTATTGAACCCGCAATCCTTTCTTTTTCATATTGACTTGCCCTGGGAAAATAAATCGAAATCGTATTTGGCTATTAACATTTTAGCTGCCGCCAAAATATGCATAGCGCGATCTTGGAAAACGGAACAAGCTCCACTTTGGTCTCAAATTATAGCTCAAATAAATTATCAATATACAATGGAGAAATATTTTTACCGTCTTCATAATAATATAAAGAATTATGATGCAATTTGGTCTCCATGGCAAAGATGGTTCTCCGGGAATGGTTAAACATACCAAATATTATATAATCCTGGCAATTGCTAAGTTAAATTATTATTACTATAGAAATATTATCAATATCTCTCTCCTCTCCCCTCCCTAGTTGACTTGGGAAGTAATCTGGTCTTGATATCGTTTTGTATTTGAATGTCATAAATGTAATTTGTTAATGTTACTTTGTACATTCTAAGAATGAAAGGTTTTTTTGTAACTGTCTATTTTACAATATAATAAAAAAAATAATAAATAAAGAAATGCCTTATGCCCCCCATTTTACACAGCCCCCGCTGCTAACGGCACCTCCTTCCGGCTGCAGCGGAAGTTGCCTACGCAAATCACGTAGACGTCTACCCGCTGCCCTGACTACACACCAGGGAGTCAGAAGCACCAGCAGCTGAGGTTACCAGACAGGAGGATCCAGGTCCCCTGCAGCGCTGCGGGGAATCTGGATCTTAGTCTCATAGTCAGACCTCTATTTGAGGTCTGATTATAAGACGACCCCGATTATAAGACAGGGGTTATTTTTCAGAGCATTTGCGCTGAAAAAAACCTTGTCTTATAATCGAGCAAATACGATATAATGCTTGCCTGATCAGTGACACTCTAACTCTAAACTAACCCTAACATCTAAACATCCCTAACATTATAACTTTCCACTAACTGTACCCCGAAGCTACTCTTTACGCTATCCCCTAACCCTTAACCTAGCCGCTGGAAATAATGACTAAGCTAAGACACCAAAACTAAATTGCCCAAAACCCAGGGAAAGCAAAAATACAGTTAAAAAATTGTCCCCAAACTCTGGACAGGAACTCTAGCACAAACCATGCCATGTGCCATACCAAGACACGGAAATACTCAAACATGTAGCATTTCTCCTGAACTCAATATCCTATTCATGTTACATTTGTGATTGTGGCTATAATTGGGTAGTCTTTGAGGTTCACAAGCAAGTTGCTTTTAGAAATTTGGGGGGAATGCTGCCTCTAATTTTTAATAGTTGGTGTAACTACCAAAACTGTATTACAATTGTTTAATGAAATACAACTCTAAATGCAAACTATGAAGTTATTTATTTTGTTAAGATTTTATTCTATACTTTTACAGTTGAACTACTTTGTTTAGTTTGTTGTTCCACTGAATAAACGATCAATGAGTATATTTTATGTGTTACAGCAACAATAACACCCATAAATCCACAGGTTATTTGGAAATGGGAAAATCAAAACTCATTCAATTATTCTTAGCATTGCAGGTATGCAGCAATTGAATAACACACAAACCCATCTTTGCAGGTATAGATCAATTGAAAAATCACATGCAAACTCTGTACTTAATGTTTAGCTCAAATACATGATGCATGGAAACCCTAATTTGCAGGCATAGATTACAGGTTACACACCCGAAAGACCAGCCCTGGCACCCAGATTGCATCCATAGGACTTGCCTCAGCACCCAGATTGCACCAGCAGAGATTTGCCCCAGCACTCAGATTCTCCCTACCATGCCCCTTACTCTTTTAGATCTCCTCTTTTTCTTTGATTCTCCCTTAATTTTTTTTCTCCTTTTTCTCTTTACCCCTACCATTTTTCTTTATCGAATCTCTCACCCTATTTATGGCTCTAGTTTATCTTTATCTCTTCTTCTTCTCTCCCCTTTGTCCCTATCTCCCCCTTCTCATTATCTCTTTGGTATCTCTCCCCCCTTTTTCATTTCTCCTTGTCTCCCAAACTCTCCCTTTTCTCTCACCTCATTATTTATCACCTATATCTTTGTCCTTATCTCTCAATTTTCTTACTATCTCTCCCCTTTTCCCTCATTTCTTATCTTTCTGAAGTCCTGTGGTGGGAGCATGAGGTCTGCATGAACAGACCTCACGCTCCCTTTATTTTAGGCATTTCAGGCATGTAAGAGGGAGAGCCATTGTGAGGAAGCAGTGAAACAGGTCTGCATGAACAGACTTCGCACTCACTTTGTTTTGGGCTGGTTAGAGGGACATCCATTATCTCGACTGTCCGGACCTGCCTGTCCAGTGGTGGGCAGTCCAGTGGAGAAGCTGGCAGAGGAGGCACTGACACTGTGTGCATGGTCCACATTGTTATATGTATTTTGATGTTTTGATCTTGTGAGTGGCGGCAACGTCATTTACATGATGGCGCTTGTGGTTGCTCTTCAGAATAATCACAAGGCGATCCGGGTAGGGGGGTTGTGTTGCTACATGCCTCGATATCGAGGCATGTCAGCAACACCGATTATGCTTAGGAAGCGATTGCCGATTGCTTTCTAAGCTGTTTTAGCTGGCTGTTTTTTTTTTGTGGGGAGGGCTTTCTTCCCCCGGATCCACGGTCAGCCTCACTTGGCGATTGTGGCGATGCAGCTGTTTAACAGCATTGTACATGTACGGGCTTTGTCGTTAAGGGGTTAAAATAGGTGATGATATTTTGGGTAAAGTGAATGCGGATTTTTCAATAATTGATATCATACAACACTACATTTAAAACAAATACAGTTAAAGATTACATTTAAACAGCAAATACATGTATTTTCCACAACCACATGCAAATTGTCTTGTTTTTCTAACTTATGTTACCACACTTACAGTTGGTTAGATACACTATAGCTGTTGTGCAGCAATCAATTGATTATATGACCTCACATTTTTTTAAAAATTCCCACGTTGTTACTGAGCCAATTGATTGAAGGTAATGTAAGGCTTACAAAGGGGATTTTTTGTCAATCTATTTGCTGTCTTTATAACACATTATCCACCAAAATAAAGCACAGAAACAAAGCACTCTGCTACTCAAAAAGTATATTCATCCAAAAATAGAGGTTTTGTCAGGGTCCTACCTCAATCTCCCAGCGGCAGAAGAGGTCTCCGCCCGATGGCGGAGTCGCGGGATGTCCGGGACTTCGTCCGCGTACCGCGCGGCCCCG
The DNA here is from genome assembly GCF_027358695.1 of Spea bombifrons. NCBI lineage: Eukaryota > Metazoa > Chordata > Amphibia > Anura > Pelobatidae > Spea > Spea bombifrons. Next base: position 62,142,396 of record NC_071088.1, on the reverse strand, counting down.
TTGTCCGCCGCATCCCCGGCGAATGCTGCACAGGAAGAACGCTACACGTGGAGTGATGGCGGGGAGGCGTGCCCTGCGCCTCCAATGATTAAAAGGTCCTGGCTAGGGGCGGGATGAGTAGTGATTGACAATCACTACTCCATTGGACATATTGAGGAGGGATGGGTCTCTGTTATTGGTGGGGAGGAGCTGGTTCCTAGAGGGCTATTTAAACCCACAGCACCTATGCCTCATTACTTGATTGTTCAAGTCCCTACATACCTGTTTGCTGATACCTGTTTGCTGATACCTGTTTGCTTGTTTATGGACTTTGATATACTTCTCCTACCCTTGACCTCCGGATTGCTACACAGTACTGTTTATGCCTTTTACTACTCAGTGGAATAAACCTTGCTGATATTCCTTATATTGCCGTTTTGCCTCTATTGCACATCTGGTGTCTCACTGCGCTACGCTTCAAACCCTGCATACCCTACAAAACAATCAAGTCAATATGGAGCCTGCAGGAGTCACTGACGCCATACTAACCCTCACACAACAGATAGTCGTCTTGGCCTATACTGTGCAAGGGATGCAAGAGAACCAACAGACGCTAAGGGCTCAAGTGCAAGCCTTACAAGCAGGACCACCCGCAGAAGTACCTGCACCCCTACCAGCTGTCGTCCCTCCTGTGGTAGAAGCCATGGCCGTACAAGCACCTGAACCCCAAGTACCTTTACCTGAACGCTTCTCAGGAGACCGCTCTAAGTATAGAACCTTCATCACGTCATGTGAGTTACTGTTTGTTCTCAAATCAAGAACATATGCTACTGACTTTATTAAAGTAAGGAATGTTATCTCCCTACTCACGGGAGCCCCTATGACCTGGGCTCATCAGCTCCTACAGGTGAATCACCCGTCTCTACATGATTGGAATGATTTTCGTCAGGCTTTGAATACGCTATATGATGATCCCCACAGAACCTCCACAGCAGAGACCACATTAAGGTCCCTAAGACAAGGAAGGAGACCAGTTGAGGACTATATATCTGATTTTCGAGGAGTAGCTTTAGAGACCCAGTGGAATGAACCCGCTCTCGTTAATCAGTTTCTTCTGGGTCCGTCAGAACACCTGAAGGACGAACTAGCGAGAGTAGGCGTACCAGAGACCATGGAAGACTTGATTACCCTGGTTACTCTGGTGGACCGGCGATTCCGTGAACAAAGCCTAGAACGCTCTAATACTACAGGTCCTTCACCTCGTTACAATCCATCTAGTACCTCCACCAATGCTCTGGTTCCTGATACCGCTGTGGAACCAATGCAGATCGGACTTGCCCATGGCCCCTTATCATCCGCTGAAAAAGAGAGAAGGAGGAGCGCTAACCTATGCCTCTATTGTGCTGGTCCGGGTCATACTGCTTACACCTGTCCCGTGCTTCCAGAAGTAAGCCAACTCCACCTCCGTCTCCTTGTCTATCTTACGTGTTCCTAGGAAACCTGACAACTCAACTGTCTCTCCCTGTTTTACAGTGGGGAGGAAAAAGGATTCATCATAATGCCTTCATAGACTCCGGAGCAAGTGAAAGCTTCATGGATCTCTCCCTGACTCAAGCCTTGAACATCCCTACGCAAACCAAGAAGCAACCTTTAACCATTCGCCTCATGGATGGAAGTCCCATCCAATCAGGACCAGTCACCAAAGAAACCAAACCCATCTCCACCATGGTCGGGACCGGACATCAAAAACACCTTTGTTTCAATCTGGTACAATCACCCATGTTCCCTATCATAGAAGTCCACAGACTCCTCCACCTCCTATCACCGTGCAGGGTTCTGAGGAATACGAGGTAGACAGCATCCTGGACTCTCATATAAGCTACGGAAAGCTGGAATACTTAGTGAGCTGGAAAGGATACAATCCTGAGGAACGTACCCGGGAACCTGCTACACATGTGCACGCCCCCTTCAAGGTGCGTGCGTTTCATATGACACACCCTAGCAAACCATCACCGGCCTGTCAGGGTTCTACCTCAATCCCCCGGCGGCAGAAGAGGTCTCCGTCCGATGGCGGAGTCGCGGGACGTCCGGGACTTCGTCCACGTACCACGCGGCTCCGTTGTACAGTAGGCCGCATCCCCCTCTCCCTCCCTTACACATTTTCTACTCTCTACCCCTCTTTCTATCTACCCCGACTGCCTCCCTTATCACTTTCTACTCCCTCTCCTTCCCCTACCCACTATCTACCCTGCGGTGGCAGCACAAGGCTTCATATTCCGGCGCTCAACATAAAATGCCGCACCGCGACGGAGGTAGAGGCCTCGTGGAGGAGACTGAGGGGCGCCACGTCAAAAAAAAAAGAGCATTTCTATTCACGTTACAGCCCAATTACAGCTAGACTACCCTATGGCCAGTCCGGGCCTGGCGCTTACTCTTAGGCAGTAAATCACCATACATACCATTGGTCTTTATATACCCTTTGAACATCTATCTCAGGACAGATTAACCCTAATGTGTATGACCAAACACCACAAAGGATAAAATATAACAAAAAAGGAGACCTAAAGGAGCTAAAGGAATATAGGAGAGTGTTAATGTGCAATGTTGTAAGCGTCCATAAAGAAGTGGGTCTTGAGGGATTTTTTGAAGGAATAAAGGCACGGAGAAAGATGGATAGGCCGGGCGAGAGCATTCCAGAAGATAGGGGCAGCCCTTGAGAAATCTTGTAAGCGTGCATGAGAGCTAGAAACCAAAGGATAGGATAGAAGGAGATCATTGGATGAGCGGAGAGACCTGTGTGGAGTGTATTTAGAGATGAGTGATGAGATGTAGGTAGGGGAACCGTTGTGGAGGACTTTGAAAGTAAGAATAAGGATTTTGAAATGAATCCTGAAATGCACAGGCAGCCAGTAAAGAGACTGACAGAGGGGACAGGTGTTAGTGAAGCGATGGGAGAGGAGGTCTGGCAGCAGCATCCATGGTGGATTGTAGAGGGGTGAGACGGTTAAGAGGGAGACCAGCTAAGACAGAATTACAATAATCAAGGCGGGAGATAATAAGGGCATGAACGAGAGCCTTAGTGGCATGCTGTGTTAGGAAGGGACGGATGTGGGCAATGTTTTAAAGATGGAGACAGCGTTTTTTAGAGACAGACACTTATTACCTCTTCCTTTTCCTGTCTACAAGATTTCACTTGTGCTGCCCCATACCTCTGAAACCTACTTCCACCAAACTTTCAGCTTTCACCCTCCCAACATTCAAGAAAAATCTCAAAACCCACTTCTTCAGAGAAGGACTTAGTTGCTAGAACTTCCCTGTCACTGAAACAACCACTACACTACCTCTCACCTTTCTTTGGTCTTTATGTTTGTCCTCACCCCATATACTCAAGATTGCAAGCTTGCAAGCAGGGCTCTCTCCTAATGTATCAGTTTGTCTTAGTCTGTCAATTTTAGTCGTGTCATACTCCTTGAATATATCTATTGTAAGAAGTGCTGCGCAAATTATTGGCGCTATATAAATAAAAGAAAATAATAATATAAAAATAAACATATACAAATATATATACAGGCCCGGACTGGCCATCGGGCACACCGGGCATTTGCCCGGTGGGCCGCGGCCGGGCCAGCCCAGGCCACGGCAGGGCCAGATTGATTTAGGGGCTAATGGAGCGGCAGCTCCAGGCCCCTACCTTAAAATAGGCCCAGTCAGGACAGGACTGACTGGGCCTATTCGGCCGTCCTTAATGCAGGGCAAAAGGGGCACCTGCCCCTTAAGCCCGCAGCAACTGCGACCGGGCCCACAACTCTAGCAGCGGGCCCACAACTTACCTGGCAGGCGCGCGAGCAGCGTCTCTTCTACCGCCAGGGGGACGCAGGACTCCAACAGAACCATGTGACGTACGCCACGTACGTCACATGACCCTGCTGCGCGCCTGCTTCCCCTGTGTAGATCTGCCGGCGTCTGCGAGCGGCGCGTACAGACAGTTCAGGTAAGGGGGTGAGGGAGGTTGTATGGAGTATGTGAGATTGAATGAAAGAATTAATTAATGAGTGTATGTGAAGGAGTGAGTGAATGAATGTTTGTGAATGAGTATATGCAAATGAGTATCTGAATGAGGGAATTAATGAGTATCTGAATGAGGGAATTAATGAGTATCAATGTATGAATGAATATCTGAATGAGTGAATGATTATCTTTGAATTAGTGAAAAAATATTTGTGAACGAGTGAATGAATATGTGTGTGTGATAGCATCAGGGCCGGCCCAAGACTTAATGCCGCCTGGGGCGAAGTTTAAAATGCCAAGATGGCATTTTAAACTTCGCCGACGCCATTATCTACCCTAACCCCCCCCCCCGGTACTTACCTTTTAACAGTCCTGCGGCGAGTCTCCCTGCTCTGCCACGGTGCCGGCTTGTAATGCTGAGCGCCGTAAATTGACGTCACTTCCGGCGCTCAGCATTACAAGCCAGCACCGTGGCAGAGCACGGAGACTCGCCACAGAGGAGAGAGGGGCGCCGAGCGGGTAAGCGAAAACCACTCGGCGCCCCTCTCTCTCCTCCGTTTAAAAAAAAAGCGCTTGGGGCGGCAAAGTGCCGCCCCTTCAAAAGTGCCGCCTGGGGCAATTGCCCCAGTCGGCTCCATTGTAGGGCCGGCCCTGGATAGCATGGATGTGTAAGGGGGGGCAAAGATGCAACAGGCAGGCTGTTTTGGTGGCAAAGATGCCACAGGCAGGCTGTTTTGGTGGCAAAGATGCCACGGGCAGGCGGAGGGTGCGGGTGTCAGCGTGGCAAAGCCTGTCCTGGTGTTTGTGATTGGGTGTCAGTGTGGCAAAGCCTGTCCTGGTGTTTGTGATTGGGTGTCAGTGTGGCAGAGCCTGTCCTGTTGTGTGTGTGTGTTTTTGGGTGTCGGTGTGGCAGAGCCTGTCCTGGTGTGTGTGTGTGTGTTTTTGGGTGTCGGTGTGGCAGAGCCTGTCCTGGTGTGTGTGTGTCGGTGTGGCAGAGCCTGTCCTGGTGTGTGTGTGGGTGTCAGTGTAGCAGATCCTGTCCTTGTGTGTGTTTGTGTATGGGTGTTGGTGTGACAGAGCCTGTCCTGGTGTGTGTGTTTGGGTGTCGGTGTGACAGAGCCTGTCCTGGTGTGTTTGGGTGTTGGTGTGCCTGTCCAGAGCCTGTCCTGGTGTGTGTGTCTGGGTGTCAGTGTGGCAGAGCATGTCCTGATGTGTGTGTGTGTTCAGGTGTCAGTGTGGCAGAGCCTGTCCTGGGGTGTGTGTTTGGGTGTTGGTGTGGCAGAGCCTGCCCTGGTGTGTGTAGGAACACAGAAAAGAACCCCAGCACTCCAATCAGCTTCCAATCCTTAGGTCACTTTTTTCAAAGAAAGCAAAAGAAAAAAGCAACGTTTCGGCCAAACGTTGCTATTTTTGTTATGCTTTCTGTTTTTGTTTTGCCCTTTTTTCCTGCTAGCTCCCAGCTTCCTGGGAGTTGAGTGCTGAACCATTTCTTCTTTTTTTAACTGTCCTGGTGTGTGTGTTTGGATGTCGGTGTGGCAGAGCCTGTCCTGGTGTGTGTTTTGATGTCGGTGTGGCAGAGCCTGTCCTGGTGTGTGATTGGGTGTCGGTGTGGCAGAGCCTGTCCTGGTGTGTGTGTGTCTGGGTGTCGGTGTGGAAAAGCCTGTCCTGGTGTGTGTGTTTGGTTATCTGTTTCCTTAATTTACAGTAGGAACTATTTCATTTTTACTTATCCAGAGATAAAATGCCCTCCTGAATTTGTAGTGACTTCAGGGGACAAAACATTCAAGGCCCTGAAATCATTTAGTGGAAAAGATAAGGTATTGTGTTATTTACTCTATAATATTTATTTAAAGGATTAGTTGTACTAAATTGTGGCTTCAGGCTTCCCATGTTGAATGACCAAGTATTATATATATGTATGTACATATATGTTTTTTCATTAAAATGGGCTGCCCGGGCCTATTTTTTGTCCCAGTCCGGGCCTGTATATATATATAGTATCTCACAAAAGTGAGTACACTCCTCACACTGCGGCCTGGTCTCCAAAAGATGGGGATCATGCTCTGCCTCAGTATGTCACAGTACATGTTGACATTCATGGTTCCCTAAATGAACTATAGCTCCCCAGTGCCAGCAGCACTCATGCATGCCTAGACTATGAAACTCCTACCACCATACTTGACTGTAGGCAAGACACACTTGTCTTTGTACTTCTCACCTGGTTGCCGCCACACACACTTGACACCATCTGAACCAAGTAAGTTTATCTTGGTCTCATGGGACAACAGGACATGGTTTGAGTAATCCATGTCCTTAGTCTGCTTGTCTTCAGCAAACTGCGGGCTTTTGTGTGCATCATCTTTAGAAGAGGCTTCCTTCTGGGACTACAGCCATGCAGACCAATTTGATGTAGCATGCGGCGTACGGTGTGAGCACTGACAGGCTGACCCCCCACCCCTTCAGCCTCTGCAGCAATTGTGGCAGCACTCATACATCAAGTTTCCAAAGATAACCTCTGGAAATGACGCTGAGCACGTGCACTCAACTTCTTTGGTCGACCATGGCGAGGCCTGTGCTGAGTGGAACCTGTCCTGTGAAACTGCTGTATGATCTTGCCCACCGTGCTGCAGCTCAGTTTCAGGGTCTTGGCAATCTTCTTATAGCTTAGGCCATCTTTATGTAGAGCAACAATTCTTTTTTTCAGATCCTCAGAGAGTTCATGAGGTGCCATGTTGAACTTCCAGTGACCAGTATGAGAGAGTGTGAGAGCGATAACACCAAATTTAACACACCTGCTCCCAATTCACACCTGAGACCTTGTAACACTGTAACATGTCACATGACACCGGGGAGGGAAAATGGCTAATTGGCAACAATTTGGACATTTCCACTAAGGGATGTACTCACTTTTGTTGCAAAGGTTTAGACATTAATAGCTGTGTGTTATTTTGAGAGAACAGCAAATTTACACTGTTATACAGGCTGAACACTCACTACTTTACATTGTAGTAGAGTGGCATTTCTTCAGTGCTGTCACATGAAAAGATATAATAAAATATTTACAAAAATGTGTGGGGTATACTCACTTTTGTGATTATTTTAATTAAATTATTGATTCTTTATTATTTAATTATAACAATTTGAATATTATATTTAATAAAAATGTATTATATCCCATTTAATTGTATATTGAATAACAATGTGTTATATCCTTTTCACTATTTAATCCTTGTGGCTGTCTAGTACCAAATTCAAATATCCAGAATGCTTCATGTTTATATTATTTTTTAATAAGATCAACACAACGGATTGAGTTAGCAATTTTTTCAATTGCCTGGAAATAACACTAACATCCAACTACACTGTCAGAAATGTTCGGATATTGGAAACTTAACTCAATTCCCTAAGATTTTCCCTAATTCCTTCCTTAAGAAATCCTATGTATTGTATGTGACACTTTTTGCATGAAATAAGATAACTACACAATTAATAAATTATTTAATAGGATAATTTTTACCAGTAATACTGGAAGTAAAGACTGGAAGACGGGAGGTAAATTATACCATTTACAGACTTTTCCACATGTGAACATTCCAGTAAGTGTTAACTTGGTTTGTTTATCCAATCTGAATACTAGTAGATGTCGCAGTAAGATATTGGTAATAATCTGGTAGTAGTATTCATTACTATAGAAAGTCACGAAAGTAGGTTTTCCCACTGTTTCGCTATGTTTTTTGACAGATAAGAAATCTCTGTACTCGCTTGTGGCAAAAAAGTAACTTTTTTTAATATCTTTATCCATATAACCTATTTCAGTTAGTTATGTTAATAGTTTTTTTAGCTTCTCTTTCAAATGTTATATCATCAGAACAGTTCTGCCGCAAACTTATATTTATTCACTCTTAGGAATATTGGCCAAAAACATGTCTTTGATGACTGCTATCAGCTTGCGAACAACTTTTAAAGCTAGAAGAGGGTATCTTAACCATATATTAACCATAAGAGGGTCTCCATATAATTCAAGGTCAACATATGTAATTTTGCTTTTAAATGCGTTATCATTATGATAATTGACAAATTGGTCAGCAAGATCATTACATCAATATCAGAGGACTTAAAATAATTATTATCTCCAAAGACGTGGGTATGCTCCCACCTTCTCATTAACAAATTAGCATAGGATTGTGCAAAGAACTCATAGCTGTCCCATGTCTCTGGAGATAAAAATATTCAATAAATAAAAAATAGCACATTGGTCTTCTTTTAATCAGCAGTAGGTTTCATGATTAATCGGAATATCCAGTGTATATATTTTCATTTTGTTAGGCTTTAATACCACTATTCCTTCCCACAATATTTTGTGAATATGGTTACACTGCCACCTAGTGTACAATTTTATTTTATTTTTAATTTTAATACAGTTTGAAACTTAAAAGTCCGTGTTAGTGTTTTTTCACTCTACTAAACACTCAGACAAAATGAAAGATACATTGCTTACTATTGATAAGCTCTGTCAGAGACTAATCAAAACATGGTTATAATTCTCTTATCCCTCTGGAAGCAGGTCATTGCCTTGTGTGCTCAAGGGACACATACAAGATGTTCTGTCAGGGTTAACGTAGGAGCATAGAAAAGGAGGTGTTATCTCTTGGCAGGCACTCCTATCAGGTGGTCTGCTGTAGTACCCTCTAGTCTAGATAGAGGCAAAAGCACAAGGGTGCAAAATAAGGGTTGAGCAACAGGCGTAATCATGAATGAAGTAGCGTCCAGTTTCGCCCCCCCCCTTCTAAATAAAACAAGAGACAATTCTTTATTTCAAAAACTTTATTGTCAACTATGGATTTTATTTGTCCGCGGTGCGGACCGCATATAACACAGCACCGCGACACTCAACCTTTATTAAATGTTTACATCATTGATAACTTTATAACCATTTATTAGCCAAACATATTTTGGCCCAGTATATAAACATTTTACAAAATAACAACCACAATGATAACCAATCATAACCATGAAGTAACCTGCTGGTATGGGCGTATCCACCTGTATCCCTGCTGGAACTGCCGGCGTTCCCCAGCACGGCAGTCACACGACCATACGATTCACAGGGGCACCTGCCCCTGGAGTGTCCTGCACTTATACCTCTGTGCACCACAAGTAACCAAACCTAGATGGTTAACTCCTGCACCGTACCAGCTTAAAAACCTCAGCCCCCGGCTAATGCAAAAAATCAGGGAGGGATGGGTGGGAAAATATTTTTTTAAATGCTGACCCTATACCATAACCCCCCCCCCTTTATATACCCTCTCAGGGAGGGCAATTACCCCCTCCCTTCTGGTCTTGCACGTGCCTCAAAAGCTTAACACCTTAGGTGCTAAAATTTCGCCTAGTCATGCCTTAACCCTTAACACTAGGCTTTCCACGGGGTACCTCGTCCGGCACTTCATTCATGGGGCCCCTCCGTCCAATTCTTTCCCTACGGGGCTGTTCTAGAATAGTCCAAATGGTCAGTGGCGGATCCTGTATTTGGCAACTCCCCATAAAAATGGAACATGTCTCTAAAAGGGAAACTGAATGGATTTTTAAACTAAAAACCTATAAAAAGGGGGGCTTAAATTTGGAAATAGATATATTATCTTTTATTTAGCAACATTTTTTTTTCTCTCCCTCCCCCTTGATCAAATTAATATACAGTAAATATACACATTACACATGCCAACCTTTCTTATTTACCTTTGTTCCACAGTGTTGGTATTTTTCATCCACAAGGTTATATATCCAATTAATTCTCCTTGGTTTTTGCCTTAGCTTTTTTGTGTTGCCCCTCCATATATCATTATTATATATATACCATTTTATCAATAGACTCTTCCCCTCTGAGAATATAGATATTCTTCCCTTTATCATAATATTGCCCTACCCTTAGAGCTAATCCATACAGATTTTTATCACTGATAATGCCCCTGCTATGTATTGATTTCTAATACAGAATAATACACACTACACACACTATATTATCAAGTATGGCGTTTTTTATTCATTGCTGATTTTTTTTTAATCATTTTCGGACACACGATCTCCCCTTTACGTAAAGGGTGATTGAGGATGACAGACCGAATAGCCACAAAATCCCTTCGTGTGCTGGAAAGGTAGACGGGCACTCCAGCTGCAACGTACGCACAACACACGAAGGCCAACGTGATGACGCTACACCATCGAGATCCGAAAAGACGCACGGAACTAAAGAAACGTGTACGTGATGCCTGAGGAAGCATATAAGAAAGCACTCCATAGACCTGAATTCACACCTCCTGAGGAAGCCACGAAGCACTGGCGAAACGCGTAGAGGACATTTTGCTTACAGCATACTTGACTTTTAACCATTTTTTTAACCATTTTTGAACTGATCTATTTATCTTTTTTAGTACATTTCGGATTTTTTTTGTACTGATGAGATACAACTTCAGATTTACTTTTTAAGGGCCGAGTCCCGGGAATAAATTATTTATTTGTTGATTTACTCCTCTTATTTGATCATGGCACACATAATTATATCCTGATGAATTTTGGACAAAATCATTAATTATATATATTTTTTAACCACACACACACCCTATCATTAATTATCATTTGATTCTCCTGAGCACTTGCACTTTAAAAACACTGTCATTGGAACACAGAGGAATTACCTGACCAGGACCCAAAGAAATTGAGGATCTACAAGATTCATATCCAGAACTTCACCAAAGACCATCACAACTCCAAGATATACATCTGATATGCGCGGTACATCCACCTAAATGTGAGTGCATCCAATTATTGCGTGTACACTGATCTAGAAAGATATCATTCTATGGTATATTTCTTTTTTCTCATGTCCATGGGATTGATGGATTGACACACACGTCAAAGAGTTGTTCTTGGAGGCTCAAAAGGTTCATACACATTGTGAGTGTAACCATTGAAGTTTTGTCCTGAAGTTCCAAAGTGTTTTTACTGTATTACCGTTACTCACCTGTCCTCGGTTCCCACGTTGCCGCAAAAGCCGCCGCGGAGGAGAGGGAGACCCCCCTCCAACGCACGATTACCTCCACAGCAGCCACCACGGAGGAGAGGGAGACCCCCCTCCAACGCACGGTCACCTCCACAGCAGCCGCCACGGAGGAGAGGGAGACCTCCCTCCAACGCACGGCCACCTCCGCAGCAACCACCACGGAGGAGAGGGAGACCCCCCTCCAATGCACGGCCACCTCCGCAGCAGCCCCCACGGAGGAGAGGGAGACCCCCCTCCACCGCAAGGCCGCTTCCGCTGCCTTCCTCTGAAGTGCCGCGCAGGAGAGGCAGACCTCCTGGTACACGGCGTGCTGCTGCTGCGCATGCGCGACCTCTAGTGGCGAACTCACATACTGGAGGAATTTATGAAGGGAGATTATGCCATCCACAAGATGGCCGCGAGTCACAGACACCGGAAGTGATGTCATGAGGGGCTGATGGGAGATTCAGACTTCCTCCGCGGTTCTCCATTTAAACCCCTCAGACCAGTTTCACCTTGCCTTCTGATGGTCGTCTATGCCTTGTGCTAGCACCCAGATAGCGTTTACCTGCCTGATTCCTGTGTTTGACCTCGGCTCGCCTGACTACGTTGTTTTCCTGTATCCTGACCTCGGCTTGTTTATCGTTTATCCTGATCTCCTGAATCCTGACTTCGGCTACGTTTATCGGCTATCCTGCTCTCCGGAATCCTGACCTCGGCTTGTCTGAACTTGTTCTGTCTTGGAGTCCTACCTGACTACGGTGTCTCCTATTTACTTGTACGTGACAGAATCAGAAGGCCATCATGAGACCCGCTTCGGTGGGACTTCAAGATCCGTGTGAGGCTCGGCTGGATGAGATGGATCATCGTCTGGAGCAGTTTACCCAGGCGTTCCAGATTCTCCTTCAGCGCACTGATCCTGGATTACCGGCACAGTCTCCAGCAGTAGCACCTCCGTCAGCCTCCCTCCCGGCTCCAGTCTCCAAGGTTCATGCTCCTACGAACCTTCCGCCGCCACAACGTTATGGAGGAGATCCTACTACTTGTCGTGGTTTCCTTAACCAATGCGAAATTCATTTCGAACTTTCTCCTTATGCCTTTGCTTCTGACCGCGCTAAGGTGGGATACGTAATTTCGCTCCTGACCGACAAGGCCCTGGCATGGGCTTCACCTCTGTGGGAGAGAGATATTTCGGTGGTTCGTTCCTACTCCGAATTTGTGTCTGCACTACGTTCTGTATTCGACGTTCCAGGCAGGAGTTCCACTGCTTCGTCCTCTTTTCAATATTCGCCAAGGGGAACGTTCTCTGATGGACTATGCTATAGAATGTCGCACCCTAATGGCTGAAGTGGATTGGACTAATGAAGCACTGATTGCAGCCTTTTTGCACAGGCTATCAGAGACTTTAAAAGACGAGATTGCTGCTCGAGATCTACCGTCTGACCTAGACTCTGTAATAGCTTACATCACACAGATTGATCTTCGACTCCGTGAGCGACAGGCACAGCGGGACGACTTGGAAGCACGTGACAGAGGAGTTCGTCATCTTGTGCGTGCTGTTCCCCAGTTCATACCACCACCTATGAATTCCTCTGCCTTTGAGGAATCCATGCAACTGGGGACTACCCATTTGTCAGAGCATGAGAGATCCAGGAGACACAGAGAGGGGCTCTGTTTGTACTGCGGCACGGCAGGGCATTGGGCAAGTTCTTGTCCTAAGAAGTCGGGAAACGCCAGCACCTAGAGTGGTTCAGAGGACCTGCTTTGGGTGTGCTGGGTATGTCCTCTGACTCAAGTAACACTCGAATGACTGTTCCGATTCGGGTGTCCTGGCCTGCGGGGTTTGTTTGCACAGAGGCCTTTCTGGATTCGGGTGCTGCTGGGAACTTTATCGATGCCGGTTTCTGTGACCAACAGCATATTCCCACAACACTTAAGGACATTCCTGTGAGACTCGAGGCCATTGATGGCAGACCTCTGCATCCTGCCCAGGTCACCCATATTACTACACCGGTGACAATCTCCGTGGGCATGATTCATAATGAGACGCTTCAGTTCCTGGTTATCTGCTCTCCCTCTACTCCAGTCATTCTGGGCTTTCCGTGGCTACAGACGCATAATCCCACCATCGATTGGACTACTAGAGAGATTACCTCTTGGGGTCGAACGTGTGAGGAGCATTGCATCAAACCAGTCAAACTGGCCAGTATGTCCTCTGACTTGGAGACCGTTACTACAGCTCTTCCCAGACAATACCAGGAGTTTGCGGATGTCTTTGACAAGAGGGAGGCAGAGAAGTTGCCCCCACACAGGCCGTATGATTGCCCGATTGATCTCCTTCCAGGTACTATGCCGCCCAGAGGCCGGGTCTATCCGCTATCCGTTCCTGAGACCAAGGCTATGGAGACCTACATCGAGGAGAATCTCAAGCGTGGCTTTATCCGTCGGTCTACATCTCCTGCTGGTGCCGGGTTCTTTTTTGTTAAGAAGAAGAATGGAGAGTTGAGACCGTGCATTGATTACAGAGGGTTGAATAAGATCACAAGACGTAACTCCTACCCGATTCCCCTCATCTCTGAACTATTCGACAGGTTACGAGGGGCTACGATCTTTACTAAACTGGATCTTCGTGGGGCCTATAACCTTGTCCGTATCCGTGCCGGTCATGAGTGGAGAACTGCGTTCAATACGCGTTCGGGACACTATGAGTATCTAGTCATGCCGTTCGGATTATGCAATGCCCCGGTGGTGTTTCAGGACTTTATCAATGACTGTCTCAGAGATTTCCTCCAGCAGTTTGTCGTGGTCTATTTAGACGACATCCTCATTTACTCTACAGACTTGCCTTCTCATCGCGAACAGGTCCGTCGTGTACTGTCCCATCTTCGGCAACACGGATTATTTGCTAAATTAGAGAAGTGCGTCTTCGAGACTCGCAAAGTGACGTTTTTGGGGTACGTTATCACTCCTGAGGGGTTCGACATGGATCCATCCAAAGTTCAAGCAATCAAGGACTGGCCGCAGCCCGGGAGCCTCAAGGCTCTTCAACGTTTCCTTGGATTTGCCAACTATTATCGGCGTTTTATTCGCAACTACTCCAAGATCGTTGCACCTCTAACGGACTTGACAAAGAAAGGTGCCAAAGTCGCGGAGTGGTCTTCGGAGGCAGTGTCTGCATTCACTATTCTCAAGGAGAGATTCACGTCTGCCCCGGTGCTACGGCATCCCAACCCGCATCTACCGTTTGTCCTGGAAGTAGATGCTTCGGAATCTGGGGTTGGTGCCGTTCTCTCTCAACGCGCATCATACAGCGGACCGCTGCACCCTTGTGGGTACTTCTCTCGGCACTTTTCTGCGGCTGAGAGGAACTATGACATCGGGAATAAGGAGTTATTGGCTGTCATCCTTGCTTTGGAGGAGTGGCGTCACCTGCTGGAGGGAGCCTCTGTACCTACCTTAATTTTGACAGATCACAAGAACCTCCAGTACATGGAATCTGCTTAATGCCTCAATCCACGCCAGGCTAGATGGGCCTTGTTTCTATCCCGATTTCCGTTTGTGTTGACGTATCGTCCAGGCTCTAAGAACACCAAGGCGGATGCATTGTCCCGTATGCATACGCGACCAGAGGAGGAGAATGGGGAACCCGAACCCATTATTCCCCCTGCCAAGGTCATCGCTGCCATTCATCTACGTGGGTATACTCCCCTGCTGGATCGTATTTCTCGCTTTCAAGGACAAGCTCCGCCCTCCTTACCTCCTGGGAAACTATTTGTGCCTCCTAGCTTACGCACCCTTGTGCTACGCACGCTTCATGGCGCTAGAACCTCGGGACATTCTGGAGTAGCGCGCACCAAGGACCTGATTTCTCGAGCTTTTTGGTGGCCCCACTGGGGGAGGGACACTACAGCCTTCGTCCACTCATGCACCAAATGCGCTGCCAATAAGTCCTGTCGTACACGTCCTGCTGGACTACTTCAGCCACTCCCTTGTCCCTCGGTTCCTTGGACTCATGTGGCCATGGACTTTATTGTCGAGCTGCCTCCTTCAAAGGGCCATACCGTGATTCTCGTGGTGGTTGACCGCTTTTCAAAGATGGCTCATTTTATCCCGCTTAGGAAGCTTCCCAACGCCTCTAATTTGGCGGATGTGTTCATCCGGGACATCGTTCGTCTGCACGGCGTACCGTCTGAGATTGTGTCGGACAGAGGGACCCAGTTTGTTGCTAGATTCTGGCGCGACTTTACTAAGTCCTTGGGAATCACCTTGGCTTTCTCCTCTGCGTATCACCCTCAGACGAACGGCCTGGTGGAGAGGACTAATCAGCACCTAGAACAGTACTTGCGCCTCTTTATTAATGACCACCAGGATGACTGGGCCGATCTACTGCCGTTCGCTGAATTTGCGAGGAACAACACACTCCAGGAGGCTACCAGGATCTCTCCGTTTTTCTGCCTTTATGGCCTCCACCCGCAGTCTCTCCCAGGGACTTTACCGGTTTCACCTGTTCCAGATCTGGAGGAGAGACTCGCTTCCATCCGTGCCACCTGGGCCTCTGTTCACTCCGCCCTGGAACGTGCTGCTCAGCTCCAGCAGAGACAGGCCAACAAGAAGCGATCTCCCAATCCCTCGTACCAACCCGGTGATAGGGTTTGGTTGTCCACGCGGTTCCTGAGACTCCGGGTTCCTTCTATGAAATTGGCTCCGCGTTTTATTGGGCCCTTTCCGGTTCTACGCCGGATTAATCCGGTGGCGTACGAACTCTCGCTCCCCAGAACGCTTCGTATTCCTCGGGTATTTTTCACGCCTCCTTGCTGAAACCTCTAGTCTGCAACCAGTATACCCGAGGGGCACAGTCTACTGCTGAGACTTCCAGGAGGGGTTTGGAGAGTCGTATCCCCCAGGCCATTCTTGATTCCCTGTGGCAACAAGGCAGTCTACAGTACCTCGTACAGTGGAGAGGACTCGGTCCAGAAGAACGTTCCTGGGTACCAGCGGCACGCCTTTCAGTACCACAATTGATACGTGCCTTCCACGCAAGACGCCCTTCTCGTCCTGGTGGTCGCCCTGAGGGCGCCCTTTTGAGAGGGGGTACTGTTACTCACCTGTCCTCGGTTCCCACGTTGCCGCAACAGCCGCCGCGGAGGAGAGGGAGACCCCCCTCCAACGCACGATTACCTCCACAGCAGCCACCACGGAGGAGAGGGAGACCCCCCTCCAACGCACGGTCACCTCCACAGCAGCCGCCACGGAGGAGAGGGAGACCTCCCTCCAACGCACGGCCACCTCCGCAGCAACCACCACGGAGGAGAGGGAGACCCCCCTCCAATGCACGGCCACCTCCGCAGCAGCCCCCACGGAGGAGAGGGAGACCCCCCTCCACCGCAAGGCCGCTTCCGCTGCCTTCCTCTGAAGTGCCGCGCAGGAGAGGCAGACCTCCTGGTACACGGCGTCCTGCTGCTGCGCATGCGCGACCTCTAGTGGCGAACTCACATACTGGAGGAATTTATGAAGGGAGATTACGCCATCCACAAGATGGCCGCGAGTCACAGACACCGGAAGTGATGTCATGAGGGGCTGATGGGAGATTCAGACTTCCTCCGCGGTTCTCCATTTAAACCCCTCAGACCAGTTTCACCTTGCCTTCTGATGGTCGTCTATGCCTTGTGCTAGCACCCAGATAGCGTTTAACTGCCTGATTCCTGTGTTTGACCTCGGCTCGCCTGACTACGTTGTTTTCCTGTATCCTGACCTCGGCTTGTTTATCGTTTATCCTGATCTCCTGAATCCTGACTTCGGCTACGTTTATCGGCTATCCTGCTCTCCGGAATCCTGACCTCGGCTTGTCTGAACTTGTTCTGTCTTGGAGTCCTACCTGACTACGGTGTCTCCTATTTACTTGTACGTGACAATTACACTATATTTTTTTCGTATCTGCTTCTCTATTTGAGCAATTGAGATCGTGAGTTACAAGCGCCCATAGACAGAAGTCTTGTTTGTTCCATATTTTCAACATTCCGTGGAGGATGTTTATAGAGTTGCTCCTGTAAAATCCGATCAAAGAAAAGGGAAGTATTTATCTTTCTGTTTTATTTTCTACTCATTCTACATTTTGACAGGCGGTTTCATCTTTTTACCTGTCTACACACTCTTGTAAACTCCACACGAAACCACAGTCAAAAAGGCTAAGCACATACACTTATTTCTCTAGATGGCTTATTCATTTAATTCCTTCTCCACATGGAGAGAGGAAAGAACCAAATAACTAGATAACATTTCTCACAGACACCAGTTTATCAAGAATCAAATAGTTTTCTGTTTATCAAACTAGAAAGATTAATGGAAAAAGAAATCAAAAGGTGGTGGGAAATCACTTTCTTAGATCAATATATAAAAACCAAAACCATACCCAGAAGGTTACGGATAAACAAGACCCAAGCTTTTGGTCTTGATGACCAAAGCTTTATGCAGGAATGGGACAATATACTAGACGAGTGTTCATTTAATTTAATGAAACTTATAGTGGCCCAACAAAAAGAACAACTGAGTAAAATTGAAGAAGAAATACAAGGCATAGAGGAAGAAATCAGTGTCCAAACAGATCCACAAATTATTAACTCTAAACACAAAGATATTGAAATTTAAATAAAAAGAATAGAGGGAGAAATTATTGAAAATAAAAAAAGGAAATTTTTCAGAGATAAAATGGAGATGGAAAAGGGAATACACAAAGTATCACAGACCCATACAAATTATGGCTATGGAAATTACCCAAATTCATTTAGACCAAGATATATTAACCATAGATCTAGATCCAACACTAGGAGATACACACAAAATAGGGAGTTCAGACCAAATCCCCAGAAATTTCCGTACCCGAAAAAAAATCAGAAATGGAGACTACAGAACACGCTCTCCGTCTTGGAAACAGAATGTTTCTTCACACAAGAATGAAACAAGAGAACCTCCTAAACCTATTAATACAGATCTCAATAAGGAAGATTTTTTAGACAGGGAGCTATCCCGAAAAGGGGGTACAAAAAGGAAAGAGACACCACCCAGGAAAGAAACACGGGAGTTAAGCTCATTCCTCTAGAACAGAACCCATGGAAAAGGGGAAGGTTCCAAAGACAACCAGGGGACAAAGAGGAGGAGGGAATAAGATAAACCAGACTAAAAACTTAACACCAGAAGAGGGGGGGGGGTCATCAATATCTCTACAGCAGAACTCACACAAGACAAAATCAGATTATTGAGAAAAGGCCTTAAATTTGCGCCCGCAAAAGGCCCTTACCATTTCGATCTTTTTATGGACACCCAAAGATATCTCAGAAAACTAATGGTAAAAAGGTTTTTCAATAAAAACGATAGCCAGAAACAAGGCGATATGTACGGGAAGGATTCCCCCCCCCCCCGAATCCTTTATACACACTCCACTTAAACCCAAATCGGAATTTTACCCCCAGAGTGAGAAAAGCGAACATCTTGAGGTATTCACGGATTTAGTCCTAAGGGACTTGGAGAACCTAAAGGGGAATAATAAATCCTCAAATGTGAATCAAAAAGAAAGACAAGCACTGAAAGCCTTAAAAAATAAACACGAATTAGTAGTGAAACAAGCGGACAAAGGGGGCGCAACGGTCATTATGGATCATACATACTACATAAAAGAGGCAAACAGAATTTTAGGGGATACGAACACCTACAAAAAGTTAAAAGGGGACCCTACTAAGGATTTCAGCATACAATTGTTAAAAATACTCAACAAGGGCTTAGTAGAAGGGGTCCTGACGAAACAAGAGTTTAACTATTTAAAGAAAGAACACCCTAAAATAGCAGTTTTTTATTCCCTAAGATTTTCCCTAATTCCTTCCTTAAGAAATCCTATGTATTGTATGTGACACTTTTTGCATGAAATAAGATAACTACACAATTAATAAATGATTTAAAAAATTAATGTTGGCAAAAATATTTCACAAATTTTTAAACTGTATGTCAACTGGAAAAAACTAGGAATCTGAAAAAACTTTTAACTTAATTAAATAAATTTAAATAAATGACATTTACTCAACAGATATGGTACAGCATAACTTCTATCACTGTATACTGAGTCAGACATTGATGGTGGTACAGTACTCCCATCAATATACCCCGAGCCAGACATTGGCAGTAGTGCAGCATAACCCTTATCACTATACGCTAAGCCAGATGTTGACAGGGCCTCTGCCTCTAAAACAGCCTGCCTGTGCCACTGCTGTCCTTGAAGCCGCCTGCCTGTGCCACCTCTACCCCAGAAGCAGCCTGTCTGTGCCAACTCTGCCCCTGAAACAGCCTGCCTGTGCCATCTCTTCCCCTTTAGCATCCTCTTTGTGCCACCTCTTCCCCTTTAGCATCCTGTTTGTGCCACCTCTTCCCCTTTAGCATCCTGTTTGTGCCACCTCTGCCTTCTCTAAACAGCCTGCCTGCCCCATTTCTACTCCTAAACACTCACCCACTTCATTAATTCATTCATTCCACAGCTTCGGCCTACTTCGCAATCTCTGACTATTCCAGGTAAGGGCCATTGGCACTTGACATATTCTTTGGAGCTCCGTTCCGTGTTTGCGGGGTAGCTGACAGCATCGGTCTATAGTAGGCCCCCCGTTATTGGGATCACTGCATCAAGGAGGCCCACACAACAAGCAAGCCGTGGTTCAGTGCCGTCACACCCCAAGAGGCATGACTAGAGGTCCATTGAGAACTTTGTTGCATGGTTATTGGACCTGGACCCCTGGCTTGTCTTTTGTTGCTGTTGATTGTCTCAAGCCCAGGCGAAAGTGCCGGCAGCAGCGGAGATTGTGTGTACGCATCCCGCAGCCGGTGAACATTTGCGAGATGCGCACAGACAACCTACACTGCTGCCAGCACTTCCGCCCAGCTTCTATGGCAGAGCACCAGCGTGACATCACCTTCCGGCGCTCAGTCATAGAAGCCCCGGCGGAAGTAGCGACCAGCAGCAGTGGAGGTTGTCTGCACGCATCCCACAAACCTCTACCGGCTGCCCCCCATTAGACACCAGGGATTCTGAAGCATGGGGAAAAGTCTAGGGATGCACTTGTAAGTCGGGGGGGTAAGAGTGGCATGGGGTATAATGGTTTTCTGGAGGCAGAGTGGCATATAGGGGGTTAAAAGAAATATCTGGGGGGCAGAGTGGCATGTAGGGGCGATAAGGCATATCTGGGGCAGAATGGCATATCAGGGAGCCAAAGTGACATATAGGGGTATAAGGCATTTCTGGGGGGCAGAGTGGCATATAAGGGGGTATAAGGCATATCATGAAGGGCGGATGTGCATAACTGAGGCAGAATGGCAAATAAAAGGAAATAAAACAAAAAAATCATTTTTTCTCAATCATAGTTTTTATTAAATATGGAAAAATAGTTTACATGTGAATTAATATTTACTGGTAAAACTTTTTTTTTCCTATAAGGTAGTCTTATATTCAGGTTTTTTCTTTTTTTCCTAAATTAATATTCAAATTTTGGGGGGTCTTCCTATAAACAGTGTTGTCTTATAATTGAGCAAATGCGGTATTTCCTGGGTCTTCTGGTGACCACCCCACTGTCCACAAACTCTTTGGGGAGAAGAGCTTTTAGGCCCATCACACAAATTTTACAAGAAAAGAACATCCAGTATAAATGGGACTTTCCAGTTATGCTACCAATGCAGGTGACTGGTGGCACAAAAATCATACAGTACTTCCGGTAATGGGGGACCTCCACACACACAACACTCAGTACCAGGACATAAAAATGTTAGTTGGCCTCTCACTGATATTAAGTGGTCGGTGGGGTATTGCATCTGATTTCTTTTAGATTTATGAACTGCTGCTAGAAGGGAATGGGCAATTCATTGTTGCTGTTATTCAGCATAAGGGAGAAGAAATGTCATGTAACCCACATAATTCTGCCAGGTCTACTAGGAAAATGAGCAATATCACCCTGTTCTATATTATGATTACATTTAAGATTTTTATAAACTAAGGAGTGTCACAGACGCCTTCGCTTTCAAAACAGTCTGGCATCGAAGCAATTCGTATTTTTCAACTTTATCACTGTTCTGTTGTGTCAATCTAGATAAGGAAACCCACAGTCTATTGTAAAAGACAAAATGTAATCTAATTCAAAGCAAGGATTACTCTGCATATTTGGTTTCCAATATCATCCTTAATTCTTGATAGAGGAAACTTCCTGTGGCAATGTCTTGTATGTACATATGATACTCTGCAAATAAATTGCTAACACCAATCATTGTTTAAAGTCCAGTATGTTCTTACACATATTAAAATATCAAAGTTTGTTGATTTGGTAAGATTTTAGCCATCTCTGACAGTTGCAAATAGTAACTGTAATCAACTACAACAGAGCAAAATACAAAAGTCTTGTGTGATTAAATGTGACTGGTACCAAACTTAATTTTTTTTCTTGGCCAAGCGAACATCCTTACTGTATCCTCAATGTTTATAAACATGTGTGTTTTTATGAACAATCTTATGTTTTGCACTTGATTTAGCATATGTTTGCCTGCCCGTGCACAGCCTTTAAAAACCTAGGCTCATGGGAAGGCGGTACGCCTATGATTAAGTCCTACCTGAATGAAACGAGTCAGGCCGCTCTCTGATGATCCTTATCTGCTCCAATGTTTTATTGTTTTGGAAGCGTTTTGCGTATTTTTGGTCATTAAGGGGTTAAAATAAATAATGACAAACGGCATATAAGCCAAAACAGGATTCAAAAACATAAATGTAGAACTAGCCGAGGTCAGGAACAGGAGATGACTCATATTTGGAAACTGGCAAGGATCAGGAGTCAGGAACAGTAACGTCAGCAGTCCGGTTCATACACAGGAATCAGGAGTGCACTGATCAGGTCTGAAACCACTGAAGGGCAATCAGCTACTGAAGCATCTCAGCATTTATAGACACAACCTAAAGTAAGACGAGGCGATAACAGCGTTCAGACGCATTAAGAGTGCGGCCTAGCAAACAGAAAACCATGAGGAAAACCATGCTGGTAGGCCAAAGCCCTGACACCTGATGGGAGAGGTGGAAACCCTAACAGTTATGTGGTAGCTACATCCCATACCCCTTATTAATTCGGATCAACAGTGAAGGAAAATGACAAAGACATGATCAGTCTATATTTTTAATGGTAGGTTTATTTGAACAGTGAGAGACAGAATAACAACAAAAAATCCAAAATAACGCATTTCAAATAAATTATGAATTGATTTGCAAATAAGGGAGTGCTCCTAATCTCAGCTTGATACCTGCATGAAAGATACCTGTCCACAGAAGCAATCAATCAACAGATTGCAAACTCTCCACCATGGCCAAGACCAAAGAGCAGTCCAAGGGTGTCAGGGACAAGATTGTAGACCTACACATTGCTGGAATGCGCTACAAGACCATTGCCAAGCAGCTTGGTGAAAAGGTGACAACAGCTGGTGCGATTATTCGCAAATGGAAGAAACACAAAATAATTGTCAATCTCTCTCGATCTGGACACAAGGAAGAACTGAGTGTTGGAGTAGACTCCTGGGCTCTTTGACTTGTCACTTCAATCACATAATATGTGAAGCTGTCTGGATTCAGGCACATGAGCACTCCTCTGAGGTGGTAAAAGGAGAGGAACGTTAATAATAGCCCTTTGACTTGGTTTATGACAAACTGCTACCAATATGCGATGCTTCCACCTGCAAAAGCACGGCGGTTTATGAACTCAAGTGGGTGTTGTCTGGAAAGCTTGGTATCAGCTCCACGTTTTCGCTCTCCATTATGAACAGTTGTCCTTGGACCTGCCCTGCCTTATTCAACCAGTAATAAGGTGCCTTTGGGGAAATCTCTTTACTGATTTAAGATGCTTTCTACAGGGCCATCCAAAGTGTTCTTGTAGCTGTAGCTTGTCGGGTTTGGCCCTTAATAATGTAAAGTTAGTCATTTAAAACTGCCACATCCCTCTCTTTTGACTAACCCCCTTTATGATGTCCATAATCGCCATGTCCAGAGACAGGTTTATAAACTGAGCTGAGACATAGTTTTGTTTTCTTTATTTGACAGCTATCAATTTCACCTTCTTCACAGTAGGCTCACAGAATAAAGTTGCAGATTTTAGTCAATTCTCCGTTTATTGTCATAGTGATGTTCAGAAACAGATGTATACAATACAAGTGTAACAAGATAAAGGAAGATGTTACAAGGCAATGACAGCAACACAAGTATTGGTAAACAATGAGCTAGAAATGTAACATAATTACAAGCCCAATGTGATACGTAGTAAGATGTGATATAATACAAGTTAAGTACATTCAGTATATTGCCAAAACACTGTATCGGAAGGTAGATAACAGAGATATTTGCTTCCATAAATAATATTAACCATCAAAACAAATGAAATATACAAACAAAATAACATACAACAGATATACAGTATACTATAGGTATAGGCCATGTGCTGAGCTGAGCCTTATGAATATGCATAAGGGTCAGAGAACAGGAAGTGACATCATGCCTCAGAAGAGTCAGAACTGCAGACACCCAGAGTAGAGTGCAAAGCAAGCACCTAATGTGACATGATACAGAACTGGAATAAATAAATGTTGACTTAGCAGAACCTTTGTGGATCATTCTTCATACCAAAAAGGGTGAACAACACAGGCCATGCCGTCGGACACATGTCAGTGCGTTAGTAAGTGTGTAACGTGTAGAATCTCAAATAGGCGGAACCTCGGCGGCACTGTAGTATATGGAAGTATAGCAATACAGAGCTCTATCGCCCTGATAAAGGCAGCATCGAGGCTTACCTCAATAACAAGGCAGGACTCATCGTGAGGTAAAACAGGAACTAATTTATTTGAACCAAACACAAGAACTATATATACAAGTAAGAAAGGGGCAAGACAAATGTCACAGGATCTAATTACCCTGTCAAGAAGGAAGTAATTGCAACACATTATCCGGGGGAAGGACAGAATTACATGAGACATAAATAATTACATTATTTGGGGAGGTAGACATAGAATGATGACAGACATATAATTGAATTGAAATAAACAATGGCTAGGACATAGAGCTAACAGGAGCTAACAGGATTTACAGCTACTGGCTGTGTATTCAGTTATTATATACACAGCAGTAGGGGGTACACAGTACTAACACCTAGCACCTAACACATTAATACATTTCTTTACAGCCCAGATAATCAGCCTTCTTCTTACACCAGGATGTCCATCTGGCATTTACAGTTCTGAGTCTCTGTGTGGGAAATGTGGGAAAACATACAATAGGGGAAATCAGTAGAAAGTGGTTCCTTGTACCCACTTCCCCAAGAACAGAACCCCTTCTAATGTCAGGGTCCATTGTCAGCAGGCAGGAGGCTAGCCATCAGTCCCCTCCAAAAGCCCCAGTGACGGAAGGTTCCGTCACAGAGCTTATATGAACACTCCTCTAGTCTACTAGATATGGACTCCTTATGTATTCCTAGAATTGCATTATCCCACTCCTGCGTGGAGGGAGAAATAGAGAGGTCCCTCTCCCATAGACCCAGGAAGAAGGGTATAGTTGTGGATACCGACTCCAGAAGCAATGCATATAAAGTAGAGAGACGATGAGGGGTTTCATTGTCTAAGGTACACAAAGTCTCAAAGTAGGAAATTGCCCTAACTAGAAGAGGGTCTCTAGAAATAAAAGAGGCAAAATGTTTCAATTGGAAGAAAAAAAACGTTCTGCTTGCGTAATAGAAGGTTTATTAAACAATGTTTCGGCCAAGAGAGTGGTGTCCCCAGCAAACATGTGGCAGTAGCGGAGAGGGAGCCATGCAAGAGACCTGTTGGGCAGAGGACGTATAAAGGATAAGCTTATGGGAAACCTCGGGTTGGGAATAAGAGGATATAGAGGGTTAGGGGCCGAGGTCAAAATCCCTTCCCTCATAATCCTAACTTTGAACGTGGGGAAAATCGTTGTAAATTTACCTAAACTCAGACATTTGCCCAACTCCGGTATCCACAGAACATGCAGCGGTTGACCCAGAAGGTCTCCTCAATAGCCAGCCATTGTTTTGGGGCCCTAACAGACCATTCCACAATCCTGCACCGGTGGGCGGATCTCCAATACAGTTCCAAGTCAGGAACCCCCATATCCCCCCAGATCTAGCGCGGATGAGGTGGGAATGAGATAGTCTGGGTGATTAAGCCGACCATATATAGGAGGTGAAAAGTCGACGATACTTTTTAAAGGACAAACGCGGTAAGAAGATTGGCAGAGATTGAAATAAGGAAAGAAACCTTGGGAGGATATTCATTTTTAGTACCGCGATTCTTCCAAACCAGGAGATGTGAGTGTACGCCCATCTGCGCAGATCCGCGGCAACACCGGCAAGGTGGGGGTAAAACTTAAGCGTAATCAATTGTGCTGGGTTTGCAGATAATTGAAGACCTAGCTGCAGTGGAAGTTGTCTATGCGAATTCGCGTAGAGCTCTACACGCTGCCCAGACTAAGCACCGGGGACTCAGATGCACCGGTAAGTTGGGGGGGGCATAACACAGGAGGACCCAGGTCCCCTGCATCGCTGAGGGGGATCTAGATCTTAGTCTCATAGTCAGACCTATTTGAAGTCTGACTATAAGACTACCCCGATTATAAGACGAGGGGTATTTTTCAGAGCATTTGCTCTGGAAAAAACCTTGTCTTATAATCGAGCAAATACGGTATGATTCATTCCATCACCCTATTACCGGTATATGTATCTGAAAACACACTCTCTACAAGTACTGCATATTAACTCCTTATGGTCTCTCCATTTGTACCATGTAATTTGACATACTTATTTTTTCATTGTTTATAGTCTTTTATATAAACATATCATGATCAGTTTATTTCCTCCAATAGTCCGTTTTATAATCTGCATTTTTTCATTATAAATCATCATGTCTACTCTCACTTTATTCAATCATAAACATTATCTGATTCTTACATATATCATTACATTGTAATTTTACCAATTTACTGTAAACATTAAGATTTCATACAGCAGTATTACTGTATTACAGTAGTATTACTAAAAATGTATCTCTCACTGGTACACAATGACACATATTAATGTTATAAAATAACACATTAAAACTAGGAGAAAAACTTTTTGCATACAATTGAATTGACAGCATATCACTCCATGATTCACTGTGGTTAATATTATTATTATTATTATTATACAAAATAACAAAACGTAATCTTCATTTTAGCATGAAGTTTGTGATTTAACTATTTTTCCTTAAAAAAAGGAGAAGAAAAAATAGAAAAAATCATCAGGTTCAACACAAACATATCTCACAAAAAATTAAATACATCAAAGTCTTTATTTACACCTAATGGTGTCAAAGTGTTTAATTTATAAAGCCATTTCATTTTGTTTTGTCCTATCTTTTTATTAGGTCTCCTCTATGTCACTATGGG
Organism: Spea bombifrons; assembly: GCF_027358695.1. Taxonomy (NCBI): domain Eukaryota; kingdom Metazoa; phylum Chordata; class Amphibia; order Anura; family Pelobatidae; genus Spea; species Spea bombifrons. The sequence continues at coordinate 62,115,889 of NC_071088.1, read as the reverse complement.
TTTTGGGGGGGGGGGATACTCGCCATTAGTAATTCACACACTTGGTTGTTACGGCAGTTTCTCTTTGTTCTACACATTAGATTTTTTGGTATATTGCTCAACCATGGCCTATAATCGTCATTAGAGTAATGGATATAACTGTTGATATCTATAGGTTTAAAGTATGTTTTGGTTTTCAGCTTTCCATGTTCTATGTATATATTTAAAACATTCACACTAATTGAATTAGATATAGATCTGAGCTTTATGTTCCAGGTATTTTCATTCAGGCACACGAAAAAGTCCTCCAAACTTTATTTCGTTCCCTGCCAAATTATTGTCAATGTACCTTCTGTAGGCCACCAGGTTCATTCCCCAGTCATGTCCCATGACTTATCAAAATGACATTTTAATAATAATTTCACTAAGAACATTACTTTAATGATAAAGATACACAGTGAAATAGTTAAATCACTAACTCCATGCTAAAATCATTTTGTTATTTAAAAGAAGGGAGGCTATATTGGTCATTGATTTTTGTGAAAATATTACAAATGTTTATTTTCTCCTGAGAAAGCCAAAAGCTAACTTTTACTTTCTTAACTATTCAGGTTTAAGGTTTCTTAACATTCTGGATTGACGGACAGCGCTGTAGTTGTTCAATAATAAGATTAATATTTGTGCACACAGTGTATTGCTGTTCTTTAAAAGCATGTTTAAGTGTTATTTTGTAAGTTATTTTGGAATTTGAACTAGTTTGATGTAAGGTATTTTTGTCAGCGTACAAACCTCCAACATTTAAATACCAGATAGATGAAGGTGTAATGCAGGTGTATAGTCATTATGGATTAAAGGGTTCTAGAGTAAATGTAGATACAACTCTATGGAGTTTTAAATTAATTAAAAATAATTTATAGTTACTTTTATCTATGTGGTTATTTGTACTTTAAGCAAACCTGTCGTTTAGAAGAATTTCCGGGAACGGTTAGGACATTCAATAGTAGTAGTAAAAATAATGTTCATTAAAGTAGGTGGAACAAATGCACAATTGTTTTTTTCCTAATGAAATATGACTAGATTCCAACAGTGTTTTGTACTCTTTCTCTGTTTGCAGGAGAGATTTTCAAGTTGTAAGAGGAGCTTGTCTCCAATGGACACACTGATAAAGGACCTCTTATAAACATGCCCTATTAACGAACATTTTGAATAAGGATCATGTATCATCCCTTCCTCTTAAATTAAATCATGATCTAAACTATTTAAGGGGAATTAGAACTTAGGAAAGCAGAGAGGACACAGCTTGACACACCTCAGGTGCTTAGAGCCGAGAAAGATGAGAATCCTTTTAGTCATTCTTGTTTCCTGCTTTTTCATCCACACAGGTATCTTGCTGAAATTCTGGGAGGGAAGCCTGGCTTTATGTGTGCACAGTGTTTAGGAGGGTATTTTAAATGAATACTTGAAGTAAATAATTAATATACTAAAATATTTAAAAAAAAAAAAAAACAGATTTAACATTGTTGTTCAAAATGAAAATGCTATCTAGTAATTGGAGTGAGAATGAGAAGGTTGAGACCCAGGGGAAAATATATACATAGTATGGCATTGCAATAGTAATTTAAATCTCTCAGGAAGTTTACATATATATACATAAACACCAAATTTTATAATAAAACATATGCATATTCCTTTACATACACACAGCAGATAGATTGCATTTACAAATTATAATAATTATTAATTGTTTTATATAGTGCCATCAAAGGGTAGACTGGACATCATATGTAGTAAATAACATAACAATTTGACTTACAGAAACAACAGAGGAGGGGGGCTGCTTACAATCTTGAAATGTACTATTTATCAAGAATCCTATCTATTTTTCTTACACGCAAGTAATTGCTTTGTGTTGCAGTCTTATTTTGGTAAATGTAGCTTTTTTAACACAAAAAGGACAACTACTAGTAAATATTTAAAAAAGACATTATCTTTATTTTGAAAGGGCTACCAGAGCACTGAACTATAATTCTCTAAACCATGTTCACAGTATCAGTCTTTAGATGTACTCAGCAAACGGTGGTGCAAAAAAACAAAAAAATAAAATGTACGATTTGGAAAGAGTAACATATCCGTTATAAATGTTTCAAATGTAATTTTTTTTTTTTTTTTTGCAGGATTTTCCGGATGCTCAAGTAAGATTTGCAAAAAAATAATAATGGGTTCTTTTACTCACATTTTACTCACAATTTCTTAATAAAAATGTATTTAATAGTCTGCTATTTTATAGTATGTATGTAATATGTATGTAATAAACCTACTTTTCTTTGTTGCCACCAACTTGCTTCTGCCAAATGTTGCAACATATAGTAAGTATTTTCTGGTGCACTGTATGTATAGAATTTCTAAAGTAAAACAAATAGCCATGGTGGCAAAATCACGAAAACAAGTCAGATCAGTTTATCCTTTTCCATTGTTTTACTGTAGAAGGGGGTGCCGGTAACAACACCTGATGTCATGTATGCTTGTGTGGCACTTGGAGTTAATATTTATTTTTTTATTTTCAGAACCACAGGGTAAGTTCCATTTTGGCAGTGGTCATGACTCTTGACTGGAAAATGTGCACTGCTTTACCCTGTGAACCAGAAATTGATGAATGCTGATTACTAAGGAAGTATTCCTAAAGTTCTCTGAATTTAAACGTAATTTTAAAATGAGAATAGAATGTTATAGACCATAACCTATGTTAATTGGCTGGCATATTAAATATTAAAACATACATTGTACATACAAGTATTTTTTCTTGTAGGCGGTTGAATAGTTAGTTTTATATATTTATTTATATTTATATTTATTTATTTATATTTTTTCCCTCTCACACAGATACTCTCTGCTCCTCATGCCTGACCAAGCAGTGTACAGGAGACAGATGCTACTGTACAGAGGGTTTTGGAAGTGGAGCCGAACCTTGCATAGATGATGATTCTTGTTTGATCCCTAAATCACACTGCTGTCCTGCAGATCTTGTGTTTGACAATGTGACAAAGTGCTGCCATGGTGAGATTACCAAATTGACCTTATTTATAAATAATGAACTCAGTCCACTTCATCATTTTTTAGGTAATTACCGTAAATGTGCAAGCTTAGCCACTTGAACTTTGTTGTAACCTTACTATAGGTCATTGATTAGACTCTCAATGACTTATAGTACCAGAAATAAAGCAAAACTCATAGTCAAGGAATAGCCAGAGCTAAACACAAACGGACAGGATTAAGGGCAACATTCCCATATCACCCACCACTTTCATTTGAAGAGCTTCCCAACCTCAAATAATGGATGGTAAGGAGCACCCTTCACAGACAAATAGTAAATTGTACCTCTGTCTGCCAACAAAAGAGATGTGAGACCTGTGCATTCACACACAAGCACATATAAAATACTAATACCAGGCTCCAACTTGCACCACAAAATCAATGGCTGCTTTACATGCAAATCATCCAATGTTGTGTACCCCATTATGTGTGTGAAATGCCCAACAGCAATGAACTCTTTGTGGGAGAAACAGGCCAAGCACTACACAAACACTCTCCACATTGTATCATTTTAGCTATACCTTTTCTCCCCAGTTAACATGGTACAAACCTTTTGACCAAAGCAAAATGAGAAACTTAAATAGTATGCCTTGTTAGAGGTCACTAGACAGCTGGGCAAAGAATCAGGAAATGCATTCTAAATGACACATGTACATGTATGACACATAAGGACTCTAACACTCAGGAGATGAAGACTTACCAACCGTGGAAAGTGACATAGATCAAGCACGAGTAGCTGTGCCACGATCCCCATAGGAGGTGAACAAGACATGTGTAAGGAGTAAATACATGAAAGGCAGAGCCTTAAAAAGACATTCCAGTCATCATATGAACTTAACTGCATATGATAGCTGAGAGACCCCTTTAAATTTATGTGGTGTGCTCTTTCCAAATGAATTGGGAGATTCTGTAGAATCATTCCATGTGCTTTTTTCCACCCTCGGTTTATATTCCTTGTAGAAAATGTGTTTGGCCGAACAAATTTTCAAAGAAATTATATAGGTGTCAGCCCAAGGCAGAGTGCTTGGGGGCTAAAACTGTAGGGGGTTTTTTTCACCACATTTGCACTTATTTTGGTACTTTGCGTGTTTCAACTTTTTTTTACACTAAGAAGCTCCAAAAGACCTGAGTCCCCCGGATGTGACTTTACGGCGGGGTAGGTGCAATAAAAAGTCTGTACTAACAGGTAAATAGAAGTAAACAGGTAAACTGACACATTCCTGTTTATTCCCAGCCTTAATTCTTATGGCTGTATACCATTTTCCCCCCGCTTTCATAGCTCTGCCGCTTGTCAAATTGCCATAGCCTAACTTTACATTTCAAGGTTATACAAAAATGTGAGTTACATTAGTAGCCTGTTAAAACATCTACTCCAGGAGAGTTGATACTTTCTTCATTAACTGACAAAAGCATTGCAAAGCAATTACGCAGGGAAGGCCTTCATGGAATCCATCCTAGATGGGAAAAATGCATCTAAAAACTAAAAATCAGCTGTCAACATGAATAATTTAGACAGGTTTAAAACTAGATTTTCATCAACAATATGATGGTAGAGCCGTGATAAATTATACTTACATTTTTCTTACTTATAGAGCAAACCTAATATGTTTTATGCACATGGCACAGGCAATTGGCAATATGTGAAAATGCTCTTTTTTAGCTTAAAAAATATTTTTAAACTTGATTTTAGTTTTCTGGTTCTTTTTTCTGGTTATATAGGTTTTAACATATCACAGGTCTAATCAGAATTTAAACTGCAGCCATTTGTTGCAACTGCTGGTGTCTTTGAAAATGATATATTATCATTTTAGTACATAATAGTCATTCTTTAGTCATTCTGCGTTCTTTACAGCTCCTGTATTGAAAAACTCTTCTCCAATCAATGCCAGCAATGCAGGTAACATTTAGCAAAACACAAATGCCTCCAAGCTAAATGTACCTTACGGTAATGCGTGAATAACAGTTTTTACTTATATATATACTAATGAATAATACTTTTGTAAGTAAAAGACCTATCTTCATATGGAAAGATATAGAATCACAAATTTAAAAACTAGAGGTCATAAGTGATCTTTTCTTAAAATTAGGCTAATATACAGCTAAAATTTGAGAGTTAATAATAGATATTCATTGGCATTTCTGCCCATACTCTCATATGCCTGGATGTCAAAATGATCTGTTCTGCGTTTTAACCTTGTGTTTCTACCAGCTCTAAATATCTGGTACACTACTACATACCTCCAACACAATAAAAATCACAGTAAAAAGTGTATACAATTATTTTTTGCAACGAAAACAGCATTTGTTTGTAAATAGTTTGCAAGGTGGGTTAATAGCTACCAATACTGTAAATATTCTCAACACTTTATATAGCCCTAAAATCCTCTAAAGCAAAGGTTTTAAAATGCTGATAGGTATAAAATGTGTTTTGATTTGCTACCTGCAAATATATTTCTGCATTAGTAAACACCATAATTTAACTAGCTATGCACTCTGTCTTATTTTCTTACATTATTGTTACAATAGAACATTCCATAATACTAAGGGTCTCAATTCTGATCTCTTCTTAAATAACTATTAAAAACATTACTGTGCATTTTGGGGGAAACATGTGGAGGCAGTTGCAATGCCCTTTACGGTGCTACATGAGAGGGTTGGTTTGCGCAAACTGGGAAAATGCATAACTGGCCCATACTAGCAATCTGAAAGAATCTAGTCTCTCTTGGAGTCTGTAGAAGTTTGAGTACTGTGGTTTTTGTAATATTGAGTGATTTTAAGTCATTTGTGAGTCCATGAATTGCCTGATAATCAATTAATATTTCTAACATTGTTCAGAAAGTATGCAATGTGTAATCAGAGTAATAGTGCTTCTTTTTATAGAAAAAAACTAAAGCAGAATAAAAAAATGTCTGTATAATGCAGGCTAATCAACCAGAAACTAGGTTAAGTACATGTAGTATACATTGATGTTGAATGACATCGCTTACAGTCAAATGATGTAGATTCTGACCTTTAACACAGATGACAGTTATGGGCAACATGTTAGAAAACATAATATGCACAATTTGTATAGTCTTACATTGTCATCTTATTTCTTCACAGCATTACTTGGCATCTTCCTTCTACTGAGTCTGATGTGAAAAGTCAATTAAAGGATCTGCCTGCATTTCATTTTCCATCTTTCGTCTTATTTGCTTCACATCTTACAGCTATTATTCATTACCAGAAACAACGTTTTTCAGTCCTAGTTTAGAAAATCACATTGTGTTATTCTTACTAAAGGGAAAATTGCCGGGAGAGTTCACGAGAGGGTCTTCCCTGGTCTCCTCATTCATTGTTGCTGGATAAACTTTTCCTTCATAATATACTGTATAGTAAAGTCATGAAGTTAATAGGTGTCCCAATACTTTTGTCCATATTGTATATATTTCATTGAAGGAGGCTATGACAGTATTGAAAAATAGAATTCTAAGTAGAACAAACCACCATGTTAGGTTGTTACAGCCCTTCTATTTAATTAATTGAAAAGGGAGTGCTTTCTGCACATGCCCATAATTCTCTTGTTAGATCTCCGCATGGAGCATTCACTGACCCATCATTACAGCTCACTAGCAGTAAGTATATTGAGATTTGTTTGGCCAAACAAATTTCGTGCACATAAACAGAAGAATCTCCCATGGGGACACCATGTCATTTTAAAGGAACCTCTCAGCTATCAGATCCAATCATCTGCATAACAGAAATATCGGTTTTAAGCATGATATTAGGCAAACATTTGATGGAACCTACTGGTTCAAATCATCAAAACTGATAGGGAAAAATAGTTAGTACTGAACCATTTTTTGTCACCAAAAACAAAACAATAACAAAAAAAAAAAAAAGAATAAAAAATAAAAAAAAATAATAAATTAAACTTGTCAGATGGATAATAAATATATGTGGAGTTGGCAATTTATTGGTAAAGAGTGGATCATGGAATGTCAATGTGTGGAAAAATCTTGCCTAATCTTTCATTTGGGACAATTCACCAAAAGCCAAGCGATGATACTAGCACTAGTACATGGCTGGTTTGAGGATTTACTTTGCATTCCTGCACTGACATCCATTGAATTTATGCAATGTATTGTATGTTATAACCCTACATATTAACAACTAATAATATTTAGAAACACCTAAAACACTTCTCCAATCACTACCAAAGGGAATCATAGCTCTGTGTTCCTCTAGAAGTCTACGCTCAAGTATACCTTTTTTTTTTCTTGAGTCTATTCCATCTATGTCCACCACTTCCATAATTTTAGAGCAGAGTCTATTTATGTATACAATCATGGCCAAAAGTTTTCCACAAAGTTTGCTGCTTCAGTGTTCTTTGATATTTTGTCAGCTGTTACTATGGTATACTGAAGTATAAATACAAACATTTCATAAGTGTCAAAGGCTTTGATTGACAATTACATTAAATGTATGCAAAAAGTCAATATTTCCAGTGTTGACCCTTCTTTTTCATGTTCTCAATTGGATTAAGGCCTGGGGAGTTTCCTGGCCATGGACCCAAAATGTTGATGTTTTGTTCCCCAAGCCACTTAGTTATTACTTGTGCCTTATGTCAAGGTGCTCCATCATGCTGGAAAGGGGATTGTTCGTCACCAAGCTGTTCTTGGATGATTGGGAGAAGTTGCTCTTGAAGGATGTGTTGGTACCATTGTGAGTGAGCCCACTCCCTTGGCTGAGAAGCAACCCCACACATGAATGGTCTCAGCATGCTTTACTGTTGGCATGACACAGGACTGATGTTAGCGCTTACCTTGTTTTCTCTGGATGCCCCAAACAATACGAAAGGGGATTCATCAGAGAAAATGATTTTACCTTAGCCCTTAGCAGTCCAATCCCTGTACCCTTTGCAGAACATCAGTCTATATACCAGAATATTTGTGAAAATTAATATTTGTGGCATTCTTGAAACTTTTGGCCACAACTGTACATCATTCCTGCCAATGATATAGTTTCTCTATTTTAGAGAAATACACATAGCTTAGATTTATTTTCACATGATGCTCTTCTCATAATCTGTCTATACCAAGAGGTACTACCTACCAATAAACCATTTCATGTGCATACATTCCCATTTCTTTCATCAGCTATAGTTGTCACATGAAAATAAGAACAGTACTTGCTTAGTAAGGAAGCAACTAATCAGTACTGAAAAAAAATCTATCTTCATATTCTTCACTGCTCTTCTTTGTATAAGCAATAGGTCAGTATTATTTGTAATTATCTACATTGAAACAGTTAATCTAACGAGTGTAAAATCAATCGGTACCCACCTGACTGCAAGGTTCTGTGACCATTGTTTCTTCACTAATAAATACATTTTAAAAAACCTTGCTGTCTCAGGAACACAACACTTTTGTTTTATTTGTATTATAAATTTCTGTCTTATAATCAAAAGATACATTAGTTTATGATTACTGTTTATGATTAAGGTTCGTCGGCTATATGCGAATAACCTTTAGGACTTTTCCCCTGATACATTGGCTGTGTCAATAAATGCCCATGTTCAACTGTATTTATTCAAACCAAAAAAAAGTTTCCCTAGCAAAGGCCTACGACCTCCTCGTGTAGCTTTAAGGCATATGCCAGTTACGGGTTCATTGCCCATTGTACGTTATTACCCGATTATCTGCATGTTTATATATATATATATATATATATATTTATATACATGTGTATATATATATGTATGCATATATATATATATATGTATGCATATATATATGTATGTATATATATATATATATATATGTATATATATATATATATATGTATGCGTATTTATATATGTATTTATATATATATATACATGCATATACATATATATACATATATATATGTATGTATATGTGTGTGTGTGTGTGTGTGTGTGTGTGTGTGTGTGTGTGTGTGTGTGTGTGTATAAATATATATGTATGTATATATAATATATTATTATAAAGTCTAGGCGGGAGCGTTAAAATGGCAATAGGCAGTTCCATACACCAATTGGAACAAGAATCAGGCTGCTCGTGGACGGTTGTCGCTAAACAACTCCGTTGCATACTATTGGCTGTTAATATTCCGGGCGGGCATTGGGAAAGCAAGCTGAATAGCCAATCACAACCCGGCATTATTCTTGTTCTTCCAATAGAAAACAAAAAGTTAGTCAGTTTGCTCTTTTAATTAACGGAAGCCAATTGACTCTAGAAACGAGTGGTTATGTGTTCTGATTGACAGCGTAGGAGCCCAATGTTAACTTTCGCTTTGCAGTTGGCGGGCGGTACATTTGAGCTGACGGTTTTTCAGTTGCTGTAGCGCAGTGAAGGGTGAGTTCGGTTGTGGTCGCTGGAATTGCTTGTGGTGGTGTGTGAAAGCTTAGTATGTTTTTATATGCATTGTGTTGAAAACTTCGAGATGTCCCCTCACGTATGTGACGGTGGTAGCTATTTCAGATGTGTTAATGCTTACGTGACCCATAGTCTCTTAGTGATTTGATCTGCCCTTTAAATTAGCGTAGCAATAGTCATTAAAAATGAACTTGTAAATGTGACTAAGAAGCGATCTGCTCTTAAGTTTTTGAATAGTCTTTCTGAAGTGAAGATACTAAATTAATTTACTGAAACTGGCTATAGCATGTGCTTGTTTTCCAATCCGCGTAGTTTGTGTTGAGTAATGTTTGATTTTAAAACAAAGGTCTTGCATTTAGAATTTACCTCACGGAAGCCAATTCTTTCATCATGCAGCTTAGTAAGATAAATTTAAGTGTTCTGAAAAACCTTAATTGTAGAACATCTGTAATAATTAAAAATACTTATTCTCAAACCACTACCAGAGGGTCAGCAGGCCTCTTGATGAATAGTTCAACATTGCCTGTCATGTTATAACCACCTTTTTGTTTAATTTTCCCCAGAATCTCTTGTATGATCATTGACTACGCACTCTTTCTTTAATGGCATCTATAGAAAGATTCAAAGATATGGGATATCAAAGAACTGTGAGGACCGGTGGGTATAAGAGAATATATCCGATTTCTTCTTATAAAAAAAAAAAAAATCACCCAATTTATAATGTATACTGATTTGCTACATTTGTGTTTAGCTGACATAATGTGGTCTATGAGTACCAGCAACACTTGTTTAGTTAGCTGATACACTGATTACTTTTCCATACGTACCAAAGCGTGCAGTCAAACCTGTCTTTTTTTATTTATTTTTTTGCCTAATGCAGACTCCTCACACACAGATTGGCAAACCCCCCTTGTTTCTGGGAAGTCTGTTAGTCGCTTTGCAGGAGCCCCTGGAATTAAAGCAATCTCTCATGTCCCTGTTGGGCATCCATGCCCTAAAAATACGGAGGGTGAGTCTTTAAATTTGTAATGATGTCTGGAACACCATATGGGCGCTCTTATATGGGAAAACCGTTATTCTATAGCAATGCTGTCCAGCTTTATTGGTTTGGAGGGCCAAGTTTTGTCGGACTAACAAGATGGGGAGCCAGATTAAAGAATAGTAGCACCGATGTTTGTACGCTATATGGACACCCCTTAAGTAATGGGTGGGAGATGCATGCAAAATTATCATTGTTGCATTGTAAACTCACAAAAATCGATAAAATATAAGCAACATTATGAAATATAAACATTAAAATCTAAAAAAAATAATGAAGACATCATAGTTCAATCAGGTGTACATGAATGCATTTATAACTGGACAGTAGGGCTGCAACTAACGATTGTTTTCATAATCGATTAGTATGCGCATTTTTCATTTATTTAAAGTAAAAACTTATAATTTACATTAAGATGTGCCATTAATACTTTTATCTCTATCACAATGGCATTTCACTATTTGCCTTCTTATTTTACTGACATAATAATTAAAGCTATATTTTAACAAGAACCCCAAAAATACCAAAAAAAGCTTTACTAGTAAATATTCATGTAAACTATTTTTGCCCAGTTATGTACATCTCACCCCCAGCTTGCCTCTCTGCCCTAGAAATGCCTTATACCCTCCTATATGTAAGAGATGCCCCTTATAGCCCCTGATATGCCTTATACCCATGATATGCCACTGTGCCCCCCCGATATGCCTTATAGCCCCCTAAATGCCTTTTACCCTTGATATGCCACTATGCCCCTGATATGCCTTTTACCCCTATATGCCACTGTGCCCCCTGATATGCCTTATAGCCCCTTTATGCGACTGTGCACCCTGATGTCTTATGCCCCTCCTGATAAAAGAAAAACTGACATAGCTAAAATAGGTTAAAAAATATATGCAAAAAAATACACAATACAATATAAATATATGGACAATAAATCAAATATTAAAGCAATCAAAAAATAAAAAACACAAATTAAAGAATGCACATAATTAATAGATCCCAAAAAAATTCTACCTGCCCCACCAGGGGTTGATATATCAACAGAAGAAGCACGGGGCAAATGAGCATAAAAATAAAGATAATACTACAGGCTTACCTTACCCAATGGTGCTTACTTGCTCCGTTTTTCTTCTGTTGATATATTAACCCCTGGTGGGGCACGTAGAAGCGAATGGAAGCAGCGGAGGTTGCGCACAACGCGCACTAAAATTCAAATCCCCTGCAGCGCTACAGGGGACCTGGATCCTCTCTGGCAGCCAGTAGGGGTCTGTGCGATGCAGGCAGACAGCCGATTCTCCCCTCCACTTCTGTTGGGGCGTTCACTAATAGAAGCCCCAGTGGAAGTGGAGGGGAGAAGCGAAGGATGTCTGCGCGTTTTGCACAGACCCTCACTGGGTGGCAGAGAGGATCCAGGTCTCCTGCAGCTCTGCGGGGGATCTGGATTCTAGAGTTATAGAAGGAGGGGAGTTTTTCAGAGCATTTGCTCTGAAAAAAACTCATTTTATAATTGATTATCGATTCGTTGTTGCAGCCCTACGGGACAGTAATATGCTTGTTTTGGGTCCCACTATACAACTAAAACAAATAAGTAAAAACTGTACTTGCACCCAGTGCAGTCTGCGAAATAGGAAGGTAAACTTCCCAACGACTGTTTAAAGCATGCTTGTGGCTGCCTTATCTGCAGTGTACATGTTGAATCTTCCTCTTTGTTGTACACTCAGCCATCCCACAGAAATCAAAGTGCTTCATCACTTCAGGCATGAGCTTTAATTTCAGCCCAGTGTCTCATGGGAGGACTATGTGACTGTATGATTGTGCCTTGGGGGAGTACTTGCCTGATCTCCTTTTCATGGGTAGGCTCATCTAGGTAATCATTTGTACAAAACGGCCATGTTTATATAGACGTCCAAATTTCTTACTGATGCAGAATGTTTTCTGCAGCTCAGCCTTTGCTAGAAACATATCTATTTAATTGTTCTTAAGCCCTTTATTTATTTTTTGTTGGCACTTCGTATCTGTGGTTTGTGGCTGCAGATTTCTTCAGCATGTTTTTGGTCTTGTTAAAAGGCAGTTTAAGTGCTTCTTGGGAGTGCCATCCAGATCCAAATGCCAACTAACTTTAACCAGTGTGTTTCTGTTATCAAAAAATGGATGTATACCTGAAGCACTGACCCTTGCATTCATGCATGGTCTTTGCAGTTTCATAGTGTTTTTAGCGACACATATTGTGCCAGTAGTCCTCATGGTGCTACTCTTTTGTCTGCTTTTTATGCATAACAAGTTATGCCAAGTGTTTTGTCTTCTCCTCTCCTCTTTGTCACTTATTCTCTGTAGAGTTCTGCAGTGCAAATGGCAGTACTTCCTTCCAGCCAATCAGGAGTCAGGTTACCATCCCCACAGCACATGTTATGCCTTCAACCTTAGGGATGTCTTCTACTAATACATATGATCATGTCGGGGCTCAAAACTCAACAGATCCTGCTGTATGTGGCATCCCCGTTCTGCCTTCAGCAGATGAGCCTAGAAAGTTTGAGACTCCCAATATTGAGCCCACTTTAAACCAATCTGGTCTTTTGCACGCCTTCTACAACGATCCAAGGCCTAGTGCCTCAGCAGGGGGAATCCGCACAGAGACTGAACCATATCGAACTCTGCCTGAGAGCAAAGTAGGTAATAGTGGGGATCACATACGCAGTGTTGGTGACCATTCGCATAGCCAAGGATGGAGGCCGGAAACCTATATTCATCCTGCAGCTGAACTTTGTGCATGGAGACAGCAACAGACGGAAAACATGAGGCTAAGGATGGAGCAACTACAGGTAATGACAAGAATAATGGTAAAATCCAGCTCTCTCATAGGATGAACATTGTACAAATATTGGAAACAAAATGCATCCATACGAAATGCTATAGACTATTAAACTGCAAAAATTGTTGCGTGTCACTGTGGATTGCTTCAATGTCCATTGTACTCTTTCATTTATCAGCTAGGAAGAGGATGTCCAACCCTTCCTGTATATCCAGATAACAGCGAGTTGGGAAGGGTCCTGAAGGCAAGTGAAGGTGTATTGCTGGAAAAGGAATACCTGGTGGAGAGGTGGGAGCATACAGAACCTGGGATACTTATCTGCCAGGATCTAAATATATTGACTAATCTGTACTGAGAATATCTTTTATTCTATTCTTGATTGTTTGATAGGCAGAGGCAGCATATATCCCAACTGGAGCAGAAACTAAGGGAGAGTGAGGTACAAGTACACAGCACCTTACTAAATCAACCTAATCCTTACAGCGACATGTATATGATCAGACTGCAGGTAAGACGAGGAAATTCTGTTATGATTTTGTGTTTTTACCTAAAAACATAAATGTAATCAATTTGTATCTCACCAGGAACTTCAGAGGGAGGTAACTTTTCTGCGAGCACAGTTTGCTGAGAAGAATGATTCATCTAACCGGGAGAAAGCAGATTTAGAAAGAAAACTAGCGGCCTGTGAAGCAGAGTGTAAAAGCTTCCAAGAGCAAACCAAGCAGACTGCCCATAAGCATGCTGAGGAGTTAAAGAAGCAGGAGGAGCGGGTGAGGACAGACTATGGCATGTGATAAGATACTGTCTGTTCTTTTGGTAGAAGCTATTAGCCTCCTCACAAGCCAATGTAAATGTCCTAATTTAAAAAGAGTAGCTCTTTGGTGGCTGCTGGTCCTCATGTTTTCTGTCTGTTAAACTGGAAAATATTAATACCGTATTTGCCCGAATATAGGCCGCAGAGTGACGGCATATCTATAAGTAAGGTGCATTAAAATGGCTATTGGTTTTCTGTTGACTTACTGCATAATAGATACCAAAAATGTTACTGTTACTATTCCACTAATGTGTATTTTTTCTTGGGGTGCAGCCTATAATCGAGCCAATACAGTATCTGTTCACTGTATCGCAGCTTGCTTACATTATCATCAACTTATCTGTCTATTTTGTTATTTTCCTATGTTAGAAAATTTTGATTGAGATAAGAAAAACCAAAACTTGGATGCTTATATTTGTGCCTCTTCTAGATTAAAGGAAGAGATAGGCACATTAATTCTCTAAAGAAGAAATGTCAGAAAGAGGCAGAGCAGAACAAAGAAAAACAACAAAGGATTGAGACATTAGAAAGATATTTGGCAGATCTTCCTACTGTGAAGGACCACCAGAAACAAACACATGAGGTAAACTCCTTTACGGTCTACATTGCAATGATAACTGGCAAATGTTTGTCCATGTGCTGCCAGTGGACAGTACAAACAATATGCATCAGGCAGCATATGCAATGAAACTGCAGTTATTTAATACAAAAAAAGTATAATTGTTTGGTTTTTTTTTTTAGTATTTTGCTGTATAAACTGCTTGACTATTTGATTCTTTAAACAATTTGCCAACGGTGATCCCTTTTTTTGGATTGAGCAGGAACACTGTAAAATTATCAGTAGTCACCAAACATTGATTTACATGTCACAAAAAAGTAGGCACATTGAAACTATTTAAATACAGTTGCACCTCCCCAGGCTTTTTGTTTACTGCCCGTTTTCTCATGAATAACTTAAGACAACTAAGACATACCTCAAGTCATATTTGGTCTTGCATTCAGGATAGTTGTATGCCTACACAATGTATGATTAAATTCCTTCAGTATGTGAGCTTCTACCACTTCTGCAGGAAGACTGTTCCTCTTCTCTACTACCATTATATAGTTTGACTGACTTTTTGTCTCAACTTCACCTTTGCAATATACAACTTTCTTGTCAGATGTCTCAATTTCTGTCCTCATATTTAAATCTACAAGGTTTTCTTTTATTGCTCTAGTTTGTTTTTGTTGTCTCCTAGTGTGCTTTATAAAGCTCCAGTCATTCACTGATTTAACCATGCATTATGAAAGTTCAGCCCTGTTGACTTTAGGAGAAGCTTACTAGGCTGCCTTGTCATATTGTCAGTTGGACTATTCAAGGCCTACCCATAATTTGTAGAGCACACACATGCACACCTGTCTTCATGGGGTAGATGATTAAAGTTGCTGACATGCTTTATTTGATGCCCTATTAGAGTTTGAGCTGCAGAATAAAAATATATATATTTTTATTTATTTATTTATTTTCTCCCCAAGCTCAACAATCTCAAGGAGAAAAGCTGCCTTCTGCAAGATCAAGTGAAGGAGCTAGAGACCAAGCTTCGAGAAACCAGGTCATTGTGTCGCGAAAGGGAATCCCAGCTTGTAGCAGAGGAACAAAAAGGACAAGAACTTTTAAGTACCATAGACAGGTATCCAGTAGTACAAGAGGCAGTACACAGTGAAATTGTGTTTGTACAATAAGGGAACATTTAAACGTATGCTTGGTCGCTGCTTAAACCTGCTGTCCCTCAGTTTACAGAAAGAAGTGGAACGTTTTAATGGGACCGGACAGAGAGATGAAGAGAAGCGTCTGACCCAGATGGTGGAAGTTCTACAACAGGAGGTGTTGACTCTCCAGAAGGAAAGGGAATGCCTCAAAAATGTAAGGTTTAGCAACAGAAAATGTTCTTGTCTACATTTTTTGCATATAGCTAATGATTTCTTTGTATTTTAGGTAGTAGGAAGTCAAACTAAGAAAACTGAGCAGTTGTGCAGTAGATTAAAGGTAAGGGGAAGTGGGAAAATTGGAAACAGTCTTGTTTCCTAAATTTTCCCAACAAATGTTACATCTACTTCAGGCTTTTTTTTTTTTTTTTTTTTTTTTTTTTTTTTTTTTTTTTTTTTGTGCTGAGCAGGAGCTTGAAGAGCAAGTTACACAGGAAGAAGGAACAGGACAGGCCCTAAAAGAAGAAACGCAAAGGAAAGAAAATGCTCTACAGCAACTAAAGGAAGCTGTGAAAGAGGTCTGAAATTGCTATCGGTTTACTGGAAATGGACATACTACTTTAAAGCCGTAATGGTTTTCTTTGTACTATGTGAAGTATCAAGGAAAGAGCCATGCGTGAGATTCAAACATGCATATTTATTTATTTTTCCGTTCTTTCAGTTGGCAGTACAGAACCAGGACTTGATGGAGCGTAATGTCTATCTTCAAGAACAGCTTCATCATGCAGGAGTGAGTGAAAAGCTTTCATCAGATGACAGTACCTTCATTATCACCCTACACAAAGAACTGAATATTTGCCTGAAGGACCTGAAATCCATATGTTGCTTGCTGAACCAGAGAATGCAGGGGATGGATCCCAATCTGTCTATGCTGCTGGGGATCAACTGTGAGTCCTATACCTGAACGGGCTGTCGTACTGGGTTGGTACTTTTATTTTCTTGGCATCAATTTAATAAATATTCACTTTACATTTATAGCTGCTCCAGTTTCTGAGGATCATGACATACTGAATTCAACTTCACTTGAAAGGCATCTTAATGGAGTAAGACAGTTAAAGCAAGATATTGATGATCTGCGCACCACCATTAGTGACCGTTATGCACAAGACATGGGCGACAACTGTGTTACACAATGATCTATTCGTAGAGGACATTTGTCCAATCAGTGACTGTTGTAGTGGATATAATCATACAGCTGCATTCATGCATCAAAACATTAAATCTGTTACTTAAGAAATGAATAGTTTGCTATGGGTCCTCGATGGTTACCTTGAGCAGGGTAACTTGTCACTGACACAGCATTCTCTTATTCAACACTATATAGAAGATACCAAGCTCAGGTGTTTGACCAAATGTTTATCTGTTGTCTTTGTTTTTTTTTTTTGTTTCAATTTATGTGTGTGTGTTTTAACTTTGATACAATAAACCACTTAAATTATCCTGTCTGCTGCACTATAAAATATACTTTGTTTGGTCTGGATTGCTATTCATGTATGCTATGAAATATTTTGTAGGAGATGTATTTTCAGGTTTTTTTTTTTTTTTTGGGCACAAGAGACTAAATTACTAGTCCTTCCCCTTATGTGTGGATTATTCTAACCAGCCTCCTCTTTCATCTGCTGCTCCATTGGCTCCCTATACCCTTCAGGATTAAATTTAAACTCTTGATGCTGACTTAGAGCCCTTAACACTGCATCTCTAAATGGCCAAAATGCTTTATTTTTTTTTATCACCCCTCCCCTTTTCCTATGACTTGTATCTCAACTGTTCCCCTTGCATATGCAGAATTTTACCTATGCATTTTACGACTGAGTGCTGGAAAATTACTTGTCCCAGAACTAAGTCAACAGAAAAAAGGTCACTGACCCTCTACATAAAGAGTGGGGTTAAGACCGCTAACCTCTCTTTATTCTAAATCGAATACAATAAGATGCTATAGAGTAGTAATGGAAGTCAGCTCATCCCTAGTATGAGCAAACACTAAATTGTGAAAAGGGATTCACTACCCTAATTAAACTAGTACGACTGGGACACTAACTCCCTAAGATACATAACGGGTACGTATGTTGTCAAGATCCGAATTATCCCCTCGACGGGACGAAAGAAAAAGTGAAATTATAAAATCAACCAATGTGTAACTCAGTTAGGTAACACCCTGTGGCACCCGTTCAACCAAAACAGTATCCATCGTAACATTGTACCGTAACCGTTTCTATCCAAATTGTGATACAATATGTTAAATTGCTGTGGTTGGTAATATAGCGGTATCCCTCCTATCTGAGAGAAAATCACATGGTGTCAAATTTTATTAAAAAATAAAGCCAAAATGGAGAAGTACTGTATTTGCTCAAATATAGGACAAGGTTTTTTTCAGAGCAGAGTGGCATATCAGGGAGGCAGAGCATTTTAATGTGTGTGTGTGTGTCACCTTGTGTATCTGTAACAAAGCCAAACGTTTAAGTGTATGTAAACTTTTGATCCAGGCCATTTGGGTGATATCTGTTATCGTTATTTAAAAAAAAAAAAAAAAGAGCCAAACAACAATGTGACATTAAATGACTTCATATGATCACTAGCCTTAAATAAGTTATTTTGCATGGTTGGTAATATTTTCAAAATCAATGCTAACATTTCAAAATTCCTGCAAAGGTATTTAAACTTTTGATCACAACTGTATATTGTGCGATTTGTATAAATACACACGTGGTCTGGTTTTAATGCCGAAAAGCATTGAACTCTTAAAGTAAATGAACTAGTGTTCTAGGACTCTGGGTATATGTATATATGTGCATGTTTGTGTCACAAATCTATACACATTCTTTAGATATTAAAGTATCTTTTTTTTTCCCCAAAGAAAAGTAAGGGAAAAGCTTGTAAAACTTTAAAACATCACCAAGCTACCTAATGTTTAGAATAAAAGTCTAAACTGTGACAAAATGGGTTTTTCAAAATTGTATACATTCTAATTTAGTGGCACATAATTTATGGTGTATACAGTGAGAGAAAAACCCAAAAGTCTAGAGCGCATTTTTTGTACCAAGATATTTGTGTAGGTACCTGCATACCACGAACCAAAGAAAATCATAAGTTGGGCAGAGCTGGTGGCAGGTGTGTATGAAAAAGTAGCCTGGAATACCAGTCCCAAGCAGGCTGAAGCCTTCATTTTGAGAGATACCACAAGCTGCATACAGCAGCGGCAATACTGTCAATCTTGTTCTAGTGCTGTTAAAATCTTGTCCACCATGCAAACCAAAGTAAAGTAATATTTTAGTTACTGCCAAGTACATACAGAGGGGTCATGTGCTGGTTGGTTTCTGGGTGAAGATTGCTTGTAAGCTATTCTATTGCGAAGCATGGAATAAAACCAATGCCACCACAAACACAGCTGGTGCTACCACTACCTCAAGCAGTGCAAGCATTCCCCAGAGCAAAGATAGACAGACCTGTTGGATAATAGCAGCAGATATATTTTTGGTCCAGAAGATAGTGAAGGATGAAGAGGGAAGGTCTTCTTTTTCAGCAGGAGTGGACCTTACTCTGCCTTGTGCAAATACGGCCAGAGGCGTATCTAGGGTATGGCACCTATGGCTCATGCCATAGGCGCCATTTGAAAGGGGCGCCAGTGAGCGGCTTTCAAACGCCGTCTTTAGGGGGGGGAGGGTATATATTCCTTCAGTGCTGAGATCACAAGTGAATTTCAATTGATCTGGGTTTGTGTGTTGATCTATACCTGCTATCGGCAGCAGGGACTAATATATATTTCAGTGCTTGCCATAGGCGCTATTTTCAGTAGATACGCCTCTGAATACAGCATGTATAATACAGTAGTGTAAGAACATAAAATAGGTATATGCTAATTTTGTAATGTCTGATTTTGGCACTTCATATTTTTTGTCTCCACCAATGGCCTACAGCAATGAAAGCAAATGTTAAATGGTCCATCAGAGAAGATAGCTGACGATAACTTGATCACTGGAATCTTCCTGTGGGCTGTAGAAAATATACTGTAGGAATAAAGTTTCAGTGACATCCATGTAAGATGTAAGGGAGCTCCCCAAAGAGAGCAGTGCAAAAAATAATAATTTTGCCCTAGTTCTACCTTTACTACCTACTCTAATTTGAGTGGGTACATCAAACATGGAAAAGGTGTATCTTGATTAAACCAACATATGGTAAAATGGCAAAATAGGATCTTTAGGGTACTGAAAACTATCGGTCTGAAGGGATTGTTTAATAAATTGGACTAAGCTAAGAGTGCTACAACACATTTAAAGGGACCTCTCAGTTATCGTGTGCATGACGGCTAGTGTCTTTTTATTGTAGAATCACTACTTCCATGCACAATGCATTTATATACAAGTTATCTATTCAAATTAGCTATCTTTTCACTTTATCGTGTTTCACTTTGTACAACTTTATTTATTTGCATTTGAAGGCTACCAGTAACGTAAATGGACTAGGTGGCCCCGGGCCAAAACTGTTCGCAAAGCGCCTCGTTTTTCTGGAATGGAGCAGTACAGGTTGTCACCTTTGTGAACAACTTTGGAAAGCGGGAAAGCAGTGAGAGATTATGTGTAAGCAGGAGTGGGTGTCAAAATGTGTGTGTGTACGAGTAAGCATAAGTGTGTGTGTGTTAGCGTAAGTGTGTAAATGTGTCTAAATGTGTGTATGTAAATATGTGTGCCAGTACGTATGTTAGTTAACAAGGGTAAATAGTAGACAGCTCACTAGTTTACACACTGACTTTCTAAGTGAAACTGTAGTTCCAAAAGTGCCCCAAAGAATATCTTTAAAGAATACGCTCAATATAAATTGATGCTGTATTATACTGCAGAGTAATTCTTAGTAGTTTTTCTTATTTAAGCCCTATTTTTGTGAAATACATGCCTTCTGCTGCTGCTAATTAAAGGTAGAGAAAAACGTATTTCTCCTGCATACATATAACGGAATATCGCCCGTAAGAAAAATGGCCGTGAAGCATAGCATACGGAGATCTGTAGAGCGTTGTCAATACAATCAGTACCTTACATTGCATTGTAATTGGACAAACCCCTGTCACATGATGGGAGAGGCCGGAAATAGCTTTCACGCACCAGAATCTTGGAGTCCAGGATGGTGGTGAAGGTGTACATCACTTCGGTGACCGGGTCCAGGGAGGTGAGCTACATTTAGGATGCATTTGTGTAAATGCAGACATGTGTGCCTAAATATATCTTTAACGAGAACTAAAAAAAGAAAAAGGGCGCATAATGGCTGGCATTTGCAAGTAACTGCGCGTTACTACTGGGATGTTGTAGTTGATGCAGAGCAGTGTCACATTGAAGATGTGTCTTCAGATTGTCCCTCTTTAGTCATACACAGTGCTTATGGCGGGGAGGGGGGTGTTGGTATGATCATCATTGACATATTCTATTATTTACATCAATTATTCGTATTCTTTCCCTTTTCTGAAGATGAATTAATATACTTGCTACCTGGCTTTATTGGTTCGAATCATGTGTGTTTGTTTTATTTCAAAGGTTGTATAGACATCCTGGTAAAGCTATGCTTTTCTGTATGTTCAAACATTTTTGTGCGTGCGTGGAAAGATTTACACAGTCACACACACAACACACACACCATAGGTAAATACAGAGGGCATTTTTTTATATAAATGGCATGCCTGGATTGCAGTTTTATATGTCTGTATATATATTTCCTGTCTGAACCTTTCCTGTGCACAGTTTTATTTTAAATGTTGGAACTATGCCCTTTTCTGTGGGTGTTTCCTAGCTGTGTGCCAACTATTGTGAAATAACTTGGGTTTATTCAGAGAGGTGAGCTGCGCACACCTCCAACTCCCCCTAACGTCTTCTGTAATTTTTGTCAGGTTTTCTCATTTATTTCTAAAATCATGTACTAACTTGCTTTTGATTTCCTTCTCCTAACATTTACTGATATATATAGGTGGTTAAAGGGACACGCTAGCTATCATATGGATGTTAAAGCATATATGATAGCTGTGGGGTCCCTTTAAATATTTGTGATGTTGCCCTTGCAAATGTATGAGGGTATCCCTCCATATGAATTTGGCCATTTGCCCACCCCTAGCTATTTTCCGTACAGGATATGTGTCTGGCTGAGCGTATCTTGTTACACGTGATATACTTAATGACACTCAGCTCCACCTCTGGCTTGGCAATTATCACAGGGGACTTGGATGCTCTCACATTCAGTGGGATTTTAATGCTCAAACTTTGCATTCTCTTTCTGTTGATGTCATCACGCATGTCACTGAGGGAATCCCCTCACTCAAAGGGCCTCCTAGTAGGATCCCCTGCTGTGATCAGGAGATCAGGGCTACGCAAATCCTAAAGTCATATCCCTTAGGGAAATTATTTTTACAGCCAGCTGCATTAGGGTTGTTTCAATAACCCTTCCCTTTGGAGCCATCGTTCTTGTTTCTGGGTCTAGCAAATTAGGAATAGGAAAAAGGTATGTGATGCATAAGTAAGAACCCCACTTGTGTTTGCATTAATGTAACTTTCATGTATATAATGTATTTACAAGCAAACACTATGGTACGGTATCTTTTTGAACCGTTTTGAAATCTAATTACCGTATTTGCTCTTATAATCAGACCTCAAATAGGTCTGACTAAGATCCAGATCCCCTGCAGCGCTGCAGGGGTCCTGGATCCTCCTGTCCCCCCACCTGGTGCGGGGAACTCTGCTGTCTGACAGTCGGAGGGTGTATGCACGATGGACGCAGGCAACCCCCCTGCTAACCACACCTCCTTCCGGCTCCAGCGGAAGTTGCCTACGCGAATCGCGTAGATGTCTACCTGCTGCCCGGGAGTCAGAAGCACCGGTAAGTTTTTTTTTTGTTTATTTTTTTTGGGGGGGGTGTTAAATGGGGGCCATATGGCATTTCTGTAGGCAGAGTGCTCTATGAAATGCCTTTTAACCCCCTTAATGACACTCTGCCTCCAGAAATGCTTTTTAACCCTCTATATGCCACTCTGCCTCCAGAAATGCCTTATACCTCCCTATGTGCCACTCTGCCTCATAATATGCCTTTTAACCCCCTAAATACCAGAGTGGCATATAGGGGTATAAGGCATTTCTGGAGGCAGAGTGGCACATAGGAGGTCAAAAGGCATATCATGGGGCACAGTGGCATATAGAGGGTCAAAAGGCATATCATGGGGCACAGTGGCATATAGGGGATATAAGGCATTTCTGGGGCAGAGTGGCAAGTCTGGGGGCAGATGTGCATAACAGGGGGGGCAGGTTGGAAAATAAAAGGAAATAAAAACAAAATATTTTTCATAGCTTTTATTGAAAAAAATAGTTTACATGAATTAACATTTACCGGTAAAACTTTTTTCCTATAGAGTCGTCTTATATCTTTTTTCTTTTTTCCTAAATTAATATTCAGATTTTGGGGGGTCGTCTTATAATCGAGCAAATACGGTAACTAGTTTTCAGAAATGTGGAGATAGAAGAGGCCTCAATGCAGGGTTTTTTAATGACTTCTAGGAGCATTTTTTGGACAGATGTTTGCTACACTCCATTAATTTTTGTTGAGGACATTAGTAATATATTTTTGCAGTTTCATATATTGTTCCCAGGAGTCAACATCTTCTGAGTAGGGACAAAGCCAGTTTTTGAGGGAAGCATTTCCCAGCTGTTCCTGTTGGTGCTTACCACGTGTAAATTGATGCCCTGTAGTTTTGGATACATGTGAGTAAAAGTGCCCCTTCACCAGGACGGGCTCTGCCACACTGACACATACACACACCAGGGTAGGCTTTGCCACACCGACAATCAAACACACACACACACCAGGACAGGTACTGCCACACTTACCACCCAAACACACACACACCAGGACAGGCACTGCCACACCTACCACCCAAACACACAAGGACAGGCACTGCCACACCTACCACCCAAACACACACACACCAGGACAGGCTCTGCCACACCGACACCCAAACACACACCAGGACAGGCTCTGCCACACCCGCCACCCAAACACACACACACACACACCAGGACAGGCTCTGCCACACCTGCCACCCAAACACACACACCAGGACAGGCACTGCCACACCTACCACCCAAACACACACACCAGGACAGGCACTGCCACCTACCACCCAAACACACACACCAGGACAGGCTCTGCCACACCTACCACCCAAACACACGCCAGGACAGGCTCTGCCACAGCGACACCCAAACACACGCCAGGACAGGCTCTGCCACAGCGACACCCAAACACACACACACACCAGGACAGGCTGTGCCACAGTGACACACAAACACACACACACCAGGACAGGCTCTGCCACAGCGACACACAAACACACACGCACACCAGGACAGGCTCTGCCACACCCACCACCCAAACACACACACACCAGGACAGGCTCTGCCACACAAACACACACACCAGCACAGGCTCTGCCACACCCGCCACCCAAATACGCACACACACCAGGACAGGCTCTGCCACACCGACACCCAAACACACACACCAGGACAGGCTTTGTCACACCCGCCACCCAAACACGCACACACGCCAGGACAGGTCTGCCACACCCAAACACTGCACTTTAAAGCGTCCCCATCAGCCCGAATCGATCCCACGGTGGCACAGTCCAGCCCTGAATGCGACCATTCCCCTAAGATAAACACGTTCATAGTGCTCACTTTGTTATCCTTATCTTACTTATTCTCCACTGACTAACCCCCGCCGCACTAACTATGCAATATATACTTAAAAGTATTTTAAAAATGAATTACTTAGGGTCTTTTTTAAAACCTTGGTTTAAAACACTTTTCTACTATTCTGTCTCTCTCTATAGTTCACATTTAGAATGAGAGAGGCAGAGAACAGTGACATTTTTAAGTAAAATTAATATCAGTATTAACAAAATGTATATTCGCTTTGACAAAGTTTGAAATAATGAAGCTGATTCTTTCATTGCTTACAGTGCTTACTGTCCAGCAGTGCTCTGGCTCTTCTCCTCTTGCAAATAAGGCATGAGCAGAGCACACTCACAGGTGTCCATACAAGTAGAACTTTCTAAGGGTGATCTGAGCGTTGGAGCACTTTCCTATTATGATGTAGCTCCCACTCCTTCCCTATTGCCAAGCAGGGAAAAGTAATCTGTATTGGGCATTATATTCACACTATAATGTGAAAATATGTCACTGGTCTTTTCAGACAGCCGGTTCCCCATTTATTATGTGAGCAAGTGCATATCACTTGCTCACAGCATGGGCTGCATTTACCAGGAGTGCGGTTAAACCCTAATGCCACAGCTTTATGCTATGGTTGGCATCTGTTATCCAGTCTGCAGATTCAGAGTTTGTGGTTTCAAAACCTCCATAAAACTAGGCATAATTAAATCTACTTTCTATAGCACTTTCTATATAGGTGTCTCGCGTGCTGTCATGTCTTAGCCTGCTATTGGTATGCAACCCAGACTTTGCTATTTTGATGTTGCTATAAACAGTAGGTCCAATGAGGAACATCTTTCTAAAGATGCATTGTAGTGTAGTTAGAAAGGCCACTGTGGAAAAGTCCTAATGCAGTCAACACAATCACTTCCACTGGTATCTGACAGTTCTTGCAAATTTAAATATGGCACTTGTTGTCTGCATCACCTCTCAACTCATTTGAACAAGATAAGATGTAGGAGAAGCAGGCATGTCAATAATTAAAATTTGAAATATATTAAAAAAACAATGTCTTATTGACTTTAATGTGTTTTCTTCCATTGATGTAAAATACGACTATCCATCCTTACCTTATTTCTTGGAGTAACTATTTACAGAGCTACTTCAGGCATATCCAGTCTGTATAATAGACTAGCAAGTGGCGGCAAAATGGGTACATAATCATAGATTCCTTACTACTTGAGGTAGTATGCACCAAGAAAATTTAATTGTTCAAAAACTAGGCAAAATAGTTTGCTTTATGGATTCCTGAAAAGAATTGGCATAGCTATGGGGGTTTAATGCAAGATTCTGATACATTTGTGACACCTCTATTTCAAGTAACTTCCTCCAATGCTACTTTCAAATCTTAGATAAAATCCCAGCAGTGTGAGGTGATGAGGATCTTGGACAGTAAGAGCATTGTATACGAGACAGTGGATATCTCCGTGGACAACAAGTTACGCGAAGAAATGCGGGACAAGGCTGGGGACCCCAAAGCATGTCCACCTCAGATTTTCAATGGGGATGAGTACTGTGGGGTAAGCAAGTTTGTAAAATAAAACTGTTGTATCTGTTGTTCAAGAAAAAAAAGGTATGTTCCCCCCAATAATAGAGAAGTTAAGGAATGTTTAGCTACCCCTCCACCATTCAGCTTCAGTCTGGAGTCTATTACACAGAGAGAGATTATCGCAATTGGTTGTCTTTAACATCTTGAACCTAGGGGTCCATTATTCGCAACCAGTCACAGATGAATGCAGAAATTTAAATATTGCCTCCTATTTTGTATGGCCTTACCTTGTATTCGTTGCAACAGCTTATGTTTTGTTCTTACTGAGTGTATAAATGTAAATTGAGTTTGCAGCAGCAAGTTAACTGTTTTCAGTCAAATGTTTTTGTCCTCATTAACGATAACTCATATTTTACAAAAATTTCATACATATTGTGCTATATTTTCCATTGTCTCTCACCCTTCCTACCCCTTTCCTCCAGGGCTATGAACTGCTTGCAGCTGCTGCAGAAGAGGAGATCGTGGACCAGTTCCTGAAACTTAAGGCTTAGAATCATGTACGCGTTCACTGACCCAGCTTTGACACTTCCGTCGCCATTCATTCCTTCATAAAGACATAGACTTCTTACTGTTTCTTTACCAGAACATACTTTTTCTTCTTAATTTGCTTGTAGCATTCCATAATTTATCATCCATTCCAGAAATCGCATTCCTAGAAATTGTATTGCTTTTCATTTATTCCTGGGATACTGGAAGCAAGGAAAACCTTTTATTATGATGTTATACATTTCCTTCTCTGTTGGAAATCAAGGGATTTTCAACCAACATTTTCTTTATATATCTGTGAATTTATTCCATGTGTTTTTTGCCAAAGAGGAAGTAAGAAGTCTTCCAAAGTGATCAATAAATCTGCTTTTCACATGGGCTCCGCCCCAAACCTTGTGAGTTAAATAGAATGGCAGCAGTAAGAAAAGTAGGAATGAATTGACGAGGAACTGCATGGTGGTTAATAGGGTCATTTTTAAGCAGGTGATGTCAAGAGGTGCTGAAAATGAGGCTATGAGAAATCCAGTGTTGCAGAGTGGTGTTGGTAGGGCCACTACTGAACAGACTGAAAAGCTAATTTGTGTCACCCATTTGGTTGAGTTTCAACAAAGACGGGCATTCCAAATATTAAATGAGATATGTCCTTTGTGGAATGTATCATTCTAGTAGTGCTTACAGATCATTGTGTGTTTTTATATATATATATATATATATACACATACATACATACTTTATTTTCTGTAAGTAAAACCCATTTTATGTTTACCCGAGAGAGCTTTTTCCTGAACGCAGAAAATACATGATTAATCATCTCCATAAGTTATGGCCCCCTTTTCATTTTTAGTGTACTGGGGAGGGAAACTCAGGGGAGCATAATTATTTTTTTAAATCAACTATTGTCTGCATTAAGGTTTGGTGCCAGAGCCTGCTCTTACAAGGAACCTGGTTGGTCCATGGGACCTAGGGCAGGCAAGGTGTCTGTACACTGACGCAATTTGTGACGTCAGCCACCCACTGGGAGCTCTCTCCAAAGGCAGGTTGAATTGCTCATCGCTGGAGCAGCAGGGACGGTTAGATCATGGATCTCCCTCTAACTACCCTTTTCCCCCCAAAAAAAGGTCTGTTTATATATGATGTCATATCCTGGCACTCAGCACTGAAACTGCTTGCACTGGGATGGAGCACTAAAACTGGTCTGTAGTAACAAACATCACAGAGTTCCACATAGGAAATAAGAATGGTAAGAGATGGGGAAGGGAAGAAATAAAGAAAGAGAGAGGAAGAGATAAAGAAAAGGGGGGAGAGATGAGTTTATTCACGTTTCCCAAAGAGCATGTTTGATTCACGTTTTCAATTTTTATTACCCATTTTTTTTAATATTTTCAATAAACGTTAGAATTAAAAATTATTTTGCAGTAGTGCGTTCACCACACTTAATAATAAAGTAAATAGACCCACATATAATGAAATTTATTACAATTAAAAGTAAATATTAATCATTTACTTTTTTCATAAATAACATTTATGGTGAGGAAACTGTTAATCAGACTGTTTGATTTAATTTATTTGCGTGACTTTGAGTGAGGAAGATGCATTTTATCCTTGAATCCAGGCAGCACAGTGTCTTGGGCTGGCGCTGGATGGCGCACCAATGTCATGCATGGGCAGCTCTCACTGCCTTCGTTTACGTCAAAGAAAATGTGCGCGTGAATTGTAGGTCGATAGCACAGAGATACAGTGGATATAAAAAGTCTATCCACCTCTGTTAAAATGCCAGGTTCTTGTGATTTTAAAGAATGAGACAAAGATAAATCATGTCAGAACTTTTCCCACCTTTAATGTGACCCATAAGGTAAACACTTCAATTGCAAAACAAACTGAAATTTTTGAGGGGAAAAGAAAAAACTCGCAGTAACCTGGTTGCATAAATGTGCATACCCTCTTATAACGGGCCGTGGCTGTGTTAAACAATCGCATTCAAACTCATGCTACATAGAAGTCATTACACACCTGCCATCATTTAAAGTGCCTGATTAATCACAAATGAAGTTGTTCTAGTATAATTTACCTGACATTTGCTTAGTTTCATCTCAAAGCAAAAGCCATGTTCTGCAGAGAGCTTCCAAAGCATCAGAGGGATCTCATTGTTGAAAGATATCAGTCAGGAAAAGAATTTCCAAAGCATTAGATACACCATACAACACAGTGAAGACAGTTATCAAGTGGTGAAAATATGGCACAGCAGAGACGTTACCAAGAACTGGACGTCCCTCCAAAATTGATGAAAAGACGAGAAAAAAAAAATGGTCAGGGAGGCTTACAAGAGGCCTACTGCCACATTAAAGGAACTGCAGGAATTTCTGGCTGTGAGTACGGGCTGTGAGCTACATGTGACAACAATATCCTGTATTCTTCATATGAATGGGCTATGGGGTAGGGTGGCAAGACGGCTGAAGTATGCAAAAAAACACGTAGGAAAATGTGTTATGGTCTGATGAAACCAAGGTTGAACTTTTTGGCCATAATTCCAAAAGGTACGTTTGGTGCAAAAACAACACTGCACATCACACAAAAAACACCATACCCACAGTGAAGCATGGTGGTGGCAGAATTATGCTTTGGGGCCTTAGGGTAGAGGGAATTATGAACAGTTCCAAATACCAGGCAATTTTGGTGCAAAACCTTCAGACGTCCGCTAGAAGGCTAAAGACAAGGTTCACATTTCAGCACGACAACGACCCAAAGCACACATCCAAATCCACAAAAGCAGGGCTTCACCAGAAGAAGATTAGCGTTTTGGAATGGCCCAGCCACCGCCAAGACCTGAATCCAATTGAACATCTGTGGGGTGATCTGAAGAGGGCTGTGCACAGGAGATGTCCTTGCAAGCCGATAGATTTGGAGCGCTTTTGCAAAGAGTGGGCAAATATTGCCATGTCAATATGTCCCATGCTAATATTATTATTACTTATTGTTTTATATAGCGCCATGAAATTCCATAGCGCTGTACAATGGGTAGACAGGACATAACAAGTAGTATGTAACATAATAAATTGACTAAAGAGACAACAGGTAAGGAGGGCCCTGCTCAAACGAGCTTACAGACTCCTACCCAAAAAGATGGATTGCTGTAATAAAATCAAAAGGTGCTTCAACAAAGTTTTAGTTTAAGGGTGTGCACACCTATGCAACCAGGTTATTGGTTATTAATTATTAATTTTTTCCCCTCAAAGATTTCAGTTTGTTTTGCAATTGAATTGTTCACATTAAAGGTGGAAAAAGTTATGACATCACAAGAACCTGGCATTTTAACAGGGGTGTGTAAACTTCCACTGTACATATGCTTATTATAAAATGAATGCGAAAATAATCTGCATTATGTTCAACATTTCTTTTCTCATACCTTAAGGAAGAAAAGGGCAGCAAGTCATGGGTTCCATCTTAGAAGCAACATTGCACAAATCATTGCACAAATCCTGTTTAAATATGCAATGTGCATACATATTTAGATTGTTTAGGTAAAACATGATGCAGATTAATCTTCACATTGCTTCATGTATATATCTTTCTCTCTACACATATTTCTTGCCAAAATAAATACCTGCCAAGCTGAATGATGTAAGTGTGTATGAGTGAAAGAGTATTTGCTTGTGTGTGCACGCATGTTGTTTTTCTACACATTCATTTTCTACACAGCGCCCAGGCATAAAAACATTTGCCATCACACACATTATATATACATATATATATATACATATATATATATACATATATATATATACATATATATATATACACATATATATACACATATATATATATATATACACACACACACATCAAGCCACAATTATAAGGGTGACACAAGTTCTAGATCTCAAAAGCAGGTTCCCCAGGTGGAAAATGGTGGGCATACACATAATACACGTACAGTTGCAATCAAAATTATTCAACCCCGATTGTAAATCAGGTTTATTGTCAAAATTTACAGACTTTCAGCTGTTTGCAATGAACAAATCGAACAAAAGTGATTGAAATAGCACAACCCAATGAATGCTTCGAGTGGTTTTCCCAAATTCAGCTGAAAATGCAACTTATAATGCCTCCCCCAGTCTCAAAACTATTCAACCCCCTGAACAGAATCTCTCACAACATCACAAATATGCAAACCAGATGTCTCAAGCACACCTGATGCAACTAATCAAGGGCTTCATTAGTTGCACCACTTGTGTTTTGAGCTGGAACATATGAAATACCCGAACTGCCAAGGGGTTTGTTAGTGTCAAATTGAATTGCATGTCAGAAAATTGGCAAAATAATGGTCCAAAAAGTTAAGAGATCATCACCTTTCACAAACAAGGAACAGGATAGCGAAGGCACTGAATGTTCTCAGAGACAACGTTGGAAGCACAGTTCAAAGTAGGGATGCACCGATACCATTTTTTGAGACCGAGTACAAGTACCTATACTTTTGTCAAGTACTCACCAATACCAGTTACTTGCGTCGTCAATCATAGCATGGGAGCAGAACCAGGAGGAGGGCAAAACGGAGACAGGCCCTATCACTCCCTTCTGCCCTATGTCAATCCCTTCTGCCCTATCTACCCCTCCTCACTCCCTTCTCCCCTATCTAACCCTCCTCACTATCTACCCTCTCCCCCCCCCTTTGAAGTTCACTTACCTTGTAGAAGTCCTGTGGTGGGATCACAAGGCCTCTATCTCCCTGCTCTGCTGCGGTGCGTGCTGCATCACTGCTAAGCGCCAGAATAGGACGTCATATTCCGGCGCTCAGCATGAAATGCCGGTACCACGACCGAGCCAGAAGCCTTGCAGAGGAGAGTGAGAGGTGCCGAACGGTTGCTGAAAACGTATTCCTGAGCGCCTCTCTTTCTCTCCTCCGGCTGCGCTAAAAAAAAAAAAATTGTGATTGGGAAAAAATTTGGGAGGGCACAGTATGATGTGTGGGGGTGGGCATGGCCACCAAGGCTTAATTGCAGAAGAAGTCCCGGAAGATTCTACGGTGGCCATCACAGTCGCCTGACTTGAACCGCATAAGCACGCAAACCCAAGAATATTACTGAACTGGAAGCTTATGAGGAATGGGCTAAGATTTCTCAGGAACATTGCCAAAAGCTGGTGTCTGTTCAAAAACCGCTCAAACATTAAACCATTATTTGTAAAAGATTTGAAATTATCCTAGGTATACAAAAAATGATTAAAATTACAAAAGCATTAACTTCTAGAGAAAGCATTTTATTCTAAAATGAAAGTGATTCCTTCTTGATGATAGCCTGATACCGTTAAGCTTGGGTGTATGCATTTGTTGATTTAGTTTCTTGTGCTCCAGGTGCTACAAAACTTCTTGCTCTCAGCAGCAGAAATGCATTGGGGACAAGTCCAAGTTCTTGTAGGGTACAAGAGTTGTCTGTGTAAACACAGTGCGGAAAACGTCTGATAACGTCATAGGAGGAAGTCTGGGAAGTCCTGCAAAAGGAGTGAGAGAACAAGTGGTTATCTCAGTGATTGACCATCGATTCACATTCTGTAGTCGTTAATAAACACAGTAATGAAGATTCTTAAAGGAAAATAAAATTGTTAAAGCTACTCTACTTCCACCTCTCCACCCTACAGGCATGAGGGTATATAATTGGTTTTAACAGCTTTTGATAGATTTATTATCTAGCATTTGTATCATATTTGTAGAAACATTTTCTTCTACTTTTGTATTTTTTAATATTCAAAGATGATTAACCAACCTGCAGTGAGATAAGTAGGTGCGCAGATCTCCAAGAGTCTCTGAAGGTAGCATTCGCACTACATATGTGTGTTCTCCATTTTCAGATTTGATCCTCAGTGTACAGACTGCCAAAGGACTTCCCTTGCACCTGTTAAAAATAATTTAAAAAAAAACCCCAAACCTTTGAAGACTCTGTATTACAAATAATTTTATTACAGAAACAATTTTGTTTATGATTATGGTTTTTCAATGGTAGGGAATCAAGTAAAAGTTTTTTTTACACTGGGGAAAAAAAGGTTGTTTGGACACTATCAAGAAGAATATGTGGTTTATGCTTTCGGATCGGAGTTCCGTTTACAGTTTATTACTGGAATAGTTGGACAATGCTCCAACTAGAAGCTGCATCAGTTTGCATTTATTTAAAAGCTACCTGTGCTTTTTTAACCAAAGTAAAGCAAAAGCCACCATTATTTAGAAGTCTGTATTCTAAATACACAAAACATCTTCATACAATGCTATGTTAAAAATAACGGGAATAGGCTGTCCCAAAAATAAAGTGTTGTGAGACTTACCCTTTCTCCTCTGCTCCCACAAGGGGGGAATCTAACATGATTTCTTTTAACTTATTTCTTGTTCCTGATGTCTGTAAAAGCACAGAACATGCAAGCATTAGAAGTATAATACATCAGAGGTGTAACTACAATTGAAAATCCGTAACCAGTGTTTATTACAAACCTGCAAGAGTTCTTCAATTGGACCACGGATATCCAAAACCTGACCCTCGCGTACCACAGCTTTGGGAAGTTTGCTCAAGAACCGATCCAAAGAAAGCTGTTGGCCTAAATACAGACAGTTACAAAATTGTGCCAGTGGAACCCAACTGTGGAACACTCTGATTCTCATCTATAGCAGCAACTACCTTCACCAGCAGACATGCTCTTACCTGGTAACTTATTGGTCTCCTGTACACCAGAATTTTTACTCCCAACTATCTGACCAGGTTCAGAAAATTCATCCCAAAAACTGCGCTCCCGGAACACTACATTGCGTTTGTCTGTAACCTGCAAAAGGATAGCATTTTAGAACAATTTATCAGTTTAGGCATAATTCAAAAGCAGGGCTGCAAAATATATCAACCAATGATAGACAAAAAACAACCCTGGTGTTTGTAAGTGGAAAACTTACCTGAAAGGGGACTCCATCTGGAAAGCGTTGTTGTAGCTCAGATGGAAAATATCCATCCATTATATCCTTAAGGCATTGCTGGAATACAGACCAGATTATGAATACCCTGTTGCATTACTGGACCACACCAGTTCACCAAGTCCTTTCTTTTTCCCTTCACCCTTTACCTGTGTGGTGGTCTCACGATAGGATCGAAAGGGTCCTTTGAACATAATAATTCCATTCTTATACAGTGTAAGTGGAACTGGTTCTGGGGATCTCAGACGAGCTCCTCCTTCCCTGTACTCAATATGACATTCTCCCTCACCCCCAAGAATGTTCAAGTCCCTCAGGTTCTGAATGATCAGGTCAAAATCTGGTTCATAGGTAGCTAAAGCGTGCCCTAAAAACAAATTACAAAAGGCGTATGGGTATGCTTCTAGTTATCACAAATTAGGATTCTCTAAAATATTTGTACATAGCACTACATAACACATTTATTCATTGTAAGTGTTAAATTAAAATACACAAGATAAGCAAAAGGGAAGGTCACTTGCTAAAAATCATCCGCAAAAATATACTGTGAGTTATGTTACCCAATCCCTTATTATGTATACATGATGTTTATCCCTTTCATTTCCCAAGCTGATAAACTTATCAATGAGGAAGATAAAAAAAACGCCATCATCCATATTACATCTCCTTTTCACTCTTTTTTTTTTTTTTTTTTTTATCACCGCACCACCCATGCACTAGCATTTATTTTTATAGATGTCTTTTAGTTAGGTATGCAATTATTTTAAAGGATAATATAAAAAGGCACATATATAATTATCCTCATCTTAATGCCTTAAGTTTTTAATCCATTCAATGTTATCTTTTTGAGAGAAAGCCTTTATATGCTGAATTTTGCATGTTTAATGCAATGATATACAGTAGTGATAACAAAAGGTAGTCATTTAGGTCCAGAAACAAAAAAGACATGCAGGATGACACATGAAACAATGTTCATTGTTGGAGTATATTGTAAAACCTTGGCAGAGCAGAGGCATTTATTGGACATTCCAAACTGCTGTTGAATGGGAAATTGAGTATTGTAGTCACCTGGGTTCCATGTCTTGGTGGTCTGCACAGATCTATTAGGGGAATCATCATCTCCAATCCAAACAAGGCCATAATCACCAAGAAATCGCTTTGGAGAGAAAAATAAAACAAATGAACATCCCTTTTGTATCGTGAGCATTTATGTCACACTTGCTAAATCGTACTGACCTCCATCTCATACACCCTTTTCTGCAGCTTTTGGCATTTCATTTCTAGCTCTTGTGTAAGCTGTGTAGGGCTTTCTGCAGGAAAAAAGGGATCACGATTGATTGTGTTTTTGCCTTCAGGTGATGGCGCCACATACATTTTCATCATGTCTCACCTGTCCTGTGTCTTTGCAGTCTCTTGATCTTCTGTTCTAAGTTGGCAATATGCTGATCCTGTGGTAATTGGAAGTAATGTATTAATGAAGTTCTTCAATGAGATGACGGAGTAGAAGAAAAAAGCAACATCCTCAATATTAGGGTTTACCTTCTGCTGTATATCCTTCTCTTGTGCCCGCATGCACCTCTCCAGCTCACTGACCCTCTTCATTGTTGTTCTTAGCAAATCAAAATCACTGGGGACCGAATCTGCAAAAATAAGACACTAATGAACATAATACTATTTATTGAAAGAATATGATGTTACGGGGCTTTAATAAGATAACCACCATCACCATAAAGCATTTTTACTACAGCAAGTATATAAGGTGATATGGTTACCGTGAACACTTCTTTTGACCATTGCAGAGCTTCCATTGTCTTGATGTTTCATGGGATGGTTTGGCAATATTCCCAGCAAGAGCAACTCTTCTTCTGGTGACCAACATGAAAAAGAAACGTAAGGAAAATAATTCCTTCTGTGACAATATTTGTAAATCTGCAATAGCCAGAAATAGCACACTGGAAATGGCAAATAACCAAATGTGAGTTATATTTAGTTTCCGTTATAATAATGAGAGTATTTATTATTTCCATTCTTTGTTCTAAGATATGGTAGCAGAGAACCCCAAAATGCTGGTTTAGAATATATATATATATATATATATATATATACACACACACCGTATGTGTATATATATATATATATATATATATATATATATATATATATATATATATATATATATATATATATATATATATATATATACATACGGTGTGTGTATGTATGTGTGTATATGTATATATATATATACAGAAAATCACCAATAAACTTCATTACTGTATCACACACTGTATTTAGTGGTATTTGTCCTTATGGAATGTTCTCATTGACTGACACTATGCTACAATATATTCCTTTTTATTTAAATTGTGAAATTAAGTATCGTTATATAATCAAGTTGGAAATAAATATGGTTAATTGAACGTAGGTAGAGGTTTCAGATGCCATAATCTACAGAAAATATGAAGTTCTAGCTTCTTCTAGAGATTTTTCAGCAGTGCTGCTCACTGTAACTAATGGATACAGAAACTTAAGCTTACTTGAACAGGGAATCCCCGAACAGGGATTCTTCATAAGACAGGTTACTTAAGTTAAATCAATTTTCTGCTAAACCTGTCCCGGAATAAACTATGGCACACAAATGAAAAAGTAATTGCGTGTTATCTTCCTGGCTCACTGGGCATTTGCCATGCATGGCAAATGCTTACATCAGTCCTATGCGTGAGGTACATGTAACACATCAGGAAAACAATGGTGACCTGACACTCACCTGTGTAACCTACTGGCTCTTTAAACGGTGCTGCTCTCCTTCTGAAAGGAAAATAAGGTGGTTACTAACAAGCTGCGTTCAAATAAACTTGCAAATTATTAGGATCTTCTTCAGAAGTGTTCTTTGAAATGGTGAGATTAAAAAAAAACTTACCCTATTCTGGGCACGTCATTAGCAGGAATCTTCTGCCCGTTAGATTTTTCACTGTCCGACATTTCATCACGTTGTCCCCCCGGATCCGGTAACGGGGCCCTTAACGACGTTTCACTCTCCGGTTCGCGTTGCCTACTGTAAACTGGGGACAATCCCGCCCTCCGGGGTCGCCCCAAAGTAACCAAAGGCCCGCTCATGCTATAGTAAATGCGCCGCCATATTGTTTGATTCGGTAACCAGGCAACAGCCACTTCCTGCTTTCGATGTAACTGCAAACGGGCAAAAGAAAACAACACGTACGTTGTGTCCCACACCACATATGACAAACTACCATTTTAACAAAATTGTTCTCGAAGCAGTCTGCTCTGCAGAGCGTTTCTATTTGAATCAATATGCAGGACAACTAAGAGCACTTTTCCCTTTCAATGCCATGACATGTCAGTCCGTCTTACAGGCCAGTATGACGGGGCTAGGGGTAGACTGAATGTGAGTTTAATAAAAATGATGTTCCCAGTGAGCTTTTTTGTTAAATCTCACTATATGTGCACGCTTGGTAGAAATATTAGGCAAATATCCCAAAAGGTTTAAGTAGTTGCTATCGATCCAACCAGTGTGTAGTTGCCAAGGCATCTTTTGGTTGAATAAATTTTCTTTGGATGGTTAGCAGTCTTAGTTACTCACAACGCCCCTAATAATGTATTATGTTCTCTGATATTAGAGTGAGAAAAAGTGGGTTGAGAGAGAGGGAAATTGCAAAAGAAGTATTTAAGTATTTGGTATTGGAAAAAAAGAAACACGAGTCAGATGAAAGAGAGGGAAGTGAAAGAATAAGCGAAAGAGGGAGAGACAAAGGAAGAGAGAAAGAAAGGGAGAGCAAGGGAGGGAGAGAGAAAAAAATGGTAGAGAAAAAGGATTAGAAAAAGAAAAGACAGAGAAAAAAGTTCTTGTCATTTTACTGATAGCCATGTACTCTAGTAACTAATAAATTAGTGGAAATCTTAAGTTTGTGCAAGTAAATGACACTTTCAAGTGTTTCATACTGATTATGTGCATAAATCTGGTGGATGAAGCATTTGCAGAATGCATGTAGAGTGTTGGTGATCATACTACTGTCATGACCTTGCTAGTTCCTGCATGGAACCTATGCCAAATGTGTTCATAGTAACCTGTCAACCAGACACTCCTCAGATTGGGGATATTGTTCCTGCTTACTTCAATCTGCTAGGGTGGTTCATTGACAGGCTAGATCTTACGGTACTTAATTTGTCAAATAGTCAGTGACGTTACTCAGATTTTCATTTTCATATAGATCGGCTGAAACTTGGGGTTAACTTGTATTTCAATGCAGATTTACCTCTTTTCCCTTTCTTGTGCCAGTGACAAGGATATACTCTGTATATTCTGTATATATTTCATTTGCAATCTTTTCCCTGCTAATCAACAGGGGCCAGTTAAAATATGATTTATATTTTGCTATATATATTTACATTTTAATATAGCCACCCAACTGATATGTACTAAAAAAATGAGGTGGTTGCAGTGGGATCAAAATCTAGACTTCTGTAGTCCTCTGCCAGAACATGTTCTGGGCAGTACTGGTGAGCTTCATACTGTACCCTACCCTCCAAAGATAACATTCAGAGCCCATCCATACCAAGAGGGCAAGTATCTAGTCCTGCAGGAAACACCCCACTCCTAATCATACAGAATCTGCGTGGCACCAGTCCTTCTGGTTGGCAGATTTGTGCTGACTCTGGGGCACATTCCTGCCTCTGCCTATGAGAAATTAAAGCTAGAGGTGCAAGGCTTGTCCTGTACTTTAAACTCTTTAGGTACCTTTGGTCCCAAAAACAGAAGCGTCTCTCAACTCAAGCTCTTTCCAAATGGCTCTTGCAAACATTAACTGCTATCTGTGTCTTAAGCCACAGGGCTCTTCTGGACACCACCAACAGAATAGAATCCAAAGCTGTATCTCAAAGGAAAGCAGCTCCCACTCTGATATTATTAGCAAAGGCCCTGACAATATCTTCTTCTTGGGCTCTACCAGCCAGATTCTCACAGACCTGGCATCTGAAAGTGATGCAACACCAGGCCTGAAAATTGCAGTGGCTGCTTTTCACCCTCCACCTTCTGATCCACAGGATACACGATGTTCAATGAATCCTCCAGCAAAATAGTTGTTCTCTTTGTAGCTCTACCGACCAGGATATCTACTCTGGATGCAACACAAAACTTCCACCTTTGTCACCACACACCTAAAACCTCAAAAGGTATAAGCATGTATGATAACACAATAACAAGCCTGGTTTTAGTAATTGTTATAAAATACTAACATATTTAACACGAGGTTACACAAAATATAAATAACACAAGTTATCTTTGACAAAATGTGTGATCATTAAATACATCTTACAGTGTTAATTTTAATTCATACACAATGTGCCAATATGATAGGTATGTATGCAACAATCATAATGGTATGGTATTTAGTTTAAAAGCCAAACAATATTGAAAAAAATCTTTATAGATGAGGATGGGGCGTTACTTGCTGTTTAAACAGCATGGGTGAGCTTAAAAGTGCCAATTACTAGGCCTTTTATTGATCACTGTCATGGTGTCTCACAGCCTGTGTTTCAGACTATAAAACATTTGAACAAACACTTAACATAAAGCTGTTTGTAAAATTTAAAATGGAGAGATTTCATTAAAAGTTTTAAAGTGGAAATTCTCCTCTACCTCTATACATAAAATGTTTTACCGATCGGTCACTGAATTCTGCCCTTTTGATATCGGTATTATTGGTACCTAATTTTCATGGGCAGTAGCAGTTTCTCCACACTTCATCTCAATTATGCTGTATATCATATTATTTAGTATGGGGAAAAATCAGCAAAATGAAAAAAAATTGTAAGGGCTTAAGCATTGTAAATGTTGATTGGGAAATACATCATATTATTTCTCTTATATGATCTATATTGCAATGACTGTTGTCCAGGAATAGGCATGGTGTCTGTACAAGGACATCAAGGTCAGTGACAAGTCTTCTGGAAGTCATTGGTGCCTATGGGACATTTACCAAAAAATCCACTACATACCCCAAGATGCTCCCTTGTATTAGACGCACCCTTATTTTCGGGGGCTGAATTTTTTTTTAAACAAAATATTACATAAAGTTATTGTACTGGCTGCCTGGGCATGATACGAGTGTGATGTTAGCTGCTAGCAATTGTTAGCAATCGCACTCCTATCATGCTCAGGCAACCAGTACAAGCACATCACTTTCAGCCTCCCTGTGCCCCCTACACACAGAGCCATGCTAACACACACACACACACATACATACATACATACATACATTAATTTACTCCCCCACCTTACCTGAACTGCAGATATTCTGCTGCCGCTCACAGACTTCCGTGGGGGGGCGCTGTTTCCCCTATGCCTTGCTCGAGCAGGAACAGGAACTGAGTCATGTGATGCAATGTGCATTCACGTGACTCCACTGGGTTCCTGTGCAGCCGCGGCGGATCAAGAGATGCTGCTTAGCAAAACAGGTAAGCAGCAGGTCCCCTTTTTAGTTAAAAAAAAAAATAAAAATCTACCACCACTGTATAAGACACACCCGATTTTTAGACCCCAAATTTTTCTAAAAAAGGTGCGTCTTATACATGGGGAAATACTGTATGTTTTTAAATGTAATGATGTGGTCTTTGTAACTGTTTATTCACTAAAAGGAGCATTGGCAGGATAGTGGTTTTAACGCTTCATTATGAAGGGACAACATATAATTAACTATACATTATACAATGAAAACAGCTCAGGCTGCATGAGCTCACTGGGGTTGGACCTTCATAATGTATGGTGAGGTAAAGGAACTGAAACACAATTTTCCTGCTAACTCTACTGTCAACTTGTTTTATTGAAATTGAAAGCTACATGTGGTTGTGAACTAGTAACAGAATTAATATGCAAAACCAATTGAGCAATGCACCTGATGTCCCCTGTGAATGTTGGCAAGACCGGTTCAATGAGCTGAATAAGCAAGAGCTTCTTTATTCAAGTGTATACAGGAGAGAGTCCCGTTCGCAGACTTCTCTACCCCCTCCTTAATTCTTTAACAATATATAGGCAAAAAACATAAAAAAACAGCATAAAACTAGACATCTGGTGATGCAGACTACCAAATATAATCATAGACCTGTTTAAGCCAGCTTGTGAATTCCACTAATTTACTAACAGTACTATTTTTTTTTTTTTTTTAACTTCTTTATTACATGGAGAAAACAAAGCATACAGCAGAAGAACAATGGCACAAATAGACATGGTAACAAATTAGATGCGTACAGGTACAAGCAATGTACAATTCCAATAATACATGCAATGTAGGTAACAACACCTCCTCAGACACAGAACACCGGACCACAACCCAGAGACGCCCCAACCCACAACTAGGTCAGAACCCCGAAATGGGACGAATACCTTTTAGGACCTGGAGACAATACCACTCTGTGGTGTTGAACGTTTGGAACAATGACAATCTGGTAGTGCTATCTAATGTTGCAATAAATGGGGACCAGCGATTGAAAAGATACTTGACCTTGCTCTCCTTATGGAGGACAGCTTCAAGCCAGTCCATCTGAAACAAGAAATGCAGACGCGACAGGACCATAGGAAGCAGTGGAGGCTGTGGAGCAATCCATTGAGATAGTATTGCCCGCTTTGCCACTGCGGAAAGAATGAGCAGGAGAAATTTAGCCCTCGCTACAGGTGGGGAAATGTGGTCAGGGAATATACCAAAAATAGCCCATTCAACAGATAACACAAAACGAATGCCCAGAGTGTCATTGATGTAGGATTGTAGAGCTTTCCAAAATGGGACAATAGAGCTACAAGACCACAAGCCATGCAGGAGGTCCGCCTCGGGTAACTGACATTTTAAGCATCGGGAGTGATCCGCTAAACCCATAAAAAACCGAAGTTTAGGGGTGACATACGCTCTATGCACAATCTTGAGGAACATTTCACTATAGTCCCTAGAAACCAGGACTTTAGAATTAAACATAAACGCCTGAAGAATCCGGTTTGACGTTAAATTTGGAAAATCAGCCCTCCAGGAGGGAAGACCTGCACCCCGGGACTCCCAATCAATGGCAGGTCTGATCAAATTATAAATTGTGGACATCCTGAGCATTATTACGGGGGACAATATCGTTACCTGGTCTAAGGGATTGTTAGAATTAGCCCCAGAAAGATAAGGAAGCAATGTGTTAATATAATTACAGAGTTGAAGGTAGTGAATGGGGTGGACATTAACAGTAGGGAATTTAGATTGGAGCCGCAAAAAAGACAACAATTTACCCTCACGTGGGTCCAGAAAATCGCCAACGGCACGACCCCCTTCCCGGGCCAGGCGTCGAAAGACAACATCCTCCCTCCCATGCTGGAAGTGCGGGTTACGGATCAATGGCAGAAATTTAGAGTAATGAACCTCCAAGCCCAGGCGCCGCCTAACACGCCCCCAAGCCTTTAAAGTGTGATACAGCAATGGGTTGGAGACAGCCTCCAGGGGAAGGTGAACTTTAGATAGATGCAGGAGAGAGGCCAAAGAAATGGTTGGAGATAGATGTTGCTCCAGGGTCACATTGGTGAATTAAGACCCGCCACGCAACCAATCAGCCGCGAAGCGATAGACGCCAAATTGTAGTCTAATAGATTGGGTAAGTTCACCCCTCCATTGCGAGCAGGCTGTTGGAGTTTAAGCAGTGAAATTCTAGCTTTTTTATTGCACCACAGGAATTTACGCAGCAGTACATTATGATGTTGAACATCTTTTTTCCTTAAGGTAATAGGCAGCATTTGGATCGTATATAAAAGCTTGGGGAAAAAGGCCATTTTGTACAATTGACATCGTCCCAAGAAGGAGAGGTTAAATTTGGACCAGGTTTTGAAAGAATCCTCCATTTGATGCAACAGAGGGGAAAAGTTCAGCTTATAAAGGTGCGCCAAATTTGTTGGGATAATGAGACCCAAATACTTCAAAAAGGGATGTTGGGTCCAGTTAAAGGGGAACGTCCCTCCCCAGCCACATTTAGCCTGAGGGAAAATGGGAAGCGCCTCGGTTTTGCGGGCCGCATGTGCCGCATTTACCCGGCCCGCCGGGTGTTTTTTCCTCAGGACATCCATGTGTTCCGAAAGATGCTTTCGGAACACAAGGATGCAGTAGCGTACCTGAGGGGCACCCCTCCAGAGACGGACAGTAATGTCCGCCGCTGGAGGAGCAGGCTCGCAAGGGAGCGGTATCGGAGGTCTTTAAAAGACCACCGGCTCCCTTGAGTGATTTTAAGCCGGTTCAAGGATTTCCCTTGAACCCGGCTTAAAATCACTC
Organism: Spea bombifrons; assembly: GCF_027358695.1. NCBI lineage: Eukaryota > Metazoa > Chordata > Amphibia > Anura > Pelobatidae > Spea > Spea bombifrons. Next base: position 62,073,023 of record NC_071088.1, on the reverse strand, counting down.
AAGGGAGCCGGAGGTCTGTTAAAGACCTCCGATACCGCTCCCTTGCGATCCGCGCGGCAACAGCTGTTGTGCGCCGGGGTTTGTTGTCAGATCCCGGCGCACAACACTGAAGCCGCGCCCACCGCTGTCCGTGCCCTCTGAACCCCGTGCCCTCGGAAGAAGACAGAAGAACTGAAGAAGAAGAGGCGCGAAGAGCAGGAAAAGGAGCTGTAAGGAGAAAAGAGGAAAGGTAGGAAAGCATACAGTGAGAGTGGATTGATGTATGTGTGTGGATTGGTATGTGTGTGGATTGGTGTATGTGTGTGGATTGGTGTATGTGTGTGGATTGGTATGTGTGTGGATTGGTATATGTGTGGATTGGTATATGTGTGGATTGGTGTATGTGTGTGGATTGGTATGTGTGTGGATTGGTATGTGTGTGTGGATTGGTGTATGTGTGTGGATTGGTGTATGTGTGTGGATTGGTATGTGTGTGGATTAGTATATGTGTGGATTGGTATGTGTGTGGATTGGTATGTGTGTGTGGATTGGTATATGTGGATTGGTATGTGTGTGGATTAGTATATGTGTGTGGATTAGTATATGTGTGGATTGGTATGTGTGTGGATTGGTGTATATGTGTGGATTGGTGTTTGTGTGTGGATTGGTGTATGTGTGTGGATTGGTATGTGTGTGGATGAGTATATGTGTGGATTGGTATGTGTGTGGATTGGTATGTGTGTGTGGATTGGGATGTGTGGATTGGTATGTGTGGATTGGTATGTGTGTGGATTAGTATATGTGTGTGGATTAGTATGTGTGTGGATTGGTATGTGTTTGTGGATTGGTATGCGTGTGGATTGGTATGTGTGGATGGGTAAGTGTGGATTGGTAAGTGTGTTTCTATGCATCTCTCCCCTCTGAGACATATCCTCATCTCAGGAACCATGCACTCAAAATGGCAACCATCTTTGGCAGCACTTATGTCTGTGAACAGACTTTTTCCAGAATGAAACATCTGAAATCTCCAACCAGATCTAGACTAACGGATGAACACTTGCATCACTTGTTACGACTAGCAGTGACAAATATGGAACCGGACATTGACCATCTCATTAGCCAAAAGCAGGCCCATAGTTCCCATTGAAATACTGGTAAGTTTGTTGATTTAACTTTACCTGTTCTTCATTTTAAATATTGTATTTATTCCCGTTTTGTTTCTTCACTTCAAAATAAGATATATGCAGTGTGCATAGGTATTTGCTCATAGTTTTTTTTTTAACTATAGTCCGGCCCTCCAACGGTCTGAGGGACCGTGAACTGGCCCCCTGTTTAAAAAGTTGAGGACCCCTGGTATAAAGGGTAAACCAAAATGATGGAATTTAAAGAAACTAACACGATAAGGCCAGGAAATTCTGTCAAAAGCCTTATCAGCGTCACAACTAATGACGATAGAGGCTTTGCTATTTGTAATTTTAGCAGTAAAGATTGTCGAAATAAGGCCTCTAATATTTCGCGTAGAGTGGCGACCCTTAACAAAACCCCTTTGAGAGGGGGAGGTAAGTTTCATTAAAACAGGTTGCAGCCGAGAAGCCATAATTTTGGCGTATATTTTAAGATCCTGGTTCAGCAGGGAGATGGGGCGATAAGAGGATAGCAAGGCAGGGTCCCTGTTAGGTTTCGGGAGGACTATAATGCGGGAAGCCGTAAATTCCTTCGGGGGTATCTTTCCTTGTAGAAATCCATTAAAAACATCAGTGAGATGCGTCGGTAAATAAGTAGAAAGCAATTTATAATATTCGGCTCCCAGACCATCTGGTCCCGGGGATTTACCGTTAGGAAGGGATTTTATGGCCGCATCAATCTTGGAGGGGATAAACGGTTTGACCAAGCGGTCTCGGTCGTCAGGCGTTAATTTAGGAATATCAGCCTGCCGAAACATCTGAAGCATCATATCAGGATCATTGGATTCGGAGGAATAAAAATCCTCAAAATAATCGGCAAAGAGCTGTGTGATTTTATCGGGTTCAGTCACAACCAATCGAGAACCATCTCGAAGCTGAGTTACACTATGACATTTAGATTTAGAGTGGCGGATAAGGTTGCCCAAAAGCTTACCAGGCCTGTTGCCCCAGCGAAAAAAGGCGTTACGAGTGTAATTATGAGAAAGCTGTGCCTTCTCAGTAACCCAGGCATCATAAAGAGATTTGATTTCTTTATACGTTTTCAGGGTAGCTGGACTAGGATGAGTTTTATGAGCAACATATGCCGCAGAGAGATCTTCCGTAAGTCGGACAAGTTTAGCCTCGGCCTCTCTCCTGCGTCCCACAACATATGCAATAATGTGGCCCCTTAGAACTGGTTTGGAAGCACCCCAGAATAAATCAGGGTCGTCCAGATGAACATGGTTATCATCAGCGTAGTCGTTCCATTTGGCAATCAGGAATTGCTTAAACGCTTCCGAAGAATAAAGGTAGCTAGGAAACCTCCAATTACGGGACATCTGATATGGGGAAGCGAGAGACACCTCAATCCAGATAGGAGCATGGTCAGACATCACTATTTGGCCTATGTGGGCAGCCTTTAACCTATGTAGGAATAATTCAGGCAGGAACAGGTAGTCCAGCCTGGAAAACGAATCATGGGGATGAGAGTAGAACGTATATTGCTTATCGGTGGGATTAAGAAACCTCCAAGCATCCCGCAGACGGAGGTGATCCAGCATGGGAAGGGAGGAGAGTCCCAGAGGGCGGGAGGAAGCGCCAGAGACGTCTAAGGAAACATTAGCCACCAAGTTAAAATAACCCACCAAAATTACGTTAGGGGCCGACATCTCCAGCAACATCGAATAAACTTTGGTCAAAAAAATGGACTGGGCAGAATTTGGAGCGTATATATTGACAAAAGTAAAGGTTTCATTAAACAACTTGACTGTAAGAATAATGTACCTCCCGTCCGGGTCAGCAATCTCTGATTCGACTACGAAAGGTAACCTTTTGGAAAGCAGGATAGCGGCACCCCTAGATTTCTTGGTGTACATAGCAGAATAACAAGCGCGCAGCCACGGCGCCTTTAGCGTGTTTCTGACAGGGTCACACCAGTGGGTTTCTTGGAGGTAAATAACATCCGGACGCAGACGCTTAAGATGGGTGAGAACCTTTTTACGCTTAACAGGGGTGTTTAAACCTTCAACATTCCACGAAACAATACGCAAGGAAGAAGGCGCATCGCACCTATTATCGGATAGCATCATGGCAATTACGGCAACGGAGCCGGGTTATTACCCGATACCCCGCGGAGGAAGAGACAAAGCACAGAATAAGCCGGAACAGGTCGGGCTAGGGAGGTCCCAGCCAGCCCCCCCAACCACCCTACAGACGAGACATAAAATGGAATCGTACATCACCAATTGAAAAGAGCTATGCTTCTCCCATTTTTTGTTTTTTTGCATAAACCAAAACACGGCACATAGAACTTTGTGCCTAGAAACACAACAAAAGAAACAAAAACAATAACAGTAAACAAGAGCCAACATAACAGTGTATGACAGAAAATGATGACTCAAAAGATATTGAGCCAGGCACCAACGGCTGGAGTTCTCAGGGCGAGAGCGAGAAGAAGGAGGGGGGGAGGCCTCTGGCGCCGCGGAACCATCATCTGGAGAGGGAGAAGACCTGGACCCAGTACGAAGAAAGTCCTTGGCTGCCGTAGGGGGTGTCAAAAAAGTAGGTGCGGCCTTCATGGGTAATTCTGAGCTTGGCCGGATAGAGAAGAGCAAATTTCACTCGCTTATTGTATAGTTCCGTACAAATCTCAGAGAACTGGCGACGTTTGATCGTTACGGCTGCAGAAAAATCTTGGAAGAGTAACAGTTTATGCTTATGATAAAAGAGAGACGTAACCTTCCTGTAAGCGTCCAGAACCTTGACCTTGTCGGTATAGTTTAGGACACGAAAAATCACCGCCTTGGGACGAGACGTAGCAGAGACAGGAAGCTGACCAATACGGTCAGGGCCGGCCCTACAATGGAGCCGACTGGGGCAATTGCCCCAGGCGGCACTTTTGAAGGGGCGGCACTTTGCCGCCCCAAGCGCTTTTTTTTTTTAAGCGGAGGAGAGAGAGGGGCGTCGAGTGGTTTTCGCTTACCAGCTCGGCGCCCCTCTCTCCTCCGCGGCGAGTCTCCCTGTTCGGTCTCGGTGCCGGCTTGTAATGCTGAGCGCCGGAAGTGGTGTCAATTTCCAGCGCTCAGCATTACAAGCCGGCACCGTGGCAGAGCAGGGAGACTCGCCGCAGGACTGTTTAAACGTAGGTACTTTTAAACGGGGGGGGGGGTAAGGGTAGATAATGGCGTCAGCGAAGTTTAAAATGCCGCCCCCCCCCGGCGTGGTAATCCTCTGGCCCTGAGAGACCAATTCAGCGAGAACGGCATTAATAGAACCAGACAATTTGTTAAGCTTAGTGTCCAAGAGCGAGGATATAACTTCAACAAGGTCTTGAGCTGTCAGTGGATCTTTTAAGGAAGCGTCGGACACAGGTTGCCCCTCTGCTGCAACAGCGGTCGACCCGAGGGAAGGTGGAGGCCTAAGGGTCACCGTGGATTTATCTCTTGTCTTACTTTGCCGGGTGGACGTTTTAGGCGGCGGATCCATATATTTTTCCATGTGTAGGCAAGGAGTCGTGAGGAACTCCCCCCAAAAGTAGAAGAAAATAGGGTAACACAAGTAAGAAGAGAAATATGGGGGCAGACACAGTGTGCACAGCTGGATCACAGATCCTTTGACAATAGAAAAGAGCAGAGCATATATGAACACAGATCAATATATCATAGAAACAGGGAGCGCAGCCCTGCAATCTCAGACAAAAGAAACGATAACACAACCCCCAAAAATTAAAGAAAAAAAACCCTTTCCCCTCCACCCCACCTAACTAGAGCCCAACCAATCCCCCGTCTAAATAAGTGAGGAGAATATCCGTAAAGCGAAGCAGGAGTAGTCCAGCTGTATGAAGCCACTGAGGCTTGAGAGTTAGCGAAGTCCTGAGACTCTTGTGACGCACACCCCCCAAAAACCGTGCCCAAACCTCCCAACCTAACTAGAGCCCACCCAGAACCTTACCTAACTAATGAGGAATAACCAAAAAAAACAAAAAAACCCTTTGTTAACCCTTCGTTAACCCTTCCCAACCCACCTAACCTAACTAACTCCCTCCCGTAACCCTTACTAGCTAATGGGCAATGAAAATAAAGATCAGCCCCGCAGGGATGCTGCCAGGGCCTACCTGACCGTGCAATGAGAGCAGCCGCAGGATAGAATATGTGTGGTGTAAATCAGCGTAGAACCGAGCCGTTGAACAGCAGCAGACGGGATCGCGAGCACGGAGAAGCACAGCCGCAGATGCAGCGCGGTCGTTGGTGCAGATCAACCGAGGAGACGCAGAAGAGTCCACGGGATAGCAGAGGCCCTCACCAAGCGCACGTGGAGCAAGGAGACAGCCACCGGAGAACCCGCCGGCACAACGTGTCCACGGCAAGTACCGCAGCTCCGGAAAGCAGGCTGAATCGTAGGCCAAAGCTCACCGCTCCCGGATTGTCCGCAGGGTAGGAGAAGTAGACGGCCGAAGGCCGGTAAATAGTGTGACGGCCCAGCGATGCAGCCGGAGACAGAACGGCAGAGTGGAGGTAGCACCTCACTCCAGGCCTAACACGTGTGGTCCGCACACGGCTCCCAGGGAGTGAAAGAAAGAGGGCAGCAGATCCAATAGACCTAATAGAGCCAATGCTGGGTAGTGTGTCCGCAGCAGAGATAATGAATCGGGTCAAAAAAAAAAAAAGTTGTATGCATGAATGGATATCGATTGCGCTAGCCCTCACGGAGCTCATGTAAAAAGAGGCCATCTCAAGGGCCTGCCTCCCGGAAGTCTCCAACAGTACTTTTTTTACAGAGCTCAGGAAAGGGACAAATTCTCCTCCGGTGTGGAGAACTTTCGATTCTTTCGATTCTCCTAACAAGTCACTTAGAGCAAAAAGAATCATACCGTACATACACATTTAACCCATTTAGGGCTGCAACAACTAATCGATAATAATCGATAATGAAAATCGTTGCCAACGAATTTCATTATCGATTAGTTGAATCGATTTTTATCGATTATAAAATGAGGGTTTTTTCAGAGGAAAATACCCCTCATTATATAATCCGTTTAGTCTGACTCACAGCAGCAGCTCCTACTTACCAGTCCCTCCCTGTAATCACTGTGACAACTGGCCCCGCCCCTTCCTTCTCCCAGAAGGCCAGAACCACATGGCTGTGACACTCATCTAACTGTAAGTATAAAATTAATATTTGGGCTGCTGAAAGTTAGGGGAGGTGGGGGTTAATTTAGGGGCAGTTATGGTTAATGGGGTGTTTAGGGTTAATTTAGGGGCAGTTATGGTTAATGGGGTGTTTAGGGTTAATTTAGGGGCAGCTATGGTTGATGGGGTGTTTAGGGTTAATTTAGGGGCAGTTATGGTTAATAGGGTGTTTAGGGTTAATATAGGAGCAGCTGTGGTTAATGGGGTGTTTGGGGTTAATTTGAGGCAGTTGTGGTTAATGGGGTGTTTAGGGTTAATTTAGGGGCTGTTGTGGTTGATGGGGTCTTTAGGGTTAATTTAGGGGTAGTTATGGTTAATGGGGTGTTTAGGGTTAATTTAATGATGAGGACTGGGGGTTAATTTAATTAATTTAATAAAGTTAACTTAAGGTGCAGTTAGAGGTAAAGGGGGGCAGACTAAGGGGATCTAAATCCTGGGGGCAGTGAAGATTAACCCAGTACTTATGTACAGTAGTATGGTGTCAGTGCGATGCGAAGGGGTCTGTGACTCTATGAGGGGACTATGAGATATCTGGGGGGTATAAGGCATATCTGGGGAGGATGGAGTGACATATCTGGGGGTATAAGGCATATACGGTATATAAGGCATATGTGGGGAGGGCAGCGTGGCATGTCAGAGAGGCAGTGTGGCATGTCTGGGGAGGATGGAGTGGTGTATCAGGGGGTATAAGGCGTATCAGGCACAGTGGCATATGTAGGGGTAGAGTGGAGTGGCATATGTGGGAGGCAGTGTGGAGTGGTATATGTGGGAGGCAGCGTGGAGTGGCATATGTGGGAGGCAGCGTGGAGTGGTATGTGTGGGAGGCAGCATGGCATGCCTGGGCTCAAATGTGCATAAATTGGGGGGGGCTGGTTGGGAAATAAAGACATGAAATGTATTTTATCAAAGTTTTTTTTATTCTGCTGTTTGTATTTAACATCATTTGTTTATTAAATTATTTTAAATAAATGAAAAATGTACATTCATTTTTTTTTATCAGATTAATCGAAAAAATAATCGGCCAACTAATCGATTATGAAAATAATCGTTAGTTGCAGCCCTAAACCCATTCATACAAGACAAAAACAAGACAAGCAAGACAAAACGGTTGCTGGAATGGTAGCTGCAAATCATGAAAATCTTCAACTTCCACACCCCATATACTAATCTATCATGGGAAAATACTTTTTTCTTGAAGTCCACACAGTTGGTGGGTTGATTTCATATGAGCTGTGATATGGTGATGTGTAAATCAAGACTGTATCTCCATCTTTGATTAAAATTTCAAAGGAACTTGGTAGACGTGAGTTATAGTGAGTTTTGTGGATTGATGACACCCTTAGTTCTGCTTTCTGTTGAACATGAAACTATACTTTAAAATAACAATGCTAAGTTTCCAGTATCTTCCTGTTTTCAATTGCGATATATTTACATACTGGGTACCATAATACCCAATGAAGAAGACACACCTGCCTCTTCACCCTCAAACATATAACTGTGCTTTAACGCGAGATCTAGCATTTTATCTATCCTTTAATTTTACTCTTATAATGTTTTATATGAGCAGGGCTATTCCTCAACCAACCCCCCCCAAAGGAAAGAACCCTGTCCCTGCCATACCTGGAACCTCCCATAGTAGGATACCAGGAGGGTGTGGTTTTGTGAAAGTGCCGTGATTTTAACACACACGGAGTTTGTTTAGATGTATAAGGCTCAGGGCTAGTCATGACAAGGTCAAGAAATTACTTTATATCCTGGTGCTCAGATTTACTCAGTGTGCTGAAACTGAGGGAGCTCCATTAGAGAGGTCATTGACTGCATCCAGACCCGTAGTAGGGCTGGCCCTGGTACTTATGAATCCCTGTTTACATTTGCATGCAAGAAAGCTAACATATAAGGTGACACTGAACTACATTATATGGTGAAATGTATGTTGACACTCTTACTAATTATTGAGTTTATGTGTTTTAATCACACCCATTGCTAAAAGGTGTGGAAAATCATGAACATATGCATACTATCTCCACAGACAAACATTGGCAATAGAATGGGTTGTACTGAAGAGCTCAGTGACTAGTGCTAGACACGTCATGGAGTTAACAACTGGTGTGAACACCTCAGCATAGGGTAAAATATGGCAAATGTGATCGCTCCTGAGACCGATCATACTGCATCCCAGCTGGTGTTGCTGCATGCCTCAATATCGAGGCATTCGGCAACACCAAAAAAATCTGCGGGGGGCATGGTCGTAGGAACCCCTACAAATCTGGGGGATCGCATTTTCTCCCATCAGATACCCCCTATTTTCTCCCCATCAGATACCTCTTTCCTCATTATCCCCTACCCCACTTTCTCCCCATCTCTTTTTTTGCAAACACGTACAATAATATATAACTTGAAACTAGGGATCCACCGAAAAGAAAATTCTGGACCGAAACCGAAAATTCAGGATTCACTTGGCCGAAACTGAAAATGACCCCTCACCTTTAAAAACTAAAAAAATAACCACAGTTATTAAAAGTAAGTAACACACCAAAATTGGACAAGAAAAATATCAATAACATATATATGATTGTTAACAGCAATCACACTCCTATCATGCCCAGGTTCTAGCATGCACTGGTTGTTTGTGAATGAGTGTGTGATAGCATGGATGTGTAAGTGTGTGGGGGTAGCATGGTATAGGGATCCTGTAATCACACTCCTATCATGCCCAGGTTCTAGCATGTCCTGGCTACCTGGGCATGATAGGAGTGTGATTGTTGTTAATCATATATATATATTAATATTGTTATTTAATTTTTCTGTCCAATTTTGGTGTGTTACTTACTTTTAATAAAAGTGTGGTTAACACACCAAAATTGGACCAAAAAAAACCAACAATATACATATAAAAACAATAATATGCTATTGCACTCCAAACCTGTTCTGTTGTAGCCTGGTGCTAGGTAACAAGGCAAAGTAATATACACAGTCTATGGATAGTTACCAGCACTCTAGGTCTTTTTCCAACAAATACAAATTCCTCTTTTGCAGGTCAACGTTTCAGTCTTTATTTGACTTTCATCAGGACACATGAAAGTCAAATAAAGACTGAAACGTTGACCTGCAAAAGAGGAATTTGTAATTGTTGGAAAAAGACCTAGAGTGCTGGTAACTATCCATAGACTGTGTATATATATATATATATATATATATATATATATATATATTTATATATATGTCATTGCTAACAGGACAGGACACCCCTCTACCAGGGCTCACGACAGGACACCCCTCTACCGGGGCTCACGACAGGACAACATAGTACAGGGCTGACAAGACTGACCAGGTTACACATGACTATACAGAAATAACAGGACTAAACAGAATAGACTAGACAAGGACATGAATAGAACCCATTTCTAAGATAACAAGATTAGAGATTCCGTCACATATTATGGCCATATCATGCTTAGCCCACCACTACACCGAAGTACTCCAATATATCGGTGGGTCCTAACACTAAACCCTGCCTACTGAATTACTAATAGGCAGGGTGGGGCACACCCTATAAAGGGAACAGAAGCTGAAGCTAAGGACAGGACTGGACCAGGAATGGATTGTAGCGAGATAGGGGAACTGTAGCGAAACAGGGGAAACCAGAGATATGCAGCTCCGCAGCCTGGATGGGGCGTGACACAGATATATTTTTGGCCACCAATATATCGGTGCATCCCTACTTGAAACACTGGTAAAAATAATGTATGTTTAATACATTAAATATAGGGAAAAAACAGCTAATCTTTGTAACAAAAACATTTTTTTAAATATTGAAAAATTGGACCCTAGGAAAGCATTTCCTAGGGCCCCGCTCCACAGTCCCTAGCATGCAATCACTCCCTCCGCTCCCACGCCAAAAAAAAATATTTGCCACTGACTGCAGGTTAGGGGAAGACTTTGAGAGTCAGTGCAGTCTTCCCTCCCTCTGACTCTACCGTGACATTGAGAGGTCCTCTCCTCCGTAATCATCCCCAGAGTCCCTTTGTCCCCTCATTTACTAAACCACACCTCTCTTTTACTCCCTGTGAACTATAGATCAAATAAACAACACATGAAACAGCACGTGCATGTATAGATCAACTGAATAAGACATAGAAACCCTATATTTGCAGGTATACATAAATAATGGAAATAATGGAAACATAGCATAGCAGAAACAGAATAACACATAAACCCAGCTGTGCAGGTATAAATCAACTGGAATTACATAAATTACAGACATAGATCACAGGTTGCACAACCCAAAACCAGCCCTGATGTCCACATTCCCCGCATAGAACCTAACCAGCACCCAGATTACACAAACAGATTACAGTCCAGAGTGAGCCAATTTCGTCCCCAAACAGCCCAGCGTGAGCCAACTTTGCCCCTAAACAGCCCAGCGTGAGCCATTTTTGTCACCAAACAGCCCGCCCTCTCCCATCTTTGTCCCATAAACACGCTGTCTGTGCCATCTTGGTCCCCACGGCTCAAACACCCTGCTTGAGGCTTCTTTGCCTTTCCCTAAATCACATCCATGATACACATATCCATAATTGCCTTCTCACAAATCATTCACACAATTCATCCACACATTAATTCATTCTCTCACTCATTCACACAATTCATCCACACATTAATTCATTAATTCTCTTACTCATTCACACAATTCATCCACATATTCATTCATTCATTCTCTCTAATTCTCACTCTTTATTTCAATATTCTTACTTTCTATCCCCTTTTCTCACTATCTACCCCCTCTCCCCCTTCTCACACCATCTACCCTCATCCTACCCCTTCTCACACTATCTACCCTTTCCCTACCCCCCCTTCTCACTATCTACCCTCTCCTTACCCCGCTTTGTAGTTCACTTATCGTGCTGAAGTCCTGTGGTGGGAGCGTGAGTCCTCTGTCTCGCTGCTCTGCCGTGTTGTGCGCAGCTTCACTGCTGAGCACCGGCATATGACGTCATATTCCAGCGCTCAGCGTGAAGTGCCGGCACCGAGACAGACGCCTTGCACTCCCACCACTGTAGTCAGGGCAGCGCTGAGGCGGATGGCGGCAAGGAGCGGAGGAGACAGAGGGGTGCCGAGTGGTTGCCGAAAAACTCTTTCATGAGCGACCGCTCGGCACCCCTCTCTCTCTCCTCAGCCTGGGTGCCTTACGGCTTTCGATTGGGGGGATTCCTACAGCCCTGGGTGGATTTCTTCATTATCGGTCCCCCCGCATGATTTACTTTTGGGGGTCCGCCCCCCTCGCCCCCCTGTTCCTACGTCCATGTGCGGGGGTGCCATATTTTCACTCTCCGGAGTGATCTCATTCGCCTTAGTGAAAGGCTATATGCTGTATGTATTGCCTAGGAAGTGATCAAGTGATATAGAGGCATTCAGCAACACCAAAAAAAACCATGGCGAATTTGCCATATTCAAAGGACTTTACCGAGACGGCAGCACCCTGGAACCAATGAGAGTAAAACGGTTCCAAGATATATTAAAAAAAAATTGAAATGTATAAAAACATTTAAAAATGGTTAAACAATAAATAAAAATGTGATAAAATATAAAAATAATAAAGACTCCAGTGATAGCTCCATGACGTCACAAGAAAATTTAATATAAGTTTTTTAAAATGTAAAAATAGGTACCCCAACACTTTATGTCCCTCCAGCTAAAAATATACATTAAAACAAGCCTTTTTTGCCCCAAGCCTTTCTTTTTAAAAATATATTGTAGAATGTAAGGGGCATTTTACACCCTTATAAAATAGAAATACACTACTTATTGCCCTATAACTTGCAAAAAAAACTAAAGAAAAGTGGGTATTCCCAAATGCTGGTCAAATATTAGAATCTTTTTAACATGTTCTTTATAAGCTTTGGTAGATAAGTAAAATAATTTTCACAATTTTTTTAAACACATATGACAAAAATTATGGTATGTTAAGAAAACCCTTCTTGTCTTAAAAGAAACAATATATAATTTGCTTGGGTACAGTAAATTAGAAAGAAGAAAATTATAGCTAAAGACAAACATGGCAAGAATGTTAAAACAGTCGTCGTGAAATGGTACATAATGTGAAAAACAGTCTGGTTGCTAAGGGGTTAAACGTGGCACTATCATAAGATGCCACAAGTCCATTCATAAAAATCTGCCCTGCTAGATCCACCCCAGTTCGCTGAAAGTGCTATTATTTTAAAATGGAAACGTCTAATAACAACTCAACCACAAAGTGGCATACAATGCACCCTCACAAAACCCAGCTGCTGAGTGCTGAAGTGCATTGGCGAAAACTTCTGTAGCATCACTAACTACAGCATTCCTAACTGGGTTTTCATGACCAAGTACAGCCAACTCCATATTCAGGGGTGTAACTAGAAACCATAGGGCCCTCCTGTGAAGAATTGCCCTGGGCCCCCCAACTTCAACATATAACATATTTAAACACACAAGTTATACAGACTTACTCATACTCAGTAACACACACTCCATCTCACCCCACTTACACAATTACACATCAATGTTCATACACACACAAGTACACACCCATGCTCTCACACACACAATTACACATGCATGCTGACACACACACGCATGTTCACACACACAAGTACACATCCATGCACACACAGAAGAAAACATCCATGCTCATACACACACACAGCAGTTCCCATGCATGCTCACCCACACAAGTATATATATATATATTAGGGCTGCAACTAACGATTATTTTGATAATCGATTAGTTGGCCGATTATTTTTTCGATTAATCGATTAATCGGATAAAAAAAATGAATGTACATTTTTCATTTATTTAAAATAATTTAATAAACAAATTATGTTAAATACAAACAGCAGAATAAAAAAAAACTTTGATAAAATGCATTTCTTGTCTTTATTTCCCAACCAGCCCCCCCCCCAATTTATGCACATTTGAGCTGCCTCCCACATATGCCACTCCACGCTGCCTCCCACGTGTCACTCCACTCTACCCCCACATATGCCACTCCACGCTGCCTCCCACATATGCCACGCTGCCTCCCAGACATGCCACTCCACGCTGCCTCCCACATATGCCACGCTGCCTCCCACATATGCCACGCTGCCTCCCACATATGTCACTCCACTCTACCCCCACATATGCCACTGTGCCTGATACGCCTTATACCCCCTGATACACCACTCCATCCTCCCCAGACATGCCACGCTGCCCTCCCCACATATGCCTTATATACCGTATATGCCTTATACCCCCAGATATGTCACTCCATCCTCCCCAGATATGCCTTATACCCCCCAGATATCTCATAGTCCCCTCATAGAGTCACAGACCTGTTCACAGCACACTGACACCATACTTTTATAAATAAGTACTGGGTTAATCTTCACTGCCCCCAGGATTTAGATTCCCCTTAGTCTGCCCCCCCTTTACCTCTAACTGCACCTTAAGTTAACTTTATTAAATTAATTAAATTAACCCTCAGTCCTCCTCATTAAATTAACCCTAAACACCCCATTAACCATAACGACCCCTAAATTAACCCTAAACACCCCATCAACCACAACAGCCCCTAAATTAACCCTAAACGCCCCATTAACCACAACTGCCTCAAATTAACCCCAAACACCCCATTAACCACAGCTGCTCCTATATTAACCCTAAACACCCCATTAACCATAGCTGCCCCTAAATTAACCCTAAACACCCTATTAACCATAACTGCCCCTAAATTAACCCTAAACACCCCATTTCTCTCTCTCTCTCTCTCTCTCTCTCTCGTTATAATGTCATGTTTTATAACATTTGTTCTGCCTGGGTTTGGAGAAAACACATCTTTATTTAATCTAATAAATTCCTTCACCTCACGTGTCTGGTGTACGGACAGGGTTACTGGTATGTTAACCTCTGGTTCAACGTTATCCTTTAGGGGAAAGGTAGTGGCTTCAACTGCAACTAAGACTTCCCTGTCCTTCCATGGCTTAAGAAGATTTACATGATATATTTGTTCAGGCTTTCTTCTGCCTGGCTGTCTCACCCTGTAATTTACTTCTCCTACCCTTTCAATAATTTCATATGGTCCATGCCAGGTTGCTAGGAATTTATTTTCTACGGTGGGGACCAGGACTAGGACTCTATCACCAGGCTGAAACACCTGAACCCTGGTATTCCTGTTGTAACTATTCTTCTGATCCTGTTGGGCCTTTTCCATATGCTCTCGTACTATGGGCATAATGGCCTCCATACATTCCTGCATTTGGTTTATGTGGGAAATGACGCTACGATAGGCAGTACCTTCTTGTTCCCAAGTTTCCTTGGCTATTTCAAGTAGCCCCCGGGGATGCCTACCATACAATAATTCAAATGGTGAAAAACCCGTAGAGGCTTGAGGCACTTCCCTAATGGCAAACATTAAATAGGGTAACAGAAAATCCCACTTTGTCCAGTCTTTTTTCAATTACTCTCCTTAGCATTGCCTTTAAGGTTTTGTTAAACCGCTCTACAAGGCCATCTGTTTGTGGGTGATACACAGATGTTTTCAGGTGCTTTACGTTAAGGAGCTTGCATAACTCTTTAGTGACATTAGACATGAATGGTGTTCCCTGGTCTGTCAAAATTTCTTTTGGGATCCCAACCCTGCTAAACATCATCCACAATTCTTTGTCAATAGACTTTGCAGAGGTTGTACGCATAGGTATCGCCTCTGGATATCGGGTGGCGTAATCCAATATTACTAATATATATTGGTGTCTCTCGCAGATTTCACCAACGGGCCAACAAAATCCATTGCAATACGTTCAAATGGGGTTTCAATGATGGGCAAGGGCACCAATGGACTACGGAATGCTTTAAATGGGGCAGTGCGCTGACAATCAGGACAGGATGCACAGTAATTTGTTATGTCTGCAATCTCCCCTGGCCAATAAAATCTTCAGAGTATCCTTTCTCTTGTTTTGTCCACTCCTAGATGACCCCCTAAGACATGGCTATGTGCAAGATTTAACACTGTGCGCCTATAACTTTGTGGCACCAACAACTGTTTTGTCGCCTCTTTTTTATCAACTCGATATAATAAGTCATTATAAACTTCAAAATACGGATAGGTAAGTGGTTTTCCTGGGTCAGTGGGGGAGCCGTTTCTTACTGCAATAATGCTTCTGGCCACTGATAAAGTAGGATCTGACCACTGTGCACTATGGAAGTTACCTGGGCTAACTTCTAAATCAATTAACCCCATGTCTTGTTCCTGACTATTCAAGGCGTCATTCTGTTCTGGATTGTCGCCAACTAGTGTTTTAATGATGTCCTCCATTTTCTTCAGTCTCTTTTGCACCTTACCGACTTGTTCGTGTGTTACCCGCAATCTCCACCATATGTGACACAATACCCCTTCACTTTGGTACTCTGTCCGGGAATTTTTACAGTCTACCAGGCTGCAGAGACGGCTCAGACACGAGGAGGGTAAAAATAAAAGGCTGGGCCTGTTTTATTTTGCCACCACAGGCATTACAGAAAATAAAGAAATCAAAACAAAAAGCCTTGCTCTTGTGAGCACAAAATGTGGAGTGGAGCACTGGCCTGCCCTACTCTCCAAGTGCTCCACCCCAGGGACCCAACATACACAAATAACAGATATCCAACAGTTCCATTATTAACAAAACATCTCCCTGGGGCTGGTAAAAACTATTGAGGGTAACCACACTGCAAAATATAAGGGGATATATACACTCCCTCCATTATCACACCCTGCTTTCTGTCACAATATATATATATATATATATATACGCAAACACATATACATATATCCCACCTCCCGTCCCTGAATACCTTTCAGATGTCCACATACTTTTGGTCATATAGTGATATTTTTTAACTTATTTTTGTATTATTTTTTTTTCATTTTATTGTGTATTTGCATATTCCTTTTTTGTTTATGTATTGGTGATATCAGCTGCAAACCTGTATTAAAATGCTTGCGAGTTTGCCTACCCCGCCTCAAACTGTACTATCTTATGTTTACAATCAACCCATAGACAGTTACAGAAGAGCAGATGTGTGACACAAGCGTCCTGTGTGTTTATCATCTCATCTCTTGGCCACTTCCTCATATTGTGGTTATGTGCAGTCAACATCATGTTAGCAAGGGAAACAGCATTATTCCACTGTTGCATGCTCAAAAAATGATAAAACTGAATGCAAAAGGAAACATAGCAAAATAAACTTTATTGGTAGAGAAGAAACATTTGGCCCATCTTTTCCAGCCATAAAGACTCAAATCAGCCTCTGTTTGTCCTAAAATCAGGATAGCCATATGCCATATCTCATGCATGTTTAAATCCCCTCAATTAATTAACCTCAACCACGTCTGCTGGTGGGGGGCATTCTACTTCTCTATCCGAAAAGTACAACTTTCTTACATCACATCCATACCTAGGAACATCCCAGGACAGGCTACTCAGAGCTCTGCATCTTCTAAGGAAGTGGCTTTGGGAGGGGGTGCAGAGAGATACACAAGGAACATGGCTAGCAATACACTAAGGTGGGGCTAGCTATAGCCCCAGATACTATTAAGTTGTTGGGAGTGGAAGGAGAGTTGAGTGGGGACATAGCCAAACACCTTTCTCCTGCCCTAAAGAAAGAGAACAGTGATCTGGAGACCCTATGCTATTACAAAACTTAAAAAAATATTATAGCCCTTTCTTATAATCATACCTGGGAAGCACCGGTTCTCCGGGTCAACACCCGAACCCTCTGGAGAGCAGGGTCTTGACACGCCCCACTCCCCGCCCATTTCTCCTTTAAAGGGGGTGTTTCTCGCAATGACAATGAGAACGCCCTCTGACATCAGCGGAAACGCCCCCAATATCTGCGGAAATGCCCCCCGCCATCAGCAAGAATGCCCCTTACATCAGCAGGAACCCCCCCTGCCATCAGCAGGACTGCCCACTGACGTTAGCGGGACCGCCCACTGACATCAGTAAGCAGTCCTGGCCGCATTTTGTGTCTTAGGTACCCATGTCATCACATAGCACACAGTAGGCCACTTGTTTTTCACTGCAAATCTTGAGCAGACTTTTTTTCCATTACACTTATTCTTTAAAAAATATATTATTACATTGGTGATTTATTAACACATTTTGTGAAACAGCATAATAAAGAACTGTATAGCTGACAGCAAACATACAGGGATTTCACAGACCACAAACACTTCCTTACACAGGAAAATGCAAAACAAAGACTACTCTCTTTGCTTTCTAAAGAGGAACTGGAGGAACACAAAATTAATACAAAACTGACTGGAGTAATCTGCCCACCCTATTCTATCTTAATAGGCAAATTATGTCTTTGGCATCCCGCTCTTGCATGCCATTGCTTGCTAACATAAGAGAGATTCTCATGGCTGTCAGCTCTGCACTCCTTAAAATATGTCACAAGAGGACATTATAAAGTGTTGAGGTGTGCCCTTAGGTAATGTGCCTCCTTTTAGATCTTATTTGAGCAGGTGAGGCCCATGTGTAATTTATCTCCTTGTTTGAGTAGGGCCCTCTTCACCTTTGGTTTCCGTAAATCTAAATTGTGATGCGATGCCCTAGTTGTTATGTCTTATTTACCCATTGTATGATGCTACAGAATATAATGGTGCTATAAAAATAAGAAAATAATAATAATGTAATAATGACAGTGTTTACACATTGCATGTTTACACAACACATAGCATGACTAAATAGTTTCATTCTCTGCTTGGAACCTGTGTAGGCATCAACTAACAACCCATTTACAAAACTGGTTGAACAATCTGTTTATTGTTTGTCACATTGACCTTGGGTAAAGCTGCTTAAGACACTGTGTGTACATCATCCCTTGTGTCCATTACTAAGTTAATACAAAAGGTAGCATTTATAAGACTAGATCAATGGATGTGTTCCTTAGCAGGTCTAAACACATGACATATTACAATGTGTCGTGGTTTATTAAACAAAAATAAAGACAAAATGGAGAACCCACATGTGATAAATGTAAAAAAGTGAGAAAAACCAGTATAGGGAATAGGATAGTGAATGGTAGGAATAATCAACCTTAATGACTTTCCTTGTGTATCTGGAACCACAGCTGCAACCCTTAAGCAACACTCTCCGGGTGTTGAAGTAATACAGCAAAAAGTCCACTAGGGGGCGCTCGTGTGTTCCATTCAATGAAAAATAAAACAGAGAAAAAATATATAGTGTAGGAGTAAAACAGTGTGTAATGCCCTGCGTATCGCAGATTTCCCACTCACAGTGTGTTGATGGGGTTCAGTGCACACCCTTACTGCTTCCATAAGTTAAGATGCAAGGCAGGAGATAGGTGGTGAATCAGAATTTAAACTTTAAAAAAAGACTCCGCCTTCTACCATCTTACGGACCAATTACCAACCTTCTAAATGTAATTTGGATGTAGTTCTGCAAGTGCAGTAAACACACACATATTGTTGCATATTGTATATATTATATATATATATACACCGATCAGCCAAAACATTATAACCACTGACTGGTGAAGTGAATAATACTAATAATTAGACTTGGGCGTCGGCCAGCTCTTGGTGTTCATCTTCATGGGCAAAAAAATCTTCGTATTCCACAAATATTCGCCTGTTCCTGTGTTCAGTTTGGGCGAATACTCGTGTACATTCTTCGTGTTCGTTTTTTGCTGGTTTTTTTAGAAGGGGTTAATACAGGGTTAACAAGGTACGCACTACGCAGCAGCTTTGCGGTCAGGATTTTAAAGATCCTGTTCTTTTACTGAACTTCTGTTATTTTTTTTTTTTTTTAACATGAAATTTTTATTGAGATTTACACGTTGATGGACACATCACAATGCGAGATGGTAAATGCACAAAAAAAAACCAATCGGAGAGTTCACAATACATAACGACCAAAACTCGCCTAGTACAGGCAGAAAAAGAGTGACATGCATATAAAAGTAGCAACTGGACTGGCAGTAAAATCTCAAGATTTTCAAAATTTTCTAAATGTGATGAACCAATGAAAACACATAATCCAAGAAGAGGATAGGAGAAGAAGAGAAGGAAAGGAAGAAGAGAGAAGAAAAAAAAAAAGGGGGAAGAAGGGAGGGGGGGATATAAGGACACAGCCATCACGAGTCAGTGATTGCCTTTGTGTACCAGGGAGTACGCATATTCCCCAGAAGAAGGCCACCCGCCACAGGAGGGAACG
Organism: Spea bombifrons; assembly: GCF_027358695.1. Taxonomy (NCBI): domain Eukaryota; kingdom Metazoa; phylum Chordata; class Amphibia; order Anura; family Pelobatidae; genus Spea; species Spea bombifrons. The sequence goes on along the minus strand of NC_071088.1, from coordinate 62,053,456 downwards.
TGTGCGTATAATAGTCGTCCCAAGCCTCCCAGGTGGAGTGAAAAAGATGCAATGTGTCAGAGGCCGTATGTGCCATTTGTTCATATATACGGGTCGTGGTGATGGAGTATAACACCTCTCGGATCGGGGGGGGGGAATCCTTCCATTTACGAGCAATGCAGATCTTTGCTGCGAGCAAAACATGCGCTAAAAGTTTCCTACACGGCGCCTCTAGCGACAGTGGGAACATGTCAAGTAAACCCACCTCAACCCCCTCATCTACAAGAATGTGCAGCAATTGAGTAATGAGACGGAAGACATGCTTCCAAAATGAACGAAGGGCAGGGCACGCCCACCAGACATGTAACATAGTGCCCACCTCACCGCATAGCCTCCAACAGAGCGAGGACGAAGAAGGATACATTTTAGCCAGAGTAGCAGGTACATAGTACCAGCAAAACAAAACTTTGCGATTGGTTTCGAAATGAGTGGCATTCCGAGACACACCCTGGAAGTTTGCAAGGGCATCATACCACAACCCGACGTCATAGGTGCGACCAAGCTCTTTCTCCCATTGTAACATATACGTGAGTTTGACCCCAGACCCATGACCCAGCAGAGCCGCATAACAAAAGGAGATAGCCTTCCGGACATTAGGCGCCTTTTGGCAAAGCGTGAGAATCGGTGAGGTGGAAGCGGAAAGGGCAGAGCGATCCAGGCGCGTACGGAGAACATCGCGGAGCTGTAAGTATTTGAAGAAGTCCTGTCGAGGCAACGAATAGAGAGACTGTAATGACTGAAAAGTCTGCATCTGACCCTGGGAGAGGAGATGAGAAACAGAGGTAACACCCTTACGTATCCAGTCCTCCAAAGAGACATGCGGCAGCAGGGGTTTCAGGGACGACAAAGGGGCCAAGCTATGGAGCCCAGAATGAAAGCCCAACGCAGGACGGTTCGTATCCCACACACGCAGAAGGTCCGGCAACGGAGGTCTGAGGTCCCTGGGAAGCCATAGGACGTCACGTAACAGGAACGGAGAGGCATATAAAGATTCTTGATCAACCCATGCCACCTGATGGCGAGGGGAAAAGAGCAGGAGGGACTGAGCGAGATTGGCGGCCAAGTAATATTTCTTAATGTCAGGGACTCCAAGCCCCCCTAACAGCTTAGAGCGTTGGACAACCCCTGGCTGGGAGTCTGGGACGCTTGTTGAGCCAGATAAACTTGGACAGTCGTGATTGCATTCGCCGAAAAAAAGGCACAGGTATGGTGACCGGGATCGTGCGGAAGAGATACAGCAGCTTCGGTAGCGAATTCATTTTAAAGGAGACTATACGACCCAACCAGGAAATTTCCAGTTTGGACCATCTGTTGAGGTCATCGCTGATCCGATTCCACAGGGGTAGGAAGTTGACGCGGAACAAAGCATCAGGAGATTTGGTAAGTCGAATCCCCAGGTACGTAATGTAGTCGGATCTCCAGGAGTAGTTAAGGGACCGGGACAGGTCCGCAATCAGAGACTCCCGATAACCAATGCGCAGAGCCTGCGTTTTAGAGCAGTTTACCTTATAGTAGGAGATACGTCCAAATGCTTCCAAAAGACGAGACAGGTTTGGCAACGTGATCAAAGGCTCTGTGAGAGTCAGGAGGACATCATCCGCGTATAAACACAATTTCGATTTGACCGACCGCATAGTAAATCCACGGATATTAGGATCAGTCCGGATAGCAATCGACAGCGGTTCCATAGCCAGAGCGAAAAGGAGAGGGGAGAGCGGGCACCCCTGCCTGGTTCCATTGTAAATATCGAACGGTCTGGAGAGGAACCCCGAAGTGTAAACTCTCGCTCTGGGTCAGTGGTATAGAATTTCAACAGCCGCAACGAAGGCATCCGGTAATCCAAAGGCCCGCAGTACCAACAGCAGGTATACCCAATGTAGACGGTCGAACGCCTTCTCGGCGTCGAGGGAGAGTAGGAGGCACGGAGAATTCGTCTTGCGAGTGAGCGAGGTAATGTTGACCACCCTCCTCGGTTGTCGTCCCAAAATGAAGCCGACCTGGTGGTTTCGGATCAGAGTCAGGAGTAAAGCATTCAACCGATTAGCCAGAAGCTTAGAGTATAATTTAGTGTCTGTGTTCAGCAAAGAGATGGGCCTGTAATTTGCGCATTCAGCGGTAGATTTCCCAGGTTTAGGAATGGTAACCACATAGGCTTCGGACATTTCTTGAGGCAAGGGTCTCGCTGACATGAAAGCGGAGAAGAGAGTACAAGGCCGTGGGACAAGTATGTGTTTGAATTTTTGGTAATATGCTTAGACAGGCCATCCGGACCCGGAGCCTTGTGTGATTTGAGACCGGCATAGTCCGCTCCACTTCGTCCGTCGGCGGCGGTTGAGTAAGGGCTTCCCACTGCAGTCTGGAGAGTTTCGGTATCGGTAACGAGTCGAGAAACGCTGTAATATCCGCTGGTTGGGGGAGATCCTTCTGCTCTCGTAGGTTATATAAAGTCCCGTAAAAGTCCGCAAATTTATCAGCAATCTCCCTGGGGTTAAATATTTTACCACCTTGGGGGGATTTGAGATAGTGAGTGGAAGATTGGGCTTCCTGAAGACGAAGACGCCGCGCCAGGAGGGAATCAGCCTGGAGTTGCAGCTTGTGTAATTCCATTCTAATCTCCTTGAGTTCCTCGTGGGTGGTAGCGGACCACGAGGCTTTATCGGAACGCTCCAGAATTCCCAGACGGGTGGTCAAATTAGTAAACAGCTGTAGCCGCTGCTTTTTATTTCTAGCAGCAATCTTGAGGAAATGACCCCTTATGACCCCTTTGTGGGCCTACCATAATGTAGAAGTCGAGATGTCAGGGGTGTCGTTAGTGTGGAAATATTGTGTAAGGGCGTCATCTATCTCCGCGCATGTGGAAGAATGCTGAAGCAGGCTTTCATTCAGGCGCTATCTGGACGGTGAAGCGTATTGCGGGCCATCTTGTAAAGTTATCCACACAGGAGCGTGATCAGACCACGAAATGTGGCCAATCTCTGCCCAAGTCGCTCCCTGCAATACAATTTTGTCAACTAGTATCAAATCAATCTGTGAGTAACTGGAATGTACGTTGGAATAAAATGAGTAGTCTCTATCCAGAGGGTGCAGGATCCTCCACGTGTCAAAAAGGGAGTGTTGGTGAAATAAATGTTGCAATTTCAGCCCGTGGTTGGTCACCAGTTTCAAATACTTAGTCGAGAGTTTAGCCGAGGAATCCAGATAAGGATCGGCAAGGAGATTGAAGTCGCTTCCTGAGAGTGGTGTGTCAGGCCTGAATGTAGGGGCGGCAGATGTGCTGCCGCATGAGGATTGAATGGAGAGTGTGTGGGAAAAAAAAAAAAAGATAAATGAGAGTGGTATGTCAGGTCTGAGTGTAGGGGCGGCAGATGTGCTGCCACATGAGGATTGAATGGAGAGTGTGTGGAAGAAAAAAAAAAAAAGGTTAAATGCGTATGTGTGTGTAGACAGCCGCCACAGTAGCGTAGGGCAAAATGGGTGCATAGAGACTCAGGCAGGAGGGAGCACGCCTACACACCGGCACGTAACATCAAAAAATAGGTGTAGGGGTGGCAGATGTGCTGCTGCATGAGGATTGAATGGAGAGTGTGTGGAAAAAAAAAAAAGATAAATGAGAGTGGTGTGTCAGGTCTGAATGTAGGGGCGGCAGATGTGCTGCCGCATTAGGAGTGAATGTAGAGTGTATGGACAAAGATATGTGTGCAAGTCTGGGTGAAGCAGAAAAAAGAGTAGGTCATGTAACATGGGTCAACAAGGAGGCAGCCTAGTGTCTCCAAAACGTAAGTGTACCATAAACCAAATACAGAAAAATAAATAAAAAACCATGTAAACCGATAGCACGAAAACATCACCGGGCAACATATAGGTAACCCCATAACAGGCAAACCGTCCCCGTGCGGAGTGAAGGCGAAGAGTCCCGACACTGGAACCACACAGCAGGTGAACAGAGTGGACACCCCTCAATCGTCACGAACTAGCTCCCATTGTTGCAAGAGATGGAGACCCTCCGCCGGTTGGCGGATGATGTGCAGAACCCCATTTCGAGACACCAGCAGCTTAGTGGGGAAGCCCCAGCGGTAGGGAACGTGATTTTTCCGCAGCACCAAAGTGATAGGGGCAAAAGATCTGCGCAGGGTGAGAGTCTCAGCCGAGAGGTCAGCGAAAAGGTGTAGCTGATCATAAGGCGCGGGAAATGGAGAGCAACGGCGGGCCTGGTCCATTTTAGCCTCTTTAGAGGAGAAATAGTAGAACCTGAGGATCACGTCTCGCGGTATCGACGCCAGCAAGGACCTAGGCTTGGGCACCCTATGGACCCGGTCGACCCTGAGCTCCGATTCAGGCACTTCAGGTAAGAGCGTGTGGAAAAAATCATGGACATACGACCTGAGGGCATCAGTAGGCACGTCCTCCGGCACACCACGTATTCTAAGATTGTTACGCCAGGAGATCTGCCACCTTCAGAAGAAGCTTATCATACTTGTCTTTCAGTGAATTGTGTCGGTCCACCAGAACGTTAAAAGTTGAAGTTTGAAAATCTTCGAACTTATGTTCCATGTGGTCAGTCCTGGCCCCAAGCTGTGTGATATCTCGTTTGAGGTCCGACAGCATCCCCTTAATCGCCTCCGTCATAGATGTCTGCATAGCGTCCAGCATGTTGCGCAAAAGTAGGATCCGTGTCGTGATCTTCCCCATCAGAGTCAGGTTGTGAGAGCGGGAAAGGTAAGTCGCCGCCATCTTGAGGCCCACTACCCAGCCGGGCACGTTTGGAGAAATAGTGGGGAGGCTTGTGCGGGGTCTTTTTAGAATGTTTCGTCTACATCACCGCCGCGTGAGGAAATCAAAGATCGAAAAAAAAATGCGAAAATCGTTGGTAAATCAACCGGTAGAGCCGCTTATTTGCTCGTGTGGTGGCAGAGCTCTGCACTCACACGTCCATCGAGCTCCGTCGCCAGGCCACGCCCCGCGGTCAGGATTTTAAAGGTCAGTACGAGCAACTCTATTGGTCGCCGGCAGGGGCCTCCACTGCTATCAACCAACCTTTAACTCCTGACAGCGAAACTCGGCCTGGCTAGACCATTGGCCTCCCTGCTCCAGGAGTTAAAGGTCCATACGAACGACCAATAGAGTCGCTCGTATCGACCTTTAACTCCTGACGGTGAAACTCTACCTCGGGAGACCCCTGCTCCTGCGATGCTGTGTAGATAAGGTAGGCTAGATGGGGAAGGGACCAAGGAGATTAGTAAACGATTTCAGTATTCGTGCTGAACAACAAAACCGCACCCTTCGTGTTTGTTTTCATGTTTGCCTGAATACGAATGCACAAGTCTACTAATAATCTTATCATAGCACTTGCCAGTGGATGGGATGTATTAGGCATTGAACATTTCGTCCTTAGTGTTAGAAGCAGGAAAAATGGGTAGGTATAAGGAAGGAAAAGCGGTGAACCAGATACCACAGCATACCTTTTAGTCTACTGGAGTCCATACTGTCATGAAACCAGGGCCACAAAGTACTTTTAACCCTTTCTTCAGTTGTGTTTACGTGTTTGTGTTGTGCCCAGGAGTATAATCCCACCCTTGTGTCACCCAGACCCATTGGATCTTTATTTCCCTTGCCCTATACCTGACCGGGTCTTAGCCGTAATTCTCTGGAACTGCTTGTCGGCTAGGAACAGCAGGAGGGCCCGCTGGACTCTTTAACCCTAAATATTTTGAATGCCCCTGGCCCCACCAAAGCACTCTTTTGCACAAATATACAACATGTAGTGGGGCTCAGACGAGGGGTGGTTTGGAGAGGGAGCCCCCTTGTGAATCCTGGTTTTTAAGCACCTTTTATTGACCGGGGTTTAGCAGCGCGGTTGGTTTGCAGACTGTCCTGGGTAACCTTCAAACTGCTCCTGCTCGGGGAGCTAGGGACCCTGCGCTATCCATCAATATCCCGGGATCTCCGCTGCTTCCTTTGGGATCACCCTGAAAACAACGATTTAGGGTTATACGGGCATTGCTGGCCTGATTGTGACACTGGGCTGTCTGGGCAGGGTATTGTTTGTGGTGATGGTATTATCTCCTTATCTGATAGAGTTTGTATATAAGGCTGTGTGTTTTCACAATACAGTATTTTTTGTTTTCCCCTCAATGTTGGTTCTGTCTGATGCTTGGGGTGGGCTGCTATAATCACTTACTGTCCTTGTCAGGGCTGCATCAGCGCTGCATCAGCTAGATTTCGGTCAGCCACATCGCCATTCCATTCCAAAAAAGTCCTGCTTCATCTCTCTAGCGCTATATCTGTCTAGCACTAAGAGGGTGAAACGCAGAAGTCCTGGGAATGAAGCAACAATCAGGCGGGCATACCCAGTACGGGTACAGGACCCCAATGGTTAATTACTGCATGACATATTTTAAAGGAATATACAATTAGAATGTGTTGTAAAAGAGAAGACACTGTACATGGCTTAGCTTTTGTGTATAGAAAATAAGCTCCACAGGATGTGGTTTTCGGTTACAGGATTGAGCATCCTAAAATTAAAGGTTGAGGTTTTTTTTGTTGTTGCTGTGAATATTTACCAGATGGTTCAGTGAAATAAAACAGAAGTTTCCCACATGGTCTTTATTAAAGCTGATCTAACTAAGAATCTTTATCTTCGTGTGACTGCAAAAATATATCTCTGCCCATCATGCAGTGTTATCTTCTCTATGCTGTGGTTCTTATTTTTCAGTTGTCTTGACACCCTATGCTATTGCAAAACCTTTCTTATAACCATGCCTGGGAACTCTCTAGGTTTGACCTGGAAAACTCTGTGAGAAGCACTGGTTCTATGGGTGAACAGTAGAATCCTCCCAGGAGTAGGGTCTTGAAACGCCTCACTCCCCACCCATATTCCCTTTAAAGGAGGTGTTTCCCACAACGTCAGTGGGACCACCCCCAACGTCAACAGGACTCTCCCTATCGTCAGCGGGGCTGCCCACCGACGTCCGCGGGACTGCCCACCGACGTCCGCGGGACTGCCCACCGACGTCCTCGGGACTGCCCACCGACGTCCGCGGGATTGCCCACCGACGTCCGCGGGACTGCCCACCGACGTCGGCAGGGTCCGCCCACTGACAGTGTCATAAGTGGGCAGATCTGTCCTGCAATGGTAGGCTCCGGGTAGCCAGAGCCCAGAAGTTCTTATAACTGCTATATGCTTATAATGTTTTACTTAGTTAAAAATTATTGATCTACTCAAAGGCAGACTCTGGAAGCATTAATTACAGTTATTCCTAAAGTGGAAAAGGATTGCCCTAAATGTTGATCTTAAGCTTTTCATAAAAATACTTGCCATGATAATCCAGAGGATCCTTCTGCTTTAAATTCACCAGGGCCAGGTAGTGTTTGTCCCATATAGGTGTTATGCTCAGTGTATCAAAGGGGAACCATTGAGTAGAGATTCACATACACCAGAAGACAAAACAAAGCTAAACAAAGACTACTCTCGTTACTATGACATTCTAAAGAGGAACACAAAACTGACTGGAATAATCTGCTGACCCTAGTATTTCTAGCTTAATAAGTAAACTATGTATTTGGCATCCCGCTGTTGCAGAGATCCTCATGGCTGCTTGCTCTGCATTCCAGGTCTGCCCTAAATATGTCACAAGAGGAAATTATAAAGTAATGAGGCGGGGGACATACACAATTTTAGGCAAGTGGTCATAATTTTATGGCTAATAAGTGTAGAGCCAACAATTTACGCAGCACTTCTTACAATACATATATTCAAGGGGTATGACAAGACTAAAATTGACAGACTAAGACAAACTGGAGAGAGCCCTGCTTGCAAGCTTACAATCTTTAGGGAATTGGGTGAGGACAGACATAAGGAACAGAGAAAGGATTTGGTTATATGAATTGGCCAAAGCATAATTAAGCTCACCCGCCACGTCAAGGCACACTCTCAATAGGGTGAGAACCTACTCTCACCTCCTACATAGTGGGCACACAAAGCAGTTTATACTGCTACCAAAACCTTATTAATGTGTTGGGGGAGGTGCAATTAAACCTCCTCCCTATTAACCCCTGGACAGCAAGCTGCAACCAGACTGATGAGGAGCCAACAACCTCAAATATGTGCAAACAGGGAAAAGAAAAAATGTCGGTGCGCTAAGCTAGTCTCAGGCTCAAATAATACATATGTATAATATGAGGCCTACCAAACAGTGTGAGCATGCTGCAAATACAGTGTGTTGGCTATACAATGTATACAAAAAACAAAATACTGTCTGCGCTTCTCTAATAAAGTTGGCAACAAATATATAAACATAATATAAATGAGAGGTGCGCTAAGCTAGTCACAGGCTCAAATAATACAAATGTGTAATACGAGGCCTACCAAACAGGTGTAAGCATGCTGCAAGAAACAGTGTATTGGTTGTACAATGTATACAAGAAACAAAAAAGGTTCTCACCCTATTGAGAGTGTGCCTTGACGTGGCGGGTGAGCTTAATTATGCTTTGGCCAATTCATATAACCAAAACCTCTCATTTATATTATGTTTATATATTTGTTGCCAACTTTATTAGGGTAAGAAGCGCAGACATTTTTTGTTTCTTGTATACATTGTACAGCCAATACACTGTTTCTTGCAGCATGCTTACACCTGTTTGGTAGGCCTGTTTTAATCCTATGATCCCTTTGATCATGGGGTTAAATTTAGCCAACGGTAGAGGGAGGCAATTTTTGAAATCCTGATGAACTGCAAATATTATTAAAATCAGCCATTTAGTCTGTGCGATACGTGAGTAACCATATCATCCCTGGAGCGCCTTGCATTTTTACTGCAAAACTTATTTTTGCTGTAGAAGTGATTTTTTTTCTCCCTTTACCATTATTTCTTTGGGATTGTAAGGGGAAAGAATGGTGTGTGCTTCTGCGAGTGAATGGAGATATGAAAGGCGTGTGAATGATCAGTAATTAGGGTTGAAGCCTTGACGTGGCATTACTGCTCACGTAGGAAGTTAAATTATGGCACAAAAAGTACACATTTGCAAAAACGACATCCCTTGGCGCATCAAATGAGGGGCTGCATGTGTTTCTAGTACAAACCTGGAGTGCGCAAGACACAAATGAACATGTCGTTATGGTTAGAAAAAACATATTTTCAAGCCAAAGCGACATATTCCATAATTATTTGTGCACTCAACTTTTGTCCTAGAAATACATGTAGCCCCTCATTTGAAGCTCCAAGGGGTGTAGTTTCTGCTATATGCAGATGATACCCAAATCTCCCTGTCTTCACCTGATCTCTCTCCATCTCTCATGTCCCGTATTACCAATTGCTTGTCTGTTGGATGTCACAACACTACCTGAAACTTAATCTTTCTAAAACTGAACTCATTATCTTCCCTCCCTCCATCTCCACTCCACTACCTGAATTCTCTATCATCATTAACAACACGACTATCTCTCCTACTAACCAGGCCCGATGCCTTGGGGTCATCCTTGACTCAAACCTCTCCTTCATCCCTCACATTCAGTCCCTCGCCAGATCCTGCCGCTTGCACCTAAAAAACATCTCTCGTATCTGCCCATTCCTCACCCAAGAATCCACAAAAACTCTGGTTCATTCACTTATCATTTCCCGTCTTGACTACTGCAACACTCTTCTGGTTGGCACTCGACTGTCTCGACTCTCTCCTCTACAGTCTATCCTAAATGCCGCTGCTAGGCTCATCTTCCTTGCACGTCGCTCCTCTTCTGCTTCCCCCCTCTGTGAAACCCTCCACTGGATTTAGAATTAAATTTAAGATCCTGGTACTGACATATAAGGCCATCCATAATACTGCTCCTCCGTACATTTCTGACCTCATTAGCAAATACTCTCCTACTCGATCCCTACGTTCCTCCCATGGGCTAAGTCTCTCCTCCTCACTCATCACCTCTTCCTTTTCCCGTCTACAAGACTTCACTCGAGCTGCCCCATATCTCTGAAATCTACTCCCAAGGAATCTTCAGCATTCACCCTCCCTCCCGACATTCAAGAAACATCTAGAAACCCACTTCTTCAGAGAAGCATACCATCTTAGCTGCTAGAACTTCCTTGTCATCGATACAACCACCACACTACCTCTCACCCTTTCTCTATGCCTTATGTTTGTCACCCCATTTCCCTCTAGATTGTAAGCTTGCAAGCAGGGCTCTCTCCACCAAATGAATCGGTTTATCTTAGTCTGTCAATTCTTGTCTTGTCATATCCCTTGAATTTATGTATTGTATAAAGCGCTGCGTAAACTGTTGGCGCTATATAAATAAAGGATAATAATAATAATAAAAATGGATGAATTGTCCGAATGAGGGAGAGCATGAGTTAATATGTGGATGATTTGTCTGAATGAGGGAGAGCATGAGTTAATGTGATTGTGTGTATCATAGATGTATAATTGTGGAAGGGCAAAGATGGCACTAGCAGGATGTTTGAGCCTTGGGGACCAAGATGGCACAGGCAGGGTGTATATGGGACAAAGATGGCAAATCTTATGTGTGTTATCTGGGTGCTGGCCAGGTTCTGTGTGGGCAGTGTGGTTGGGGTGTGCAACCTGTGATCTATCCCTGTAATTTAGGGGGTTTTAAATATACCTTTAATGCCGTGTTTTTAGGTGAATTCCAATTGATCTGTACCTGCAAAGCTTGGTTTGTATGTTCTTCTGTAGATCCATATCTGCTATGCTATGCTTCCATACATTATTTATGTATACCTGCAAATACAGGGTTTGTATGCTGTTTCCATGTATTGATTTGATCTATACCTGCAATGCTACATTTCATATATTATTATTGTATACCTGCAAATACAGGATTTGTATGTCTGATTCTGTTTATTTGATATATACCTTCAGTGCTGAGATCACAAGTGAATTTCAATTGATCTATACATGCAAAGCTGGGTTCGTGTGTTAATGTGTTGATCTATACCTGCTATCGGCAGCAGGGTTTAATATTTATATATATATATTTATATATATATCGGCAGCAGGGACTAATATTAGGCCCTGAAATCATTTAGTGGAAAAGTTAAGGTATTGTGTTGTTTAAAAGATTTCAAGGATTAGTCGTGCTAAATTGTGGCTTCAGGCTTCCCATGTTGAATGATCAAGTATTGTATTGTCCAATAACAAAAGTATCATTCCATAGCACATTACTTTTGGCAATATATATATATATATATATATATATATATATATATATATGTGTGTGTTTTTTCAGTGGTATGATTTAATGGTGGAAATTATTAATGCCCCCCCAGTTTGACTGTGGTATCTTGTGTGCCTCTCCTATATATTGGAGAGCGTGTTGGTGGGTGGTGTAGGAGGGGGTTGCTTAAATTATAAGACCCTATTTTTGGCATAATGGTTAATTACTGAATGACATATTTTAAAGAATTTAAGTATACAATTAGAATGTGTTATAAAATAGAAGGCATGTACCACACGATACAATACATCCTATTAACAGTGAGTTTACTGTATTTCTAGTGTGACATTTTGTTTGTTAGCAACCACTGAAGAAGATATTGTACAGGGCTTAGATTCTCTGCATACAAAATGAGCTCTTTAAGATGTGGTTTTCTGTAACAGGATGGATTGACATAAAATTAAGGGTTGGGCTTTTTTTGTGAATATTTACTGGATGTTTCAGTGAAATAAAGCAGAAGTTGCCCGCATGGTCTTTATTAACGGTGATCTCACTAAGAAGAGTCTATATTTTCGTGTGCCTGCAAAAGGATATCTCTGCCCATCATGCAACGTTACCTTCTCTATGCTGTGGTTCTTATTTTCTACGTTTCAGTGGTCTTGACAAATGATCATCCGATTTTGGACCATAATGTAAGTTTATTACTTTGAAAAGTACATTAGAGGTCTTTCATTGTCCACAACATTGTTTTCAACAGATCACCCAATCTGTACCTTATGCTACCTTTACAGTGCCAACTCACTGGTATGTGTGTGGCTGTAGGTATATACATAAAAATTCCATAGAAAATAGGATTTGTTTTTGGGGGGGGCTATTCCAAGAAATCCCAAAAATAACTTTTCCGTATTACCTATTTAAGTAAGTATTTTGCTTGGTAGTCATGCCTGTTGCATTTGTGGATAGGTGTTTAAAGCAAGGATATAGGTTTACTTGTTGGTATTAATGATACTAAGAATAGCTCTTGCTATTATAAAAAAAAATAAGAAGTTAAAGTGAAGTGTTATTCTATAATTTAAACATATGTTGTGTATATTATATATATATTACTGGGTAATCTGATATCAATGCAAGGTTTACTAGTTTTTGTTTTAATTGTTAAGATGTACATAGCTGTCCTACAGTATCCTCTGTAACCATCACAGGGCAGACAAGCCCTGGATGCTAAGAGGAAGGGCTGCATGACTGGGCCTAGATTAACAGCAAGCATGCTGGACAGGATTTAAGGGGTCATTTAAAGGACATCCTATGGGGTTCCTCGACCTGTTGGGTGGGGTTCCTCGACCTGTTGGGTGGGGTTCCTCGACCTGTTGGGTGGGGTTTTGGGTGGCTATTTAGGGGACCGTTTTTCCCGTCACTGGTCAATTACTATTGACCAGCATTGTAAATCAGTGAATCCCCGCCCTCCCTCCCCATTTTATTCACCTTTCTGTATCTGACTGTGGTTTTTACGGCGGAATTTTAGAGATAGGTATGCTATGTTTACAATTGGTTGTCATACCAACATTTTATGTTCATTTTAATTTCTCCACGGGTTCAGTCCCGGGGGAAACTTTCAAAGGGTAGGGTGTTCCGACCCAACGGCCTCCGTGTGGTATTTGGCGGGATATCCCTACGAAATATTATTTTGCGATGGTTATGGTTTTACATGTTATTTGATGCATAACCTATCTCATATTTTCTTAATTTATTTTCTTCCAATTGTCACAGTAATAAAGCTCTGTGGCCTTACACTTTTTCCAACGACCTCAAGTCTCCTGTGTCTTATTTAAGTGTTTACGCCGTATGTTAATATATAGTGACCAAGTCATGTAATTTTCTTGGGTCAACGGGGCAGATGCTCAAGGTGCCAAAAAGGAGCTGTCTGACAGCAATGCCCTTGCTACTCAATCTGCTTTCAGAACTGCATGTGATAACGCAGGGTACCCTAGGCGGGGTAACCTAGGCACCAAGACATCAAGTTACAGCTCTGCAGCATCGGTTACTAGAGTGTCAGAATTGTATAAATTGACTTTACAAATCATAAACTAGTTTGAGTATTAAATGTAAAGTCTGCGGTATGTGCCGCTCTCATGGAATTGTTATGCATACATCTGTACTAGAATCCAGTGAAAAAAACTATTATATTTATTTTGTATAAAGCATAGTGTTACACAATAAAGGTGACTGAGAAAATAATAATTAGATAAAGTCCAAGTAAGGTACGGTGCCACTATGCCCACTGCTGGTACATTCTTTTGCAAGTTGCCTGTAAGAGTGACATAACTATCTGACTTGGTATTACATTGATACTGATAATTTGTCTTCATTCTTTTCCAGGAAAACAAAGATAATTCTACAGGTCCACATAACAACGGTGAGGCTCCTGGATCCCAAGCCTCACTGCTGGCATTCTTGACTTTTTGCATCTTCTACTACATGTTGAGCAATTAATACTTTGGCATGAAAAGAGAAAAGCATGACCTTTGCTTATCCTGAGGGCGGAGAACGAAGGGAAGATGACATAATGGCCTATTACTGATAATTTACAGGAATGGTCGTTATTTCAATGCTGGATAAAAACATAAAAACATAAATAGACCCTAATATAATTTTACTTGCTAATGCTCATAAGCATATTTTCTAAATAAATATTTTTACCACCACGTTGCTGTCTTTTTTTGAAAATGCATTATTTATTAACAGATTGGCTCATGATCATTTTTTTGCAAGTGTAAATGCAGTGAGGCACCCAGAATATAGCACCAATCAGCGAAATTAAGTTGTGCTACATAAAAGATGTCCATTGCAATATCTTCACTTCAGAGAAGCTCTCATGTTCCCGCCATTTATAAGGTATCCCAAAAATATATACGAAACCAGCAGCTTGTGACTGAGAAAAAACTGCCGATCAGAAAACGCTGTATGAAATATATATATATAAATATATATATATATATTATATAAACATCACTGTATTTGAGCATTAAACGTCATGATGCCCATTAATACTGTATGGAAGATATTTGGTTCCTCTTATTGTTAGACAGAGGTTTCACATTTTGTAGGCTTGGGATGGGATACTTTGAAGAGAATAGGAAAGAACTTCCAGTTGCCACTGAACCTACTCCTTTTCACTGAGTAATGGTTCATCTATAGAGTCTGAATTTAATGAACAGGCCAGATCCTGAGTTACTTATTAATGTGGGAAGAACAGAGCCTACTGTGTAGAACTACTGTATCACCTGGACCCATCAGCCGTGGAAGACTGATCCACGAGAAATACATGTGGGTCCCTACATAGTTTGGGTGCTCACATCAGTACACCTCTATATCCCATCGCTGAGTAGGTCTGTCCTCTTCAACCTCCCAGACCACAACATGGTCTGAGTCATAACTTTGACCTCCTGTGACAAAAGAAAGAGACAACATTAATAATGCTATAGTAACATGAGTGTTATACAAAATAATACTTTTAAGTCAGCTTGAGGTCATACAGTGTCTAGACCAGTGAGATGGCAGCCCCTCTGCCACGTAACAGGGAGCCAATTGCCCTATTGGGCAATTAGGCTCCTTGTATCACCACTGCTCAGTGTACCAGTTAAAAAGTAGACCACTTATCTCCACAACCGGCCTACTAACACTATGGACGACAGGTCCAAGCAGGCACAGCCTCCATAGGATGCTTTAAAAGGCACTGTATACCTTTAAGATATGGAGCGCCATAATATTACATCATATCAGGGAGCTCAGAAGGACCTGGGGGACACCGCTGGTAGCGCTTCTGAGTCTAGGGCCGAAGATAAATATGCTGCTGCCTCAAGTAGCATCATTTCTTTAATTACAGTATCTCACAAAAGTGAGTATACCCTCACATTTTTGTAAATATTTTATATTTATATTTTTTTTTTCATGTGACAACACTGAAGAAATAACACTCCGCTAGTAGTGAGTGTACAGCTTGTATAACAGTGTAAATTTGCTGTTGCCTTAAAAATAACTCAACACACAGCCATTAATGTCTAAACCTTGGCAACAAAAGTGAGTACACCCCTAAGTGGAAATGTCCAAATTGGGCCCAATTAGCCATTTTCCCTCCCCGTTGTCATGTGATTCGTTAGTGTTTCAAGGTCTCAGGTGTGAATGGGGAGCAGGTGTGTTAAATTTGGTGTTATCACTCTCACACTCTCTCATACTGGTCACTGGAAGTTCAACATGGCACCTCATGGCAAAGAACTCTCTGTTGCTCTACATAAAGATGGCCTAGGCTATGAGAAGATTGCCAAGACCCTGAAACTGAAATGCAGGACCATACAGCGGTTTCAGAGGACAGGTTCTCCTCAGAACAGGCCTCGCCTTGGTCAACCAAAGAAGTTGAGTGCATATGCTCAGCATCATATCCAGAGGTTGTCTTTGGGAAATAAACAAATGAGTGCTGCCAGCATTGCTGCAGAGGTTGAAGCGGTGGGGGGTCAGCCTGTCAGTGCTCAGACCATACGCCGTACACTGCATCAAATTGGTTTGCATGGCTGTCGTTCCAAAAGGAAGCCTCTTCTAAAGATGATGCACAAGAAAGCAGACCAAGGACATGGATTACTGGAACCTTGTCATGTGGTCCGATGAGACCAAGATAAACTTATTTGGTTCAGATGGTGTCAAGCGTGTGTGGCGGCAACCAGGTGAGGAGTACAAAGACAAGTGTGTCTTGCCTACAGTCAAGCATGGTGGTTGGAGTGTCATGGTCTGGGCCTGCATGAGTGCTGCTGGCACTGGGGAGCCATGAATGCCAACATGTACTGTGACATACTGAAGCAGAGCATGATCCCCTCCCTTCGGAGACTGGGCCGCAGGGCAGTATTCCAACATGATAACGACCCCAAACACACCTCCAAGACAACCACTGCCTTGCTAAAGAAGCGGAGGGTAAAGGTGGTGGACTGGCCAACATGTCTCCAGACCTAAACCCTATTGAGCATCTGTGGGGCATCCTCAAAAGGAAGGTGGGGTAGTGCAAGGTCTCTAACATCCACCAGCTCCATGATGTCATCACGGAGGAGTGGAAGAGGAATCCAGTGGCAACCTGTGAAGCTCTGGTGAACTCCATGCCCAAGAGAGTTAAGGCAGTGCTGGAAAATAATGGTGGCCACACAAAATATCAACACTTTGGACCCAATTTGGACATTTCCACTTGAGGTGTACTCACTTTTGTTGCAATGGTTTAGACATTAATGGATGTGTGTTGTTATCCCTGCTTTCTTCCATTTCCATTGAGTTTCCTGGGTTGCCCTCCACTGCTTAGCTCTCGCCCCATGTCCATCTGCTGCCTGCTGCTCATTTTTGTTGCCCTCTGCTGCCCTGTTTCCTTCGGCTTCCTTTAGCTCTGTCTAGCCCCTTCTGCTCTACCCCCCATCGTTGCCCGCCACTGGCCATAATGCCTTCCTCTCCCCTCTGTTGCTCTCTGCTCTGTTCTTCTCTGCCCCTCCCCACAATGAAGGGAGACAGAGAAGGAGGGGAGCAATAGACAAAAGGACAGAGACAGTGATATACGGGATATAAAGAATGGGAAAATATTGAAAAGAGAAAAAAAGAGAGATAAAGAGACAAAGCAAGGAGGGAGCAAGAGAGAAGTGAAAATAAACTATTTTTGGCCACTTTAAATGATGAGCACATATGCTAGGTATCATAAGACCCATTATTTCTTTATTGCCTACCTTTAACATCAAGACACATGCCCTGGAAAGTGTGACTGCGTATATAACCTAAATGGTCCAGGCTCCAGGTTTGAATGGGTTTGCGTCCCTCAGCCCACAGAACAACCTTAGTACCAGCACAAGACTGTCCAATCATCTGCAGGCTCATATGAGGAGCAACCTTTTAGGGGGACAAAATGTGGATGAATGTAACGACAGCACGGTCCACGATCCAGCCATAAACTCACAAAAAGATGAATTTAAGAATATATTATTCATTTTAATGTAATTTCAGAATTGCATTGGCGGGTACAGAAAGTATTACCTAACGTTCTTTTATATTCACCTGATTTTTGATACATCCCTCCTCATAATACCAAAGATCACAGCATCCTTCCTTTGGTTTAGTCAACAAGACACGTGAAGCTTTCATATCCTCTGAAGATTCTGGGACACACAGGAACAGACCCAAGGCATGATTCTTAAGCCGGAAATACACCCTTCTCTGAAAACACAAAATCAGCCCTCTGAAAATATAGTCCAGTTATACACAAAATAATAATCCGTTTGAATTTGTGAGTTTATGATTATCAGATTTAACACCTCTGCAAAGTGATCTCACCTGTCGGATGGGGCAGAGCGATCCAATTCTTTGTAACCCACTATAAAGCAGCCAATTAGGGATCTGTGTACGTTCCAGTAGCCACTGTTTACCCCTAAAGTCACTATGTTCATACACCACCCATCTGTTTGTTAACAAAAAGAAAAAAAAAGTTGGGTTAAATCTAAGTATTAAAAAAAAAGGATTTGTTTAACCAGATTTAATCAGAGAATAAGCTTTCCCATACCATCTAGTTTAAGACTTTGCAAGTTCAATGGCTTCAACTTTTGTTTTCCCATTTGTCACAGAAGTTGCTGCAATGCTGGTTCCTGCTGACAAGGGAGACCCCAGGCTGTCTAACATCTAACATAAAATCTAACATAAAAATATAGGATGTATTATTACCAGACTAGCATTCGTTGTTCAAACCGAATACCGAATAAACTAATATGGCGGTGGGTTCGTCTTCGTTAACGTCTCCTAGCTAATCTCCCTTCTCCCCAAACAAGTCACTGCCTCTAGCATACCTTGTCTTCGTAGCATTGCAGGGGTTAACGGGAATGGGAATCGTAGGATCATGCCAGGAGTTACAGGTCCGTAAGAGTGACTCTATTGGTTGCCGGCAGGGGCCTCCTCTGGCATCAACCAATGAAGGGCATCCCTTCATTGGTTGATGCTAGATGAGGCCCCTGCTGTCGACCAATAGAGTCCCTCATACGGACCTTTAACTCCTGTAGCCTCCCCAGGCCAAGTTTCAACGTCAGGAGTTAAAGGTCCGTACGAGTGACTCTATTGGTCACCGGCAGGGAGCTCCTCTGTCATCAACCAATGAAGGCAAATAGAAAACCCAAAAACCACGTGTGAATGTAAATAACAATAAATATAAATACTTTCCACAATGAGAGCAGCTACCAAACAACACTCTTCCTCAAAGTGTATACAGAAGCAAACCAGGATGGTGCAGTATCTTCAATACTTATACAATAATACTTATATAATACTTATTGAAGATACTGCACCATCCTGGTTTATGCTTGCTTTTACAGAATACCACATACAGTTTTAGAAGCTTGACATTTGATGAGCCTGCTTTATCCAGTCCTTTTGTGAGTGGAACTTACACATTATAAAAATACACATTTTTTACAATACTGCACTATTGTATTTGTTTTTGTTTTCTTCCCCTATGTATATGCGCTCCATTAACCAATGAAGGGCAGCTTCATTTTAGTCACTCTGGCAAAGCACAGGGCAAGGTACACCTCGGAGCAACTTGGCCTGGGGAGACTAAGGGCTTTGGCGTCATGAGTTACCCGATTTGTAGCTGCCCTTCATTGGTTGATGGCAGAGGAGCCTCCTGCCGGCGACCAATAGAGTCGCTCTTACCGACCTTTAAAATCCTGGCGCCAAAGCTGCTGCGTACTGTTGCCGCGTTAACCCCATATTACCCGCTGCTTAAAAAAGGCAAAAAACGAAGAAATAAATGAACACCAAGAACATACACGAATATTCACTTGAAAAGAACAAAGGAATGAGCCAAGTCTATGGTCATCTAGAGCATTTAATGTAATAATAGTAAGTCCCAGTGTGTTAAGGGGCTTAAAACAATTCCATTAACATGCTTGAACATAAAATCTTGGATAGAAAATATATAAATATATTCAGCTCCAGGGCCTTTGCGGTGCTTGTGCTCAGCTGTAATTTTCTTCTCTCTCACTTTATTGTACCCACACAAGTTATATATTGTTATTTTTAAGATAAGAAGGGCTTTCTTTAGCTATCATTATTTCGATAATTTCATTTAATCTCAAAAATAATAAAAAGCTATTGAATAAAACGGTTAAATAGATTCTAATATTTGTTTAGAAATACCCAATGTGTTTATGTTTTTTGCAAGTTATAGGGCAATAAGTATTTTGCTATTTCAAAATCATTTTGTTTGCTCCCATATCCTATTTGGGACATCTTTGAAGCTGGCCAATTTAATTTACCCCATCAAACCGCCCCAGGGTATACTAGAAAACTAGACACCCCATGGTATATTATATGGTGGTATTTCTTTCCATGCACTAGTTCTACACCAGCCTTTGTCGAAGCTTGTGGTAGTAATTTTTTGTGTGTTTTTTCCACACACATTGTACTTCAGGTATGAGTTTAGAGCTCCTGGTATATGTGTTCAGCAATATCTCCTGAGTGCAGTGATGCCATCTGTGCATAGGTTTGTTGGTTTTCAATTTTGACATATGTTCATCCTGGCTCCACTTATCTAATTTTCCCATATATTTCCTGTAGATGATCACTTTATGCAAAAACCCTTAACCACTCTTTCTATTGGTAGAGCTACGTGTGTGTTTGGTATTTGTCTGGAGGAGACTTTTGAAGTCTTGAAGGTTCATAGGAATTTATCTTTTTTCTACACTGGATCAATTTCCATTAAGACTCTTTACCTTGCACCGCCCACTTTCTAGATGAAAGAGGTAGCTCAACTAGTTGTGAGAGGAGCAGGGAACAAGCAAATTAGACAGATGAAGTTGATACTAGCGCAGGGGTAGGCAACCTTTGCTGCCCGGACTAAGCAACGGGGACTCAAAACTACCGGTAAGTTTGGGGGGGGGGAGACAGGAGGATCCAGGTCCCCTGCATCGCTGCGGGGGAGCTAGATCTTAGTCTCATAGTCAGACCTAGTTGAGATCTGATTACAAGACGACCCCGATTATAAGACGAGGGGTATTTTTCAGAACATTTGCTCTGGAAAAAACCTCGTCTTATAATCGAGCAAACAATTTTAAATTTAAAAAAAATACTTGGGGTGACAGATGGAAGGCGACCTATTCAAAGGGGGGATACCTTGAGGCAACAATTTAATAATACAAAAAGGGGGGTGGCTGAGGGTTAAAAGTACACAACAGGGTGGTTTGGCCATCACATATAAATCAATACAAAAAGGAGTGGGTGTGTGGCTGTTTACAATACACATGGGTATGGGGGGCATTACATTAACCAGTACAAAAGAGAGTGGGGGCATCAATGCACAAGGGAGGGAGGCTGGCTGGGGACATTACATACACAGGGTGTGGGGGCATAAATGTGCAAAGGGAGCAGGCACAAATGCACATGGGGCAATACACAAGGGGGGCCTGGCTGGGGCATCAATACACAAGGGGGCAAACACACAAACAACAAAGCAGTGTGGAAAGCATTTTTTATGTTTTGTGTAGCCTAACTCATCCTGATGCGGGTGTTGCAGAGCCTGTCCTGGTGAGTGTGTTTGGGTGTCAGTGTGGCAGAGCCTGTCCTGGTGTGTGTTGGGGTGTCAGTGTGGCAGAGCCTGTCTTGGTGTGTGTGTGTTTGGGTGTTGCTGTGGCAGAGCCTATCCTGGTGTGTGTGTGTTTTGGGTATCAGTGTGGCAGAGCCTGTACTGGTGTGTGTATTTGGGTGTCAATGTGGAAGAGCCTGTCCTGTGGTGTATTTGGTCATCTGTTTCCTGGCACTTACTGTAGGAATGAATAGAACTATTTAATTTTTACTTATCCAGAGTTAAGACGCCCTCCTGAATTTGTAGTCACTTCAGAGGACGAAACTTTCAAGGCACAGAGATCAGTGGGAGGAAAAGTAAAGGTTTTGTGTTATTTACTCTGTTTCAATCTGCATATTTTATTAAAAAGGATCAGTGGCTCTAAATTGTGGCTTCAGGCGTCCTGTGAATGATGATGTTTTTAGTGTAGTGATTACTACCAATCCCACCACATAAGATTCTATATTGTATTATCTGCCGAGCACTGCTGTCATCTTTATCCAGTAAACATAGATGCCAAGGAGTTAAGACTCTATTTTATTTATTTCCATAAAATGGCCACCAAAATCCTCAGCGCCAGGCCCATGATGCTCTAAATTTGTCCCTGATCAACTCAGTGTGCGTCAGCCAGCTTAAATCCAGCTTGTACCCACAGTGTGCTCCAGCCTTGTGCAGTTTTATTTGGCTAAATATGTTTTAAATGGTTTGTGGACTGACTTTGTTTTACTGTTTAAGTAATTTTGTATTGATAGAATGACACATAAAAGTTGATCAAAAAACTGTTTGTCCTCTGCTTTCTTGCATTATTGCCAAATTAACCCTGTAGTAATATGCATTATAAAGCTAAATGACCATATTTTCACACAAACATTTCTGATGAAGTGGCTCACTGTAGAAATAACTTGGACACCCCTGTTATAGACACATTCATTTGACCACTAAAGAGCTTGAGTAATTTGAAATATTTCCCTTAGTATGAATTATTACCCTGGTGAGCTTTTCTTTACAAGAAGGGATAAGTTGATGAGTAATTACCTTAGTAACAAAACATCATGCTCTCAGAGATGAAGGACAGGTTTTACTAATAATGCATTTACAATGATTCTTCTAAACCTGTAAACTCTTTAATTCACATTCCAGATCTTTCTATGGTACCCTCATCCCTATAGAATCCTCTACTTACATTCCACTTTCAACCCTTACAGACAGCACGTGGTTATTGTAGCCTTCGCCTTGCAGACTCCGAACCTCTCCAGAGAACTCTAGCTCTTTTCCCTCAAATCTCTCCAGGCCATGAAGTGAGATAGAGGGAACTGAAAAATACTGTAGGCAGAAAAAATAGCTTCAAAAATAACATTGACAATTAGATATGTGCAATGCAAGGTCTCTACTAAATAATAATCATTAGCTCAGTAAAGATTGTTGATAAATGAATACATTCAGATTGAGATTTAAGGATTGATCTTGCTCAGATCATGGTAGTTCTGACTAGACTTGTGCAAATGAACCAAAAATGATTTGGAAAAATGTTTTGATTCGTTTTTGGATAATACATTTTGTTTCCTGCCCTTTCAGTGTGGATGAAATTCAGAGGGCTTTTTTCACTTGAAAACAAAATTTGTTGTCACTGACCCTCACTTACTCTCTTACAATCTCATTTACTCTCTCTTAATGTCTCCCTATCTTCTCTGCTGACCGCTTGTGTGTCTCTTTAACTTGCTCTGCTTCACCTCTGGCCTCTTCTTGTTCTTCTCTCTTCTAGTCTGCTTTTTCCCGATATCAGCTACATGAACTACCTTGAGTGCTAACCTGCCCTTTTTGTAGAAGTACTCCAATAGGCCAGAATAAAGCAGACAGATTTGTGGAGTAAGTGCACAAATGCTTCTCTTTCTCTGTGAATACATCTGCAATATTGTGGCTTTTTAGAGTACTTGAGCCATGGCATCCCACATGTGGACACGTGGGGTGCATGAAGGCTCCGGCCTTTTGCAGAAGTGCTCCAGGAGGCCTGGTTAATGGAGCTGATACCGGGATAAAGCAGAAAAAAGAAAGAAGACCTGAAGTACAAGGGAGCAAGGGAGCAGAGAGAAAAAACAACGTAATGCAAATAGAAGTTCAGAGCTCTTTGCTTTGTTTTTCTTTAATTTATTGGGAGTTTCACACATTCGTACAAAATAATGAAATTGGCAAATTACGTTCGAATTCTAATGCACAAGTCTAGTTTTTACTGTTTTATCAAACTAAGGTCCTTAGTAGTGAGTGTGTAGTACCAGAAGAACTTCAACTGAGTGTTATAGACTGCAATACCCCAGAATACATTGAAAACGTGGAATGCGATAAATAGGTCACAACTAATAACACTAACTTGAATACATACAAAGAGCAATTCTTTAAATATAAATCAATTGCAATAGAAAATATTTCTGTTGACTGTTCCATACTCAGTAAAGATTGCCAACACTGGTGGATGCCATTATACAGTACAGGAAAGTACTAATACTTACAAAAGGTACCTTCCTCAGTGAACGCAGAGCACAAATGGTCAGACAACCCATTGCAGTGTATGTGGGGTAATCTCCTTCTGAGACAATGTATTGTTCTCCACTGCAGTCCTCACCCTCATAGAGAATCCAGCTGTGAGACAGTAGAAAATGAATCTTTATTGGAGCAGAGGGTAGCTAATGCTAGTGCATACCAGAACAGCAGGTCCTTACCCCAAATTAATCTAACACAATCTGATTCAGACAGCTCAAATGCCCTCATGACCCTCTTGTTGTAGGCAGCCTAATTACCATTATGTGAGGTCATATTTGCACTGTATGGATTAAGGCATGAACATAAGAAGCTGGTGCATGTACATATCAACACTGAGATCAATCTAGACCACCACAGACAACTAATCAATGCTCCAGAAGTTATACTTGTAGTTTAGACTTTTTGGGATACAAAGAAGGTATAGAAGAACATAAATAATTTGGGTTAAGAAATAATAATACAACAAAGCCCCTTAAGGTCTAAAGCTGTTTTATTTTACAATTTTTACATTTAAGGACTGAAGAGTTTTTAGCTATTCTGTTAAAAGAAAAAATTCTGAGAATTTTGTTTTCAGGATCAACATTTTGTTTCTAAAACATTTTAAGGAAGGCAGATAAGGAAGGTGAAATGGCAGCTTCAGCAGTAGTAGTAGGGCACTGGGAATACACTGGCAAGTAGACCCCATGGTATTTACACTGAATCCCACCATATTAGGTGTACAGAATTGATCCCTCAGAGTAAGGAAGGAGATTGAACCGCATCAGCAACAGAGGCAGGGCAGGTTAGCCACTAGGTGCAGGACTGCATTTCCTCAACACTTCAGAATTGAAGTGGCTTGGACAGGCACTGGTAGTTGTTACAATTGAAATGTCATTTGTATCTGCAAAAAGACCATACCCAATACTGATCCCTAGTCAGGGCCGGCCTGGGACGAAGTTTGAAGTGCCGCCTGGGGCGAAGTTTGAAATGCCACCCCCCCCTTGCTGAAGCCACTGCTCATTACCTGCCCTTCCTCTCCCTACCTTCTCATTATCTACCTTTCCTCTCCCTACCTTCTCATTATCTACCCTCCTCCCTCCCTATTATCTACCCTATCTCCCTGCTCTGCCACTGTGCTCGCTGCTTCACTGCTGAGCACCGGAAATGACGTCACATTCCGGCGCTCAGCATTACAAGCCGGCACTGAGACCTAGCTAGAGGGCTCGCAGAGGAGAGGGGCGCCGAGCGGGTAACGACAACTTGATAAACGAAAACCACTCGTCGCCCTCTCTCTCTTCTGCTTAAAAAAAAGGCGATTGGGGCGGAAAAGTGCCGCCTCTTCAAAAGTGCCGCTTGGGGCAATTGCCCCACCCTGGGCGGGCCCTGTCCCTAGTAACAAGTCCTTCCTCTGAATATACACCATTAACTAACTCCTTCTGCCTCCTATCACTCAACCATTGCCAAATCCATTCAACTATTCTGGCATCCAATTTATTTATAGGTCTACTATGGGGGACAGTATTCAATGCCTTACTGAAAACTTGGCTATACCAACAGCTCCTCCCTGGTCTATTATCTTAGTTACTCAGTCTTCATTATTCTGTCCTTGTTGAGTACTTCCACAAAAGGCCATGGTGACTGGCTCCACCCTTTTTGCAGAAGTGCTCCAGGATGCCTGGTTCATAAAGAAGCGGATGAGAAGTGAACAAAGACAGAAGGATTAAAACAGAAGATGAGGCAAGAGAAGAAGTGGAATCTGTGGGGAAGAAGACACAGAATTGTACAGCAGAAAAGGTAGGGAGTGTAACAGAGCGTGAGAGAGTGTGAGCAAGCGAGTGAATGTTTTTAAAGTGTGAGGTGCGAAATATAGTATCCGCCCTAGGTGCCAATTACTCCAGGTATGCCCCTTGGTTTGTTCACACCAGAATTGGTGAGATGTCCTTTCACTTTGGCCTGGCTCACTATCTTAAGAAACACCTTGCACCTTGCGGTGTGTCCATCTTAAGCACTCTTAAAATGATCCCACGCTTTTACTATGGTGTTACTCAAGGTAGCAGTAGCACTAGTGTTTTATTTTTTTCAATGATAGTATTAGTGATGGCTGAGATGGTAGTGTTAGTAATGGTAGTGCATGTAGGGGAACCCGTGGCATAGATATTCGGCTACTGCTTTTGTAGAGGGGAAAAAAACACATTTAACAGAAAATTACTGGAAGATGTGTCATTTCTCCAAGTCTGGCTCATAATCAAAATCCAGATCATTCTCGTCATTAACATTATCGATGATAACATCTTTTAAGGTCTACTCCTACTGCAAGGCTAGACCTCCCCCTCTTCTTCTTCTCTTTGTTCTGGATCAAAAGTAGATCTGCTGCTAACATGTGACTGTGCCTGCCCTTCTTTGCTCTAGGGAATGCTAGCAGTAGTGGTAGCACCAGGGGCAGTTGTGGTGTCACTGCTAGTGATTTTATTCTGTGCTTCACCATTGAATAGCTTACAAGCCTCTGGATGTCACCAAGTAACTTTGTGAGTTCTCGGTAGTACCTAAAATCGCCCCCTACTTTAGTAGGTGGGAAGGACAAGATTTTAGCGCTACTAGAGAGACGGTGTTCAGTTCTGCTGCCTGCGGCTTGTGGTAGTTCTGACTCCAAGCAACTTCAGCCTACTCAGGACTAGTATACCAGGGGTCACCTGACTACACATACGCCTCTGCCCAACCCACAAACTGGAATCATTCCTTGAAAATTAAAATAAAAAAAAAATGTATAAACATAATCAGTAATTTCACACAGGCCAATACTTTTTGGTTTTCTCACCAGACTAGAGGTTTTGCTGGTAGAGTAAATGGGCAGCCATCTTGATAAACTCTACTCAGGAATAATATTTTAAGAACCCAAACACACTGTTCACATTTTGTCACCATTTTTTTGTCTACTTATCAGTCATTTATATGTACTTTCCTACATACAGTCCCTTCCCACTTTACCTCATCAAATAGCACCAAAACCAGTTGTAATGGTGTCAAAATGGCTTGTAACATCAATAACATCAACTCCTGCACACTCTAGGTACACTTGCACACAGTTTTTTAAGGAACTCAACAGGTAAATTGCTGCAAACACATATTCTCTTTGGATTTAGGCAGCCTTAGTCGTTTATCTCATTTCATTTAATCCCAGACAGACTCAATGATGTTGAGATCAGGACTCTGTGTGGGGCCAATCTATAACTTCCAGGACTACTTGTTGTTCTTTAAGCTGAAGTGTTTATGTATGTTTGGAGCCGTTGTTATGCTGCAGAATAAATGTGTGGCCAATCAGATGCCCCCTGATGGTATTGCATGATGGATAAGTATCTGCCTGTACTTCTGAATGATACCAAATCCCCAACTCTACTTGGAGAAATGCAGCCCCAAAGTTGCAAGGAACTCCCGCCATGCTTCTCTCTTTCCTGCAAAGACTAATTCTTGTAGCAGTGCAATATAGATAGAACTTATGGATGGCAGTGATGTCACAATGATACCACTGATTTTTGTTTATATTTTTTTAAAAAAAAAAATTTCTCTTTGGAGGAAAAGGGAGAAGCGTTGTTTCTCACCCTCTTCCCTCCAATCGCCTACCTTGGAGAATTGGTGCTGTTTTGAAGACAAAGGGTGGTCACACCAAATATTTTTTGAAAGCATTTTTAGTTTGCTGTGTTTTACAGTCACACACACAACACACACCATCAAGAAAAAAAAATCACTGTTTCCAAAGTATTGAAAAAAAAAAAAATTTAAAGGGACTTCACAGCTATGATACGCATTAAAATGTATATGATAGCTGGAGTGAATCTGTATCTATATATATACATTAAACTTAAAATTATCCAAGAGCGTTGTCCGTTCCTAAGTATACAATTTTTTGATTTTGCACATGATTTATAGTCAATAGAAAACGTACCTGCCTCCCTCTACCCGACAGGACTGGGGTGAAAAGGATTCTGGGAGAGAAACACAATCCTCCTCGCAGGTCAGGCAGTCACCATGAAAGTTGGGCTTAGAAAACAATTGAATCTGAAAGAAAGAATGGGAAAGTTAGCATGGTTAGTGCCAGCAATCAGTAAAACTATTGTTTAACTATCAAAGTATAGATAAGTCTGCTACTAGCAAAAAAGTCAAAATTTATGTTTTGTATCAGACGCATCCTAATCCTGCCAGACAAATTGAGACTATCAATTCAGAAAGCCAAACCTTGTAATCCAGCATGTATACTGTTATTACCTTAGATAAGAAATGTAGATTGTGCCCCCCAACCTGAAAGAAAATAAAAGAAAATAACATTTTAAACCAAACACACACGAAAACAGGATATAGGCAACATGTTGAGACCTAGTCATCGCATAGGTTTATTATTAACATGAAACGCATGTAATATGCAAACTGTAATACAAGCATCTAGATATTACATATAAGACTAGTCTATAGGAAAAAAGTTTTACTAGTTAATATTAATTTACATGTAAACTATGTTTTCATATTTAATAAAAACTATGATTTAGAAAAAAAACATTTTTTTGTTTTTATTTTCTTTTATTTGCTAAACTGCCCCCCAGTTATGCCCCAAGATATGCCGTATACCCCCTATATGCCACTCTGCCTCCCTGATATGCTACTCTGCCCCCTTGATGTACCTTATACCCCCTATATGTCACTATGCCCACCAAATATGCCTTATACCCCCTATATGCCACTCTTCCTCACTGATATGCAACTCTTCCCCCCTGATATGCCTTATACCCCCTATTTGCCACTCTGCCTCCCTGATATGCTACTCTGCCCCCAGATATGCCTTATACCCCCTTATTTACCACTCTGCCCCCCCGATATGCCTTATACCCCCAATTTACCACTCTTCCCCCAGATATGCCATATTCCTCCCTATTTGCCAATATGCCCCCCTGCTATGCTTTATCCCCCCCCCCATGACTTACTGATGAATCCCTACACTTGTCCCCCATGCTCCAGACTCCCTGGTGTGAAGCGGGGGCAGCCGGTCGACATCTGCACGATGCGTGCAGACAACCTCTGCCGCTACCCGGGACTTCCGCTGGGGCTTCTATGACTGAGCAACGGAGGTCAAATCACCCCGGTGCTCCATCATAGGAGGCAGGCGGAAGTGTCGGGTAGCAGCGGAGGTTGTCTGCGCGCATCGAGCCGACGTTCACCGGCTGCCAGAGAGGAGGATCCAGGTCTCCTGCAGAGTTGCGGGGGATCCTCCTCTTTGGCAGCCAGTGAACGTCTGCAGGATGTGCATATACAAACTCCGGTGCTGCTGGACGGTACTTCCACAAGGGCTTCTATGGTGGAACACCTGAAGGTCATGTCACGATGCAGGGGATCTGGATCTTAGTCTTATAGTCATACCTCTATTTGGATGAGGGGTATTTTTCTGAGCATGAGCTCAGTGACTTTAAATGTGGCTTTGTCAAAGGATGCTACCTTTGCAACAATTCAGTTCATGAAATCGCATTCTCTAGAGTGGTGAATGGACAAATCTGGGTTTGGCTGATGCCAGGAGAATGCTACCTATAGGATGCACAGTTCCTACTGTAATGTTTGGTGGAGGAGGGATAATGGTTTGGGGCTGTTTTTCAGGGTTTAGGCTAGGCCCCTCAGTTCCACTAAATGGTAACGTTAATGCTATAGCATACAAAGACATTTCAGACAATATACTTCAAACTTTGTAGAACAGTTTGGGGAAGGTCCTTTACTGTTCCAGTATGACTGTGCCCCTGTGCACAAAACAAAGTCAATAAAGACATGGTTTCAGGATTTTTCTGTGGAGGAACTAAAGTGGCCTGCACACAGCCCTGGCCTTAACTTCACTGAACACCTCTGGGATTAATCGGAACGCCAAATGTGAGCCAGGCCTTCTCGGCAAACATTAATGCTTGACCTCACAAATGGTCTTTTGGCTAAATGGGCACAAATTTCCTCAGACACACTACAAATGGGGCTATTATAATCTCAAATTTTGGAATGGATTTCCAACAAGCTCACGTAGGTGTAATGGTCAGGTGTCCACATACTTTTGGTTATGCAGTGTATCATCTGCACAGATACCACACAGCTCTCACCTGTATTACTGGTTGAACAGAGCTAATTTTGCGATTCTCAGCTCCCCAGTCTTGGAAGCTGTGATAGGCTCCTTTCTCCAGAATATACTGTGCTCCTGAAAAATCAACATTCTCGTAGGCCACCCATCTATGAAGAAAACAAATGTGCATATATGTTTAATGATAAAACAAAACATGCATTTGCTAGAGATATAAGTAATTGTGATAAGAGGGAACGAAAGTTTAACAGCAAGAGATAATAAAAAGGAGATTCATTGAATGAGAACATTATTTAAAATAGCAAGGATAACTGATGCTGAAAAGGTGCCAGATGGAAGGAGGATTCGCGTAAGGCTGGATGAGCCCATAGAAGCCTGAGCCAGGGTAAATCTTGATGCATGTCTTGGATTAGTGGTGCAATCTAAAATGTTTGAGGAGGCATGATGGGATGCCTTCCCACTGCTATGCCTGGACACCCTTTTCTCATACCCAAAGACACTGCAGCACAGCAGCTATGAGGCAAGATAGTTACAGAGCTTGTGCAAGTCAATAATAAACCAAGTAAAAACTGATGTCTAGGGAAATACTGTATATCTGAAAACACTTACACCCCACTCAGTACATGAATAGAACCTGTTTTTGTCCTGTACTTAGCAACCTCCACATCAGCAAGTGTTTCACTTAGACGTAGGCATGGACCCTCTGAGGACCCGGGATCCTCATACAGCACTATTTCTGGCTCTGAGAAATCCTGATAATAAGCAGAAAATGAAATTTGGTGTGCCAGTAATATTACAGACCTTGGTACTTATCTTGTGCAATGCAATAAAGACCATGCAGAAAAATGATAATCATATGCTCACCGTGCGGATCAGACGAATAGAACCCAACTCCTTGTTGTAGCCACCCCAGTGGGACCAATCTCTAAATTCACCTTCTTCTAACAGGTACTGGTGACCTCTAAAACCTTCCTTCTCATATGCCACCCAACTGTCATGAATATGGTGACAAATCATTAGATAGCAAAGGAAAGTGTTACACATTATTACTCAACATGCACATTAACGGGTGATGTTTATGTGTGGTATGCTGTGTACTTACCATCCTCCAAGAACTTTCAAAGATCCCACAGAAGTTAGACGCTCACCGTTGGAGTTTGGCTCTCCATGTACTGAGTGCAGATCTCTGGTCACCTCCCAAACTTGCCCTTCAAATCCAGGCAATTGGAAAATGTGCAGCTGAAGAGAGAGGGCAATAGGCATCACAATCTCTGAAGATAACACTGTATACTACCATGAACTGAATTGCTATCTGTATAGTAACCACTCTATCACTGTAGCCATACCTAATTTTTACAGAAAAGTCTATCTGGACTGTTAAGGGAAGGGGAATGCCAGCAGCTGCAACAATGGTAGGAGTACATAAAGTTAAGAAAGACGGGGGTCTGTCTCTTTCCTTCCTGGCTCTGCATGGACAGGATCTGTCCTACTAAGTACTAAGGTACTGGGGTTGGGCTGATGGCCATCTTTTTGGAGTCCCTTCTTAGAGACTGCTTGGCAAAGCATGGGTGTGATGTTAGATTTGATAGGGAGGGCACAGTCATCATCCAGGGATTCACTCGAAGCAACAGAGCCTGTTGCGACAGGGAAAAGGAGTGGATGGAGGGCCATGGATGCTAGGCCTCCTGCCTGGCTGAGTCGTATAAGTGGATGCTTTACCAGAGTGGTAAGGATGACTTTGATGAGTGTCCAAAGGATGCTGCTGTGGATCTGACGGGACAATAAGCGTAATGATACAATGATGTTGAAGGATTGTTTAGTATTGTTTTTTTGGATTCCCTTTTCTGCCTGAGGTTCCTAGCTATGCAGAGAATTTGTGTTTAGTTTGTTTTAATGAGTAAGTGGTTGTGGACAAGTTGTTTAAGGAGAGTAGGGCAGGTAGAATAGCAGGCCCTTTTTTCAAGCCTCCGTTTCCTAACCATAGTGTCTCTTTGGGGCTGGTCGCTGAGAAGGAACTGGGTAATAATACCTTATCCATCACTTATCACACCAGTCAGTTCATCAGTAAATGGATCATTATCTCAGAAGGGTTCATTATATGTGCTTTGATAGGGCACTGCAGGTTGTTCGAACCTCAGGTGTCACAGGTGTAACTGGAGTTCCCCCGGACCTCCTGTGGCATGTGTTTGCCAATAAGTTGTTCAATTTATTATTATGATTTCAAAGGTTTTGCAACCTTTTTGGAGTGGGCGGTGGAGCAAAGAGGTTATAGGATTTCCTTTTCGTGGGCCCGGCTGAGGGTTATGCTTCTCGGTGGCTTCTTGGTTGTTTTCAGGAAATGGCTTCTGAGTTTGGGGTTCCACTGGCTCAGAACAAGACAGAGGGTCCACAGACTGTTATCTCATTCATAGGTATTGAGATTGACTCGTAAAACATGATTCTTCCTCTCCCACCAGGAAAAGATTGGGATGCATGAGCAGTTCCAAGAAGGTGTAGCTAAAGCAGGTGCAGTCCTGCTGAGTCATCTGACCTTTGTATGCAAAGTTGTGCCCAAGGGTAGGGCTTTCTCTAGGCGCTTGTCTCTGTCCATGGTAGGGGTTTGGTCCTCCTTCTACTACATCAGGGTATAATTAGTATTTGCTTGGCGGAGCACATGGTGAGGAAAATTAGTTTGGATATATTGAACATGGGGTTGCTGGCAGGCATTGAGAGGGTGCTGGCAGCCCTAGGTCGATGGCTGTGGTGGTGGATATGTTTCCCCAACTGCCAAAGTTGAATGGATAATATTACGGAGGCAATTAGAGAGGTGGGTCCAGCAGGTGATCATGGCACCTGCTGAACTAGGACTCTTGGTCATGGGGGTAAGAACTGCCTACTGGGCTCACTGTTCCGCAGCTGGCGGGTTGTTAAGGGTATTGTTCATGTTATCAGTAGTATGAGAACTTTAGTAAGGCTGTGGCTAACGTAATTACCCACTCCAGGTCTCATGTTGTTATTTAGGGGTAAGGGGGTTGGGGAATGGGACTCTGACGGCTTGAAGATCAAGGCCTAAGCAGTCATGTATGGTGCAGCCAGGTACAAACATTGGAACCCTTGTCTATTATTACATATGCAGAAGTGTCTAAGAGCAGGCTGTGCAGAACATGCTTGAACCCCAACCGCTTTCAAATACTCAAAAGTGAAATCCACTGTTGCACATATCTCTGCATTTTTAGTGACCCATTAGATACACTTACATTTATAGGAGAACACTGGCTGACTGGTGTTCAGATTTGTATAACCATGTAGCACATTCATGCAAATAATATTCAACTGTATTAAGTATATGCATTTGTGCTCTTATTTGTTAAAACTCACTTTTGGTTCATTTGGTTTCTCCACAGTTGGACCTCCCTAAATAGGAAAAAACAGCATATTGAAAAAAATGTGTAAATATTTTATAAATTAAAGAGAGATTCAGGGAGAAATGAGAAATGTTGAAAATAAAACAAAGACTGATGGCTCGAGGTATATTATATGTGTGTGTACATGTTTATGTGTATGTGTGTGTATATAGACACACATGTACACATATACATATACAGTATACACTGTACACACATGTATATATGTGTGTGCGTATATATGTATATATACACACATATATACTTTTACACATACATATATTTATACACATGTTTGTACATCTATGTATAGGTGTGCATGTGTGTGCATGTATGTGTGTTCATATATGTATGTGGGGGGCATATAAGTCAGAAGGAGCATGAGAAATGTAAAAGGCAGGCAAGCGAAATCTAAGATGATAGAAAAAAGTGCGGAAAATATGTCAGCAAGTGATGTGCAAATAAAGACAAAGGACAAGAAAAACTGTCAAAGATGAACAAAAATAATAGAACAGAAGGATACAACACAGAAAAAGGCCAAAAAAGGGGAGGGGGGGTGCTTAAAAGCAGGAAATGCAGAGAAGGGGCCTGTCTGTGTAATTGCTCAAAGGTTCAAAGATCCTTATTCGGGCCTTGGAGAATATATATGCATAAAATAAATAATGCAGTTAGTGACTCAAAAATTACACTCACTATTCGTGCAGGCTGCAGGGAGCATAAGTCGGAATCCAGCCCACCCCATGCTTTCTTGTTGGGGTATCCCCCAGACTCCAGAATGTATGGGTCTCCTTCAAAGAATGGTTTACTATATAACAGCCAACTGTAGGCAAAGATGGTTAGTATGATGAGTGATAAAAAAATACCGTTCAACAATAACGCAATGCCCAAAACTCAACTCAGTGCTACAATGGTTATACTCATTTGCCTTAACCAAACTAATAACCTCAGCCTTTTTTTATTTGAGGCTTGCCAAATTGCTCCACATTTTGACACACACTTCAGCAAAACTTTTTCTTACAGTCCACTGTGGACAATGATTGATTCCGTCTTGATAGGCTGGCCATTCACACGTGTATCTGGTGCTGGTCCCACAATCTTCACCTTCTCACCCTCACCATTCTCCTCTAGGAACAGACTAATCTCTGGGACTTGAAAATCCTGAATTAGAAAGTGAGTAGCAGATAAATGATATATGAATACATATTAGTCTCTTTCAGACAAGATTTTCCTATCTAACAAAAATTGCTATTTTTTTATCCTTAGAATTTGCACAGTACCTTATAGGGGAATCTGACTTGAAGCAAATTTTATATTTTTTACAAGCAAATATTAAAGATTACTAAACTCATATCTAGCAACTTACGTACCTCCAACTTTTGGTAACACTGTTAATTTTTACTTTAGGTGTTGTTTAGGTAACACTGTTAATTTTCTGTCTATTCACAAAATATAAGTCACAAGGGGGTGCTCATGATGAATAAATATGAAAAAGAAAAAGTACGCAAAAAGCAATAGCGTAGACCAAAGAACTTCCCATCCCATTTGGTTCCTTTTTTCCCATCTATATATTCGGGTTATACTGAAGAGGTATTGAGATGAGCCAGAATATTACAGTCAAAGTGTGAGTGCAACTATAACTGAATACATTGTTGCAGTTCTTTGGTCTGGCTACACGCATATTTTTTCTTTTTTTTTTTTCATATTTATTCATCATGAGCGCCCCTTTGTGACATTTATTTGTGGATATCAGCATCTGGAGAGTGCTGTTCTAGGGTTGCGGCTGTGCGAGTAAACTTGGAAGGAGAGTATTTATTACATTTTTTATTCACTTTTATGCACACAAATTATTATTGTTTCTGAATATTTCGGTCACCTTAACCACGTGGCGCAAGGATCCGATCCAGGATTTCTTTAGTCTTGTGTCATCCTCAGTGTTTGTTCCCCATGGGCAGCTTAAGTCCATATCACCTTCCAGTAACATTAAACGTTTCCCACGGTACAGTGGTTTCTCATATAGCAGCCAGCTACGGTATATTTAAAGATAAGCAAATAAATTATACACTATAATACTATATAATTTATGCAGCATGTTACTGCTCTTTTATTGACAATTATGCATATTCCTGAAGTACTGATTTTTTTGCTAAGGTGGGATAGAGAGATAAAAGGAACGGTTGTATCAGATAAAAGAGTATTATATCCAAGTTTTTCTTGCTAACAATTTAACAAACCTGAATATAGAAAGTTTGTTCTGAAGATGAAAACAAAAATAGCTTAGTTGCCAACATTAGCTAAAGTACCTAGAGCAAGTAAATTTGCTAAAAAGTGGCTATTTAATAAGGGTCTATGCAAATCCATATACAATAAATATCCGCGTTGCCAGATGTCCAGCTTGGTGGAAGCCATATGTGCACTCACCCTCCTCGAATAACACGCACGGACATTGATTGTTGCAGCTCCCAACTACTTGTGTTACCCAAATCACTGTAGATCTCATATTTCTGTCCCCTGAACCCTGGTTCAGAGAACAGAATGATCTGTAAAAGAATATGGAAAATTTAATTGGCGGCAAGAGGACTGGAGTGGTGCAGGAACACGGTTTTTGGATGTCCTAGAGAGTTACAGTTTCCTTCCTCCACCATGCAACACACAGGTGTACACCACCACTAAACAGCACTTACCTTCCCTGGTCTAGGATTCAGTTTCCCATGCTCCTTCTTGGTGTTAAGCTACAATGAACAAAAACATAATTACTAGAAGGTACCCAATAAATACTACTTGATAATTACAGATCAATAAACAATTTTGATAAAATTAATAACATAAGTTGACAACAAAAGGTCAATTGTACA
This sequence comes from Spea bombifrons, assembly GCF_027358695.1. Taxonomy (NCBI): domain Eukaryota; kingdom Metazoa; phylum Chordata; class Amphibia; order Anura; family Pelobatidae; genus Spea; species Spea bombifrons. Next base: position 62,017,788 of record NC_071088.1, on the reverse strand, counting down.
TAATTACATATTAAGGTTTTACCAATGCAAAAAATGTAAATTAATAAAATTGCTTAGTGATCAGTATTTATCGCATTAGTCATTAAACCTTCAAGAAATCTCACCCAGATATCAGGTAGATCTTTGGGCTGAGAAGTAATTGGTATGTATGGTTTAGATATAGGAATATCAATTGTAACCGGCCCAGCTGCTGTCTTATCAGGTTGTTCTGTGCAGGATTCATCAGTGTCCTGAAACTGTGGATTGTCCAGAGATTCTTTTGGTGGAAGTTCGTTGTTGTCATCACCTGAAGTTGACGTGTTCTCACCTTTCCCATGTGGGTCTTTTTTACCTTTACTGTAGCTACTGAGGAGAAAGCTACTTTCTAGCCTAGAATAAACCTTTCCCTCGGACGTTTCTGTTTTTTTATCTAGGTGATCAGAGAGCAGCAATGACCCAATAATGGAACCTTGACGTTGGCTGAGGTTTTGTGTAATTAAGGCTTTGTAAGCTGTACTCCTGGAAACTGCATCGCCAGAATGCTTCCGCATCATCTCAAGTGGAGATTCCTTGTTTGATGGTGTTAAAGTGCTTCTTTCCCAAGAGTATGGCTTGTCTGATTCTGCCATATTATTTTTGGTATCTACTCCAGGGTGGCTTAAACCTGATTTTCCAGGTATGCTTTTTTCTGGCTCATCATTTTCCTCTTGCAACCTACACATAATATTAGTGTGTATATTTGTGGGTGATCCCTGATCTTCCTGTATGGGTGGCAGAGTTGCAAACATGGAGAGTGGAGAAGCACGATGATGGCGTTGAGCTCTGGGAAGCCTCAAATTTTCAGGAGACTCTAGCTGCCGTAGTCTATTTACCCATACCTCCATGTTCTCCGAGACCTCTGGTTCTTCATCTGCTAAAACTTGGCTAACCCTTTCACTCCTGATGGCTACATCTTCAATAGTCTCCATACTAGGTAACTTAAGCTGTGGCACAGAATCGTTTCTCATTGTCTCTTCATGGTCAAAGGACACCACACATGGGTCTGTTTCAATATGTCTACAATTTTTGGTCTGTTGTGCTAAATGTGTAATCTCTGAAGTATTAATGCATGGTATTTCTGATGGCATCACAGTCCTGCTGTGATCAGTCAATATAAGATTTTCATTTACACCCGTCATTTCTACCTGGCTACTGTTTTTATCACCAAGCTTAAGAAATTCCCGAAAGTTGGGTTCTGTGTTTGCAGATATATCAAAGTCCCCTTTGTGGTTGCTGGAAACATCACTTATGGCATTTGCATCATCTCTTCTGTTGACTGATTTCTGTGAATTACTTGTGTTTATTAATATGGCGTTTCCAGTGTTTTCTGTCACCATGCTTTCCTGTATTGTGTCGTGTTGCACACTGACAGTTTCTGACAACTCTTTAGTTGCTGTTGCAGCTAATGTGTCAGTATTTTGATATATAACAACTCCAGCTGGTTGTATTGCCATGCTTTCTTTTTCTGGAGACGCAATGACAGCTGTATCATTAACTGCATTAATACTATCTGCTGCTTTATCTATCCTATCTCTGCAGTGATTTGTGATGACATCACAGTCTTCCTGTGTTTGGTCTACATTTTCTACAACTGGCTGGGTATTAACAGTTTCTGATGAATCATGAAATGTGGAAGTAATTTTGTTGTGGCCATCAGATACTTTAGTAATATTGACAGCTTGCTCTGTCTCACTGGTAAAAGTCAGTATATTAATATCTCCAACTAGTTCATGTTTTGTGGAGGACACATTGTTAGCTGGCATATTAATCACACTTTTATGTTGGTTATTAATACATGTTACTTGGTTTGTATCATCTTTAGATGGCTGGGCAATGGCGTTTATGTTGATACTCTTTTCATTAGTGCTATAAGCTGCTTGTTCTACCTCATCTTGATGAGCCTGGAGACTATCATCTACCACTGGGAAGTCTGTTGACACAATAACTGTGATGTTACCTAAATGATTATTCACATCAGAGGAATGATCAGCCATGTTACAAATATCATCTCCAACTGACTGGATTATTTCACCTCCTATTGCCTCCTTATTTAAGGAAGCCATAAGTAACGCATGATTAGAGGTGTTAATCAATCCTGTACCCTTGTCTGTATCATTGTCCAAAAGATATTCAGTGGTATTTTCTGTTGCCTTCTCTATCAAGGCTGCTAAGTCTCTGATATCACCAGCTTGTTCACCATTCAATAATTCTTTACGCTGGACAGTTATGCTTTGAGATAATTTTACTCCTTCACCTTTAGCTTCATAATTCTCATTTTCATCTTGTTGGTTAAGTAAATTTTCAGCTTGTTTGTGTTTAGTGGACACAACTGATACAACATTGTGAACTTGGCTTGTTACATCGCTAGTCATGCTCTCTTTCCCTACATCTTCATCTGGCTGAAGTCTAATATTACTATTTATTTTCTCAACATCGCCAGATTCTTGGAGAACCATAATATTTTCATCCTGACGCATTAAAATGCTTGTTTGAATGACTTGAGTATTTTCAAACGTTCCTGTGTTTGGGACTACAGCTGGTATTCCAACTACGGCCTCTTCTGATTCATGCCTTTTTTGAGCTGTTAGCTTTTCAACTATTATCTTTCTGTAAGAATCCTTCACATTTCCTTCTTGATTAATCTCAGCTAAAGTATGGTCCATCACATCTTCTGCTGGCATTTCTGTTTCATTTATAATTTCAGAAAGATATTGTTCTGTACATAAAGTGCTATGATTATTATGTTTGGGGTTATATTTTGGTGACATCTCTATACAAATGTTTTCATACGCTGTTTGATCCAATGTTATTTGTTCCATTGTTTTGTTTTCCAATATTTCATCTCCACCAATGTCATTTTTATCATCAAAATTAGAATAGGGCCTCAAAGATGTTTCTTCTAGGGGTTTGTTTTTTATTTCTTTTACTGCTGTTAATGTGGAGCTAGACCTGGTAAGTAATTCTTTCTCTCTAATATGTGTATCCTCTGCTAAAATTACAAGAGTCCCTCTGCTACCATCAGTTTCTCTTTCTCTTTTATCAATTATGACCGATATGTTTTGTACACACCGGGCTTTACTTTTTTTTTCTTCTTCTGTAATATTGTCATTTGATGGATTAATATGAATATTTCTGTACTGTTTTCGTGGTGCTAATGAAGATCTTGTGTTTTTATGAAGCTTCTCATTTTGATCTGGTTCAGTGTTTTCCTGGTATGGATTCAATTTTGGTGCAAACCTTAGGCTTACATTGTGCGTTTTTAACTCATTTTTTGTTTCACTTGTCTGTTCCTCCCTTACTGTAAAATTATTTGTCCTGCTTTTTCTGTTTTTAGATTGCCCTGAATCCTTATACTGCAGATCAACTAACTGGGTTTTTTTGATTATTATAGGAGAAACACATTCTCTCTTTCTTTCTTTGCTTCTTATAACTTCATCATTAAAAGAATGATTGTTCACATCTTGAACTAGGTCAACACTGGAAGAACTTTTAAACTGTTCATCTGAAACATCAGTGTCATTTACTGACCAATTATTATTTGGTCTGTCAGCATCTTCAGGTCTGTGTGAGGCTGAGGTGTTATGCCAAGGTTCTGCTTTCACAGGTGAGAAATAGAATGCTTCTAACTTCTGAGGTAGCAATGAAGAATCATGGATCACTTTAGGGTCAAGACATTGTGCAATAATGGCTTTGGGTGATTTAAGAACACGGTTCTCATTTTTCCAGCCTTTTGGTGACCTCAGAGTGATAGATGGATTATTAGTAGTGCATTCTGTTGATGACACTCGAATACTGGAGGGAAGGTGACGATCCTGGAGGTGGGATCTAGTATGTTTAGAATTAGCATCCCCTTCTTCCTGGTTTCTGGTTGCTGACTGAAAGATTGAAGTGTCTGTACAAGGCCCATTGTTTTCTGTACATTCTCTCTTCATGTCCTGTGGCAGTGGAACAGTATGTTGCACAGCAGAGTTCACTATATTGGAGAATGTAGCATGTTGACATTGTTTCTCCAAAAACTGTTTTTTGAGGGGGTTAAAAACTTGAGAGTATACTGGTCCATGGACACCAGGTGAGATGGGCAGGTCCCTAGTCACTGGACGCTTTTTTTCTCTGAGTGATCCATACATCTTAGTTTTGCATTCCCCCTCTCGTACAGCCACCTGCTCTCTTGGGGTAATTTCCTCAAAAACATTTCGCAGACATTGTACATGGCCCATGTAGATCTCTGGAGTAACAAAGCCTGTTGGCAATTTCCTATTCTGTACTTTTTCCCTATTCTTAGATAATTTCGTTGTTTCATTTGTGGTTCTTATCTCTACCGTTCTCAGATCTTGGTTCCTATATGGGCTGCAGCCACGATTTTTCTGATGGTTGCCTTTCTCCATCTTGGGGGATTCAAACCTATAGTGTTCACTGTTCTGCTCAAAGCCAGATGTGGGAAGGGAGCACCCCTCAACTGGCACGTCACAAGATCTAGAGAGAAGTAACAACATTAATTCAAAGGTATATTAAAATGGAAATTCTAAAAAAAATCACACACAATTCTTATATACTTTACTACAAGAAATAGATGATAGTAAAAAAAGCAAGCAACTTGTGGATTAATTATCCCCATGTGTATAAGTGTGCTTTCCCCAGAACAGTTACATGAAAAGTTTTAAAATTAAAATAGGTAATTAAATTAAAGGGAAGAAATGGACAGATAATCATCCTGAGCAGGCATTGCGGGTGAGGGTTGTTGACCCCCCTCCTTTGTTTCTTACAGGGTCTTTGGGATTTTTTCTTTATTTATTGTATTGCTGTTCTTATCTAAATTATAGATATTGCGGGGAGTGGGGTGAGGTATTTTTAACTACATTTTGTAAGTCTTGTGAGTTTTTATTCCATATACATGCCCTCACCTGAAACCTGTTAACAATAAAGTAGCTTGAGACATTGTAAGCTATACAGGGATTTGAGACCCAAATACAGGTACTTGGGAGGTGTATTTTAGCAAATTTTCTTCAGCATAGAGCTCAGGTGTTGTTGATGAGGTATTTTGTGGTATAGTGGGCAGTACAAATTATATTTATTCAAAAAAAAATCAGGACATAACAACAATCATCTGTTCCTTAGCAGGTCTAAAAATTAGGTAAATACAACCTCAGATGACAACACATGACATATTACCGTATTTGCTCGATTATAAGACGACCCTGATTATAAGACGACCCCCCAAAATCTGAATATTAACTTAGGAAAAAAAGAAAAAGCCTGAATATAAGACGACCCCAAAGGAAAAAAGTTTTACCAGTAAATGTTAATTCATGTAAACTCTTTTTTTTAATAAAAGCTATGATTGAGAAAAAGATTTCTTTTGTTTTTATTTCTTGTATTTTCCAAACTGTCCCCCAGTTACGCACATCTGCCCCCAGGCTTGCCACTCCAATATGGCACTGTGGCCCATGATATGCCTCTTAACCCTCTATATGCCACTGTGCCCCATGGTATGCCTTTTGACCCCCTATGTGCCACTCTGCCTCCAGAAATGCCTTATACCCCTATATCCCATTCTGGCATTTAGGGGGTTAAAATGCATATTATGGGGCAGAGTGGCACATAGGGAGGTATAAGGCATTTCAGGAGGCAGAGTGGCATTAAGGGAGTTAAAAGGCATTGTATAGAGCACTCTGCCTCCAGAAATGCCTTATACCCCTATATGCCACTCTGCCATTTAGGGGGTTAAAAGGCATATTATGGGGCAGAGTGGCATATAGGGAGGTATAAGGCATTTCAGGAGGCAGAGTGCTCTATTAAATGCCCCCTTAACGCCACTCCAGAAATGCCCTATGCCCCCATTTAACACACACACACCCTATAACCCCATTTAACTAACACACTCTCTCTCTCCTCTCCTCTCTCTCTCTCTCTCTCACCCCCTCTCTCTCTCCCCCCCCTCTCTCTCTCACCCCCCTTCCCCCGCTCTCCCCCCTCTCTTACCGGTGCTTCCAGCCGGGGCAGCGGGTTGACGTCGCCTTCTGCTGCAGCCGGAAGGAGGTGTGGCTAGCAGCGGGGGTTTGTATGCGTCCGTCGCGTATACTTTCCCCGACTCTGACAGTCGGGGAAGGTCTATGCGACGGACGCAGACAACCCCCGCTGCTAGCCACACCTCCTTCCGGCTGCAGCGGACGTTGTCTACGCGCATCGCGTAGACGTCAACCCGCTGCCCCGGCAACAAAGCAGGAAGCACCGGTAAGTGTGTGTATGGGGGGGGGGGCGGGTGAGACAGGAGGATCCAGGTCCCCTGCAGCGGTGCGGGGGATCTGGATCTTAGTCTCCTAATCAGACCTCTATTTGAGGTCTGATTAGAAGACGACCCCGATTAGAAGACGAGGGGTATTTTTCAGAGCATTTGCTCTGAAAAAAACCTCGTCTTATAATCGAGCAAATACGGTACATTGTCATGATTTCCAACATAAAAAGACAAAACTGAGAAGTCCTGTGTGAAAAAGTAAGCACACCTTATCATTCAATAGCTTGTAGAACCACTTTTAGCAGCAATCTTAAATATAACACGTTATAATATTGACATATTTAAGTGAACAGAGACTGAAGGAAGGGATGACCCTGCTCAATAGAGCTAATCATCTAAATAAACCCTGCCACATATTCCTCCATATAGTCCACCATACCTCTGCAAATAAGCCATCATAAAGCTTGAAACACATTCCGCCATCTTCCCACAAAAATCTACACAAAAAGTTATACTGACTGGACCAAGATATCTTCACATTCCTCTATTAATGATCAATTTATTATTATTTTCCTGCTTTTGTGCCAGGTTTACCTATTGCCCTTGTCTGTCTACCTGCCTGTGTTCGATAGCCCAATAATGCCCATATTTAGTCATGTGGAATTTTCTCGCTGATTGTTTTTATCTGGTAAAATTTACGTCATGCCTGTCTTTACTCATTTCTTTCACATTTTACTTTCTCTTTGTCTGCTCTGTAACACTGCTCCTCCATAGATTCTGTCCTCATAACAAAATACACCCTTACTTGATCTTTACATTTTTCCCATGGGCTAAGGCTTTCATCCTCACGTATAACCTCTTTCTTTTCCCACTAACAAGACTTCACTGCTGCCCCATACCTACAAACATTCACCTACCTCCTTCTTCCCAATATTCAAGATATATCTCAAAACCCACTTCTTCTGAAAAACACACCATGTTTTGAAGCTAGAGCTTACCTGCCACTAACTTTCTCCATACCCTATGTTTCTCCTCACCCCACTCCCTTTAGATTATAAACTTGCGGGCATTGCACTCTCTACCTAATGAATCTGCTACATACATAATAGATAGTAATAATAATAATAATAATAATAGACTCCTAACGTTTTTTTCTTACTTCCTCTAGTACAAAGCAAGAGAGAGACAATACACAAATATACAAGTTGGGATCAACTTTTGTACATTTAAAAATACATTTAAACTACTACATATATCATTCAGGATATGTATACTGAATCCATACATAAAAATCGTGTATTTATTTACCACTAAAAATAAAAATGCATTAAAGTGCATATGATGGCTGGAGTGTCCCTTTAATCACTGTATAATGGCACTTTCTGTATAGCATTGGTATAAATAGCTATGTGCTTCCCGCGACATACATGCGTTCTTAGAGAAATTGAAATTCCATCACTACAATCTGAGTAGGTGAAAGATATTTTTGGCAAAAGCAATACCTACAGAAGATTCTATTAGGATGTTGATGTCATAAATATGAAAACTATTCTATCAGATAAAGTTTTGTTTTAAGGCATCTGGGGTCACATATCGTGATAGTAAATATAAATTCTAACCAAGAAAAAAAACAGAGACCTTACCTTGGGATACTGGATTGCATGTTTAGAGTTAACAGAGAATATGATGCGTGCATAATGTGTGCTGACGGTGTCAGATCTTGGAGAGGTGCGTGCTTATCAAATATACAGGTCAGGGCAAGTCAATAAATGGAAACCTGTTTGGGTTTGTCAAAGCCCAAATATAAGCGTATGTGTGTTTTTTTAACATAAAGAGACCATAAATAGAATTGGGGTATTTCTGTGTGATATCAGTTTATAAAAATGAAGGGGCAGTGTGGAGGGTTAAAATAAAGTAGCAAAAATGAGGAAACTGTATAGAAGACAGCAAGTTAAGTGTGAATGTGTAACCTGTTTGAACTACGTGAAAGAAAATCACATACACCCCGCCTCTCAATGCAATTAAAGAGCTATAATTTTTTACCTTGACTATTCACATTTTGATTGGTTGAAGACGCAGGAGAGGCGGGGAAACATAATGTATATCTCTTACTATTTTCAAATGACCTGCAACACACTGCTATGGTTTTACTCACATTTAGTTCAGATTAAAGATTAACTTTACACACGGGATGATATTCTGACCTCGCTGTTAAATGTCACTCCTTCCCCATTACATAGCGTTGAAGGGATTTCCCTGATCTCGTATTTGCCATGTACCTGACAAATTGTTTCTTCAGTTCTGTAAAGCTTGCTTCTTTCACCCATGCTTCTCAAGGGTTGCTCCCATACTCCAAAAAATAATTTACCACCTTTAGTTAGACTCTCCCCTTGCCTCCAGACTTGAGAAAAAAATGCTAAAAATGCACCTCATCAAGGAAGCATATCAAATATTTATAACAGCTTCGGGCCCTCTCTGTATACAAACTTTATGTTTAAAGTTACTGCCTGGACGTCTGCAAGTTCCCAGGGCTGCAAACTGGATACAATTGAGAAGCTTTATTTTCTTTCCCCTTTCTCGTTATCTCTCTTTCTCTCTCTCTCTCTTCACGATCTCCCCCAACTGGCCTGGCACCTCTAGTAGTTGGCAGTTCAGTCTGGCACGGTGACAGACATCACAAATTGTGGTGATGAACACCTTGCCAACACCTGGTACAGCTCACTACACTACGAAAAGGAGATACGTACAAATGTAAGCGCTCAGATTGCCACTACATAGGAGACACATAGCAGGCCATACAAGCCCATTTTGCCAGCTAAGTATCTTATATGTAACTAGCAGTCTAGGAGTAAAAAATGAAAGACCTACATATACACTCTTTCATCAAATAACGCTATCTGGCAGCCCCCTCCTTGCACACCCTAAATAACCTCCAGACCCTTGCCGGTGTGCAACTTCTTGGTCACACTGGGTGGGATAAACAGCAACGTTCGAATTATAGAGCACTATGTTTTAATTCTCATCCATATGAACAGCAATTTTCTTGGTGACAAGATTTTTATTTGAACAGAGATATTATTTTAAATGTGTGATGATTCAGCCAACTATAATATAAAGGAGTGATTTATTGCATTATGAAGGAGCGTATTGGAATTTACTAATGAAAATGATATCATAGGGATGAAAAGAAATGTGTTAATAAAAAAAACCTTCATTATACGAGCTAAAACTGATAGTTACTGTGCACCTATTTGCTACACACAAAGTTCACCTGCAAATACATGTGACTTTAGGTGGTTGGGAAACTCTGTTATAATATATAAATACTTTAAAGCTGTTTAGGACCCCTATTGTTTACCCCTGGTTTTGAGTAAAGGTATTTTAAGATACATATAGCTGGGCCCAGGGCCGGCCGAAGACTTAACGCCGCCTGGGGCGAAGTTTAAAACGCCGCCCCCCCCCCGCCGACGCCGGGGGGGGCGAAGTTTAAAACGCCCCCCCCGCCGACGCCGGGGGGGGCATTTTAAACTTCGCCGACGCCATACGATCCCCCCCCCGGTACTTACCTTTAAACAGTCTCCCTGCTCTGCCACGGTGCCGGCTTGTAATGCTGAGCGCTGGAAATTGACGTCACTTCCGGCGCTCTGCATTACAAGCCGGCACCGGGACCGAACAGGGAGACTCGCCGCAGAGGAGAGAGAGAGAGGGGCGCCGAGCGGGTAAGCGAAAACCACTCGGTGCCCCTCTCTCTCTCCTCCGCTACAAAAAAAAAAAAAAAAACGCTTGGGGCGGCAAAGTGCCGCCCCTTCTAAAGTGCCGCCTGGGGCAATTGCCCCAGTCTGCCCCATTATAGGGCCGGCCCTGGCTGGGCCCCTAAATCTTATCATGTAGGGTCCTAAAAACCTTGAGTAACCCCTAAATATATGACTTTTTAGGATTTGACTTGATATTCTAATGATCTCTTATTGGCTTGCTACCTTTCTGTATCATCTTAGTATTCTTCTTTTTTGTCATTTATGTTTTAGGTTTAAACAGTCACATTCAGTTGACCCAAAGTAGGGAGTGTGCTTTTAACTTCTTTAGTTTGCATTATGACTCATTGAATGAACTCAGAGGTTACCTCAACATTTTACCAAGTTCAATGGCAAGATCACTTTATTGGGCAGGCCAGTATGGGCTTGAATCTGATTCCTGGATATCCACATTACTGTTCACTGTCATTACTTAAATATGCATTCTTCCAAAACAAAAGAAGAGGCAAATGCATTTGTGAGGATTCTGCAGATAAGAGTATAGATGCACACACCTATCCTATGCATTAAAGTGCATTTGGTGGCTGGAGTGTCTGTTTAAGCACTTTTGACCAATCTTCACACTTTAAGTGTTTTTCATCCATACCATATCCATAATTATGAAAGTTATAACTGAATGGGGGCGGATCATAACTACTGTTTGTTAATAAAATGACCAATATTCACTGTGCAGCCTTTTTGGTTTTTTTTAACAAGGGAGGTTTGTTACAAATGTTAAAAGGGGGTTTTATTCAGAAATATTGTGTGTATCCCCTAATATGTCAGATATAGAATCATCAGAACACATTTGTCTTTTTGTACAGTTGCTCTTTCTGCCTACATACCAGGTAATACTCATAGGCTTGAAATGAAAATGTGATCTACTCTTTCTGATCACAGTCACATTTAAAATGTTTCTACAAAAACCTTAGAGAACACATTGATCTTGGTCAACACACAGTACACACCACAGTATTTTTTCCAGGTATAAATGAGGCCCACAGTCTGCTTAGTTGCTTACTATCAGACATAATTACCAGGCATATAGGATTGTTATAAACTGTGAGCACAGTGTGATGCTTGTGCAAGGAAAGGCACCCAACATATCCTATGACTGCCTACAATGTATGCATACCTGGGAACTCTCCGGGTTTGACCCGGAGATCTCCAGGTGAAGCACCGGTTCTCCGAGTCTACACCCGAATCCTCTGGGTCACGGGAGCAGGGTCTTGACACACCCTGCTCCCGTGACCGTCAGGTCGGTAAGATAGGAGTAGAGGGGTTCAGCATGTATTGGGACCAGTAAAACCAAGTCTGCCTATGCCTCTCACCCAGCTGATCAGAGCTGGCCACCAACTCCTCCAAAGCCCGAATGCTCTCCACCCTCAACACCCAGTCTCTAAACGATGGAGGGGTAACAGTACCCCAATGCAAGGGGATCAAGGCCTTAGCCGCATCCAGCAAATGTCTGACCACCGACTTCTTATACACAGAAACAGGAATGGGGGTGTGATGAAGCAAATAACTGGCAGGATCAAAAGGAGGCGAGGAGTCAGTGAAATTTGGGAGAACACTCTGGATAGCTCTCCAAAAACGGACAATAAGGGGACATTCCCACCAAATATGAAGGACCGACCCCACCGACATGCCACACCTCCAACAAACATTCGAGTGATCGGGAACATGGCTCGCAGACGGGAGGGAGTCCGGTACCACCTTGTGAGCAACTTATAGGATAGTTCCTGAGATCTAGTGCTTAGGGAACAACCATGTGTCAATGTCAAAAAATTTTCCCATTGCGCTCTAGTAAGCGATACATCAAGCTCCGACTCCCACCTCCCCACGTAGGTTGGCAAGGTAGTTACCCCCACATTCAGAAGCAGACTATCCAGTAGAGAAATCCCATGAGAGGGTAAAGCATCTTTCAAATATAACGACTCAAACGGGGTGGGATCCCTGCCAAGGTTGTGCTTTTGCGGAATGGAGGCAATGTAACCCCGAAGCTGCAAATATTGGAGAGCCTGAAGCGCAGTCGGGACAGCACCCCGCAGAAGGATTTTACGACAGTGCATATAAGACCGCAATGTCGGGTTGTCGGCCGGAGCCGACAACAGGAAAGACCCACCAGACAGATCAGGGGGAATGATGAATAAAGTTCTATTGATTTTACCGCAAGTAGAGAATGTTTTTTTTAGATTCAAGAACAAAACAAAAACCTGTAATGTTAAAATGTCAGGAGATGCAGCTAGTGCTGATATTACAAATTCAAATTAATTTCCAATTCATTTTGTAAAACAAGTTTTTGAAGAAATGCTTATCCCAGACTTTTATTGTAGACAAAACAACAAAAAAGCTGCCCAATAGTATCTTCATTGCTTGTGAAGAACATTTTGCCCCTGGGTGCCAGGACCATTGTTATTTGCTGCCAATGCTTTAAGTGTTTTCAAATTAAAACCTTTGTTAGTTTACCATTCAGAAACACCAAATACCATGAAGGGAAAAAGCTTGGGTTACACAGACAATTTTAAATAATTGGTACATGTTGTATTTTTGCACAGCAGTAAAGGAGTTTTATAGAAAAAATAGATTTCCTAACAAGGTTTTGCTGCTTCTGGACAATGCCACTGGTCACCCACCAGATTTGAGATTTGAATACTTATGGCCAAGGGGTCAAGATTGTCTTCCTTCCAAACACAACCTCGCATTTACAACTCACCAACGAAGAAGAAATATTCACCTTGAAAGCTTATCACTTACAAACAACATTCAAGGGTATTACCGGTAATTAGGCTATTCAAGTGTTTGATAATGTCACATTGAAAAAAAAGCCATACGACATAATTAAAGAAACCTCCAACATTTCAGTGGTGTGGTGTTAAGCGTCGATATCATGTATGAATGTTTTCTGGCATAAGCTTTGACCTGACTATATTCTGGATTTGCAAGAGCACAACACTACCCTTGCGTCAATAACAGAGAATGTGACTGATATAGACTAGATGGGATGATGAAAAAGTTGGTGACATAAATTGGCTCCTTGAGAGTAATAGTAAAGAGATTTAAACAGAAAATTTAGAAGAGCTAGCTGAACAACTGTCCAGAAAAAACACGATGGCAATGCTGTTAGGAGACTGACAGTGAAATCAATGCAAGGCTATTACTCTTTTTAATAAGGGATGTGACATCTTATGTAGCAACGATCTCAACTGGGAGCAGAGCTCAACCGTTAAGAGAGGAATTGAGATAGTTCTACAGCCATACTATAACTTATTGGAAGAATAATAATAAGAAAACATCTATCCTATTGTTTTTCAAGCAGCACATTGTCTATCCTTTTTCTTAAACAGAATAGAATTTTCAATTCATGTAAATTGTTAGTTGTTTACTGGAAATCTGGGAATGGAATCTAATGCATTTAAATACATTCTCATTTTATTTTTGCTTCAGTTTAAATCAGAACCTAGCCCCAGAGTAAATCAAGTCATATGGTATATAGTTTTCTGGCTTCTTCAACTGGAGTCTCTTATTCCTGTCTTGTACAACTTCCTACACATGATGAAGTAAGATTTTATACTTCATTCAGGAGAAATTTCAGAAATGTTGTTCTCCGATATACAGTAGAGACCAGCTTTCACCTGTATGCTAAGGCACATACCGTAAGTACTCACTATGAAGGACACTAGTCATTCTAAGAAATGACATTAAATTCTGGTCAGCTAAGATTCCAGCATGGTCAGCCTAACTATATGTGTATGTTTTAAAATGAAATACCCTGCTTTGCTTTGCAGTCTTAATAAGCTGCCTCATTTAGATATTCCCTGGAAAAATTGGCATACCTCCAAAATACCCCTCTTTGGAACCAAAATCCCTTGTTCCTCTTTCCTCCATGAATGTCTATGTTTTCTTAGAAGCTCATAATATTCTGTGGGTATGATGGTATGGCACTGTGTCCTACAACCCTAGAAACTAATGCAATAATATACACACCACAGAAATTTCTTTACAAATTCTTTACAATTTAAAGTTTAAATAGAACCCATTATTCTTCTGATATATTTTAGTTGTACACGTAGTTAACTGCTTTGTCTTTTGGTAAGATCAAGTGAGAACTATTGAGAGGTGGAAAAAGCTCCTCTGGCCTCGTGGTCAAGGTAGTAGGGAGCCCTATGTGCTTCTTGAGTCCCCAGGGATGTCCAAACCTGGACACTGTCCCCAAATTCGTAAAAGGGTGCAAGGTACACTCCAGCACAGCATTGGGAGGATAATTGTATATATACCACTACATTTAATTTTTCTTCACCTTACCCTGGATTTTCTTCTCCTATAGGTGATGTGAAATATTTTTTATAATGCCAGCAGAAGCACTGTGACCTACTAAGGGCATTTTTAATTGTAGGTGGTTTGGATCTGTTTCACCTTGAGGACATCAGTGTCTCCCCCCTCATTCCATTCTTGAGAGCACCTGGACCATGTGTAGGCAAGAGGGTGCAAAGAAGGGGTGGCATATTTGGGGAGTGAGAAATGATGGGGTCCAGTTTCCACTGTGCCTCTCATTGATCACCCTTCACTTCGACAAGGAGAAGCACAAGCACCTTGGGGTTTAATAATAATTAAAGTAAAATACTGATTACACTGTATTGTGATACACTACTTTCTTGATTAAGCTCTACCCATTGGCCACACCTCTAACCACACACTTACAACAAAAAGTGTTCCTCCTTGTCTTTTAAATATTGGGTATAAATTAAGCATCTTCATCAGATATGTTCCTAGAGAGCTAAGCAGGGGCGTGCTAGGGTGATGCACGGCACTCAGGCCGTCCAGTAGCAGAGGTGCCCAGTAGGGTCACATAATGAACATTATAAGACCTAACAGTAGTAGAAGCTGAAGCTACTTGCACACAGACTGCAAGCTGCATTTAAAATAAAAAGCATCATGCGAGGTAAAAGGGAGGGTGCTAGTTAGATAAGTTTATGTGTTAGTGTAGAGTGTCAGGAGTGAGCCTAGGGCAGAGTTGTAGCTAGGGTAAGGGGCTGCTCCACCTGCAGGAACAGTGGGCATAACTTTCTCCCCCAGCGAACTAGTACGTCAGGGGCAGAACATGCAAGGTATTAGCTACTGTGGGTCCAGATTCATCGGAGAGGCTTACTGCACATGCCCACGATCGTGTAGGGGCATGCGCATGTGCAGTGTTCATTCTCCGGTGTCCCAAACACCGATGAATGTTATCAGGGCTTCAATCTTGATTCCTGCTGACCTGCTGAGCTCTAGCCTCATCCAAAAAGCCAGACAGAGGTGCAGCTCGGATAAATAGATTGGTGGGTGATCACAGATCTCCCCCTACGGGCCCAACATTAAGGGAGCGTGAGGTCTGTCAAGTCAGACCTCAGCATCCATGCTCTCGATCACTGTGTACCGGCAATTAGCCGAGCGTGTGTAGCCGAGCGCTGGGAAATGATGTTGCACACAGGGAGTGGCATTGGAACCTACAGACACAGATCTCATGCTCAAATAGCAAGAAATAGGAAGGAGGAGAAAGGAAGTCGTGTGTATGGGCAGTGTAAAAAAATAACCTTTGTAAAAATATAGTATGGGGGCGGCACAATTTTCCATTCTTGCCTTTTGTGTTCATGGGCAAGTGTGTGTATGGGCCGTCTTGTGCAAAGGCAGTGTAAATAAAATAACCTCTGTAAAAATATAGTAGGCGGATCAATTTTCCATTATTGCCTCAAGTGCAAGAGGAGCTAGCTACGGCTCTGAACTAGGGTTAGGGGAAGATCAGCACAAATGCTGTGCATCAGGAGCTTTGTGAAAAGGTTTTCAATGGCTAAGCAGATGTACACAAGCTGAAGATCACTATTCCCAATACCAATTGTAAGAACCTCGACTGGAGCAGTGGAAACGTGTTCTCTGGAGTGATGAATCTGGACGTCTGATGGACAAATCTAGGTTTGGAGGATGTCAGGATAACACTACCTACCAGAATACGTAGTGCATACCGTAAAGTTGGGTGGAGGAGGGATAATGGTCTGGGGTTATTTTTCAGGGTTTGGCCTAGGACCCTTACTTTCAGTGAAAAGCAATGTTAATGCAACAGCATACAGATACATTTTAGATAACTGAATGCTTACAACTTTGTGGCATCAGATTGGTCATACAGGATATACGCTAAACAGTGATCACTAAACAGTGATTCATGCTGTTAAAAAAGGCCAATAGAAAGAAGGACCTGTTTAATGGAATGTCTTACTCATATATATGTCTTAGTTTGCAATTTACCATGTAAATACATTATTTACTTTATCTGTTCAACAGTTATGCCAATGCATTGCTATAAAAGTAGGAGTCATGATTAAAATATAAAGAGTTTGCTGTTTAAGACCAAAGGAGTCCATTAAATATAGTTGCATAGGAAGGAACTATTAAACGTTTGTATTTTTTTAAAAAAAAATAATACTTAAGACAGCTATATAAGAATATATACATACATTGTCATCTATATATTAATATTTTCATGATATTTACATTGCCTAAGGGAATAGTGCAGCAATATAACTTAGTGTAACAAGCTTTAGATGTGCCTTCTGCTGCTGACAATGGACCACCATTAGTGAATGAAACGCTTTATGTAAACTCATTGTCCTAGGTACTTTTGTGATTCACTGTGTCACACAAATAGACCTTAGCATTTTTTTCCAGTTCATAGTTGTATCCAGAAAATACATTATAAGAAATCCGCTCTAAACACGTCAACCTGTCAGCATTATATAGTAAACTCCCAGGGTAGCCTGGCACTATTCCTCCTTGGGGACAACCCAAACCAAGTAGCCCAATAAAGGAGTGGCCAAAAACATTCTTAATGAACATAAAACTCAATATGCACCATCCAGCTGTCTCCAATACACATTCATTTCAAAGGTCTGCATGAAAATATATTCTTACCCCAGTAATCTCAGTGGCTACATGTATAAACAGTACACACATATAACATACTAAAACGTTGTAGTGGCCCAAAATATATAAATCAAAGCGGCCCAGAGTATAATGGTCCAACAGCCCCCTTCCTAGTCCATTGTGATACACTAATTTCAGTAAAGGCTAAAATGCATGATACTTCATTTGCCCACTTACCTAAATATTTTGGTGCTTCCAGCAGGGGGGCCACATACTGTTTAAATATGAGGAAGTCCCTGCGTGTTGCCTATCGACTAGAATCACCCAAGATATATATCCACTTCCTAAGCTCCTATACCCCTCCCCATCATCTGGACTTTGTATCTGTGTGAGCAAGCAGTATACCAGAAACAGAATGCAGAGTCCAAACCTTACACAGCAGCCATGTGCTGTATTGCAAAAAGTTTAATGGGTAGGGTGGGAAGTATGTATGATTAGCAGCAATAATGAAATCAAAGAGGTAAAATAATGAGATTACACACAGGCTCTTTACCATGAATGAAGTATGCTGTATAGCAGTCATCTGGAAATAACCCCGTCCCCAGCTACTGCTTTTCCTTTTTTTATGCAATCTCTCCATATGAACAGTAAACACTGTTTCCTGACAGGTTGGTAAACAACAGGCAACACATATAAACTGCTAAGCAATCACAAATGTATATTGTATAGCAGGTTAATTGTCAGAAATGCAACCAAGGGTGATCTCCATACATTACATTACGTAGGCATGTTTGTAATATGTACACACACACTTGCATACTGTCTAGTGTCTACTATTCACCCCATATGGAAGCCTGGGTCCCTTCTACAGGAGCACTCCTGCTACCTCATGGCTAATGTATTCAGATGTACAAAAGTTCCCTGCAGATATGTTCAGATGTAACATCATGGTAAGGAAAAAATGTTTCAGACCATACACAGTACAATGTACTTGTTTAGATTCTTCTTATTCACATTTCTTTGTGCTAGATATCTCTAGTCAGTCCCCCCGATCCCCTGCTCACATGTACATTTTTCCAGCTATGTTCCCACAAAGGTTTACCCCCTTACCTGTCCTGATGTGTCACCTCCTCCTCCTCCTGTATGGTATCCTTTCCAGTCTGTTTTTGTGATTCCAAATGTATCTGAGATGTTAATTCTGGAGGACCCACCCCACAGTTGCCACATGCCTGAGATTCCAATAAAGGTGACAGCTTGCAATCTGGTCTTGCAAGTTCATCTTCTCTCAGCATGTTCCCTCCCGTTTCTGGCACCTGCTCTCCCTCACCTTGTCGTTGCTCCTTGGTCATGGTAATAATGACTTCGTATCGGGTTTTTGGTGTGACTGCAGATGCCAGTTCTCTTGATTGAACTATGTCGCCTTTTGGTGATAATGCTCTGGCTTCACACACATCCTGCAAATGTCCCCTTCCCAAGATGCTTGGATATAGGGGAATGTTAATTTGTTGTGCACCTTCCTTAAAAGATTTCTCTAAAAGTGGCAAACTATGGGCCTCAGCAATGTCATTATCTGTTGCATCTTGTGAGGAGGTTCTGAGTTGTAGGTTTTGTTTTTTTGTAGAAATCTCCTCTACCATATTAATTAATTGCATTGGACTATGGGTTGTGGGTATGTTGTTATGCACAGGCTCATGTGATATTTCTTGAGGCTCATCATGGCAGAGTACCTTCTGATTTTTTTCTTGGGTGAGGATAATAGTATACTTGGATTTGTGTTTTTTGAATGGTTTATTTGATTTATTTTCAAGCCCCAGTGTGGTTTTTTGTTTTGCTAATGTCTGTACTTCACAAAGTGAGCTGCAATCGAGATGCCTGTTGGGATGAATATCTTGCTCACATAAAGGACTTGTCTCATTTTGAGAATACGTTTCATGTTTTATGACACTAAATGAATCTAAATGGAGGGGGCTCTGAAATACTAGTGGTTCTTCATCTTCTTTCACAATGTCCAACACATGTAAATCTACAGGTTCATGATATACCAGTGAGCCCTGTGGTTTGTAGCTGACAGGAGATAGGTACTTATTTAATATATTCTCTGCCCAGTGGTCCATGGACTCCTCTGGTTTTTCAGAAAGGGTGAGAGAGGAATCCAATGTTGTGTTTAGGTCTTTAGAAAACCCAATACTGGGGAAGCCACAGCCAGCACCATCTGCCAGGCAATCAAAAGATGTTGAAACCTCATATGTCCTTTGAATTCCCTTGGGATCTTTTATGGCTGGAGATGAACAGTGAGATTCCACGATGCAGGATCTGGGGCGTCTGTTACCCACTTCTATCTCACTACTTACAGTCAACCTACCCATGGACCAATGAGAGGCTTGTGGGGATGATTCAGCATGGACTGCATCACTATATTCTGTGGCACTGAACCTCTTCTTGCGCCAAGTCAAGCTTCCAAACCGCTGAAGAAAGCCTGAAGCAGGTAGCTCCAACTCAGAGTAGCTTAAAGAGCGAGTCTGGTGAGGGAAAAGAATGGAGTGACTGGAAATTAGTTTAGTAAAAGACTGAAGGGATACACTGAATTGTCAATGGATACATCATTTAAATAATAAATATGTTTATATTTGTAAATATCATGTTCTATTAAAGTAGGTAAAATAGCAGTTATACCATAGTTAGGTGTAGATGTTTTTAGTTATAAAAAATACTAAGTAACTATCATCCCTAAGAGATCTCAGCTACATCAAACAAAAGTGCATATATATATATATATATATATATATATATATATATATATATATATATATATAAATTACACGGTTAGTATTGTAATAGAGATATGGGTAAAACTGACACAAACCTGTAGATGTTAAGGGATAGAAAGTTAATGAGTGCATTACTGTAACTACTTTTGAAGAAGGAATTATTCACAGAGTAGACACAATTATAATGCTTGTATGTACTAGATATTACAAACCCAGTTCTTTACTGATGATGGGTTTGACTGTTGTTATTATTATTATTATTATGAAAGTCATTTGCTTTCAAAGATAGTTTAAAAAGATGTGTTTATAATGCTAATAAATTCTGTGACTTCCATTAGACTACTCCATTCCTTGAATTAATGTCATGAGCTTCATTCCTCCTATTCCTATTCATAAAATTTGAGCAATAATGGGTCAGAGTGACTCATAGTAACATACTGCAAAGTGCAATCATCTTTAGTGAGAGAGTTCTGATGTCCCAATTACAAATGAGACACCAGAGAGGATTGAGTCGCTGGGCTGTCTTACAGTGAATGTCGTTCTGTCTTCCTGTAATGTGAGACTACAGCTGTGAGGAACTAAAAGAAATAAGGAAAGGTCTGTGACTCAGTGGTAAAGTATGAATATAATTTCCTTACACTGTTAATTAGAAAAGTGTAATAATTATAAAGATGATATCACACAGACACAGTGCAGCTTGCAAATATCACAGATTATCTCACCTTCGATGTCCTTGTTGTTTTTCTCAGGTCAGCATCTTCAGATTTGGGGTGTTTGAGCCGCGGAAGGCTTTGTACTCCTTCTGATATCCCTTCCAGTGAAGCATGTCTGCATAACCAAATACATTGAATTACAAAATGTTATTCTACTTACTTCAAAGGGCTCTTAGACATTCTGTATTTGTTTTGTTTTATCTCTATACATTTCTAATATACATTTCTAATGTCTTCTCCTGTACTGGATTGCCGATGTGCTACGTTGTGTGGAACATTGGGAAATACCTGTTGTGAGATGTAATTGCAAGGTCCAAGTGGCATGCTTCAAATTCAAAGATAGAGTTTAGGATACAAATGATATGTATATTGCAGGGCCCTGATGTACCTTTGAACAGAGAGCATCTGGATACTGAAATAAGTGCTATCTGCCCAGGATGGTGTAACTGAGGACCCAGATCCTCAGGGCTGTTTTTGGAGGCCCAAACTATGTGAGCCAAACTCCAGTTACTTTTGCTCCCTCCTTTGTTAATGGTATTCATTGGTCCAGTGTGTAATTCCAATGGAGAATGAGTATTAGAAATAGAGACAGGGATGGAAGAACACAGGCAGAAATTCAGTTTATTTTCTGTTGTACTGTGTCTAACCCGCAAACAGCACACTAAAGCGTACTTCCCAAGAGTCCCTTTTTAGGAGGGACATTTCCACTTGTGGTTCCTCCCATGATGTTCACCTTTTCTAGGAACTCAATCTTTGTTGGGTGTAAGTGTATCACAATGTTTTTACAGCCTTGAAAGTCACAATAATGTGTATGTACATAAGCAGCGGGAAATGGGTTTAGAAGTTAAATTGTGCAGATAAAAAAACATTGATCTTTCCCTAAGTGATATAAAGACATGTCAATAGGTCGTACAAGCATATGAAAGTGTCTAGGTACAGACCCACCCCAGCCATGCCTCTAAGCACACACCCTAAAACAAAAATGTCCCTCTTTGGCCATTTGAAACTTTGAGCAGAGAGAGGTACGTGGTGCCATCATGTTGTAGCCAACCAGGCATTTTCTTGGTGTGCTTGATGGCCAGTCCTGGCCTGTATGTATATGTATATATATATATATATATATATATATTTAATGAGATGTGACAGGTGATTGTTCAAGCTGTTGGAATTCACATTGAAACTTGTTTGACCGGCTTTTTAATGAGTTCTGCCTTATCTGCTTCAAGGAATTTAAATGACTGCATAAATGCTTCATGAAGCAAAGTGTGCATAAAAGGTTCGTAGAAATATTAGACAGGAACCTGAACGGGAACTCCCTTCTTTCTGTTTGTGTGAAGAGCACAATGATGAAGCAAAACATATAAAAGCAAAAAATAAACATGAAAACTCCAACAAACAGAATATCGACAAGATGACCCTGCTGGCTGTTAAAATAATTACATCATGAAATGTGCACAGTAATAATGATCCTTAGCTCAACTCTCAAAATCAGGTCAGTTTATCTCTGTTGTTCTAAGAGAGTTAATTTAACTCTTTCTTTACCAACATCATACTGTCAAATCATAATAAAAATAACAAAAAAAACTGACTTCCTGTAGTCAATATATCATATGTGTTTATTTGTACATACTTGTAGATTACACATGCTGGCCATGTAGGTGAGATTACACAACTAACGCCATTAGGGTAGCCACTCATATTATGAAGATGTCTGGCTGATGGGAGTAGTACACAAAACTACATCTGCTCTTTTTACAAAAAAAATATACTAATTACTATTATTTTTCTTCTATCAGAGGGGGACTAGAGAAGAAAAGTGATGGTTACAAATTACCCCCTTAAGGACCAGGGCTATTTCCATGGTTTACACTACAGGACCAGAACAATTTCTGTGTGTTTGCTATGTCTTTATTATCGCTTAAATTATATATTGTTTTTTTTTGTTTGGAGAAGTGAGGCGTTCTTTTGATCTCTGTATGCGGTGATACCTTTTTTATTGGACTAACATAATATTTAAAAGACAAGCTTTCGAGAGTTATCCTCTCTTCATCAGGTCTGCAGCAATACTGATCAATATGATATATATATATATATATATATATTTAGTTTGAAAACATCTTAAATTTGGGAAAAAAAGCTTTTTTTATGGTTTCATCTATAAAGATTATACATAGTCAATCCAAATGGAAAAAAAACATTAATTTAGGGGCGTACCTAGAGTATTTGGGCAGATCCTGTATGTGGCACCCCCACACAAAATCAATGTTGGCAAGAATATTTATTTTACAAATTTGTAAACTGTATGTCAACTGGAAAAAATAGTAATCTGAAAAAATAAAATATTAACCTATAAATAAATTAAATACGTTTAAATAAATACCATTTACTGAATAGATACGGTACAGCATAACTCCTATCACTATATGCTGAGCCAGACATTGATGGTGGTACAGCGAAACTCCCATCACTATATACTGAGCCAGATATTGATGTGGTATGCCTCTGCCCCTTTAGCAGCCTGCTAGTACCTCTGCTGCCCCTAAAACAGCCTGCCTGTGCTACCTCTGCCCCTTTAGCACCCTGTCTGTGCCACCTCTGCCCCTGAAACAGTCTGCTCGTGTCACCTCTGCCCCTAAAACAGTCTGCCTGTGCCACATCTGCCCTGAAACAGCCTGTCTGTTCCACCTCTGCCCCTTTAGCAGCTTGGCTGTGCAAACTCTGCCTCTGAAGCAGCCTGCCTGTGCCACCTCTGCCCCTGAAACAGCCTGCCTGTGCCAACTCTGCCCCTGAAACAGCCTGCCTGTGCCAACTTTGACCATGAAACAGCCTACCTGTGCCAACTTTGACCATGAAACAGCCTACCTGTGCCAACTCTGCCCCTTTAGCAGCCTGCCTTTCCCACTTCTGTCCCTAAACACTCACTCACTCATTCACTCATTCATTCACTCTCCCACACCCCCTTACCTCTCTTGCAGATTTCTCTGGTCTGGTGGTCGGCAGAGCATCACTGGGGATCACCGCGCAGAAATCTATTCAGACTGATGTGAGCTTAATGCACCTTACTGCTTTGGCACCTGCACACTGTGTGGGGAAATGATTTCCCCATGCAGGAGAAGCAGGAACCTGGGTGGGAAAAGAGTTTCCTCTCACAATGTGCTAGATGAGCTCCACAGTGGTAAGCTGCAGGTCTGCGTTAGGTGGAACCCCCTGATGAGTGGCACCTGGGGTGGTATGCTTATAACCAGGTATGCTTATTTTTGTAGTTACAAGGCTCAAATATGAATAATGTGCATTACGGTTTCCAAACGCTGGAATCCTTTTGGGGCACATATTTTGAGGTCCCGTATTTCAGTTTAACCTCATAAAATTCTATATTTTCAAAAACAGACAGCCCAAGGAATCTGATTATTTATATACTGGAGGGTTCCATGCACCTGATTCCACACCATCACATTTCAAATTTGGTGTATAAAAACAAAAAATATTTCACATCCACTTTGCAGTTTCACCATATTTTTTTCTGAGTGGGTATGTGAAAAAAAAAACAGTAAGTCCTTGATTTGTATTCAGTAACACCTCCAGAGTGCACCAATATGCCACACGAATGGGTATTCCACATATGTGTTGTATGCTGGCAATACACGATCACAAGAGACCCCAAATCACAAGAGAACAAAGTGATTTTTGCTTTTTTTTTTTTTTTTTTTTTTTTTTTTTTACACAGTGCAATAAGGATTGTGCACTTAAATGCTTGTGAGGGGTAAAACTACCCTTAAACAGTAAAAAGAAAGAAAATCAGCCTAGGATTTCAAAAACCTTTTCAAATCAGGCACAATTTAGGATGGATGCTGTATGCTGGGCTTCCTGCAACAGGAAAGAAAAACAATCCCTTACTTCTCCTGAGCACGCACATATGTGTGGTATGTCAGCATTACATGTTCACAAGAGACCCCCCAAATCATGAGAGTGCAACGTGATTTCAACTTTCTTTTGGTTGAACCAGGAAGCCGTACATCATGCTTTTGGGGGTAGAGCCACCTCTAAACCCTCATTAACTATATATTCCCCCAAGCACCTCACCCAATGACCTCAAATACACCCCACTTACCTTTGTAAGGGGACTGCCACAACCAGAAATCTTAAGTTCACACACTTTACACATTTGTTGCTTGCATCAGGAAGAATATCAGGCTTTCCCTTTTTTCTTTAACAGATGGCATGGTTTTTGAGGCTTTGAGGCTTTTACCATATGGTTTTGGTATCTCTCCTCCCTTGAGTTTGGGGACAATTTTCAAATGGGTTTTGGTGACTCAAAACCATCTAGCAGCTTAGTGCTGCGTCACTGAAAGGGTTAATGTTGCGCAATTGCATTATGAATCATGAACCAATATTTTTTATCTTTTTAAATGTTATTTATGCTAAAGGCTTACGTAGTATCAAAAGAAAGCCCTGTCTGTACTCCAAAAAAACAATATACATTCCCCCACTTGATTTTCTAAAGTTGCCAGTCATCCTTAGGATCTTTGTTTAAGACATGGCTCAATATAGCCACAGCTTATCTAAGTTCTTTGTATATTTGGGGCTGTCATAGACAACAGAATAGGCCCTCCTGCTGTAGCAATCATTGAAATGAAAATCTCTATTAAGCATGAGGAAGGACCACCAGTCCAAAGCAACACCATATTCTTTCAGGAGATATACCGTTATTTCTGGTGCCCTGTAAAAGAATGTTCCACAATATCCTGTAAGTATGGTTGCAAAAACACCCTCTGCAACAAGACTATAGTCACAGACCTTCATTTTCTCCTCACCATCAAATAAGACATTCTCAAGCTTCAGGTCTCAATGTATATTCATACTTGGGAACTTCCCAGCACTGGCTACACAGAAGTCATTCACCTCTATAGGAATTAATTAATGAGGCGGTCAGGCAAGATTTAAGAGCGTGCCCAGTGAAAATGGTCCCAAGAAATGACCTGGAGACCATCCAGAGTCTCCAGGTCAAGCCAAGAGAGTTCCAATGTATATGTCCTGGCAATACCTTGCCACAGACTATTTATATTGAGTAAAATATAGCTGCCATATATTCCATGAAAAAGAAAGTACAGGTTTCAATCTTAAATGCTGTATTTTGTTCGTACAAAAATTGACTACTCCAAGCCATCTCCAGGATCCTCCTCTTTGTTTTGTTATATTCAGAGACTTCATGACTTACTCCTGGATCATTTTAACCATTACAAAAAACAACTTGCCAGGAACAGAAGCCAACGACCTTTGCAAAGCTGCTTTGTCCAAGTATAAAATGAAACCTAATGCAGAAAACTAGCATTGGTAGAAGGCTCCAAAATCATTGCAGCCACTTCCTCATTCCTTCTGCATCTTTTGATGGGAATTTTTCTGCTCTCACTCCTAAATTCCTCCAGGTGTTCATCTGTTGTTTTTTTTTGACTGCTGCCCCAGATCTCGGTTGTTTTTCTCCTGATTTCCATTACTATTAACTATTGCTAGTCACTAAGATGGATGTAACTGGATGACTGATAAACCATGTATGCTGAAAGCAATCAAGCTGCTTATTGAAAGATAGTGATGTCTTCCAACTAAAACGGTTTTATTATTTGCAATAGATTGGAGTCTATACTGGCAACAGAGAGTGTTTGGAGCTCCATCTATTGGACTGTGCCTTCTGCCACACCGTAATGTCAACTATGTGGATAACAGCCTTCTTCTCTTGTCAATCTCTCGTTACAAGTTTTTTTTTCTTGCAATTGTGTAAACCACCCATTGAAGAAATAAAGAAAAACAGAATGTGGAAGAATACGTGCTGTGTTATAAACATTGAGAACACTTGCTTAACTACAGGCCTCTGGGGGGGCTTGTGCGACCCCCTGTTCCTGTCTCCCCATGCCAGTTGCAAATAGTTTAGAAAGGGCCCTTCTGACCTGGACCGCATCGGTCTAGGTTGGAAGGGTAATCTTCTTCTGCGTCACAAGAAGAAAACAGT
The DNA here is from genome assembly GCF_027358695.1 of Spea bombifrons. Lineage (NCBI taxonomy): Eukaryota > Metazoa > Chordata > Amphibia > Anura > Pelobatidae > Spea > Spea bombifrons. The sequence continues at coordinate 61,991,371 of NC_071088.1, read as the reverse complement.
TTGAAGGGGGCTCAGGTTCTGGCACTGCGGTGGTCACCAGAAGACTCATGAAATACAGAACCACTCAAGACAAATGGTATTAGGACAAATCCATGGTTTTAATTTAATGAAATAAAAAGGAAAAAGCATATTCACTAAACAGTACAAAGGTAGGCACTGGCAGTGAAGCAGAGTTCAAGGCAGAAGACAAACATCAGCAACAAAGGACAAGCCAGGGGACAAGATCCAATCATTATGCAGCAAAGTCCTGTCTGACCACTGACTGGATGATATAATGGGGTTATATAGGGCTGCAGGTAATTACCACTCACTTGTAGCACCTGTGAGACCCTCATCAAAAGCTGTCTGACCAATAGGTCACCAGTCCATTCATCTGTGCAACCCTCTGTTCAACTAATTGGGACTCCATTAGCATAGACACCGCTCCTGGGATGTGACAGTTGTAGTTGTTTTGTGCAAGCCAATCAAGTTCCTGTCACGGACTGGGTCCAAGCTGATGGCTGGAAGGACCCAGTGCGCCCGATGGTTGTTTGCAGGAGTCACGATGCAGCAGTGGAGTCTGGGGCAGGGCCTGGTTGCAGGGTGACCACACTCGCCCAGGCGTTGAGCACCTAGGTAGTGCAGCCAAACACCAGCGCCCTGATATGGCAGCAGATGTAGACCAGAACAAAACAAATCCTGCAGGCACCCTGGAGCAGGCATGAAGCATATCACATGGATCACGAGCAGGATGCTGCAGGCTGGGAGAATGAAAGCTAGGCAAAGGGTTAATGTAGCAGACACATAACACAGCAAGGGAAAGGGAGACCAGGCAAGAAACATGATATAGGATATACATGAGAAGTGGCTAGAAACATGACATGAATAGCGTAAAGTATAAACAGGCACAAGACAAGGAATAAACATAACCTGACAAGACATACATGGTACAGGGCACAACAAAGGACAGGGAAGAAGGCAAGGAACACAGGGGAAGGAGTGAGGAGCCGGAACCCTCGGACGCTTCTCCTATAAGCAAGGATAGGACATATTAACAAGGACATGGGGAGAGGAGAGAGGAACCGGAATCCTCAGATGATTCAAGGAAGAAGGGCAAAGGTACATAAGAGACAGACAAACATGAATACAGAAACTAGCCTAGGACTACAAGATAACTATTGGAGATTTCGTCACATGATATGGCCATAGTATGCTTAGCCCACCACTACGCCAAAGTACTCCAATGACGGTGGGTCCTAACGCTAATCCCTGCTGACAAAGATACAAAACAAACCACACGTATAGCACAGAGACATACCTTAGACTGCAGACTGCAGACTGAGACAAACAGAACACACAGGTGGGGCACACCTAATAAAGGAAGCAGAGCTGAAGCAAAGAGCCGGAGCAGAAGCAAGGAATGGAAAATAGAACAAAGCAAAAGGAAATCCAGGAATGGATCAAAGCAAAGCAGAGAAACTAAAGCAGCACAGATATGCAGCTCCGCAGCCTGGGCAGAACGTAACAGTTCCGCCATACCGTACTCATCAAACCATGCCTTTATGGGCCTTGCTTTATGCTGAAAGGTGATATGTGCATGGTAATGATTTTAAGATGTTGAAGAAGCATAGCACATTAATGTGAAGACATTCTCTATACAGTCTCTTGTAGTGCATCCCCATATACTGCTCCACATCCTTTACAATAGGGACTTCTTCTAATGCTTCAGTGTCAATGTCCCACGAATGTTGTGTTCACAGTATATATTATATTGCATTAAACATGCAACTGTGATGTGACACAATTTCTGTGAATATTCTAGGGCTCCATATTGGCCAGAGGTGCCATCAATCAAGGTTTGCATGCATATTCGGTATCATCTTTGAAAAGAAGAGTATTGTTATTGAGGGTTTGTTATTCACCATTATGTCCCTTGCTAATGCCCTGTCCAACGACGTGTATTTATTTCTACTTACCCAGTAGCCAGCCCCAACTGGGTGTACCATTCTGGAAGCCTCAGAGGATTGTTGACGATATCAGAGTCATGTTTGCTCTCAGAAAATCCAGCATACACATTGATGATTTTCATGTTTGCATCTCAGGTCATCTGGGAGTTTTTGAATGGAAATTTCCCCTATATGTTTAGAGATATTCTTCATGTTGGGGTAAGATTTCTGAAATCAAGGTCCCTAAAACAGTAAAAAGGCTTCCTTGAGCCTTGTTTAGTCCTGGGCAATGTTTTTTGTTTGGTACTCACTAACTAAAGCAGACAGTTATGAACCTTTTGGCTAGGATCAATTTGATTACCTGTGAGAAAGAAACGCTTGGTCTTCTGACATTAAAGCTGGGGGGCCGTGGAGCCGTGGAGCTTGCAGGGGTTAACTTGTTAGTTAGAGCTGCACTTTGGGTTTCTAGTGGGAATGGTTTTCATTGTCAGTGTATCCGCAAGGGCATCAGTGGTGAAAAATGATGCCCTCACGGACAGGTTTCGTCAGAAGTGTTTGTCCTCACTGACAGTGTCTTTTATTGGTGTGGAGGTCACCTGCAATATCTTTTAAGTTCAGACTAGTAGGACTAAACAGTGAGATGTATATATATACATATATATGGGGGTTTTGAAGATGTTGGTACAATGTATGTGTTACATTTGATTGAAGTTTAATATGTTGCAAATGTTTTAAAGCTAAATAAAAGATGACAGCCTTTTAACTCAGGATGGTGTTTGTGTATTTTATTTTAAAGGTGACGTTAACTGGCTTAGGTAGCTGCACATTACAGACCTCCTTGAATATTTTCTATTAAACGAGTTCCCTTGTTGAAATGTGAGAACATAAATTTGTGTATATAACGCAAAAAACGCTGTTAATATGGTTAGTGAGTCACGGGAATTTTTAATACAAAGGAGATTTTTAGGCTCCTAACAAAACAACTTACAATAATTGTGAACATTGGGTGTGTAACCACAATTCCCAGACCGCAATGCATCGGTAAACTCTCTGCTAAAACAAATGCATTGTATTTCCCATAATGAAGGACAAAACCTTTATTTGTGCCTGAGTTTTATTTATCAGTAGCAGAAGTTTACCAGCAGCAGAAAGGGCTGAACAAAGATTGTGTTTATATGTAATACGGTGTGACCTCCCTAAATGTTGATTGTTTTGACACGCTCACCCAGTTAACATACCATGACTGCAGGGTATTAAAGGGTAGGAATTGTAATGAATCATTAGAATGAAAAACATTTTGATTATGTATATATATATATATATATATATATATATATATATATATATATATATATATATATATATATAATGTGTGTGTGTATGATAACAATGCAATTTTAACCCCTTAATGACAAAGCCCGTACATGTACGGGCTCAAAATGCATTGTTTTCAATGGGTTTTGGGACCGCCCATAGTCCTTACGGGGTTAAACAATGTTTACAACTGAATATGAAGATTTTGGACCTCGTGGTCCTTCTGTCTCTCTGAAACACACACAAAATTAAAATTATTGTTGGACCACCAAAAAAATTCTGAGCGCTCTTTGTTTATTTTTTTTTTTTACAATCTTTATTTGTTTATTTTTTTTACAATCCGAGAACTCCACATTCGGTGAAATTCCTGAATTGCAAATAGTCTAATCATTTAAAAGATGGGCGACGGATTAGTTTTGTAATTACTATAAATGCAACATCCTGAGGACTAAATAAGACTGCAAAAATGAAGAATCTCAGGACACTGATGTATTATAGGGCGATCAGGCTCCCACACGTGCATCTGCTCAATGGGCTTGTTACAAGGAGGATCTTTGATGCCCCATTTACATTATGGAGCACTGGGCCTAGCCATTACAGCCTCTGTAGAGCACTCTACACAGCGTTGTGCATCCTTAAGGGGCAGAGCTTCAAGATATGATGTCATATCCATGAGCTCAACCATAAGGATGTAAGCCACGGAGGGGGCAACTGGGGGCATTGCTGCAAGCAGGCTGTACATACAGTAGTTTTCCTATCATTCAATTAAGTGATTTTTCAATGCGAAATAGACATGCCGATGCCAATGCATTTGTTATTATTTATAACTTGGCATGTGTAAGGTGTGTGTGTTACCATGTCACACGGTAATTTATGTGAAAAACGGACCGCTACAATATAACTACAGCTTAATGAAAGTAAATATGTTTTAAATATGTTTCTACAGAGAAGGTAGTAGATAAGTGGAACAGCCTCCCCACAGGTATCCTAAATAAAAGACGACCAAGAGAGAAACTATATGAGACCAAAATTCCCATCTGCCACCAAACTCCAGCATAGCCAAAGTGACAGACATGAGAGCTTGGAAAAAAAGCAGTAGATGAGTGGGTGTAAGGATAAAAATGGGGATGTAGAAAAAAAGAAAGCAACTAAATAGAAGAGAGAGGGAAACGACCAAGGTGGCAGAAAGAGGAAAAATAAGGTTTCACTGGAGAGACAAAGGGTGAACATGAGGATGGCAGAGGGCAGATCTCACTGAAACACTGATATGCTTAAAGACACTGTGGCTGAGACAGAGCCATAGGAAAGGCTGTTAATGTGTGTAACTCTTTTTAGGGGTATTTTCCCACAATTGCCAACATTGCCTTAAAATATTAGTATAATGTTAAAACCCTCCAGGGAGCTGAGAGAAAAATTGAAAACACCAACAAACTAAGTTCACAAACCACCCAAAATGGAACTTACTGAATAAACAAGTTAGTTTTCTCACTGAGACCAGCCCCTAGTGCAATCACAAGATCACAAACCACAATGTTATCCACATATTGACACACATTAAATACAAAAGAATGGGAAAGTATGCAACACTGAATGATGTAGCCTTTTCACAACTGAAAGTTAGCAAAATATATAACCATATAAAAAATAACACTGGGACCCCACCGGACACGTTGTCCTTCCAAGCCACCCAGATCTACTACTATCTCTCTGCCACATTAACACATCCACATATCCTTTGTAATGTTTTTAAATTATTCACTAATAATTCACTATTCACTTGCCATGGTTTCATCTGCACCTTACCTGTCCTTCTTCCCCCTCTTCTCACTCCAGCTGTGTCTCCCCTTCTTGTCCACATGTTCTGCTGCATGTCCGATGGTACTGGATTCTTCTGTGATTGACTTGCCTCCCCGGTGAGAAGTTCCTACTTTCTCCTTTAAATTACTCTCACTCTTGGAGAATAGTTTAAGTAACCTCTTTCTCAGACTCTTCTTTTTTTCGGTAGGTGAGCTCACTTTTGCTGACGATTGATCTGATACACCAGACGACATTTTATAAAGAGGGGGAATTAAAATCTAGTTTTTGGGCAAATAAGACAATTGATCATAAATGTTCTTGCAGGTAGAGGGTAGTGGGGGAGAGGACGCGTAAGAAGACTGTAGAGCCCAAAGGCTGTAGGAGGGGTAATGGGGGGGGGCAGAGCAACAGGATGGAGACGTTTAGCTGTCACCTGAGGCTGTCACATGGAGCACAAGCGGTTTGCAAACAGGAGCGAGAAGAACACCTGAAACCAGAGCTAAGGGGAGGATACAGACTCCCAGCTGATGCTGATCAAAGCGTGCCTGTATGCAAAGCCAAGGGTGTGTGCAGAGCACTCTGAGTGGACAAAACCATGGGTGTGTGCATAACAAGGTGATGCAGGGGGTAGCTGCAGACTGGAGTGTACATTGAGACTGTTTACGATGTATGCAGAGCGCTCTGTATCTACATGCAGAGCCATGTGTACCTACATGACATGCCACGCCCATCATCACCTAATAGTTTTCTGGCAGATTCAGGTATTTCATTTATCTCAATTACAGTATACAAAGGTCAGAACTATAGAAAATTAAATCCCTCGTTACCTCGGAAATAACAAAATACTTTAGAGGATTATTTGTAGGGTGGAGAGGGTTCAGATTTGAATCTTGTGCAGTGGCTGCCATTGACAGAGTTGATATGCAGTGGGAAGATTAACACGTGTATGTCACTTTACAAAGCAAACAGTAGAAGCAGATGGGAAATATCTTCAAATAATATATGCTGGGGAGTGTAGCTGCATGTCATGGTATAACGAAACTTATTAACTCCTAATGGAAGTTAGCTTTGAAGTTAGTCATTTTATTTTTATGTAAGGGATTCATTGGGAAACAATATAGCATTTAAGTTACTCCAGAATAGCACTGCACCATTTAGTCGCAAATATCACCCTTTAAAAACATAACATGGCACAAAAAAAATTACCCCACTGTAGTCCGATTGTTGTACACTAAGCTAGTTGATGCACCCATCATTAAAATGAGTGGTAGGGGTCCCACCCACTTTTATATCAGTGTCCAATCAAATCTGTGTGGAATAAGCTCCATGCCTGTTCTTCCCTCCTGTTGTGGAAACACTTGCCTTTATAGCGGACCAGTGCCTGGGACCAATGGGAGAGGGTCTTATGCAGGAATGGCTAGAGACCTGTTGGCAATGGGAGGGACAAGAGTGGGTATTTGCCCCCCTAGAAAATTTGTGACCTACAGTTTGCCCATTAAAATGCATTTTGAATAATTCAGTTGTCTTTCCAAACAAGCAGGGATGGTTCTGGACTACAATTTTATTTAAAAACCAGGCCTACCGCCTCATAACTGCACCGTCAGAATCTCAGGATTCTGCTAAATATCACAGAGGTGCCACAGAGTATTCCTACCGCAGAAATGTATTTCTGCGGTAGGAATACTCCTCTTGGTATAGCATCGATATATTGGTCAATGCAAACACTTGTTTAAAAAATTAAAGACTTTTTATTTGATACGTTTATTCAAAAACCATGATAATAATGTTGACACAGTGCGAGTAAACAATTAAATCAGTACAGACCATTTGTAAAGCCAGGCATAACATGTAAGTAGGTCACATACAGTACATAACACATTCATTGTGAAGTCAAGAAAAGAACTGCGCAAATATTCACCAAACCAGACCCTGAGGATCTTTATGCCTGTCTTGGTGGGAAGCACGAGCCAAATGGCATAGTTTTTAACTTCTTGAAGCTGTTGGCAGTCTGCGAGGCAGATGGCTATGCATGTAGAGCGAGCACTTTACTTGTTGGTTGTCTCTGTCCAGTGTCTTCTTCTACATTTTCCATCTCTGCATACGAAATGGAGGGGGAGAGGGCAGCCTTGTTTGCTTTCCATCACAAGTATGCAGCAAATGTCAAGGTACATCAGGTTGACATAACAGAACATCTTCACAGGGCCCAAGATTTCATAATACCCAACCCATAAACCAAGGGTGTCCAACCTACGGTCCTCCAGCTGCTGCAGGACTACATCTCCCATAATGCTCTTTCAGCTAAAGGCCTGGCAGAGGAGTATGGGAGATTTAGTCCTGCAGCAGCTGGAGGGCCGCGGGTTGAACACCCTTGCCATAAACTCATGCCTTCTGTTGATCAAAGAAATTCAAGAAGACTTTATACTATAGGTGAGTGCAGCTTACTATGTTTTGATGACCTATGTCTTGCATCTGACTCAGCCTCCCGCTTGGGTCATGTCATGCCACCGTGGTACTTTCCTACATCTAATACATCAAAAAGAGAATATAGAGCATGAAAACCGTGAACATTCTGAGTAACACAATGCACTATGAGACTCATTACTCTCCCTGTAAATCAGTTTTGCGATATGGTCACTAAATCCATAGTAGTTCTTTCAGATTCCGTTATATCCCTTCCCACGTACACACCCAAAAGTAGGACACCATACTTGAGAACAGAAAACATAACACATTTTCAGGATGATCTATAACACATTGATTATCAAGGCACGATGCTTGATTTAACATTAAACACATTCTAAAGCTGGCAACATTGACTCAAACGTTTCCCTAAAGCTATCTCTAACCTTAAAGCCAAACCTACTCAGTGATGTCAGCTGAGAATGTAACTGACAGGTTGAGTTGAGATCCAAACTGGATTTTTTACCTCTGATAAGATCTTAGCAAAGGCAAGTCAGTAACATATGATGATCCTCGTGACGTCAGTAATACCATAGACGAGGAAGATCAGGTTCTACAACCTTTCATCCCACTAATTACTGATATTAGGGGCATTTAATCCTTCCTTGTATTTGGATTTTTTTTACACAGGTTTTTTTTTGTTTTTGTTAATTGCTTATTTTTTTTAAAAGTGACATTTTATTGGTCCAAACTTTTACACTATACGGCCAAAATGTATCTGGACACCGCTCCTAACTATTGAGTTTAGGTGTTTCAGCCACGCCTATTGCTTACAGGTGTGTGTAGAATCAAGCACATATACATGCCGTCTCCATAGACAAACATTGGGAGTGGAATGGGTTATACTAAAAAGCTCAGTGACTTTAAACATGGCTTTGTCATAAGATGCCACCTTTGCCACTAGTCAACTTGCCCTGCTAGATCTGCCCCAAACCACTGTTAGTGCTAATATTGTAATTTGAAGCTTCTAGGAATAACAACAGCTTAGCCATGAAATACCCTTAACATTAGGCCCCTCTGCTCTGAAATGCAGGCATTTACCAGAGTCACATAGTGACTCTACGCACTCCAAAGCTCACACTAGATGCCAGACAAGGTAATGTAATTCTAATTGGGAGGTATGGCTTTGGGAGTAGGATTGGGGGAGCCAACAAAAATGTAGACAAATAATAGTTAAATAAAGTGTGCAAACAGGATTTCATAACAAAAGTTCCTACCATGAGTCGTGCAAGGGCAATTTTGGATTCAATAAAACACACACAGAGAACCCTTAGTGGAAAGAAAAGGCCTTGATACTTTATTGTGGTTTATAAATTTCAATCAATCAATAGCCATGTAACCATAACATATTTGAACCAAGTCAATAATACTTAGTTAAAGTTAACCCATTACACCAGCCCTAATAGTCTGACTCCTTATCATATACATATGTTGTCGCTCGGTAGGCATGTACCAATACCCCCACACCGGAAAAAGAAACCAGATTACTGAGGCTACACCCCCCCCCCATTTCTGTGTTATTAGAAACTCACAGCCTTTTTAATCATCAGTTGTAGATTCATAATAAAAATGTCTCACCCAACCCCTGAAAGATGCACACTATCTTTTCTGAATAAACCGACCAACCCCCTGCTAATTCACTAAGCCTAAAACTAAAACCTCCTAATAGCTCCAAAAACCTCTCTAATGACCTGTTGAGCTTCCTCCCTATGTCCTCTAACGTGTTTAAACCGGGAGTCTGAAGCCAAAGCAGGTGTGGAATTATTTCTGACTGGATTAATTGAGCTCCCTGGTAAATGTATTCTTTTAACAGATCGACCACCACCCCAGAATGCAGATCCCTTATTCCACACCCATACACTCAGGCCTGGACTGGGACAAAAAATAGGCCCGGGCATTTAAGACTGAGCAGCCCATTTTTATTTATTTATTTTTTGTTAAACCAAATTCTGACAAATGTAATATACCATTTCTTGTTGTCTATTAGTTATATTTCAGCATGCTTTTGTCACTGTAATCATGTAGCATTACATAAATATATAATAAATTAACGTCATGCAATTTATAAAGTGCTATATCTTTAATGAAAGATTCAAAACAGTAACTAATCTTTGACCATACTAGTGAGTCTGTCAGTCACAGACTCACAGCACAGCAGGGAAGAGACTCAGACCTCAGACCACCCTAACTAAATTGCGGTGCTCAGCCAATCCTCTAGGCGGAGCAATGTGACTAAAAAAAAAAAGTCATCATACACGGGACCCCTGAAGCCACAATTTAGTGCCACTGATCTTTTTTGATAAGATACGCAGGTTGAAATAGAGTAAATAACACCATACCTTTACTTTTGCTCTCACTGATTTCTGGACATAAAATGTTTTGTCCTCTGTGACTACAAATTCAGGAGGGTGTTTTTTCTCTATATAAGTAAAAATCAAATAGTTCAATTTCTTCCTACAGAAAGTAAAGGGCCAGAAAACAGATGACTAAATACACACCAGGACAGGCTCTGCTACCCAAACAAACAGACCCAAACGGACAGGCTCTGCCACAACGACACCCAAACATACACACCAGGACAGGCTCTGCCACCCAAACAAACACACCCAAACGGACAGGCTCTGCCACACCGACATTTCCTTGGGCCCTGCTCCACGGCCCCTAGCATGCAAACACTCCCTCCTCTACCACACCAAAAAACAAATTGCCACACTGACTGCAGATTAGGGGAAGACTGTCAGAGTCAGTGCAGTCTTCCCCCCTTCTCGCCCTGACCATAACTTTGAGAGGTCCTCTCCCCCAGGGGAGGGCTGGCAGCCTAAGGCCTGGGGGGCAAGTCTAGTCAAGTAGCCCATTGCGCCACCAAAGCGGCTGCGAGCGACATTGAAAGCGGCTGTCGTGCGGCAGTCACTCCACTGGTGCCTAATGAAATTAAAGTGGCCGGCGTGCACGCACCGCGCCGCCCAATAGCCGTGCCTCAGCTATTCATCCCACCCCTTTTCAGATGTGGGACGAAGAGCTGAGGAATGGCCATTGGGCCTGACTGCCGCACGACGCAAGGGCGTACCTAGAGTATTTGGCACCTGTGGCAGATCCTGTATGTGGCACCCCCCCCCCCCCACACACAAACTGCATAGTTTCTATGGTTAGGCGAACATTGACAGGGGTACAGCAAAATTCTTATATACTGAGGCACACATTGATGGTGGTACAGCATAACTGTTATCATTATATACTTAGGGATTACGCTGTACCACCGTCAATGTGTGCCTATACTTTGAGCCAGACACTGGCAATACTGCAGTACAACCCCTATTACTATATACTAAGCCAAACATTGATGTGGTGTAGGCCTAACACTTCAGTGACTGGCTTAGTACATAGTAGGGATGCACCGAAATGAAAATTCTGGACTGAAACTGAAAATTCAGCATTCATTTGGCCAAAACTGAAGAAAAGAAAAAAAACTTTTAAAATACCGTATTTGCTCGATTATAAGAAGAGTTTTTTTCCAGATCTGAAAAATACCCCTCGTCTTATAATTGGGGTCGTCATATAATCAGACCTCAAAAAGGTCTGACTATGAGACGACTAAGATCCAGATCCCCCGCAGCTGCAGGGGACCTGGATCCTCCTGCCCCCTTATAATCAGGGTCATCTTATAATCGAGCAGATACGGTACTTTATTAAAAGTAACACACCAAAATTAGACAAAAAAAAAAATCAATAATATTAAGATACACACACATATATATACATATATATAATTAACAGCAATCACAATCCTATCATGCCCAGGTTCTAGCATGTACTGTCTGACTTAGCATGATAGGAGTATGATTGCTGTTTGCAATCATATATATATCTATTAATACTGTTATTGGATTTTTCTGTCCAATTTTGGTATGTAATTTACTTTTAATAAAAGTGTTGTTAACACACCACAGTTGGACAAAAAAAAAAAAAATTATAACAGCAGTCACACTCCTATCATTGTGCAAACAAAAAAATACCAATGTTCCACGTGAAACAATCAAATAATAAAATTAATACTTCCCCACACTAAAAGCAGCTTCCATAAACACTCTTCCTGAAGTGTATACGAAAATCAACAGCAAACAATGGAGCGCATATACATGGGGGAAAGAAACAGACACCAATAGTGTAATATGTAGATCAAATAAAAATAAAATCAAATGTAAGATCCACTCACAAACGGGTCGAAAATATGAGGCTCATCAAAATACGGACTCTGGATAAACTTGAATGTGGAGAGCTGCAAAACCAAGGAGAACCACAATGGTGCAGTATCTTAAAGCCGCAAAAAGATGAATCAAACATGCACTTACATCAAAGAAGTGGCACAACTCAATGAGTAATGTGCAAAAGCCTGATGTATAGGAAACTCCGGTAGACAGCTGTGAAATATCAATATTTATTTATTGGTCTCGACGCGTTTCGCCGATAGCATTTCCTTCACTGGGGGTAAAACACTCGGAGCTAAAATTGATTTTAAACTTTCAACTTTCTTATAAATTATGTTCGGTTTTTCTGGGAGATGGTTTTTTAAGACGTGATCTTGATGTAAAATAGGCCAACATTTTTTAATTGCCTTCTTAATCTCAAACGCCTTATTATTATATTTTGTTAAAAACGCAAAATCAAACGATTTTTTAGATCTGGGTTCCCTATCTTTCAGAAAAACGTCCCTCTTATTTTTCGCTGTACTCTCCAAATGTTTTTGTAGGAGCTCTTCTGGATAATTTCTTTCTCTGAATTTATCCATTAGTAATCCACTCTGAGTCAAAAAATCATTCTCTTTAGTACAATTCCTACGGATACGTGCGAATTGTCCTTTAGGGACATTCTGCAACCAATGTGGATGATGGCAGCTAGCATAGTCTATATAACTATTGCCATCTGTGGGCTTAAAGAACGTTTTGGATTTTATCATATCGTCCTCTATATAGAGTGTGAGGTCCAAAAAGTTAATCTCTTGGGGATGGATGCATGATGAAAATTTCAAATTATATTGATTATCATTTATATAATCTAAAAACTTATTGAGGTCCTCTGATGTCCCCTTCCATATAATCAGTACATCATCAATGTAGCGCCGCCAGAGGACCAGGTTCGCACCAAACGGGTTATCAGACCAGATGGAATTAGCCTCCCAGTCAGCTACACGGGACGACGCCGCTGGGACCCGCTGCCAGGACTTGTACTTTGATGGGATGACGCTGCCAGGACTTGCCCTTGACGCATACAACGCGATGACGTACCGGGAAGCACCTATATAATACGGACTATGGACATTTATATGATCATTTTAATTTGTTTTTAAGCTGATTTTACTCGTTTTTGCTTATTGTCTCCTGAAGAAGCCGACGTGCTATCGGCGAAACGAGTCGAGACCAATAAATATTGATATTTCACAGCTGTCTACCGGAGTTTCCTATACATCAGGCTTTTGCACATTACTCATTGAGTTGTGCCACTTCTTTGATGTAAGTGCATGTTTGATTCATCTTTTTGCGGCTTTAAGATACTGCACCATTGTGGTTCTCCTTGGTTTTGCAGCTCTCCACATTCAAGTTTATCCAGAGTCCGTATTTTGATGAGCCTCATATTTTCGACCCGTTTGTGAGTGGATCTTACATTTGATTTTATTTTTATTTGATCTACATATTACACTATTGGTGTCTGTTTCTTTCCCCCATGTATATGCGCTCCATTGTTTGCTGTTGACACTCCTATCATGCCTAGACAGCATCCCTATGCCATGCTATCCCCCCACACTTCCATGCAATCTGAAACCCTCGTTCACAAACATTCATCATAAACTACGGCATAACACCCATCACTCTCACACACTTACTAATATTTTCATACCTTTCCTCTGGCACTGTCACTTTTCCTCCTCCTCTTCATTCTTCCTCTTCTTCTACCTCTTCTGTGTCCTGTCCTTCCAGTGCAGAGATCACGGAAGACGGTGGGCGTGGCTTCAGTGTTGTGCGCCGGGATTTGACATCAAGTCCCGACGCACAGCCACAGTTACCGCGCACATCGTTTTTGGAGGCGTGCCGGCACCCCTCAGTGAACGGCACTCCAGACGGACCACCCCCTGCCAGGTACGCTACCGGCACGGCGGCCAGTCCCGGTGGCAGCCGCTTATTTTTTAACTTTGCGGCTGCCATGAATGTTCGTCTGCCGGCCAGCCCGCCGGCCCGGATTCAGGGCAGCCTGGGGGGCAATTGCCCCCAGCCCAGCCCGCCCCTGCTCTCCCCTGAAATCATTCCCAGTCCTTTTGTCCCTCATTCACTAAGCCATACCTCTCCTTTCTTTCCTCCCTGTGAATTATAGATCATACAAACCCTATATTTGCAGGTATGCATAAATGATGTATGGAAACATAGCATAGCAGGTATAGATCAACAGAATCAACACAAAAACCAAGTTTGCAGGTATAGATCAATTGAAAATCACATGTTACCTCAGCGTTGAAGGTATAGATCAAATAAACAGAATCAGACATACAAACCCTCTATTTGTAGGTATACAATAATAATGGATGGAAACAGAGCGTACCAGATACAGATCAACAGAATAACACACACCCAGCTTTGCAGGTATAAATCATTTGGCATTCATATAAACTCAGCATTAAAGATATAGATAACCCCCTAAATTACAGGCATAGATCACAGGTTGCACACCCCAAAGCCAGCCCTGGTGTCCACATTGCCCACATAGAACCTGATCAGCACCCAGATTACACACATATTACAGCCCAGCCTGAGCCAACTTTGTCCCGTAACAGCCCAGTGTAAGACATCTTTGTCGGCAAACAGCCTACCCTTCATGTGCCTTCTTTGCATTTCCCCAAATCACTTAAACATTCATGATAGACACTAACACGTACACAGTTACTCACTCATTCACACAAACCATTTATTCATTTATGCAGTCTCACAAATCATTCAAGCAATTTATCCACACATGAATTCATTCATTATCGTACGCATTCACACAATTCATCCACACAATAATTCATTCATTCTCGTACGCATTCACACTACGCCCTCTCCCCATCTACCCCTCCCCTTCTTATCTGCCCCTTCTCGCTATGTCCCCCCTTATCACTATGTACCTCCTCCTCACTGCTTTCCCCCCTCTCAATATGTACCCCCTTCCCCACTTCTCAATATGTACGCCCTCACTATCTAACCCCTCTCCCCCTTTCTCACTGCTGCCCCCCCCCTCTGCCCCTTCTCACTACTTCTCATTATGCTTACTTACCTTGTTGCCAGAGTGGGGGCGCGAGGCGTCCGTCTTCCCACGCTTCACAGCTGAGCACCGGAATATGACATCATATTTTGACGCTCAGCATGAAACGCAGGCACCGCGCCGGAGTCACGGAGAGTGAGGGGCACCGAACGGTTGCTGAAAACTTCACAAGCGACCGCTCTGCTCCCCTGCCCGGCACTTAAATGAAAACATCGGGGGAGTTAACTTTATTTAACATGGAGCATGTTAAATACATTTTTTAAAACCCCACGATGTTTTAATTTAAGTCCCAGGCAGGCGCCCTGTGCGGCCGCACACCCGTAGGGCCGGCCCTGGTAGGGGCTGCCCGGGCCCCTTAGAGTGGTGGCAGTTGCTGCGGGCTTAAGGGGCAGGTGCCCCTCGTGCCCTGCGTTTAGGAAGGCTGCGTTTAGGACGGCCGCATAGGCCCAGTCAGTCCAGTCCTGACTGGGCCTATTTTAAGGTAGGGGCCTGGAGCTGCAAGCTCCATCAGCCCCTATGTCAATCCGGCCCTGGGCCGCTCGGCCCACCGGGCAAATCCTCACGGGTGTGCCCGATGGCCAGTCCGGGCCTGCATACACTAGCACTTCATCCGGGTTCAGTCCCAAGTTCTCTCAGTATACCCTTGCAGCAGCACTTCTTCTTGCCAAAAAACAAACAATTGTCCCTCTATCCAGATCACTTTCGGTCCTGAAACCGGAAATACATGTAAGATAACATTCTCATAGGAGGTTAGGCCTTACATAAAACTTGCCCGACTCCCATCTTCCAATCCTTTTAACCACTTACTCATCCAAACCCCTCCTAGCAGTCTCCGTAGTTGTCCCTATTCTAAAGGAATGTGTAGTAAAATGATCTCAACTGAACCTCAAACCCTGAACACTCTCCTAAATTGGAAAATAGTGGAGAACCTCATGCAACAATAATGACTTAGGCCTTACCTTCAAGTAAGGTTTTAAAAACCATATGGGGCAACATTTATTCCCCTCCAACCAAAAAAGTGACACCCACTGCACTTTGCCTTCAACATCAGTTTTGGATGTCCTCACAAAAATCCTTAACATATCCTCTCCCAGCTCCACCTCTTCTTTCCATAAACCTGACTCTTTAGTCTTACTGGCTACCACTAGTTTGCTAACTATGGATAGAACAAATATCTGAATTAAATCAATATTTGGTGGGACGCTCTTTACTTTCAAAACAGCATCAAGTCTTTTACTAACACTTGCACACAGTTTTTTTAAGGAACTTGGCAGGTAGGTTGCTCCTCTCTCAATGTAATCCTCAACAGACGCATAGCTTTGTCTTGGTATGCTGAATGGGACATACCAAGACATTTTGAACAATGCTATGCTTCCAACTTTGTGGGAACAGTTTGGGGAAGGTCCTTTTCTATTCCACCATGACTGTTACATAGTACATAAGGTTGAAAAAAAGACCTAAGCCCATCAAGTTCAACCCTTCTACCTAACCTAGCCCTAATTCTATTTATAGCACATGACATGGCTTTCTAAAAAAAACATCCAGACCCCTTTTGAAGGCATCTAATGTATTTGATAGCACCACCTCTCTTGGTAGTTTATTCCATACCTTTATTGTCCTTACTGTAAAGAATCCCTTCCTTTGTGGTCTATGAAATCTCTGCCCTTCCAGTCTCAAAGGGTGACCTTTTGTTCGTTGTACATTTCTGTTAATGAACAGGTCGCTGAAGAGCTCTTTATATTGGCCCTGCATATAGTTATATAATGTTATCATATCCCCTCTAAAATCTTATTGGCCCTTGCAGCTGCTTTCTGGCATTGCACACTGGCAGAAAGCAGCTGCAAGGGCCAATAAGATTCCTAAGTCCTTCTCATTGGTAACAGGGATATTCCATTCATATATAAGTATAGGTTGCATTTTTCATATTTTTACCATAATGCATACCTTTGCATTTGTCTATGTTGAACCTCCTCTGCCGCTTGCACACCCAACCCTGTCTAAATCCTCCTGCAAAGAAAAAACATCCGGATTAGTCTGAATTACCCTGCCTAATTCTGTGTCGTCAGCAAAAACTGTGACATGGCTCTCAACGCAGCTTGGGAAATCATTTATAAACATATTAAAAAGAAGAGGCCCCAGGACAGACCCCAATGCTCAAGACAAAATCCATAAAGACATGGTTGGATGAGTCTGGTGGAAGAACTTGACTGGCCCACACAGTGCCCTGACCTCAACCCCATTAAACACCTTTGATATAAACTGCCTGACCTCACAAATGATCTACTGGGTGTACAGGCAACATTCCAATAACTTGTGGAAAGCCTTCCCAGGATAACGGAAGCTGTTATAGCTGCAAAGAGGGGGGGGCAACTACATATTAATGTCTATGTACTTAGAATGAGATGTCATAAAAGTCCCTGTTTGTGTAATAGTCAGGTGTCCCAATACTTTGTCCAAATAGCACAGTTCTTAATGACTTTAATTAAGGTATGTTTGGAGTCATTGTCATGCTGCAGAATAAATTTGGGGTCAATCAAATGTCTCTGTGATGGTTTTGCATGATGACATTGTACATTGCTTGTACATCTCAGCATTGTAGAGACCAGTAATTCTGACCAAATCCCGAACTCCATTTGCAGAAATGCAGTTCCAAATGTCAAGGAATCTCCATGATGCTTTACTGTTGCCTGCAAACACTCATTCTTGTATTGCTCTCCAGACTTTTGGCAAACCAACTGCCTTCTGCTACAGCCAAATATTTTAAATTTTGACTCAGAGTACCTGCTACCATTTTTCTGCACCCCAGTTCCTGTATTTCCATGAATTGTTGAGGTGCTCGGCCTTGTTTCCAGTTTAGAGTTATGGCTTTTTGGCCACAAGTCTTCCATTAAGACCATTTCTGACCTGACTTCTCTAGACAGTAGATGGGTGTACCAGGTCACCACTGTGTTCTGCCAATGGTGAGCTGATGGCAACGCTGGGCATCTTCCCATTGCGAAGGGAACTAAGCATGATGTGTCTTGCATCTGCTGCACTGTTTCCATGGCCAACCACTGCATCTACTGTCCTGAACATTGACAGTTTCTTTGTGCTTCTACAATAGTGTATTGTCTTGTTGCTGTGCTCACGGTATATGACTTTTGACATTAAACTGTTTGGCTATTCCTCACCCAGTTCTATTCCTCCTAAACAGCTGTTTCATGTAATGATTATGGTAACAAGTAGCAGACCAAAGTGGTATGTTCTGTGTACCTCACTGCATGTTCTCAAGCCAGTACGAGATGCTTCCTTTATAAACACAGTTTTCCCATCAAAGGGGTGAAAGGAGGTAAACTGCCATATTTTTGTCAGTATTTTACATATACAGAGTGAATCAAGTGTAAATCAATTTACATACAGGTCTGGGTGGGTTGTGTAATTTACAAGTAAGTAGTAACTCCACTGTTAAAAAGCAACTTAATCCCAAGGATTTAGAAAATCTTTCATGAAGCAAACACCCAGTATTAAATACTTCTCCATTTTAAAGCCCAATTTATACAGCATTCATCATAAAACTTAGTAACGAGACCCTGTAAACACTTGGGCAATGCATGTATTCCAGGCTTATCTATAAAAGAGGGAGGATTCATTAAGTTTATTAGTTTACAAAGAATGTTACAATCTAAAGAAACATTCATACACATCATTTTGCTCACCATCATTGTTATAACATAATGTGAAGGAAAGTGTATATATATATACAATACACAATCCAAAGGGATCAACACACTCACGCAAATAGGTTATAAACTCACAAAACTATACTTTTTATTAAGGCTAGTTAAATACACATTTCCATGAAAATTGGACACTCAGTCACATTATATGGCCATATTATCCTTAGTCCACCACTACTCCATTGTAAGTGGGTCCTGATGCTAAACACTCATGTGTTGTTCATGTGAGGTTGTATAGACCTGCTTTCTATTTTGTGTGTGCCTGCATGTTTAGTGACTTCATGGTACATCCAACACCATTGT
This sequence comes from Spea bombifrons, assembly GCF_027358695.1. Lineage (NCBI taxonomy): Eukaryota > Metazoa > Chordata > Amphibia > Anura > Pelobatidae > Spea > Spea bombifrons. The sequence goes on along the minus strand of NC_071088.1, from coordinate 61,972,569 downwards.
TAAGATATGCAAGTACATTTAATTTTAAAAGTTGGTAACTTCCCATCATGTATTTGTGTGTAACATACAGTTAACCGTTGATGATCCAGTTGTTGATTCAGAACAAAAACTCAAGCTCTTAATTTTACACCATTATTTTAATACATACTAGTTGGTGTACCTTTCTATAAACTGTGAAGTGTTACAATTAAACAGGCTAAACCAATTATTAGACATAAAGTTCTATAAATCCCACCCTTCTAAGAAAAGAAGCAATTAGATGAATTATGAGTTAAAGTAGGTACGATATGAGTGGATGTGGGTGTGACCACCACGAAGACACGCCAATTTGTGTACAAAAACTCCCCTCCCCTTCAAAATCCAGTTAGATGTACTATCATACCGTGTACAGCAGATATACATGTCTTCCTATTTCCATTAATTACACAGATACCACATCACTGCCAACACTTTGTTATGGTGAATTTTTATTAAAGGTACACTCCAGCCATTCCCTGCAAATGATAACATGGTGTCACCTTATATTTTACCCAGCACCTCCATCTCAGGGGTACAACCAATACCTTAGTATGGGGCCAAGTCTTCCTGACTAGTCCTCTCACTGTCCTTTGAAACTTACTACCCCGGACTAGACAACTACAGTCCACCACCCACGTCTGGGCCCCTTCAGGCTTTAGGGCCCATATGGCTCTGGTCCCAGTGGCAAGCATTAAGCAGGGCAGTGAAAAGAGCATGGGGCAGCGTGGTGGTAGGAGCTTGGGTGGGGGAGCAGGATTCCTGTCTTTAGGTTTGTACTAGGCCTTATATTCCTAATGGTTGCCTTGATTTAAACATTTTTGCCAAAGGAATCAGTTTCCTTCCCCTACATTTGGTGACCCATGCCAAACCTTTTTTGCCTAGCAGGAGATGCATTTTGCCAAAAACATTTCCTGCTCAGTCTAAGGACACCCCTGTGCGCATGAGTATCTGGAAAACCCCTTTGAATTCAACTAGAACACGTCAGCTTTAACCAGCCAAATCCTTGGGAGTATTTGACTTCATGTAACAGATTCCTGATTACTGAGGTATCAATGCCAAATATTAGTAATCTGCATCCATCTGGTGGTAGAAAGGGGAACTGCAACACTATAACATTACCGATGCCTTTCCAAAATGTTTAAAGGGAAATTCTTACTTTTTATTGCTGATATCACATTTAAGACAAATTTTTTTATATTTAATTGTTTTATCTCCTATTCAATGTTTGGTATTGAATACAATGGAATATGTCACATAATGTATTATCCCCTGATATATCCTCGTATTCCATTGTTGAATAAGAGACAAAAGCCAAACAAAGGAAAAAGAAAAAAACTAAAAATGTTTTCAATAATTAACAAATCAGCTGCTTCCCATATGTGGAGTCTTGGAGTGTATAAGAGTCTGCCCCGTCACTCCCACCTATTTGTGAATAGCGATGTTGCAGTCCATCAAGTTATGTTGCGGCACCAGGATTTTAAAAGTCTGTACAAGCGACTCTATTGGTCGCCAGCAGGGGGCTCATCTGCCATCAACCAATTGGTTGATGCTAGAGGAGGCCCCTGCCAGCCACCAATAAAGATGTTCTTATGGCATTTTAACTTATCTGATTTCCGCTCGCAATTAACACATGCGATGCTGCATAGATAACGGGAGCGGAAATCCATAAGTTCGCCGTCAGGAGTTAAAGACCTTTAACTCTTGGCGCGGGGAGACAGGCCAAGTTCCCCGTCAGGAGTTAAAGTGCAGGTGCACTTGATTGGTTGATGGCAGAGGAGGCCCCTGGCGCCAAAGCTGCTATGTAGTGTGTACCGCGTTAACCCCATATTAACCCCTTCTACAAAAAAGAAAAAAAACTAAATAAAACAAACACGAAGAATGTACACAAATATTCGCTTGAACCAAACACAGGAACAGACGAATATTCATGGAATACGAAGATTTTTTTCCCATAAAGACAAACACGAAGAGTTGGCCGGCGCCCAAGTCTACTAATAACTGTGAAGAGATTACTTTTCTAAATGCTCCCTGACATAGCAGCGAATGATGGCAGAACTTGGAGATATCCTGCAGGCACTCTGGAGCAGGCATGAGACATAGCACTGGAATTATGTGCAGGATGCTGCAGGCTGGAAGTAGGGAAGCTAAGCAGAGTATGTAGCAGAAACATAACAAGCAAGAGACAGGGAGACCAAGCAAGAACCATAACCAGACAAGATATACATAATACAGGTGTCACAAAACCGGGTCCATACAGACGACTGTAAAGAGCGCCCAAAGATAATGTTCAGGAGGTATTGCACAGGAGTGGAGTAGGACAGGGCCTGGTGCAGGGCGACCGCACTCACCCGGGTGTTGAGCACCTAGGGTTGTGCAGCCACATACCAGCACCCTGACATGGCAGCGGATGTAGTCCAGAACAGAGCAGAACGAAACTTGGCTGGATGTGGAAATCCGAACAAAACTTGGATCTGACAAAACAAACAGAATTTGGAGATATCCTGCAGGCACCCTGGAGCAGGCATGAAACATAGCACTGGAATTATGTGCAGGATGCTGCAGGCAGGGAGTATGGAAGCTAAGCAGAGTATCAACAGAAACGTAGTAAGCAAGGACAGAGCAAGGAGGACAGAGCAAGGAGCAAGGAGGACAGAGCAAGGAACAGGGAGACCGAGCAAGGAACATAACCATACAAGACATACATGATACAGGGCACAACAAAGGACAGGGAACAAGGCAAGGAACACAGAGGAAGGAGTGAGGAGCCAGAATCCTGACGCTTCTCCTTTAAGCAAGGATAGGACATATTAACTGGGACATGGGGAGAGGAGAGAGGAACCAGAATCCTCAGATGATTCAGGGAAGAAGGGCAAAGGTACATAAGAGACAGACGCATAATAATTGGAGATTCCGTCACATCTTATGGCCATAGTATGCTTAGCCCACCACTACGCCAAAGTACTCCAATGACAGTAGGTCCTAACGCTAAGCCCTGCATATGAAAGTACTGATAAGCTAAACATTGAATCCAAACACAGAACCAAGAAGGACATACCTTTAGACTGCAGACTGAGACAAACAGAACAAACGGGTGGGACACACCTTATAAAGGAAACAGAGCTGAAGCTAAGAGCAGACTGGAATCAAGGAATCAGAGGTTCAGGACAGCATACCACAGCAAATCATGGGAACTGAGGCAAAGCAGGGAAAAACAGAGATATGCAGCTCCGCGGCCTGGATGGACCCTGACAACAGGGAACAAGACAAGGAATACTCAAGATCCGAAATGAACAGGAGAGGACACCCCTCTACCGGGGATTCAAGACAGGACACCCCTCTATTGGGGATTCAAGACAGGACACCCTTCTAGCGGGGTTACAAGACACCCCTCTAGCGGGGTTACAAGACAGGACAGGACAACAAAGCACAGAGCTGACACGACTGACCAGGCAACACATGACAAGAATACACAGAAACCACAGGACTAGCCTAGGACTACAAGATAACAATTGGAGATTCTGTCACATCTTATGGCCATAGTATGCTTAGCCCACCACTACGCTAAATTCCTGCCTACAGAGGCACTAAACAAACCAAACATGAAATCCAAACACATAGCTGTGAGACATACCTTTAGACTGCTGACTGAAACAAACAGAACACACAGGTGGGGCACACCTTATAAAGGAAACAGAGCTGAAGCAAAGAGCAAGACTGGAATCAAGGAATCAGAGGTTCAGGACAGAACATACAGAAATCCAGAAATGGACCACAGCAAGACAGGGAAACAAAAGACATGCAGCTCCGCAGCCTGGGTAGAGTGTGACAGAATGTCTATGTATCAGTGTGTGTGGGCATACATGTCTATGTGTAAGTGTGCAGTATGTGAGCATGCATGTGGATATGTAAGTGTGCATGGATGTAGACGTGTAAGTGTGTGTGTAAGCGCGTGTGCATAGATGTAGACGTGTAAGTGTGCGTATGGATGTTTAAGTGGTGTGAGATGAAGTGCATGTTGGCATAGGTGGTGTAGGAGTAAGTGTGCATTAGAATGAGTGTGTACATGTGTGTTAGTGAGACTGAAAGTGTGTGTTTACATATGTGTGCCATAGTGTATGTTCGAGGGGGAAAGGGGCAATGATGGCACAGACAAACTTTTTGGGGAAACAAATGGCACAGATAAGCTGTTTAGGGGCACTGAAAAGCTGATTGGGGCAAAGGTGGGTCTTTCAAGCTGTTTGGGGTCAAAGGTGGCACTGTGGGACATGCTGCTTGCTGAAGTTGGGAGCCCTGTGGTTTCTAGTTATGCCCCTGCACTCGTATATCAGTGACTCCTGGCTCACCGAAAACCCAAAGCAACAAAATATTCCTGTTCAACTCCATTATTGCTAACATAGTATGCTGCCTAAAATTTATTAATACCATTTTAAAAATGGCATATTGTATTAAATACAATATTACTTTCACTGGCATATTCTTCGGTCCATCTACGTTTGAGCAATCCACTATTATCTAATATTTAATTTAGTCTGCTGCCTTCTGTCCTCAGTGTACACGTCTTATGTTTCAGTTAATCCCTTTCTGGCATACTATTGTCTGTTTAGAAATGAGTGGGAGTTGCTCCCTTTTATTACTTTAATTCAGACTGTGTAGAGATTGCCATTCTTTCCCTATCAAACTGTTCAGCACCGTGGACAGAGGACTGTGATTTGAGTCTATAGCCTAAGTCAGACAGTCCATCAGGAGTTAGACACTCTAGAGTATTTATACATTTCTCTCTGGCATTTAGCAACACACAGAAATGTATATCACTGCTATAGTGGTATCACCTAGTATACCAGTAGTATTGCAGTGGAGGTGTTCTATAATAACAGAAAATTGGGTGGAATAGTGAAGGAATCCACCGCTGAAATCTAAGCCTTTGCTGTAGTTTCTATTCAATCATACTTGAACAAAGGTGTCAAAAAGTAATTTATAGATTATTCATTTTCCCCATAGCCATTTCCTAGTGCATCAGATTATATTTTGATTTGCAAATATGGTACACTCTATATACACTCTGACAATTGTAATCTTGATTTTAGTCAGCATACCTGTATGTTTGCAGTGTTCTTAGAGCTTTTGTATATTTATTTAATTTTATTGAATAGTTGCTGTGCCTATTTCCAACTCATTATTTAACACTCATGTATCCCGGTCGGAGGCATATCTACGATTAAGTCCAGTTCCTATGGATGAAATGCGTCCGACGATTTGCTGACTTTTGTCTGATCGCATCTTGCTGTTTTGATTTTACAAAGAGAAAATAAAAATCTACGTTTTATATGTGAAGACCATCGTCTCTTTTGCCTCCCGTGTCAAGTGGACGTGCAGTATCCTGGCGGCTTGTGCTTTTGTCTATTATTGTTATATGTTTAGTGGACAGGTTGAGAGACCTGTACCCAGAACACGACAAGTCTACACTGTCTACATCAGAGTTCTTTTTACTTGCAAGTATGTTTTTTTAAAACCCCAGGCCTAAAGTGTCAGAACCTGTCCAGATTTTCTGGATGTCCCATTATGCTCACTGGCAGTGCAAACAGAATGGTTTGATTTTGGCCTTTTGGGGCCTAACGTTTGACACCCCTGATCTTGAATATCATTTTCTTAGAAATACACCTCTGAACTGTTATAGAAAGCATGTGAAACCCATTTAGAGGAGTAGTAGGACAAATGGGTGACACATTACATGCTAGTCTTGCATGCTTTCTGAGCCGAGAAGCATTCTTTTTTTTTTTTTGTTTAATTGTGATTACTTGTAGTCACGGGTGATTTTTAACATATGATCCAGTCAGGCCTTTAGACAGCACTCTTCATGAGTGCATCCTGTATACGTTCTTATATATAATTTTTATGTGGTCCCATTTAGTCAATATTATTTTGCCTATTATTCAGTGTGAAACTTTTTTTTTAGATCCTTAAATGAGGCATATACAATTCGTCATTGTTGCCCCTGAAACTAACAATTCCCATCATGCTCTGCCAGTACTTGATGGCATGAGGGTTGTATTGAGATGCTATATGATGCCTCATAGAATAGGTTATGCATTTATGGGGACCATTGCTTCAGAAAGAGAGTTTAAGGAACGTCCACTAAAATGGTAAATAGCCTTACTAGCAAACATACCGGGAAAGACTTGATATGCATTAGAGAAAAGACAAATATGGGAGACAAATATGTCAAGAGATTAAATAAAGTGTAAAATGGGAGCATTTGTAAGTAAAAAGATGGGGTCATTTTTCAATAAATGTAATATAAGATGTTAAAACTAATATATGTATTAAATATCTATTTGCTTATGTACATATTATCCATTGTTCGGCAACTTGTAGGCTTTAGCACCATGGCTTGTTGTACACTTTCTTCAGCTGCCATCAGAATGTGCTAATTTCTATTTTATGCCATCATGGAAAGGTAATAGGGACCAACCTTGAAATCTTAAATTTGTGGCCTCATATAAGAAAACAGTATTTCTGTAAACACAAGTCTACGATGGAGCTATAAATAACAGTTTCAATGTTTTACCAAAACCTCTGGTAGTGAAAGAGTTAAAGGGTAGAGTAAATAATGGTGTTAAATTCTGACACACAGAGATCAATAGCATCTGGCATGCTGGACTGTACCATTTAATTTGTAGTTATCAGATCTAAATTCAGGAAAAGACAGCTGATAAAAGAGAATTTTGTGGTTCAAAAGAGAAGACAGAGACCCCATGTAAACCGACTGCAGTCCTTGACCATACAAAGTAAGGGAGCAGGGATTCATCACCTCTTTCCCCACATGGACTTTTCCTATAAATGTGTTGTATGTAACAATACATGGCATTCTCACATTTCCAGTAGGCACAGAGAGAGTGGTTAAAGTGCTTTACCCCTAAAACTATTGTATTACAATATTTTATTTTATAACTACGCCCCAAAGCAGCTGCAGACAAACTAGATTTTTGACAGTTTAGGCCAACACATGGCACCTTATAACACACACACAGTTGATTAATTACATTAATTAGTTACATTGTAAAACACTGACAGGGTTATGGTCATTGAGCTCAATCAAGGGCAGCCCTGCTGCACCCTATTGCAGGTTTCCTCTTAATATTGTATAAGCTACAAATATAGTACAACGATACACATACATACACACACAGAGATATACTAGTAATTATTTATTGTTTTGATTGCTTCTGGCTCTCAATTGCCATATTTTGGACAGTGTTACTTTTAACATAGCCTTAATATGCATCCTGGAGATGATTTTAAAACCTTTTATGCATGTACTTAATATCTTGCATCTTTTAGCATTCAAAATCAATTTAAGTAAGGTAGGAACCAACCAACCAACTAACTTTATCCATTTTCCTTACTCCAGCTTCAGAGGTGAGTCACAGAAATGAAAGAGTTTACTCACTGTGCCTTCATGTTGAACTACATTTGCCTAAAGTTAACTTGGCCAGCAACAATCTATCAGTATTGCATGGGGGTCATAGGCTTAGATTTCTCTCTTTCATTACTGAATCACCTAGTGTAATATGCTACATTACATGACCACATTCTAGTTAACTGCATTGTAGAAAAAGACAGTGTTGTTCTCCCAATTGCATCTCTCATCAAGCTTCCTCTAAAGGAAACCAGGCTGCCACTCATGTGTGATCCTGCATTAAATCAACACTGGGTAATAGAGTTCCAGTTTTTACAGGTAACGTTACAACACTCATACACCATTGCACACGACAGCATTAATGTGCAATCCTTTGCTGCATTGTATACAATGGAAATGAAATCGTGACTTAAAAATAAGTCAAGATCTGTGAATAAGGTTAGTCAGAACACCAATGCATATTTTATAACGTAACTTTATTGAGAGGAGCAAAAGTGAGTTAGGGTTCTATCAAATCAAGGCAGTCTGGCTTTTTATTACACTTACTTCGTGGGAAATGGTGATAGCAAGATTATATTCTACTGTGGCCCCCAGGGGCCATAGGCAGCAGTCTATCTTCACTTGTGGGCGGTGAAGCAGCAGTCTACTTTTGTATTACCTGTGAGTCCTGCTAGTGCCAAATGCCCCCTGCACCATATATAAATTATATATATATATATATACAGTGTATATATATATATATATATATATATATATATAGATATATATCTCTCTCTCTATATATATATATACAGTGTATATATATATATATATAGATATAGATATAGATATATATGTGCACTTAAAATGTTTTAATCGATTTCTAACTAACTATTCTGAATTTTAATTATTTCGACTGCATTTCTCCAGTAAGTGTGCGAGTGAAGGTAATGTCATTATAGCCGTGTTCGGGAATTGGGATAATCCCTGCTAAAGACCACCCATTAGCTCTCCCTGTATGAGGGGCTTAGTGGATGGACCATGGGAAATTCTGGCCCTTTACTCGTTTCCCCTCCCTTTAAATTGCCAGGAATGCCAGCTATGTTGGGTATATTTATCTTCCTTTCTGCCCCCACTTCTCTTGTTTCCGTTGCCTAAAAAAGGTGAAAGCAATCGGAAACAACCCCCCACCCTTCTCCATCCCACAGAGGTGATTCTGACCCCACTGCACAAACTAATCTACCAATTCGCAATGCCTTGTTTGCAAATACCTAATAAACCCTGCGATGACCCTTGTAACATCTATTACATATCTTTTTTTTTTATTTTTTTTTTTTTACTGTGTATACTAATAAAATCAGTTTTTGACATGTTTTCTAAACCCCAAAATAAGCCGCACAAAGTATATATATATATATATATTATATATATATAAAAGAATAGGACTTAAGCATTTCCCCAATAAATTAACTGAGTGCCCGGTCTATATTAGATGATACTTATTACATACAATCCGTATGTATAAGTGTTCTATGGAGCCATATCTAACATATAAACGCATAACTAGCCACTACTAACCTATGAAGTCATAACTAGCCATAATTAACTTATAACAAGCCATAACTAGCCTATGTACTCATTGTCACATTTGTATCTAGTAATTAATCATCTGGCCCACAATGAAGGTTATCCTTTCATTGATATGTAGTTCATTTGTTAATATTCACATACAATGTTGCAAGATCAGGCGCTATTACTGTTTCCTTACGCAGTTAACGTATCCTCCTACAATGAATGGTTGTGCAATGTACTAAAGCCACAGTATTATGATTATCTTTTTTTTCTTTATATTTCCAGTTATATTAAATAGGATGCCCCTGAACAGATCAGCGTGTTGTCCCATGCGATGTCCCCATGTGTTACTCGCGATGCAAAAGGGTTAAGGGTTTCAATTAAATGCAGCAGCCACGACCAGTTTAAACTGACCACAGGAAATAGGGGTTGTGCAGACAGGCTGGTGACAAGGCCTTTGTCCCTCTGCATGGGTGTGACGCACAAAGATACCCTTTTATATTCATATATGGGGGCAGGGGTCCTTGAATACTTAACACCTTTTTAACAGAAGCTTCACAAGAGGGGTCTACATAAAGGATCGAGAAGCCCTCTGGCGCCTGAAGACTTATTTCCTCCTCGTTTGCTTTCTAAAATATGCCACTTTAAAGCACACCTAGTGTTACCCCCTCCCCACTCATTCTCAGGTCCCCATAGATAAACCTTTAGGAGTGCTAATGTGCCAAATTGCGTGTTTAGCGTCAGAACTACTCTGCAGAATAAGATGTCTCCACACCCACCACAACCATTTCTCAAATGCCTCTTCACTTCTAGTTTACACCAACATGGATTCATGGTGCAGAGACCATCCATGGTCTACTAGTTTATGCCAATGTATAAATTCCAGGTAGTTCATTGTCAGTTGGCTCGTCATCCAATTGCTGCCAATACAAATCTACTAAGGTTCTAACTCTACTAATTTCAAGTCAGAATGGTCTTCTCCACCCCCTTATACTTTGCATTGGGGGAAGGGTCCTTGAATCAGATGAGATGGAATTGAGAAATCACTCCAGGTCAGCCCAGCTACAGCCTGGTCATCTTTCAGTCACATTTGGCCAAGCAGGGGGGTGGGGAGACAAATAGGAGAGGTTTAAAACTATATCCTATGGTGGTGGAAATCCACACAATCTCTGACAGGTGGTCTCAAGCGATCATTGGACAGCTAGGTTACCCAAAATCATTGTGGGTGTAGTTATTCCCTGTGTGATCTATAGTATGGGATAGTAGGATCATTAGAATGTATGACAATATGACAACGCCCATTCACCATGAGGATCTACCTAAGGGCAAAGCCTAACTTACAGAAGAGAAGCAACTAACCACCCTTGGAGTTCAGCATGGCAGAAGGTGATCGCAATCGTGAGGGTGGGGGCTGTCCCCATGAATTAAATCTGAAAGGTGATTTTGATGGCAGATTTAAGAAAAGACTGTTGATGGGAGGAGAAGTGTAGGGGGGGTTGCTTATTGGTATGCCATTGTCTTGCAGAATTTGGGATCTTTTGAAAAGGCATCAGCCCTCCCACCTCCATTGTTTAGTGAAGATGTAGCAAACCTTATTTCCCCCTTCTGTTCGTTTAATCTCTTTTTCTGATTTTTTGGGGGATGGTGGGGGTTTGAGAAGCTCTAAGATCTCACAAGGCTATAGACATCCGAAGTTCATTTTGGGAACAACTTCAAGGGAGTCTCGTTGGACACCTTATTATTTCCGGATACATTTACAAGATGGGGTCTGTCTCCAACCAAGAAATCACAGGTGAAGATTCATTGGCATGGGAGATTTATATGGGATGTTTTAATATTTGACAAAAAATTAAGAAAAATGTGTCAATGTGTGTGGCCTGAAGTTAGGTAGCACCAGTTTCTACAGAGATTACTTCGAGGACACATTCTTATTTTGGGCAAGATAAAAGGTCTACTTCAACTGTTTCAAACACAGTTTTCAAAGACCAATTCGCAGTTATATTTAATACTAATAGCTCATAGAAATATTTAAATATTGGATCGTATTAAAGCTACTCTTTGCCTTTTAGATGGCATTTTGTCATGATACTTTTTGACTTTATAAGCCACATTGGCAAAAACATTTTTGAAGGAAGCAAGTATTGTTGAACATTTGCCAAATAATGTTTCCTTTACAAACAATGTTATCTTTTGCTGGTTTCTATTTAAAGAAAACATTGTTGCAATATGATGACAGTTATTTGTATTTGGTGAGGTTGATTCAAATTATTATTACCCTCCGTGTTTGGCTATTCCTGGTTAGCAATACCTAATTCATTACCATTTTGAAATCCCACATCCTATGTAATTTAGAGTGAATGAATGCATAGATTTCTACAGCAAATCATATATTACACCAAGAGGTGTAACTAATAACTTTATAGTTATAGGCTGATTCGATGTTCATGGTGAATAATATACTACTACTGCGTCATTTGTCTAAGGAAAACATGTGTCAGAAGATCTCGGTGTGCTTATTTGTGTATATGTGCGTGGTGTAAGCATGTGCTTTATAGAGTACATGTGAATGAGCCATGCTGTAATATATCACAAACAAACTCTGGCCCACGTGCGTGTTAGGAATGTGGTCTTAATAACCAGTTCCTTCTCATTAATAAATCAGTGTTCCTCGCCAGCCTTTAGGGTTGCCTGGTTTCCCCCATGATTAATGGAAAGTAAAAGTTTGACTGTATTATTCGGTTATGTTAGTGTTAGCGCTTGTTCGATTTTATGTTACATATTTGTTGTATTCTCTGTGTTAACGATTTTCAGAGATCTCATAGGAAATAGAGGTTGTAAAGAACATATATGAATCCAATAACAAGATTTACACCGCGGTACAAACCAGTATATGTGTTTAGTAGAGCGAAATAAAGAGAAGTTTCGTTGGAAATACTTTTGATAGAATAACATTACGAATACTGCGTTCTGAACGTTAACATGGCTCTGGAGTTTTAAAGTGACACAGTTCACCATCACAAGAGATTTTTATTATCCACCCAAAGGAACACATTTTATTTGATACTTATACAAAAATCGACACGGTTTGTTTTGAATTGATCACTCATTTTACATCACTACTATCGCTCAGTTACACTCTTATGGTTTTGCCAAGACGCTACATGTTGCATTAAATCGACAATATATTTCCCTGTAGGGCTATGTACCTGGTTCTATGGCTTCCAGAATTTAAGCAAAATTACATCACTGTATGTTATGTTGCAGTGACCGATTTGGAGTATTTCTTTCACAGAAAATGTTCTGCACCAAGCTCCACCAAGCTTTGCTTAGTCCACATCCATCAAGGGATGAATTTAACTAAATGTAAAGTAGAAACACAATATCAGTGTTCAGCATACTGTATATTGCCAGTGGGATCACAAGGGTTAAGGGTGGCATTTATAATGTCTGGTACAATCTTTTATTTACACTGTATTTTCTGTAAATGTGGTGGTATTATTATTGCTGATTTAAAATGCACCACCATATTCTGCACTGCACAATGGGTGAAATGGTGTTTTGTGGTTTGGGGTTATTTGCCTCAGGTTGTGTGATCACTAGCCCTTATTTTGGGCTAAAGTTAAATGTACACTCCAGATTGATTAGAATCTTCTCTATACATTTGTTGTTTCTCCCTCCCTCCCAGTATGTTTGTCTAGCAGGGGATGCATTTGTCTAAGAATCCACACACAGAGATGAATTCCTCTAGGCATTTGCATGCAAAACAGTGTTAATTTCAAGGTGACACTTCGTTATCATATGTATTAAAGTGCATCTGATGGCTGGAGTGTCTGGTCCAAGAACTTGCTAATTAATTTAAAGGGGAAGTCCATAGGAAAAATAGGCTCCTCATTGAGTAAAAAAAAATGCAGTGCTGTTATATTTTATTATAAGTTAGCACGGACAAAACTTTGCTTTTACTTCATTTTCTTTCCCTAAATATTCTCTGTAGACCTGGAGGTTGCCATTGTTGTCATTCATTTGATACTCTGAGTGACTTTCCCAGATCAAACATCACTCTGAATTGATTCTTTATGGCAAAGCTAATTAAGTCTGTTCCCCGTTATAACCTCTTTTATTTAGTCCAACTGGATAATTATGGCTGATGCTAGTAATAATAAAAATGGTGGGAGCTCCCCTTTAATATGCATTCATCATTGATGAGGCTGTTTGGGGCCATAGCTTTGGAGCAGTCAGAATAAATGGATTTCTGAACTGATCCAGGACTAAATTTGATACATACAGGCCTAACCCAACTAATAAATGTAATTATGCTATTTACAGATGTGTAAATGTAAACAAATACTTCTTATTTAAGTTAAATGTGTAGCACTTTGCGTGGATAAGAAAATGGACTGTTTCTCAATGCATGGATAGTGCTGAATCTGAATGAGAACACCTCTTCTGTGTCACTAAAAAAAATAAAATCGGAGCATTGTCCCCAAACAATGCAACTAACTAAGCTATAAATTCCTTGCTTTGTTATGTATATGCGCATAGGCCTTAATTAGTCGAGCTGGCAGTACATTGCATATAAAAACTTTAGAAGTGATTAGCAGGCTGATTTATTGCATGTGTTTGGATTTTTTTGCAGGTGGGATTTCCAAACCAGATGAAGATTCATTGGTTCTTCCCAAAACTGGGGAAGACTTCAGTTTTCAAGGATCTGGAGTGTGCAAGTGGTTCAATGTTAGGATGGGGTTTGGATTCCTTACTATGACCAGGAGAAATGGAGTTGATCTGGAGACCCCTGTGGATGTTTTTGTACACCAAGTGAGTATAAAGGACATGTTAACATACACACAATTCCTTTTATGATTTGGAGAGCAACATCTCTTTAGAAATAATAAAATCAAAATGTCAGAGCCCTTACCACACAAGATAAGAGCATGATGAGGTTCAATATCTTTCGAAATAAATAATTTCTTAAAAAATGACTCTGGTCAGCTTATTGGGCTAGCAACTCGCATACATAAAAGGCATCTAAGGAATCCTAGAGACCAAAAGCAGCATGATCCATCAGGACATACCCAAATAGAGGAACAGTCCCTGTTTATTAGTTAAGGGATGTGCAAAGGTGTTATGTGTGTTTAGGGCACCATATCTTCTGGTATCTTTTTGGTACTCACTTGATATCTACAAGGAGACTCCAGTGATGGGATTAAATTTGTAATGATTGGCCATTTGTATACCAGGTAACCTTTGTGTGACCTAGGAACTCACAGGGTGTTAGGGGGTGGGTGGGATACTGGTGGCAGTATTTTATAGCCCTGGATGTCTAATTTCCTTATTGTAGCCACTAACATTCCAACATCAAAAGGTTTTGGAGTCTTGTACTGGTTACAGTCGTCCCCCTCATTGCACAACAGGGGTCACATTTCCTATCCTAATATCTACAGTGTCCACCAGACATAGGATAAGATAAAATACTCTGCACTAACAGGAAGATAAGAACAATAAATTACATTCTGTAGATTAGCCTTTTAACTAGGTCCTCGTTAATAGCCTACATGCCAAACAGGAAAGATAAAATAGAAAAATATATTAAAATACAGAATGTCTATTTTATATAGGGAACCTTCTACTGTCAGAAAGTTTGTCAAGTTATGACTTGTAAATCAATAGAAAGTAAATATATGTGACATAAAAAGCTTTGTTAAATCTATTTCTAAAGTTTGAATTGATGACAATAGAGTTTGGACACTGGATCTTTTTTACTGTCATGGTATAAATTCCTGCTTGAATAAATATGTTTTATATTAAAAACATGTATTATTTACCTTAGTCCTTAAGTAGCCAGATAAGAATAATGTAATTCAACCACTGATTGAGAAAAACATTTGGGCTACGTTTTTATATTTCACAATAGATCAAGAGTCTTTGGGTGACACATAGGGATTTACTTATAGATGATGAACAGGAGAGCTTTAGGTCTAGTGGCAGAAATCTTTGAAACTTGAATACTATGGTAAGGATCAGGGATCTCCTGCTGGATGGTCTTCATCCAGGGTTGCATGTCTAACCAAGAAACCAAATAATAAGGCAGCCCAGTTAACAAACAACTCATAGGCACATTTAGTCCTATGAAATACACATGAAAAGACTAAGGAAAGCATCCAGTCATCACACAATAGCTGCCCAAAGGTAAAATTGCTGCCGCTTAAAGTGTAGGTAAAACACATAAAAGGTTCAGGTAGAACCTTAAAGATGTTTGTGATGCTCTCTGTGCATGCATGGTATCACCACCCATGCATTTAAAAGCATAATCCTATAGCAGTAAATGATGTTTACTTGGCTTGCTTACATAACCATTGTTTAGATATATATTTTAGAGTATATTTCTACAACCAAATACATGGTTCCCTACAGTTTGTTGTTTTACAGCAGCTGAAGAGCTCTTACTAAAGAAAGCAGTGAGTAAACCACATGGTTACCTGCAAATTTTAGCAGCCCATACTGCTCATCATCACAGCAGCGTGTCTCCCTCCCCCTCCTCTCTTTGGAATGTTGGGAATGTTTAGCATGCGTGTGATCTCTTTGTTCTCATTCACACACGCCTGTCCCCCTCCCAGGCATCAGATACCAAGAATATCCACCCTATGTCATGACTGGGAATCCCTACATCCTCTACCACAAGAGGGATTCCTACACCCCTTCCCTTTTTATTTTATTATGGGAATCCCTGTGCTGAAGGCTACCCTTCCATTGAGCAAAGCTGAGAACTCAGATGGGCATAATTAATGAAAAAGAATCAATGTATTCTGAGTGTGCTTGGTGGTGGGTTGATATCCCATTTAGAAAACTCTTACCATGCCATAGACTCAAAATAAGCAACTTTTTGGTTAATTTAGCTCCAGGAGAAATTGTTCAAATGGAGAATAAGCAACTTTTTGGTTATTTTAGCTCCAGGAGAAATTGATCAACATTAAGCAATTATAATGTTACTTATTTTAATAGCTGTTCACCAAGGCCTGGGTGGTACTACACATATATAGAAGTATAGTCACTAAATCAGTTTCAGGTATAGTTTGCCACCATTTTCAGTATAGACCCAGATTTTCTAAAAAAAATCCTTTGTAACCTTGAATCACGGTTGTGTAATATGAAACATTTGTGTTTAATAATAAAAACAATGTATTTTACCCCAAATAGATCAAGGTTTACAATCTATAAGAATGTTTATAAAAACTAAAACCCCTCCTGATTACATTTGTTAAAAATGTCATATGTTTATTACATGACAATATAGCACATGCATGTTATATTTACATATTTATTTAGCCCATCTAGATTTTAAGCTTATTTGATCAGGGCCCACCTCACCTAATTTCTGTAAGTCAAATTATTACTTTTTATTACTTATATCCTTCTTCTCACAGATTATACAGAGCTGCGGAATATGATAGCGCTATATGAAACAATAATAATAGTCATGTTTGTTGTGCTGTAGGATTCATAGTTATCAATAAACTAAGTAATTTATCTCCTTCCATTACCTCTCTATCTAGAGCAAGCTCCACATGGAAGGGTTCCGGAGCCTGAAAGAAGGGGAATCCGTTGAATTTACCTTCAAGAAGTCATCCAAAGGCTTGGAGTCCACACATGTGACAGGGCCTGGTGGTGTCCCTTGTATAGGAAGTGAGAAAAGAGCCAAAGTAAAGGGGCAACAGAAGAGGAGGCCAAAGGGAGACAGGTAACAGCCCACTGTCTACAGATGTGGGATGGGTCAGCACTAAAGCAAGTTAAAATAGCACTTCTGGACAAACGATAACGGTCCTGATAACTTTGTGTTCATAATATGGTAAGCAAAATTCCATTAGCGGTACTTAGCAGTAAAACTCAAGAGGAACATGTTGCCTTGTAAATACTAGCTTTTATAATGTATATGGCTGTTTTGAAGCAAGGCTACATAACCCCAGTCCATCAAGGGAAGCAAACGGGTTAGGAATTATGTGTCTGAAAACAAGTAGTATATTGCATTTTTAATTGAGATCCCTGTGTTCACACAGAGGTCCACAAATTATGGAAGACTGAAGACATGTGCAGTCTTGTTTTATAAAAGGCAATAAAACCAATTGGCACTAAGAAAATAAATTGAAAAAAGTAAATTTTTGTAGCTACTGTTTCCATAGGTATTACAACAGGGGAGAGAAACTAACAATAACATTATAACTGACACATTGAGAATAACTTTAACACATGTTAAGACATATTGGTTCAAAAGGAAAAGATGACCCTGAAATTGCATGCTTACAATCTATCAAGAGGTTTAGGGAGACTGAAGGTGATTGTAGTAAGGGTCATATGTAGATGTCAGTGGTGTGACCGAGACCTGTACTCCAACTAAGTAGCTCAGCCATAGAAATCTTCCTTGCTGCTGAAAGCTCAATTACTGAAGTAAATTGTTTCTGATCTTGAAATCCTTGTGATTTTAGATCTTCAAAAATCCTATCCTAACATCATTTCTATTGATTTGATTAATTGATGTAAGACTTACTGGCCTTAGTTGCCTGGCTCCTCCTTACTACCTTTTCTTGTGAATTTGCACAACATTTGCTAATTTCCAATCTTCTAGGTCTACTCCTGTGAACAGTGATTGGTTAAATATATTAGTTAACAGTTTTGCTATTACACTACTAAGCTTCTTTCTTAATAACTTTGGGGTATACCTTATAAGGCCTTATCAACTTATTTTTCCTTACTTTAGACAGCGGAAGTATAACTTCTTCCTTGATGAACTCATTGTATCAAATGATGAGGCCGTCAGTTGGAACTTATCCTCTTCTACGTACTTTTCTTCTTTTGTTTTTAATCTAATGAATCCTTGTTTTACTTTCCTTTACTTATTTATGTATTCTTTCTCCCTCCTCCCTGCGATCCCCCTTGCACTGATTATGACTATATAATTGCTTTGGGGATTGCAATGCACGTGATCGACCAGCAGGGGGAGTGATGCAGAGAATATCCTGTCCTCTGCTGACCTTGTTGTTGACATTAGCAGTGACGTCTCCTGTAAAGGCATGTATGCTCGCACCGGCAGCCATTACAAATGGTCGTTCAGGAGGAAGCCAGCCATGCTGACTACTGCTGACAGAGGGGAGTCCAAGCAGTCAAACAAATAAAGTCAGGGAATTCCTGTACATCCTAAAGGACATTACTGAATGCCTTTTTAGGATGTATAGGTATGTCCATAAGGCACTGAAGGGGTTCAACCACACAGACTGATGGTCATTAGATCCCTAAACTTTTACCAAAAGTAGTATCTGATCCCATTTGTGAACACTAAATCTAATATGGCCTCCTTATAAGTTGGTTCTTTTAACTACAGTTAACACCAGGAAGATTTAAGTCACCCATGATTATAACTTCCCCCTTCAATGTAATTTTAGCTCCTCAAATTTCCTCAATTAGTAATTATTAGACTTGGGTGCCGGCCAACTCTTTGCGTTCGACAGCCAACTTACCTGTACTTCATTGGTTGATGGCAGACGAGCCCCATGCTGGCAACCAATAGAGTCGCTTGTACAGACTTTTAAAATCCAGGTCCAGCAACTTGGCCGGCAGAGACCACTGATCTCCCTGCTCCCAACAGTTAAAGGCCCGTACAAGCAACTTTATTGGTCTTTCGTACGGACATTTAACTGTTGGAGCAGGGAGACCAGTGGTCTCTGCCTGCCAAGTTGCACCAAGTTATCCCCTGACAGTGTGTCTTCGTTTTCGCCGACTTTTTGCCACCGCCACTGTCATTTCTTCGTTTTTTGGTTTGAATGCCAAAAACGCACTATTTGTGTTCATTTTCATGTTCGCACGAAAACGAATGCACAAGTCTAGTAATTATTTAACTTTTCTACTTGTCTAGGGGGTCTATAAATCACACGTTACACAAGTTACTGTATGATTACCAAATTCCAATGTAACCCAAATTCACTCATGTTATAGTGCAATTTTTTGCTTTATCATGTAATAATAACTTTTTATTTTACAGGTGCTATAACTGTGGAGGGATAGATCACCATGCCAAGGAATGCACACTGCCACCACAGCCTAAGAAATGCCACTTCTGCCAAAGTCCCAGTCATATGGTGGCCCAATGTCCATCAAGAACAACCCAGTCTACAAACCTGCAGGGAAAACCTGCTCCCGAGGAAGAGGAAGTGACCTCTAAGGCTTCTGAATAATTCCATTTGTTTATGTTGAGATTGGTGCAGGTTCTAAGGCATTTTCAGAGCAGCAGATCACTATTGTCGAGGATATCTCTAACTGGCCTTATGCAGTCCTGGAAAAGTATACTTGATAACTCTACGCAACATAGCGCAGTGTCCCTATATGTATGTGAAAAAGCAAAATCTCAGTAATAATATAACATGCTGTTGTACTGGAATGTAATATTAGGGGTTTATTTACATTGCACATTGAAAATCATTGTAATTATGTGTTTCCTACTTCAATTAACAACTTA
Source organism: Spea bombifrons (assembly GCF_027358695.1). Classification (NCBI taxonomy): domain Eukaryota; kingdom Metazoa; phylum Chordata; class Amphibia; order Anura; family Pelobatidae; genus Spea; species Spea bombifrons. The sequence continues at coordinate 61,953,085 of NC_071088.1, read as the reverse complement.
AGACTCCAAGGACTTTATTCTCTTAAATGTTACTTACTTACAAAAGCTGTAGTATTCGTAGATGTTGTATGGGCATAGCATAAATATTGGTCCAAGAAAGACACCATAAAATGGTTGACAGGTTTTATAATCAATTGTGACTTTCATATTGGCTTACAGTCCCTTCGTAATTTGCTACATATTGGTGCCTATATCTTCACATTTATAAATATATACACATAATTATCTCTCCTTCTGCACATATGGAGAAAGAGAGAGACTATTATTTATATGTCTCGTATATCACTATATCTATAATACAGGGTCAATGCTCTCATGTCACATATGGCCAGGCATTTTCAGTGTTGGCATGTACTTAGACCAGTGTCTGAACAATACTACGAAATTAATATAAGTGGACATAGAATATTTACTTGTAAATTGCCTAAACTGCCTATATGTTACATTAACATTTATATTAATGGTTCAGCAGTTTTCTTTTAGGTAGGTAGATGGGCAAGCTGGCCATAGTGTGGTATGGGCTGAACTGGAGCAGAGCCTGCCCCCAGCTTTTACTCATTGATCCTTGCTCACTCACTGGATATCAGGGTCCTCAATGTATGCATAACAGAAAATAGCAGTGGAGGAATTTTTAGCTTGTCACCACCCTGCACTCCTTCCCTGCTGACAAGCAAGTCCTTTCTTTTAGGATAGCTTTTGTAATGCATATCCAGTTATAGCTGTGTTTTTTACTTTACTGCACTTAGCACTTTTTATGTCCAATAATACAACCAGCAACCACCTGGCATCTTGTTGCTGAATAGCTACGCTTATTTGGTGCTGTGTTGTAAGTCATTCAAACCTGTTTTTCAAGAGGTGCATGACATTAAGGATATTTATTTCAACATAAGAGGGCATTTGGTTAGCCCACCTGCCAGGTACATCTCCAGCATTCTGAGTTGCAGGGGACAGAGATTAATGTAAAATGCAAAAAAAAAACAAAAAAAAAACATCTGAAATATAGTTGATTTCCCTAAACAATGTAACAATTCAAAATACAACATTAATTAGGGATATATGTGTTGTTGATTCTTACATGTAGCAATCCAACTGGCAATATGTAAGATGCATATGTGCACATAAATCACTAAAAATAATCTAATTGCACCCCTGTGATTAAAGAGTCAGTGATACCATTTTAGTCATCAGTGATGCATACAGGGTTTGCCTCATTGATACATGTGACTCTCAGTAGCAAGTGAAAATGACAAATGTTTCGGTACGAGTGAAGTCACTCTTCTGCTATGCGTGACAGCTCAGTCTGCAACATATTAAATCGTCTTTTGGCATAAAACAAGATTAAATCATGTTGCAAAATGCTTTCGTCCATACGTACCACATCTTCTCCAGATACTATGCCAATACTGTTAATGCCTGGTCATTATTGTACAATTACTGATTTGGTACATTACATATAATATCATTTTTACATTGCCTTGCTTCCTACACATGCATATTATCCTGTGTTATGAAAGAATGAACTCTGCTTATGATTTTTGCCTCTAGTTTCTGCTTCTAAATCCCCAATTAACCTTTTTATATAATTTTCTGAGCGCTCTCCCTTACTTAAGATCCTTTCTATTTTTATATATTTTAATCTATATTTCTTTTATTTGCCGTCTTGCATTTTTGTAAAAGTCTGATTATTTTATTTTTATTTTTTTATATTTTATATTTTATTTTATGTATGATGTTAATCATTCCCCTTTATATTCTCTTTTCCCAAACTTGATTGCATCGGGTATCTAGTGGAAGTTATATGTGAAGAAATAAAAATTATATGTATTGTATTGCATTAAATTAATTAATCCCACCCAGGCCACATCTCGAACCTTGAATTGAGGTCTCTCAATTAGGTGGGGAATATGCTAATTATTAAGGCCTCTGAACTGCTCTTCCAGAACAATTCATATAACTAGAGAATGGACCATATTTAGTATGAATCTAATATCTGTCATAATCACTGTCTTAGCAGCTTTAGACAATCAAATTAAAAACAACCTGCCTGTATCATCTGTATAAATATAAATATAATATAACCTGGTTCTTTATGATTTTATGGTTATATTATATTTTTTGATAGGTCTCATACCAGTCCCAGGTTACCTGATGTAAGTACTGTGAACAAATTATATTCGTAACTAATATGACACACTAAGGAAGATGATGGCAAAATGTGATTCATATTTTGGATTAACTATTCCTGTTCTGGAGCAGCATAGCACTCAATTTCAGAGGATAGAAAGTGACCAGTTGTTAAAGCAGACCCTGTCGTGTACACTGCTGTATATTTCCTGATTATGCTAAACTCTTCTACCACCTTTCGTTCATCTTCAGTGCCTCGGGATATTCTACAATATCTATATTTTCCATATTTTCTTGGGTTGTGGAAAAACTCCACCAACTTCTTGATTTGTTGGCACCATGTTTACTATGTGTTGTCCATGCTTAGCAGGGGACACACAAAAAATACATTCTGTGGAGGTATCTGCAGGTTCGAGTTTATTAAGTGCCCCCTCTTAAAGCTTCCCTAGTTTGACAGGCAAAGAGTAAATGGAATCAGTATTATACATGTTCTGAATTTGTGATGCACCAAAGTGACCACATTTGCCATTTTCTTTCCAGGAAAACATACCTTTGTTACTGTTATGTTGAGCAGCATATGTAAAGTGTTTCTCTGCAGTATGTAAGATGTATAACTGAGTTTCTGATTACTTTTTGTGTGCTTTTATATCAGATATACTGTAGGTTGAACTGTACATAAGCTGTGAGGTACAACGTTACCATATTGGATGTGTCCTGAAAACAGTGGTTGATTTGGTCACCTTTTATGCATGACGAGGAATGCTGGGGTTATCGGGCAGCTTACACTGACCTACAGGTGGATGCCTTCATTGGATACATATAAATATAGTTATTCATTTCAGATGGGCTCAAACCACACAGTATTAGTCTGGATCGGGTGGGGGGGATACTTTAACTATACAAACGTATGAAATCTACCTCAGGGATTTTCAGTTTATGTATGTACTCAGGTTGTGTACAAATATCCAGCTAATGCTGAGCTCAGGGAACTAGTCCATTGTGCATAAATGCAAATACAGTTTGTGATACTTGTGAATTATCAATAAATCCTTATTCAATTATTTTGAAGCCATTGTCTCATATCTGCGTGTGTGTGTGTATATTATATATAGTGAGAGAGAGGATTAGAGAGCTTTATACAAATTTTCTTTATTTTTTATATATTCATGTCACAGATTAGCTCTGATCTGTGAGTGAGGACAGAAGATTGTCCCTATTAGAGCTAAATGGGATGTTGAATGGTGAATGGTGTTTAGTAACGCTCACTACCACCCAGCTTATTTTATGGTTTATTGGCTAGACCTTAAACACTCCCTTTCCTAATGCCAAATCCATCAGAAGATTGGGTAGCCTACCATGTGAAGTTTCCAGGTATATATTTCACACCACAGGGTAGCACCTTTATGTATACTGGTCAGCAATATGTTTTGACTGGGGCGGATCTCGGATCAAGGTCTGTTGAGACCCTGGGGTAACGCAGTTATTAGGGCCCCCCTCTGGAATAATTATCAAATATACAAAGCAAGGGGGACATCATGTAAAGCAAGTTTACTCAAATTACTCAGCTAACAGACTGTCCATGCACAACCACGGATCCATCACATAAGGCAGTATAAAAATAAATCTTTTTCATGTCATGAAATTTACATGTATCTGTGTTTGTGTTGCTAGACTGATACATCATTCAAAGGCATAATGCACATACAAAAAAACCCACATATATACTAAATAGGCACAACTATGTGGATTCCTACAGAGATATTCCCATGTAAATACACCCACACATGCATACACATTGACTGCCACCAGGCACCCCCCTAATGAGTGGCTCCCGGGGCAGTAGACACCCACTACTGGGGTGACCATGTGCCCCGGCTCCCCAGACAGTCCAGCATTTTGGGGCACTGTCCAGGGCACCTTAATGCCGCGACAACGTGGTGTCCTGAATGAGCTCTGCCAGTGTGCCTATCTGCATATGTCTTTGTGACATCGCCGGATATTGCGTCAGTGGTTATAACGGGTTAGTGAGTGACACAGTAAAGTAAGTGTCACTCACAACTCCTAGTCAAGTAGCACTGTCTATGGTTGGCAGATAGCAGCTATGCCTCTGATTGGCTTTACATGTTTGCTGCTGAGGAACTGCACTGGACCACCCACACTGAGTCAGTCCCTCTTTGCTGGAGCAAAAGTGTTATTCTCAGTATACAACTAAACGTTGCCTGCCTGCCCAGTCCCCTCTTATGTCTAAATCATCATGCGTTTATCAGGGGCACAGGGTGACCAGAAAATCCAGTCTGGTCTGCCCTAACCAGACTTCCACACACCCCTGACCGGGAAAGGGATAGAGACTCTGGGGCTCCCGAGCAGATCAGAACTTTAACACAACCCACTGGACCCGAGCGGACCACCTGCAACGGATCATTGTGCAGTTTGAACAGTCAACAGAGGGTCCTGATTTATTCGGGTGACACCTGGCTTGTGGTGGAATTGTATATCTTTACACCCAGGGAAATTGATTCAATCACCCTGGAACTCCTCGCTGGGTGCTTTTCCCATCTGCACTCAGTAAATCTTTAACCCCTTTGCGACCTTTGCCGGTTTAGGACCGTCAAAAAGTTAAATAAGCTTAGAAAGTGATCAACGATCACTTTCTTCGCTTAAACGGCGTTACTGTAATGCCTCGATGTCGAGGCATTCAGCAAGGCCGAGATCGGCATCGGGGGCCATGTCTGGCCCCTCCCCGAGGCGTCAACAGCCGCCATACATTGTATGGCGGCGGACGCCCGTTTTAAAAGCGTTTAGGAGGCGATCAACGATCGCCTCCTAAACTTAAATGGTGTCGCTGGAATGCCTCGATCAGGAGGCATCCAGCGACACCAAACACTTACCTCTGGGTGGGCTGTGACCGCTCCGGAGAGCGGTCACAGCCGCAGCTGCCGGTGTTCTTCGCCATCAGCAAGATGGCGGCCGCCCTGTAACAGAAACAAACAAGTTTTTAAAGTTCGCTAGATGGTCTAGAGAACTCTGGCTCCACTTGCAGGTTGAATACAGGTACTGCATTCAACCATGCAAGTCAATGGAGCCCAGCTTTCTAATCACAATGTGATTAGTAAAATATTCAAAAAAAAAAAAAAAATGGAAAAAAATGGAAAAAAAAGGAAAAAAATAAAAGTTCTAACATTTAAAAATAATTATGCAGTGATGTCACTAGATGAACCATCCAGTACCAGCAAAATGTGTAAAAAAAATATAAATTTTTTTTAAAAAGTATTAAAAAAATAAAATAAAAAAATAAAGTTTATTATTTTGAGCAAGTGCTAAAATTTCTCAAAAATCTCAACAAAGAGTTAAAATAAAAGCACTTCAAATACCCAAGGGGTGTCTAATATAAAAAAAAATGGCTGATGGGGTAAATTGGAGTGGCCGAGCTCAAAGATAGGGCATAGGTACAGACTTTCCAAAATGGACAAAAAAAGCGCACTTCCCAAATGTGGCATTTTAAATCTCAAACAACACGACAAATCCATGCATGTCGGGTATCACTGCACTCAGGAGATGTTCCTGAACACACATTGGGGTGTTGTTTGACAGTGGCATATACCAGGACCTGTATATCTATAACTAAAGTACAATTTGTGTGAAAACAAAATAAAAAAAAATTACTATTACAAAGTTTGACAAAGTGTAGTTGTATAATTGGTGCATGGAAAGGGTTAAAATAACAGCATTTGGAATACCCTGAGGTGTCTAGTTTTCAAAAATATATGGTTTAAATGGGTTAAATTGAGTTAACCGGCTTCAAAGATATTCCAAAGAGGAGATGGAGGCAGAATGACCAAATGACCACCTGAATTACGCATGCCCCAAAAGTAGCCTTTTACCAGCCAAACAATCTGACAAACCCATGCATGTGGGGTATCGCTGTACTCAGGAGATGTTCCTGAACACACATTGGGGTGTTGTTTGACAGTGACATATACCAGGACCTGTATATCTATAACTAAAGTACAATTTGTGTGGAAAAAAAATAAAAAAAATTACTATTACAAAGTTTGACAAAGTGTAGTTCTATAATTGGTGCATGGAAAGGGTTAAAATAACAGCATTTGGAATACCCTGGGGTGTCTAGTTTTCAAAAATATATGGTTTGAATGGGTTAAATTGAGTTAACCGGCTTCAAAGATGTTCCAAAGAGGAGATGGAGGCAGACTGACCAGATTTGTTAAAAAAAGATTTGGAAATCATAAAACGCTGCTTGTACTTATTGCCCTATAACTTACAAAAAACAGCAAAAAAACATAAAAACATTGGGTATTTCTAAACTCAGGACAAGTAGTAGAATCTATTTAGCTAGTTTTTTTACTTGCTTTTTTAGGTGATTAAAAGATTTTTCAAATAAAAGTCATAAAATGTGTTTTTTTTCAATTTTTTACCATGTTTTTTTTTATTTTTTTTATAGTAAATAAGATGATACGATCAAAATAATGGTATCTGAAGAAAGCCCATCTTGTCCTGAAAAAAACAATATATAACTTATGTGGGTACACTAAATGGGTGAAGAGAAAATTACAGCTGAACACAAGCACCACAAAAGTGTCAAAACAGCCTCGGTCCCACAGGGTACAAAACGAAAAATGAGCCCGGTTCTTAAGGGGTTAAAGAGGTGTCGCTCAGGGCCCCAACGCCCAATTAAAGCCATATTTGGAATAGAGACAGTGGGGACCCTGAGCTATCAAATGAAGCTCCCTTGGAGGGACCCGGAGTGGCATGTTTCATGTTCCCCAGACTATGACTCCACAGGAGGTCCTAGGGGGATAATCCTATTGTATTGTTTGTGTATTCCCCTTGCTTGACCTGAAGGAGGACTTTGTGTGTTTCTCTGTTCCATTGTATGTTACATAGCTACATAAGGTTGAAAAAAGAACTCCATCAAAAAGTCCATGAAGTTCAACTTTTCTACCTAACCTTCCTACCCTTGATCCAAACAAAGCATTATTAAGCTACTTCGAATTCTGCCATCTGGAGGGAAATTCCTTATTGACTCAAGAAGCTCTAAAATATGAATTCTATTTATAGCCCTGTATGTCATACCTTTCTAAAAAAAATATCCAGGCCCCTTTTGAAGGCATGCCTTTATTGTCCTTACTGTAAAGAATCCCTTCCTTTGTCGTCTTTATATTGGCCCTGCATATATTTATATAAGGTTATCATATCCCCTCTTAGATGCCAGTTTTCCAGTGTATATAATTTTAACTTTTTTAGTCACTCTTCATAACTAGTATCTTCCAATCCCCTAATGAACTTTGTAGCCCTCCTTTGCACTTTTTCTAGTTCCATAATGTCCTTTTAAGGACCGGTGCCCAGAATTGCACAGCATATTCAAGGTGAGGTCTTACCACTGACCAGTAAAGAGGCAAGATGATATCCTCCTCCCATGAATCAACACCTTGTTTTATGTACGCCAAGACCTTTTTGGCCCTTGCAGCTGCTTGCTGACATTGTGTACTGCTGTCAAGATTGTTGTCTACCATTATTCCTAAATCCTTCTCATTGGTAGTTTCCCCCAAGGATATTCCATCAATAGTATAGGTTGCATTTTTATTATTTTTACCATAATGCATAACATTGCATTTATCTATGTTCAACCTCATCTGCCACTTGCGCGCCCAGTCCCCATCTCTGTCTAAATCCTCCTGCAAAGAAAAAACATCAAGATTAGTCTGAATTAACCTGCCTAATTTTGTGTCATCAGCAAAAACTGTGACATGGCTCTCAATGCAGCCTGAGAGATCATTTAGAAATACATTAAATAAAAATATATACAAACACAACACACACGCATATATATATATATATATATATATATATATATATATATATATATATATATATATATATATATATATATATATATATATATATATATATATATATATATATATATATATACACACACACAGACACATACATAGATATCGCATCCACAGGTGAATCTATTACCCAAATGTTAGATGTAAACTTTATTATATACGCAGCACCAGCCAAATATAATTTATCAAATAAAGTTATCGTTAATCTCGTTTTACCTCCCGAAGTAAAGTCATATATACCAATTGTAGCCACGTAGTGATAAATACTCAGTGAACGAATGTCTTATACAAAAACAGAACACGACATTTTGTTGGAGGCTAAGATTAGACGAAATGAGCGCCAAAGGTTTCACCATGGTCACCCCTCCTATTGGCTTACGAATTTCTCGTAGTGTTTTCTTTTGCGTTTAACAACTGGTTGGTGACGTTGCTAATAGTGTCATATGTGGAAGACGGATACTGTCATCGCGCGGCGACTGCTGCCTGTGAATGCGGAAGTGTGTCGTCTCCAGCATATGAAATAATTGATTCAGAGGAAAGAATCACCATAAAGTGGGTAGCAAGGGCACTGCAAAATAATATTGGCATTGGTATTGACGCCAACCGACTTTCCAAGCGCTTAATGTTTTTGGAGGTTGGTAGAAAGTTTGTTTTGGAGATACGGATGCAAATTGACTGGGCTTCTCAACCTGTCCTGTCATTCTGAAACAGTTATAAATGCTACCATCCCTTTTTTTAAATATGGTTGATTCCTTTTACTTGATACACAGCAGCTTTTTTTAATAACATATTTGATATTGGGGTTGATCTTTAGAATAGTAATTATAAAAGCAATGTTGGTGTACATATATGGTTGCTATGGTGATGTAGACCACTTAGCAGAAGAGAACAACTTCATATCTGAAAATGTTTCACCTAATTGTACTTCCTAATGGAGAAAATTGAGTATGAGGTAGCATTTATCTATTTTTTGTTTTTATGTATGCACTACTCAGATGAAGACTAAAATGTGTGTGTTTTTTTTGTTCTGTGAAAATTGTTTTAAATACATTTTTTTGATATTGTAAATCTAACCAAAGGTAAGTACTAAAGCAACTACTTCTGAATCTGTTAATGCTTAATTAATACAAGATTACAACAATATCAAAATGCCTGACTAGAGGTGTCAATTTGAGTCTTTAAATTTTGGGTGATGGACACTGTATGGCTCTTTTGTTTTTCAGGTGTGACAAATCATGTCGTGGATACGTGATAAGGAGCTGTCCATGATTGAGCGCCTGTGTGCAAATGTGCTAAAGGTTAGACATCTGTAATGTTACAGCTAATATTTACTACATAATATTGTGGCCATACAGCAGTTATGTAATTAGTCAATTTACTATAGCAGTAATTTTATTGACCTATTTTATTTCTTTCTAGGCTGGCCCAATGCCAAAACATGTTGCTTTCATCATGGATGGAAATCGTCGCTATGCCCAAAAGTGTCACGTAGAGAGGCAGGAGGGCCACTCACAGGGCTTTGAAAAGCTCGCAGAGGTTGAAGCAGTTCACAGATTGATTTTGCTTCATGTTGTGATGGAGTTGGCTTAGACGTTTATAATCTTTCTATTCTACAGACCTTACGTTGGTGTCTGAATCTGGGTATTTCTGAGGTGACTGTCTATGCCTTCAGTATTGAAAATTTTAAACGTTCAGAGGAAGAGGTAGCAGGTCTGATGGAACTTGCCCGCCAGAAGTTTACCCGACTACTGGAAGAGAAGTAAGGAAGTCAGTCGCTCACAATTAATTGCGCCCTAGTGGTTTGGTAATCGACTGAAACCAGCTATGGCTTATTATGACGCTATTGTTATTATTATTTATTATTATTATGACATTCACTAGAACTTCACTATAGATTTTGGCAAATTTGTGCAAGTTGTAATCACATATTAAAAATGTTTTCCTCCCCTGTTAAAAACTTAATGAAGTATTTTAATTGTAACGTTTACGGGATTTATATTTTGAGTTTTCTTTCAATTTATAACTGTCAGAGTGAAGTCAAGTAGTTAAGTCTGCAATTAGGTGAATATTTTAGTGATTAGTCAAATGTGCATGCAGTTTGATTATTTGAAGAATAGAAACCTTTAAATGCCAACTATATGTTATTGTACCTACACCTTATAATAGTTATACTATCAATGTTTTCTATACAGAGAAAAGCTACAGAAACATGGTGTACGTATTCGAGTTCTAGGAGACTTGAGTATGCTTCCATTGGACATTCAGAAATTGATTGCACAAGCAATGATGGAAACCAGAGCCTACTCCACGTAAGTGCGTAAGATTGTGTAAAAGCATGGAACCATGATCCTTAATAGGATTGTTCACTCCAGTCTATAACTGGTTAAAAATAATTTAGGTCTCCACGCTAGTTTGTTGTGCTTAACATTCTTATGTTTGAAACTGATTCTTGAAGCTACAGTTGAGACATGCTTACTGCTCCTTCAATTTAACTTTGTTACTGTTACAATTAACCGTTTGTCCTCTTAGGGCATACCTGTATGATCTTAAAACACGTGACAAAAAGCCCATTAGGACGTACGGGTAAATCCTGACTTGGTTGTACACAGATCAGGTTGCCTATTGACAGCATGGATTTTCCCCTGTTGGCAGAAGCCAGGATCACTGGCTTCTTGCCGACTGATCATGTGTAACTGCGCTCGCCGTCACAGTCGTTCAAGGAATGAATAAGGCACAATATTTTGGTCCTTTGGCTTTGCGAAACCCGCCAGGACTGAAGGGGTTAAGAGAGGTAGATTGTAATACTGACTGTATTAAAAAAATCAGACTGCACTGCTTCTGTACGAATCAGTTTTAGCTCCTCCATAGTACCAATAGCAACCATAACAGAAGGATAATATTTTATAGCACAAGTCATGAAGTTTTACTATTCCTTTTAATATAGGATATTTGTGTATGATTCAATCAATCTTGTGTACCTTTTACCCTTCAATGCTAAGCACCAGCATTAAATATGGAACCACATGCGTGGAAATTTGAAAGTTGTATGCTACCCATTATCTGTTAACAGGTGTTTTCTTAATGTTTGCTTTGCCTACACATCCCGACATGAGGTCACAAATGCAGTGAGAGAGGCTGCCTGGGGAGTTAAAGAGGGACTGCTGGATCCAAGGTATCCCCAACAAATACCTGAATGTTTTGTGTATACAAAATGGATTCTAAGTACTGTTTCCCCATGGTTTATATATGTTTTAGCTTTATCGTCTGCCAACTTTTTCTCACTCGCCTGATGAGGTTTTATAGGGTAATTAAATACTTCAACCTCCTGATATCACTGAATTATGATGCTGGAACTCGCATAAAGTTCCCTGTACATTGCATTCTTGGTTTAAATTAAAGTTGCTTCCTTTTATAGAATTATGTATTATGCAGGGCCAACTCAGGCTTTGTTCCATGAGAAGCCCACTGGGGTTTACCCTTAATAAGGTATAGTGAAGTCATAGTGTTGAAATGTTAAACTACTTAAAGTTTAGTCTAAATTAGTGAGTACACCCCCCTTTCTTCTTGACAGAACATTTTTTTTCCCCCCAATCTCTCACTAAATAATTTCCCCATTAAATTATATTTTGAATACCATTTTATTTGTGTTTTCTCCAGTGATGTGTCAGAGTCTCTCCTGGACCGCTGTCTCTACACCTCAAGTTCTCCTGATCCAGACCTTCTTATCCGTACCTCAGGGGAGGTCCGACTCAGTGACTTCCTTCTCTGGCAGGCAAGCTTTTTTTTTATTTATTTTTTATTTATTTATTTTTTTTCTTGTCTCCAACAACAGTCATTCCATATGCCTATTTCCCATTCCACTGTCTCTCTTGATCTAGACATCGCATTCCTGTTTGGTCTTCCAGTCTGTCCTGTGGCCAGAATATTCCTTCTGGAACTTATGTGAGGCAGTCCTGAGATACCAGTATAACCACGCTGCCATCCAGGTGGGGGTTTTTTTCTTCTGTATTCATATGAAAATGTTTGCTGTGGGATGATACAGAAAACAGCAAGATACATGTCAACAAATCCACATCTAAAGGTATAATGTTGTGTCTCTGAAATCTGTAAAGCTTTGCAGGTTAAAAATGATCGTCGAGGACATGCAAATAAGGCAAACTGTATGTTGCTTATCTAACACCGTATTTTTTTTTTTACTAGACAATAAATGAGAACAATAAATCATCACACCTTAATAACCAGGGTTTTTCCAAACCGGATACTTTCTTCTGGGATTATTCTTTTTCACGTATAGTTAATGTGGGAGGATAAACTTTGTAATTGCATCAGATTTTAAACAGTGCTTAGTGAATAAACATTGCAAAGAGTAAAAGAGTTGCATTGGAGCAGTTTAGTAATTGTACGTATAGATACTTTAAGGTACACTCCAACCTTCATATATATAAAAGAGTCGGGAACAAGAGAAAACCAATGTGGATAAATAAAAACGTAAAGGGGAAATAAATGGCAAAAAAGGCATTTAAGCTACTAAAACAGGAAGGCAGTGAGGAAGCACTAAAAAGTTATTGGGGGAAAAAAATAAAATATGTAAAAATCAGATAAAAGCAGCAAAAGTGGAGACAGACTCATTGCCAAAGAGAGTAAAACAAACCCCAAAATGTTCTTTAACTATGTAAAAAGGTTAAAAATGAAAGCGTTGGCCCCTTAAAAAGTATTGAGGGAGAAGTTATAGACGGGGATCAGGAAAAAGCTAATATATTAAATATGAGCTCAAGACTGGATCGGGGTGAATCGCTAGATGTCATATATCTTGATTTTTCCAAAGCTTTTGATACGGTGCCACATAAAAGGCTGGTACATAAAATGAGAATGCTTGGGCTGGGGGAGAATGTGTGTATGTGGGTAAGTAACTGGCTCAGTGATAGGAAACAGAGGGTGGTTATTAATGGTACATTCTCTGAGTGGGTGACTGTTACTAGTGGGGTACCACAGGGGTCAGTTTTGGGTCCTATTCTTTTTAATATATTTATTAATGACCTTGTAGAGGGATTGTATAGTAAAGTATCAATCTTTGCAGACGATACTAAGCTCTGTAACGCGGTTAACACAATAGAGGACAGTGCACGATTACAAATGGATCTGGATAGGTTGGAGGCTTGGGCTGGGATGTGGCAGATGAGGTTCAACACAGATAAATGTAAGGTTATGCACATGGGGAAGAAAAATCCAGGCTGGGAATATGTATTAAATGGGAAAACACTGGGGGACGACTGACATGGAAAAGGACTATGTTACTATATGTACTTTAATGCTTATAACAGTGTCCCATTTAAATGAACACTTCTTCCACCTTGCAAATGAAGAAAGGGATTTAGTAGAATCCCCCCATGTATCTGACAGCTCCCCCATCCCTGAATACGTCACTTACTATCCGGCACACACACAGGCATCCAATGCTGGCTTGCATCATAGTTCCAGGGGCATAATGAGATGTCAATAGGAGTGGAATGCTTTTCTGCCAGTGATTGGCTGCTTCAAGCATCCAAAACTGGGATGAGAACCAGGCCATGGAAATTATGGCAGGCTGGAGCTGTTCTTAAAGGTGAATGCATTTTTCCCTGCCATTCCAGGTGACACTACTGATAGGACAGGACTCAAGTTCAAAAGCCCCTATCAGTAGTGTCACCAGGGAAAAGAAGCTCTTGATAAGTAGAACTTTCTGTTTTGGACAGCTAAATAATGTCTATTAAAGTATTTACAAAGCACTTCAATATGCATTTTACATTGTTAGGGCTACTTGGGGGCAGTAAAGTGTTTTTCACAAACAAAACTCAGATGCAATTATAGAAATATTGAAAAGGTCAATGCCATTGCATCCCTAGGGACCGATTATTTATAAATCACATAGTCGCACCTTAAGACTTGAGAAAATGATTTTAATTACTATACAAGACTTGTAATTTATACATACAAATGTTGCTTTTCTTATCTGACCTTGTTCATGCATATGATTCATTTTAACAGCGACCATATGCATGTAAATGACTTTAATTGGATATTTCTTGTCTGCCTAAGTCTTCAGGCAGCCAGTAACAACCTATTACCCGTTGATCGCTGTGTACACGAAAGTTTGCAGCAACATTTATCACTGGACATGCTGTCACTTCCCCCAGTGCGAAGATTTGGGGACATATTAGTATGCCCAATGGCTGTAAGTGATTAAAAGCTTAATACACAATGCCAAATTTGAGTGATTTGTACCTGATTCTACAGCTGCAATTATTTTATGCATAGTAACAAAACAAAACTCTCCAACCGGGAAGCAACCTATATAAAAACTAACAACTATGTAATAATTTGTGTCTTGTGTGCTTTATTTATCTCTCATTCATGGTTTGCTGTTGCCACTCTAGATGGTATGTGGGTTACATAACAAGTATTGTTGTCAATGTTTTTGCCAGTTGAACTCCTCCTGTATCGCATGTATCTTTTGATGTTACCGAGGGCACACCTCCAGTGATCTCACAAGCAATTCAATATGCCTGTTAAATGCAAAATCTTAGTTCAGTCTCTCTCTACCCACCATCGTGCATGGATGGGGCAATCTGTGGTGTGCTGGGTTATGTTGGGCCTTTTGGTTGCAGGTTAGTCTTGGGAAGTGTTGCATTGTATGTTGGGCTATCACTATTGTAGGTTTTGACTTTGTGTTTTGGTTTCTTATTAAATATCTGTTAAAGTAGACAAACATTTGTGATATATTTTTAGATTTGGTTTAACACCACATGGTACTTGCCCCCTTTGTGGATTTCGCTTATTTGTCACAGTTTCATGTTTCAGATCATCCAACTAATTTTAGTATGACAAAGACAACATGCGTAAACACAAAATGCAGCGTTTAAATTTCAATTAATGAAGGTAGAGTTAATCAGAACTTATGTATTGCCCTTGCTAAAAAGTAATTGCCCCTAAACTAAATTACTAGTTGTGCCAACCTTGGCGGCAACAACTGCAATCAAACGTTTGCGAAAACTAGCAATGAGTGTTTTACATCATTGTGTAGGATTTTTGGCCTGCAATTCTTGGCAGAATTATTTTAATTCAGTTTTTCATTTTTCGAGAATGAATTGCATGCCAGATGATCTCAATCGGATTCAGGACAGGACTTTGACTAGGCCACTTCAAATACTTTTCTGTCATTTTGAGCCGTCCAGAGGTGGACTTGCTTGTCTACTTCAGATCATTGTCCTCCTGCATAACCCAACTGTGCTTGAGCTTTAGGTCATAAACTGATGGCCAGACATTCTCATGGAATTCATGGTTCCATCAATTATGGCAATTTACCCAGGTCCTGAAGTGGCAAAGCAGCTCCAGACCATCACATGACCACCACTATGTTTGATCGTTGGTATGATGTTCTTATTGTGGAATGCTATGTTATGTTCCACTTTTGACTCATCAGTCCACAGAATATAATCCCAAAAGTCATGGTTGTCATCAAGATGTTTTTTTGGTAAATTTGAGGCAAGCCTTTGTATTCATTTTGTTCAGCAATGGTTTTCACCTTGCAACTCTCCCATGGATACCATGGCTTCTGTGATACCATGAACACTGACCTTAACTGAGGCAAGTGGGGCCCACAGCTCTTTACATGTTAGTCTGGGGTTGTTGTGTTTTTTTTGTGTGTGACCTCCTGGATGAGTTGCCGATGTGCTCTTGGAGGTAGGCCCCCCCCACTCCTGGGATGGTTCACCACTATTTCTCCATTTCTAGGTAATGACTCTCACTATAGTTTGCTGGAGTCCCGGAGCCTTTGTTTGTCATCTAACAGTATGTAAAGCATTAAGTCATTGACATCTGTTTCATTAGATCGTGGCATCATGTGCTGCTTTTGGGGACCTTTTAGCCTAGTTCACTTTGCAAGACAGGTTGATAAGATTCAACAGGGCTGGCAGTAATCACCCTCGATGAAAGTATTCCGCCGAAACCTTGGGGGTTCTCCATTTTACGGCTCTCTTGTCAATGGTATTGCTTTTTATTATTTCTTATTGTTGTGTTTTTTTTTTTGTTATACTTCTTACAGTACAGTATTGTTTTCATTGTGTAATTAATAGCATCTTTTCTTTATGGTAATCATCTCTGGGTATGTCTATTGAAATGGAACCCAATTATGAACAGTTTGGCTAATTGATTGATTTAGTAACTAAGGGGGCAATTGCTTGTTTCACTTAGGACCAGGCTTCTATATGTGAAATCATAATTTGAAAAGTGCATTTTTGTGTTTACTTGTATTATCTTGCCTAATATTAAAATTAGTTGGATCTGAAACATTTAAGTGTGACAAATATGCAAAAAAAAAATATTTTTCCACCGTATTTGTATCTCATGCTGATGATTTGGGCCTGCTACAGCAGTCTTTTGTAATTAAAATCATGTTCCCCGGTTCAAGTGCCACAGTGCAAGCTAATTTAAACTCTTATTTTGGTTGTAGCTAAACCCTTTGTGCATTGACAAATCTCCTTCTGTTGCTGGCAAGTCTAGCTGTAGTGTATGGTTGTCTGAAAAACCTTAATGAAAATGTCTTGAGCTTTAAAGTTAACATTAACTATGGCATCCTTATGTCCTTTACTATACTGTTTGCTATTAATATTTTTGTGCTGTTAATATTGAATGACAAGCTCTGTTGTGTGACTTTCCTATATCATTAAACAACGTATTGGCAAACGTGGCTGTAACGGTACTCAGCATTATGAGTAGGAGATTTAAATAATACATTTGAAAATAGTGCACAATAGCCTTTCTGGTTTTCATCAGCAGATCATGACAACAGCCGGCATTCTACATGAACTTTAGGCTAGTAATTGCAAGCAGTAATATGACATTGCATCTCTCTACTTACCAGTTTTAGACTGATTTTGTTCCACATACATTTATTTTCTTCTGCTTGTATAAAACTTTTCCTCCACGGTTCATGTTTTTTCAGAAAGCCAAGGAAATTCAGGTGCAGGAGCAAGCGCGACATGAGTTGGAGCGCGACCAAGCCTGGGTTCAAGAGAAACTGTGGAGTGAGGAGCACACTGGTGGAAATAACAAGCTACTTTCCCAGAAACTACTGCAGCAGTGCAAAGCAGAGAGGGAAAAAAGGATACAGACTTTCGTACAAGCTCTGGAAAGGAAACAATGGGATATTCTTGAGGGTCTCTGTACAACGTAATGGACAGGGGAGCAGTACTGTCTTACTGTGGACATGTACCTTTTAGAAACCATTTTGTCCCCTAGCCACAAATAAATACTTTGGTTATCCAAGTCTGGACATGTATGTCAATTACTTGTGTGTAATGTTACACACCCTCAGTAAATGCAGAATATCCTCTCATCTTACAGAATAAACCCTGTAGATAACCCATGTCTGTTCTGCATGTACGCTTGGTTGTAAAATAACCAAACATCTAAAATACATTCATTTAATTTATTAATCATAAAAGTATAATGGTGACATTTCTATTTTATGGATATACCGAAGATCTGCAGATTATGCTGAATGGTTGGCTATTCATTTTCAATACTTAGACATGGTAACCCACCCATAGTATGTTGGGGAAGGAGCCTCTGATTAAATATTGTGTATTTTATAACAAAGTGTATTAAATTAGATTTCTGCCACACATTGTTCTTCTTTTCTCATTTCCTTTTTTGTGGTTAGTTTACGTACACAAAACATAGACAGATAGGGCTTCTTATGGAAAACTTCTTATATGTATAGTCATTTGGTGTGGATATCCTTAGAAGAACTACTTTAAGAACAGGTTCCCAGACTTGCACTGCATATTTAAGGTGTGGTCTTACCATTGACTTGTATGAGGCAAAACATATTTTCTCTAATGTCCATGTGGCAGCAGGAGCTTATGCACCATGGAGCCGCTGCAAGATAGAAAGCACTGTTATCCAGGTGCCTTGATACTTTTTATTCTGCTGTTCTAAACAGCATGAAGGATTTTTGCCGCATGAGTTGTATGCTGCCATCTTCTTTTAAGGTATGTTGAAATCTCTCTGTTCTAAGTCCTGGGTGGCTGCTAAGAGTATGTTATAAGCTCATAGGTAGGCTTTTATCCTGGCTATCCCTATATATAATAAGTATAGAATTATACACACGCCGCAGGGGACCTAGATCCTCCTGTCTGGCAGCCGGTGGACGTCCGCAGGATGCACGCAGACATCCTCTTCTGCCGGGGGATCTATGACGGTGTGACATGACCTTCCGGTGCTCCATCACCGACTGCCAGAGGGGAGGATCCAGGTCCCCTGCAACGCTGCTATTTGAGGTCTGATTATAAGATGTGTTTTTCAGAGTATCACAGATACTCATTCATTCCCTCATTCACACATACTAATCATTCAGATATTCATTCCCTCAATCACGCATACTCGTTCATACATCCCTCCCCAACCCCTTTACCTGAACTGCAGTGCTCTTGGCACCGCTCGCAAACTTCCTCAGGGACTGCTACTTCTCTCTGCATTGCTCGCACTCCTCTCGGCCCGCCCAGGGGAAGCGGGAACGGAGCAGACTCGTGACGTGACAAATTCATGTGACTCCACTGGGAACCTGCTTCCCCTGGTCAGAACAAGAGACGCTGTGTGTATGTGCAGGAAATGTGAAGGCAGTCTTGCGGCAGTGCGCGGGATTACCAGGACCCACAGGTATATTGTGTGACCGCCTGCTCCCGCCCAAAACACACAGAATACCGCCCACACCCGCAGGTTTTTTTGACGGGTCCCGATGCAGTCCTCTACTGCACACTTAGGGCAGGTATCCACCTGATAAGAATGAAAGTTGGGCTAGTCGAGATCTGTAAAATGTGCCCACAGTTCATTTATGTTAGTACGAAGTTGAAAGAAATTAAAAAAGTAGAATATCTATGCCACTAAATTTGTCCTTCATAGACATCAATAAGACTGCCGTGTCGTATCTCCCTTCTGTACCATTGGGTGTACGGGTATTTGGGGACATGAGGATTACCCAACCAGTAATTTGTCAGTAAAGAAAGGCGTAGGGAGTAGATGGCGGGTCAAGTCGGGAATTCAAGAACTTTGCTCACCAATAGAATTTTCAGGATGTCACCAGCAGTCCTAATTACCCTAGATCCAATGGTTTGGCAGAGCGTGGTGTCCAGTCAGCCAAGCACCTCCTAGAGAAATGTGCATGTGATGGTTCTGACATTTAGACAGGCTTACTCAATCTGCGCAATACACCCAGGGATGGTAATACCAAGGCTTACTCAATCTGGCTTACTCAATCTGCGCAATACACCCAGCCTTCTCCTATGGTCCCTTCCCAGCTCCTGCCAAGAGTTAAGACTGATGTTCAGGTCACATTTATGCAAAAAAACAAAAAGGAAAAGTGAGCCATGACAAATCTGCCAGACGCCTATCTCCTCTGGAGCCTGGGCAGGTGGTAAGGATGGAGTCAACAAATGGCTTTGACAAACTGGCTACGGTTTATGGAAAGGTCCCACAATCCAACAGCTATGTTGTCCACTCCAATTTAAGGAACATGTCTGGCCGCTCCCTTTGGGTGAACATCCGCCATCCACAGAAAAACGGTCACTTAACGACCTTTGACAGTCCTGAACCGTCATTAAATTAAATAAGCTTAGAAAGTGATCAACGATGTCGAGGCATTCAGTAACGCCAAGATCGGCATCATGTCTGGCCCCTCCCCGGGGTGTCAACATTTATTGTTTTTTTTTAATGGGCGCCGCCCGTTTTAAAAGAGTTTAGAAGGCGATCAACGATCACCTCCTAAACTTCAATGGTGTCCCATTCAGCGACACCAAACACCCACCCCAGGACACGTCGTGACCGCTCCGGAGAGCAGTCACAACCACCACTGGGAGTGATTCTGTCACTCACAAGATGGCGGCGCCCATTAAACAAAAACAATAAAGTTGAAAAGAATCTTTAGGAGAGTCTCTCCAGATCCTCCTGAGAATCTGGCTCTACTTGCAGGTTGAATACAGGTACTGCATTCAACCATGCAAGTCAATGGAGCCCGGCTTTCTAATCACTATGTGATTAGTAAAATATAAAAAATTGCTTAAAAAAAGTGCTAACATTTAAAAATAATTATGCAGTGATGTTGCCAGAGGAACCATTCAATACCAGCAAAATGTAAAAAAAATTTTTAAAAAGTCCAAAAAAAAATAAAATAACTAAAATAAAAAATAAAGTTTATTATTTTGAGCAAGTGCTAAAATTAGCGCTTTATCTTCTCAAAAATCTCGACATAGAATTAGCTTTAAAATAAAAGCATTTCAAGTACCCAAGGGGTGGCTAATTTAATTTAAAAAAAATGAATGGTTTGATGGGGTAAATTGGAGTGGCCGGGCTCAAAGATAGGGCATAAGCACAGCCTAACCAAAATGGAGAAAAAAGCGCACTTCTCTAAATGTGGCATTTTAAATCCCAAACAACTCAACAAACCCATTCATGTGGGGTATCACTGAGCTCGGCAGATGTTGCTGAACACATATTGGGGTGTTGTTTGATAGTGACTCATACCAGGAGCTATGAATTCATTCCTGAAGTACGATTTGTGTAAAAAAGATACAAAAAAAATATACTACCACAAACTTTGGCAAAGGCAAGTGGCAGAATCTCATATATAAAAAGGGTTAAAATACCAGCATTTGCAATACCTTGGGATGTCTTGTTTTTAAAAATATATGGTTTGATGGGGTAAATTGAATTATCCAGCTTCAAAGATGGCCCACTTAGGACATGAGGGCAGTAGGACAATAAAGTTCCAAGTTGAAAACTGCACACTCCCCAAATGTGGCATTTTAAATCCCAAACAAGCCAGCAAACCCATGCATGTGGGGTATAACTGAACTCGGGAGATGTTGCTGAACACATATTGGGGTGTTGTTTGCCAAACTTTGGCAAAGGCTGGTGGTAGAATATCATGCATGAAAAGGGTTAAAATACCAGCATTTGAAATACATTGGGGTGTCTAGTTTTCAAAAATATATGGTTTGATGGGGTAAATTGAAGTAGCCGGCTTCAAAGATGTTCCAAAGAGGAGATAGAGGCAGAATGACCAAATGCTAAAAGTCTGTGTTGAAAACCTGAATTACGCATGTCCCAAAAGTATCCTTTTACCTGCCAAACAATGAGACAAACCTTTGCATGTGGGGTATCACCATACTCAGGAGATGTTGCTGAACACATATTGGGGTCTTGTTTGACAGTGACATATACCAGGACCTAAACTAAAGCGCAGTATTAAAGAAGGTGTGCATGATGACAGTAGTAATGTGGGAAACACTGCTTCTTGTAGGTGTATGCTACAAAGCACCCAACATTCGAAAAGGCATAGGAGATTTTAATTATCCAGATATAGATAGGAATAGTGGAACTTGTTCCACTAAGGGCAGCAAGTTTCTGAACCTGCTTAATGACCAATGTATGTCACAATTAGTAGAGACCCCAACCAGAATGCATCTGGGAATAACTAACAATGAAGAACTTATGTCAAACATCAAAGAAAAACACTTGGGGAAAAGTGACCATAACATGTTTCATTTGAGATTAATTCCGAAAAGCAAATGGGTAACTGCTCTGCCAGAACACTTACCGTATTTGCTCGATTATAAGACGACCCTGATTATAAGACGACCCCCCAAAATCTGAATACTAACTTATGAAAAAAAAGAAAAAGCCTGAATATAAGACGACCCTGTAGGAAAAAAGTTTTACCAGTAAATGTTAATTCATGTAAACTATGTGAACAATTGTTTGTTAATAAAAGCTATGATTGAGAAAAATATTTTGTTTTTATTTCCTTTTTTTTTTCAACCTACCCCCCCAGTTATGCACATCTGCCCCCAGGCTTGCCTCTCTGCCCCAGAAATGCCTTATACCCCATATATGCCACTCTGCCCCATGATATGCCTTTTAACCCTCTAAATGCCACTGTGCCCCATGATACGCCTTTTAACCCTCTATATGCCACTGTGCCCCATGATATGCCTTTTGACCCCCTATGTGCCACTCTGCCTCCAGAAATGCCTTATACCCCTATATACCACTCTGGCATTTAGGGGGTTAAAAGGCATATTATGGGGCAGAGTGGCATATAGGGAGGTAAAAGGCATTTCAGGAGGCAGAGTGGCATTAAAGGGGTTAAAAGGCATTTCACAGAGCACTCTGCCTCCAGAAATGCCTTACACCCCCCATTTAACACTCCCTCCCCCTCCCTCCTCCAAACTTACCAGTGCTTCTGAGTTGGGGGGGGCGCATACCACAGGAGGATCCAGGTCCCCTGCATCTGAGCCCCCGGTGCTTAGTCCGGGCAGCATGTAGAGCTCCACGCGAATCGCGTAGAGCTCTACACGCTGCCCGGACTAAGCACCGGGGACTCAGAAGCACCGGTAAGTTGGGGGGGGGCATAACACAGGAAGATTCAGGTCCCCTGCATCAGGTCCCCTGCATCTTCCTGTGTTTTGCTCCACACGTAGCCCGGACTAAGCACCGGGGACTCAGAAGCACCGGTAAGTTGGGGGGGGGGGTTAACACAGGAGGATCCAGGTCCCCTGCATCACTGCGGGGGATCTGGATCTTAGTCTCATAATCAGACCTATTTGAGGTCTGATTATAAGACGACCCTGATTATAAGACGAGGGGTATTTTTCAGAGCATTTGCTCTGGAAAAAACCTCGTCTTATAATCGAGCAAATACGGTAATTTCAGAAGGGCAAACTTTGACAGGCTAAGGTCAACCATGGAATGTATAGACTGGGATGGATTGTTCTCTGGACTAAACACAGAGGACACATGGAATACCTTGAAGCATACATTACACATTGCAAAATTACACATCCCAATATATACCAATAAGAATCAAATACAAAAGAAGCAAATCAAAACCAATGTGGCTTACCAGAAAAGTAAAAAAGGAAATAAGAAATAAATCAATGGTATTTAAGCATTATAAAAGCGAGGGATCATCAGTATCATTTATGGCATACAAAGATGCCAACAAAGCCTGCAAACAGGCCATTAAATGGCAAAATTGGAAAATGAGGAACTAACTGCCACGGAGAGTAAAACTAATCCTAAGAAAACTTTCAAGTATGTAAATGGCAAAAAGTTAAAGGTAGAGAAAGGAAACTTGGTTAGTGAAAACAGAGAGAAAGCTAACATCTTAAATACTTTTATTCTTCTGTTTATACCAAGAAAGAAACAATGATGGAGCCCCTGCTGACAAATATTAAGGAACCATTACAGCAAACATGCGATTGGCTGACGCAAGAAAAAGTGCTCAAGCAATTGAATACTGTTAAGGTAGACAAGGCCCCTGGACTGGATGGTATACACCCAAAGGTACTTAAGGAGCTAAGCCTAATTCTGTCTCAACCATTATTATTGATCTTTAGGTATTCTTTCAGTTCAGGCATGGTTCCATTAGATTGGCACAAGGCAGATGTTGTGCCCATATTTAAAAAGGGATCAAAATCTCAACCGGACAATTACAGGCCAGTGAGCTTAAGATCAGTAGTGGGGAAATTATTTGAAGGGGTTGCTAAAGATATGCATTCAAGAACATATCTTGATCCAGAATCCAATTAGTGGAAGTCAACATGGATTTGTGAAAGTCAGGTATTGTCAAACCAACTTATTAGCATTCTATAAAGAAGTTTGTAAAAATATAGATCTGGGTGTGGCCATAGATGTGATTTTTCTGGACTTTGCTAAGGCATTTGATATTGTGCCACATAAAAGGTTACTCTGCAAATTAACAGACATAGGTTTAGGGACAAATGTCTGTATTTGGATCATAAATTGTCTAAAAGACAGAAGACAGAGAGTTGTGAATGGATGTTTCTCAGACTGTACACATGTATTAAGTGGAGTGCTTCAAGGGTCTGTCCTGGGTCCTCTTCTTTTTATTTGTTTATAAATGATCTCCCAAGCTGCATTGAGAGCCATGTCACAGTTTTTGCTGGGCGTGCAAGTGGCAGATGAGGTTTAACATAGATAAATGCAAAGTTATGCACTATGGTAAAAATAATAAAAATTCAACCTATACTATGAATGGAATATCCCTGAGGATTGTGTAAAATCGCCTTACTAACTTCCTCTCCTCTAATTCCCTCCTTGACCCCCTACAGTCTAGTTTCAAACCCCTTCACTCTACTGAAACAGCTCTAACAAAAGTCTCCAATGACTTGCTTTCTGCCACAGCAAAAGATCACGTCTCCATTCTAATACTATTGGATCTCTCTGCTGCTTTTGATACTGTTGATCACCACCTTCTTCTTGACTCAGTTGCTTCTGCAGGCATTCAAGATACAGCTCTCTTCTGGATCTCCTCATGTTTAACCGTTCCTTCTCTGACAGCTTCTCTGGCAAGACATCATTACCCCTTCAACTTTCGGTTGGCGTCCCACAAGGGTCTGTCCTTGGCCCTCTGCTATTCTATCTTTATGCTTCATCCCTTGGCAAACTAATCAACTCATTTGGCATCCAGTATCATCTATATGCAGACGATACCCAAATCTACCTGTCTTCTCCTGATCTCTCTCCATCTCTCATGTCCTGTATTACAAATTGCTTGTCTGCTATTTCTTCATGGATGTCACAACGCTGCCTGAAACTTAATCTTTCTAAAACAGAACTCATTATCTTCCTTCCTTCCATCTCCACTCCACTACCCAAATTCTCTGTCACCATTAACAACACGATTATCTCTCCTACTAACCAGGCCCGATGTCTCGGGGTCATCGTTGACTCTAACCTCTCCTTCATCCCTCACATTCAGTCCCTCGCCCATTTCTCACTCAAGAATCCACAAAAACTCTCTCCTCTACATTCTGTCCTAAATGCTGCTGCTAGGCTTATCTTCCTTGCACGCCGCTTCTCTCCTGCTTGCCCACTCTGTGAAACCCTCCACTGGCTCCCTATTACCTTTAGAATTAAATTTAAAATCCTGGTACTAACATACAGTGCCCTCCATACATTTCTGCCCTCATAAGCAAATACTACTCGATCCTTACGTTCTTCCCATGGGCTAAGGCTCTCCTCCTCACTTATCACCTCTTCCTTTTCCCGTCTACAAGATTTCACTCGGACTGCCCCATATCTCTGGAATCTACTTCCAACGAACCGTCAGCATTCACCCTCCCTCCCAACGTTCAAGAAACATCTCAAAACTCACTTCTTCAGAGAAGCATACCATCTTAGCTGCTAGAACCTCCTTGTCATTTATACAGCCACCACACTACCTCTCACCTTTTCTCTGTGCCTTATGTTTGTCACCCCATTCCCTTAAGATTGTAAGCTTGCGAGCAGGGCTCTCTTCACCTAATGTATCGGTTTGTCTTAGTCTGTCAATTCTTCTTGTCATACCCCTTGAATATATGTATTGTATTACGCGCTGCGTAAATTGTTGGCGCTATATAAATAAATAATAATAATAATAATACTTTTTGCTTCTTTATTAACTATACATATAATAGTGCACTTAAGTCAACACCTGTGCTGCAAGATTACTGGTGTGAACCAGACAAAAACATAATTGGTTACTTTGACCACTTCCCTTAAATATTTCATTCCCATTAGTATTACATCATTATTACATAAAAAAATCATATTTTTTAGGTTTTAGTACACTGATGTGTTTTTACCCAATAGTTTTGTGCTCTAATTAAATCATAAACATTTTTCATCTTTATGGAAAAAAAGAAAAACTGGTATCATTAACAAGTAGTGACAATTGGCGTGCCAGGCACATCAGGGAAATCCTTCCCTTTAATGTCAATTTATGCGCCTAGCACTTCATGCAGTTAAACAAGCTCAGAAAGCGTTCAATAACCACTTCCCTTGCTTGCTGCAACGCTTTGATATGGCAGGCATTCATCAACACCAAAAAAATGTAAGGGCCTTATTCGACTCCTCCTAGGAATGAATGTATTCACCATATTGAAAAGCTGTATGCCTTCAGGGCCGGCCTTTGGGGTGTGCGACCTGTGCGACCGCACAGGGCGCCACACTCCAGGGGGTGCCGCCGCGGGGTCCGCCGCCGCCACCGCCACCGCGGGGTCCGCTGCCGCCGCCGCCACCGCGGGGTCCGCTGCCGCCAGTAGCGTACCTAGCGCGGGGGGGGGGGGCGGTCCGCACTGGGTGCCGCTCATCGGGGGGCACCCGGCACCCCTCCAGAGACGGACAGTAATGTCCGCCGCTGGAGGAGCAGGCTCGCAAGGGAGCGGTATCGGAGGTCTTTAACAGACCTCCGGCTCCCTTGAGTGATTTTAAGCCGGTTCAAGGATCTCCCTTGAACCCGGCTTAAAATCACTCAAGGGAGCCAGAGGTCTGTTAAAGACCTCCGATACCGCTCCCTTGTGATCCGCGCGGCAACAGCTGTTGTGCGCCGGGGTTTGTTGTCAGATCCCGGCGCACAACACTGAAGCCGCGCCCACCGCTGTCCGTGCCCTCTGACCCGGAAGAAGATAGAAGAACTGAAGAAGAGGAGCGAAGAGAAGGAAAAGGAGCTGTAAGGAGAAAAGAGGAAAGGTAGGAAAGCATTCAGTGAGAGTGAGAGTGGATTGGTATATGTGTGGATTAGTGTATGTGTGGATTGGTGTATGTGTGGATTGGTATATGTGTGGATTGGTATGTGTGTGGATTGGTATGTGTGTGGATTGGTATGTGTGTGGATTAGTGTATATGTGTGGATTGGTGTATGTGTGGATTAGTGTATGTGTGGATTAGTGTATGTGTGGATTAGTGTATGTGTGGATTAGTGTATGTGTGGATTAGTGTATGTGTGGATTAGTGTATATGTGTGGATTGGCGTGTGTGTGGATTGGTATGTGTGTGGATTGGTATATGTGTGTGGATTGGTATATGTGTGTGGATTGGTATATGTGTGGATTAGTGTATGTGTGGATTGGTATATGTGTGGATTAGTATGTGTGGATTAGTATGTGTGGATTAGTGGATTGGTGTATACGTGTGGATTGGTGTATGTGTGTGGATTGGTATATATGTGTGGATTAGTGTATATGTGTGGATTGGTGTATGTGTGGATTAGTGTATGTGTGGATTAGTGTATGTGTGGATTAGTGTATGTGTGGATTGGTATATGTGTGGATTGGTGTGTGTGTGGATTGGTGTGTGTGTGGATTGGCGTGTGTGTGGATTGGCGTGTGTGTGGATTGGTGTGTGTGTGGATTGGTATGTGTGTGTGGATTGGTATATGTGTGTGGATTGGTATATGTGTGGATTAGTGTATGTGTGGATTGGTATATGTGTGGATTAGTATGTGTGTGGATAGGAGGGGGTAGAAAGGGAGAAGGGAGTGAGACAGGGGAAAGGGGGTAGATAGGGAGAAGGGCGTGAGAAGGGGTAGACAGGACAGAAGGGAGTGAGAAGGGGTAGATAGGGCAATCATACTCCTATCATGCCAAGTCTGCGAGTACATCCTGGAATCTGGGTATGCCTGGGCATGATAGGAATGTGATTGCTGTTAATCATATATATATATATATATATATATATATTATTGTTATTTAATTGTTTTGTCCTATTTTGGTGTGTTACTTACTTTAAATAAAAGTGTTAGATTTTTTTATGGTGTGGGGGGGTCATATTAGGTTTTGGCCAGGTAAATGCTGCACTTTCGGTTTCAGTCCAGAATTCGTTTCGGTGCATCCCTACTACTAAGCCAGACAATGAAGTGGTAGGCCTACACCACATCAATGTTTGGCGTAGTATATAGTGATTGGGGTTTTGTTACAAGTTTTTATTCCTTTCTTTTTTTGGGATGGGGGGGCGCCACAGGAGTAGTCCGCACAGGGCGCCAGAACACCTAAGGCCGGCTCTGTATGCCTTCAAATATGGCGGCACCCAGCAGCTAGAAAAAAAGTGCGTAGGTAATCAATGATCGCCTCCTAAGCTCAGCCGGTGTTGCTGAAGTGCCTCAATATCAAGGCATTCAGCAACACCAAGAAAAAAAACTCAAGGCCCCAGTTTGATCACTCCTAGGAGCATTTAAAATAATAAAATAATTTAAAAAATGCCATTTGAAAGAGACATGTTGCCTCTAACAAAATGGCAGAGCCCGTTCAAAATAAAACAGTTCTCAGAGGGTCTGTCCAGATCCTCCTGCGAACTAAGCTCTCCTTCCAGGTTGACTACAGGTAGTGCAGCAAACCATGCAGGTCAATGGAGTCCAGCTCACTAATCACTATCTGATCAGTAGAATAAAATTAAAATATAAACAAAATTAACATTTTTTAAATAGTTGAAACATTAACATTTTAAAATAAAAATACACCAGTGATGTCACCATGACATCATAAGGGGAACATTAAAAAAGTTAAAATATCAGCATTTGAAATACCCTGGACTGTTTATTTTTAAAATATGTACAGTATGGTTTAATGGGATAAATTGAATTGGCCAGGTTCAGAAATGTCCCACATAGGACATGGGTGCAGACTGACCAAATGTCAAAATTCAAAATAAAAAAACCTGCAAGTACTAAATGTGTCCCTTTACCCCTAAACATAGGTGAGGTTTCTGAACATATATTGGGTTATTGTTTGGCAGTGACAATACCAGGAGCTGTATATTTAGATTGTAAGCTCATTTGAGCAGGGCCCTCCTCACCTGTTGCCCCTGTAAGTCAAATTGTTATGTTACATACTACTTGTTGTGTCCTGTACACCGCTACGGAATTTGATGGTGCTATATAAAACAATAAATAATAATTTACATTGTGTGAAAAGTACAATGTGTGAGAAACAAAAACACACAAAAAACAAATACTACAAACTGGTGTCAAGTTTTCAAAATTATGGTTTGATGGGGTAAATTGAAGTGGCTTCAAAAATGTCTCAAATAGGACATAGGTCCAGTATGAGCAGATATGAATAATGGTTTTGAAATAGCAATAGCTACTTCTTGCCCTATAAAGCAAAACAAACAAAAAAACATAAAAACAATGGGTATTTCGAGGCTCAAGACAAATATTAGAATCTATTTAGCAGTTTTTTCATTAGCTTTTGTAGATGAGCAAAAGATTCTTCAAATAAAAGTTAAAAAAGGTGCATCAATTTTTTTTTATATATAGTAAGTTAGATGACATCACAAAAACAGCAAAGGGAGAGGAAAGATGGATAGACCGGGAAGGGCATTCCAGCTAAGACAAGGTTACAATAGTCAAGGGGAGATAATAAAGGCATGGAGAAGAGCCTTGGTGGCATTGTGTTTTGAATCACTCCGCACAGAGTAAGATTTCTTTACACAGAATCAAGGACTGCGCGGTCTTTGGCTACATGCTCTGTTTGGTTTCTAAAATTTTTAAAGTAAGCAGAATATTATATGTTTTTCAATAAAGTGTGTTTTTAGACTGCACTAGGACCATTTTACTATTTTTCAGGAATTCCTCCTCCTGAGCATTTGTGTAGAAGCGGTTAACCCTCGGATGCTATCCCTCATTTCAATTGGAAACCATCAATAAGGATTCTGATTATTTCTACCTGAAGCAAACCTATGAATCAAACAAATGTCTAACACAGTTAGCAGCAGCATTGACATAACTGCTCTTCATTGGTTGCTGCCAGATGAGCCCCCTGCCTGGGCATGATTTGCTCTTAAGGATTACCAAGTCTAATTTCAACATATTGCAATGAACAGCGGACATCTGATTTTCACTATATATGAAGAGAGAATTGTAAACGGAGAACACTATAAGTTTATTTTTATTTATTTTTCTCATATGGACTATATGGTTAATTATATTTACAAGACACAGAAGACACTCTACTGAAGAAATTACTCACATGTGTAGAAAATTAAATATTTCTGCATTATATTGGTTTTGGGATTTCGGGTGTTTGGGCGCTTCATTTTTATTCTAATTTATTATGATGTGTCTTTTATCTGCTGCACCTTGGCTGAGCACTAAATCCATGGTCTAAGCATTTCCCATTTCTTTGTCCTTCTTTAAAAGAGCTTGTAGGGAACATCTGGAAACAACTGCCTTGAAAATTCTGCATGGAAGAGACATTACTCCCATGCCATGATGTACAACTTTTGACATTAAACTGCCTTCAGCAACTTCACCTTGTTAGTGAGTTTGGCTGTTCCTCACCCAGTTTTATCTCTCAGCACTGTTTCTGATTCAGTTAATGATTGTGTTCCAGCCTATATATTAAATTAATGATCATTAGCAAAATCTAATTATGCCTACAAAACCCCTCACTTTGTGCAAGTGTACCTAGAAGAATTGATGTTGTTTTGAAGG
The DNA here is from genome assembly GCF_027358695.1 of Spea bombifrons. Lineage (NCBI taxonomy): Eukaryota > Metazoa > Chordata > Amphibia > Anura > Pelobatidae > Spea > Spea bombifrons. Next base: position 61,922,782 of record NC_071088.1, on the reverse strand, counting down.
CAAAGGGTGGTCACACCTAATATTGATTAGATTTTTTTTTCTGTTCACTCACTTTACATTTTGTTAACATCTATTTTTTTTTTGAGAAGTAATTTATTTTATTTTAATATATAACAGAAATACAAGGCAGGATTTCCAAGGCAGCTATGGCCAGAAGCATAACGTTGACATGACATAAGTACATCAAATCAGGTAACAAGGATGGTGAACAATCATGTGCCATACGGCGAGAACGGGCACAGCTCACACTGTGACAATCACGTATCGGTGAATCACAAGATACCGTATTTGCTCGATTATAAGACGAGGTTTTTTCCAGAGCAAATGCTCTGAAAAATATCCCTCATCTTATAATTGGGGTCGTCTTATAATCAGACCTCAAATAGGTCTGACTATGAGACTAAGATCCAGCGGTGCAGGGGACCTGGATCCCCCTGTGTATGCCCCCCCAACTTACCGGTGCTTCTGAGTCCCCCGTGCTTAGTCTGGGCAGCGTGTAGAGCTCTACTCGATTCTCGTGGAGCTCTACACGCTGCCCGGACTAAGCACCGGGGACTCACATGCAGGGGACCTGGATCCTCCTGTGCTATGCCCCCCGCCCTCAACTTACCGGTGCTTCTGAGTCCCCGGTGCTTAGTCCGGGCAGCGTGTAGAGCTCTGCGCAATTCGCGTAGAGCGGAAGTTGTCTACGCGAATCGCGTAGAGTTCTACGAGCTGCCCGGACTAAGCCCCGGGGACTCAGATGCAGGGGACCTGGATCATCCTGTGTTAAGCCCCCCAACTTACCGGTGCTTCTAAGTCCCTGCTGCTTAGTCCGGGCAGTGAATAGAGCTCTACGCGATTCGCGTTGAGCGGAAGTTGTCTACTCGAATCGCGTAGAACTCTACACGCTGCCCGGACTAAGCACCGGGGGACTCAGAAGCTCCGGTAAGTTTGGAGGAGGGAGTGTTAAATGGGGGGCATAAGGCATTTCTGGAGGCAGAGTGCTCTGTGAAATGCCTTTTAACCCCCATTAATGCCACTCTGCCGCCAGAAATGCATTTTAACCCTCTATACGCCACTCTGTCTCCTGAAATGCCATATACCTCCCTATATGCCACTGTGTCCCATAATATGCCTTTTAACCCCCTAAATGTCAGAGTGGCATATAGGGGTATAAGGCATTTCTGGAGGCAGAGTGGCACATAGGGGGTCAAAAGGCATATCATGGGGCACAGTGGCATATAGAGGGTTAAAAGGTGTATCATGGGGCACAGTGGCATTTAGAGGGTTACAAGGCATATCATGGGGCATAGTGGCATATATGGGGTATAAGGCATTTCTGGGGCAGAGTGGCAAGCCTGGAGGCAGATGTGCATAACTGGGGGGGCAGGTTGAAAAAAAAGGAAATAAAAACAAAATATTTTTCTCAATCGTAGCTTTTATTAACAAACAATTGTTCACATAGTTTACATGAATTAACATTTACTGGTAAAACTTTTTTTCCTATAGGGTCTTCTTATATTCAGGCTTTTTCTATTTTTCATAAATTAATATTCAGATTTTGGGGGGTCGTCTTATAATCGATGTTAATGTGCTGTATTTGTTCGATTATAATCAGGGTCGTCTTATAATCGAGCAAATACGGTACATTAACATCAATCTTATGCAATCGATGTTAATGTACCGTATTTGCTCGATTATAAGATGAAAAAATACGGTACATTAACATCGATTGCATAAGATTGAGCTGAGACGAGAAGGCCAATAGAATGCTGGTCGCATCTGGCACCTGCACAGACTGTAACACGGCAACGGAAATCCGCGGATACAGAGAGAAGATAAAGAGAAACATATAAAATAAAGATAGAAAGGAGGCGCTGCGAGGGTAGCAAAGGTGGTGAGTCACTCGCAGTAATTACATCTAGCGGAAAAATAAATAAAATAATAATAATTAAAAAAATAATAATAAAAAAATAATATTATTATTTGTATGTATGTATATATGGCCGCACGACCGGTATGTGTATGTACGTGAGTCGCGGGGCTGCCAGTGTACGTGTAGAGATAGACCAGTGAGTGCACATGGGTGGTTCACGGAGGTGCCAATGCATGGAAATGTGGAAAGTACATATGTATGAGGTAGGTACTAGTGCTACACTGGCCAGCAACAAAATGCCACATAGCCCCCATCATCAGCACGAAACACATCGAAAATAACAGAAAAAACTTGTACAAAGATAGCCCATAGAAAAGCCAAATGAAACCAAGGCACTTAGCTGTCCATCAAACGGAACACAGTCAATGGCATGGACGAGGGTCAGCCGTTCCCGAGCAAGGGGGAAAAAGTCACGACTCGAGGAATCCAACGAAGGCAGCAACTTCAGGCAGTGTCTGGAGACGCTGCAGGGGCAACCTCCGCCGGGGGCGATGATCTAGGGGAGTCCAGGCGGTGCGATCTATCCCGAGACCTCGAAGGATGAGGGGTCCCACGGTGCGGTGTACTTGCAGTCCCAAGCGCCGCAGGAAAGGTGCGGCTCCATCCAAGCCATGGAGCGTCAGGAGCGAGCCACCATCTTGGACCAGGAGTTTAAAGGGGAAGCCCCAGCGGTAAGAGATCCCTTTCTCCCGGAGAAGATCCGTTACCGGCTTCAGGGCTCGTCGTTTGCGGAGGGTAGAGGGTGCAATGTCGGCATACTAGACAGGGGTAATACCCTCCATAGCAGGTGAGGCATTATGCGTCGCACGTAGGATGGCATCTTTAGTGGTGAAGTAGTGGCACTTTAGGATGATGTCCCTGGGAGGGTCGCCATTTCCCGGCCTCGGGCGGAGAGCCCTATGGATCCACTCAAGATGGAGTTCGGCCTCAAGTAAGTCCGGAAGGAGCTGCCGCAGGTAGTGGTGGAAAAAGGATCGCAGGTCGACCAGGGATTCCGGGACACCTCGGACTCTCAAATGAGTACGTTGGGAACGGTTATCAAGGTCTTCCACAGCCTCTTGAAGAACAGCGCACGTGGCCTCAAGCCGCATGTCCACGTCTCTTTCACGCTGAGCAGTGGTAAGTTCGTCGACCGCTTGTTCCAGATGAACAGTCCTGGTGGCCAATGCCGTGAGGTCCGCCGATATCGCGGAAAGGCCCGTCTTGAGGTCAGATTGTAGTTCCTGTTTGACGGAGAGAATGCAAGCCTTAAGGTCGGCGATGTCACTCCGCGTGCAGGGTCCCGCTTCATCTGCCCCCTCAAGGCCTTCGCCACGTGGGGTCTTTTTTCTTAAAATAGTCCGGCACTTCGGAGGTAAGGCCCGGTTTGCCGCCCCTACGGGTAGACATCACGCCGGTCGTTGGTAAAGAGCCACCAGAACGGCGGGTAGAACGGCTGTGAAAGCTGAACTTGCCAGGGATTGAGCAGGAGCTAGCTCAAAGTGCGTCCATCTTCTCCAAACACCAGGCCACGCCCCCTGTTAACATTTATTTTTAAAGCATTTTTACTTTACAGCATTTTTTTCACATCTCCCTCAAACTTTTGCACAACACTGTACACCCAAAACAAATTATGACCGTTATATAAATGAGGATGAAGGTATAACAGACTGCTAAGGTTCTTAAAAGAGCTTCTAAATGTTTCAGCAAAATATTTATCATTACTGTGAGTAGTTCCAGAAGAATAGAAGTTGGCGATTATTAGTTATATATTGTTTTTTCATGACAGGAAGGGCTTTCTTTAGATGCATATCTAAAGATATGTATCTGTATATATATGTGTATATATGAACCTTTCTGAATACCTCGACAATAAGCATTACATTACATTCTTTTTTGGGAGAAGAAAGTGATCTGCACCCTTTTAGCCCCTTTTTTCTTTTGTACCCTCCTGGACCGCGGCTGTTTAAATATTTAGTTTTTTCTCTATTATTTAGTGAACCCACACAAGTTATTTTGTTTGTTTTCTTCAGAACAAGAAGAGCTTTCCTTAGATATCATTTTGATTGTATCGTATAATTTCCTATAAAAAATAATAAAATATGGTGAAAATTTCAAATAAGCACTTTTTCTCACTTTTATTTGAAAAATCGTTTACTCATCTATAAAAGCTAATAAAAACCTGCTAACTAGATACTGTGACGATACGGATACCTGGAGCAGCCTCTCCCCCAGGATGTATCGTCCAGAAAGGAGCGTTGCTGAGACCGGGGTCAAGTCGGTGACTGTATCTCCCCCACAGATACTACGATTTGTCTTGAGTTTAGAAATACCAAATGTTTGTATGTGTTTTTGCAAGTTATAGGGCATTTTGCTATTTCAAACCAATTTTTTTTAAATCTGGTAATCATGTCCCCATGTCCTATTTGGGATATCTTTGAAGCCGGCCAGTTCTATTTACCCACATAAACCATATATTTTTGAAAACTAGACACCCCCAGGTATTTTAAATGCTGGTGTTTTAACACTTCCCATGCACTACCAGCCTTTGTCAAAGTTTGTGTTAGTAATTTTTTTTTTCACACATATTTTACTTAAGGTATGCATTTACAGCTCCTGGTATATTTCACTTTAAAACAACACCCAATATTTGTTCAGCAACATCATGCATGGGTAGTCAGGGTACTTGGGGGGCTTATTAGACAAATTTGGGCATGCCCAATTCAGTTTTTCAACTTAGCATTTTGACATCTGGTCCTTCTGCCTTTAATGCCAGTGGATTGTCCCACCAGCCTTTGTCAAAGTTTTTGGTAGTAATTTCTTTGTGTGCTTTTTGTTTATATATATATATATATATATATATATATATATATAGATAGATACACAAAAATTGGAAGAAACAACCTCTCTCTCAATACAAGTACCCTTATTACGGAAATGATGCTACAATACGGGCTTTTTCAGCAGCAATATAATATTATAAACCATAAAGTTACCCTAAAGGTACCCGAAACAAGTGAGTAACTAGAAGCCAGGAGCCATGAATAAGTACATGAAAAGGCATGAAAAGTGTAAAGCCTTTGTTTCTTTTGCTACCAATGTACAGATCCTATATGGGCTTTGAATACACTGATCAATTCAAAGCAAAAAAAATCATAATACATATTCACTAGGACTGAAGGAATACCTGTTTTGCTTACTTTTTTGGTACCAGGACCCCTAGCTTGTATTGTTTGAATTGGCAACATTACAAAGAATTTCAAAGGTAAGGTGTCACGGAGCTGGCTAGTCCGACCGACTACCTCCGCTGACTTGACCACCCCCTTAATCTGCCTCCCAGAGACAACAGGGTCAGTAAAGGGATTAACAATACAATAGGGTCCCACCCTCCACCATCTATTACTGGCCAAAATCAGTTCCAAGGTTTGGCCAGGGTAAATGTCTGCAGTGGTGGAAGAGGGGGGGGTTACTGACTTTTACAACACATTATTGCACCATGGGGTGAGGTGGGGTCTGACATTAAACTAAAACAATGGTGGTCACTCCCTGGTTGCAGATCCTGGCTGTCTGCCAGAGATAATCCCCTCAGCAAGTGCTGGGAAGATATACTTATGGGGGTAGATAGTTACATAGTTATATAGGCTGAAAAAAGACATGCGTCCATCAAGTTCAGCCTTTCCTATATCTGTTAATTTGTTGCTGTTGATCCAAAAGAAGGCAAAAAAACCCAGTTTGGCTCTTTCCAATTTTGCACTAACCAGGGAAAAAATTCCTTCTTGACCCCAAAATGGCAGTCAGATTTCTCCTTGGATCAATAAGCCGTTTCCCCATAATTAAAGATTATATCCCTGAATATTATGTTTTTCCAAGTATCCATCCAGTTGCAGTTTGAAACGTCTGTATAGACTCCGATAAACCTACCTCTGCAGGCAGAGAATTCCACATCCTTATTGTCCTTACTGTAAAAACCCCTTCCCTCTGCCTTAGACTAAATCTCCTTTCTTCCAGTCTGAACGCATGACCACGTGTCCTATGCATAGTCCTGTTTATGAACAGATTTCCACACAATTGTTTGTATTGGCCCCGAATATATTTATATAATGCTATCATATCCCCTCTGAGGCGCTGTTTTTCTAAACTAAACAGATTTAAATTTGTTTACATTTCTTCATAACTATAGTGCTCCATTCCTTTTTTTTTTTTTTTTTTTATTATACAAAAGGTACAAAACATAAAAAGACAATAAGTTACAATACATTAGCAGCATATGAAATTACTTATTACTGGCCCTCATAGGGCTCCATTATAAGTAGAGGTCTATATAGTTTCTTCATTCATTGTACTACAGTTTTCCATGCGTGCATATTACAATTATAAATAACATTATGAGAAAACAGAAAAAAAAAAAAAATACAGAAATAACAAAGATAACTGGTATCTGTAAAGTCCTTTCATGTATGTATCTCCAAAGTGGGTTGATCTTCTCTCCTCTAATTTATAGATATTTATAGGGTAAGTCTTCCCCATATTTCCCAGTATTTATGCATAAGCCCATTAGCTCTATAATAACCATATTCCATATTCTTTTGATTAAGAATTTGATTTTTGACATATTCCTTTTATTAATGTTGTAGCCCGCCTCTGCACCCTTTCTAGTGCTTTGATATCCTTCTTTAGAATAGGTGCCCAAAATTGCACAGCATATTCAAGGTGGGGCCTTACCATTGATTTATACAGAGGCAAAATTATATTTTTTATCCCGCGAATTGATGCCCCTTTTTATACACGACAATACCTTACTGGCCTTAGCAACTGCTGACTGACATTGCACATTGTTGCCTAGTTTGTTGTCTATAACAATTCCCAGATTCTTCTCATTTGTCGTTACCCCTAATTCACTACCGTTTAGGGCAGTGATGGGCAACCTTTTTGGCGTGGTGTGTCAAAAATCGGCAAAAAATCGAGCATAACTTGCGTGGTGTGTCACTTCGACAAAAAAACATAATTTTGTGCAATTTATAGTTTAAGCTACAAAAATGTATAATTGCAATATATAATTGTATTTAATAAACCAAAAACAAATTATTTAACATACCTGCTTAGTAACTTCTTTGTTCATCAGTCGATTTCGTATGTTGCCCTTGATATTATTGAACTTGTTTGGGGTGCCGTGAACCAGGGCTGTGGAGTCCGCTGCTTCCAGCTCCACGTCCTCATCAACATGCCGCTCCAGCCCGCCCCTGCTATGAATATTCCTAGTGACGTGACCTGATTACTGTGAAGGTCAGTCTGGTAGCGACTGCATTGCGGCCTGACTGGAGAGAGGCGCGCACTGTTTCCGCGCTCCTCTCCTGCGGGTCCTCCCTAACGTCCTCGCCGTGCTGATGACGTGTGTGCGCACGGCACGCACGCCTTACCAGCAGCCCCTGGGCTCAGAAAGGGGCTGTGCTTCACTGTCAGGTGGCGGCGGCGGCGATACAATAAGTGAGTGTGGGTGGGGGAGATCACACGTCCCCAGGGGCGTACCTAGAGTATTTGGCACCCGGGGCGGATCCTGTATGTGGCACCCCCCCCCACACACTTTAAACCTACCCGGCCGAAACTTAATATGACCCCCCCACACACACATCATAAAAAAATCTAACACTTTTATTTAAAGTAAGTAACACACCAAAATAGGACAAAACAATTAAATAATATATATATATATATATATATATATAATTGTTAACAGCAATCACATTCCTATCATGCCCAGGCATACCCAGATTCCAGGAGGCACTCACAGACTTGGCATGATAGAAGTATGATTGCCCTATCTACCCCTTCTCGCTCCCTTCTGCACCAAATCTACCCCTTCTCACTCAAATCTACCCCTCCTAACTATCTACCCTCTCCCTCTTTGAAGTTCACTTACCTTTCAGGAGTCCTGCGGTGGGGGTGCAAGGCCTCTGTATGGAACAGTAAAGAGTGATGGGAGTTATGATGTACTTTAGAGCATAATTATATAATGAAAAATACATTGGAAATGGTACGGCATAACACCCATCACTCTCACGCACTTACCAATCCGCATTTACCAATCCACACATACCAATCCACACGCATACCAATCCAGACATATATACCAATCCAGACATATATACCAATCCACACACATACCAATCCACACACATACACCAATCCACACACATACACCAATCCACACACATACACCAATCCACTCTCACTGTATGCTTTCCTACCTTTCCTCTTTTCTCCTTACAGCTCCTTTTCCTGCTCTTCGCTCCTCTTCTTCTTCAGTTCTGTCTTCTTCCGAGGGCACGGGGTTCAGAGGGCACGGACAGCGGTGGGCGCGGCTTCAGTGTTGTGCGCCGGGGTCTGACAACAAACCCCGGCGCTCAAGAGAGATCCTTGAACCGGCTTAAAATCACTCAAGGGAGCCGGTGGTCTGTTAAAGACCTCCGATACCGCTCCCTTGCGAGCCTGCTACTCCAGCGGCGGACATTACTGTCCGTCTCTGGAGGGGTGCCGGTAAGTTGGCACCCCCCTGATGAGCGGCACCCGGTGCGGACCGAACCCCCCCCCGCTAGGTACACCACTGCACGTTCCCCCCCCCCCCCGTTCCTCCAGCACAGATTCTTTCATCCTCGGCGGCCGTGCAGGAGCCGAGAATGAATTGCATGAAATCCTGCGCGTGTCACCCCATCACCGCCATCACTGCTCTAAGCCAATGTTCTACCCAAGAACAAGAATTTGCATCTAGACCAATTTCCTTCAGTTTGAATACTAACCTATTGTGTGGAACTGCGTCAAACGCCTTGGCAAAATCCAAGAAGATTACATCCACTGCCATACCCTGATCTACACTTCTACTTACTTCTTCGTAGAATGCAATTAAATTGGTTTGACAGGACCTATGTTTCATAAAACCATGCTGATTTTTGCTAATAATACTGTTCTTCCCAATGAACTCTTGAATATTATCCCTAAACAGCCCTTCAAATACTTTCCCAACCACAGAAGTTAAGCTCACAGGTCTATAATTTCCGGGGCACAGAGTTTGAACCTTTTTTGAATATAGGAACCACATCTGCCTTCCTCCAATCCTCTGGTACAATTCCTGAAAGAAAAGAATCCCGAAAGATTAGAAACAGAGGTTCACTTATTTCCTAACTCAGCTCCTTAAGTACCCGTGGGTGAATAACGCCAGGCCCCCGGAGCTTTGTTGACATTAACTTTATTTCGTTGCTGCAGCACCTGGTCCTGAGCCATCCAATCACAGTCTGACTGCAATTTTCAGTAGTCCTATGTATATCCATTGACACAGGTTCCTCCTTAATATATACTGAGGAAAAATAGTTATTTAAAGTTTCTGCTTTTTCCTAGTCCTCCTTAACCAACACTCCCATCTCTGCTTTTAATGAACCTGCGTTTTCCTACATAAAGTCACACATGCTAACTAACACACTCCATCTCACATGTAGATACATCTACATCCATGCTGACACACACACACACTTATACATCCACATCCATCCTCATATACATACATACAAACATACCCCTTGTATACTCTCCTGCCCTTATCTCCTTACCTCTCCTACAGATTTTGCAGATTGTGCAAGAAACTCCGGTTTCACGTGAAATAACGTGACCCCACTGCGTGCCTGTCTCTCTCCTTTTCTCAAATATTGAAGCCTTACGGAAAAACTTTCACTAGTAAATAGACCCTATTGACATTCTGGAGAGAGTTCAGACAAGGGGTACTAAAATAGTGAATGGTTTGTGGTATATATATAAAAATATAAGGAAAGACAAACAGATCTCAATATGTAATGGCTGAATGAAAAGGAGAGGGGGGTTGTGATAGAAACACTGCAATACTTAAATGAAATACATTTAAAAAAAATACAGGAAGTCAAGTTTTTTTCAAATGAGGAGCAACGTTAGACCAAAAGGCCATAATCTAAAACTAGAGGGTCTAAAAGGGGGTAGATTGCACCAGTCTGCCAGGAGATGTGGTAAAGGTTAACACAGTTAGGACATTTAAACATGCATGGGATAGGCATATTGCTATTGGAAATATAGGCTGACAGTAAGGACCCCACACACACATACTGCAGAAAGACCCTGGCACTTGTGAGACCTACAGTGGATATAAAAAAAGTCTACACACCCCTGTCGAAATGTCAGGTTCTTGTGATGTTAAAGAATGAGACAAAGATAAATCATGTCAGAAATGTTTCCACCTTTAATGTGACCTATAACGTGAACAATTCAATTGCAAAACAAACTGAAATCTTTGAGGGGGGGACAAAACTCACAATAACCTGGTTGCATAAGTGTGCGCACCCTCTTATAACTGGGGTCGTGGCTGTGTTCAGAATTAGCCAATCACATTCAAACTCATGTTAAATAGAAGAAGACATTACACACCTGCCATCAAGTTACTCTGATTAATCACAAATAAAGTTCAGCTGTTCTAGTAGAATTTACCCGACATTGGCTTAGTTGCATCTCAGAGCAAAAGCCATGCTTCCAAAGCATCAGAGGGATCTCGCTGTTGAAAAACATCAGTCAAGAGAAGGGTACAAAAGAATTTCCAAAGAATTAGATATACTATGGAACACAGTGAAGACAGTCATCATCAAGTGGAGATTGTAAGCTTGCGAGCAAGGCTCTCTCCACCTAATGTATTGGTTTGTCTTAGTCTATCAATTCAGCGCTGCGTAAACTGTTGGCGCTATATAAATAAAAGATAATAAATAGGCACAACAGAGACATTACCAAGAACTGGACGTCCCTCCAAAATTGATGAAAAGACGAGAAGAAAACTGGTCAGGGAGGCTTACGAGAGGCCTACTCCGACATTAAAGGAACTGCAGAAATATCCGGCAAGTGCTACACGTGACAACATGGGCTAATGTGGCAAGTAGAAAGCCTTTTCTTACAAAGAAAAACATTCCAAGCCTGGCTGAAGTTTGCAAAAACAAACATCAAGTCCCCCAAAAGCATGTGGGAAAATGTGTTATGGTCTGATGAAACCAAGGTTGAACTTTTTGGCCATAATTCCAAAAGGTATGTTTGGTGCAAAAACAAAACTGCACATCACCCAAAGAACGCCATGCCTACAGTGAAGCATGATGTTGGCATCATCATGCTTTCAAGCTGCTTTTCTTCAGTCAGGGTGGAGGGAATTATGAACAGTTCCAAATACCAGGTAATTTTGGCACAAAACCTTCAGCTGTCCATTAGGAATCTGAAGATGAAGTACACCTTTCAGCATGACAACGACCCAAAGGACACATCCAAATCCACAAAACCATGGCTTCACCAGCAGAAGAGTAACGTTTTGGAATGGCCCAGCCAGAGTCCAGACCTGAATCCAATTGAAGGGTGTGCATACTTATGCAACCAGGTTATTGTGAGTTTTGTCTGCCCCCTCCTCAAAGATTTCAGTTTGTTTTGCTATTTAATTGATCACGTTATAGGTCACATTAAAGGTGGAAAAAGATCTGACATGAATTATCTTTGTCTCATTCTTTAACATCACAAGAACCTGGCGTTTTAACAGGGATGTGTGGACTTGTTGTATCCACTGTATGTTCACGCACCATCTTTTTGATTAATAGCTGGTGCTCTCTCAGTCTCCCAACACCAAGACCAACCATCAGACCAATTTCATGATCACGATCCATGCTAAAGCATTCTTGACAAAAACCTTGACAAAACCTTCACTGCACTGATGCTCAGTTTGCATGCCCTCACGGCTGTATCTCACTGCAGAATTAACAGAGGGGTGCCCTAGTTCCAAAACACTACAACACTGGAATGTACCCAATTTACCACAAGTCTGCAGTCTGAAAGGGGAACTCCCACCAGTTTTTGTACATGGCATATTTGTATTGTCAGGAGGGAACTTAGCAATGTAATTTTTTTAGTTCTTATTTTTGTAGTGTGATTTACAAGCAGTAAACAGAGTTCACTACAGCACGTCACACATTTGGTGCTGTGCTCCAATGTCCAAGTGGCTTACAAATGGTAAGTAGTAGCTTCACAAATAAAGTATCATGTATAGGTGAGTACCCACACAAAACAGAAGTAAACGCTAAAATTACATATGCACATAAATATCAATTACATCTATAAGGCAAAAAAAAACAAATAATAATAAAGGATGGACGTAAGGTGGGAGTTCCTCTTTAAAAAAAAAAATCTGTCTGCCTTATACCCACACCACCCTTTTTTAGTGAACTGTCAGAACCAGCAGTGCAGGAGTTTCTTTTAAGCATACAGGTGCGTGTACTAAAGCAGGATTCATCAGCTGGCATTTTCACCAGAAAATCTGCGTTGTTCCAACGGTCCTATAACCCAAAGGGATACATTTTAGATTGTTAACCCGGTTATATTCCCATTTCGTCGTTTTTTGGACTAAAGCGGATTCTCAACTAGATCGTCTACTGCAGTATAGACGTTCTCCTGCTCCGTGTTACACTGTTGCTGTTGCTCCCATCCATAAACATATGAACGTATAATTTATGAAAGATGTGTTTATTAAGGAACCTCGCTAATATTCAATGCTGCTACTTTGTGCACCTCTCCCGGTAAGGCTGTTATCTGTGCACACTATCACATGTCTGCAAGATAGTTTGGGCACCGTCAAATAACTTTTCAAAGCTCTACAGTAATGAACTATATAGCTCGGCGTTTTAGGGATGTTTTCATTCAATACAAATGTTTAGGTGTATGTAAAACTATCATCGAGCGTGCTTTTTTTTTCTTTTTTCATTTTAGGTCTAGCCATCTTGCAGTTTTCGGTGGATTTGCAGCTATCCCTAACTCACTCAGATATCCGTATCCGCTTAAAAGCTTTAAAACGCGTTGTTTTACACATAGCGTCTATTCAAAAAAAGACGGTAAAGCTCAAAGAGGGGGGGGTTTCCGCCATGTAGCCCCTGCGCGCCCTTTTCCCTTCGTTATCTGGAGCGCGCTTCACTCCCCTCCAGCCCGCGCGCCCCCGCTCTCCTCCTCCTTCCCGCCCAGTACGAGCTAGTCACGTGCGAGAACCTGGCCAACCAGTACGAGCGAAGAGCGGGATCCGGATCTGACCGGTCGGGTTCTGGACCGGGTATAAAGGTGCGAGAGGAGCCGGGACCCACTTCATTCGCTTGAGAGAGAGACGCTGTGGTGTGCGTTAGTCTATTTTCCGTCCGGACTTTTAAAATCGCCAGTCATGCCCAAGCGAAAGGTATGGAAGCACTCTAATATTGTTATTGGGACTGGTACAAAGAGGTACACACGAATAGAAAAAGAGCGTAAAGGGACGGGGGAAAAAAAATTACCTGCCACCATGATGGCGGAGCTCAGGAAAAAAAAGGAAGGGGAGGGGGCATGTTCGACGGCGTCTTGGTAATCGCTATCGTTTACACAAGCGGCTCAGTGGACCGCCGCTATGCTGATTCGTGGGTGGAAAGAGTATTAATACACAGCTGCCTTTATAAAGCGGGCTGTTTAAACTGCAAAGCGCGGGAAAGTCGAGGAAGGGGGCGGGGTCTCCGCCAGAAGAAGGGCGCGAACCCGCGCAGTGGGTGTTACTGCTGCTAATAAGCGACACCTCGGCAGATGAGCGGTAGTACGCCCACATGGGAGGCGGGTCTTCGGTGACATTAACTCCTTCTTTGCCGTTGTCGTACAATTGTAAAATATCTTAGAATCCAGGGGATGGCAGGCAAAATATGAAATATGCAAAGAAATGTAGTTAATGTAAATTTGAGTTTTGCTTGTTTCGAAAACCGTTCGTGCCATATTAAAACCTACATAACTGTATGGTCCTTGTACTCACGTGACCTCACATTCTATAAAGTATAGTAAGCCTCCCTGTGAAGGTCAAAGTCAACACAGTAGGCCAGTTGTAAAAAAGTGCATTATTATTCAGGTGTGTGGTATAGGCAGCGTAGAATGTAAGGGTCTTCACTCCTTGCAACTGCTATGTCTGGCCGACTATGTAGAAGTTGCATAACACAGAACTACACTAATTAGGAGCCCCATAGGCGAATGTGAACTAGCTTGATAATTTTTATGGGTCAAGAAAAAAAAACCTATATCGATTTAATATAAGATGGCACATAAAGTAAAAGGAATCTAGAAGCCATGACTGCCTGGTACCCAGGATTTGTTGTCTTATTGTCAATGACCTAAATATGTGCTTGAGGTAGTATGCACCTTAGCTGGCCGTATAATACTCCACGGAGAAACTGGCTGGGTTTGTACTTGTTAGCCATAAACAGTGTGTTGTCTTTTAGGCTGAAGGAGACTCCAAGGTGGAGAAGACAAAGGTGAAAGATGAGGTGAGTTTGGAGGGTCCTGTATGATTTGCATTAGAGGAGTGGGCTCTCCTGTGGTGTGTGTGTACACTAACAACTTTGTTTTATTTCTCAGCCACAAAGAAGGTCTGCACGGTTATCTGCTGTAAGTATTTTTTACCTGATCACTGTATATAATGTATATAGATATTGATCAATCGGTTGCATTTTTTGTCTTGTGATAAATTTTTCTGTTAGCAGAAACCAGCCCCTCCCAAACCGGAAGCCAAACCCAAGAAAGCTGCCCCAAAGGTTAGTAGCAAGTGGTTTGGCTCTAGCACTAAAGTTACTTTGCAATGAATTGCATTGATATGCTTTAAAGTGTTTTGCACTTTAAAATCTGCCTTTTGTGAAACTACAATTTTTACATTGCCAGCAACTTTTAAAGAAAGTAGCTTGTGTTTTAGAAGTTACAAACTACTTTTGCAGGACTGGCCGTTGCTGATGTTCCCTAGCTAAGCCTGCAGTGATTGACTCAGGTTTCACCAAGACCAACAGTGGAGACCTCAACTAGATGGCTTTTATCGATAGGGAGCTGAGACAATTATTCATCACTCAGGAACACCACATACTAACTTGGCCTGCACCTGGTCTTGGCCGTTTGACTGAGACAAGTTGCCTGACAAATACGATATACTTTATTTTCTGAAGCTTGGTGGCTATGCTTTCTCTGAAAAATTCAAAAGGAAATTAAAACTAAACTAGTGTTAAATCAGAAAAGCAAGTAATTTTAAGAACCTAATTGGGTTATTCATAAAAGGAAGCATTAACAGGAGCATTGTGTTTGAGATCCTTAACATCACTAAACATAAAAGACCAACCCCAGCAAGCTTTTACAGCATGGAGAAATTTAAGGGCCACATATGAAGTTAAATCTGCAAGAGCTTAACAATGGGACACTTGACGTAAAACCATATTGCTTGATGTAAATCCATTGCATAGAACCCACAGCCCCCTATAAAAAAAAAACCTATTGCCTCTTGCATTTTGTAGAAGGCTGAGAAGGCACCCAAAGGCAAGAAAGGAAAGGCAGAGTCTGGCAAAGACAGCAGCAATGCTGCTGAAAACGGAGACTCTAAATCTGATCAGGTGTGTATAAATCTCTTGCCTTCTACAAGGCTTCACAGCCGTTTACCGGACATAACGTATATATTTATTGTCTTTACAGGCACAGAAGGCAGAGGGTGCTGGGGATGCCAAGTGAGCAGTGTGACTTTTTGATAACTGTGTATCTCTGGTGACTGTACAGTTTGAAATACTATTTTTTATCAAGTTTTATAACGATGCAGAATTTTGTTTTACTTATTATTTTTAAGCTGTGTTGGCACATGATGCTTGGGGGGGCGGGGGGCAGTGGTCTAATCATCACCTTGGGTAATAGCTGCTTCAAGTCTCCCTTCTCCAGTTGGTGTTTGCTCCATGAAACCGGCACCAGATTAGTTTTCCCTGTCCTTATGGCAGGCAGCTATTTGAGCCCTTATATAAACAATCCCGGGGCAGGAAAACAAAGGGTAGGGTGGTTATGTATTATTTTTAACGACTCGGCTGATACAGGGGCTAAGCCGAGTACTTCCTTGACAAAATGCTCTGAATGTGAAGCTCCAACTCTCCTTATCACTTTTATCAGTTCCTAGTGATTTGCAGTCTGAAAGTATAGGGAGTTTGAAGTTGTTTTTAACATGTTGTAGCTTGTGTCCTGCCTGATTTGCAATGACTGTATTTGGGGGAAAAACAATCTTAAATAAATTTGGAATCTGTATGGCTCCATCCAATCTATTATATTCAGTAACTTTTGCCATAATCTCTACAACAGTACAACACATGCTCACAAGTTACTTGTTCTCTTGGAATACATGGTACGTATTTTTATGTAAAGTTTCCTACACACATGCCTCCCAACGTTATCTGTAGTTCACTGTTGTCTGTCTATGCCAGGGGTCTCAAACAGGTATTGTATACACTACTGGGAGTTCTGCACCGCATTCAAGCAACTGGCATATCCAATTTCTAAACCCCTTTTTGTGTAGGAGTTGTTTGGCCAATTTACCTTAAGATGTTCTTTCAAAACCTATACATGTGCTTTCAAACTTATATCATTAATCCTGAATGTAGGATTTGGTTTTTTTCTTCCAATGAATGTTCATTTTAGCTTCCTTTTAATTAAAAGGAAGTCTCAGGTACGTATATACTTCCCACTGCAGTGAATATTGTTTAAGGTGGGTTCTTGTATTAAGGCAGGGGCGTAAGGCAGGACAGATGTAGTCCTGCAGCAGCTGGAGGGCCGCAGGTTGGATGCCTCCGTATTAAGGCATCTGTGTTTCTCAGTCCTCTCGACAGAAGGGAGAGAGAGCCTACCCCTGTGTTTATGGCACAGAATGGGTTTAATTACTGGAATTGGGTTTAGTAATGTGGACAAGAAGTTTGTAACCAATAACATAAGGGTTACAATTTTTCCAAAATATGCATAACCAAGGAAGCTCCATTCAGTTTTGTCAACAGAGAGGGTAAGCGGTTGTGGAAATTGAAAGGAGGGATGACCAAAAGGCTTCTTTAAATGTATAAAGGTTGATTCCCGATTCAAGCAGCTGCACAGAGATGTGTGCAAAAAGATAGGCCTGGCATTACAAAATCACGCTATATACAGATTGACAAAAGACCCTTTTATTACAAAAGGTAACAATTCCAACCTACATCATTTTAGTATGTATAACATGGGTGGGTTTAACAAAAGTACGTATTCGTTCTTTGTGCCCACGTTGACCCAAGCCTACTCTTGTCCGCTTCCTTTAAAACCGGTTAAACTTGCTCAGTAAACTTCATGTACCATACTCTCCCATATCCCAATATTCCACAATGGTATATGTTTGTTTTATACAGCGCCATCATATAACGTATTTGCTCAATTATAAGACGGGGTTGTCTTATAATCAGGCCTCAAATAGGTCAGACTATGAGACTAAGATCCAGATCCCCTGCAGCGCTGCAGGGGACCTGGATTCACACACACACACACACAACTTACCGGTGCTTCTGACTCCCGGTGTGTAGCCGGGGCCGCATTTAGACATCTACGCCATTCGCGTAGATAACTTCCGCTGCAGACGGAAGGGGGTGCGGTTAGCAGCGGGGGTTGTCTGCATCCATTGCGCAGACCTTCCCCGGCTGTCAGAGTTCCCCGCGCAAGCCTACAATCTAGAAGTTAGGGTGTATTACAGAATAGGTAAAAGTGCTGCTGTTAAGGATGGACCAGCTACGGTACTGTAAGTACCGTATTTGCTCGATTATAAGACGACCCCCCCAAAATTTGAATATTAACTTAGGAAAAAAAGAAAAAGCCTGAATATAAGACGACCCCAAAGGAAAAAAGTTTTACCAGTAAATGTTAATTCGTGTAAACTATTTTTTTTAATAAAAGCTATGATTGAGAAAAAGATTTTTTTTGTTTTTATTTCTTGTATTTTCCAACCTGTCCCCCAGTTACGCACATCTGCCCCCAGGCTTGCCACTCCAATATGGCACTGTGGCCCATGATGTGCCTTTTAACCCTCTATATGCCACTGTGCCCCATGGTATGCCTTTTGACCCCCCTATGTGCCACTCTGCCTCCAGAAATGCCTTATACCCCTATATCCCATTCTGGCATTTAGGGGGTTAAAAGGCATATTATGGGGCAGAGTGGCATATAGGGAGGTATAAGGCATTTCAGGAGGCAGAATGCTCTATTAAATGCCCCCTTAACGCCACTCCAGAAATGCCCTATGCCCCCATTTAACACACACACACACACCCTATACCCCCATTTAACACACACACACACTCTCTCTCCCCCCTCTCTCTCATCCCCCTTCCCCCTCTCTCACCGGTGCTTCCAGCTGGGGCAGCGGGTTGACGTCGCCTTCCACTGCAGCCGGAAGGAAGTGGAGTTGGCAGCGGGGGTTTGTATGCGTCCGTCGCGTATACTTTCCCTGGCTGTCAGAGATCAGAGTTCCCCGCACCGCGGGGAACTCTGATCTCTGACAGTCGGGGAAGGTCTATGCGACGGACGCAGACAACCCCCGCTGCTAGCCACACCTCCTTCCGGCCGCAGCGGACGTTGTCTACGCGGATCGCGTAGACGTCAACCCGCTGCCCCGGCAACACAGCAGGAAGCACCGGTAAGTGTGTGTATGATGGGGGGGGTGAGACAGAAGGATCCAGGTCCCCTGCAGCGGTGCGGGGGATCTGGATCTTAGTCTCCTAATCAGACCTCCATTTGAGGTCTGATTAGAAGACGACCCCGATTAGAAGACGAGGGGTATTTTTCAGAGCATTTGCTCTGAAAAAAACCTCGTCTTATAATCGAGCAAATACGGTATATGTTAGACTTGTAGGTTTGTCGTACTGTCTTTAGAAAAGGTTTGCGTGTGTTCCACATGATTTATATTGTAGATCTATGGCTTAATGCCCATTTTTATCTGAAAATCGTGTAGTAATCTAACCTAGAATTTGACAGCAAATAAGAACCGTTGGGCTCATCTAGTCTGCTTATTTCTTTGTTAACAAGAAGCTACAGTTAGTTATCCTTTATAGATCAGGGAGTAGGGATAGGGGGGCTACTTATCCCATGTGTGTTTAAATGCCCTTGCCCGGTTAGTAGACCATCACTTCTGCTCGGAGCCTGTTTCACTCATCTTCCAGCCTTGCAGTAACAAAGCCTCTGACCATCTAGCAAATCTCTCCTCTGCCTTCTTCCAAGCAATACGTATTAAGCTTACCGGCTAATTTAAATCCTACAAATCCTTCACGGTTTTTTTTGGGAGCCCTCGTGAACTCTCAAATGTTAATGTCCTTTTGGAGATGAGGTTTTTAGAACTGTACACAAAATTGTAGATGATGCAGAGATCTGTACGGTGGTGAACCACCTCTATCTTCTGCTAATGCCTCTAGCTGTATGACCCAGTACCCAATTTGCTTTTTGTGCTGCTTTATTGCATTGTTTGCTTGTAATTAAGTCCTCAAAAATAATGACTACCAAGTCATTCTCTTCTGTCATTGACAGAACAGCAGCCCCACTCCTACATGCTGCCTTGGGATTTTTACGATCTGGGTGTGTTATTTTAAATTTATCAACATTAAATTGCAAAGTGCCACACTAGTTGACCATTCTAATCAACTTAAATCACTGTTTGTAATTTTGTTAATAAAAGTACATTACTAAGGATGGGTCCCAATACAGATCTGTAAAGTACCCACTAGTAACAAAACCTCCCTCTAATTACCGTATTTGCTCGATTAGAAGACGACCCCCCAAATCTGAATATTAATTTAGGAAAAAAAGAAAAAGCCTGAATATAAGACGACCCTATAGGAAAAAAGTTTTACCAGTAAATGTTAATTCATCTAAACTATTTTTTTAAAATAAAAGCTATGATTGAGAAAAATATTTTGGTTTTATTTCCTTCTATTTTCCAACCTGCCCCCCCGTTATGCACATCTGCCACAGAAATGCCTTATACCCCCTATATGCCACTGTGCCCCATGATATGCCTTTTAACCCTCTAAATGCCACTGTGCCCCATGATATGCCTTTTAACCCTATATGCCACTGTGCCCCATGATATGCCTTTTGACCCCCTATGTGCCACTCTGCCTCCAGAAATGCCTTATACCCTTATATACCACTGGCATTTAGAGGGTTAAAAGGCATATTATGGGGAACAGTGGCATATAGGGAGGTTTAAGGCATTCAGGAGGCAGAGTGGCGTATAGAGGGTTAAAAAGGCATTTCTGGAGGCAGAGTGGCATTAAGGGGGTTAAAAGGCATTTCACAGAGCACTCTGCCTCCAGAAATGCCTTATGCCCCCCATTTAACCCCCCCCCCCCCCCGGTGCGGGGATCTCTGACAGCTGGGGAAGGTCTGCGCGATGGCCGCAGCCAACCCCCGCTGCTAGCCACACCTCCTTCCTGCTGCAGCGGAAGTTGTCTACGCGAATCGCGTAGACATTTACACGCTGCCCCAGCTACACACCGGGGACTCAGAAGTACCGGTAAGTGGGGCGGGGTAGACAGGAGGATCCAGGTCCCCTGCAGCTGCGGGGGATCTGGATCTTAGTCGTCTCGTAGTCAGACCTATTTGAGGTCTGATTATAAGACGAGGGGTATTTTTCAGAGCATTTGCTCTGACAAAAACCTCTTCTTATAATCGAGCAAATACGGTACACTAATAATAAACTTCTGTCACTTCACCATTGCCTTATCCATTCAGCTATCTTAACATTCAAACCCTGCAATGTATTTGTCTTCTAAGAAGGACCGTGTCAGATTCCTTACTGAATTCTACATTCACTGGCCACTTTAATAGGTACACCTTGCTAGAACCGGGTTGGACCTCCTTTTGCCTTCATTCTTCATGGCATACTTTCTACAAGGTGCTGAAAACATTTTTCAGAGATTTTGGTCCATATGGACACGATGGCATCACACAGTTTTGTCGGCTGCACATCTATGATGCGTATCTCATGTTCTACCACGTCCCAAAGGTGCTCTATTGGATTGAGAGCTGGTGACTGTGGAGGCCATTGGAGTACAGTGAACTCATTCTCATGTCAAACCGGTTTGAGATGATGTGAGCTTTGTGACATGGTGCATTATCCTGCTGGAAGTACCCATCGGAAGACGGGTACACTGTGGTCATAAAGGGATGGACATGGTCAGCAACAATACTCAGCTAGGCTGCTCAATTGGTGCTAAGGGTCCCAAACTGTGCCAAGAAAATGCTCCCCACACCACCATCAGGAACCTGAACCGTTGATACGAGGCAGGGTGAATCCATGCTTTCATGTTGTTTACGCCAAAGTCTGACCCTGCCATCTGAGTGTCGCAGCTGGAATCTAGACTCATCAGACCAGGCAATGTCCTTCCAGTCTTTCATTGTCCAATTTAAGGTGAGCCTGTGTGAGTTGTAGCGTCAGTTTCCTGTTCTCAGCTGACATGAGTGGCATCCACCGTGGTCTTCTGCTGTTGTAGCCCAACTGCTTTAAGGTTTTATATGTTGTGTGTTCAGAGATGATTTTCTGCATACCTTAGTTGTAACTTTTGCCTCGCTATTGAGGCATTTTAACAAGACTGTTTAAGCTCTTTTAAATCAGTCATCCGTCGCCATACAATAAATGGAGAACATTGATGTCTGGGGAGGGGCTCTTGTTGCCGATCTCTGTGTTGCTGAATGCCTCAACGTCAAGGCATTACAGCAACACTGTTTGGGTGTTACGAGCTGTAAATTCATACCTGAAGGTATAATTACTGCATGGAAAGAGTTAAAGTACTAGCATTTGAAATACCAGAATTACCAGATTTGGAAAAAATGGTTTTGAAATAGCCCTATAATTTAAAAAAAAAACATGGTATTTCTAAACTCGAGACAAATAGTTTGATGAGTAAAATACTTTACAAATAAAAGGTGCTCCCCCCCCCCTTAATTTTTCACTTTTTTGTAATAAATTAGATACAATCAAATTAATGGCATCTAAAGAATGCCCTTGTCCGGAAAAGAATATATAACTTGCGTGGGTTCAGTAAATAAGAAAGAAGAAAATGAAAGCTAAACATAAAGCATAAAAAAATAAAATCAGCTATTGTCACGAAGGGGTTAAGGACTTTATAGAGCACAAAACATGACGTCTGCATAACCTCAAGGATTTACAATAAGTGTGTGTGTGTGTGTGTGTATATATATATATATATATATATATAATTCTTAGAAATTACAAAAGATCACACCTGAAAAAAATTTAATAATCAAGGCTTATAAATATTTGACAAACATGTAAAGTGAACCATAAAGATATGAGCAAAGAATGTAAATAGGATATAAATGCTTAGTTCTGAATCAGATACCAATCATAGCAAATAGTTCATCAGCAGGGAGTCCATGAAACATATAATCCAAATAGCAAAAGATAGTCTAAACACAAGATTCCAATGGGTCACCCTTGTCCCTTGGAGCAGGCTACCACATAATCTGGCTCTGTAGCAGTATTGTTACAAAATGGGAGAAGCAAGGTAAGTACTTTTATGACGAGTAAGCCACAATGTGTCCTCCAGTCTATATGGAGTCTAAATACCGTATTTTCAGGTTTTTTTCAGAGGAAATCTGGGTCGTTTTATAATCAAACCTCAAATATGTCTGACTATGAGACTAAGATCCCTGCAGCCCTGCAGGGGACCTGGATCCTTTGGTCTTATACCCCCATTTAACCCCCCAAACTTACCGATGCACCCGACTTCCTGGTGTGTAGTCGGGGCAGCGGGTATAAGTCTACGCTATTCGCATAGACAACTTCCGCTGTAGCCTGAAGTAGGTGCCATTAGCAGTGGGAGTTGTCTGCGTCCATCTCTCAGACCTTCCCCGGTTGTCAGAGATCAGAATTCCCTGCACCGCTGCGGGGAATTCTCTTACAGCCCCCGCTGTTAAGCGCACCTCCTTCCGGCTGCAGCGGAAGTTGTCTAAGCGAATCGCGTAAACTTCTACCCGTTGCCCCGACTACACACCAGGAAGTCAGACGCTCCGGTAAGTTTGGGGGGGGTTAAATGGGGGGGCATAAAGCATTTCTGTAGGCAGAGTGCTCTATGATATGCCTTTTAACCCCATTAATGCCACTCTGCCTCCAGATATGTGTTTTAACCCCCTTTATGCCACTCTGCTTCCAGAAATGCCTTTTGACCCTCTATATGCCACTCTGCCTCCTGAAGTGCCTTATACCTCCCTTTATGCCACTCTGCCCCATAATATGCCTTTTAACCCCCCTAAATGCCAGAGTAGCATATAGGGGTATAAGGCATTTCTGGAGGCAGAGTGGCACATAGGGGGTCAAAAGGCATATCATGGGGCACAGTGGCATATAGGGGGTATAAGGCATTTCAGGGGCAGATGCATAACTGGGGGGCAGGTTGGAAAATAAAAGGAAATAAACAAAAAAAATATTTCTCAATTATAGCTTTTATAAAAAAAAGAAAATAGTTACATGAATTAACATTTACTGGTAAAACTTTTTCCTATAGGGTTGTCATTCAGGCTTTTTTTCCCAAATTAATATTCAGATTTTGGGGGGTCGTCTTATAATCAGGGTCGTCAAATATGGTATATGTCCACTCAAGCCACCCTACACCTTCAACAGTGAAACATGGATGTCTGGGTGAAATGCATAACCAAGTTAAATCACTTGGAGCAGAATGGCAATGGGATATTCCAAAAAAAGCCTGTGTAACCTGAAACTAGGTCTATCATTGGGGTTAAAAACCTGATTCCATTTGTGAACATACCCAACCAGCAAACATTAGAACTAGCAGAATTTAAAGAAAGCTTTCCACACATACCCATCCCTTGGCTTGCTTTCCTACAAACAAACTTTTCATCAAACAACAAATCCAAAACCTTACACAAGTGTACTGGGACAAGATCTTTGGCTTTGGAGACAATTCATACAATTTCCTTAACACTAGCAAAATATAGAATAGCGAGATGATCTCTAAAACATGACATGCATCTCATTGGATGAATCTTTTGGTTGTAACACTTCCCACACTTAGTGGAGACTTAATAAAAAGTGCTGAATATTGCCAGCCATCACTACTAAAGTGCAACTGAGAATCATGCATTGTTATTACTTATGCCCACATTGGCAATTCAAGATTTGTGTTTTTCCAACCGATGCATGTGCAAAATGCCCTGCCTCAGGAATGAATTTGTATCAAAGCTTCTGGGAATGCCTACCCATCCAGGTTTTTTTGGTCACAAATCAAAAATTACATGAGAAGACTAGGACATAATTTTAATCTTAATAACCCGAATGTTATTCTGAATCAAAAAAGCTCTGAATTTTGTCCAAGCCGAACGGCCAGTAAACTAAATTCTTGCCTGAAAACGAATGCAGCAAAAATTGAAAGAAAAAAAAAAACATTTTCTGAATCGATTTTGCTCGCCGGGCACATGTCTATTTTATAGCATATTATAATCCAACAAATGGACATTAAAAATGAGGGATACAAAATAATCCCACCTAAGGTCTTGTTTAGTGCTAGCACGTTCACTCCACCTCTTACTGGTCTTTCTCATCCAACTTCCACATTCAGAGGACCTGATAACTGTAACCCCACTACTCACTTCTCATGTGCCCTCTTGAATGTGAGAAACCCACTGGTGTTTATGACTTTTTTATATTCTAACCACCTCATTTTCCTGCTTTTGTCCTCTGACAAAACCTTTCCTGCTGCTCTTCCTCACATGGACCTACACTTTAGCAACACTTCCTTCATCTGGAGACCCGTCAGTGCTTGCCACTACTTCCCCCTATATCTTTAGCTCCAGACCTATGTGCAGATGCTATGGTGAAATGAAAGGCTTGAAAATTAAAAGTGCTGGATACTGGCCTTAATCTTACTCCTACTTAAAGCATGGATATGGTATCATGTGGCGTATTTGGGAAAAATCTCTTCCCCAGGTCTTTCCTGAAACCGTGATGTCCGACAGAAGGGGTAAAATAGTTTCCTCTCTCACCAGTGGTCTTCTCTGGGGCATCTAAAGTTTATCGCCAGTAGTCTTTTCTCTAAAATGGGCTACCATTTCGAACCAAAAAAAAAACAAAAAACCCTGAGATGGGTATATTCGGCAATAGAAGCAGTGTTGACTCTCCATACCCTGAGCCATAACTCTTCTATCTGTAAGCGATAAAACAAGAGGCCCTGGCAAACATACGTATACTCTCCAGCAAGACATCACACGGAAAGGCAACTGTAAGCCTGACCGCAGAAACGTTTTTTAGGATTGTCTCTCTGGAAGCTTGTATTTACAAAAATGTTAAATCAATGTAAACACTGGACTATTTAGACAATATATTTTTATCAGTTTTTGTTGCACATTGCCGTGTATGGTCCCATTCCTCCTTTATCAGAGATGCTTCATGGACTGGAAAGGATGGAGAACGCTTACATAGACCTTGAAAGAAAGGCTTCTGACTGGGAGACTCCTAATGAGACACGTTAACTGTGGCAATCAAGGTGATAAATTCCTCAGCAGGGACTAAATAGGATCCCTTTCCTGATAAGTGCACCAAAATCATCTATATTTTTTTGTTTGAGCCTTTCAGTTTTAGGTTTTGTTCCTCCCACTTAAATATGCCCTGGCCTGTGGCTGGTTGTAGGAAAGACCGAAATGGCACAAAACAACTTAATGTTTGGAGCACGTGTGTTTAGATTTACGAACACTGAATTTTGGATTTGCTCATCTTGAAAATTCTGGAGTGGATTCGGTCTCCCCCCACCAGACTCTGCCTTTTGACTTTGGTCAAACCAAACCAAAAGTATGAAGAATCAAGTTAATGGAGCAGATTTAAATGAACCCCTTAGCGACCTTTGACGGTTCAGGGCCGTCACTGAAAAACGGTCACTTAACGACCTTTGACAGTCCTGAACCTAAATTAAATAAGCTTAGAAAGTGATCAACGATCACTTTCTTCGTTTAAACGGCATTGCTGTAATGCCTCGATGTCGAGGCATTCAGTAACGCCAAGATCGGCATCAGGGGCCATATCCCCGAGGCGTCAACATCCGCCATACACTGTATGGCAGCAGATGCCCGTTTTAAAAGACTTCAATGGTGTCGCTTAAATGCCTCGATCACAAGGCATTCAGCGACACCAAACACCCACCCCAGGAAGCGTTGTGATTCTGCCACTCGCAAGATGGCGGCGCCCATTAAAAAAAAATAATAATAATGTTGAAAAGAATCCTCAGGAGAATCTCTCCAGACCCTCCTGAGAATCTGGCTCCACTTGCAGGTTGAATACAGGTACTGCATTCAACCATGCAAGTCAAAAATAAAAAAAAGTGCCAACATTTAAAAATAATTATGCAGCGATGTCATCAGAGGAACCATCCAATACCAGCAAAATGTAAAAAACAAAAAGTCCAAAAAAGAATAAAATAACTAAAATAAAAAGTTTATTATTTTGAGCAAGTGCTAAAATTAGTGCTTTATGGGAAACTGACCTTCCCAATGTTTATACTGATGCGATCTGGGATACCGTTATTCAGTCTAATCAGGGGGCAATAGCGAGCAAGTTCCAAGAGGCCTCCTACAAACCTCTGTCAGGTGGTACCGCGTTCCGCATGACCTGCACCGCTTCTTGCCACAGGTCCCTGATGTTTGCTGGAGATGTTCGGCTGGCCCTGGCACTTACCTCCACATCTGGTGGTCCTGCCCCATGGTTACACCCTTCTGGGCCTCCATTGAGCGACCCGTCTTACACACTGACACCGGCGGCTGCCCTGTTGCATTATAGTGACATACCCTTCAGTCGTTATAAACACTCGGTGATTTACCATATCCTCAGCGCTGCGAAAGCAGTCATCCCCCGCTTCTGGAGACAACAATGTGCACCGCCAATACAGGCCTGGCTTCAAAGAATGCAATTTATCTCCCATATGGAGGACTTGATTTGGACCTCAAGGGGCAAAGCCCCTCTGCACGAACGGCGTTGGTTCTGGTGGGAAGAGTTGATTTCCTCCCCGATCCTCTCTGGACTCCTACAAGAATAATCCGACCCCTATGCATTAGCTCAGGCTGTTCCTTCATTCATTGTGCCCTTTGTCCGAGTCGGATTGTGGCCCTCTGGCATATATGACTTCGCATGCACACGACACATTCTCTTTTATAAATCACTGATATCTAGGAGGGGTTGCGGCACTCTTTTTTTTTGTTATATATATTTGTGTTTGATTTTGTGGTTCTGTGATTATGTTTTCATGTGGACTCCTCCATTTCTTCTGTACACTTCATGCCAAGGTATTCTTCTAGACTGCAATAATTGTACCACCTTGTTTATATTTGTCCAACAATTGTCATGCCGCGCTTCACAGACGTACTCTGTACAGCACGTTCTCCCGCTATCATATATGTATCTGCAGTTGAAACGATGTATGATGCCTGTCATCTGTGGTCATGCCTGACTATTATTGATTGCCTACTTATTTGCTCTACGCTTGTGTTGTACTTGGAAATCTGCATGAACTGTTTTCTCAATAAACTGAGTTAAATATAAAATTAGCGCTTTATCTTCTCAAAAAAAGAGTTAAAATAAAAGCATTTCAAATACCCAAGGAGTGGCTAATTTAATAAAAAATGAATGGTTTGATGGGGTAAATTGGAGTGGCCGGGCTCAAAGATTGGTCAGGCTGCGCCTGTGCCCTAAATGGAGAAAAAAAGTGCACTTCCCAAATGTGAAATTTATAATCCCAAACAACCCGACAAACACATGCATGTGGGGTATCACTGAACTCAGGAGATATCGCTGAACACATATTGGGGTGTTGTTTGACAGGAGATGGAGGCAGAATGACCAGATTTGGAAAAAAGGTTTGGAAATCATAAAACGCTACTTGTACTTATTGCCCTATAACTTACAAAAAAAAAGCAAAAACATAAAAACATTGGGTATTTCTAAACTCAGGACAAATAGTAGAATCTATTTAGCTAGTTGTTTTACTTACCTTTTGAGGGCGAGTAAAATGTTTTTCAAATAAAAGGCATAAAAAGGTGTCTTTTTTCAAAATTTCACCAGGTTTTTTTTTATTTTTATACTAAATAAGACGATATGATGAAAATAATAGTATCTGAAGAAAGCCCGTTTGAAAAAAACAATATATAACATGTGTGGGTACACTAAATGGGTGAGGAGAAAATTACAGCTGAACACAAGCACCGCAAAAATGTTAAAACAGCCTCGGTCCCAAAGGGTACAAAAATAAAAAATAAGCCCGGTCCTTAAGGGGTTAAATATCTCCCATGTGGTTCAGTGTTCTTCTGTATTAAAGTAAAAGACAAATGCTTTAATATTAAATTAAATCACAAGCCTTTTTAGTTTTTGGGCATGGAGTGGAATTCCCAAGGAAATAGATTTGCGATAGAGACAGAGCCTTATTATGGATAAAGGTGCTTCACTTGTACACACATAATATGGGCACTCAACATTTTAGCCTCCTCCCATAATAGTCTCCTCTTGTGGGGAAGTTCACACTCCTAGCATTCAGTGGCGTTAAATGTAATGAGGCCTTGGGAGAAGAGCGAGATATATACCGTATTTGCCCGATTGTAAGACAAGGTTTTTTCCAGAGCAAATGCTCAAATAGGTCTGATTATGAGACTAAGATCCAGATCCCCCGCAATGTTGTCCCCCCCCCCCACACACACAACTTACCGGTGCTTCTGACTCCCGGTGTGTAGCCGTGGCAGCGTGTAGACGTCTATGCGATTCGCGTAGATAACTTCCGGTGCGCTATATCGACAGAAGGGGCGCATGAACATGTGGAAAAAAATAAATACAATACAATAGTGTAATAAGTTCAAAGGTAACTTGAAAAAGAGGCTCATCAGAAAAAAGCTTTTCTTCATACGGTCTGCAATGCAAATGAGAAAGCCACAAATGGTGCAGTATTGTCAAACGAATATTTAATAAGAAAAAAGCGGATCAACTCACAAATAAGTTGGCATAACGGTAATGTTATGCAAAAGCGCAACATAAGGATAAAAGTCCAACGGGTAAAGAATGTCCGTCTAGCACAAACGTGATCTCTCGATTTCAACGCGTTTCACCAAACTCCGTTCGGCTTCTTCAGGAGAAAAAAATATTAAAATACAAATGTATATAATAAAGCTGCAGTCTGTATGTCCTCATCCTTGGGTCTTTTAAAGGGTCCCCGGTAGCGTCCTCACACAGCCGCGCATTGACGTAAACGCGTCATCGCATAGCCGCATGCTGACGCGATCACTTTCGTAACACTCCCGTCATCCCTTCATGGTTCCACAACGATCCGTATGTCCCCCTAGATGTATTCAATAAAGTTTCTTCAAATGGGCGGAGAGTGTAGAGCGAGCCGTTCTCATTTATTCGTCTTTAGACTCTTTCCGACATCTCGGACCCGGATGTTTTGAGGAGTGCCCCGGACAAGGACAAATATAATAAAAAGTATTAAATAAAAATCGTATGTGTATATTTTTCGTATATAGTAGCCCATGCATTAGAGGTAAGAGAAGATATAAAAGGTATATAGGAGTATATGAGAAAAAAAACAACAAAATATATATATATATATATATATATATATATATGAGAAAAAGGGGGGGAATAAAAAGAAGACATAAAAGACCTACATAGAATGGTGAATTGGAGATATATATTAAAATCCCAATATAAATCAGGGATACTTAATATTAATTAGAATTAGGAAAAATGTATATAAATATGAATAGGATTTAAGAATAACGTATATAAAAAATAAATGTATTACTATATTTATAAAAATAAAAAAAACAGCAATCACACTCCTATCAAGCCAAGGGAGCCAGAACATGCTGGAACCTGGGGATGATAGGAGTGTGAGTACAGCCTCCCTATGCCATGCTACCCCCACCCCCACCCCCCTTACACATCCATGCTATCACACACACTCTCATTCACAAACATTTAAATACTCATTCATTCCATTAATCACACATACTTGCTCAAAACTTGCGCTGCAAAAAACCTTGTCTTATAATCGAGCAAATACGGTATATTCTCCTGACCCCCCCCCCCACATCACTTACTGGTGCTTCTGAGTCCCTGGTGTGAAGCCGGGCAGCGTGTAGATGTCTACACGATTCGCGGAAGGAGGTGCGGTTAGCAGCGGGGGTTGTCTGCATCCATCGCGCAGTCCTTTCCAAGCTGTCAGAGATCAGAGTTCCGCGCACCGGTGCAGGGAATTATCTTTGACAGTCGGAGGGGGGGTGGATGGGCGATGGACGCAGACAACCCCCGCTGCTAACCGCACCTCCTTCCGGCTGCAGCGGAAGTTGTCTACGCGCATCACGTAGACGTCTACACGCTTCACACTGGGAGGGTGTTAAATGGGGGGCATAAGGCATTTCTGGAGGCAGAGTGCTCTATGAAATGCCTTTTAACCCTCTATATGCCATCTGCCTCCTGAAATGCCTTATACCTCCCTATATGCCACTCTGTCCCATAATATGCCTTTTAACCCCCTAAATGCCAGAGTGGCATGTAGAGGTATAAGGCATTTCTGGAGGCAGAGTGGCACATAGGGGGTTAAAAGGCATATCATGGGGCACAGTAGCATATAGGGGGTATAAGGCATTTCTGGGGCAGGTTGGAAAATAAAAACAAAATATTTTTCTCAATCATAGCTTTTATTTAAAAAAAAAAAAAATTGTTTACATGAATTTTTTTTCCTAAATTAATATTCAGATTTTGGGGGGGTCATCTTATAATCGAGCAAATACAGTATAGGTATAATACACACACTTGTATCTCCTCACTCTTCTCCTAAGAGATCCAGCAACACACACACACACACGACTTCCAGATGGATACTTGTTCCCTGTGTTGCTGGATCTCTTATGGGATTTTGTATAATCTACTACATTTCACTTTAATTTGCTACTCTCCTTACTCTACCAGATTTAAGTAATAAACTTCAATGATGGCTTTATTTAGTCAGAGCAATTACCAGAACGCATGGACAGTCACAAGGTTAACATTGCATTTTAAACAGTCTAAACATCATACTCAAAAAGCCCTGCTTATCCGGTAGTGTCCTGTATAGTCAGATCCATCCAGCTCAGCCTCAAAATGTAACTTTAATCCTGAACTCATATAATAGTACAATCTGCATTTAAAACACAGCTGAAAAGTCTTACATGGACAGGACCCAGTTGACACATCTGCTTTCAGACCCTTCTGGTCTATGATCCCCCCTGTTTATTTTTCCATTGATGAGCTTTGTTGACAGTGGTACAGTTGGCTGACCTTAATTAGGAATGCCTTTCTTGATTTACAGACTTGGACATATTGGACAAACGACCAACTATTGGCATAGCAATGTTTTTTTTCCTTTTCATTCTTACTTTATGTTATGTTTGATTTTCCTTTTGTCTCTACACAAAATGATGATCACAGCTTCATATTGCATAATGTTTCTGTGATTATTCAAATAAAACACTTTTTTTTTTAGAGGGTGACATGTTAAAGATCAGTTATTTAGCGGTCTCCAGAAGCAGGTGCATGCAGCTCTGTGCTCCTCGTAACACTAATTGAAATTCACCAGACTGGGGTCTGTATATGTCAGGACCCTGGTAAGCAGGTCGGGTAGGAGCCCAGTAGCAGGGGATACAGGGGATTCTGTTTGCACCCCACGATGCATGACGGTAAGTGATGTGGTACGGACAGGCGAAATAACACACGGCACAACAGAATACGAGGAAAGGTACTGTATTGATGTAGGATATCACCAGCAAGTAAAGGCAGTAGTCTCTATGCAGGATGCCCACTGGCAGGGCTGACGGTTATGGAGGCCCACTGGGTGGGCTGACGGGTACGGAGGCCCACTGGGTGGGCTGACGGCAGGAAGCCCACTGGCAGGGCTGACGGGTACGGAGGCCCACTGGGTGGGCTGACGGCAGGAAGCCCACTGGCAGGGCTGACGGCAGGAAGCCCACTGGCAGGGCTGACGGCAGGAAGCCCACTGGCAGGGCTGACGGGTACGGAGGCCCACTGGGTGGGCTGAAGGCAGGAAGCCCACTGGCAGGGCTGACGGGTACGGAGGCCCACTGGGTGGGCTGACGGCAGGAAGCCCACTGGCAGGGCTGACGGGTACAGAGGCCCACTGGGTGGGCTGACGGCAGGAAGCCCACTGGCAGGGCTGACGGGTACGGAGGCCCACTGGGTGGGCTGACGGCAGGAAGCCCACTGGCAGGGCTGACTGGTACGGAGGCCCACTGGGTGGGCTGACGGCAGGAAGCCCACTTGGCAGGGCTGACTGGTACAGAGGCCCACTGGGTGGGCTGACGGCAGGTAGCTCAGGTAGAAGACACGGGTAGCTCACGGTACAGGGCCAAAGCAGAGCGGTCCATGCACTTCAATGCAAAGGCCCTGACTACAGGGCAGGGCAGGTTAATAAAGGCAGGTTCCACTCGGGTGATCAGACCCAGCTGACCTGGTAATCTGATCCTGAGCATTGCAGAGAGAGGGAGAGGGTGGCCACTAGTGGTAGCAGCCGGACATAACGGCAAAAGTAATCATACATGGTCCGGGCTAGCAGGGTGGAATCCTGACAGTATAGAACCTGTTGGTGTTGCATGGAGAGATCTTTTTGTGACACCAGGAACAGTGTTACCAGAGGGTAATACAGGATCTATTTATGTACCGTTAGATTTAATCTGTCATCTTAAAACAATCTACATCTGCCACAACCAAAAATAGAGGACCAGACTGTCAATGGCCAACTCATCCACTGGCAATGATCATGGGCCTGCTGAATGTGCTGTTATGTTCCTCAGCATTAACTGCCAGATGTTTGTGACATAATAGACCAGTGGAAGGGCATTAAAGATTAATTCGGTATCAGGCAAATGTCAAATACAAGCAACACAGTGAAATAGAAAAAACATAGGAAGCTAAACAAGACATACGGTGATTGGGACAGGTAAGAGGAAACCTCTAGCAAGTTTAGTAAACCAAGGTTAACCTAGTTTGAGGGTACCACTGGAACAGTTCTACTTACCGAGAGCTCCATTTCCCTGCTGACTCCCCCTCTGAACCTGAAATAGGATGCGGCCTACCACGCGGATATGCGCCCGGTCCACGATGGGCTTGTTGAACTAAGCAGCCCCACGAGATGAAGCATCCCGGGGTAAGGTGAGTGCGGGTCTCTGATCCAGACACCCCCCCCTAATTTCATTAATCGATTACGAGGGTTTTTCAGAGCAAATGCCCCTCGTTTTATAATCTGGTTCATTCAATGTCACTTAGAGCAGTTACTACTTACAGTCCCTCCCTGCAGTCACACTGACGATTGGCCCTGCCCCTTTCCTTATAGCGTCCACACTGCTCAACAACGAATCTAACAGGAAGTATAAAATTAATAGGGGAGGTGGGGGGTTAAATTTAGGGGCAGTTATGGTTAATGGAATGTTTAGGGTTAATTTAGGGGCAATTATGGTTGATGCGGTCGTTAGGGTTAATTTAACGCTGAGGACTGAGAGTTTAATTTAAGGTGCAGTTAGAGGTAAATGCGTATAAACTAAGGGGAATCTAAATCCTGGGGCAGTGAAGATTAATACTGTATTTATTTATAAAAGTATTCTGTCAGTGTGCTGTGAACGAGTCTCTGAATGAGTCTGAATCTATGAGGGCACTAAGGCATATCTGGGGAGGATGGAGTGGCATATCAGGGGGTATAAGGCATACTGGGGGCACAGTGGCGTATCAGGGGGTATAAGGCATATAGGGTATATAAGGCATATCTGGGAGGCAGTGTGGCATATCTGGGAGGCAGTGTGGCAAGCCTGGGCTCAAATGTGCATAACTGGGTGGGGGGGCAGGTTGGGAAATAAAAACAAGAAATACATTTAATTCTGCCATTTGTTTTTAACATCATGTTTCTTTATTAAATTATTTTAAATAAATGAAAAAAATTCTCATTTATTTTTTTATCCGATTAAATCGGAAAAATTAAAAATCGGCCAACTAATCGATTATAAAAATAATAGTTGCAACCCTAGTGTTTTGGGTTTTTTTAAATAATTTTGTGGTGCTTTGAGGAGGGACCGTCTAAGAATCGGGATGGTTTGTTAACAACCATTTACAGTTTGAGGAAGGTCCAGAAGGAACCTAGGGTAGTAACCGTAGTTGGCCATTAAAGACGACATGCCAATGGATCTTTGAAGGTGATTATTGTAGGCGAATTCCTGCCAAAGGTAACAACTGGATCCAATATTCAAGATATTGCTCCAATATTTGATTGACTAGTTTGTCCTTCGGTATGTGGATGGTAAGCAGAAGATAATAGACTTTTGATCTGGAGCCCTTTACAGAAGGCCGACCAGAAGAGAGAGGTAAATTGGACTCTCCTGTCTGAGAGTATGGAATGCGGTATACCATGTAGATGGAAGATGGACTGCATAAAAAAATAGGCCATCTTGGTTAACCTATCAACCACCACCATAAAAGTACTATGTTTTTGTTAAGGGGACAAGTCCACAATAAAGGCCACAGTTATATGATCCCACTGTTTTGGAATACTTAAGGGTTGGAAAAATCCTGCAGGTCTTCTTAGTGAGCTCTGCAATGGGATGGACAATGCAGGAAAAACTGTTAATGAACCTTCGATAAAAATTGGCAAAACCTATGAATCTTTGAAAAGCTTTGACTGACGAAGAGACGGGCCATTGGAGCGTATAGTGTCAACTTTTTTGGGGTCCATTTTGATGAGACCAGGAGAGATAACGTATCCTAAGAACCCAACTGTAGTGGTTTAAAAAAAAAAAAACGCATTTGGAAAGTTGGCGTATAGGTGGTTTTGTTGAAGGCGGCCCAATACTAAATGCATGTTTCTCCTGTGTTCGGCTAGGGAAGGTGAACAGACCAAAGTATTGAAACGTAGCCGGTGCGTTGCAGAGCCCGAATGGCATGACCCGATATTCAAAATATCCATATCTCGTACGAAAGGCAGTCTTCCACTCATCTCCCTTACGAATTCATACAAAATTGTAAGCCCCAAGAAGATCGATCTTGGAGTAAATTTTGGCATGACAAGCAATGAGGATGGCAGAAGAAGGAAGCAAAGGAGACGTCCCCTGAGGAGCACTGAATCACAGGATCATGTTTCTTGAGCCAAGGAAGTCTGAGGATCAGGGGAAATAGAGGAGACTGAACCAGGTTGAAGCTGATCTTCTCCTGATGGGATGAACCAATGAGAAGATGGAGTGGAATGGTTTCAGTGGTGACTGGACCATGATTGGGCTGCCGTCTATCAATTGAACGGTTAAAGGGTGGTTTTTCCTGTTGTGTGGGTGTACGTAGTGTGACATTCATGTAGGATTGGTGGTAGAAGGGAGGTATGTTTCTCCTAGATTCCTTTCCTATGTGAAGTAACACCTGAGTCTTCCACCTGCTAGGTAATTAATTTAGGTGAATGAGAGGGTGGATATAAAAGGGAAGCCAGGAGGGCAGGTAGCTCTCTGGCTGAGGACACAGAAAGCCTGTCTGTGGAAGAGACATGTGAGTAAAGGTTGCTGGACTTATTATTGTTAAGTTGGCAGAGAGAAGCTCTCTAGCTGGTAGTGAGGGACTTCCTTTGTATAGTAAGTGCCGGACAGGCAAGGTTTTTCTTTTGTTGCTGTGTTATATTTTTGTCTTTGCAACCTTTCCAATAAACCTGACCCCGTGTCAGATTGCACAAACCTACTGCTGTTTGCCTGGTGAATGAAGACTGGGACTTGTCCCTTGTCCTCAGCGAGGGGCGATCCCAGACCTACCTCACAGTAGGTTATGGGCTTATGTCGTGTCCATGAAGCATTCACTGGCTCCAGAATCAATGATATCGTTGAGGGAAGCGGTCTCATTTCTCCACTGTAAGGAGATAGGGATAGATAAGTGAGGTTCTGTACCACTCAATAGCAAAGGAGTGAACAAGGTCTTACCTCTCGCTGCCAGTTTATTACAATCACGAACCACACGTCCAGGATTCCCGCAGAGATTTTCTCTTCATCGTCAGGTACTCTCTGTCGCAGAGCGAGGTTCTCTAGCCAGTCCTATTTGCATGGGTTCTTCAGTGTTGGATGACTGCGATGATGGTATGGAGAGAGACTAAAGGATGAACTGAGGTACCTGGGAGAGTTGTGCGCTAGAGTCTGCGCTCCCGGAGTCTTCGGTCCATTAGCCTTTCTATATGTATCATTGATTCTAAAGAGGTAGGAGCCTCCACATGTGCCAGGTCGTCTTTTAGAGTCTCAGAAAGACCCAAACGAAACCGGTGGAGCAAAGCAAGTTTGTTCCATGCAGTTTCTACCGCAAGTCTACGGAAATATGTGATGTAGTCCTCCACAGGACGGCAACCTTGTCTGAGAACGTGTAGAGAAGCTTCAGCAGTGGTTCTTTTATGTGGATCTTCATAAAGTATATCCATAGCCTCGCGGAAGTGCACCCATGAGTCCAAAGCAGGATGCTGCGTGTGAAGAAGGTGATGAGCCCATGTCATTGGACTTCCAGTTAGGAGTGAAATGACAGTTTGTACTTTCACAAAGTCTGTACCATATGTCCGTGGTATCAGGACGAATAATAATTCTCAGGAAGTGATGAAGGTACAATATTTTCTGTGATCTCCTTCAAATACAACATGGGGTTCGTGAGCCACAGCGGCCCCTTCAGCTGGGGATTCTGCAACAATAACCAGTGGGGGACATGTAGGGCCTGTACTTTATTCTGTAGGTGCTGTTGGGTTTTTTGTACCCCTTAGACGGTTTGGACAAGTGCAGGAACGGGAGAGTCAAAGAGGAGATCCTCAAAATAGTACCGTATCTGCTCGATTATAAGACAACCCTGATTATAAGACGACCCCCCAAAATCTGAATATTAACTTAGGAAAAAAAGAAAAAGCCTGAATATAAGACGACCCTAAAGGGAAAAAAAGTTTTACCAGTAAATGTTAATTCATGTAAACTATTTTTTTTAATAAAAGCTATGATTGAGAAAAATATTTTTTTTGGTTTTTATTTCCTTGTATTTTCCAACCTGTCCCCCAGTTACGCACATCTGCCCCCAGGCTTGCCACACCAGTATGGCACTGTGGCCCATGATATGCCTTTTAACCCTCTATATGCCACTGTGCCCCATGGTATGCCTTTTGACCCCCTATCTGCCACTCTGCCTCCAGAAATGCCTTATACCCCTATATCCCATTCTGGCATTTAGGGGGTTAAAATGCATATTATGGGGCAGAGTGGCATATAGGGAGGTATAAGGCATTCCAGGAGGCAGAGTGGCATTAAGGGAGTTAAAAGGCATTGTATAGAGCACTCTGCCTCCAGAAATGCCTTATACCCCTATATGCCACTCTGGCATTTAGGGGGTTAAAAGGCATTTTATGTGGCAGTGGCATATAGGGAGGTATAAGGCATTTCAGGAGGCAGAGTGCTCTATTAAATGCCCCCTTAACGCCACTCTGCCTCCTGAAATGATTTCACCAATGTTACACCCCCTTCTGTGGAATTCTGTTCCCAGTTCAGTCAGACGTTCTTCCTCGTACGCAACATTCAAAAGCTCTCTGAAAACCCACCTTTTTCAAGAAGCATACAACCTTTCCTCCTAGCACTCTTCTCCTATTCTTTCACTTCCCCCTATACCTCCGACTTGGTTGTCAGCTTGCAATAGCAGGGCCCTCCTTCCCTTTTGTCCCTGTTAGTTATTATGTGTGACTTTAAATTAGTTCAATGATCGTAACAGTGATGGGGAATCTGCTGGTGCTATGTAAATAAATGTAACACAATGTAATGTAGCTGATGAGCAATCCATTCGAATGGTCGGGATGATCGATCTAGTTATAGTTAGTTACAAAATGCTCTGACCCTTGTTGGTCCCTGAAGTGGCCACTAACAGACAAGATGATTACTTCCACTTCTTAGTTTTCTTCTAATTTTATGATGTCACTTGTATAAAATGGTTTTCTTCCCAAGATTGCTTTACCAAATTCAAATGTTACTTTAACAAAAATATATATATAAACAAACTTTTTTGACAATTTTTATAGCAGAACAAAAAAGCCAGAATTGCGATCTTATTTCTAATCCTTTGCCATACCATGCAAGGGCGTGTCAGCAGCGTTCCAGATTCCTCCCTCTGGGTCCGTAACCCGCAGTTCCAGCACGGCAGGGAGGACGCCATTTTCCGACACTTGGCCGGCGGTGGTCGTTTAATCAATGACTTTATAGACCCAAACGAGGGCAAACTGATGACTTTCGTGTTACATGCCCCCATCTTTATACACCCTATCCATTATCTGCAACTCTAACTACGTCAGCAAAATCTTTCAAAGTCTTTCTAGAGTCAATATTAATAATCCTTCCGATCGACTGTGCTAACCTGCTCTAGAACACTTAAGATGGCAACAATTTATAACCTTGTTAGATCCCACTCTAGAGTGGGATACACAAACAGCTTGTGTTGCATCTTGGAAGAATTTCCCGATCTAGACTTAGTTCTCTAAGCGATTGCCTGAAACTCAAAAAAATTTTGTTTCTTGAGATTATAGTGAGACGTTTTTAAAAATATTGCATAAGGCTTATGCCACCCCTAGACTCCCCTTGTTGATGGGCCTTGCCGATCACTCACTCTGCCTGAAATGCCATTTACCTGATGCCAACCTCCTTCATGGCCTTTGGTCCTGCAGCTCTGTGGTGCTTTTTTTGATGCAATGCAGTCATATATTTCTAATACTCTGGGCATACACTTCTGAATCAGTGGAATGGGCAGTCGTTGGTATATTTTTGGGTAATCAACATGGCGACAGCTAGGACCCTTAGTCTCATTTTATCAACCACCGTCACTACAGATGGCCCTCTCTTGCTTGCAATTCATATTTCGTATGGATTGGCTGGAATCCATTCTCCACAAAGAATGTAGAGCCAAAGTTTTTCTCACTCGCTGGGTCACTACATGTGGCGCCCTTAGATAGAGCTAAACAACTGCCACTGTTAAAAGCATTTAGCACAACAGAGTGGCACTGCCTTCAAGTGCTGAGAGGTGTTCTTTCCAATGGGGGGGGCAGGGGATTAACTATCGTGGTGATTTAATATCTCCAGTTGAAATATAAATTTTGGTATGATCTAAAAGAATTTAGGATATCTCTATAAATTCATATTGTGGGTGTGGTTCTACAATAATTAATAGCACCAGAATTTTGTGTATGTAATAGAATATGGCTTTGGCCTATGTGTGGCACTGTAGTATATTGATGTTTAGAGGGCATTCTGACTTAGAGACTTTCAGTCATAATCCTTCAGATGGTAGCTTCACCCTATTGGTCTACTGTCTGTTTTACTGCAGCGTTAAAAACACCTTTCCTTGTTGCTTTGAAGGCTAAATTCACTTTGAGATAGCCAAGCCTTTACTGCTCTCCAAAAGTCTGATATTGTGGCCTTGAAGGACTCTCTGACAGTAGTTTCCGCTATATGCATGATCTGGAAACTGGAACAGTTTTAGTATCCGTCAAGATCACCAACTTTACCCACATCAGATGAGACGTCACCTTGATCTGCGTAATCAAAATTAAGAATCAGAGGCAAAAAGTGGTCTGATACCTGATGCAGAGAGGAGTCACAAAAGAGTGGCTTATCCACAGCAGCAGGGACAGCCCGTAGCATAACCAAATCAAATGCAGATTACATTTTTTTTTTTTTTTTTTACCTGGAGAGAAATACTCTTCCAAACCAGCTGAATCTGAACTGAATGTTCTGAATCAGCAGCGGCTTGTAGGCAGTAGCGTACCTAGCGGGTCCGCCCCGGGTGCCGCTCATCACGGGGGTGCCACAGCTAGGATGACCACATGTCCTGGATTCCCGGGCAGCCTTGTTTCTTTTTTTTTCTCGGAGGAGAGAGGGGCGCCTAGCAACCGCTCGACACCCTCAGTCTCCTCCGCAAGGCCTCTAACTCCGTTGCTGTGCCGGCGTGGAATGCTGAGCGCCGTAATATGATGTCATACTCCGGCGCTCAGCAGTGAAGCAGCACGCGGCAGAGCAGGGAGACTGAGGCGTTGCGCTCCCATCACAGGATGGTAGGTACAAAACCTATTTACCTTTAACTACAAAGGGGGAGAGGGTAGATAGTAAAAAAACGAGTGAGAGGGGGTGAATAGGGAGGGAGAGGGGAGGGTAGTAAGTATCTTGAAATAAATAAACAGTGAAAATTAGTGAGAATTAATTGTGTGGATGCATTTTGTGAATGAGGGAGAGAATAAATTATTGTGTGAATTAATTATGAGAATAAAAGTATGAATTAGTGAGTGACTGTAAAAGTGTTTGTGTGTATCATAGCTGTATAGTTGATTTGTGGAAAGGTAAAGATGGCACAAGCAGGATGTTTGAGCCTTGGGGACCAAGATGACACAGGCAGGGTGTTTATGGGACAAAGATGGCACAGGCCAGGCTGTTTGGGGACAAAGTTGACTCATGCTGGGCTGTTTGGGGACAAAGATGGTAAGTCTTATGTGTGTAATTTGGCTGCTGGTCAGTGTGGACGCCAGGGCCGTCATCTATGCCTGTAATTTAGGGGGTTTTATCTATATTATTAATATTGTTATTGAATTTGTCCAATTGGTGTGTTACTTACTATTAATAAAAGTGTGAGATTTTTTTTTTATCGTGTGTGTGTGGGGGGTCATTTTCGGTTTCGGCCAAGTAAATACTGATTTTTGGTCCAGAATTTTCATTTCGGTGCAACCCTACTAAGCCAGACACTGAAGTGGTAGGCCTACACCATATCAATGTTTGGCTTAGTATATAGTGATAGGTGTTATGCTGTACCACCATCAATGTCTGCCTCAGTATATAATGATAACAGTAATGCTGTACCACTTTCAATGTCTGTGCCAGTATATAACGATAGCCCCTGTTTGTAGGCATAAAAAGCATAAGCATTACTCAAGCAATACTCAAGTATACAGGGCATGATTTTTAATAACAGCTTATTAGGCATTTCATTAACAGAAGGAGCCTCAGTATAGTCAAGGGTTGACATACCTGCATTAACCCTAGAAATATCATACAGAATGTAGCCTATATATATAAAAAAAGTGACAAGGAGATTCCACTTACTTGACCAAAAATCCCACATAAATCAGCATAACGCTTACTATAGCTGCAGCTGATCTTCTGGATGCCAGACCAACAGTTGAAGAGAAACTCCACACAGCAACAGTGGTTCTTCTGGGTCTGCTTCCAGGTACACAAAACGAGCCCTGGAACACACTCTACACTGGTATTGGAGACCAAACAAGGCCTCCAAAAGCAACCAAAACCATGGAAGGGTACACTGCACAGCAGGGTACTGGTGGAAATACGCCAGATAAAGCCTCAAATGCAATATAAGACAATGCCGGAGACTAGACAAGGTCCCCGCACAAAACCACTAATCAACCAGGCCTTCAAGGTGAGAGATCACCTTAATCCAGGGATCAAGGCTCACCCAAAGCCAAAAAGAAAAATAAACAGGAGATATGTCTTCTCTTCCTGAGGTATGGCACAAGATACTAAAGATACATTTTCTTTCCTGCTCTATTTCAGGTATTGAGGAGTCCATCAATCTGTCTCCAGGGATTGCAGGGAAAAGATACAATTTTCCATCTCTAGAGACTGGGTTTTGCTTCCTTTGACCCCAGTAAGTTCACCTAAAAGAGACAACTTGTGTACTGTAAATTGAACAAAACCCTGGGGTTGCTCAGTGTATGGTAAAATTGGCAGATTTCTCTAAGTGTTAATAACTGCATAAATATGTACAAATCAAATATGCAAGTTAACAAACATTTTACACCTTAAGCTTTTTTAGACTATAGGTCCAGATAAAGTATTGTGTTTTTCATGGTCTTTCTTCAACTGTTGTTTCCCTTCTCATTTATTACACCCATCCAAATCATATATATTTTTGGGGGACAAGTAGGTTTTTTTTTTAAAAAAAACCATATTCATATATGCAAAAAATGTTTATGGAAAAAAAGTTAAAGAAACTCCAGACATTTTTGTAAAATGCATAGCATCCATTTTTTACGGGTTCTATTGCATGCTATATTTACTGCATGAAATTCTCATGTTATTCAGATTATGAAATAAGACTTCATTCTCATTTTTCCCTTCCGCTACAGGTTTCTACTGACCACATGGATCACACTAAAGTAGACTTCCAGCCCATGTAACCAACACTCACACTGAAATCAATGGATGTTCAGCCAGCCAAAGTAGAAATATTTCAAATAGGTTTAGAAGCTATTTAGTAGACAATACCACTTTAAATTAAAATGTTCTCTCTCTTACGCTATCAAACACCATAATTAATATCACAATATACCGTCATCTTATTTGCTATTACTACATATATATAAAAGGGTGTTTTCCTGTCTGTAAGACAATATTTTTGTTATAACCATATATATCTTGTTTACCATGCGAGTATGTTTTGTATTCAAAGAATTAAGACTAAACCGCATTAGATTGTGTGTATGTCATTGATGTCCACATGGTGGTGCTGTACTCATGTGTGTCAGTAAACTGAAAAGTAGCATTGCTAAACCTTGGTAATACCCTTTAGTTCTAAAACGGATGTATATTCTGCACAAGAAAATTGTGTAGCCCACAGTTCTGTAAGTGCTAGCTATATTTCCTTTTCCACAAATAGAAAGCTCCCTGCATATATCAGTTTATCAGGCTTATAAATCCCTCATGTAGAGGACCAGGGGAAGGAGGGCTGGCTTTGTTCAGTTAAGTGGCCCATTAATAAAGCAGCCCATAGGTTGGCCCTCTATGACTGAGGCACAATTAAATCTAAGTATTCACACATGTTTAACAGCCAAAAGATTGATAGCCAGGGAATGGAAAAATGATAACCAATTTAATATGTCTCAGTTGATAAATCAACTAAAATTTCAGGTTATAATGGAGAAGGAGGTCTCCCAAATTTTGTATACTTCATTTAAAAAAACCCAAATATGGGAAAAATGCCTCCAAATCATAAATAAGATAAATTAGGCAGCCAAATCCTCTTTGCATAGACTTACCTCTTTTCCTTCTCTCCATGACCG
This sequence comes from Spea bombifrons, assembly GCF_027358695.1. Lineage (NCBI taxonomy): Eukaryota > Metazoa > Chordata > Amphibia > Anura > Pelobatidae > Spea > Spea bombifrons. The sequence continues at coordinate 61,879,867 of NC_071088.1, read as the reverse complement.
AATACCTCATTGTCTTTTTTTTTTTTTTTTTTTCTGTTTTGTATTTGCTGTACGTATTTATTCGTTTAATTATGTGTATGTAAATTTGTCTTCCATACCTTTTATATAAGAAAATAAAGAATATTTAAAACAAAAAAATAAAAGGAGTAGAAATGTTAGAAGTCATAACCTAAAAAAAAAAAAAAAAAAAAAATAAAGCAGCCCAAAACAAATTTAGTAGCCAAAAGGTTCTGGCCTGGTGCACAGGTAAAGCTAAATGGCCCCAGCCCCCTCCTCTCCTGGTAGGGAATATATGCACTAGGCAAACTCACCCTTACTCTAATACAAGTACAAGTCAAATGAACCCATTGTTTAATTTTTTTGGACTAGTCTGGGGGCAATGGGCCAGCCTGTCTCATTAAGTAGTCAAGATGCTTATGTTATGAAAAACACAGAAAGTGTACTCATGACAGCATTGTGGATATATGAGAAATTGCTAGATCTGCTCCAGTCCACTGTAAGTGCCGACTGTATTGTGAAGTGAAAATGTCTAGGAGTAAAAAAAAAAAAAACAAAAAAAAAAAAAAAACAGTAAAAGCCACAAAGCTTTTGACCACACATATTCATAGGATGGGGCTGCAGAGTGCTGAAGTGTGTATTGTGTAACATACTGCCTATTCTCTGTAGCATTACCCACTACAGAGTTCCAAACAACTGCTGAAAGCAACATCAGCAAAGGCACTGTGCATTTGGAGTTTAGGAAATGGGTTTCCTTTGCTGAGCAGCTGTACCCACGCCAAAGATCACTATGCGCAGTGGCAAGCATCGGAAGCAGCGTTGTAAAGTACATTGCCACTTGATCCTGGAGCAGTGGAAACGTCCTCTGGAGAGATGAATCCTGCTTCACTATTTGGAAGTCTGAAGGACAAACCTGGGTTTGGCAGACGCCACAACAACGATAATGGTCTGAGGCTGTTTTCAGGGTTTGGGCTAGGCCCCTTAGCTCCACTGAAGGGTAAATTTAATACTACACCCAGGCCCGGACTGGCCATCGGGCACACCGGGCATTTGCCCGGTGGGCCGGGCCACGGCAGGGCCGCATTACCCTACCTACGGCCGCGTTAACACAGGGCATAAGGGGCACCTGCCCCTTAAGCCCGCCGCAACTGCGACCGGGTCCGCCACTCTAAGGGGCCGGGAAGTCCCCACCAAGGCCGGCCTTACGGGTCTGCAGCCGCACAGGATTTAAGTTAAAACATCGGGGGTTTTTTTTACTTTATTTAACATCCTCCATGTTAAATAAAGTTTTTTTAACTTTATTTAACATGGAGGATGTTAAATAAAGTTGAAAAAAAACCCCGATGTTTTAATTTAAACCCTGTGCGGCCGCAGACCCCTAAGGGCGGCACTGGTGGGGGCTTCCCGGCCCCTTAGGGCAGGGCCGACCTTTGGGGTGTGCGACCGCACAGGGCGCCTCACTCCAGGGGGCGGCGGCAGCGGTCCGCACCGGGTGCCGCTCATCAGGGGGTGCCAACTTGCGGCACCCGGCACCCCTCCAGAGGTCCGGACAGAGGTCCGGAATGTCCGCCGCTGGAGGAGCAGGCTCGTAAGGGAGCGGTATCGTAGGTCTTTAACAGACCTCCGGTTCCCTTGAGTGATTTTAAGCCGGGTTCAACCCGGCTTAAAATCACTCAAGGGAGCCGGAGGTCTGTTAAAGACCTCCGATACCGCTCCCTTGTGATCCACGCGGCAACAGCTGCTGTGCGCCGGGGTTTGTTGTCAGATCCCGGCGCACAGCACTGAAGCCGCGCCCACCGCCGTCCATGCCCTCTGCCCCGGAAGAAGACAGAAGAACTGAAGAAGTGGAAAAGAAGCTGAAAGAAGAAAGGAAAGGTAGGAAAGCATTAAGTGAGAGTGGATTGGTATATGTGTGGATTGGTGTATATGTGTGGATTGGTATGTGTGTGGATTGGTATATGTGTGGCTTGGTATATGTGTGTGGATTGGTATATATGTGTGGATTGGTATATACGTGTGGATTGGTATATACGTGTGGATTGGTATATACGTGTGGATTGGTATATATACGTGTGGATTGGTGTATACGTGTGGATTGGTGTATACGTGTGGATTGGTGTATACGTGTGGATTGGTGTATACGTGTGTGGATTGGTATATACGTGTGGATTGGTATATACGTGTGGATTGGTGTATATACGTGTGGATTGGTGTATATACGTGTGGATTGGTGTATATACGTGTGGATTGGTGTATATACGTGTGGATTGGTGTATATACGTGTGGATTGGTGTATATACGTGTGGATTGGTGTATATACGTGTGGATTGGTGTATATACGTGTGGATTGGTGTATATACGTGTGGATTGGTGTATATACGTGTGGATTGGTGTATATACGTGTGGATTGGTATATACGTGTGGATTGGTATATACGTGTGGATTGGTATATACGTGTGGATTGGTATATACGTGTGGATTGGTATGTGTGTGGATTGGTATACGTCTGGATTGGTATACGTCTGGATTGGTATATATGTGTGGATTGGTGTATGCGTGTATATTGGTATGCGCGTGGATTGGTATACGTGTGGATTGGTATATACGTGTGGATTGGTATATACGTGTGGATTGGTAAGTGTGTGAGAGTGATGGGTGTTATGCTGTACCATTTCCAATGTCTTTTTCATGATCTAATTATGCTCTAAAAGTACATCATAACTCCCATCACTCTATACTGTTCCATACAGTGGCAGAACTGTGAGGCAGAGGCCTTGCACCCCCACCGCAGGACTCCTGAAAGGTAAGTGAACTTCAAAGAGGGAGAGGGTAGATAGTTAGGAGGGGGTAGTTGCGGTGCGCTTAAGGGGCTCTGCGTTAATGCGGCCATATAGGACCAGTCAGTCCGGTCCTGACTGGGCCTGTTTTAAGGTGGGGGCCTGGAGCTGCAGCTCCATCAGCCCCTAAGTCAATCCTGCCCTGCCACAGGCGCGGTCGCAGTTGCTGCTTCCTCTGGCAACAAGGGAAAGTAGGGTGAGGGAGGGGGGCAGTGAGAAGGGGCAGAGGGGGGTTAGATAGTGAGAAAGGGGAGAGGGGATAGATAGAGGTGGTACATATTGAGAAGTGGGGAAGGGGGTTACATAGTGAAAAGGGGGAACATAGTGAAAAGGGGCAGATAAGATGAAGAGAGGGGGTAGTGTGAATGCGTATGAGAATGAATGAATAAACGTGTGGATGAATTGTGTGAATGCGTATGACAATTAATGAATTCATGTGAGGATGAATTGCTTGAATGATTTGTGAGACTGCATTAATGAATGTGTTAATGATTTGTGTGAATGATTAAATGCAAAGATGGTACGGGTGGGCTTTAACAATAAATAAATAAATAAATAAATATGGGCTGCTCAGGCTTAAATTCCCGGGCCTATTTTTTGTCCCAGTCCGGGCCTGACTACACCACACAAAGACATTATGGACAACTGTATGCTTCTTTGTGGCACCAGTTTGATGAAGGCCCCTTCCTGCTCCAGTGTGACTGTGTGCCTGTGTACAAAGCAAGGCCCATAAAGACATGGTGGAAAGCAAGTGGCCTGCACAGAGCCCTGACATTAACCCCACTGAACACCTTAAGGATGAACTGGAAAATGCTCTTTTGGCAGAATAGGCACAAATTCCTAATATATATATAATATATATACTCTAATATTGTCAAAAGCCTTCCCAGCAGAGTAGAGGCTGTTAGAGCTGCAATGGGAAGTCCAGGAAGCTCACATAGGTGAGATAGTCAGGTGACCCCATGCTTTTGGCCATATAGTGTATACTGCATGACACTGATACTTACATGGCTCAGTCAAAATCAGAGAACACAGCACAGCAACAGTAAATCTGACCCTTTCTGTTCTAACCCTTCACATATCCCCAGCTGCCTTACATTCTTCTCCTGTCTAAACCTGCACCTGGAGATGTATGCAGAGCTGCCGACATAGATTAGCCTACAGGCTAATGCTAGGGACAAAGCTGTCCCTCCCAACCCTGCAGAGAGGGAGCGTTCAGAGGAATTCATACACTTACAGAATAACAGGCATTCCTTAGAATAATGCATGAAGAGTAGCTATGATACAAAGGGGTTAAAATGGTCAAAATCACATAGCGATCAAATAAATGTACCTTCCATTTTGTCGATGTAACTGGAACCGTGGGGTCTACAGGGAAAAGCTGGCTACAAGAAGCACAGCTGCTCCGGCTCTCAGAGTAAAGGTTCTCCCAAAGAACTGTACCACACAGTCACAAAGTTGCAGGTTTCTTCAGGCAATGCCCGCCCCTAACCAAATCTGTTAAACCAAGTGTACCTTTGGGACAAAAGCACATGCCCTAAATCCCCCCCATACTCTTTCCTTCTCTGATGTTCCTCTTGACAATCCTAATAGTTACAATAATGCACATTGAAACAGCAGAATATGTGTAAATGGAATACATTCTTCTAAATGCCTTACTCGGTTACATAAATATCCAAGGGTCACAAATGACATGAAAAAGCCCTACCCTGTAAAACAAAGGTGCGTCTCAGGCCAATTTAAACGTTGGAAGGGAATGCATTTGGTCAGTATTGTTTTCGTACATAAACCCCCCCCTCCAATATGTACCATGCAGAGCAACTAATCTTTCCAAAGTAACGCATATCTGTGTAACTGGCAGCTTTAGAATAACGCACAACCTTAGGGCAAAGGTGCGTGGGTTCATTAACCGCGTTTTTTTCTCTCACTATTGTACAGTACATTGTAGGATATGGCTAACATATAACAAAACACCAAATGCCGTTATGAGTTTTACACACTTGTGTCGGAAGATGTTTCTACCCAATATAGCAGTAGTCTGAAACTGCACAACAACCTATGTCATTCTTGCAATTAAGGACGTTTTTTAAGCCACCTGCAAAGCACAGTCCATTGTATCTCAAGCCACTAGATGGCGTGTAAGCCGAGTCCCGCGCTTTCTCTTGGCGCTTAAACCTCTTCCAGTAGTAGAAAGAAAAGATTCACCTGAGGGGATAATAGGCGGGACCGAAGAACGAGTGTTATACTCCGCTGGGCTCCGCCTTTTTTGTGATCGCACAAGCCAATGGCAAGCGGGATGTTCGGGAGGAGCCAATGGTAGGCGGGGAGGGCGGCACGTGCCGCACTGTCAGTGAGCGAGGAGGAGTCTTTCGGTCAGTGCGGCTCTGGCCACCGAGAGGTGATTTTTATAGGAGATAGTGGTAGTGTCTGGAAAGGAAGTGACAGGCGGCCGCCCCGGCTTGCGTGACAGGTACCAGGTTACTGAGTGTCAGGAAAGTTCAATTAGACTCTGAGTGACCGAGGGGAAATAGGACTGGGTGACTTGGGTCCGTTCACGTACCTTGTGGACTCTATTCGCTGTGTCTGTGGATCACGCTGTGTACTGCAGTGGTTTAAGCCCCGAGAATGCCGCTCGCGCAATTAGTGGATCTGTGGCCCGATGTAGAACTCGTGCCCGAAGAGACAGAGGTGAGGACTTGAAGTTCTTGGATTGGTTATTAATTGAACCAAGGCATAGGGCAGAGTGACAGCTGCCAATCACTTTGATTGGGGAGGGGTGGAAATCGACCAATCAGAAATGGGGATCAAATTGGGGGTAACGATGGAAACCAACGAGAAGGGGGGGGTCAATTTTTATTTGTGATTGGTTACTGTCTTGCGTTACATTGTGTAAATGGTAATCCTCTGAGGAAGTTTTGTAAGAGGGAACTGAACCCCTTTAGTAAGATTATTGGGCAAATGGCCTTATCCTGGCTAGTTGCAGCGGGTCTTATATACTCATGGGTCGAATGTTTGTAGAAGTGCAACACAGTTCAATTAAGGGACTTATAAAACCGTGCTGACTACATCTGTACCTGGCTGCTTAAGTAAGATCATTTATTTAGCTGTTGAAAAGCATGGACTAAATGATGATTATTCCATGGAGTATTATATCAGTCACTGCGTGTTGTATAATCCATAAGACATTTCATCATAACCTGGCTGTCTGATACCACGAGAAATTATGCTCTGAAAATGCTTGATATTTGATAAGATACATCATGGAAAAACTCCTGCTTTTGCTGATAAATGTTCTTCCTGAGAATGCTGGGATGTTCTTATCTTCAGGAATGTCCAAGGAGCAGGAAAGATTGCAGGTCCCGTTTATGCAACTGTTCTGCTTATAGCGCCTTCTCTGGTGTATCCGAAAACAAAATCACTATGACAAATCACAGCAAAACACGTAAATGTTGATGCCGAATTGGCGACATAAAGGCGCTACTCAGCTCTGTATGCTGAATGTAACACTTTTGTAAGTAAATGCAGCATTAGATGCCTCTTCTCTTAGTGGTTGAATATCCAAACCCTTCCCAGAAATAATTCTTTATTCATGTGAAGTTATTTACTTTATAGTTTGATGGAAGCTCTTATTTGTAATGTGACGCAAAAGTGAACACTGGTTGTTGCACAGACACTTAAACGTTTGTACGCGATAACATTGTAAGAGTAAATAATATAATGGTAGACCTGCTACATACATACTAGACAATGGTATTAATGGGATACTCCAGACGGTCACCTGAAAAAGAATGCATATTAAAGTTCTTTTAATGTGTTTTTTTTTCTAACCTGCAAGGAATTCAAGTAAATTACCTACCTTATGGAGAAGCTGCAGCACCCTGGGCCCTATGCGGTCTGTCATTTTGCTCCACTGATTGGCTGTTTGAAGCAGCCAATCAGTGGCAGGGAAGCTCTCTTTGAAATCAATGGGAGCACATTCTGTGCATGCATGCATACAGGGGTCTTGTAAGACACACCTATGGAATGCTTTCTGAGCCAGCAGTGGAGCTGACGGACAGAAAGTATAATACGTGTCAGCTGAACACATGTCTTGCACGGTAAATAGCTGGCGGGGAGGGGCAGACTCATATAAGGCTACTCTTATCATATTCATTGAAGTGCATATGATAGCTGCACTGTCCTGTTACTTAACTACAAAGACAAAACATTACCTTTTTTAAATAAATGGATTTGTCTTTAAAATAAACTATTATTAAGTTGGAGGTCAACATTCCTGGTCCTTGAGTTTCCTTTAAGTAAACATTTATATATGCCCCCCCCCAAAAAAAGTACAATGTCTAAAAATGTCATATGCTGTAAATATAGTTGGCTATTCTGAAGGTGTTTTTTATTTTTTAAGAAGTTTGTTTACAGCGTAGACTATTGATTCATAGCAAATTGGATTCCTATGGGGTTTCTTTGTTGGCCCTCAAAGTTGAATATTTATGGGAGAGTTGCACTGAAGTTGCCTTATCTGACAAAATCATAACATGATAGTGTCTGTCATCACTTCTTTTTTTTCTCCATTTTGTTTGACTATAGTACTTAAATGATATGACACCAAGCAAACATCAGGTTATGTATCTTGGCCATACTGTACGAAGTGTACATGGCAACCCTCCGCTTCTGTTACGGGAATAGAGCCGAGAGATGAAATATGATATCTTTAGTTAAGTAGGGACTCTGTAACCAGGTAGTGGGCATATTTTTCTTGGCCAGTTTTACAGTTTGCGGGCTCAAATAATTAAGGTATTTGTTTAAAATAACCTTTAATCAAAGGATTATCAAAAGCAGTGAAACTCCTATATACTGTAATTGAGGTTGTTGTTATTTATTAAGGAAGTTGTAAAAATGTATCCCTCAAGATTGTAAACTTGCATGCAGGGCTCTCTCCACCGAATGTATTGGTTTGTCTTAGTCTGTCAATTCTCGTCTTTTCATACCCCGTAAATATATGTATTGTATTAAGCGTTGCTTAAACTGTTGGCGCTATATAAATAAAATATAAAAGTAATACCTAACTTAATGGCACAGAGTGTAGGCAAATTGATGGGGTGTAGTAGTTTTATTGATGCCTAAAGCCTCACTGCAGACAATATTTGTGTAGTTCCATAAAATGTTACTAATATTTGGTTGTAACAGCGAATTAATTGTTTAACTGAATGCTGTTCTTGGCAGTAGGATCTGTATAGACCTGTTGCTTCTCATAGTTTGCATCATGTCTGCTTCACCTTGCACCTGCAGTACGTGTAATTAGATGGCTCTTCCACGGTCTCTCTGCCTTTTGTGTCCCTTCCAGCTGGACCAGGAACTGTGTTTGCATTGTGCGGTAAAAGCTAATGAGTAGGCTATGGTTTAAATGTAAATTAGTTTTTTCTTTGAAGCGTGTTTGAGGAAATCAAAGCGCACCAAAACAATGCCGTCTCAATCATACGCTGTAACTGTACTCGATGCGCAGTGCTAATTAAGTTTACCAATTGCTTGTTAATCTCTTCTGCAAAAAAAAAATGTATCTGGATTATTTTTCAATATTTTAAGTGAAATGCATTGCCAGTATTTCAATCCCAAAAGTTTGCACGCATTTCATTATTGTTTTGTGATGTTTCTAAATACGGTATTCATTAGCGTTGTGTAGTGCAGCCAAAGTTAGGGTTTTAGTGTAAATGTGCTGGTTTGTCTATCTAAGAGTATAATTCTGTCTAATACATTTCTGTGTTCTACTTTGGTATTTGGATATGAAAATATGCCCCTTATGCTCCAATATTCCAACGCCTATCCCCAGCTTCTTCACTGGTTACCTGTACATTTCAGAATTCAATTCAAACTCCTGACACTAACTTTCAGAGCTCCTTAATAGCAGTTCTCCTCGCGTATATCTAAACACACTCCTGCCCCGTCTTTCCATGCATCTGATCAGCATTGTATGTCCTCTTCTCAGATTTCTACTTCTCATGTGTACTTAAAAGATTTCTTAGGGTACGCTCATCCTCTGGAATGCTCTTATCCAACTCTCCTGCTGTCTTCAGTCTTTCAAAAAAATCCCTCAAGACCCACTTCCCCTAGATTGTAAGCTCATTTGAGCAGGGCCTTCCTTGCATTTTATTCTGTAAATCACAATTGTTATGTCCCATTTATCCATTGTACGTCCCTGAGGAATATGATGATGCTGTATAGATCAATAAATAATAATTGTAAATGTTAATCTTACAATAGGACAGGTCGCATGTATCACAGTTACTAATGCAGGGCTCGCCATGGCGACTAGAAACCACTTGCTGGTGCCCAGGGTTTTGCATGGCTACTATCATGGATCCCATACCCTATGCTTCCCTGCAGGGACGCAGTAAAGTGGGTGCCATGAGGGGCTCAACGGGGTCACATAATGCACGGTGGGGGCGCCCCGGCAGAAAAGCATAGGGTTCTAGATTTGCAATGGCAGAAGTTAAGGAGCATGTGTGTGTGTGTATACTGTAGTGCTACAGTCAGTGTGTATATGTATAGTGGTAAGTGTGTGTAACTGTATAGTTCCAGAGTCAGTATGTCTACTGTATGGTGATGCCAGATTCAGTGTGTATTGAACATATACATTATTTTAATGGGTGGGTTAGTGGGTGTATGTATGTCTGGTTTTGGATAGTGTGTGCATGTGTATAAGAGCACGGTGCTGGGGTGTATTGTGTTGTGTATGTTACGGTATGGCATTACCATGAGTGCATCTGCCCGCATATAGTGTTAGAGTATGTGTATTAGTGTATGGTGTTAGCATGTGTGTACATTAGCATGTGATGTTACAGGTACATACCCTAATCTATAATGAATGAAGTAGTCATCTTCAAACAGAGCAGATGAAAGCACTAGCATTTTCATTCATTGTTTTCTGCATGTGTGTTGGTAAATATTAGATGAAATGTTTTGCTAGCCGTTTGGTTTGGTTTCAGTGTGATTTAGCTTCAGGTCTTATCTTTATTAGCTTTCCGATAAAAAGCACTGGGTGTTTCATGGGAAGAGACACGGAGCTCAGAAAGGTATAAATTAGTCATTGTTCTGATTTGAGAAAATAAATAAATAACACTTTAGTATCTAACAGCTTCCACAGCAGGCTCTGTGAAGACCTGTAAAAGATCTCTAGCCAAAATGTTGAAAACTGGGGGGGAAAACAGAGGGAGGAGTGCCAAACAAATTTCAGTGTTTTACTGTTTATATTTTGGTGCTTATAAATATTTATTAGCACAATATGGTTAAAAATGTATCCTTAGCAGAAATTAATCTTTAGCAGGTACACTAAAACACAAAAATAGGAATAATGGCTAAGCATACAAGCTTGAGTCTTGGTGTAAAATATCCCTTGTGATGAAAGGGTTAACTGGGGTTACTGTACAGAAGAAAGGTATGTTTTAAGTCGCATTGCACCAGTAAGCATCCTTTAACGGATCAGGGGGGTAATATATGAAAATAAAAACAGAATTGGAAGGAATACGTATATGTATAATGTTTGTTGGAAAAAGTGGTCGTCGAAAGGAAAAGCGGTAAACTGATGACGGGCATGGGCAGCCAAGGCTTACTGATGCACGTGGGGGGCGAAGGCTGCCCCATGTGGTGAAATCCAGCAGCCAAGCTAGTGTAGCTCAAATTTAATTTTAGTTCTGGTAGAAAGGTGTCAGAACGCACAGTGCATCACAGACCAGTGAGGGCGCCCATGCTGATGCATGTCCATTGCTGAAAGCACCTACATTGGGCACGTGAGCATAAGAACTTGACCATGGAGCAATGGTAGAAGGTGGCCTAGTCTGATGAATCATGTCTTCTTTTACATCACGAAGATGGCCGGGTGCGTCGCTTACGCGGAGAACACATGGCACCAGGATGCACTATGGTAAGAAGGCAAACCCGTGGAAGCAGTGTGATGCTTTTGGCATCTTATCCTGCCGTTCATGTGGATGTTAATTTGACACGTACTACCTGCCTAAGCAATGTTGCAGACTGTGTACACCGTTTCCTGGATATGGTACTCCCTGATGGCATCGGCCTCTTTCAGCAGGATAATGCGCCCTGCCACAAAGCAAACATTGTTAAGGAATGGTTTGAGGAACACAACAAGAAGTTCAAGGTGTTGAGTTGGCCTCCAAATTTCCCGGATGTCAACACAGTTGAGCATCTTTGGCAAATTCAGCAGACTAGCTACCATAGAAACATCATTCCTAGTGTTGCTGAATGCACATACATTTCCTATGAAAATTCTTTAATCAAGTAACTTTAGCTTCATCATTTTTGCTGTGAATAATTGTCATGTGAACCAAAAGAATGAAATGACAAACCTACTAAGACTGATCTACTTAACATGCTAGAGAAAATGCTTGCAGCGTGATGAGTCCATTTTGTATGGAGACCTATGCATTTTATCAGCCTATGAATGCGTACAAGTATTTCTTAAAGGAATTGGTACATTTCGACTTCTGTCTCATTTTCCTACTGATTCTACTTAGTGGCAAAACTGCCTACCTGAGTACAGTATGCTGCCCACTTTAGGAGAGACACATTTTGGGGAATTGGAGTCAATGCAGATCGGGCTCCTATATATTAAAAAGAAAATACACATTCAGGGACATGGGTGTCCTTTAACAGAAGGCACTGCTGGGTCAAGAGGCACAATTACAGCCAAGCAGAGAAAGATGTAAATAATCCAGACAAGCTGAACACGCATTGTGCCTGCAGACTTCTTACTTTATTTGAAGCATGAACAAATTTATATGAATAACATTTTGATTACTACTTCACTATCCATCACTCCCCATCTATACATTTTAATTTCTGAATTCAGAAGGCACCTGAACGTTAACTTAGAAAGCTCTTTTGAATGTAATGCCGCATGTAAAGTAAGCAGTTCTGCACAGTAGATGGATTTCCCTTTCTTGTATTGTCTCAACGCTGCTTCATTTTAGGTTTACATTTGTTTACATTTTACAGCAGTGTTGGGAAATGTTCTTCATTTTCTTTTCTGCAGTGTAAGAAAATAATTGCATCCTAAAATTAAATTAAAGGTGTGATTGAGATTATAGTTTTCTTTGAATCAAGTTATTATGGTATTATTGTTTGTTTTATTTTTTTGTACTTGAGCTTATGTTTATCCCATCCCTACATTGTCATCTGACTCCTACCGCTGTCCCATTTTGAGCTACATCGTAGCTGTCGATAGAGTAACCCCTCACATTTACGAATCCCCACCACATATGGTAAAAACATGCTGTAATAATTAAACTCAAGTTAAGATAGATTTTACATACTCTACCACCCCATAAGTACATTTTTGTAGGACAATGTATTACATTTTTCCTGGTCATCATTTTGACCCGTGAGGAAACCTCATGCGCCCTTTTTATCCTTTTATCGCATTAAAACATCCTTACCCCCATCTGGGTATCTTATTTTTTGGTGGAGGGAGTGGTAGATTGGGGTAGATAATGCTGTATTTTTAAATGCCTTTCAAGAGCCTCAAGCAACTTAGCAATTTAGTGAAAAAACATTTTGTAGTATTCTCCACGGAGCTATATTTTTCTGTGCCTAGAGGAACATACAGATGCTTGAAATCTTGCCTTCTAACGTATCTTCCGTTTTGGTTTCTGTCACTTTGAGAGAATGTTTCTGTTTGAGCACAGCCATTGCCGCACCGGTAGTCACGTAAATCCTCAAGGGGCCTCTTGTCTGCATCACGTTGAAAACACATAGTAATATAATCAATGCATCAACTAGAGAACAGCAAACAATTCAGTTATTCTAATATATATGCTTCGTGGGTCAGTTTGGGCCATTTGCACTATAGATATCTATAGGCAGAGTGCTGGGATGTCATGTCCTGATAGTCGTCACTAAGTACCTATATGTAGCGCAGTGAAGAAGACCCTACTTGAAGTAGGTGACAAATACACCACTTCACATACTCTGTGTTCTACTTCCCTGCTGGTTTGGGATACTGCACTCAGAGGGACCAGTCCTGGGCTTTTTGGTACAAACTGCTCACGGATAATGAACCCGTGGAAGTACAGGTTTTGGAAAGGTTAAAGCGTGTAGCAAACAGCAACTGCATTGTATTTGTTGATATAGTGATTGCACATCACTTCTCGTATACCTGATATTCATAGTATCTATATTTCCCCCAGCTATGTTATTTAGAATTGGTAACCTTTCCTTGCTATTTCTACATGTTTGCACATATCGACTGGTATATAAATCAAAAGTATATTGCTTCAATGTATATCATGATCAACAAAACATTGGGCTTTGTTTCTTTAATTATAATTTGTCATTAATAAATAGATTTTATGTGTGCTAGACAAGCAATTATAATGTCTGCTTGTACATAATTTCTTTCTGTTAGGAGGTCACAGCAGGATGCTCTACAAAGGTCTGCAGCGGTTATGTGCAAAGATGAGTACATATGCAGATTTCTGTTGTGTTGCCTTTGTGTCCAAGCATAAACAAATATCCTACGCTTTAATACATATATAGTTGTGTCCCCAGTAACCCCCTTAAGAACCAATGATGTACATAGGAAATCACATAAAAAGCTCCTACTGCACCCATGGAATACATGTTTTGCTCTACCATTTATGTAGCACCTGTGATGGGGAAGGGTGCTAAACCCAAAGCCTGCTCAAAGCTTCAAATAAAAAAAGTCCAAAAGGGAAGCACTCACCTGAACTAGCATTAATCACAATTAAGACATTTCCCATGCTAAAAATATCTCACAAAATATATAATAATAAAAAGGTATTTTTTAAAAAAAAGAATGGATCAATACGATAAATATTTGGCAAATATAGTACTGTGCAACAGTTTTAGGCAGGTGTGAAAAAATGCTGTAAAGTAAGGATGCTTTAAAAAAATAGACATGTTAATAGTGTGTTTTTCTCTTAACAAAATGCAAAGTGAGTGAATAAAAGAAAAATCTAAATTAAATCAATGCTGTTGGATGATAGGACTGGTAGTTGGACATACAGAAGAAGAGCAGACTACCAATATCAATTAGCATTGTGGATATTTTCTGTTATCTACTACAGTATGTTTTGGGATCTGAGGAGTCCTTGCAGAGATATAATTAGGGGAATATTATTTCTCTATATACTTTGTATTTGGTTCTGTTTTTTCCCTACTTGGCAGGTAGGTTGTTCCATACCACAGTTCTTCTGTCGATTTAGACGGCCTTCGTTGCTTCTCTCTTTATGTACTCCCAAACCGACTGGATGATGATGAGATCAGGGCTCTGTGGGGAGCATACTATCGCTTTCAGGACTCCTTGTTCCTCTTTAAGCTGATGGTTCTTAATGAGTTGGGCTTCAAGTTTGGCATCATTTTCATGCTGCAGAATAAATTTGGGGCTAATCGGGCGTCTCCTTGATGGTATTACATGATGGATACGTATCTGCCTGTACGTCTTCGCATTGAAGAGATATTACTAACCAAATACCTAATTCCGGTAACACCAATGGGAATCCGCCGGTACACTTGGAGCTAAAGTGACGTTGTACACTTTGACAGCCAGTGCTCTTCGTGTCCTGCAAAACCCTAGGCACCAGGAAGTGATTTCTTGTCACCATGGCGACCTGTTGTCTGGGGTTTGTCCAGGCCTGCCTTAGTAACCAGTGTCTTACTGTGAGCCCATTGAAGTTTCAGTGTTTGTATTGTTTACCCTCAAGTTGCCCAACGGTGCAGGTTTTCAAATACGGCTAATTTGTCTTTTAGTTCTGGCAAAAGAAAACCTATTATATAAATGCAGCAGCATTCACGCTTGAGTCTGTGACACACACTCTGATAATGAATCTGTTAACTACTCTATATAAAAAAAAAAAAAGGGGATAACCAAGACTCGGAGGAAAGAGCTTCTACGGATTATAGTTTCCCTTGCCATTCCAGGTGGCACATGAGAAGAGAAGGCTCCGCCTACCAGGTAGGGCAGGAAATACTATAAAAAAAGGAGACCTCCCCCTTCCTCCCCAGTGTTGGTTCCTGCCCTACTCAGGTAGCGGTTAGGCTGAAGCTTACCTTTCCTTCCTTTTTTTTGTTTTCTCGGAGCCCCGGGGGGGCGTCCTTTTCTGATACCCGGCAGCGGTCCCGTGTGGATCCAGGGTTCGTGCGGCAGCCTCGGAGGCTGCAACTCCGCGTGTATCGCGGCAACGCACACGAGGCTCAGTCCTCGTTCGGCTCTGCCCACAGCCCAGGGGGCTCACTGGGATGTATATCCCCGGGCTCCGGTTCACTCCGTCCCGGGGAATCCTCAGAGTGTGGCACGGCAGGAGGAGATCTCTAACCGGCTGTGCCGGTTTTCTCGGCACACGTTCAGATCTCCAATCGGCTTCACTTCCGGTGCAGCGACCCGGGGTCACGAGAGGTCAATTGGCTGGGAATTTCCGGATGTGAGGTTTCCGGCCCTGGGCACCTAAATGCCTCTGTATACAACGCCAGAATGGGTAAGATCTTTCCTTGCTGTTGGTTTCTGTGCTGTAGTTTTGCATATACCTCTCTGCTATTGTGCCTGCCCGTGCCTGAGGATTGTCTACTGCCATTTCAAGTAGGTGTTGCCCTCTTTGCTTTTTCCTTTCGATAATTAGAATTCTGAGGCCTGGGAAGTCCCGAAAGTCGACACCGCAGTAACCAAGGCCACAAAAAAAAAAAAAAAAAAAAAAATAGCCATTCCGTTGGTAGACGCGGCCCATTTCAAAGACCCCATGGACCAGAGGGCCGAGGTCTGCCAAAAGGTCTTCTGATGCAGCAGCGGCAAATTTCGTCCAGCGATTGCTATGGCGTCAACTTCTAAAGCCATTAAAATCTGGCTCCAACAGGCGGTGGAAGACTTTGCAGCTATTCGAGAGACTGAGCAGGTCGCTAGCAACCTGTCCGACACCTGCTTAGCAGTTGATTTCATCTCCGATGCCTCCATTGAATCAGTCCGTACGTCTGCTAAAGCCACTGCGCTTTCAGCGGTTTCTAGGCGAGCACTCTGGCTTAAGTCATGGTCTGCTGATAATGCCTCTAAACACAAGCTGTGCAGCATTCCGTCCCAGGGGAGCCTCTTCGGCAGCGATCTCGACACGATCCTAGAATCCACCACAGGGGACAAGCACTGGTTACCTCAGATGAAAGGACCACCTCGTTTCAGATCGAGTTATTACAGAGCTCCAAGAGAGAGAGAGAGAGTCCTACAGGCCCTGAACCTCCAATCAGGACTACCAGTCCTTTCGGGGTAAACCCTACGCAAGAGGGAGATTCTAGAGAGGAAGAGGAAGAGGCAGGGACAGTAAAGCAGGAAGGTTCTGACGCCAGCAGGCTTCAGGTAGAGGGCAGGTTGACCGGTTTCATTCATGCCTGGGAAGAGATCACCTCAGACCCCTGGGTCCTTCGCATCATAGAACAAGGCTATGCTCTGGAGCTTACTCACCTACCTGCCCGGAAATTCCTGCTGTCCATGCCCCCTGCAGATCCTTGGAAAAGATCGGGTTTCTTCTCCACGCTCAACAACTTAATTCTCGAAAGAGCTCTGGTCCCGGTTCCTCATCAAGAGATAGGAGAGGGAACCTACTCCCAAGTCTTTGTCCAAAGCCATCCGGGAAATTCAGGCTAATAATCAACCTACAGGTGGTGAACACCTGTATCAGATACAACAGGTTCCGGATGGAATCCCTGAAGTCCGCCACAGAGATCATTTCTTCAGGGGACTTCATGGTCACCATAGATCTGCGGGATGCCTATTTACATGTTCCCATCAGAAGAGACCACCAAGATTCCTCCGTCTGGCGGTTCCATTACCTCAAGCGATTCGACATTTTCAGTTTCGGGCTCTTCCGTTTGGAATTGCTTCAGCACCTCGGATCTTCACGAAGCTCATGTCGGTGGTCGTGGCCTTCCTGAGGCAAAAAGGCATAAGGTGGTCCCATATCTGGACGATTGGCTCCTCGTAGCGGTCTCAGCAACTTTGCTCCAGTCCCATCTGGAGTTTTTTCCCAGGACCCTCCACGACCTAGGATGGCTAGTACACAGACTCAAGTCACAGTTACTTCCAAACAGACGTCGTACCTTTCTGGGAATTATCCTCGATTCACACGTACAGAGGACGTTTCTCCCTCGGGACAAGATCCCAAGATTGAGGGAATTCACACAAGCGGTTCTAACGAACAAGTCAGTGTCCATTAGAGCCATCATGTCTTGGCTCGGCCTAATGACCTCCTCCATCTCAGCGGTTCCCTGGGCACTTGCTCATGCAAGACCTCCTCAACAGTTCCTGCTGGATCACTGGGATCGCTCCAGGATGTCCTTTCGCAAGAACGTCCAACTTTCCCCCTTCGTTCGGGAGTCGCTCCGATGGTGGCTGACAGCCAGAATCTCTCACAGGGGCTTTCTTGGCAGACAAGAGTCTGGGTGGTAATTTCCACCGACGCCAGTTTGAGAGGCTGGGGTGCTGTTATGGGAAGCAATATTACCCAGGGAACTTGGTCTCCTCGGGAATCAGACCTGCACATCAAATGTCTGTTAGCGGTCTGGAGGGCTCTAAGGTTCTGGTCTACAATCCTGCGACACAGGTCCATCAGAATCCTTTCAGACAACGTCACCGTTGTAGCCTATCTGTCCAAACAAGATGGCACCAGAAACAGGCGCCTGCAGACCCTGACCGCTCAGATCTGCCGATGGGCGGAGTTCAGTCTCTGCATTCTCTCCGCGGTTCATCTCAAGGGTTCACTGAATCAGGAGGCAGATTACCTCAGCAGGAACTCAGTACTTCCGGGAGAATGGTCCTTACACAAAGGGTCTTCGCTTTCATCACGGAGAAATGGGGTACTCCTCAGATAGACCTGATGGCCACGCACCTAACCGAACAGGTACAGGAGTTTTTTTCTCTCTCTCCAGTCGGCCGTCCCCGAGCCCTGGAAGCACTCTCGCAGACCTGGGATTTCGATCTCGCGGATGTTTTTTCCTCGGCTTCCCCTTATTTCCAGAGTGCTCCGGAAGATTCGAGAAAACCCTCAGTGTCATCCTGGTTGTGCCTTTCTGGCCTCGAAGAATCTGGTTTCGGACCTTATCGACCTGGCCGTAGACGAGCACATGCTTCTTCCTCAGGTGAGGGATATTCTCGTTCAAGGCCCTGTTCTCCACCCAGATCCCTCCCGGCTCAACCTCTCAGCTCAACCTCTCAGCATGGCTTCTGAAGGGAGATCCTGACCTCAAGGGGATTAACTTCATCGGTAGTGGAAACGATTCTCTCCAGCCGCAAGAAAACTACGGCTGCTAAATACCAGAAGGTTTGGGAAACGTTTCATCACCTGGTGCTATGGGCACGAAGTATCCTCTCCACCCATCCATGAGGTGATACGCTTTTTACAAGACGGCTTTGATAACGGGTTACAACCTGCTACTATCAAGGTCCAGATCTCAGCTCTCAGCAACTGCTTGGACTCCAATCTGGCTTCCCATCCCTGGATCTCCAGATTTTCTAAGGGGATGTGCAGACTTCGCCCTAGGCTCCGTCCGTCGGTTTCCACCTTGGGACCTTAACCTCGTGTTGCACCAACTCACCACATTTCCTTTTGAGCCTCTAGAGGATACCTCTCTAAAGCTGCTCACCTACAAGGTTGTCCTTCTAGTAGCACTCGCTTCTGCTAGGAGGGTGAGTGAGCTCCAGGCTCTCTCCAGAGTGGAACCTTTTCTCAAGATTCTGCCGGACTGCATTATCCTCCGTTTACCACCGGAGTTTTCTCCCTAAAGTTGTCTCACCTTTCCTTTCGGATCAGGAGATCGTCTTACCTACGTTATGTCCGGATCCCAAGAATCCCATGGAGTTGGAACTCCACTCGCTAGACCTGCGGAGATGTATCCTGTCTTATCTCTCGCGTACATCCGCCTGGAATAAATCCAACGCACTCTTCCTGTCCTTTGCGGGGACCCGCAGGGGCAGAGCAGTGTCCAGGGCTTCCATAAGCCGCTGGCTTAAGGACGCAATCACCTTATGTTACATCTCCGCGGGAAGAGTGCCTCCCTCCGGCCTGAAGGCACACTCGACCAGATCCGTCTCGACATCCTGGGCTGAACTCTCCGGGGTGAATCCGTCTCTCATTTGCAAGGCAGCGACCTGGAGGTCGATTCATACGTTCGTAAGGCACTACAGGCTGAACCTTCATCTCTCTGACGAGTCTCAATTTGGTCGTCGTGTCCTGCAGACTGGAATCCTTCCCTCCCTATCTCGCTAAATCTTCTCATGTGCCACCTGGAATGGCAAGGGAAAGAAAGAATTCTTACCTGGGAATTCCTTTTCCTTGTCCATTTCCAGGTGGCACACTTTTACTCCCACCCATTAAATTTACTTTTGCTTGTCTATTATTTGCCTGAGTCTTTCTTTTTAACCACACTGGGGAGGAAGGGGGAGGTCTCCTTTTTTTATAGTATTTCCTGCCCTACCTGGTAGGCGGAGCCTTCTCTTCTCATGTGCCACCTGGAAATGGACAAGGAAAAGGAATTCCCAGGTAAGAATTCTTTCTTTCTGCATCCTTCCATACTTATATGCGGTTACTTTTTTTTTTTTAAAAATGTAATACTTTTAAATAAATCTTAGTTGTTTTTCTACATTGAAAACTGAAAGAGCAACACTATTCCTGTACTAAAAAAAATCTGAATTTGTAGATTGCAGTATTTATATATTGGTCTTTTCAGATACTAGAGGACTGGACAGCCTGAGAATCAGTCAGCCTCTTGGATATCGAGCTCTCCAGCTGGGTCTCCATAGTCCCATAGGACTGTTATTCCCACATGAGATATAGTGTAGGTGAGGTCTGTTTGTGCATGAGGCCAGACAATTGCTGTCCATTGATTGGCTGTCAATACTGGTATACAGGATCTTCTAAAAATCATTTTTTTTTTATAACCCCACGCTCACATTTTGTTTTAAATGTGCTGTTCTACCTAGGCGACCCATTAGACTTTAACCGGATAAGTGCTGGACCATTTTGAGAGAAGGAAAATAAATGTCATCTTGTTTTTCTCCTTAATGCTCACTGTCACTTAAAAACAGGGTTTAAAAGTATAATGAAACACTACAGTTACCTAGAAACAGAGTTTTGTAATTCCTCCAAAGCCCTCCCCTTTGAATTACATCGCAGCAGCCCGACTGCATACAGCCACCCGACCTACCATTTAATGCTTGTGCACGTGAAACGGCAAAGCTCTATAGACCCTATATGTATGAGTGTAAGTGTGTTAGAGTAAACAAAATGTGTGTGTGCTATTGTGTATCAGTTATTGGGAGAGGGTGAGGGGCCAGGAGGTCCACTCAGCTTTACCTGCTCCACTGGAACAGATGGTGCCAGCCTTCTCCTGGCTAGCACCCAGTGAAGTCAACTAGCCCTGTAATATTCGAGTTTAAATTAAACTTTGCAGAAAACACACCCAGTGTATTCTATCCTGTCCATAGAGCATATTTCCCAGACTGGATTTGATAAAAATATTTGTGCAAAGGGGAGTGATTTATGATGTGTGTGTGTGGTTGAGTGAGGTGTTTTGTGTTATAGGTGTGATAGCTGTGAGGGAGTGAGCTGTTATGCTAAGTGTAATGGAAGTGATCTGTAATAGTGATGGGAGTGAGTTTACAGTGGCTGTTACAGTGAGTATGTATATTCTTGTGTGTCAGGGGCCTCAGCAGAGGCTGTGGGCTGGGCGCTGATATGTCTTGACTGCACCGCTCAGACATATCATCGGTTAGCCTGAGCTTGGAGGCTGGCCTGACACTAAATGGGTTAATGTGTGCCTGCAGCCCCTGCCATTTCCAGTTTTACGTTAAAAACGGCTTGGAGGCAGGTGAGGGGCACCAGCACTACCAATGTCCATTCCGCATCTGTTACTACAAATAATAAATAGGGATGGAAAGATAAATACCTTATCTCAGCGATGTTCCACGAAGCGCTATCCTAAACCTGCATTGTCCCCTTTAAACTACGAGAGCTTAAAGCATGCTGAGCAATGGAGACTGGCAGGATTAAGTGGCCCTGTTGAAATAGTTTCAAGAAGAAAATACAGCAAAACTGTTTTAAAAAGATGTACGTTTATGATCGCACTACATAATACAATAAGTAAGAATCTAAGAAAGATGGGGGGAAATGTCTATATGGAACTGCACCTTTTTAAAGTATTTTTTCCCCTTAAGATCCAATTTGGGACTAAGGAATAGAAATGTTAAAACCACAAGGGTGTTCAAATGAAGTCTGTTCTTTGTATGTATAGAGTGTGAGTATGTCCATCCTATATAAATGTATAATATTTAAAAAATGATGTTGTAAGCTTAACCCAGGACAGCTCCACCAGCCACCCCTTCCGTGCCGCCATCCCTACTGGTAAATGCCAGGATATGATGTTGTAACTCGGCGCTCTGCCTTTTATGGACGAGTATCGCTTGTTGGAAACATTCTTCGGCACATTCCTCTATTGTGTTTGTGGGCTAGTTGGGGAGATCGGCGATCTACGTTTTAGCCGTCCTGTTGAACAGTGGCTCTACAGGGATCCCGATTCCCCCCCAAGATGGTAATTGGCTCCCTATTATGCAGCAGAGGGGCTACATAACTTCCCTTTGATCTGTCAACTTAGTCCATAATACACCAGTGTGTATGTGAACATATATACAATTCTAATAAGTGCTCTTCTGTACCTGTTGTACCTTGTACCTGTTGATTAAATATTATATAGTTAGTCTTAACGTTGATAATTTTCACTCTCCCCGTACTGTAATAGTGCCATAGAATCTGCCAGTGCTCTATGTAAAGTATTGAATGTGTTTTCTGCATACCACCCCCAGTAAGTGATAACTGCCCGTATATCCGCCGTTCTCCTCGTCTCTCAGCAGCACAATGCAGAAAAAAGTGTTATTGTGTGAGCAAGGCTTGCTACCTTTTCTCGAGGATGACATGTAACACAAGGAAGGTCTCATGTACACGTTCCCTCACTCAGTGTACCTTACCATTGCCATGGCAATGAGAGAGTAGAGCATACACTGCTATTATGAATGTATTGTTGAATTAACTATTCTGCGGCTGGAACATTCACACTTGCATTCAGTCTCTTAGCCACAAACCTGCTTTCATTCCTTACGGCTTAAACACGTATGATAAATGCGCTCCCTATAATTTAAACACGGTATCAAAGTGATCTTAATGATTTCCTCAGCGTTGAGTGAGGGATGGTTGCTTTTGTGTCAGTATTAACAGCATTACTTTGCAATATTTTCATGTCTAAATACCCTCACCTGTTTTATCGCTACCTGCTGACTCATGATGACTTAGTATTTATGCTAACAATTCAGCTGCCTTTTCAAGAGTGCGACAAAATCTCACTTATACATGTTATCCTTTGTTTAATACACTTGCTGTGTATTATGCATGTGTACAAAATAACACCTTAATCTCAACTTTACCACATGTATAAAAGAGTATGAGACTTGGCTTAGCCGAGAACGATCAAATAACGTGATGGCCGGTGTGGTTGGGCTGGTATGGGGTCCAATATATGTAGAGGGGCTCAAACTCAGTTATGAAAGCAACAGGTACTGCAGTGGATTGTCCAAAGGTTACTCAATAAGGTGATCCAGGGTCATTCGACTGTCCGATAGTCATGTCAGGAGAATACGAGAAACCGAGGAGGGATGTCTGCAAGCTATTAAGGTTTAGGAAGATTTTTGCAGTAGTAACACCCTTTTTTAAATATATATATATATATAAAATAAAAATATATATTTATTTTAGCCTGCTAATTATGTCTACTATTTTTGGGGGCTTTTTTCCCATCACCCTAAGCAATTGCCAGATTCTATGAGGAATGGGTGAGACTTTTTGATGTGGTTACGTTATTTAAACTGTGCAGCTTGTAAGTCCAATTACTGTGGCTTTATCCTGTTCTCCCCCCATTACATCTCTCATGTCAATAAAATGTGCAGCTTTCCTTCTGGAATATGATGCCACTCCATTTGTGTTTAGTAGAAGATAGATTGGAATTGGAAATAATTTAAATTGTCTTCTTGTAGATTTGGCTGCAGACAAACCCTATACACCCAAATGTTCTTCTATGACGGCACTGAAGAGAATTGAAATAAATACATTAACCTTTCTAAGTCTTTGTAGTAAATTTTGTTCTATAACAAAGCTGCTCAATCAGATTTCTGATAAGACATTTTGTTTCCTTATAGAATGGACATGCAGGCCCAGAGGATGGAGGAAAATCTATATCTAAGGTAGGAAGCCTATTTTTACTCCCTCTACTTGTTTATATTTCCTCGTGCATCTTAAAAATGTATGAAGTTGTGTTGACTGTATGGGCCTCTGACCACATCTAAGGTGTGCATAATCACCTAACAATGCATGGTGGAGAAAGTAGTTAAAGGCCTAGTTCCTAGGAGTCCTTCAACTCCCACCATCCTTTTATATCCTTGTTGGTTGCAGGGAATATGACTGTATTTTTTTTTTATTTTTAACTATTTAAAGCTTGAGTCTTTTCCCATGAAACATGGGCTAAATGTTTATCTGGGGTCAGATTCTAAATGTTGTATGTTTGCTTGAAGACGCACGGTTAATATAGCACATATTCTCCTCACTGTACGAAAGACTAGAGGCATGCTTTTGAAAGTAGTCTTTTCTACTTTTATTTAAATAACTTTAGTCTTTTTCGCTTTTGGTTTTAGAGTCTGTGAGAATAAATAGGAAGTCTTGGAAGTTGATGTGGCACATTTAGATCACCACAGTGACTTTATTTGGATAGATGCAGGGGAGCCCATATTGCTAACCTCTTCCCTCAGGGTAAAATACTCCTCAATAGGTTTAACTGTTTACTCCAAGACTGATTCAAAGAAGTCTGTGGGTAGCATTCCAAGATTCGTCAACAACTACCGGATGTTTCACAATTTCACATTATTTCAGCCAAGTGAATCACCTCAGGTGGCACCTAACTGTTTAAAAGATCCAACACTTTCCTAAATCCTACACTTTAAAGTTTAATACAGTTTATAAAGCAGGGGGTGCGGTATCCACTTAGATGACTAGCAGTATGAAAAACCCAAATACTTGCCAAGTGCTGTGTGCCGTTCCCATGTACATAGGATGCACGACTGGGCCAAAATACTACTATAGCTTTAGGCATTACGAAGCAAAATAAAAACGGGAAATGAACACAATTCGTGCACATAAGAAAATATAATGTAAGCTTTTGGTAGCCTGCCAAAGAATATCAGGGATCCATCCAGTAGAGGTAGACCTGTAATCGAATGAAAACAAAAGGGTTAGACAACTGGTGTAACACTTCAAATATCAGTCCAGATATATGATCACGGCATGTCTCATGGGGGAAGTGTTGATTCAGTGTAAAGGGAGTTTGGATGGTATTGATTGTCTCTGCGTCATCCTGTCCTGCTCTCTCTCTCTACTGATGGAGGTGACAACAAGCTTTTATCTGATCGGATTACAAGATCATTAAAGGCAATCACCTCCACCCCCTCCTCTAGCACTGCTTTAATGGAAGGAATATCAAAATGTAGCTGGCTATTGTTAGTGATTTTAAAGAGAAATACCTGGAAATCAAACACGATCGTAATGTCAGTGTTCTTTTTTTGTATTCTTTTATTTTTCTCCATGTAGCAGAGAAGAGTGTTTTATGTTTTTATTCTATTATGTAAAGTGTTCTATGAGTGATCAATTTGTAGGGATATTGTAAGGAAAGACGGTTCTGCATGCCTATCTGGAAAATAAAGCAAAAATGTGTGAGCTAACAATCTGAAAAATAATCTGAGTAAGATCCCGAAAAGAGTTTTGCCATAAATCCACGCAACTACATAATAACTGTAGAAAAAAAGTGATGAGGCCAGGGCTAATAAAATTAATAAAGTGGAATAATCACATTACAGATATGCATCAAATAATAAATATAATGTAAACCCCAATTGAATACATGAAAGAAAAAAATAACGAGATGCTGTGAATACTAAAAGCAACAAAGTCCTCTCAATTGTAGAGTGTAAACTTAATAGGGTCCTTATGTGAAGATCATAAGCTCCAAATGGTGTATCATCAGAAGCAAACTGAATGATTGGATACATGCCGCCTGTAAGCCTCGGAGCAGAAGATCATCTCCAACAATGTATCAGCATCCAGTGATTCCCTTCCGTTCGCTCAAAGGTTCTTAAGTGACCTCACCACTTTTTTTCCTACTATTATTTTCTTCCCTATTTGGACCTGACTTTCATCAGCAGTGAATACAATGAGATTTAGGAATCTTTTGCAGCATGGCTTAGGTAAGTAGTTAAACTGGGATATTCAGGCTAGAATTTGGAAAGTGGGCTCCAAGTATACATTGAGCGTTAATCACCAAAAAAAGTTTAGCTTTTTTAATGTGATCGTACACAATTTAGCTTTACAACAGTCTTTCACGACTCATTCTGTAAGGGTTGCAAAAGTCTTAGAACACTCATGCTTTGCTGTGTGTTCCAAAATTGTGCATGTACCTGCCCTTACTTTCTCTCTACACCATATCACTGAATGGATAGGGTTTCAAATCTCTATGCCTCTCGTTATATTCCAAGGGTTTATCCAATCCAGGCTTTTAAAATTCAGGCCTAGACGCAAGTATTTTTATTAACATCTAAGATTGTGCTCAGTCTGCTCAATACTTAGTCGCTGACCTCAAATTCCTTGTCTATTTGTAAGCGTTGAGGCTTAGCCTTAGCACCCCTGATTTTTACATTACAATGGAAGTAAATGCAGAATCCATGAGGGCATTTATATGATTCCCATAGGGAAATCTGATTTTTTTTTCCTGCTCTTCCTTCCATTTTCTTCCTGTTTGTAAAATATGGGGGGAATAGTTAGCAATATTATGTAGTTTTTGTCTCATATTGTACTCTTACCATTGTTATCTGGATTTATTAAAAGAAAAAAGGTATCAATATACAAAAATAATGATCATCTATTATCCTATGGCAATCATACATGCAAAAAACAAGCGCTAGCCAGTGCAACACTTGTACTTGTAGACTTCATTACATCAAAAAATACAGTATCCACAACTGAGTACTTGATATTTAAATATATGCATCTAATAACTGACTACTTGGCAGCTCGTTTCTCAAACTTCTTATTTCCTGTTAAAACCAATATTGAAGCTCTGCTGTAGAACGTTCAAATGAAGATCTTTCAAATAGGCTACATCTGTGGATTTCAAAATGAGCTTCCCTTTATGGATTGTGTGTGTGAGCAGTGCATGCTGTGCCTAGGCAGATGGACTTGTCCTATCTTAGTCCAGATACCAGTAAGCACTGGCTTCCTGGAACATTGTCTTTTTGGCCATTTTCACCCATTGATTGGCCACCATATGCATTATGATGTCAAAAAGCAATTGATTGGTAGGAATTAACAGCACTTGTTTTATCTCTGAGCAACCAGTGCCTCCTAGTAGCTGTTCATTTAAAATTAGTGTAGTACAAGGCAATTTGAGATTCCCAGTCCAGTCAGCCTGTGGGGCCTTGTTTTTAAAACCCCAGAAGCCCTGTATAAAAATATATTGTAACATATTTTTTCTCAGTTGATCAAGGGGCTTTTCAAAACAAGGAGAAATAATTTAAAATTTTGACAACCTGCTCCTAATGGTGCCACATTGATTTATAAGTAACCAGTTGTTTTTTTTTAAATATTTGAGAAGGAACAAGCCAAGAATTCATGTTATTTAGAAACTAAATTCTACCTTTAAAAATAGCTTTGGCTGAATAAACCTGTTTTGTGGTTGACTACAGTTTAAGTCTTGTATTCACAGTTGCCCTATGCCTATCACACTCATTCCTACACCTATACCTACAGTATGAAATGAATGTAATTGGTATTAGAACATCCATTTGAGCAACATTTTTGAAGGGAGAGTTTTCTCCCCCTGACAGCCCTCTAAAGAAGATTGCATGCTAAAGTACCGTATTTGCTTGATTATAAGACGACCCCCCAGAATTTGAAGACTACCCTAAAGGAAAAAAAAAATTAAGTAAATATTAATTAACATGTTTAATAAAAACTATGATTAAGAAAAAATGCAATTTTTGGTTTTATTTCCATTTATTTGCCAACCTGCCCCCCCAGTTATGCACATCTGCCACACGGCTTGCTACTCTGCCCCCGAGATATGCCTTATACCCTCCTATATGCCACTCTGCCTCCCCAGAAATGCCTTATACCCCCTATATGCCACTTTGCCCCCACAGAAATGCCTTATACCCCCTATATGCCACTCTGCCCCAGATATACCTTTATACCCCCCTATATGCCACTCTGCCCCCCTGATATGCCTTATCCCCCCCCTCATATGCCCCCCCAACCGATTCATCCCTAGACTGGTCCCTCGTACTTTACACCCCCTGGTGTCTAGACAACCTCCACTCGTACCCGGGACTTCCGCCGGGGCTTCTATGACTGAGCACCGGAAGGTCATGTGATGCCGGCGCTCTGTCATAGAAGCCCGGCGGAAGTGTCAGGTAGCAGTGGAGGTTGTCTGCGCGTTGAGCAGGCGTTCCCCGGCTGTCAGAGAGGAGAATCCAGGTCCCCTGCGGCACTGCGGGGTATCCTCCTGTCTGGCAGCCGGTGAACGATGCGCGTAGACAACATCCGCTGCTGCTGATTTGAGGCTTGATTTATAAGAGGCTCTGAAAAAAACCTTGTCTTATGATCAAGCAAATACGGTATTCTGTGAGTATTTTATTGTGTATTCTTTAAAAACAGGGAGGAGTACTTATCTGGGGTAAAAAGCACAGCCCTGTCGCTGCTCTCCTCCTCAGTGGTCCAATGGTTTATGCCACAAATTGGCCAATTAAAGCAAATAGTCAATGGCGGGAAAAGAGTGTCCATTGAAATCAATGGGAGTGCTTTCCTCACATGTCCGCGGATGTCTAAACAGACAGCATTTGCCAAGCCAGCGCTATAGCGTAAGTGTATATAGAATGCATAAGGGGATATTCGCCGTAACCCCCCCATGCATTTGCTTTTCCATTTGCTACTAAAAGGCACCATGCAGATAATGAGACTGTTGCATAATAACCATAAAAAGATATTTTAACCCCATTTTGCCTTATTTTTCATTGATTCTTTATAAATGTGTACTTAAAACCTTGTTAATGGTAAGGGGAAAGATTGGACAAATTACATGATCCTGATGAAAAAGGCTCACATTTTATACCTTCCTTATAATTTTTTGTCATTTCATATTGATTTCTTCTTCTTTCATCACTACCTGGTAGAAAACTAGTTTATTAATCTCTGTCTAAATCCAAACCATTTAAGTGAGTTTATCCACCCATGATCAGAGGTATCACAAGTTGATCAAATACACTTCACCAAAACATAGAATACTGCTGTTTGCTTCTGTTTTCAACACTAATCATGTCTTGCATCCACGGAATGATCATGACAATATCTGAACCCCATCCAGTGATATTTGAAGAATAGTCTGTAGTAACTGCACAGTGGTTAATTAGATGCCCTACAGAATACATATTTCAAGGTTTACTTGGGATCACAAACTCCCTGTGGTGTTGGTGGGCTGGATATTCCTTAATGAGATAGTTTAGTGAGGATTGCCTTTTTTGCATTGCACATGTACAACCCAACTGCCAATAAATACAACACCTTTCCTCTGTTAAAACTACGAGATCTATCTGATGGTATATTGCTGCCTGCAGCAGAACCTCCCTGTACAAAATATCATGCGGCGTACCAGTCCAGTGTCATATTGTGGCAAAGGAGGTGCACCAACATCACTCTTTACCTGCCTAACATGAACTATGCTGTGTATAGTCAGCTGTCATCGGGCTTTGCATTGTTTTGTCTTGTCCATGTAGTTACATTGGACTGTCCAGCATATGAGGAGTTAACACATAGTTGATGTCTTTCTCTGCCTCACAACGCTGACCTTGATGGTGAATGTACCAGTCACTACGTGTTTGTGTAGAAAGGTTTGCCTTCCACGCCCAGAGTTACCAGAATGCGTTGGATACCTGGCAGCAAACAGTGTAAGGAGTGGATGCAGCTACGCATGGTCTGCCTGGGGCGGCAAAGTGCGCTCTGCTTGCAGAACCTTCTCCTCTGACGTCTATAAACAGAGGATATTTCTGACAGGACACGTTCCAGACTCCTGAAAATTCTTTCTTCCCCCAACTTCTTTCTGTCTAGTGTCAAGGAGCTTTAATGCCTGGGGAGCTGCTTACTTGGATGGTTGGTGTAGGGTGGAGCCCTAATATCGCCGTACATTCCTTATCAGTTAGTTCCTTACTTGGTTTGACCAGCCTATGGTGGGGGCATTGGTCAACCACCTTGAGCCCCATGTCAGGTTTAAAGCTAATAATTTCCACCTAGGTTATAAACAGTTTAACTATGGCTTGTCCTAAGCAGTGCTTATCTTTGCCTCCACATCTGACGCTCTTCTGATGCTGGTTAGCAAGTATGGGCCTGGCAGACATTTGACGGCTGGTGAGGGGAACTGGATTCCTCGGTACAGCTTGCAGCCTTTTTTTTTCTTCTAGCAGGCACAATATTGATTTCTGTATGACTTACACAGATCTCCAGGGTCTGATGCTGGGTTCAATAATGGCCTAATGAACTAATTTCAAAACAGTGACAGCATCTGGAGAAAAATATGATTTGAGCTGATGTTTATTTACCATTTCTAACCAAATAACCATAGAAACATATTTCATAAAAAAATTGTACTATGCTTTCGCCGTCTTATATTCCTGTGTGCTGAAAAAAACAAACAATAAATATATGGCTATGCTGGGATGTTTTATATAACATTTATTTAAGATCGGCCTGGAATATGCTTGGCCTTGTAAATACTGTATTCCATTTTGTTGAAAAGCTCTCCATACAGAATGTTTTAAGTGGTAATTTAACTCAAGCACCTCTGTACCTCCAACCTACAGATTGACCTGTTCAAGCAACGTTTTTCGTCCTTTTATTCTTAAACAAATGGAATCACCATCTTTTTTTTCTTCTAAATAAAATGAATACGTTGCCGCTCTTTTGACCTTTTACCCATACTTTGCTTCTGATGTAGATAATAAATAATTGATCAAGGGCCCTAGTCTCTCAAAGTAATAGAGTACAGTGTACACCAAGTCTCTGACTGACTTTTCCAGGTAACCACACCCATTAAATAACCATAGGGAAATTGAACCCTGTAGGCTAAAAAGCCACTTCAAGTAACATTAACCAGCCCCTGGGTTGTTGGTGTGCCAAAAACATGCATGTTATGTGTCCACCTGCTGGAGAGAAAGATGCACTTCATTCTATATTACATGTAAGATTTATTGTGTGTAATTCCTCCTATGCAGTAAAATGTGGATGAGCCACTAGTTTTAGTGACCTCAGGAAACAAATCTCGTCACAGGAAATATGTAATGTGGACCCCTTTGGCACACTTATTTACTTTATTAGGGTAATAATAGTGGAACACCAGTCACCCATAGTGGGATTACACAGAGTTTAGATTCTGATGGTCTTCCCCTCGAAGTGTCTTGTTGACAGGGAACAGAAGCTAGAAAAGAATGTTACCGTAGATGTCTCCACAGAAGTTCATCTCCTCCCCTCCTTAGACCCTGTGCTACTTATGAGCAGTTTATTAGGTTTACCTAATCATTTTGTTTTAATAATATAAAGACTTGTGGCACAGAGGTCAATCAACTTACAATAAGTAGGCCCTATAAAATATAGTCCTGATGTGTGTGTGTGTGTGGTTATTTATTTTTAACCCTTTAAGGACAATGGGCGGTCCCTAAGCCCATTGAAAACAATGCATTTACGGGCTTTGTCATTAAGGGGTTAATAAAGCGGGAGTCTAAAAGGCACCCCGATTTCATCACCCAGTAGAGCTTTGATGTCTTTTCGGCTATCTGTGAGTGATGGAGCCCCTCTCTCACAATAGCTTAGGTCCTTCCCTTATTAAAGGGGAAATTGCAATATTTCCTCTTGGTTTCGCTGCTATCTCTTTCCCTCTGTGAAGAAATTCATAGCCATATTCTGTCCGTAGAGATAGCTAGCGATGCATTGTTTGCTGCCTGGCACCTAGAAAATAGAATAGGTGTGTGATGCTACCCGGCCTCCATAAAAGATGTTGAAGCAGATTTTCCATCCCAAGACGAGGATCAAAAAGGCAAGTTCATATTTTTTGCGCTGTGTTTTATGTATTTGTCCATAAATTCACAGGTACAGTTTTTAGTCCTTCACGTAAAAAAAAATATATATATATATATATATATATATATATATATATATATATATATATATATAAAAAAGACTGGGTACAGAGAGTTTTCTTTTTTTATAGCAAGAGGCTTGTTATCCTCAAAGCATATTTTCATTTGCATTTTTGTTCATAGTATCACAAACTATAATTTACCGGCTTGTTGTAAAAGTGAACATGCATATTAACTTGGCAACAACTATGCCACCATATTAAAGAAAAAGGAGAGACCATTAGTTGCTTGTATTTAATGCTACAGGATAGATAATGGTTTGTAGTACTTCAGTGGAAGAAAAAAAGAGGAAGTGTTCTTGTGTCCATCCAACATCTGTGTACTTTGAACATTCTTACATCATTCTAGTTAACTATGAAGCAAGAGAATATTTTTTCTATTTTCTATTCTCCAGTCCCACACGTGATCTTTCTCTCTTTCCTTTCTTGGCTATTTTGTATTTGTTAGGTTGCAGATTTTGGGATGATCAATGACAACGCAGGGGATTTTAAACAAATAGCAAAACAACGCAGGGGATTTTGAGCTTCTCCCACACGATCATGGTTAAGGTGGGAGTGTGCACAGCGCTGAAGGTGGTGTTATTTTGGTTAACAATGTATTCCGGTACTACAGCAAAGGTGGAGGAAGTTTTGGTTATACTGAGTTTTTTAGCTTTCTCGGAAGCTGCTTTCAGTTTCTGAAGATGAGAAGCAGCTAGAAGTGGGGAGGGGGGCATACAGTGGTACAAGGGGCTTCAGCAGCTTTTCTACTTTATGCCTTCATTAAGCCCAATGGAGAAGGAGTTCAGGATTCCAAGATTATGGACTCTATTTTCGATATTTGTCCAAAAAAAGCCCAAGGACAAGTCTTTATGCCCTTCAATCCCAGACAGAGGGCACTTAACCTGCCAGGTTAGTAGCCTATATAGAGAATGATGGTTGTGGTTGGTGTTTTAATACATTTGTTAGCATGCTGGGAGAAAGGTCTGATAAACTCTGACGCAGAAAGATTTTCTTTTTGGTTTATCGTAAGTTAGGTGCCTGATCACTTCCTGTGTCTTTTTGAGAGGCCCCGATGAGTCTTCATGATTAAAATAACTATGATACTACCTAATTGTCTACTATTTAAGTTTCTGTGCAATGGACAGGCTAATACACAGACTGTTATGCATATTTACACTGACCCCACATGCTTTTCTTTCCTATGGATACTAAAGTGAAATAAAAGTTGTAGAGGAAACCTAAAACAATATGACGCATTGGGTAGATATAATAATAATAATGTAAGTGGCATTAAGATCTTATGAAAGTGCCCTTCTATACCGTGTCTGTTATTTGTCATTGTCTATAGAACTCGCTGTATAGCACCTAAGAATCTCGTGGCAGTACAGAAAAATGGTAATAATATGTTGACCTTTTAGATGGCAAGGTTTGTCTACTTTTCTGTTTCCTCTTTATGGATGGACACATGTTTCTATTAAGACTTTATAGTTGTCTGTGAATAGCAAAAGAACCAATCTTTAACTTTGGGCAATACTTATGAGGCTCGCTACTCTAGGCCTGACCCTGCCGCCCCCCACCCTAGTATGTACCTCTAGGAGTGACTGTGCATCTTCTGTTAAGAAAACTGGGGAATGATGTTAAGCCTTGCTGCTCCCCTCTCTGAAGGACATGGGGAAAGAGTGCCACTGAGGCTATGCCAGCAAGGCTCAGAACTAAAATGTTCAAATGGGCTGCCTAAAAGTGAAATCTCTGATGGCTTGAACTGGGCCTTTATTTTCCTTTTCCAGCAGGAACCACAACTTGATACACCAAGCATCATAGGAATAGTTCCACAACAACTAATGGTTGTGTATGTAAATGCAAAAAAATAAGTATTTGTGGTCGTTTTTATTGGACTTATGGTATGGATAAGTACACCTAATGATCGTATGTAGAAGTCAACAGTGTTCTGCTAATTCCATAGCTGTAGAGTCCCCAACTGATGGGTTTGGGAGGCGTCTGGAGAACGTTGCCTGCCTTGCTGCGTTGTGCCAACTGTAACGTTTGGTGGAGGAGGGATAATGGGGCTGTTTTTCATGGTTTGGGCTTGGCCCCTTACTTCCAGTGAAGATAAATTTGTGATGCTTCAGCCTACCAAGACATTTTGGACAATGCTATGCTTCCACTTTTGTGGCAACAGTTTGGGGAATGGGCTTTTCTATTCCAGCACGACTGCCCCAGTGTCCATAAAGAAGTGGCTGGATGAGTTTGGTGTGGAAGAACATGACTGGCTGCACAGATCCCTGACTTCAACCCTATCAAACACCTTCAGGATGAACTGGAATGGAGGGTGTGAGCCAGGCATTCTTGTCCAACATCAGTGCCTGACCTCACAAAAGTGGGGACCAACTACATATTAATTTGGAATGCAATGTCATAAAAGTCCCTGTTGGTGTAATGGTCAGGTGTCCCAATACTGTTGTCCATATAGTGCGTGTGTGCGTGAAATGTATAATATAATAATAAGGGTACACATACTTAGATTTTGGAACATATATAAGATATTGTTTTGGAAGGATAGGCAAGTGATTAAACATACTATTGTGCACATTTTTGAGTAAGCTGATCGGTTTTTGTAAGTGTTGCATCACGCCATACTTTCTTGCTGTATTGATGATATGTGAACTCACACAGCTGAAATTCTGGTTGTTCTCTTGCTTTGTTAGGATGAGATGATGGTAAAGGAGATCTCTATCACACATCTTGTAAAAGAAGGCTCTGAGAAGGCTGACCCTTCACACTTTGTCCTGCTAAAAGTGTTAGGTCAGGGATCCTTTGGGAAGGTAAGTTAATGAGCTTGCAATTTCTTGAGCTTCCATGTAAGCATCAATTGTTGCATGGTGTAAAGTCACACCGCTGCCTCTATCATAACAGCTTTTCTTTGCTTTTGCCTCTGCTCACACATCTCGCTCTGACCCTTTACCATGTAGACTTCTGTTACTGCAGTGAATGGCTAAATTTCCCTTAAGGTCTATATTTACTTATTCACCAAACCTCCCCTGATGCAGAATCTTGCCCGTTTCTTAACTGACATTGCAGTCTTTACTGCCCCCTCCCCAGCAAATAGTCACGCACCTTGAGCCCTTTTGTTTATTGATGTTAAGATGACACTTATGCTCAGTCTCTTTCCTTTTTTATGCTACTGATGTGTTGCCCCCTAATACCGCTGAGTGTCTTGTTCTGAGGTGCACAACTCAAGTCCTTGAGCGTAACATACAGACCACGTTTGTGGACTTCCTAGTTTGAGCACAGGCGTCGCAATTAAAATGGAGTCTACTAATTGTTTTCAGGCACGGATGCAAAGACTGGAGTTGTGCAGCCTTGGTATTGATCATAGCCAGCGGCAAGGTTTTGTTTTATTGGTTGTTTTTTACATGTAGGTTTTCCTGGTCCGCAAGATCACCCCTCCTGACGATAACCAACTATACGCAATGAAAGTACTTAAAAAGGCTACGCTGAAAGGTGAGGCACTTGTGTGGATCAAAGTTGCATGTTATTGGCATAATAGTCAGAGTCTTCATGGTTCCAGTGGTTTCAGTGCCATGTTTAAAGTCACTGAACTCTTCAGTAAGTCCCGTTCTATAGTCAATGTTTGTCTACGGAGATGGCATGTTTTTGTGCCCGATTTTATATGCCTGTTAGCAATGGGTATGGCCAGGAGCGACCACATGCTTTTGTATAATGTGTTTATTTTGTATTATGTGTATATATATAATGTATATATTTTGTGGAATTCATAGTTCTTAACACCAGTTAATGGTAAAATGCAAATTTTTTTTATTAAGAATTAGTTACCAATGAAAATAGTACATGGATTTAGCATGTTGTAAATTGTATCTTGGCCACCTTAATGCTAATTGTTATTCAAATAAATGTAAAGATTCAACCGCACAAATGAAAAAGGGCTGGTGACAGACAGACATTTTATACAAATTGTGTTTTAATTTCTTTTCTCTCTAGTCTCTTTAAACCTGAAAGCTGGCTTAGTTTAAATTCAGCTGTGAAAGTGAGGCTAAGAACTGTGTGGGAGTGCTGAACAATTTACCATATACATAAGAGTAAATAATTGGCTTTTGAATCATACCAAGGATTCAATAGGCTCTGCCATTTACAGCAGTTAATAAAACCAATATACCAAGCATGTCTTAATGGCTTACACAAGTTTTTTTTAATATTGGTTTTAGTTTATTTTTAATGCATTTTTTTTTTTTTTTTAGTACGTGACAGAGTGAGGACCAAGATGGAGCGTGATATACTAGCTGATGTGAATCACCCTTTTGTGGTGAAACTACATTATGGTAAGGGATAAGCAGGGTTGGATTGGGACCACCCAAGACTTTTGTCAGGTCCAAAAGGACCAAGGCTAGAGCTTTGGGAGTGGTCGCTGCACACGCTGTATATAATATATATATATATATATATATATATATATATATAATTATAGATAGATGTGGGAGTCCAAAATGTTTAAGTCCGACATCTGTGTGAGTATTGTATTCATGTAACGTTCTTTCAGCTTTTCAGACAGAGGGGAAACTTTACCTGATCCTCGACTTTTTGCGCGGAGGAGACCTTTTTACCCGTCTTTCCAAAGAGGTTAGTCTCAATTTTATTATTTTGTTTTTGGCCCAGCTGTTGCCCAGTATCTTCCCTCAATGGATCAATTCTTATTTCAGGTGATGTTTACAGAGGAGGATGTTAAGTTCTACTTGGCTGAGTTAGCTCTTGGTCTTGATCATCTGCACAGCCTGGGAATCATCTACCGTGATCTGAAACCAGAGAAGTATGTCACATGGACTTTTTTGTATTGTGGCAGTTACGGGGGAATCTACATTACATAGCCAATGTACTTATTAGTGAGATTAAAATAAAAGTATCCATGTTGTGCAATGCATTTCACACATCTTAATTATAATTTTGGCAAGTGTACCCGCTACTGTATAATGTCAAAAAGCATTTTAATTATGAGCTTGTAGGATAATCACCACTGCTGATAATGGAAATTAAGAATTTTAGGGTTAAGAAGGAGACTTTATATAATTAAGTGAATTAGCTTGAAATCAGAAATGAGGAAAAAATAAGCTTTTTAGAATATGCAATATATTTATAGAATAGCCTCTTATTTAAATGATACGGGCCACATGAATAATTTGTCCGTCTCCATTCTTGCAGCATTTTACTGGATGAAGAGGGTCATATAAAATTGACTGGTATGTTTTTGACTCTAGTATATCATTTGTTTTCTCCTAATGTACCCCAGTACTCCTACTAACTGCTGATTCTCATCCCAAAAAAGGGTACACTGAAAGCTTTGTGTGTGTCTTTGTGTGTTTACATATACTATTTGAATAAAGCTCATACCAAGGTTACAGTTACTAAACCAGGTTTAGTTAGAGAAGGTTTTAATGCATTTCCCACCTCCAACCCCACCAATGAAAATCTTAACTGTAGTTAATTGGGTTTAGCCACCAAAACATGTTTTGCTGGAAGGTGAACTAATGTGTTAAAGGGACAGTTTAATGTCCCTGACACTCCATAAAAAAATGCATTATAAAGTACTTTCATATGCATGCTTCAAAAGGGAAAAAAACATAAAAACCTATTTTCTTTATCTGAGTATATATTTTTATATTTAAGACCTCAACTGACTTGACCCTGTTCCTTTTCTATGGTCCATCATGTCTGCAGCTTTTACCCTGCTTTTAAGGCATTTTTTGGCGGCAGTGCTGTCAGCTTTTTATGAATATATTTTGTGTATTTCCCCAACTTGTATTAGCGGGGTATGTCTGTATATATTACATCTCCTGCAAGCAAAATGGCAGAGGGAGGAGAAAATGCAAATCCCCCCTTGCATTTGAAAAATCAACACAAAAATGTAAAGGGCACCACGCAGCTATCTTATGGATTCCTTTAACGCAGGGAGAGGTTTATATCCGGTAACAAATGTAATTATATATTGATGCACAGCCGGCTCAAGCCTTCCGGCATGAGATACTCTCTGAGATTGGCCCTCATCTCTTCAGCAAATACTTTCCTTTCTAGTTTTCTCTTCTTCCTTGTATATAGAAGCATTTCCCTTATACCTACCTAGTCACTCATGTTTCTTTTGACAGATTTTGGGCTTAGTAAGGAGGCGATTGACCATGAGAAAAAGGCCTATTCGTTCTGTGGGACAGTGGAATACATGGCTCCAGAGGTTGTGAACCGGCAAGGCCACACACACAGTGCAGATTGGTGGTCTTATGGTGTGCTCATGGTAATTAACTTTTGTTTTTTTGCCATCATGTTAATTAGAATAAAAGACAATTTAATCTGGTTGAGTAATGGGTTGTCTAAATTACTACTTTGGCAATGGTTAACTTTAGCTTAGAGAGTCAATACAATTAACTTCTTGTATTAGAAGTTCCTAGGGACTGGTCATTTTGTAATACACTTTGGAGTCATGGAGTAAAGAAGTCTCATTTCAATTCTCCAAAGTCAATTTAATGAATACATTGAGTCTACTGTCAACAAATTACATCCAGTATAGTCTGTTGCTGGTGTTGTGACTTTGACCCCATTGATTCAGACTTAACCCTAAAAAAATGGCTTGGTATCCCTGGTCACATCTTTGTCTTGTGTTTCGCAGTTTGAGATGCTTACTGGCTCCCTGCCATTCCAAGGAAAAGACCGCAAGGAAACCATGACTCTAATATTGAAGTAGGTCACACACTGCTATTCAGTTATAACTATGGCAGACCTGCAATGCGTTCCAACGGTTCTCTTGCTGTCATCTACTTTTTTCCCTCTGCCTACTGATGTGTATCTTCCCTTTTTCAGAGCCAAACTTGGAATGCCTCAGTTTCTCAGCAGTGAGGCGCAGGGTTTGTTACGCGCCCTCTTTAAGCGGAATCCTAGTAACCGCTTAGGTGAGCGACCTCATCACGTGTAACCCTGTAAATGATGTTTAATAAGCCCTGTATCTATCTCAACTTGACTGACTTATTTTGTGCTGTGCTGCTTTGTTTTTTTTATCAGCGTCAGGAGTAGAAGGTGCAGAGGAAATTAAACGTCACCCCTTTTTCTCCACGATTGATTGGAATGTGAGTTCTTTGGGTTTTTTCCGTTAGGTTTGCACATTGCTTTCAAATCTGTTCAGCAAAAGTTTTTAAGATATGTTTAACAATTGATATGCTTTATGCATCTGTACTAATCAGTGCAAGATTCACGTACTACAATATGGTGGAGATTTACAGCAACCCCAAAACTACTTGAATCCATGTTTTTTTGGTTTAATGCCAGGGTTACTTGAATGTAGGCTTAGGCCACAATATGAAAAATGTAGCTTTAAAAGTCTTTAGCTCCTCTTTTTACATTCTCCCTGTTCTTTTCAGAAACTCTACCGCAGAGAGATTAACCCACCTTTCAAGCCGGCCGTGGCACAGCCAGATGACACTTATTACTTTGACACGGAGTTCACATCACGGACACCAAAAGGTTGGTGTTTGAAAAGATCTATGAGGATTCTTTATAGGATTGACTAATGTCACAGGTCATATTATACATCAGAAGTATCAGTCAGTCCTGACTTTCTGCCCTCAGATTCTCCTGGGATACCGCCCAGTGCAGGAGCTCACCAGCTGTTCCGTGGATTCAGTTTTGTGGCCCCTGCGCTAACACAGGAAGATAGACGACTTGCGCAAACTCCTGCAACACTGTCTGTACCAAAGGTAATGTGGCCTTTCTAACGTTTGCATTGTCTTGCTTTTTTTCCCCTCACATTTTTATGCTTGTTCATAGTA
Source organism: Spea bombifrons (assembly GCF_027358695.1). Classification (NCBI taxonomy): domain Eukaryota; kingdom Metazoa; phylum Chordata; class Amphibia; order Anura; family Pelobatidae; genus Spea; species Spea bombifrons. Next base: position 61,840,905 of record NC_071088.1, on the reverse strand, counting down.
TGCTTCAATTGACCTCTGAGAACAGGAACACTATTTACCAAGAACGTTTTTCAGCTCTCTTGTAAAAGGTTTTGTGTTGCTCAAGACTGATTTTTCTCACTCCGCATCATCAGTGTCCTTCTTTGCGTATGCAGAGTGCTGGTATGCTTCTATATGTTTTACTGTCCCTTTAACATTAGTGTCACACTTAAGTTTTTTTTTTTTATTTCAAAGGTCTGCTCTAAGAGTGTTTCATTTAACGACGTGTACACAGTGCTAGAGACAATTGGTGTGGGTTCTTACTCTGTCTGCAAACGCTGTGTTCACAAAGGGACCAACATGGAGTATGCTGTAAAGGTGAGAAATTGTGAGATGAAATTTCTATGCATGGGCCCAGCTTTTCACCTATTCCATGCAATTTTGAGTTCCTTCATACAGTTTTATTTAGTGTTTTGGGTCTAAAATTGGAGGGGGAAACTGAAAATCAGCCCAACTTAAAACAGTGTTTGAAGACGCATACTGGGCAGCTTTTATATACCAGTCAGTCTGTCATGTATTATATTTTATTCTTCTATCTTGTGTCTTACCATAGACTTTTTTCCCTTTTTTTGTTACTACATAAACCTATAACTTTATGGCAAGTAACTTATCTTTTTTGTTATTGAAGGTTCTCACTCAAACATTTAATCATGTGACTCTTCCCCGCTATCATTACTTATTCTCGCTTATCCTATATATCCTAGCCCACGTTTTGCTGAATGTGCTGGTTCACTCGAGATATATCTTACGTAACTTATTTTCTTATTGTTTGTTGCCTTAACAAATTCTTCAGGTCATAGACAAGACCAAAAGAGATCCATCGGAGGAGATTGAAATCTTGAGGAGATATGGACAGCATCCTAACATTATCACACTGAAAGACGTGAGTGTCTGGTTTCCCCCATATTTATAATAAACAAATGTGTGGACATGAGACCCAGTATATGCAGCCAATATATTCATTATCAAGGCCTTGTGTATAGAGATTCTCTAGTGCCCAGTTTATGTGCAAAAGAGGAATTTTCTTTGTGATTGTAGTTGACACTAGATTAGGCACAACCTCTTGGTATGCTGTCAACAAAATGTTTCAAAACATAAAATCTCCTCGGTAGACTGTGTCATCCACTATGCTTGATACAGAAAATATATTTGTTGTTCCTAAGAGATGTGCAAGCCTGCAGAGAAGAGCAACACTTGACATCAGTTTTTATTTATTTGAAACAATGACAGGTGTATGAAGAAGGGGGCAGTGTCCACCTAGTGACAGAGCTCATGAGAGGGGGCGAGCTGCTGGACAGGATCCTGCGGCAGAAGTTCTTCTCTGAGAGGGAGGCCAGTGCTGTGCTTTTTACCATCTGCAAGACTGTAGAATATTTGCACTCCCAAGGGGTAATATACTATTCAATATACTATATACTATTCAAACACAGCACCATCCATCTAGGATGCACAAACACACACATCTTGGGTGTGTGTGTTTGTGTATCCTGTTCTCAAGAATTCCCTACCTGTTATTGTCTTTGTTAAATATTACACAGTCCCCAATAGTAACAGTACTACAGAATCTACTGATGCTGTATAAGTAAATGTAATTTGCGCCCCTTTTTGGCTTTTCTTGTCATTCCAGGTAGTTCACAGAGACCTGAAGCCCAGTAACATCCTCTATGTTGATGAGTCTGGTAACCCAGAGTCTATAAGGATATGTGACTTTGGATTTGCTAAGCAGCTACGAGCCGAGAATGGATTACTGATGACACCGTGTTATACAGCTAACTTTGTGGCCCCAGAGGTAATGGCTGAATGAGAGGAGGGATTGAGTGTTAGTGGAATGAATGTCTAAAGTTGTGGTGGGGTGGACAATGATCTCCAGGGACCTTTAAATGAGAAGCTTTGACTAATCTGCTCATGTAAACTATACTAAATTTGCTGAATATTGCTGCTGTAGGTATTGAAGAGACAAGGATATGATGAGGGCTGTGACATTTGGAGCCTAGGCATTCTTCTGTATACCATGCTGGCTGGGTGAGTGATATTATTATTATATGGATGGGAAGAAGTAGGATATTATGTTTACATTGGTATGTGTGTGAAATAAGTGTAACACTTTCTAGCAGATTTAAAGATTATTCTTCTGTTCAGAGCAAACCTGCCATTTCTACCTGACAGAATTTTGTTTTACAATAATCTCGAATTGTATAATAATTCTAGTGTCTGTAGCTAAAGCCAATGCTAAGCAAAAGTCTGAAGTACTATTTTTCCCCCCCAAAAAACTACTTCATCCTTCCCCATTCTACTTTTAGATATACTCCCTTTGCTAATGGTCCTGAAGACACTCCTGAGGAGATTCTGGCTCGTATTGGCGGAGGGAAGTTTACTCTGAGAGGGGGTAACTGGAACACGGTTTCTGATTCTGCAAAGGTAGGTGACTAAACAACATATATAATCTAGATATGTCTGAAAGACAATAGTGTCCTCACTGTGAAACACTCTTGCTTCCCGTACAGGACTTAGTGTCCCGCATGCTTCACGTGGATCCCCATCGCCGACTAACTGCGCGCCAGGTTCTGCAGCATGAATGGATTATAAGGAGAGATTCATTACCTCAGAGCCAGCTCAACCGGCAGGATGTACAGCTAGTTAAAGTATGTCATTCTGGGCTACCGATTAGGTTTAGAACACATTTTTTTCATGATTGTAAAGCATCACCCTGACTCTGAGGTCTTTTAGATTTTAAGGAAGTAGGCAAAGTGTTTAATGTGTATTTGTGTGTTTTTGGATGCTGTGCTCACTGTGGATAATCTGAAATAAGAAAACTTCAGGAATAGTTTTTTTTTTTGCTAGATAATGGTTAACTTGGCCTTCAACCCCTTTACTACCAATGACATACCAGAGGACCAATGATGTATTTCATTCCTGGAATTTCATTGGTAAACAAAAAAACAGTCCCACATGGCAAGAAGTCACTCTACAGCAGATCCCCTGCCATTTCATGACAGCCAATCACATGCACAGATACAGTCAGATGCTTGTAAGCGCTGCTTTGTCTCTGTTCTCTGCCTCTCTCCTTGTCATCTCCTTGTGATTGTGAGCTGAGTCAGACAGAAAACACTAAGAGAAAGGTAGGTCTAAATATATGTATATTTAGGGGTTGAAAAAAATAAAATCCTAAAAAAATTGAAAACAAAACATAAATTAAAATTATATAAGAATATATATAATACACAAAAAAGCCGTACTTGTCCCAGGGGAAAAATAATAATTTATATATATATATTTGCGTGGGTTCATTAAATGAGAAAGCGGGAAATAATGGTTGAAGAAAGACATGGCAAAAACACAAAAATTGCTTTGGTCCTACAGCATAAAAAAGCCCTAGTACATTAAGAGAGTTTGATGATTTCTCCCACAAAAAACAGTTTTAAAGTATAATAATATTTCTTCTCTACATTTGTTTTTCCAGGGTGCTATGGCTGCCACATACTCTGCCTTAAACAGCTCCATGCCAACCCCACAGCTGCAGCCCATCAAATCCTCTATCCTTGCACAGCGACGAGTCAAGAAGCTGCCCTCTACCACACTCTAGCTGAGAACTTGGATTTTGTGGGTAGCTGGGGCATTCCTACCCTAAACAGTGGCTTGTAACGAGTCCTGGCCTTTACCGGCCTCTCCCCAGCCACTGCATTGTTTTGCCTTTCCCCATGGCCACACAATGCTGTTTCTCCTAACAGTCTGGGTAGAGACTGACACATGCTTAATTTGCTGCACTTTAAAGTGTAGTGGCAGAAGCATACAAGGGGCTGAGGTAGCCCATCACAGCAAGTTGGGGTTAAATGAATTAGGCAACATCATTACATCTACGCAAACTCTCCATTTTTTCTTCTTCTGGTGGATGGTTAATTCTAACAGTGCTTTGGCAAAAGGCCACAGCACGCCTGACCCCCTTTCTGTGGGTCTCAAAGATCTCCTATATTCAGTGCTATCTCAGGGCTGTCTGTTCTCCTACCCTCTTTGTGACTGGAGAGGACACCTTGCTTGTGACATGGAGTTCTGGGTTTTAGTAATTTGTTGTATATCTGTCTTGCCTTTGCTTTGTGCTACATGTACATAGATTCAAACACTCCGATCCCATTTTTTTTCACCCGTTTACCAGATGATCGTTGTAATACATATTTGGTGTCTTTGAACAAGGGCTTTCACCCACACTGTGATCAACAGGCTGTGAAGTTGTCGAACTCTGCCCCATACATGCCATATCACCCGTCGGACTCAAGACGGGCACCAAAACTTTTCCCGACTCTAGTCTGGTCCCCAAGGTGCAGCAGGGAAATTGTTGAAATCACTGGCTTTCTACAGGACTCCATCTTTTACTCGAATAACAATAAAAGCCATTGGAATACTAATTTGGTTTTGTGAGTCCTGCTTTTTGGAACATTAGGTACATTAGTTCTCATTTACAGGACAATCATTCTTTTCTACTGAGTGAACTGATCATTAAAAGCAAATTCAATTAAGAAATACTGATTTTAGTGTCAATGTAATGTTTATCATGCTTTATTAAATATACTAAAGTGACGGCTATGTTTGTGAGCTCACACTGAGGTTCAATACATCTCTGGTGATAGGTATGACTACACTGCATCTCCTTGGGACATTACTAACTGTGGAACTAATTTGCTCAGAGTTTGGTTTTTATTTTATTTTTTTCCATTAAATCTGTCCACCGTTTTTGTTTTTAGTTTTGTTACCACATGCAAATGTTTCATCCTGGAAATAATTAAATGCATTAAACAGGCATTATGTAGTTATTTGTTAAGGAATGTCATTTAGCAGGCCAACTATGTTAGTCAAATCCTAGTTATTGCCAGGACAGTATATTTCTAAAATAAGTCTTTATGCTGGGAACAATTACCGTATTGGCTCGAATATAGGCCGCACTTTTTTCCCCCACTTTAAGACTTTAAAGTGGGGGTGCGGCCTATATTCGGGGTCTAGTGCCCGACGCCCGGGACATGCAGTCCCGGGCGCCGGGCAGGCAGCGGGGTTAGGATACAGATCCCCCGCAGCGGTGCAGGGGACCTGCATCCTACTCTCGGATGTCCTCAGACAGCCTCCCCTGCCAGCACTTTCCACGGGGGGGGGGTGCCGGCACGGGAGGTTGTCTAAGCGCATCGTCTGGACGGTCACTGGCTGCAGCGATGCGGGTAAACAGCCTCCGGGTTGTTTACCCGCATCGCCGCAGCCGGTGACCGGCCACACGATGCGTTTTACCTCTGCCCCCAAGACTTACCGGAGCAGACTCCCGGGTGTCTTGCGGGGCGCCGGCGGGGGACATCTACGCAATATGCGTATACAACTTCCGGTTGTATACGCGTATTGCGTAGATGCCCCCCGCCGGCCCCGCAAGACACCCGGGAGTCTGCTCCGGTAAGTCGGGGGGGGGGAGGACAGTGGTAGCATCTCGGGGGGAGGAGGACAGTGGCAGCATATCTCGGGGAGGGAGGACAGTGGCAGTATATCTCGGGGAGGGAGGACAGTGGCAGTATATCTCGGGGAGGGAGGACAGTGGCAGTATATCTCGGGGAGGGAGGACAGTGGCGGTATATCTCGGGGAGGGAGGACAGTGGCAGTATATCTCGGGGGGGAGGACAGTGGTAGCATATCTAGGGGGGGAGACAGAGTGGCAGAATGTTTTTTTTTTTTTTTTTGGTGCTTTTTAAAGAAAAAAACTTTTTCTTTAAAAAAGCACCAAACTTTTAGGGTGCGGCCTATATACGGGGGCGGCCTATATCCGAGCCAATACGGTACTATCTTCGGCAGAAGAGGTGTAATGAATGTACATTTCATGTGTGTGTGTGTTCCAGCTGCAGATACAGCGGCTTGCAAAAATATTGACGCCCTTGGAATTTTTCCTATTTTGTCAAATTACAACCTGGAATTAACATGGATCTTTATTTGGATTTCATGAACATGGACACAATAGTCCAAAGTGGTGAAATGAAGAAAATTACTTCTATATTTTTAAAAAAAAAAAAACTCAAAAGTGGTGAATTCATATGTAATCCTTTGCTATGAACCCCCTAACTATGATCTGGTGTAACCCATTACCTTCAGAAGTGACATAATTAGTTAAAGTCCTCCTGGTGGCATTATCTCACCACTTAGGAAGGGGCACCACCAAGCAAGTGACACCATAAAGACCATTAAGCTCTCCAAACAGGTCAGGGACAAAGATGTGGAGAAGTACTGATCAGGGTTGGGTTATGAAAAAAAATCCAAAACTTGAACATCCCATGGAACATCATTAAATCCATTATTAAGAAATGGAAAGAATGTGGCAGCACAGCAAACCTGCCAAGAGAGGGACGCCCAACGAAACTCACGGGCCAGGCAAGGAAGGCATTAATCAGAAAGGCAACAAATAGACCATAGATAACTCTGAAGGGGTTGCAAAGCTTTCATCACCCCAAGAACATCATCCCCACAGTGAAGCATGGTGGTGGCAAATGATACAAACCCCAACAAATCTATTTTAATTCCAGGTTGTAATGCAACCAAATACTTTTGCAAGGCACTGTACACTGGCTTAAGAAGTCCTGTGCATGACTGTAGCACCTTTGGTCTTCTTGCTTAGCGTAATACAGCTTCACCTACTGCCACAGAAAGCTGTGATCTGGAGATACTTTTCATTTTTTTGGCACACCTTGCCCTGGAGGACTTTCTAGATGAAGCCTGTGTCCTCGACTCCTGTTTCTTCTTTTTCTGGACAGGAGTGCAGTGTTAGCAGTGCTTACTCCCCAACCAATAAAGGCAATCTAGTGCTAGCCCTGCCTCTCCACAAAGCCATTTCCCCAGCAATGGGATAGCTCGGGACAGCCTACCCTGGGAATTTTTAACAATTGTGTAATGGGGAACCTCTCTTCCTAGTTCCGCTAAAGAAAAAAACGAATCCTCAGGTACACTTAAGCCAATCACCGTAAAGTATTATATATTTGCGTTTGTATCTTCAAATACATTTTCTTTGCTTACGGTATCCTTTAATAGTGGTTTAAATATATATTTAAACATTTTTCCTCTTGTGTTGTCGCATTTCTCTCATTTCTCTTATCAAAGCGCTGTGAAGGTTCGGCTGGGCTTCTCAACAAAGATTTAATTAACGTTTACGTATCTATTCCCCAACAGTCATGTGTATCTAATAACCTAGTCACTTGGCAAACATTCCAGTTTCATAGAAATAATAGAAATACCCGTAGCTGAAAACAGTAGTGAACACCATTATAGGGAAGGCATTTTCTGCTTTTTTGGCAAAGAATATATTTGTGGCAGTAAGGACCAGAAGTTTATATATAGATCTTAAGGATTACATGTCAAGATCTCCATATAGTAGACCATGTTTTTGGGAAGTCTATTCCTTATTTGCTTCCACTACATATTTAAAATGTCTGTTTCCTTGGGAAGTGAACTGAGCCTGATACTTTGGATTGTGGTGTTCAGATTATTATAAATATACTATATATACAGTACCGTGCAAAGCTTTAGGAATGTGTTAAAAAGTAAAAATGCTTCAAAAAATAGTTTATAGCTCAGTTATATAATTTCACTAAATGTAAAGTGAGTGAACAGAAGAAAAAAATAAATCAAATTAATATTTGTCGTGACCAGCCTTTGTCTTTAAAACAGCATCTTGGCACAAAGTCAAGGATTTTATACCAAACAGGTGCTAATGATGATTAATATGTAGGTTGAAACACAATCATTAACTGAAACAGAAACAGTTATGTAGGAGGAATAAGACTGGGTGAGAAACAGCCAAATTCTCTAACAAGATGAGGTTGCTGAAGACAGTTTAATGTCAAAAGTCAGATGCTAAGGCAAGACTGACCACAGCAAGAACGCACAAGGTAGTTATACTGCATCAGCAAGGTCTCTCCCAGGCAGAAATTTCAAGGAAGACAAGCGTGTCTGCCAAGCTCTTTTGGAGAAGCACAAAGAAATTGGCAATGTTGGGTAGCGTAGATTCACTTCTCAACCATGGAAACTTGGTGTAGCAGATGAAAGACACAAAATGCTTACTTCCCTTTGCAATCTAAAGATTTCCAGTACCATCTGCTCAGCACTGAAACAGTGGAACCCTGGTACGCCCATCTACTGTCTGGTCAGAAGTGGTCTTTATGGAAAACATGCGCCAAAAAAATCCATACCTCAGATGTGGTAACAAGGGCAAGCAACTGAAATATTGAAAACACAGGAACTAGGGTGCAGGAAAATAGCATCTGGACTGATGAATCAAAATTTTAAATATCTGGGGGTAGCAGAAGGCAGTTTGCTCACTGAAGAGTGGTACAAGAATTAGTATTCACAGGTACTATTTCCCTGCCCCAGGCAACCATCACCACCAAAAGCCAACAACACTTTTAGACCCTCTAATTAGATACCTTTATAGTAGAAACTCAACTAGAAACTCAAGTCTTAACCATACATACATGGTTTTGTTTCCAAGGGAGCCACAAACTTCCATATCCCTGCTATTAGAACTCCAACATCCAAAGGAATTTCTCAAAATCAGAAGCCCTTCTCTTAAACACATCGGAGCAATTCAGACAATGCCTCAAATGGCCGTTTCGGTGGTCGAGGCATGCAATCACACACCTGGGTATCACATTACCCAGAGATCTGAGTAAACCTTTCTCATTCATAAGATAATACATTTAATGAAAATGATTGCATTCTCAGAAATCTTGTAGGGAATCTAAATGCTCCTTCTTCTCATCCCAAACCTAGTGGTATGCCCTTTTAATAAAGAACAATCGCGCTTCATACCAAAGGGTGAGAAGGCCAAGATAAGTTTAACGAGATTCATGCTCCCAAAGAACAAAGGGGGGATTTGGTACAATATAGAAAGATTGGTAGAACTGCCCAGTGTTAAGGACTTCCATTCCTATAGAAATATTCTTGAAAATATAGACACATCGAACGAAAAAAAGATTTCATTCATCTAGTCTGCTTGTTAGCAGTATTTATTTGTTACTTAATCAGAACTGTCTTTTCAACAACTGATGAAAATTAAGAGTTTTGTCCCCAACTCAGTTCCTGCTGTAATGTGATATATCACCTTGGTTGTAGGGTTTCTCCTATTGGACCCTTTTCCTTTGGCGTCCTATTGGCTGTTACAAAAAAAAAATCAGATTGTCTGCATTGTCTGCTCTATCCAGCAGATGGCGACAGGGATCCCTCTATTGTCTCCTTTGTCTACAACAGCATAGTTCAGATTATTGACAGTGAAAAAAGTGTTATATTTGGTCATGTCCCTTATTGACTTCACTCATGGCTATATTTATTGATGATTTGAATAAATTGTTATATTGCAGTTACATTAAACATGCCGCCTCAGCTAAATGTATCGCTTTCATAACTAAACGCAGTAGTAAAAATATCATTACTAGTAATGTGGAATGCTCAAATCCTTCCTAGAAATAATTATTGATACATAATAATGTATCCCACGTTTTGCTTGTTCATATAGCACAAAAGCAGGCACTGATAAGTTGTTGCCATAGAAACCAACAAGGCTCATTTAGCCTTTGGAGTGAAAGAATAAACTTACTTTACTACAGTTTATTTGCTTAACATGACATAGTTTTAAAGTCACGTTTCCTCTAAGTTGAACAGTACCTTTAAATGTCAAATGTTTTCAGTATTTGCGCAATCACTGGCTACATAAAAAGGTCATATATCTATACATGTTAAACATCTATTTTTTATTGTTTACTCAATGAAAGGAACAGCCAAAAAATGTATAACATATATAATCATACCTGCGAACTTTTGGGCTCCGGGTACACAGAGCTAACCCTTGCGGGGTGGGCGTTCCTGCTGCTGTCAGTTGGCGTTCCCACCAACATTGCAGTAAACACCCCATTTCAAGGGAAAATGGGCGGGAAAACGGCATGTAAAGACCCTGTGACCCGGAGCAGCTCTCCTCCTGGGGTTCTCCAGGCCAAACCTGGAGAGTTCCCAGGTATCTATAATAAACATACTAACAATCAAATAAACAATAAACAATAAAATACTAACAATACAGTAAATTATAAATATAACTTCTGAAATATTGTTGTATCTAATTCAGTTCACATGGAAATATTTCATTAGTAAAACATGGCATCAGCTCAACACCTTTAGTTTTTTGCCTCAATGTGTATTTCTTGTCACTTTGTTTTACAAAGATGCAAAAAAATGACAGTCCATGTCAAAATTGATTTTCACCTGAAGTTTATCAACTCAATGCTGCATCTGTTCCTCGTGTCAGACAAGCGCAATCCCATCATGCGGAAGACTCAACTGCTGCATTTGAGCATGGGATGCTGATGACAAATGCAACCACTTTCAAGAGGCAGGTTTTCAGGTCCAGTTTTTATTAATATTTTTGACCATTTAACATCGGTGTTGAGAACATCATCAGCTTTAGTACTGGAGGAAACTGTTTGAAGGGTTGGACAAACACGAGCATATTCTTCATAGAGGTCATCCACTGAAAGTGAGTCTAAATTCAGTTCTTCAGCTACTGCCACCAGTTTATCACATAGATTTTTCTGAAAAATTAAACCACTGTTCTAGATATTAAATGGCTTTTTTATAATATGCTGGGAATCCTGATTGTATTTTCGTGGCTTGCAGGTGAGGAAGTTTCTTAAAAGATTCCCTAACCAGGTATCCAAAAAAATGTCTGTCTTTCTTTGGATTAGGTTCCCCCTCACTGATGTCATGATCTCATAAACATCAATTGCACTAAGGTAATTTTGTTCCAGCTTTAATATGGCTGTCTGAAATATAGGCAAGCAGCATTCCTTGGAACTCTCCGGGTTTGCCCTGGAGAACTCTGGAAGAAGCACCTCTTTTCCGGTTCTCCGGATCAATCCGAATGTTCCAGGTCGCGGAAGCAGGATCCTGACACTCCCCACTCCCTGCCCATTTCCCTTTTAAATGCACACTGAATTTGGCAGGAAAGCCCACTGATGTTGGGGAGTCCTGACCGTGTCCCACAAGGGTAGACTCCGGGTAGCCAGAGCCCACAAGTTCCCAGGTATGGTAAGCTGTCAACATAGTCAAACATTTCCTTATCAATTTGGAGTACCACTCAAATTCAAAAAATATAGTTGCTGCTGAAGAAAACAAAAGAGGCTACCAATGTTTTCATAGTAATGATGTTTTCTCATTAAATAGAAAAAAATGAATAATAATAAAAAATAATATAAAAAATAATAAGTACATGTTTTTGAAGTTGAGTTCCCTGTGTCTATAATACCTACTACCATATATCTGACAATCCCAGAATATCCCATCCTTAAAACATAAATCAAACTGAATACACTGTAAATCAGAAAGTCCCTTATACACATTCTCTAAAATGTCTTCAAATTCTGAAGAAGACATACCAAGACATTTTTTTTTTTTTTGAACATTGAATTTTTATTGAGATTCATACGGCCCACACAACAAAAAAAACAACACAGTGCCAGATGACAGAGACACATGTACAAACGATCCAACAGTCCACTGAACATCATGAGCAATAGGCACCAAATACAGGCAGAAGTGGGGTGTCAGAGATGTGAGAGCCGCCCGCAAGCTGCCAAGGAAATCTCAAAATTTTTAACAAGTTAATAACATATGTCAACTCAAATAAAACACAGTGGCAAAGAAGAAGAGGAAAAGAAAAAAGAAAAGAAAAGAAAGAATAGAGGGGGGGGAACAGACCAAATAATAGTGCCCTCACGAGTCAGTAACCGCTTTCGTGTACCAGGGAGTACGCATGTTCCCTAGGATGAAACCTCCAGGCGCAGGGGTGAACGTATGCCTATAATAATCATCCCAGTTCTCCCAGGTAGACTGAAAGAGATGGAGGGAGTTAGAGGCCGTGTGCGCCATCTGTTCGTAAATACGTGTGGTAGTGAGGGAGTAGAGAACCTCTTGGATCGTGGGAGGGGAGGAGTTTTTCCATTTACGAGCAATGCAGATCTTAGCTGCAAATAACACATGCGCCAAAAGTTTCCTACAAGGTGTATCTAACGAGGGTGGAAACATGTCTAAGAGAGCCACCTCGACCGCCATGTCAACGGGAATATGCAACAGGCTAGTAAGGAGATGGAAAACATGTTGCCAAAAAGACCGAATGACAGGACATTCCCACCATATGTGTAGCATGGTGCCTAAAACACCACACTGTCTCCAACAGAGCGGTGACGTAGAGGGATACATTTTAGCCAACGTAGCCGGGACATAGTACCACCGAAACAAAACCTTACGAGTAGTTTCAAAATGAGTGGCATTCCGGGAGACACCCTGAAAGTTGGCAAGGGCGTCATACCACACAGCAACATCATAGGAACGACCAATTTCTTTTTCCCATTGTAGCATGTACATTAGCTTGGTCCCAGACCCATGACCCAGCAGAGCCGCATAACAGAGGGAAATGGCCTTCGGAACAGCAGGTGCCTTCCGGCAAAGTGTAGGAATCGACGAGGAGGTAGAGGGAGGGGCAGAGTGACCCAAATGCGTACGAAGAACATTGCGAAGTTGCAGATATTTAAAGAAGTCCTGTCGAGGCAGCGAGTAGCGAGACTGTAAGGATTGAAAAGACTGCATCTGGCCCCGGGAGAGAAGGTGGGAGATGGAGGTGATACCCCCCCGAATCCACTCGTCCAAGGAAACGTGTGGCAGCAGAGGCTTCAGTGATGACAAGGGCGCTGAACCATGGAGTCCAGGGGAAAAGCCCAGCTGAAGACGGTGAGCATCCCATATCCGTAGAGACAGCAAAGTCGTGTCCAACAGGTCCGACAACAGAGGCCGAAGGACCCTGGGGAGCCAAAGGATGTCGCTGAGCAAAAACGGAGAAGCATACGAAGACTCCTGGTCCACCCACGCCACCTCGTCACAAGGCGAGAAGAGTAGAAGAGATTGAGCCAGGTGTGCAGCCAAGTGATATTTCCTGATGTCCGGGACCCCCAGGCCTCCAAGTAGCTTAGAACGTTGGACGACCCCCAGTTGGAGCCTGGGCCTCTTATTGAGCCAGATGAACTTAGACAGTCTCGATTGCATCCGCCGAAAAAAGGCCACCGGCAGCATAATGGGGATTGTGCGGAACAAATATAGCAACTTCGGAAGCGAGTTCATTTTAAAGGAGACAATGCGGCCCAGCCACGAAATTTCCATCTTAGACCACCTGTTAAAATCCTCGCTGATCGAATTCCACAATGGAAGAAAGTTGGCACGAAACAGACCGGCCGGAGTTTTGGTAAGACGAATCCCTAGGTACGTAATATAGTCAGATCTCCAGGAACAGTGGAAGGACAAAGACAAGTTCGCAATCAGAGTCTCCTGGTAGCCGATGCTGAGGGCTTGTGTCTTAGACCAGTTCACCTTGTAATAGGAGAGACGTCCAAAAAGTTCCAGGAGACGGGACAGATTCGGCAACGTAATCAGAGGCTCCGTAAGGGTCAAAAGGACGTCATCCGCGTATAAGCAGAGCTTCGTTTCAACAGAACGCATAGTGAATCCATGGATGTTGGGATCAGCACGAATCGCAATAGCCAACGGTTCCATGGCCAGAGCGAAGAGGAGAGGGGAGAGTGGGCATCCCTGCCTGGTGCCATTGGAAATAACAAACGGTTTGGAGAGGAACCCGGAGGTGTAGACACGCGCTGTAGGTTGATGGTAAAGTACGGCCACAGCCGCGACAAAAGCTTCCGGGAAACCAAAAGCACGTAACACCGACAACAGGTAGCCCCAGTGCAAACGATCGAACGCCTTTTCAGCGTCGAGAGAGAGTAGGAGGCATGGAGAGGTTGTTTTCTGAGAGACCGAGGTAAGGTTAATCAATCTCCTGGTATTGTCAGACGGTTGTCTCCCCAGAATGAAGCCAACCTGGTCATTTTTGATCAGGGCCGGAAGCAGGGCATTCAGGCGATTAGCCAAGAGTTTGGAGTACAGCTTAGTGTCCGTATTGAGCAGGGAGATGGGCCTATAATTAGCACACTCTGCGGCGGATTTCCCAGGCTTAGGGATGGTGACCACATATGCCTCGGACATTTCTTGAGGGAAGGGACCCGCCGTCATGAAAGTGGAGAAGAGAGCACAAAGCCTCGGGGCAAGTATGTGCTGAAACTTCCGGTAATACACGTTGGAGAAGCCATCCGGGCCAGGAGCCTTGTGCATCTTGAGGCCGGCAATAGTCCTCTCCACTTCGTCCGCCGTAGGAGGCCGAGTAAGGATATCCCAGGACTGTCTGGGAAGTTTCGGTATCGGTAACGCACTCAGAAAAGCCGCAATATCGGCTAATTGTGGTTGCGGAAGGTCCTTCTGGTCTCGTAGGTTATAGAGAGTCCCGTAGAAATCTGCGAATTTGTCAGCAATCTCCTTGGGGTTGAACAGTTTGCCCCCTTGAGGGGTCTGAAGATAGTGAGTGGAAGTGTTAGCCTCTTGAAGACGAAGCCGTCGCGCCAGGAGGGAATCAGCCTTATTGCCTTTAGAGTAGTAAGCCAGGTGTAGACGGCGTAACGCGAACTCGGTGCGTTGAAGTTGGAGCCGGTGTAATTCCGTCCTGATTGTCTTGAGTTCCTCATGGGTGGCAGCAGACCAAGAGGTTTTATCAGAACGTTCTAAAATCCCCAGACGGGTGGTCAGATCATTCAGTAACTGCAGCCTTTGCTTCTTTTGTCGGGCAGCAATCTTAAGAAAATGACCCCGTATAACCGCCTTGTGGGCTAGCCAGAGAGTAGAGGAAGAGACATCAGGGGTGTCATTAGCCTGAAAGTAGTGTGTAAGGGCGTCCTCTATGTCCACACAGGTAGAAGATTGTTGAAGTAGGCTTTCGTTCAAACGCCATCGAGACGGTGAGGAGAGTTGCGGGCCATCCTGTAGAATAATCCACACCGGGGCATGATCAGACCATGAGATATGTCCGATGTCTGCTCGCGTCGCTCCCTGCAAGGAGATCTTATCCACAAGGATCAAGTCAATCCGCGAGTAACTGGAATGCACATTGGAATAAAACGAATAGTCCCGATCTAGAGGGTGCAGGATTCTCCACGTGTCGAAAAGGGAATGTTGATGGAATAGGTGTTGCAATTTCAGGCCGTGAGAGGTCACCAGTTTCAAGTACTTAGGCGCAAGTCGAGCTGAAGAGTCCCGAGAAGGATCAGCCAAAAGATTGAAGTCGCCTCCGACAATCACTCTGCCCTCCCTCACCTTATGTAATTTAGTGAATACACGATCCAAAAAGGTCAATTGGCCAGAATTCGGGGCATACAAATTTAGAATAGTATAAGAGATCCCGTGTATGGAACCCTTCAAAATCAAATAACGGCCCTGGGGGTCACAGGCCTGAGACTGCAGCTGGAAATCAACATTTTTATGAAACAATATCATCACACCACAGGTCTTCCCGGGGGCACGAGCATGATATTCTGAAGGATAGTATTTAGAGGCCAAGAGACGGTGGTTGGACCTAGCCAAATGAGTCTCCTGGACCATGACCACCGAAGCCTTCAATGTCTTAAGTTCTCTAAACAACATTTGACGTTTATGCGGAGTATTCAGACCACGCGCATTGATAGAGACCACAGTAAGCGGCATCGGAGAAGAGGGCAAAGGAGCAGGGAAAGGAAGAGAAAGAAGGAGAAAGAAAGAAAAAAAAGGGGGGGGGAAGAGAGGAGTGGAAGGAACAAGCAGGAAAAAGAAAAAAACCAGGAAACGACAGAGAAAGCGGAGAGAACACTGCCACGCCAGACACTACGCCACGGAGCCACAGAGCAGACACCGTACCCAGCGGCTGACGGGAGAAAAATACACGTATGAGAGACAGTAGAAAAAGAGGGGAAACGAGGGCAATTCCATGGAATTGCTGCCACACCAGCAACCACAGAAAGAAACAGGATCTACCGAACAAGGCAGGTAAATTGTATTTAACAGAAAACCAGTACAATAAAACCCCATCATACACATGAATAAAGCAAGGACGATCGGTGTAAGAGAGGGGGGGGCCTAGTGGGTAAGGAACATGAGCTATGCACCCCCAACCTACAACCTAACAACATAAACCGGCCAGGGTGGCAAAGATGGTGGCGACGTGCTATAGAACCCAAGGTGTGAAGATGTGTAGGTGCCACTCGGGAAAGGAGTGAAACTCTAAACCGATGCAGCCACAGAGAGTAGTCAGATAGTGTGAGTGCGAGTGTAAAGGCAGATACCCAGAAGCGTATATAAGGCTAATAGGCATATAGGGAAAGATAAAAAAAAAAAAAAAAAAAAAAAAAAAAAAAAGGGGGGGGGGTAAAGATGAGAGGCTAATGCAAGAAGAGCGTGAGCTACGAGCCGTGCACCTCCAGCTGAGCAAGAGAAACTGGCCAGGAGTGCCAGAGGCGGTAGGTCACATATTGCATAGCACCAAGTGTCCCGAGACCTCTTCCCACCATGCACAGACAAACAGGAACATGAGAAGGGAATGTGTAAAAGTAGAGGTAGTGTGCAATATGGTGAGGGCAGCAAGAAGGCGGCCCAATGTATCAATGTAGCGCAAGTAAGTATACGAAAAATACGAAAGCGAAATGATAATAAATACAAAAAAAAACAAAAACCGGCATGCGAAAAAAATAAACAAAAACACCGGGAGGTACATGTTACACCCCGTAGCGTGTGAACTCGTAGAGAACGAAGCGGAGCCGACGAGAGTAGGCCCCGCAGCCACTCAGCAGTGGAACAAAAACGAGTCACACCAGTCAGGACACCGCAGGGAACAAAGCCGGAGAAGACGCCGTCTCGGACACCTTCGCCCTGGCGGAGCTGTTCTTAGTGTGGCGCCGCGACGGAATTCGTCGGTCGGATCTCTCCGGTGGTCGTGAGGAGGAAACATCTCGCGGAGAAGGTCGATCAGCCGGGTCCTCTGGAACAGTCCCATCGTCGCGCACCAGCTCCCACTGCTGCAGGAGGGAGAGACCATCTGCCGGTCGGTGGATGATATGTAGAACCCCATTCCTGGTGATCAATAATTTGGTAGGGAAGCCCCAACGATAAGGAATACGGTTTTCCCGTAACACCAGCGTAATGGGTGCAAACGATCTGCGGAGAGCGAGGGTTTCCGCGGAGAGATCCGTAAACAAATGTAGTTGATCGTAGGGCGCGGGAAACGAGGAGCCGCGGCGGGCCCGATCCAAAATGGCCTCCTTCGTAGAGAAATAATGAAAACGGAGGACCACGTCCCTCGGGGTGGAGACCGGCAGGGAACGAGGCTTGGGCACCCTGTGGACACGGTCCACTCTAAGCTCCGAGTCCGGGACCTCAGGCAATAAAGTATGAAAAAAGCCATATACATACGACCGGAGGGTATCACCAGGTACATCTTCCGGAACTCCCCGTATGCGAAGATTGTTCCGTCTGGAACGATCCTCCAAATCGGCCAGCTTCAGAGCGAGTCGATCATACTTGTCCTCCAATAAATTGTGACGATCCACCATGTCGTTAAAAGTCGAGGCAAAATCTTCAAACTTATTTTCCATATGATCAGTGCGGGCCCCAAGCTGCACAATATCATTCTTGAGGTCCGACAGCATCCCCTTGATCGCCTCAGTCATGGAAGCCTGCATGGAGGCCAGCATAGCACGGAGGATCTCCGATGTCACCGGTTGCGCCGGGTCAATGTCCTGGTCTTCCCCGTCTGTATCTGGATGTGAAAGCGGGAAAGGTAGGTCGTCGCCATCTTGAGGCCCACCGCCCGGCCGAGCACGTTTAGAAAAATAGTGAGGAAGCTTGTGCGGGGTCTTCTTAGAATGTTTAGTCGACATCCTCGCTGGTTAAGAGGGTCGAAATATATGCGAAGCTGCAAAATAATTCGGTAAATCAGCCGTTTTAGCCGCTTAAATGCTCGTGTGGTGGCAGAGCTCTGCACTCACGCGTCCATCGAGCTCCGTCGCCAGGCCACGCCCCATACCAAGACATTTTGAACAATGCAATGCTTCTAACTTTGCGAGCCAGTCAAGTCTCTTCCACACTAAAATTAATCCAACCAAACTAATCCAACCGTGTCGTTATGGGCCTGTAATAGAAAAGGGCCTTCGCCAAACTGTTGCCACAAAGATGGGAGTATAACATTGTCCAAAATGTCTTGGTATGCTGAAGCATCACGATTTCCCTCCAATCCGACGCTTGGCAGTGTACTTGGTGATGTGAGGCTTGCATGCAGCTGCTCGGCCATGGAAACCCATTCCATGAAGCTCCTTCTGCACAGTTTTTGTTCTGATATTAATGCCGGTGGAAGCTTGGAACTCTTCAGCCATGGAATCAACTTTATGTATTCTTCCTCTTCATGGCTGAGTTGTTGCTGTTCCTAAGCACTTCCACTTTCCAATAATACCACTAGCAGTTAACAATTGAATATACACTCACTAACCACTTTATTAGGTATACCTTGCTAGTACTGGGTTTGACCCTCTTTTGAGCTACCTTCATTCTTTGAGGCATACTTTCTACAAGGTGCTGCTAACATTCCTCAGAGATTTTGGTTCAAATTGACATGATGGCATCAACCAGTTGCTGCAGCTTTGTCGGCTGCACATTCATGATGTGAAACTCCTGTTCCACCACATCCCGAAGGTGCTCTATTAGATTGAGATCTGGTGACTGTGGAGGCGGTTGGAGTACAGTGAACTCATTGTCATGTGCAAGAATCCAGTTTGAGATGATGTGAGCTTTGTGACATGGTGCATTATCCTGCTGGAAGTAGCCATCAGAAGATGGGTACACTGTGGTCATAAAGGGATGGACATGGTCAGCAACAATACTCAGGTAGGCTGTCGCATTTAAACCATGCTCAATTGGTACTAAGGGGCCCAAAGTGTGCCAAGAAAATGTCCCCCAAACCATTACACCACCACCACAAGCCTGAACCGTTGATACAAGGCAGGATGGATCCATGCTTTCATGTTGTTTACGCCAAATTCTGACCCTGCCATCTGAATGCCGCAGCTGGAAGCTGCAAGTAGATGGATGGTGAGGACGACATGGGAGGTCCCTGCAGTCACGGAGGTAAGTGTTGATGCCAACGAGTTACAAAATCACATAAAAAGTTTTAGAAAGCCCTGTCTCCTGACAACACCTCCAATAACACCCTCTCATACAAAAGTGTGCCTCTTGGGCCATATCAAATGTTGGGAGCTATGGTGAATGTGCTGTATTGGAATCTTGCGTTTATCTTTTGCAAAACATACATGCATGTAAGTTCTGAATTCACCTTCTGCAGTCATATGTTCTATAAGTCAGCCATTTTGCATCCTAAATGGGGCACAAATATACTTGACTCAATAGAGCAATTCCCTATTACATTAAAAAAGAAGTAAATGGGACCAAGCTCCAGTTCTCCTCAAAATAATAAAGTAGAATGCCAGAGGTTATGGGGTAAACATAAGGAAGAGATTCCTGAATAAAGTTCAACTGCGAACTCTACATTATACAGGCTAGAAAAGGGGAAGCGATGGGGCAGAACATTCCATGACATCATGATTTCATCCACATAGCATAATGCTGGCAAAATGTGACACAATAGTCCTGGTGCCATCCACATATTGGAGATACGGTCGATGTCACAAGCGCTCTGTTGTGCTGGTGTTACATATTCCAAATTTGAATTGACTATTGTCATGCATGCAGGGTATATCAGGTTAAAAACAGTAGTTTGAGTTCTATTTATGCTAAATGTAGAGCTAAATTATATAATTATTGTAACTCTGTCTTAGCTGGTCTTCCTCTTAACCGCCTCACCCCTCTACAATCCACCATGAATGCTGCTGCCAGTCTTATCTACCTCTCCCATCGCTTCACTAACCCTTCTCCACAGTCTCTTCACTGGCCGGCTGTGCACTTCAGGATTCAATTCAAAATCCTCACTCTTACTTTTAAAGCCCTTTGCAGCGGTTCCCCTCCCTACATCTCCTCGCTCATCACTAAATACACTCCTAACCGGTCTCTCCGCTCATCCAATGATCTCCTTCTATCCTCTCCTCTGATTTCTAGCTCTTATGCACGCTTACAGGATTTCTCCAGGGCTGCCCCTACCCTCTGGAGTGCCCTCCCCCGGTCTATCCGTTTTCCCCCTGCCTTCGGTCCTTCAAAAAATCCCCCAAGACCCACTTCTTTAAGGATGCTTACAACATTGCACATTAACGGTCTCCCATATTCCTTTAGTTCACCTTTCCTAGTCCCTCTCCTGCAATACTTATAATACTGTGGCTGGTCCATTCCTAACATTAGCACTTTTACCCTTTACCTATTGTGTAATTATTATTATTATTATTATTATTATTATCTTTTATTTATATAGTGCCAACAGTTTAAGCAGCGCTTAATACAATACATATATTCAAGGGGTATGACAAGACAAGAACTGACAGACTAAGACAGGGGTGTGCAACATGCGGCCCGCGGGCCAAATACGGCCCGCGAGACCTTGAGGTGCGGCCCGCGTAAGATCGGCAGCCAGGGCAACCGATCTTACGCGGGCCGCACCTCGAGACCTGCTACTTACCTGTAGGAGGGTCTTCTGTACTGCATAGAGGAAGCGGAACCTAGCAGAGTTTACGTGACATCACATGACTCTGCTCCAGTCCTGCTTCCTCTGTGCAGTACCAGAGAACGCAGAGGGAGGCCACGCCCTCTGCTGAAGTCTGTGACCAGCATCGAGGAGCTGCAGTGAAGGTAAGGGGGTGGGGAGGGTGTTTGAATGAGTATGCGTGATTGAGTGATTGAGCATATGAATGAATAAGTGTGTGTGTGATAGCATGGATGTGTAAGTGCTGGAACCTAGGCATGATGGGACTGAGATTGCTGTTAGCAATCACACTGCTATCATGCCAAGTCAGCCAGTACATGCTGAAACCTAGGTTGTTGCCCCCCTTGTGTATTAATGCTGCCAGCAGTATGGGGTCTGCACATCACTTACAGCCACCCTGTACCAGCATGTACTGGCTGACTTGGCATGATAGGAGTGTGATTGCTAACAGCAATCACAGCAAGCACATTCCCATCATGCCTAGGTACCAGAATTTACTAGTTGCCTGGGCTATCATGCCAAGTCATATTGCTAATTTTTTTGTCCAATTGTGGTGTGTTACCTACTTTTATTAAAAATGTGAGTTTTTATTATTATTTATAAAGGTGGTGGGTCATTTTTGGTTTTGGAACTGTGAATGTTTTGGTCCAGAATTTTCATTTTGGTGCATCCCTAGAATAAATAGAAGTATTTCATTTTTAATTATCCTGAATTTGTAGTCACAAACCTTTCTAGGCCCAGAAATCAGTGAGAGGAAAAGTAAAGGTTTTGTGTCATTTACTTTATTTTAATCTGCGTATTTTATTAAAGGCCATATTTTCTCACAGTGAAAAATGAGTGCGGCCCTGGCACGTATACAATTCTGATGAAGTGGCCCACTGCAGAAAAAACGTTGACACCCCTGGACTAAGACAAACCGATACATGAGGTGGAGAGAGCCCTGCTCGCAAGCTTACAATCTTGAGTACACCCTAACCCCCTCTAGATTGTAAGCTCATTTGAGCAGGGCCCTCCTCACCTGTTGTCTCTGTAAGTCAAATTGTTATGTTACATACTACTTGTTATGTCCTGTGTCTATGTCTACCCATTGTACAGCGCTACGGAATTTGATGGCGCTATATAAAACAATAAATAATAATAATAAATAATAGTTAAAAATATGGTTTCTAAGCCTTTTATTTTTGCTGTATAACATTTTTATGAGTGCAAAGGAGAAGGGAATTATTTTTTCTTACAAACGCTCTTCGTAAGTACTTGAAATTTAAAGATAAATGTATCCACTTTTAAAATGTAAATGCCACAGATCATAAAATCCTATTCAATCTTTAGCAGTGCCTTTTGTAGGTCAGCCCTGTGGTTTCCCAATCTTATCCTGTCAGTTCTTTTTAACACAAGCTCAAATGGATCTGAGTTATGCATTTAAAAAAAGAAAGTGTTTTGGCAATGCAACTGCTTCTGGGTGGTCCATATACCAGCCACATTTATTTAAAACCAAGGTTTTTAACAGAACAATCATATTACATTGGATATATGAGTTCTCCTTAAACTAGAAAGGAAATAAAATAGAAAGGAGAGATAATTATCATGTGATGGATGGAGCAGTGTAAAAGTGCACAAAGGACAAAAATAATAATCACAAAATAAATATACACCTAAAATATTGTATACGTTTAAATTGAAGATTAATTTATGTCTTGCTTTGTCTATATCCTTTGAGCAGTGACCTTATCTGAGTATATGTTATTATTATTTTGGCAGCGTTGTACAATGGATAAACATCCATGAGTTATTAATCATGTAACAATTTGAATTTACAAAAATAAGGTAAGGAGGGCCCTGATCAAATAAGCTTACAATCTAGAAGATATCACCTTCTGTGTTCTTGGTACAGTCTCTATGTAGCAACATGCTTTCTTTTTCTCCCTTATTCCATCTCTGACCCTTTTTGCCTTTCCATCTGAGCAACTCACAGTTGGAAACAAAGCTATAAGACTATTTGCAATTCTTGAGCCCAATGCTGCCGCCCTTCTCACCCTACCTAATGAGTAGGTTTTTTTTTCTTTCTATGTAGGCATGGCTGTTTTTAAGTGTGCTTTACCATTGAATATATTACCGGTTTATAAGTTGGGGCTGTGCACATTTGATGATTTTTCAATATTTGCTTTTGGGAAGTTTTTTGTAAAAAATTATCTAGCCAAATGCTGTTTTGAAGCCAAAGGTTGGTCATATATTGATATTTTGTATTTTGTTCAATTTTAGAAAAAATAAACTATTAACATGTTTATTTTTTTAAGCATTCTTACTTTACAGCATTTTTCCATGCCTGCCTTAAACCTTTGCACAGTACTGTATATGTATATAATGTAGCAGAAAAGGGTAATTTCTCCGATGCAGCTCAATAGAAGGAGGAGTACACCAAGGTGAAGCTTTGCAAGATTGCTTCCGGTGAAGGGCAGACAGTAGGCCAGTGGTAGAAAGAAGGACTTCAGAAGGCTGCTGCACAAGTTGCAGTCTCTTTGGACCTTCGGCATGGTGTGTGGAATGGAGGATGAGCTGGTGGAGACCATGTAAAGGCACTTTGAATAGGAATGCAGGAAAATCATCTTCTGTGCGGAAGTGGACAATCTTAAGAAGTGAAAGAAATGCAGCTTTCTTATTCAGGAAACTCTCCTCGCACGCCACTAACTGAGCTGTGTAATAACCTAGTTGTAGCAAGGCAAAGGAAAGGAGGGCTTTGACTACTACAAGTATCTCTACTCCCCTCATTTCCACTCTATCTCAACAGACCCATCATTGACCCAGTATGCCAAGCAAACCTAAATGCCCTCATTAATGCTAGATACTTCAGAAAGGGCAGGGTCATGGGTAGTAACAGCCCCCCCCCATAGAGTTCTGTTAAACTTTGTGGGATTTCATTGACTTGGGCCTATTCAAACTGTATGAGGAGGTGGATGCAGAAGACAATATGTCTCCTATGTTGAGGTAGGGTATGATCGCCATCTTGTACAGTTAAAAGGCAAAAGATGTGGCATACAGTCTCTCTCCTTAATGTAGGCTAAAATATCTTAGCTAGCAGATTACAGTTGGTGCATCATTCCTGGTCACAAAAAAGCAGAAAGCCTAGCCCTTATCAGAGAACATCCATGCACCCTAGGGGTGCTGGGCAGATACAGACACTACCCACAGTCCATTGTAGTGGAAGAGACTTCACTACATTTGTTCTGAAGTTTGCTCAACTTTTGCTGGGATCCCTGGAAAACAAATACTTTTTTAAGAATTCACATAGAGGACACCATCGCAGAAGAGTGGCACTTAATGTGCTGTGTTAAGGATGCTTTGTGGTTTACTAGGAACCGCCTGATGCTGAGTAGGGAACAGATCCCGATCCAAGACTGTTGGACATTGATCCTCAGTTTGTGTAACCCCTTTGTGAAGGAGGATTTTACTCCTAATTTCAAGGACATATAGGTTTTCTCTTAACACCACTTTTTTGTAGTTTAAAAATAATAATATTATAGTTTATAAATACTATGCAAAAAATAACAGTAAAAAAAAACAAAAAAAAAACTTTCATGCAATTTCAATTAGGATTTCCTCCACAAACTAGGTGCCACAAATACCCTTGATGTCCAGCAATATCCCCTGGGTAGAATAATATTCCGCATGTATAGGTTTTTAATTGTATAAGGAGCATTTTTTCTATAAGAGATACAGAACAGAAAACAAGATATTGACTTGTTTTGACACGCTAATAAACGCACCAAAAAACACATTGGTAGACCCGTGCCAATGCGTTCTAAATTCGCCTTCTACTTTTTCCCTTCTTTCCACCAACCAGATTTTATTTTTATGTTTATGCATTTGACAACTAGACATCCCCTCAGTTTTTGTAGATTGATTTAATGACATAATTCCACCGTCTTGAGCCATAAATGGCACTGATGGTTTGTTTGGCTGTCTGCTTCCAAGCCATATTGGCCAGGAGCTTTCCTGTCCTACTCCTCCTTCTGTAAAATGTATTTTTATTAAAGTGAAGCTGGATCTATGCACTTTCTAGACGAAATGTCTCTAGGAATTGTTTGGCTTGACAGTATGATCTTTTATTAACCTCAGAGGGGTCCCTCTTATATGTAATCAAATTTTCTGATTCAAATTTGGCTTGTCTCTCTTTTTCATCTTGAATGTAGGGGAAATTATATTATCCCTGATTACTGCTTTAGCAGTCTCCCAAAAACAGGAGATGATCATCTACATGGGCAGAGTTGTCATCTAAGAAATTTCCCAACACTTCCTCAAAAAAGAACCTGAAATCAGGGCTATTGTTTAGATGTGATGGAAAAAACACATCTCTTGGATTTTGCTATCGATGAGTGAAATGTGACAACCAATTCTGTCAGGGTATTATGTACACATTAGATATAAATGTAAAATCCCTAACTGTAAGGTTCAGTGTGTGCCATGGATCTATAAGGCTTAAATTATGTGTGAGCAAAGCAAAACCTTCATGTGGTCTAACCTGGCTTTGCGTCATTGGTCCCAGTCTGTCTGGAGTCTGGTTTTGTAAGGTGTTAAAGTCCCCACCTACAATGATGTTGGTATGATATGTATGGTTTATGTTAGGTGCTTACTACACAAAAGTAAGTTAGACTTATATGGTACCGAAATGGACGCCTGTGTCCACTAATATTTTAAAGTGTACTTATCTGTCATCCTCCAATGAGTCTTATGTAGGAGAGCCACTGAATGACGCAATTGCTGCAATCTATAAGATTTTTTCAACGCTTAGTTGGGGAGTTAAAGTTCCAAAGTGGGACCAACCCACAAAAGAGTTCTCACGCACTACCAACGGCATCAACCAATACCTTTAGGATTTCTCAGATCTGGTTATATTGTGACCACTAGTAATGGATTCCCTGTAGTTTGCATAATAAAGTAGCCAATATTAGACATTTAAATCCTTAATTTTGCTTTGGGTATGTTTAGGGGAGTCCAGTAAATACACTTATGTAACAAGCAACACTTTCCCGGATACAACAGTGCATCTCTAATTTGTTAGAGGTATTTGTACATTAGGGAAAATACTCACCTACTAGTGGACACCTGCAGCAAATAATCCTGGAGCATTAATATGTTTTGATTTTCACTAGATAATTCTCCCTTGGTTCATTATGTAAGAAATTAAGGACCATATCATCGGTCTGGGGCACGCGTCAGGGCCCCTTCTCTCAAGACCAATCCTGTCATAATTTCTATGATACTGTGGAAATTCAGTCCTGCTCCACAGGGCTGCATGTGCCTATCATCTGCCAGTGTCTGTCTGTCTGCCCAGACCCAGTGCACTACTACTGCTGCTGCTGCACCTCTAGTACCGTCCTAACTCTGAGGGACCCTATTTTTAAAAAAAATGTCTATAATAAAAGGTAACTTGAGAAGTTGTCAGGAACCTCCCCCTTTGGGAACTTCCTTGCCTGGAAACGAAGAAGGTAATTGGGATGCCTGACCATTACACCAACAGGGATTTTCTAAATACATAGAAATTAATATGTAGATGGCCCTCCCTTTGTAATTATAGCCACCAATCATAACACTGGTTCTACATAGGAGATATTTGAATGTAGAGAAGTCAGTATGTGTCACAATCCCGAGTGCTGGTTTCAAAAACAATTTTAGAGCAGGATGACTTCAAAGATGCATCATGTGTAATTGGCTGTGATCAAAAATGGTACAACTACAATGTGGTACATGTAGTTGCCCAGGTAAGAACCTTCAGGGCTGTGTGGTTCAGTGGTAAATGTGTATGTACCACAAAGCTTGAAAGTTATTTCTCTTACTAAATTCTGTTTGTGTAATTTTTTACCCCAAGGTTTCAAACACAGTATTCGGGCAATTATAGAATTTTTAATTTCAAGGCTTTGGTTTTCAAATTAGTAGGCTCACCATTTAAAGAAGAAACATAACCAACGAACCAATTATGAAATGTCCATAAACATTTGTGGAAGGCAATAATATGCAGAAGATATTTAACATAAAATGGCTTTTACTTTTAGGTAACTATCAGTTGGGCAATTCATACAAAGTTCCCATGCTCCATCTGGCATTGTCTGGGGAAGAGCAGTAATGCACGTGTTCACCCTCTAAGATGGCTGCCAGCATGGACCACAAGGCCTGGTCTCTGACCGCTCCTCTTTGTCTAGCTGGCAGACTCTATTGAGGTGGACCCTTGGGAGAGAGATACACTATATGGACAAAAAGTATTGGGGTGCCTGATCATTACACCAACAGGGACTTTATGACATTGCATTCTAAATACATAGATATTAATATGTAGTTGGTCCAATAACAGCTTTCACTCTCCTGGGAAGGCATTCCACATGATTATGGAGTGTTTCTGTAGGAACTGTAGGCCTGTTCATCAAGTAGAGCATTTGTAAAGTCAGACACTGGTGTTGAACGAGAAGGCCTGGCTCGCAGTGTCCGTTCCAGTTTATCCCAAAGGTGTTTGATGGGGTTGAGGTCAGGGCTCTGTGCAGGCCAGTTAAATTCTTATATACCAAACTAATCCAGCCATATCTTTATGGATTACACATGGAAGATAACAAGTTATGTACTATTCCTGGTTGGGCATATAAAACTTAATTATGTAATCTCAATTTGGTATGATGAACCAGATGTTTCATTTCAGGGGAAGTCAAGCATGTTGCCTAACTCTATCCTCAAAATTATTAAATTGAGTCAGGTTAGCCCACCTGTTGTGGGGGCATTTTGTTATAACCCATGATCTCATGAGTTTCCTATCCACTGTGTTGTTATGCCGAAGTGGATTGTATAAAAAGAATAATAGCTACTGGTATATGTCAATGTCAAACAAAACCCCAATATATGTTCAGCAACATTCCCTGAGTACAGTGATGCCACCCGTGCATAGGTTTGCCTGGTTGTATTATATATGGTGGATGTTGACACCCCGGGGAGGTCTTGCTGAATGCCTCGACATTGAGGCAGTACAGCAACACTGTGTTAGATTGCTTTCTAAGCTTATTTAATGCTATGATGTGCCATTGGTGGTTAAGTGGTCAAGGAAATGCCCCAGGGAAAGATGTCGGGTTTGCATACAGATACGTGTTAAACTGGAGGGAGGTTGGTATTTGCAAACCATGGTAAGGGTCCCTGGGGTGGAGCATCTGGATAGCAGGGTGGGCCAGTGCTCACTAATTGCTGCTATAAATCCAGTCTAAAGGTTGTATTCAAGACAGGAGCTCTACAGCTGTGGACTAATTGTGGCTCACCTGTGGCTGATGAATTAGAAAACAGCATGTATAAGGGGATCAGTCTGATGCAGCAGAGGAAGGCATTGTTATGCCAGCTAGAAGAGCTGATGGACGGAGGAGTGGTTTCTCTCTACAAAACTGTTTTGTTGAAGACCATTGATTTATTGAAAGGTGGAAAAGCCACCCGTTTGGAGATAAGTCGTTGCTCAAGAAAGAGCAAAGACTTTTATTTTGTACTGACTTATATTCACTGTTTTTTTCTCACCAAATAAACATTGAAAACAAACTGGATGTATTTGTGGGCTTAACAGCATGTGTGTGGTATCTTTCCCCCCAAACAGCCTCCCTGTGCCATCTTCGCTCCCCACTTACACATCCAATGCTATCATACACCCATGCTATCACACACACTGGCGTAACTACAGGGGTCGCGGCGGTAGCAGCTGTTACTGGCCCAGTGCACCCTTTTTTCCTGTCATCTCGTGCTGGTTCAAAATAGTTTAGAAAAGGCCCTTCCGGCCTGGATCGGTGCGGTCCAGGTTGGAAAGGTCCTTTCTAAACTATTTTGAACCATCATGGAAAGACAGAAGCGTATCGGGGTCATGTGGCGTCAATCTGCAGGAGCGGTGAGGACGTGATGTATGTATATGTGTATATATATATATATATATATGTAAGCATGGATGTGTAGTTGTGTGTGTGTGTGAGAGAGAGAGCATGGATGTGTACTTGTGTGTGTGTGAGAGAGAGCAAGGAATGGGTACTTTTGTGTGTAAGCATGGATGTGTACTTTTGTGTGTGAACATGGATGTGTGCTTGTGTGTGACAGCATGGATGCGTAATTGTGTGCATGTGTGACGATGAATGTGTAATTGTGTGTATGTGTGAGGATGGATGTGTAAGTGGGATGAGATGGAGTGTGAGTATGAGTTTTTGTGTGTTTACATATGTTTTATGTTGGAAAGGGGGCAAGAGACAAAGAAGGCATAGACTAGCTGTTGAATTTAGGGGGCCTGGGGGGAATTTTCGCATCAGGGCCCGGTGGTTTCTAGTTATGCCCCTGATTAACACACATGCTCATTTATTCACTTATTCACAGATACTCATTCACATATACTCATTCATTAATGCATATTCCTTCACAAATACTGTATGAAAATCTAACAGAGCTTTCTTCTACTGCATTTGTTGTGGGAATGGATTCTAACACCGTAATTTACAGCAGATTTGACAGGACAGGACTTAAACTGGACTAGAACCATTCTACTGCTAGAACCTTGTTTGGTAGGACCATGGTAGGGTGCAAGCTTACCAAGCTATTTCACTTATTAATCAGGATTAAATAATTCTTACTAAATTAATAGCCACAAGACTACAACATTTTCTGCCACAACAGTAGAACTGGGATTTGTTAAAGGCCGCCATTCTGTCAAAGGAATAAGAACAGCAATAGTCTCAGTGATACAAATCAAACAATCCTGCATGAAATGTCCTAGGGTGTTGTTGAGCCTTGACCCAGAGAAGGCGTTCCATACAGTGGTGTGGCCTCACCTACATACAATTTGGGATTCTTTGGGAACAACTTCTCGAACCTAATCCAAAATTTAAACACCAATCCGAGCCCTTCCATAACAACCAATCGACTTGATTCAGACGCATTCTCTCTGGGCCATGTGGTTCGCTAATGAAGCCCTCCGTCACTTCTTTTTAATATTGATTTGACCCCTTACTGCATATATTGATCTCCTCCATAGATTTTAATCAGCTAAAACTGATAGCATACGCTGACCATATACTTTTATATATATATTGGACCTGCAACTCTGTTCATCTATTCTCACACTATTAGACTTATGGGGCCCAGTCACTGGCTTGATGTTTCCCAAAATGATTGGGAAAACTCTACCTTTGCTTCCAAAACCTGCAGACATCAAAATGCTCAAAGCCCATTTTCAAACATTTTTATGGGGGGGTCTAGAATTAGTCTCCACAAATATTAAAACAAGCAAAATAGATGTTGCAGGTGTGTCATGCAATTGACTGGATCACAGGCGTAAATACCAGACTTGGGCCTGGAAAGGTTCTGCTCCATCCCATTACCTACACTTCTCCACATGCCATACCAGTCATTACCTGACACCGTCAGAGAAAATCGTTTATTTTTTACCATTATTAAATCTTGGAAAGGGTACAATTTGCATTCGGTCTTCAATGGGAACAGTGGAGTAACTACAGGGGTAGCTTCAAAATTACTCCGAAAGGGCCCTTCCGAACTGGACTGGCTCGGTCCAAGTCAGAAGGACCCTTTCAGAAAAATGTTGAACTGGCACAGTGTTTGTGAGCATCGAAGTGGATGTGTGTTTGTGTGTGAGCACGTATGTGGAAGTGGTGTGAGATGGAGTGTGTGTGCGGTAGCATACGTGGTGTGAGTGTTTGTGTGAGTATGAGTGTGTGTTTGGGGTCAAAGGTGGCACTGTGAGACATGTTGCTTGGTATGATGCCATCTAACACACATGACACTTGCCTTTATTGAATAACCTGAACCTCCAAAAAGGGGATGCGGCACAGCTATTTATGGGATGGCATACCATGGGACTCACGTCAATACACTATTTTTTGGATATGGCATACCGCTTAGTACTACCAATACAACGATGCCGGGACATGTATAGGAGTTTGAACATACCATGGTTTGTGTACCTGCAGATCCACAGTTATGATAATACAATAACAAAACATTTAACGGAAACCAACTGGCCCAACGACTTTGATACCTACCTACAACAGAGACATAGCCTACTCCATCAGCATCTTGTACAAAATGATCAGAGCCTGCAAAGCTCAGTATAACACATTGAAGGGCTGGATAAAACTGATATTTGCAAAGCACTCCCCATGGCATCCTACGTTGAAATTTTAAATGGCACACAATATGTACCGTATTTGCTCGATTATAAGACGACCCCACAAAATATGAATATTAATTTAGAAAAAAAGCCTGAATATAAGACGACCCTATAAGAAAAACGTTTTACTAGTAGATATTCATTCATGTAAACTATTTTTTCATACTTAATAAAAGCTATGATTGAGAAAAAATTATTTTGTTTTATTTCCTTTTATTTGCCACTCTGCCTCCAGAAATGCCTTATACCCCTATATGCCACTCTGGCATAGAGGCGGTTAAAAGGCATATCATGGGACAGAGTGGCATAAAGGGGGTTAAAAGGCATATCATGGGGCACTCTGCCTCCAGAAAAGCCGTATGCCCCCTCATATAACACTCCTCCGCGGACATACCAGTGCTTCTGACTCCCTGGTGTCTGGTGGGGGCATTGGGTGGAGGCAGCCTTAGTTCCGCCGGGGCTTCTATGACTGAGCAACTGAAGGTAATGTGACGCCGGTGCGCCGTCATAGAAGGCTATGTTGTTGTTTTTATTTGGTTAATTTGTTTATGCTCTGATGGCATATTTAAAAAGTCAAAAAAAAAGGAAAGCAGAACAAATGTTAAATGTATATCTGACCTTGTGCCTCTCTTGTGACCTGGCTTATATAAGTTTAGTGTTAAAACATTTTGACTACACACGCAGCAAGATTTACTACGATGGTTTATGCATTTGAATCTGAATTTACTCTGTTCATTAAAAAAAATGGAACGAGACGTATCACAAACGTGTATTGTTCAATATTTATTGTACGAGCTTGTCTGCAAATACACAAGAAAACATGTTGCACATCAAAAAATTGCTTCCAATGTAAAAAAAAAAAAAGGTAAAGATGTATTTATGCGTATAGGACATTTTAAAAGTTTGGTCCTAGCGCCAGAATGCTTTTAAAGTTAAAGTTGGAACTAACCTTAGGTAGCTTTTTTCAGTAGTGCTTTTTTAAGCACTCAAACCAATCCAATGATTATGATTTTCTGGAATTGTTACACTCTAAGCAGATAATACATAAAAAGTATACACCGACTAATACCAAGATGAAATATGGCAGGCATACTGATTAGATGGATTTTGCTGGGCACACTCCAGAGCCTGTTTCCATTGCCCCATACTTACTGAAATCAAAGTCATAAACAGAGCACATGCTAAATATAATCCAGAAATATACTCTATTAACGCATCCAAATACAATGTGTGACACCAGGATGACTTATTCTGCGTTCACAGAGCAAAGAACTCTGGTGAACGCACGAGAGCTACAATACATATCAGTCGCATGTACAGCTGTTGTTTCCTCCCTCCTTTGTCTCCTGCCCATACAGCGGGCCCCCACTCCTCTTAGAAATCCAGGCCGGGTTTTGCACGTAGCCTATTCAAATCCCGGTGCATTATGGTCAATTTTGGTCAGCCAGAAGCCGAGTCTGCCTATTAATAAAAAAAACACACACACAAAAAAAACGGAGCACATCCACCCCTCCCCCAATGCATTACCCCGGAGTCTTCTCTTTGTGCCGCTGCCTGGCAAACTGGATTACACGCGCTCTCCCTCGTAACGCGATGCGATACCCAGAAATGTTTAGTAATAGCGAGTTATTAATAACGAATTAGCACACGCATTATGAATGCAGATACCCGTTTAACTTCATACACTCTTGATTGAATTTGCATGTTTTTTTTTTATAGCAGCCAGAAAGACACATATCACGTTTATTTATTCAACAAAAGACTCGGAGAGAACGCGATCGTATAAACATGAGAACACGTATGTACATATATATGTACGTCCACACACGTGACCAGCACGTTGCTTAACCGCACAATGAGCTTGATGCCGGGCGTACACACACACACACACCTTGTGACGCAGCCGCGCTATAAGGACGCCCTTCGCGATCACGTGACATCTATCCTTCCAGCTTCCCGCGCTCCCCCTCCCGGGTCTTATCGCCCGATTCGCCTCCTTGTTAGGCTATCATATATAAATTACCAATCCGGTCCTTTTAAGCAGATCCAGGTCTTGCTCCCTTTCCCTGTTCTTGAACCTATGGGATGAAAGTTCCTTTTCCGTGATCCAATGCAGGTTCCTAATCCTATTCGTATCCTGGCACCTGTATTGTTCCACTTTCCAAGCTTTACTTAGCCAGTAAAAGAAAGACGTCCCAGTCCATAATTTACTGCCGGGTTTTACGTCCCGTGCTCACCGCTCATGTAAGATAGCAAATGTCCTAGCCTGTAGCCGGTTCTTGGCCGATTTCCATGCCCATGCGAAATATCTCCAGCTCCAGGTTTTCCAGCTTCCATTATCGTGTGAATGATTCAACACAGCCTTTCCTCCCCTTACACTGAGCTTTGCAGGTCTCGTCCGACTCCAGTTCCAAATTCGATCTCCAGGTCTTACTTCAACTAGCCCATAGGGGTCGGAGTTGTACATTGATTCCCTGGCTTTATTTCCCCTTGTGGACGGTCAGTGATCCTGCTCCAGTTCCTGTGAGTAGTTCAGTTCCGGGTCTTACAGGGGCTCTCCCCTTGTGAGCACTCCAGTACCAAGGCTTTAGCGCTTATTCCATGTGATCCGGTCCGTGCTCCATTCCGCGGGTTTCTCTGTGTCTGCGCTAAGTGCAAGAAGCCAGCCAGCCCGGATTTCTTCTTGTTTGCCAGGTACCGGGTTTTGCGGCCTGTAACTCCCCAGTCCTGGACTCCAGCTCCGCGCTTTGCGGCCTGTCACTCCTCCTCCTCTCTCGGTAAAATGGCCTCTCCTCCTCCTCTCAACCGCCTCGTGTCCGACTGAGCGGCTCCCCCTCCCCTCCTGCCTGAACCCAGCCCGAGAACACCGGGGGGGAGGCCTCCTTCATCCCCAACCTCTTCTCAGACTTTCATGGCTGCCCAGGTGGCCCCGGCCTCCGGCCCCAATTTGGGGGGAACCCCGCCCGCCGCCGGCCCCGAGCTAAAGAAGAGCCCCGGGGACCCCCCTCCTCCCCCGTCCGAGACACAAACGGAGGCCCCGGCTTCGGCCTCAAATGACTCTGACCCACCGGAGGCAGCCAACGGGACACGAGCTGCTTCGGCCTCCTCTCTCCAGGAGTCCGGTGATACGCCTGCGGCCTCCTCCGCCTCTTCTCACCCGCCTAGCGGGTTTGGCTTTTCTCCTTACCCCAGGGGAGTCTTCCAGCCGGGTCCCGGCCTGGACTACCCGCCGCCCAATGAGGCCTACAACTCCTACCCGGCATACCCCAACCGGGCCTACCCTCCGGGGTATCCTCCTCCTCGTCCGGCCGCCTCCTCAGGCAAACCCCAGGCTCCGGCCTACCCACCACCACCTCGCTTCGGGCCTGCGCAGCCGGCGGCCGCCACCCCAACCCTGAATCAGCTGCTGACAGCGCCGAGCCCCGGGCGCGGATACTCTGGCTACCCCGGGGGCGACTACCCAGAGCAGCACAAAGGACCTGAAGGCTATGCATCTGGCTGGGCCGCGGGTCAGAGGGGCGTTCATCCGCCGGGTAGCCCCGGGAGCAGCAGCCAGGGCCTGCCCAGGACACCGCAGGTAACAACATTGGCAACAACACAGGGAGATAGAGGGTATCGGTGCAATAATCGGTAGGGCTGAGTCACATTGTGTGGGTAAGGGGGTTAAAAGGAGACAGTATAACCAAAAATAGGGGAGGGATCATCGTGGACTATTGTGTGTATGTGTGAAGTGAACATGTGCAAATGGTGAAATGCTATGTGATCTTATGGGGTACTTTATCATATCGTATTGATTACTATAGAGGGGTCATAAGGAGGTAGCCTATGGAGAGTAAGTCACAAGGTATACAAAAAACCATAAGGGGCTATGAAGGCAGTGCTGTAGAAGGGCCATACATCGAGTTAATACAGAAAGGCACAGGCAATGTGGGGAGGGGGGTGCAGTGGCAGTTATCAGGAAAGGCTGTATTGCAGAATGGAACCCAGTGTTGGTGGGAATGGTGATTGCTAATGACACGACCCTCAAGTTGGTGCACAGGCTTGCACTTTTTAGGTAGAAATGTAGCATTCTTATTGGCGTGTCTTCTCTATACAAGGTATTGTGCTCATTTTAGGGTTGTGCATGGGTGAAGGTTAAGAAATCTCATTGCATTGTCTGGATCCTAAATAAGATAATCTAGGGCTAATGTTCATAATGGAGTACTATGAGGGATATTGTTCTGATTTGTATTCTGTCCATATACTTGGTATGAATTTGTAGTTAATGCTCAAAGTCTTGGTGGCCTCCATGGGGAAGTATTTTTGCGGGTGCATTCAGGTGAATGCAGCAGTTTGTATATTGTCAAGGTCGCTACTGAAATGCCAATTTTTAGGTTTGAAGTGAGTCTCGGGTACATGCTTACCCTGCATAGTTTAAAATACATGTCAATGTAAAGACTTGTCTTTCTGTCTGGACCTTCTAGTGAAAATGTAGTCTTAGGAAGGGCCAAAAAATAACACGGTATACACTGTTGAAAATACATTTATGGAATAAATCATTCCTACAACACTTGGTGAATGTACAGGGGTGAAATATTAAAATATGTATAGGAATGCTATAACGCTACCAATTTTCTTATCGAGTGTTAAATGTAAGGGAGATTGGCACAATGTGGCAACTAAATCATTAGAAAACTACTATTTATATTCCTGCTGATAGTAATCAACTCCGGCAAATTACTAGACTCAGGTAATTGTGATACAATACTTCCAAAGTTGGTGGAGTTGTATTATGTATGTGGATGCAGATCTCTATTTTAATGTGGATTTTTTTTTCCCTTTTGATTTTTAGATGATGATGCTCATTAATCCATACCTGTGTATTGCCCATCTCTTAGTTGACTTGTATGTAGACTTTAATTCCGTTATGTTGTGTGCAGGCTAGTATTGCCCTTAAGTCTACTAAACTCAAATAACAGGATGTTTTAAAATATTAGTCTTTTTCATAAGATCTTGTGTTCAGGAAGCTTGAAACTTGCTTGGTGCAGTCTATAACTGTAAACATATAACACCAATAACGGCTGCCTAGGATGTTCTGGTCAAACTGCATTATTTATTTCAGTGGAAAACTAGGCTGGCGTATACACATTCCCAGACTTTATTGAAAGTTTAGATTTGGAATTATATTATAGTTTTGCGTATTCAATCTGCTGCTAGTTGGGTGCTAAATGTCAATGGTTTGCCCTCTCCTCCATGTCAGGTATTGTAAGAACGGTTATAGCTCTATAGTAAGATAGACTTGGGTAACTAAGTGAGTAACACAAACGAAGAGCTCAGCCTATGGTGAGACATGGCATGTGGGAGTTGCTTGGTTGATGGTCCCTGGATCTCTATTCTTTACCACAGGGAGGAAGGTGGCATAAACGATCATCCCGTCTGCGGTGCCGCAGCCTTTATTATCTAGTATCGGATAAATGGTAATCCAGAGCGATTTGGCAAAGTGCTGTTGCCACAATACCGTAGTGCTTGATCGTCATCTTGTTCGATTCAATTTAAATAACTGTTTGTTCAAATATAAACTAAGTTTAAATCAACTAATGTGTGACCACATTTCTAAGTGACCTATCTACACATCAGTAGAACAAGGAGAGGTATGCTTTGTAAACAAGTGTGTACGTTGGAATAGTGGGCCCAATGTGCAACAGAAGTCCCACCTTTGCTTAAGTCAACGCATGCTTTATTTGTGAATGTTAATGGTCTTTGTCCCTTTTTGATCAAAAAAATTATCTAATATCCATGCACCTTCACCAGCAAATGTATATTAAAGGGACTCTTCAGTGTCCAATGCAGCCTTAAAGTAGTTTAATGTTCTTTTTTGGTAAGTATTTTAACATGCGTTTATTAAAACTGTTAAAATTGAAATGCTTATCGTTGGACGTACCGCCCTTTCTGCAGTCGTGTTTTTCTACCACGGCTACTTAAAGCTCCTCCTTAGTCCCTGGGTTGGATGCCCTTTCTGTGCATCCACATGGCAGGGTTTTATTAGAACTCCCCTTGAATTCTTGCTGAGCCGATGATGGAGAGGACTGGCGGCAAGTATGTGTGGATGCAGGCGATGTGTTTGGCAAAACACATCGCCTGCAAACCAAGGAGCTTGGCAGTTATCAGGGAGACCCCAATGTAAAAAAGGATCCGTCAGTTATTGTATGCACTAAATTGTCTAATGGCTAGTGTGCTTTTTAATGTTCTAGTGCTATATTTAAAGCTTGGTAGCTATGATGCCCCCCCCCATAAAAGCATATGTATAAACTGGAATTGTGGTCCATATGCACATTTGTGGGAGTAAACTGTGATGTGCAAGAAAAGAATGAGATTGCTGACCAAGGAAGGTGCATGTAACGGTATTTAGTTATATTAGGCTCTGAGGCAGTGTCTTCCTTGATATAACCTCTTTCCATTAGTAGTGCTTTACAGTCCTGGCTGAATGCTTCTGTTCTCCCAGCTGTCTATGCTGTGCGGCAGATACCAGGCTAAGGGTTGCCCTAAATAATCAGGACAGAGTAAACCTTTGCAGACTTTTCTGCACAACTGTAAGACGGCATGTGTTTTGTTTTTTTGTTTGTTTTGTTTTTCTTATTACCACACAGAAATTGTAAACTAAATGCCGAAAGGTTGGAGTCATGAAAAATCCAGGTAAAACCTGGCAAGCGCATAGGTCAGTCAATGATTGTTGCCTACTTCTGGGCAGTGGCCCTGCACAGAGGACTTCATGGTACACGAGTGGTCAATCACACACCATAGGCTTGTCATGTTGCATATGTGCAATGTGAATGTCCTGCTGTATGACCATGACAACTTCTAAAAGCATCTATACTTGTCCTAGAGGCTTAGTGATTTTTTTTTTTGAAGTTTTTATTGTTGGTTTTTGTTTTTGTTACACCTTGTGTAGATGTTTTTAGTAACGTGGAATATCACCGGAAAGGTTAGACAGCTTTTATAATGTTCATGCTTGCAGGAGAACCTTTGCTTAAACTAAGTTATGCAGATGATTTCTATGCTCTTAGAAAGCCAGAAATGTGTTGGTTTACACATATTAGATATTTAGTATAAAGGGATACTCCAGCCTCATATACACTTTATTGCCTGTCCTTTGACAGCGATGTGATGCCCTTTTTAAACTGTGTTTAAAAA
Source organism: Spea bombifrons (assembly GCF_027358695.1). Lineage (NCBI taxonomy): Eukaryota > Metazoa > Chordata > Amphibia > Anura > Pelobatidae > Spea > Spea bombifrons. The sequence continues at coordinate 61,802,953 of NC_071088.1, read as the reverse complement.
CTGGAACGCCCAAAGTGCATTGAGGAAATTCTGCCGAATCTCCACTACACATTTGCGCCCCCCCTCCATCTCTTAGCTATTTTCCCATGCAGGAGGTGTTTGTCCGAACAATTACACATACTCATCTCCAGTCAGTTTGAGCGCTGGCTAGATGATCACTACAGCCTGTGGTCTATTGAGACCTCCACTCGCATGCATGGAATGCTCTCCAATTGACTTACTGGAGGTAAGTAATATAGTTTATATTGGAGATTTTAATGGACGCATATGAATGTACTTACAAAATACTTTCATGAACATGCGTTCCCTCTTGCTTAAATCACTACCCTTTACTGTTCCTTTAAGCAGTAATGGACAAAGCCAGTGTGTCACCCTATATAAATCTCTATGGATGCATCTTTACATAGATTCCGCAGTCCTACCTCTTTAAAGGGATGCGTAAGTGTCCAAGGCAGTCTCCTCAAAAAAATGTGTATTATAGTGCTATGTAAGTCCCTTTAATGTGTTTTAATTAAAACTGCAAAATATGCACTTTTTTTAGGAGAATCTGCAGTGTCCCACCCCTTCCATGGTCTTATGTTTGCCACTGATTGGTAGCTTCCTGGGCATGCATGTGGTGGTCTCTTTAGATATTTAGGGCCAAATGCATTTGCTGGGGGGGCACCACAAAATGAAGGGGACCACTCAGTCATCATGTACACTAAAGTTTCAATAAACACACTTTACCTACAGACTGGAGGCTGTCATTGTCAGTCATGTCATGTTTTGGGGGACTTTCCTTGTCCAAAGCATTGGGCAATGCCAATGAAGTCTGTTCCTCAGACTTCCGTTAGCTAGTGTCCAGCTGCGTGGTTAACGAGCCATTGTAGTTTTACCTCTAAAGCAGTGGTAGAAAGAGTCAGGGTGTTTGAAAAATAGAATTATTCTGGCAGCTGCATATGAGCCATTTGGCATAACAGAGGTAGAATGCAAACCATCTACCAAAGCCGGTTTCCACAAGAAAATGGCGCATCAATTTTGATAACTTTCAATACCATACTAGTTATTTATTTAAAAAAAACTATATGGAGTTATAGCTTTTGAACTTACCATTGGCTCCCAAATTGTGTGTGCTTTGAACAGGGGTTTGAGTTGGCTCTAAGTTTGATACATTACCTACTACTTGTCATGTCCTGTTTACCCATTGTACAAAGCTGCAAAATATAACGGCAGCATATAAATCGTATGTATTTTTTATATAGCGCCATTATATTTCTCAGTGGTATATAATGTAACAATCGTACTTGCAGAACCGACTCAAAACCCTGCTCAAAACACACACAAATAGCCATGGTTAACGGTTCAAAAGCCATAACTCTAATGTCTTTTTATATATATAATTACCCTTACTTTCTTTGAACGTACTGTTTAGTATTGGGATTCGTGTCTATCAATTTGTCATTCCCTGTTCAATATTCTGTTGACTTTTATTTGTGAAGATTAAACATGTTAATGAAGTACAGCTAGAACACAAACTGTTCAGTTTATATTTACTTTCCTTGCAAGGGCCACACAGTACATATGAGAATGAAACATGTCAAAACATTAACAAAACTAAGTACTCAAGCCTCTTCCATGTGGTTGAGAAGAAAATTTTCATATCCAATCTCTCCAATTCTCTTCATACATTAACGTACGCATTGGGGCCCAGGGCATGTATGTAAAACCAAAATGTACTTAAAGTAAAGCACTACTTTTTTTTTTTTTCTATTATCAATGTGTGTACTGCATTTCCACCACAAAATGCTCCAAAGATTAACTTATGTGCTGGCGGCATGCTAGGATATGTCCATTCTCCCAAAGCAACTGTACATGAACAGGAGTAGTTGTGCTATAACTTTGTCCTTAAAGTAGGGGTACTTAAAGCAGGTTTATGGCTGTACACTGTATGTTTTTACTCTGTCCTATACTCATTTTACACAGACTGGAGCTAGGCCCCCGGTTCCAAGATATTTTGTAAGTGGTCACCTTGCTTCTCCAACTCGACTCTGAAGAGGCCTTACAGACCTTTTGGCAAAGTGAGGGCAATGTCTTGTGCCACGGTTTACAAATTATTTTACTAGGTTTGACAAAGATCTGCCATGTTGCTTAGGGACTCATTTTTATTTGAAAGCTAGATCTTTTTTGGCACCAGGGACAGTTTTTGTGGAAGACAATTTTTCCATGCACCGGGCGTCGGGTGTTTTCATTCAAGTGCATTATGTTTATTGTGCATTTTACTTCTATTAAATTTATTATAATACTCCACTTTCATTCTCACTCTTTATTTATTTCACTATTCTTACTACCCCCTCTCCTCCCCTTCTCACTATCTACCCTTTCCCCCTTTGAAGTTAACTTACCGTCCAGGAGTCCTACAGTGGGAGCGAGAGGACTTGGTCTCCCTACTCTGCTGAGGTGCGCGCTGCTTCACTGCTGAGCGCCGGAATATGACGTCATTCCGGCACTCAGCATGAAATGCCGGCACTGCAACCGAGCTAGAGGCCTCGCGGAAGAGACTGAGGGGGGCCGAGCAGTTGTGGAAAACTTAATGAGCAACCACTCAGCGCCCCTCTCTCTCCTCTGCGTCGGGGGGAAAAAAGACGATGTTTGAAGCCATTGATTCTGGGACATGTGGTCACCCTATCGTGCGGCCCAGTTGCTTATGGGCCACGTACCGGTCCGTGGCCCGGTGGACTCCCCTCCTGATTAAACTTATCAGGTGTATAAAATCAAGCACATATACAACATAGGCCGTAGAATGGGTCGTACTGAAGAGCTCCGTGACTTCAAACGTGGTCATAGAATTCCACCTTTGCCCCAAGTCAATGGTGGCATTTCTGGCCTGCTCTACCATAAGTGCTATTGTTGTGAAGTGGAAGTATCCTTGAGTAATGGCTCAGCTACTTCAGTCTTCCTTTAAGTACAGAATAAAGTTCACAAAGCAGCGCAGTATATGTAGCTGGTACACAGAAACCAGGTGTAGTCGCTATTTTGTTTATGCACCAGGATAGAGCCCTGCACGGGACTGTTTTCTTCCCGCTGAATTTCTGTCCATTACACGTTGCGGGAGCAAGCAGTGTTCCAATCCCTCCCGCTTCCGTAAACATTCTGTCACAGCTTTTGGAGACACATACTCGTTCATTCCCTCAGTCACGCATACTCGTTCATTCCCTCAGTCACGCATACTCGTTCTTCCCTTACCTGAACTGCAGATTTCCCGCGCACTCCCGCAAGGCTGCCTTCCCTTTGCTCGCACTATTGGTCCGCCCAGGGGAAGCAGGAACAGAGCAGAGTCATGTGACTTAAATTCACGTGACTTCACTGGGTTCCTGGATGGAACAAGAGAAGACTATGTATGCAAGCAATGCGAAGGCAGCCTTGCAGGAATGCGCGGGATTGCTGGGACCCGCAGGTACAACACCCGAAAAAACGCCCACACCCTCAAGTTTTTTGCATCCCGATGCAGTCCTCTACACCAGGGCAAAGTGTTACATCACTTATCACAATTTGGATAAACTTTAGAACTAGGTATGTGTGAAAGGTTCAACTTGATGGACTCAAGTCTTTTCAACATACTATACTATGATCACTCATTCCTACATGGAACTGTAGCTGGGAGCAGGGAAGCATGCTATTTGTATTGAGTGTTCTGAGGAATCCCTCTGTTTGCATGAACAAAACTAATAGCGGTAGTACATTTTTAAATGGCATATGAGGGCTGGTGTGTACCTCCATTGAGAAGGGGGGGGAAACATTTTGTAGCTGTACCATCTGCGCAAGCAAACATACTCTGTCTATGGTATTTCTGTTTGTGGGTTTTTTCGTGCTGGACAGAATAAGATGCTAAGAACCTTGTGTTCTTCTGGATACTTTTTATTTACACTCAACTCTGCTGCTGTTCTCCACCCCCTCACTATGCTTAGCAGTCATGCAAATTAGCCATGTGGCCAACTCCCAAGGCCAGAGTCCTCTGCCCCCTCCTATTTTATCTCTTCTCTATAGCAGAAGGACTCTTGGTTAGGTGTGGCGGGCTCAGGAGGACAGATCTAGAATTGCAGCAGTGAGTCCTCCCCCAGCCCCCACCTCGTGTCCCTACAACACAGATCCTGTCATTCATTGCCTGCCAGCGCTCAGCACCAGACAGTCGGCTCTTGGCCGCACTTCAGATGGGTGTACAGCTGGGACCTGTTATACTTCGGCTGCTTGCCCTTCTAGTTATAAATAGCTCTTGCTGCCTGCCTTCATTAGCCTAGTCCCAGAGGTAATGAGCAGGTTAATTATTGTGGGAAGAAGGCATGCAATGTGATGTTGGCCTCAAACATATAAATGGATAGTTTTTCACCCATGTTAACTACACAGCATGCAAACATTAACTATGGATATTAGAAGTCAAATGTACAAAATTTGTAAGTGTACAGTTTGGGTTAAATTAGATTCTTGCTATGAGTGATTTTTTTTTTATGTCCATAGCCTGCTAGTCCCATGGATCAGATGGGAAAGATGCGACCCCAGCCATACGGTTCAGGTAACCCATACGGTCAACAACAGGGAGCTCAGCAGGGACACTCTGGGTACCCAGTCCAGCCTTACTCCTCACAGACCCCCCAGCGATATCCCATGACTATGCAGGGTCGAACTCAGGCAAGCATGGGCATGCAGTATGGGCAACAGGTATAGTTGAACATCAGTGTTTTATGGTGACCATATAATTTTTTTTTTTTTGTGAATTGTTTTCTTCATGATTCTTTTCTCATCCTAGATGGCTCCATATGCTCAGCAGGGTCCTGGGTCCTATGCCCAGCAGAGCCAATCTCCATACTACAACCAACAGAGCCTTCATCCTCCTCAGCAGACAACACCCCCACAGACGCAATATTCGCAACAGCAGCCGCAAGCTTCCCAGTCATATTCCCAACAGACCCCTTCTTCTCAGCCACCCCCTACCCAGGCTGTGCAGCCCACATTTACCCAACAGCAGTCTCCATCTCCTTCTCCTTATACACAACAGCAGCAGGGTCCCCCGACAAGCTCTCAGAGTCAGTCACCATACACACAGACTCCACAGTATCCTAGTTCACAGCAGCAAGGGTCATCCTATCAGTCACAGGCAGCACAGCAGGGTGCATCTTATTCCCAGCAGCGCTTCCCTCCACCACAGGTAAGTGGTCTTTATTTCCATTGTACTTTGTTTTTAAAAAGTTTTGTGCCAGGACCTTATTGTTCATGTCATGTCAATGCCTCATGCTCTGCTCCTTCTTCTCTCTCAGGAGCTCTCTCAGGATTCTTTCACATCCCAGGCTTCATCCACTCCGTCTTTAGGTTCCAGCAAAGGACAAGACGACCTTAGTTTAGGGATGCAACCACGGCCCTCAAGTCTCCCGGTGAGCGAAATATGTTCTCGAATGCATTCCTGCGTATGCATGTTTGTGTGTAAAATCCTTGTCGCATTTGGGTTGGAAATGTGGAAGATTATTCCAAGGTTTTCATGGACAGACATTTGACCCAACGTTAAAAAATCTGAATTTAAAGAGCTAAATTGTAATTTGTTTTCTGCCCTGTTCACAAGTAGTCTTCCTATATTTGTTTACCATAATTACCTTTTATAGTTTTATGCTGTACAAAATGTTAATATGGATCTAAATCAGCTAAGTGGATCTTAAGAGAATATGTATATACTTTTTTTTTTTTTTTGTGTGTGTGTGTGGAAAATCTTATTTTTAATTTTACTTTCACATTCTAGGATCTCTCTGGCTCTATTGATGATCTTCCAATGGGTGCAGAGGGTGCTTTGAGCCCTGGAGTTAGCACTTCTGGGATTTCTAGCAGCCAAGGAGAGCAAAGTAATCCAGCCCAGTCACCTTTCTCTCCCCATACCTCTCCTCACTTGCCTGGCATTCGTGGGCCCTCACCATCTCCAGTAGGATCCCCAGCAAGTGTGGCTCCATCTCGTTCTGGACCCCTTTCACCAACCGCCGTTCCTGGTATGGAATTTCAGACTCAAACAAAAATTTGTAAACAATAAAAATGGTTAACAGAAAATTTTGTAATACTAAAATTACCCTAATATCTAAAGATTTAATTTACAGCACTAAATATATATTGCTTGTATTGAACCGGTCTGTTTTTCCCCAGCTGTGCCACTCTGGTAACCCTGAACTGGGTCAAGCAATTCCTTTCACAGAATATGAATAACTAGTACGTTCTACTTAACAGTAACGAAGACTAGCTAAAAGCAAATAAGTTACTTTTACGTTTCCCCTTCTTACTGTTCCTTTTGGTGGCTGTTTGCTTTTGCGGGAGGAGAAGGGGAAATAAACAGCACAGGCAACTGATATGATAGTTCTGACATCTCAGGCAGTTATCTGCTTTCATTATTTAAATGTTTATTTATTTATTTTTTTAATACAATAATGCTGATTTGAAAGGTGGGTTTTAATACATTTTTAAGGTGACAAGATCCCCTTTAACTTTACATGGCCCTATTCACAGGAACTCAAATGCCTCCACGTCCACCAAGTGGGCAGTCGGATGGACTGATTCACCCAGCAATAAACCAGGCTGGCCTTGGACAGGAGAGGGGTGAGTTCTGGACAATTTCGACAAAATACATTTTGCAGCGACCATCTAGTATATATGTAGAACTGTCTACTAGCATTTCCTTATTTTTCAGGGTACATGCAGAGGAATCCACAGATAACTCAGTATGGCTCGCCCCAGCCTGGCCCTGCGCTTTCCCCACGCCAGTCAACAGGGGCGCAAATGCATGCAGGAATGGGTCCCTATCAGCAGAACTCAATGGGAAGCTATGGCTCTCAAGGGGGTCAATATGGGCCCCAAGGTGAGTTCCTGCTCCTTTTTATGCAAAATCAGACAAGCTAGCCATCAAGTGGTTTGTAAGTGATAACAAATTGATGGCATATCTATAATGCCCCAAGTTAGTTTTCATGGGAACTTGTGTTGTATGATTTCTGTCAATCAACAGTAAAATGTATTTTTGAGCATTGATAACTAACCAAAATATTCATTTGTTGCTATGTGATCATACATAAGTTTATTTTTTTATATATATTTTTTCCTCTCCTTTCTCTGTAGGAGGGTACCCTCGGCAACCAAATTATAACACAATGCCTAATGCAGGTTACTCTGCAGGAGGAATGGCTCCATTGGTTGGAGGAGGGCAAATGCATGGACAAGGAGGCATGTCTCAGTATGGGGGACGGATGGGCCACTCTATGGGTAACAGGCCATATGGGCCAAATATGGGTGCAATGCCTCCACAGGTGGGATCTGGGATGTGCCCACCCCCTGCTGGTATGAACCGCAAAGCACAAGAAGCTGCTGGCATGCATGCCACACCCAATTCCCTTCAAAGCAGGTGAGCGAACAGCGTTGGGTTTCTTCTACATTATGGCTTCTCATCTTATGCTATAATCCTTGCTGTACTTCAAAAATGTTTAATTCCAGATACTAAATTTGGAGAGCTTTGTTATACACTTGTGGATAGTTATGTCTTGTATAAAATGGTATAAATATTTTTTGACCATTTGGTCTCCTAACTTTTTATTGTACTGTCCTGTAAGTGCTTGTGCATGGTATGTTCTCCATATTTAGTGATAACTTTAATTCTTGTCTAAACATATATCTTGGTAAATGTTCTCAAGGACAGTATGTATGCTTGCTATTGAGTCACATGCATTTTTTTTCTTCATCTCATGTAGGTCTCCAGGATATCCTAACATGAACCAAGGTGGGATGATGGGATCTGGCCCTCCTTATGGGCAAGGAATGAACAGCATGGCGGCTATGATGAATACGCAGGGCCCTCCCTACATGGGTGGCAACATGGCCAATAACTCAGGTGTTTGATTGTTTTGGGCCTTTGGTGTTTAATTTTGTGCATATCTGTGTTGTACTGATGCTAAGGATCTCTTACAGGCATGGCTGGCAGTCCCGAGCTCATGGGTCTTTCAGATGTGAAATTGACACCAACTCCAAAAATGAACAACAAAGCAGATGGAACACCAAAATCAGAACCCAAATCTAAGGTAATATATTGGATAACAAGTATTTAACAAAAAAAAATGTTTTTACTTTTTCCTTATTGTGGAATTTTTCACAACCTTGTTCTACCCACAGAAGTCAAACTCCTCAACTACTACAAATGAGAAGATCACAAAACTGTATGAGCTGGGGAGTGAGCCCGAAAGAAAGATGTGGGTAGATCGATATCTGTCCTTCACAGAGGAGAAGGCTATGGGCATGACAAACCTGCCAGCAGTGGGCAGGAAGCCTCTTGACTTGTACCGGCTTTATGTGTCTGTCAAGGAGATTGGAGGGCTCACCCAGGTCAGTTGGTGCAATTTTTTTTTTCCATTTTTTTTTTGTGCTTTTTTATTTATTTTTTTCTTGAGCCTTTTTGACATTGGGTAATTTACTTCCAGGTAAATAAGAACAAGAAGTGGAGGGAACTTGCAACAAACCTTAATGTGGGCACATCAAGCAGTGCAGCCAGCTCCCTAAAGAAACAGTATATACAATGTCTTTATGCCTTTGAATGCAAGATTGAGAGGGGAGAGGACCCGCCACCAGACATATTTGTATCAGCAGAAGCTAAGAAACAAGCTAAAATCCAGCCACCTTCACCTGGTAAGTGGTTCTGGAGCCCACCTTGGGTTTTTCTCGGAACTCTCCAAAAAAAATGTCAGTACAGTAAAATTGAATGTGATTGTAACGCCTGCTAAAGTTGTTCCAAAACTGTATCCTCCAGCTGGTTCTGGATCCATGCAGGGACCCCAGACTCCACAGTCAACCAGTAGCTCAATGGCAGAAGGAGGGGACCTTAAGCCCCCAACACCAGCATCCACTCCACACAGCCAGATGCCTGCCATGCAAGGCATGAGGTGAGAATTGCAGTCAGTGGGGCACACTCTTGGGAATATCAAAATGTTAATTTGGTTTTAACCCAACTGTCTGTCTTCACAGGAACAACTCTGTGGGTTTACAGGATGCATATGACGGTTCAGATACCTCCTACCAGAAGAGAAACTCCATGACTCCTAATCCTGGGTACCAGGCTGATATGATGGGTAGGATGTCATATGATGCCAGCAAGGATCCCTATGGGGGCATGAGGAAAGGTTTGTGGCTGATAAACCTCTAAATTAAAATATCCTTTATTCCTTTCTCCCTCCTAGCACCCCACCCTAGCGCATTTTATCTGACTAAAGGGTTTAGTGTGGTCAGTATATTCATGATTCCTTTATCCTTCAGGTGCAGATGCATTCATGTCTTCAGGGCAGGGACCTAGCGGGTCTATTGGAGATCCCTATGGACGGACAGCAGGTCCTCCAATGTCCAACATTGCACAGCGTCCTCATTATCCCTACAGTGGATATGACAGAGTGAGGTGAGTGAATATTGCAAAGGCTGATATTCAAGGGGAAGCTTGATTTAAACACTTCATTCTGTCTTTAAAACATTCACTGGCTTTTTGGGGAACCTATGTTCTGCTCAGTGCTTGATAATGATCAGCCTTGGCCTCGTTTAGGATTTTTAGCTAATGGCAGTCAATCCTAATGCAGCATGACTGGTGTTGTTTTAATTATACCAAGATTAGTCTCTTGCATAAATTCATCTGTATAAATAAACAGATCTTCATTATGACAGTTTATCCTTTTACATGCCCGTTGCTGATTCAATTGTTATATTGCATTGATCTGGCAGTAAGCTTTGGCACTGGGTGGCTTTGTGGGAAATTGGTAAGGTAAGATTTAACTTTTTTCTTTTTTTTTCCCTTTCCAATTCAGAGGGGACCCAGGCCTAGGCCCTGAAGGGGGTATAGTGAGTGGGGGAACTCAGCCTAATATGATGCCCTCAAATACAGACAGTGGCATGTACTCTCCTGGACGCTACCCGCAGCAGAGGTGAGGACTTGATGGCTTGGTGTATGTGCTTTAAGAGAGTGTTAAGAGCATAAGATATAGTTGAGTTATACATGGCGTCTGGATGTTACAAAAGTGTGAAACCTTCATGTTAAAAGGAGATATAGTAATCATAGAATATATGCTCTATCTTCTCTTAGGCATGACTCCTATGGTAACCAGTACCCAACACAGAGCACAGCCTCAGGCAGCCCCTACCCCAGTCAGCAGAACCCAATGTACCAGCAACCTGTAAGTGTCACAATGTGCAACTTGTATTGCCTTCCTGCCTTGGTTTGCTGTTACCCACTTCATATATTTTTTTTTCTACGCTTCCCAATGTTTAGTTTGCTTTTTATTTTCTTCCATGGGTCAGTTTTCAGTGGCTTGCAGCTCCATGGTTTATCCTCTTCCTGTGTTTCATTACCCTTCTCTTCTGAGAAGAGATGGCATGCTGTTTTCTTGGCAATATACCCTACTTGATTAGACAATTTTATCTGCCAATCTAGAATTGCATAATTCTCAGTCCCTTTCCTACTATAATGTGCTGGACTGAACTATGCATTCAATATGGCCTTTCACACAGTTTGTATCTTTAAAGCTTCTTTATCAATCCACTTTGGTTCTTCCTCAGAACTACAAGCGACCAATGGATGGTAGCTATGGACCTTCTTCGAAACGCCATGAGGGAGAGATGTATAGTGCTCCATACAGTGGGGCACAGGGTACCCAGGGTCAACAGCAGCCGCCACCCCAGCAACAGCAGCCCCCTGTTTCTGGAGCGCCAGCTCCACCTGGGCCACCCCCTGCTGCTGCCACTTCTCAACAACCCCAGGATCCTTATGGGCAATATGGGAGCAACTATCCACAGGGGGGAGAACGACGGCCAGCACCATCTGGGCAGAATCAATTTCCGTTCCAGTTTGGACGTGAGCGGGTGTCTGCCACCCCAGGCAGCAATTCCCAGCCACCTTTACCCCCTAGTGTAATGGGTAACTCTGGGGAGGCATCCCAGCAGGGAGCAATGTGGCAAGGCAGAAGTGACATGAGTTACAACTATCAGGGCAGGCCAGGGCCGCCCCCTGCAGCTACTCAGGGGCCTGGCTATCACACTGGACCTCCTAGAGGAGAGGAAATGATACACTCAGACCAGCGCCTTAGTCATGAAAACCAGTGGCAACCTCATGTTAACAGGCAACAGTCCCCTTATGTGCCTGCCCCAGGCCCACCTCTTACACGTGCCCCACCACAGCCTGGGTACCAGGCTTCCCCTAGCATGCCCAATCATCTGCCTCAGGTAGCTAGCCCTGCCACTCCTCGGCCCTTGGAGGCCCACACTTCACCAAGTAAGTCCCCCTTCCTGAAGATGCAAAAGGCTGGACCACCTGTGCCTGCCTCACACATTGTGCCCACACCGACCCAGCCACCGCTTATCCGTAGGGACATTACTTTCCCTCCTGGGTCTGTAGAAGCCACGCAACCTATTCTGAAACCAAGACGAAGACTGACATCCAAGGATATTGGTGAGTGTTTTTTAAGTGGGAATAATGTGTATTTTTGTTAAGGTACAATGAAGTCCAACTTACAGAAACATTATTTTTGCAATCCATATGATAGGGAGAAAAGCGTTGGGTTTTTTCTACTTTCTCTCTAGCCTAATATCCCATTCTTTCTAGGAGCACCAGAGGCTTGGCGCGTCATGATGTCTCTGAAATCTGGTCTCCTAGCAGAGAGTACCTGGGCACTGGACACAATTAACATTCTACTGTATGATGACAACAGCATCATGACCTTTAACCTCAGCCAGGTGAGTTATACTAATCTTTATATATGTTTGTGTGTGTATTTTAATATAGAAATCAAAATCGGTCAACCAAAACTATTTTCTTATATTTGTAGCTTCCTGGGTTGCTGGAGTTATTAGTGGAATATTTCCGTCGCTGCCTAATTGAAATATTTGGCATCCTCAAAGAGTATGAAGTTGGAGAGGCTGCTCAGAAAAGCCTTCTGAAACCTTCCATCAATGAGTTTTGCAGTCCTCTTGCAAGTGATGCTGAACTAAGTGAGGATGAGGACTGCCAGTCTTTGACAGATGGTGAACCCCAAAGTGAGGCAGAAGGAGAGGAAGAGAGGAAAGCATTTTCTGCCCCCTGTGCTGCTGGTGATGATTGCCTTAAGCAGGCCAGCAAGTTTGATAAACTCCCTGTGAAATTGGTTCCGAGAGAAGATGCCTTTGTGTTGGACTGCTCACACAAGTTGGGCCGCCGACAAGAGTTTGACAGTGGACTCTTGCATTGGAGGCTAGGAGGTGGCGACACAACGGAGCACATCCAAACCCACTTTGAAAGGCGCACTGAACCATCTGCCCGCAGACGGCCACAAACTAAACGACGCTCCCGAGAACAAGTTTCTGCAGCAGAGGATACTGCCCCCACCATAGATGATGTCCTGTGTGCCCGGCCTGATTCCTTGTCACCAGTGGCCAAAACAGCAGATGATTCAGAGTTTGCATTGGGAGGTAGCTCACCTACACAAAGCAGGCATGGTCTGAAAATATTAGAGGATGAACCACGCAGCAAAGATGAGACCCCACTTTGCACACTTGAGGAGTGGCAGGATGCGCTTTCACGGCGATGCGTGTGCATATCCAACATTTTGCGGAGCTTGTCGTTTGTTCCAGGCAATGACTTGGAAATGTCGAAGCACCCAGGGCTGCTGTTAATCCTTGGGAAACTTGTGCTTCTTTACCACAAGCATCCGGAACGCAAACAGGCACCTCTCACTTATGAGAAGGAAGAGGAGCGGGACCAAGGAGTGAGCTGCAACAAGGCAGAGTGGTGGTGGGACTGCCTGGAGATGCTACGTGAGAACGCACTGGTCACGCTTGCTAACATCTCAGGACAGCTAGACCTTTCCCCTTACCCAGAGAGCATCTGTTTGCCCATACTCGATGGCCTGTTACATTGGGCGGTTTGTCCATCGGCTGAGGCTCAAGATCCATTTGTAACTTTGGGCCCCAATGCTGTGTTATCTCCTCAGAGACTAGTGCTGGAGGCCTTGAGCAAGCTAAGCATTCAGGACAACAATGTTGACCTTATCCTGGCCACACCTCCTTTCAGTCGTCTAGAGAAGCTGTATGGGACCTTAGTGAGGTTTTTGAGTGACAGAAAAAATCATGTGTGCAGGGAAATGGCAGTGGTGCTCCTAGCTAACTTGGCACAAGGGGACAGTTTAGCAGCCAGAGCCATCGCGCTTCAGAAGGGCAGTATTGGAAACCTGCTAGGCTTCCTGGAGGACAGTCTAGCAGCCACCCAGTTTCAGCAAAGTCAGGCTGCCCACTTACATGGTCCTTCTGCCCCTTTTGAGCCCACCAGCACGGACATGATGCGGCGGGCATCCAAAGCCCTGCTGGCTTTGGCCAAGGTCGAGGAGAACCATACAGAGTTCACACTGTATGAAGCTCGCCTGTTGGACATCTCTGTCTCTCCACTCATGAACTGCTCTGTGTCACAGGTCATCTGTGATGTCCTGTTTTTGATTGGCCAATCATGACGGCAGCAGGGGGACATCCTCCCAGCATCCTCTGCGCCTCCCGTCACCGTAGAACGGAATCTTCCCTGACTGGTTCCTCTCCCACTTCTTTCCCGCTCCCTTTTTTATTTATGCAAAAACTTTGTCTCAATCCACTGTCTGCCCCAGAGAGGAGACATGGCCACCATTGTGGACCTTCCCTTTGCCCTACTTCCTCTCTGTGTTTTGGTGTTAACCAAAGCTACTGTATTTCAGTGAATTTTTTATTATGTGGGGGGAAGGGGCTCCACTGTACTTTACCTCCCCTCCCCCTTTCTCTACTGCCCCATTTTTCCCAGACCTCAACTAAGCCAAGCATTGGGCCTACAAAGTCTAAGGAGATAAAGACTTCTAAAAGCACCAAGGAGGGATGTGGAATCCCTTCTCCAACACCCCAAAAAACTTGCAGGATTGCCACCACCCTCCTCACCTTTAGACTAGAATTTGTGTCCTAACCCTTTTAAAGAGATGAAAACTGAAAAAAAGCCTGACATAAGACTTTACCTTTTTAACTGTGCTGAGCAACCCTGCAGAATCCAACCGGAGCTGGAAAAACCCCACAACCTCAAAGACTCCAGATTTAGGTTTTTAAATGGAGAGCGACTGAGCGCTTTTTAGTTTTCCGGATGAGAGACGCAGAAAGGTCGCTTTTCCCCCAAAGTTTCATGTGAAGCAACACCCTTACCTCTTTAAACTTAGATTGTAATAATCGGAGATCGCCTCTTATAACTGGTTTTAACCTTTAGCTTGTAGGTTGCAAGCTGCGATGTCTGTATATATATGATGATGTACATTAAAGACACACCTCTTGTATTCCTTATCTTTCCCTCACTGTCATCACACCCCATTCTTCCTCCTGCAGCTAAAGGGCGCATGGTTACTCTTAAAGATTTAAAGAGTATAAGATAAAAGGCCCTAGCCACCTTGCGGAGGCAAGAGTTTCCCAATGGACTGTCCCACAGCAGCAGTTCCCATTCCCCCCGTTTCTTCCTAACCCCATCACCTTTGTATATCCAGCAATCCGATCAATTTTTAAAGGATTATCTTCCCGTTTCCAATCAAGGTGTGAGGTTTTGTTCCTTTTTTTTTGGTTTTGTTTTTTATTTTGTTAGTTTCAGTTCCCAAAACCATTTGAGATTTTTTTTCCAGCAGTTTCTGCATATTTGTAGCTCTGAAAAATGTAAATTTCTGCCTTTTTTTTTTTTGCTTAATGAATATATCATTTATTCAGTATGAAATCTTTATACTCTATGTTCCCGTGTTAAGAATAAATGTACATTAAATCTTGTTAACCGTTTGTGAGGTGTTTTATATCCACACTTATGGCACCAGTGACGAACATGTAGTGTTTGCTGACTAACTGTGGTTACTATTAACATTATCGCAACACTGAAAATGCTCAGTTCCTAGTGCTTATTTCCAGTCGGCCTCCAGGTGCATCTTGCCCATCTGTTGCAGGCGTTCAGTTGTAACATCAACAGTGCTTGGGGTGAGAAATTTTTGGGGCGAAAAAGTTCAACATAGGGTTGGTCTGCTCAATTTCTTTTGGCAAATGAGTAGTGCTGCAAATGGCGTGGGCATTTGTTTACCATTGGGCATCAATGCAGAATGCAGTCATGCTATATAAATTGCTTAAGGTTGTTCTTGGGGGTTCAAAATCTCGCCAGAGAATTAAGTAGTGTATAAAAACAGCATAACAATTTTTGTGTTAGGAACATACAAATTTTGTGTTAGGAACATAAGTCTAAAACTGTATTTATCTGCACTTGATAATGAGCTGCAAGTTTGTAGTCGGTATCCGATGTATTTAAAGCAAGAAGTAATGGGCACAGACATAGGCCAAACGGTTCTTATTTGGCATAATTTTGTTTCTAGGTTTTGTTTTTTCGTTTTTTTTTTTTCTTTTTGTAGTACTGGGAAAACTGCTTGGCCCTTTTTTACAACAGTTTTTGCATATATATGCAAACATTGATTTCACAGATCCCACAAATGTTCCAAACTATTAGGATTGGGATGTGAGTGTGGAAAGCAGGGCTGTCTAAAGAGGGTGCACTCGGTGGTATAAATGTGGATTACATTCTTTACTTTGTCACTTTATATTTCTGCCACGAACAGAAAGCAGTTGCTCTCAGCCATTCCCTCTCGTAAACCCCAGTGTGTGGGTGGTTAATATGGCTGTATAAAAAGTAATATCTTATGTTCATACAGTTGATTAAGCATTGTATATTTTATCTATGAGAACATCAAGTATCTGGCAATATTCTGGTAGTGGTAGAAGCTGCGTCACTGAACGGCGTTTTTCTGTTCAGCCGAACAGCTGTATGTATTACTAGACGCAGTTCAGGCAGCATTAACGGATTATGTGCGTGTTCGGTGTAGCTGTTCTAGTCTTCTTATTATAAATACTTTCCATTGGGGGTTATGGCGAATATTTGCCTAATGGCTGTGTCGTTTTGGGCTTTGCAATTGTCTGCCAAGTGTATGATTTATAAAGGTTCCCTTGTGGATATTTGAGAGGGGAAGAAATATATTGCCACTAAATGAAAAAAGCGCGCATTATATTAAAAAAAAAAACCGTTCCGTTTTGGATTTATACTGATTCGGGCATAACTCATTTTAACGTCCGCACCAACAAGTAATAGACTGATGGCGGCTTTCCGGAAGCTGGCGATGGCAAATTTCCTGTCTGGCGGAAGTGACGTACCCGGAAGACCATAGCTCAGGTGTGCTTTACTCGTATTTCATCGTTAACAACGCCCTTTTTGTGTTAATTCTGTCGCGCGATGATTTCTAAAATCGCATAAATCTTGGTACGCTATACGGTAAAACAGAGGAGCAAGTCCAGGCTGTTTCGCGAATGAAGCTTTGCAGCGGCTTATGTTCGAGGTTGCTTTATTATTTCTTGTTCAGGCGCTCCCTCTACCGGGAGACGTGAAGTTAACGCGGTAACTCGTGTGTGTGTGTATATATAACGGCATCGGATTTCACTGCGTTCTGTAATGGGGGGGGTCAATTAACGTGTACCGCATAACGATTTTGATGTATTTAAACAAAATGTATTCATTTTAGATGCACGTGGTATGTTATAAGTGTCATACACTGTTTCGGTGTTTGGAATCAGATAGATGAGCCTGTGATGTGAAACACAAGAGTTGGAAGGAAATGCACTGGCATTTTAAACCTGCTCCCAGGGGCCAGTATAAATTGGGCATATGGACGCTTTGAACCCACAACTATTTAAAAGGAGTCCACTCTGCTTCTCCGTGTATTTATGAACATTAACACTCCATGCAGCAGATCCATGTTTTATTTTGTTCATGGAAACAGAAGTTGCATTGTCTACCTTTCCAGGTCTTGTTCCGGTGAAGTTCACTGAAGCCTACCGAAATGTGGGGTGCCCAAGACCCATTCATAAAGGAAATAGTCCACTTTTCCTTATGCTGTCGAGGAATCACTCTTGTAATGCAGGTAAGAGGTGTCTTCCTTGTGGTGTTATCACTATATTTTGTGGTGTTATCACTATAACCATGCACATAGAATGTAAAGTGTTTTTTTTTTCCTCTTATCTCTCCAACAGTTTGTGTTCAACACTTTGATACCAGATCACCAGGCCGATGCTTTTTCCCCTCCACAAACCTCTTCACCCAGTTTTGGGGACCAACTGACGGAGCTGCTTGTAGGGGGCCTAGGACGATGGGATGCCAAGCATTTCCTCTTCATTGCAGAGCATGGATACCTGTATGAACACAACCTGGCGTTCTTCCCTTTGCTCCCACTTAGCATTGCTGGTGTGGCACATGGCTTACTTTTGCCGCTAGCGTCGGTGCTCAGCTTGCACAGTAGACTTTTGCTGTCGGCTGTTTTGTTGAACTGCATATGTTTCACCCTAGCCGCAGTCTCCTTGTATCTTCTTGGCTGTCTGGTTCTGCAGTCACGCCGTAATGCCTTCCTGGCAGCATTACTTTTCTGTATGAACCCAGCCTCCATCTTCATGACTGCTGCATATTCAGAGACCGTGTTTGCATTAGCTACCTTCATTGGGCTATGGCAGCTGGAGAAGCGCAAGACTCTTAGAGGTTGGGTCTTTCTATCCTTTGCCACGGCTGCCCGTGCTAATGGCTTAGCTAATGTCGGCTTCTTTTTGCATTCAGTAGTACAAGCAATTGTGGTAGGACCGTGTAATTGGGTCAAGACTAGGAGGATGTTTTTAGGAAGCCTGGTAGTCATTCTGCCATTTGCCATATTCCAGTCTTTTAGTTACTGGAAATTCTGCATGGTGTCTTCAACAACAGAAGATGTACCTAAAGAACTACTGCAATTGGGATTAAACCACGGGTATCGTATATCGGGTAAAAGCATACCTGTCTGGTGCTCAGCCTACTTTCCTGTAGCATATTCCCACATCCAGAGTGAATACTGGGAAGTTGGATTTCTCCGTTACTTTCAGCTCCATCAGGTACCAAACTTCTTCCTGGCAGTACCTGTAGTATTACTAAGTTCTAGTGCAATATGGGAGTATGTTCGTGCCAACCTACATCTATGCGTGACTCTGGGACTTTTTGGAGTGCAACAGAAACCCTCTAGTGGATACTGTGGACCTCGAGTTTTCCTGTACATTGCTCATATTGCAGCACTGATGGTTTTTGGAGTCCTGTGTATGCATGTGCAGGTAAAAAGATATTTGCTATATTGCAGTATGTGATAAGAGTATATATACGTGTGACACTTAGTGTAGGCTGTGTGAATATATCACTCTTAGGTGCAATTTTCAATTTGTGCGGTCTCTAAATTGTTTCTCTTTCCCTTAGGTTCTCACTCGTCTACTTTTCTCTTCCTCTCCTGTGCTATTTTGGTTCTGCTCTCATAGACTCCAACAGAATGAGCCATGGATGTGGGGGCTTGAGAGAGGTTATTTAACATCCAATCCTGCCCTGCGCCTCCTCCGTTCTTGGACATCACTACAACCCCAGACAAAAGCTGTGCTGGGGTATTTCCTAACATATTGGATCCTTGGAACAGCTCTGCATGTCAACTTCTTACCTTGGACGTAGCTGTTGAAGTAACTAGGCCGTGTTAGCATATGCGCTGTAAACATATACACCCTTGTGTGTTATACACACAGCGTTGGGTTTCATGAAGGGTATATACTAAATATAATATATATACATATATATTTATTTGTTTAAGCTGTGTGATCAAAGCAACCTGTGTAAAGCTTATTTCTAACAGCACACTGACATCGCATCATTGTTATTGAGTAATAAAATGAAAACATTTCTATATAAGTATGTATGTATGTGTCGTCTTCTTTCATGGGATGGTGATTAAAATTAATGCAGAAGCTGCTGCGTGTGACACTTTACAATTTAGTGTACTCGTAGGGGTAACAGGATAGTTTGCAAGAAAGGAAATTAGAGATTTGGACGCTAGATCAAGTCTATGCGCTTGCGTGCAAGCCAGTGTGCAAAATGCATCAGGGTAGTTTTTGTTTTCTTTAAATTTTAGAATAACTATGTTGTCTTTGTGTATCAAGCAGCATACCAGTGTGGACTATTCTCTCTGTAGTTTATTTGGCCCCTAATAATGTTTAACTGGGGAGATAAACCAGCAGTCTTAGGTTCTGTACAAACATACAGAACTGGTTGGCTTTTATATTGAACGCGATGGCTGAGCAAAACTTAGCAGGCAGGATTTAAAATTTTAACGGTAGTCGGTACAGTATTCTATAAACAAGGGTGGGTGGGCTGTAGCAGCGGTGTTGCCTCTATCTACCAACATTCTTTGCTGAAAGGTCTTTGGAATCCTATATAATATTTACAGCCAGTTTGCAGGATGAAGTCTGTTCCATCTCGTTGCTGCTATAAGGTTACCCTGTCCACTATTATTGGCAACTTAAGAATAGAGATTTTGCCCTTTAGGAGGATGCTGTATCTTTGTTGGTTCCTTTTGGACAGGATTTCTAATTGGTGCCAAATGATACATACACTGTAGCTTAATAATATATCAAGAGATGGGCAGCCTTCTAAAACTGCCTGGCTGCCCTGAATTTATGGGAACTAGCAGAACAGTAAATTGTTTTGTGACTGAAATGCAAGACAGTACAGCCAAATTAAAAAGGTATCTAACACAGTGGTCAGTTTACTGACTTCAAATAATTATTGTGGAAAGAAGAAATATTAGCAGAATTCCAGGATAAAAAGGGATGCATATGTGCAATCTACACTTGTCTATTAGATCAACTGGTTCAACAATACCCTATAATGCAAAAAAAGCAGTATATATGCTGCATCACACACTACAGTGCTCATCAGCCATCTGCGACTGTGTTGCGTATCTTTTTTCCTCTTTATAGCTGGCCATGGCAGCATTATACATTATACCCGTACGTAATTCTTATAGATAAGTGTGTGGTTTTTAGAGTGAGTCTAAGTACTCCACCGTGACGCTTACCGTAGGCCCATCTAACACTAACTCTTGTCATCTAAATATTACAATTGCAAAATTACACAACTCGACCTGTCCTACCAGGGCATAAAATGTGTATCAACCTGCACTCAAAGGGGTTAATGTGGGCTGGCAGGTAGTTTCCAGACAAAGGCCCAGTGTCACGGCAGTGTAACACAATGTGCACTTGGTATAACAGAACTTTTGTAAATGTCCCCCAAAACAGATGTAACAGCTCCATAAAACAGAGACAAAAATAACGGTGTATTCTTCTGCAAATAATTTGTGCGTGCACGAACTATGCAGCATTTTCCCAAAAGCTACAAAATACAACCAAATATGGTATATAGCAATAGCACAGAGAACAATAAAAATCCTATTTGTGCACATATTTGGTGTGTCTGTATTCACTCTGGGGATGGGTGGTGTCTTATTGGGGGTTCTAATTGGAAACGCAATTCCATGAAATAAAATACTCCGCTACTGCACTTCCTCACTGCCTGGGGGTTGTCATTACCTAAGGACCGGAATGCATGATCGGGCATTCCTTATATGACTGTGTACCAGTGCTCGTGGCTGGCTGGCTTCTGCTGCCGAGAGTCCAGGCAGTCGTTCTAATGCTCTTCTTGGCACAGGTTTTAAGGATGTACTGGTGCATCCTAGGGCAGGGATGTCCAAGTTTTTTCTGCAGTGGGCCACTTCATCACAATTGTATACGTGCGAGAGCCGCACTCATTTTTCACTGTGAGAAAATATGGCCTTTAATAAAATATGCAGATTAAAATAAAGTAAATGACACAAAACCTTTACTTTTCCTCTCACTGATTTCTGGGCCTAGAAAGGTTTGTGACTACAAATTCAGGATAATTAAAAATGAAATACTTCTATTTATTCTAGGGATGCACCAAAATGAAAATTCTGGATCAAAACATTCACAGTTCACTTAGCCAAAACCAAAAATGACCCCCACCTTCACAAATAATAATAAAAACTCACATTTTTAATAAAAGTAGGTAACATACCACAATTGGACAAAAAAATTAGCAATATGACTTGGCATGATAGGAGTGTGATTGCTAACAGCAATCACACTCCTATCGTACCTAGGCATGATGGGACTGTGCTTGCTGTTAGCAATCACACTCCTATCATGCCAAGTCAGCCAGTACATGCTGGTACAGGGTGGCTGTAAGTGATGTGTAGACCCCATACTGCTGGCAGCATCAATACACAAGGGGGGGCAGCTAGATAGGTTTCAGCATGTACTGGCTGACTTGGCATGATAGGAGTGTGATTGCTAACAGCAATCAAAGTCCCATCATGCCTAGGTTCCAGCACTTACACATCCAACCAGTAAATGCTGTAATTTCGGCATGATGGGACTGTGATTGCTGTTAGCAATCACACTCCTATCATGCCAAGTCAGCCAGTACATGCTGGTACAGGGTGGCTGTAAGTAATGTGTAGGCCCCATACTGCTGGCAGCATCAATACACAAGGGGGAAAGCTAGCTAGGTTTCAGCATGTACTTGGCATAAAAGGAGTGTGATTGCTAACAGCAATCTCAGTCCCATCATGCCTAGGTTCCAGCACTTACACATCCATGCTATCACACACACATTCATTCATTCATTCATATACTCATTCATTCACAGATTCATTCCCTCAATCACACATACTCATTCAAACACCCTCCCCACCCCCTTACCTGCAGCTCATCGATGCTGGTCACAGACTTCAGCAGAGGGCGCGGCCTCTCTCTGCGTTCTCTGGTACTGCACAGAGGAAGCAGGACTGGAGCAGAGTCACGTGATGTCACGTGAACTCTGCTAGGTTCCGCTTCCTCTATGCAGTACAGAAGACCCTCCCACAGGTAAGTAGCAGGGCTCGAGGTGTGGCCCACGTAAGATCGGTTGCCCTGGCTGCCGTGGGCCGCATGTTGGACGCCCCTGTCCTAGGGGAACAGAAACAAAACCTCCCACATTTTAATTGGGTTGTCTTTTTTTGGTGGTGGTGTCAATCGGGTGACCTAGTGATGTGTGATGCAGCGGGCTGAAAAAAAAACTTTGTTTCCCATGGGTGTCTTTGTTTCTGCCCATGCACAAGTGGTCGCTTTTTTAGCACTCCAGTGCGGACGCAATCTGGGTGGTGACATCAGATGCCACTTGAGTGAGGATGCATCTTGCTGGAAATAAGGCTACAATTTGACACCTTAGTCAGAAATCCACAATCTGTACTTACTAATGACATCGGACACTACGCCCCAGGAGACACTTAAGAGTGCCAGAAGCTCATAGGTAGAGGGGCATTCCTATTAAAAGCTCGTCAAATAAAATGTTTAAAACAAATTTAATTATGTATAACTTATATACAAGCTTTATTTCAAAAACTTTGGCCAGGGTTTGAAAACTGTAAACTTCATGGTTGAATTTTGATCTCATAAACATACCAATGCATGTGAGACAATGCTGTTCTCGTGGGATGTTGAAGCAAAACCAGAAAATTTACCAGCAAAACTACATTGTCTATAGTACAGGAATTATTTATGGAGGTAACTGACCCAGAGCAGTGTCCCATAGGGCCCTTCTACTTTGCAGGGCTTCTTCGTGTAGAGCTCTGGAATAGGGTGGCATATCGCTGCTCTCCATCTAACGCAGTAAACCAATGTTAGTTGGCCGGTCCACCGCCGCTTGGTACCCGCAAAAGAAAGAGGCTGGAGATGCTGGCTGTTAGAGATGTTCCCTGCGTCCCCATCATTCAGTAAATATCAAGAAAAACTATTGTATAAATATACAACAAAACATTACGTGAACAAACGTTTAAGCCACATACAGCCTTCTTCAGAGCAAAAATGATATTACAGGCAAAGAAGCAGAAGACATACCTTCTATTTATGCTGCCATTCTCCTATGATAAGACTATTACATAAGAAACACATTGTTTTCACTCCCCTTCAGCTGGTATGAAGCTTTAACTTGCAAATCCTAACACAGAGTCTCTACGAGCCCCCGATTTGAAATAAAACAAAAACAGAAACTATATTTGAATATTTTTTTGATATTGAGATTATATCTAACCATTTATTTTGTGCTTACAGTCATGCCTTGTATCCTGGTGACTGTTTCCTCGAGAATATTTATATGGATGGATAGATTTAGGATTTACAAAACATTTATTTATATTTTGGAAATTTATCTATTTATTCATCAACTAAAGGATTTGTTTTCAAGATCTATTTATGTATTAAGGTCATCTATTTATATACAAGGAACTATTTACATATTTGAATTGATTAAATACTATTTATACTTACTGTGTCTTACAAAGCTTACCCCGGTAACTGGATATTGTATGGGAAAAAGAAAAAGTGTCGGTGCGCTAAGCTAGTCTCAGGCTCAAATAATACAAATGTATAATACGAGGCCTACCAAACAGGCGTAAGCATGCTGCAAGAAACAGTGTATTGGCTGTACAATGTATACAAGAAACAAAAACTGTCTGCGCTTCTTACCCTAATAAAGTTGGCAACAAATATATAAACATAATATAAATGAGAGGTTTTGGTTATATGAATTGGCCAAAGCATAATTAAGCTCACCCGCCACGCCAAGGCACACTCTCAATAGGGTGAGAACCTACTCTCACCTCCTACATAGTGGGCACACAAAGCAGTTTATACTGCTACCAAAACCTTATTAATGTGTTGGGGAGGTGCAATTAAACCTCCTCCCTATTAACCCCTGGACAGCAAGCTGCAACCAGACTGATGAGGAGCCAACAACCTCAAATATGTGCAAACAGGGAAAAAGAAAAAGTGTCGGTGCGCTAAGCTAGTCTCAGGCTCAAATAATACAAATGTGTAATACGAGGCCTACCAAACAGGTTGTTTCTTGGATATTGTATGGCACAAGTCTTTTGACCTCAGCATGTTTTTGTTCTTTTGCTATTCTGGTATTTTCATGTGTATTTAATATTGTGTGAATAGGAATACAATTATTATATAACAGTAAGTTACCAGGTGATGTTTTTCTCACCCTTTGACCCCCAGGGGATGGGACTTCAGGTGCATTTTGGTGCTCAGGCAAGCAAGCATGTGCCTCAGATCATTCATGTCTGCATAAATAGAACGTATGTCTACTGCTTCTTTGCCTGTAATATAAATTTCGCCCTGAAGAAGACTGTCTGTGGCTGAAACGTACGCTGGCCTAACAAGATTTTTGCTGTGTGCCGTAGTCTTTCTCGATCTCCACCTGAGGTAGGACAGAAACGTGGCCCGCTTCGGACAAGATGTCGCTCCTGAAAGAAAAAAAAAGTATTTTTGGAGTGAGTACGCTAAATGAGAAAGAGCACATTAAGGGTGAACAAAGACAGAAAACAAATACTGAAACTGTTTCCGTCTTTAAGTGTAAGATTTGTGGAACCTTAAAGAATTAACCCGCTTTGATATGCGCTACCAAATTATATATTTTACTGTTATCTGCAATGGGTGAAGCGTTTGTGAAAGTTTCCCTTCCACTCAATCACAAGACTTTGTAGGGTTCTCAGTCTGCTGTGTACCTGAAGTCTTCTTATATACCGTATTTGCTCAATTATAAGACAACCCCCCAAAATGTTTATATTAATTTAGGAAAAAAAGAAAAAGCGCTGCGGGGGATCTGGATCTTAGTCTTGTAGTCAGACCTCTACTTGAGGTCTGATTAGACGACGACCTTAAATGTAAAACGAGGGGTATTTTTCTGAGCATTTGCTCTGGAAAAAAAACCTTGTCTTATAATCGAGCAAATACAGTACTAAAAAAAATAGTATAGGCTTAAAGCAAGCACTCTTTTAAGCTACAAGACATAATACATTTGAGATATTACACATAAAAGTTGTAAATGGCTGATGACAAATACCTCCCCCACTGTACCTCGTACCTGTAGGTCTGGAGCTTGGAAGTAATTGTGTAAATTGTCTGCCTCTCTTCTTGTTGCAGATATGGTTGAAAATCCAAAAAAATGCAAATGGTCTCCTACTTTTTAGTTAACAATATGTGCAAGGCCATGCATGCTTATTCGCTTCCATATATCCCTTCCCATTCTGAAGCTCTGCACTTCTCTTAGCATCTCTTTTTCTACCTGTGCGCCACAAAAAACATTCTGTTTCAGCACAACATGTTGCAATATTTTGTGCCATAAAAAAAGATGCAGTTTGAACACTGTCTTCCTGATGACAAATGGGAAAAAAAAAAGCTTGGACTGCAAAGAATAACTTTTCTTTTGTTTAACGATAAACCTTCCTCAAGTGTCCATATTTATTGAAATTCAGTACAAAAATAACATATTGGCCACGTTACAATAAAGAAAGTTGTCTAAACTTCGGGGCACGGCCACTTTTTCATCCTGTGCAAATCTCTGGTTTAGTCTCTAAAGCTGCAAGATTCCTTTAGATCAAGAGCATCACAGATCTAGAGTCTGCTCCTCCACTGTGCGCTTTTCTTGTTCCACGTATTTTTCTTGGAATGCCAGAGTCCTGCAGCAGTAAAGGTTAAGGAATGAACAAGTATAGGCCGGGAACAAGTAAGGATAAATACAAAAAAGAGAAGGTGCGTTAAGAGAGGAAAGACAAAATATTTGACTAGGATACGATGTGAAGTGAAAGTCAGCTCCCACTGCAACAGACATGAGGTTCCCGAGAGATCTTTGATCCTCCCCAAAGCAAAACCCACTGGCTTTATCCACTGCAGCTAGGACTTTCCGCAGGCTCTGCTCATCCTAGGGAGGAAGAGTAAGTCATTTTAAGTAGATTTAAACTGTCTGACGCCCCACAAACATTTTAACAAACACACTAGCTTTTCAGCAGTTTATGTTCGATTTAAACTGTCTTGAACAAGTACCCACAGTTCTTTATTTTACATTTTTTCAACTCATCTCCTAATGACCCTCTGACCTTGATGCTGAGTGGTATGAAAGTCACTAGCCCATAATCCTCAATGACCTCAGCCAGCTTCTCATGAAGTCGCCGGTGCCGTTTGAAGAAAGGGTCTGCGGTCAGGTGATCGACCAGGTAGGAAAGGTCCATAACCTCAGTGTAGTAGTCCAGATTAAATGCTGCCGAGAGAAGGAACAATTAGCAAGCATCATATCTACCGTCTAGATTTCACCTATGAATTTACACTTCCACTCTTCTGGTTTGTTCTACCCATTGTGTCCATCCTCACCCAATCGACCATATTGCTCAATAAGGTCCATCTTGGACAGGATGTTGATGTGTGGTAGCTCGATATGGAGCATGGTGCCTAGTGAAGTACACAGCACAGAGATGTACTTAGCCGGGTCTGTGCAATAATGGGAGTCCACAAGATGTACGGCACACAGCTGAAGAAAAAAAGAGAGAAAGGGAGAAAAATACGTTTTAAAACCAGTTCTCACCAGACACAATGTGTTAATTATGTCATCTATGCACACAATGTGTACCATATGCATAAATCTGTGGACTGGTAACAAAAAACAAAACAAAAAAAAACCACAAGGGAACAAAAATAATGCTGCACCTGAAAGAGGAACCATCACCTCTTCAGCTTTTGCTATATATATTTTTGTTCAATGTTTCAATTACAAACAATGTCTGAACCAATCAGAAAGAATCAGTGATGGGAAGAAGTATTTTGTTCCCTTGCGCATGCAGTACAGTCCTGCATACACTTACGTAGGGTGGAAAAGACAAAAGATTTGGGTGTATCGTATTTTATTCCATAAAACGTCATTTTTCTGAAGACCTAAAAGCTGAAATTGTCAGTCGTGTCATATGTTGTGTGTCGCTCCCTGTACTTAGCTGACTCTTTACGGCAATGACAACGAAGCCCGTTCTTTCATTAGTCAGTGTGTCTGGCTAGTTAATTAAGAATGAGCCATTCTGTTGCTTAACACATGTAGTACAACAGGATGTTTTCTAGTAGATTGAGCTAGATTGTAGCTAAAATAACAAAGCTATTTCTGATTTCAAATAACTTTTACCGTATATATTTTTTAGCCAATCGGCTAGTACAATGTATGGTCGAAAAGTCACCCTTACGAATGGCATACTGTCATATTTCATTGTCCCACATTGAAAGCTCTATGTAATATTCCTGCTGTTCCAAATATACAATACAAATATGAGTCCCACAGAAAAAAAAGGAGTTCCACTTAAACTTTTGGATTAGCGGAGCATTGAGAGCATCCCCTAAATCCCTATGCCCAGAAATATTACATAGCGCTTTCAATGGGTTCTGCTTTACACGCCGTAAATCTAGTGTTCACTACTACCGAGTATCACCTTTCATAACTGGGCTTCGGGGACAACATGGGTTGTGTAAGAATGTTTGACATCATTTGCGGCACACATTTTTATGCAAATTAGTTACACACTGTGTGCCACACAATCACAACTATCTTTCGATTTCCAAGTCGAGAGACCTAGTGTCCTGAACAGCAGAGGATTATAAGAAGTTGAGTATTATGTAAAACATAGGAGCAAAGTTACTATTTATGAGATGTATGTGGCAAATATTACATACATACGCATATATATACACACATATATATATATATATATACACACATCGCTAGTAATCATATGACACAGCTAAGGCGGTAAAGCTCTGTAGAATGTTTCACAATGACACACCATGCAGCACAACCGGATCATTAAGGTAGTCATCACCTAAAGGAACTTGCCAGTGCTGGGATAGCTAAGTGAGGCAACTGAAACCACAACCCCTGTTAACTGATGCCTATATCGTGCCCCCTTATAGAAGAAAACCATCATGGATTCTTAGGATCATGAGAACTGAGGTTTTACAGCATTTAAAACTATGTATTAAGTACTCCTTTTAAAAGCATAACACATCATGAAGCGAGAAGCCGTCAGCATCATATGTTAAAGACCCCTGTTCTTACCCGAAGCCCCCATTCCCCAAGGCAGCGTAGTATCTGTGGTAGAGCCGGGTGATGTGTGTACAGCTCCACCTGCCCTGGGCAATCAAACAAGAAGTACGTCCCCCGCAGGCTTTCCAGCTTGGCTCGCAGCCAATCTAAATTACTCTGTAGGTACTCCATGCAGTAGAGCAGGGCCCCATTGGGCCCCAGACGCAGTTCTGACATCACCTCCCCGAGTCCCAGCAGCTCACGCAGACTGACAGCTGCCCCGGGTTCCTCCTCTCCAGCTGGGTCCAGATTGATAATGGAGGCCTGCCGCCCCATACTAGTAAGCAGAGCGTGCATGGCCCGTACATATGTCGTTTTCCCTGAGCCCGGGGGGCCGATTACTGCTTGGCCGAAACCAAGCAACGAGCGGCGCCCATCCATTTGCGCCTCCATGCTGCGGAGGAACGAGGAGGGAACTAAAATACAAAGGCAACTTCCGGCGGTGTAATGAGAACGTAAACCTTCCAAACAGCGGCCGCATTAAAAGGTTCCGTGTGACTTGTCCACAAGCAGCGCTACACCGGCACCACCCAGCGACGATATGTGGGATTCTTTTTAGAGGAGATGTAAAAGAACAAAATAACACAATTCACTAACATTTCACCAAGTAGATTAGAGATATATATATCTATATCTATATCTAATCTACTTGGTGAAATGTTAGTGAATTGTGTTATTTTGTATATATATACACACACACACACGTAAATAAAAATATACCACTTTTATTTAAATAGACCTTTTTTAAATTTACACATTATAAATAAGCATTTAAAAATAAACATTACATTTTAATGTAGTTCACAAAATACTAGAACAAAAGGTCACTCACGGAGATTTAAGGATCATTTCCCACACATTACACTTCCACATTTTTGGGTCCTGACATCCGCAACATTGTGGAACCATAACCACTGATCCTCTCATTTGCAAATAAATATTACTGTTAATGTGTTAACAAAATTGCTGTACACGAAAAGATAAAACGTATAAAAAGCGATCGTACAAGAATAATCAGCTCTCCAACTCCTTATAAATGCAGAACAAGAAAAGTATCTTTTTTTTTTTTAGTATTTGGAAAAATACGCAAATATTAGTGACCTGATAAAAGTTGTCTGCACCCTCAATGGATGCCCACAATCGTAAAACTTTGAAAAAATATAAAATCGCTGATGCTGAGGTATGAGGCTTTTTCACAGATGATCCACACACTTGCGTTCCATTTTTCAAATCTGCTCTTCACTTTCTATGAGTGCACACTATCACCGCGATGCTTCATGGCAGTGGAAGGCTGGCGTCGTAGTAGCGCATCTCCCATGTCTTCAGAAAATGGCTCATCGTACACAGTAGAGATAAAATGACTGGATTTTTGTTTTTTGGAGCAAAACGTTTGCAACTTCTCTCCATGGTAGCTGTTGGAGACAGTTATGTAAATCATAAGTCAATGTCTTAATATAACGTATGCAATATGCATTCTACATTAAAATAACAACTCACCCTAGGCCTCTCCTGCACTTAGGGTTCTGCCCTTCATTCTCCAATGCATCTGGCATTCCCCTTCCACTAGCCCCTAGACCAGAGCCATCTGTCCATCCCTGACGCTCCATCAACCGACGTCCAATGCCCTGAAAAGAGAGGGAATGCTTATCTACATGTACAGGAATACATTTAAGTTTAGCTTTAAAGGGGTTTATATATGGCACCTACTTGGAGCATATTGTCTTATTGCTTACTTTAAATGTATCAGCACACAAACATTCAAAATCGGGTCTCTTAAAAAGGATTGTTGACAACGAAAAGTCACATGTATGAAAAGAAATGACTGAGAGGATTCATTTGAAGAATGTCACGGTCATGTCATTGGGTAACACAAATACAAAGCGCACCCCCTACCTTTGTGAATCGTTCAAAACCACCCAGGCCATGAGAGCCCCCAACTTCCAGACCTTCACGCCTCCTCGTCTCTAAGCGCATTTTCAGGTAATCTCTCGCATCCTTGTCTCCAGCCCCGTCTTCATAATATCCACTCATATCCACATCCCAATCGTCTGCTGTCTGCTCATCAAAATCTAAAGATAAAAAAGGGGAAATTAGCAAACAAATGGCCTCACGCAGTAAAAGCAGGATTAACTAAGAGGGTCCTTGAAGTAGGAGTTAGAATAGAAAATGTTTACCAATCCATTACCTCCTTCCTTTTCCTGCCATATCTGAGCATCAGTATAGAAAACTAGACCAGAGCCACCCTTCTCCCACTTCAGCTCAATTTTCTCCTCATATAGCCGTTCCTTGCTCCGTTCCTGTGTGGTAACATCATCATGCAGGGCCTCGTGTCTT
Source organism: Spea bombifrons (assembly GCF_027358695.1). Lineage (NCBI taxonomy): Eukaryota > Metazoa > Chordata > Amphibia > Anura > Pelobatidae > Spea > Spea bombifrons. Next base: position 61,772,718 of record NC_071088.1, on the reverse strand, counting down.
TCCCACTCTTCACACGTGTCGTTGTCCTAAAAACATGATACGATCTATTAACCGCAGCAAACGGAAGGTTTTCCTATACACCAAATCTAAAGATTCTCCCAAACGAAGACCCAATCATAAGTAGACAGCAGATGAAAACCCACTCATCTACTCAGGCGTGTCTCTTTTTTCCCCTCTGCTATAAAGACCTTAAGCTTATTTAGCCTTGTCTTCTAGTCATATCCCATACATGTTTAAGTGTTCCTATACTGTACATACAAAACAACACGCTATGTACACACCAGGACTTTTTAAAGCGCAAAGCATCAGTTTCTGCATGCATCAGAAAGAATAAATGAATCGCTAGTGCTATAGTCTATATTTATAGCTACTTACACCAACTTCAGTAGTGATGTAAAATTCAAGATAAGCTACTATATATGAAACAGCGTAGCTGGATGTAGATGTAACTTATATGGAAGAAAGGACTGGATCCTGCTGATATGAGTTACATATACCACTGTGCTACTTCCTATAGTAGCTTATCTTGTGTTATCAGAAAGTATGCAAAAGCAGTACATGGATCAGGGGCACATGTAGAAAATGTACACGTGTGTGCCAGAGTACTTAAAAGCAGGTCGGGGAATTCACTGTATACACATTGTGACACTTAAGGGTTTATCTACTAAACCTTGTTTTAAAGCGGTCAACTTAAATAAGCATTATTAAAAAAAAGAACTACGGTGAGGTTCTCCTAAAAGACGGAGCCAGTGGGTCCTGCAAAATTATTGTCGTTATACAGAGACAACCGAGCCTTTCCTTTTCACAGCAAAACTTTGGAATTGACCTTCTCAATGGATAAAGAAGTTAGTAGGCTGAAATGTTTTAACTCACAGATTGGCCCAAGAAAGTTTTATATATAAAATAACCACACACTTACATCATCAGAACCAGAATGCTCATCTGAAGCCACATCTGGTGTCACCACTTTGATTTCAGATTCCTCCGTAATTTCTTGTCCACTAGCAGTATAGACTCCTTGCTTCCCCTTCGCAGTCTCAGTCCCACGATATAAAAATGGAACCTTGCCATATCGCCGACCCTTGCCGGGGAAGCGTAGACCCAATTTGGTGATGAGCCTGGGTGGCAGCCGACAAGCGCGGATCATCTGCAGGAAGAACTCCGTGGGGGTCCCCACATTACCCTGAGGCATTAGTGTTGGAGGGTTGAGCTCAGACAGCTTTCTTAATTCTGCAGCAGTCACAGGCTTCTCCTCTTCAGATCCCAGATGCCTTCCTTCAAGAAGCTCTCGACGTGTCTTGTAAGGGAAATCAGGTGGAGCTGTTGGGTTGGAAGAAAAATAAGGAGGCTATTTAGCAACATGTTGAGGCTACAAACAACTTTTTATATGTAAAGAGGCCATTGAGACTGGGGCAATCCATACCTGGGAACGCTCAGGGTTTTGCCCCAATCTCATGTCAGATTCCCAGTGTCATAGCCTTCATACTCTAAATTGTGGTCATATTCCCGTTTGATGCTTTAGCCAAGTATGTTATGGTTGATCTCTCTGCTTGAATGCAGGTGAATCAATTAAGTGTACCTCTGAATATGGACAAGTCAGTTTTGATGAGGACCGGTATTACAGCCATTTGGTTAACAAGCATGACGAGTCGCTACATAATTTCAGGAGTCTCAGGGTCATCTCTTCTAGAAAATTCCCAGAAGGCCATCTGGCGCACCAAGCAAATGCCCAACGGGCCGCTGACCGACAGCACCACATATTCTCCTGACACAAATGTCAGTCAGGCCCTAATTTCCAGGTATGCCAACATGGCTTTAAATTATATTAAAATCTACTTCACTACAGCTGTACAAAAATACTAATGTTAGTTTCAGATTTCACTATAAAAACAGTAAAGAATTACCGAGCACAGCCATAGAGCAGACAATAAATGACTCTGGAATACTACATTTCGGTATTTAGTTAGTAGTGCCCTTAATTGTACCTGGCTCTGGACCTTCGCTAACCCTGCGAATCTGACACTGGCCGGGGGCCAGGCTCCCGTCTGTATCCAGCCAAGGCTTCCCGTGATACATTTGCACGAAGCTCCTGGCCCTGTCCGGTTTGACAGCCACAGGGCAGCACCGGGTGCCGGTTCTCATTGGCGCGGGCCCCAGGCTTTCAGGCCGATGTCGATAGTGAAAACACACAAAACCGCCGCTCTCCGTGAGCTGGCTGAAATAATTCCGCAGCTGGGCCGAACGAAACCGGCACGGAATCCCACTAATTACAAAGAGAACCGACTCAGACGGTTCCGCCATCATGTAAGCGGAAGTAGTTTGATCATGTGACCGACCGCCATCTTGGTGGAGAACACAAATTTTAACGAGAGGCCATCTTACTGAAGGAAAATAATGTATTGCATGGGAAGAGCCATCTTAGTGGGAGGGAAAGGGCACGATCACATGCCCGTCCGCCATTTTGCTAAACTTTTTGCTGTACTTCGTATTTATTTCCTCTATTAAAAAATTTGAATTAATTATTATCTGCCGTAAGCGATACTGTCCTTATGAAAACTGTGCGCTATGAGGTGCATGAAATAGATATGACTCTGGCACCGGTAATCATTCATTAGAGAGAACCGCCAACCATTTTCCCACAAAAGCTGCGGTTATGTGCGTTGCTTGTTGTCATAGCAACCTATAGCGTAAACCGTACGGTACGCTGATTGGTTGAGTTCCGTAGGAAAGAGAAGAGTTGATCATAGATCCGGAAGCTGTGTGGCGTGCGTTGTACGGATAAGGATGGCGGGTGCTGCGGATGATGAGCGGTTTGATGGGATGCTGTTGGCCATGGCCCAGCAACACGAGGGGGGCGTGCAGGAGGTGAGGGCCCCCCACACACCGTATCACATGCTTTTATTGCATTCAGCGGGCCGATTGCGTAGTCCCTTAAAAATGACCAGGATTAAATATCGAGATCCATTCATTCTCATTTCCCAGGCTCCGCTTGGCATTATTTAACTTGGCGATCTTCGCTTAATATGTATTCCTGTCACGCCTTGTACGTTTTCATAGTGACCGGGTTCACGCGCTCGAAGTTCCTTCACTAGAATGTCTTAATGTAACTATTCACCTTAACACGTGCTTCCACATTGTCTACGTCCATTGATTTATTTTCCACTTTGAATCTAGATCAGACTATAGACCGATCGTTGATCACTATTAATTTACCCGGTAGATTAAGCTCTGTATGTCAGCCTCCTGCGTTTACATGCGTCAACCTCCACATAGTTTATTCTCTTCTCCGTTTTTCCGCAATTTTTTGTCTATTCCGTTGGGGATATGGATAAACGGTTATTGGGGTCGAAGTATGGAAAGTGGTCTTATCACCATAGCAACCAATGCTATGGGCATATTAAGTAGAACCATTCCATTGGTGATGCGATCCATGCAGTCGGTGGAATATTCCTGACCGTTTGCGATGGCTGTAAAACCATCCCTTGCATTTAAATCTCTTTATATTTATGTATGAGCTGACATAATACATGAAAACTATCCTCTTGATATCGTAGTATCAGGTTTTTTGCTTTGCTGCCTTTTCTCCCTAGCTTTGGGAAACTGTAAATTTACCTTATAACACCCTGTTGAGTTTAAGCTGTATGAAAGATGACGTGAGATAGTAAAGCACATTTTGGCAGATTTTATATCTCATCCCTTCTTCAAACCTGAGTCACTCATGTAGATCAGAGAAAAAAAATGGACTCCACTAGACATATGAAGGTGTGCTGTTGTATCTGACAGCACGACATTAGCAGCAGATCCTTCAACATTGCTTAGTTGGTACGTGCCAAAGTAACATCCACATAAATGGCCAGGATCCAAGGTTTCTTAGCAGAACATTGCCCAAAGCATCACACTGCCCCCACCGACTTGCCTCCTTCTCATAGTGCATCCTGGTGCCATGTGTTCTTCGGGTAAGGGACGCACCCAGCCATCAACGTGATGTAAAAGAACATGTGATTCATCAGACCAGGCCACCTTCTTCAGTTACTTCATGGTCAAGTTCTTGTGTTCACATGGCCATTGTAGGTGTTTTTGGCCGTGGACAAGGGTCAGCAAGGCTGGCTACATAGCCCCATACGCAATAAACTGCAACTGTGTTCTGACGCCTTTCTACCGGCATGAACTTTTTCAACAATTTGAGCTGCAGTAGCTTGTCTGTTCAGCTCTTTTCCTTCCTTGGACCACTTTTGATAGCTACTGACTGATGTAGACCCGGAACACCCCAAGAGAGCTGCAGTTTTGGAGATGCTCTGACCCAGTCATTTAGCAATCACAATTTGGCCCTTGTCAAAGTTGCTCAGATCCTGATACTTGCTCATATTTCCTGCTTCTAACACATCAACTTTGAGGATGAAATGTTTATTGCTACCTAATATATCCCACCCACTGCCATGATAACAAGATTACCAGTGTTATTCACTTCACCTGTCAGTGGTCATAATGTTATGGCCAAATCAACCACATGCTTCTAACGCTCAAGCTGTCTTCTTAACTTTCACATGCTTTATTTATGATGTACCATCACATTGTCTAGTCGCTAATGCACCATGTTTTATTAATGTAGTGTTTTTGTTTGTATATAGTTCATCGTTTTCTACCATCCATGCCTAAATTAAAGTACAAGACTGGTTGTTTGTGGCTGTTTTTATATGATCTGGTCCAGCAATGCCAAATCTTGCATTAGATAAGCCACAATTAAGAGCAATCATGTAAATGTTTTGCTTGGGAATTTGTGTCCCAAGCTGTTGGTTCTCTGTAGAGAGTTTCTATGAAAATACTCTACAAGGACATTTTTTTTTAAATGCAATGCCAATTAACTCGGCTTAGGCTATGGTGCCGTACTGGTCAATGTGTGTGGTAGGGTTCAGTTCTTAACCTTAATTCTAGAGGAGAAAGCATTGTAAGAGTAGGAACTTAACTAATGCAGGATGTCTGCATGCATCTGCAGTAATCCAAAGGTGCAGACTGCTGGGAAGTGGGAATTTAAATGTAAATATATTTATTGCTTATCTATATCAAGATTACCATATGGTGCATAATTCAATTTATATGCATGTTCATGCTCTACTAATGAAAGGTATAACCATACACGTTTTATTGCCACAGGGCAAGTGTTTGCAGATCTGATGCCCATGTAAACAAGCAGGGTTTCACTTTGGAACTCCATAGTCTCATATTGGTGACCATTCTATGCCAATATCCCTCTACCATGATTGGCATGCTAATATGCTATTAACATCAAAGGGAACTTGCCAAGCAACTCTGCCAAATGTTTCACAGCACCAAGGTATGCAGAGTATGGGAGGCATCATAGATTTCAACCAAAGGAACCCATTTGACAAGCTACATGACTGATAATTTGAACCCCCTGTCACCATCCTCAAAGGTGAACATAAAAAAAAAAAACTTTCAGCACGTCCCTAAGCTTTTTTTAAGGTACAGAAGAATTGCCATGTCCCACTAAGGCTGAGCTGACCCTGCCTCGTGCATGGGCGAGGAGACTGGGTAAATCCCAATGATTTTACTATGCATTATACAGGGCCAAATAAGGTCTTCCTATAGCAGATGCTCATTTGGGTTGGCCCGTCATAATTGCCAAGAGAGTTTCATAATTACTACACAACTATGTATTTATATTGGGCAGATACTATGCATTCTAGTATACAGCACTTCTCTCTCATAGCCTAAAAAGGTCAACTACCACATCAAAGTGACAGATAACTAAGTAGAACGCTAATCATTAATATGGAATAGGGCTTTGTACGTTTGGAAATAGGTGTACACAATCAGTGATATCATTTTGTATAATTCTATGCGAACTGACCTAGAATAGATAAAACTGGAAAATATATGATAGAGATCAACGTTTAAGGGTTTGGCAGCAAGTTAATAATGGAGCATTATAGAACGATAGGATTTTCGTTTCATGGTGTACTCCCCAGCCAATGTTTGCGTGTTATGCAGCTCTCTATATATTACAAACAAAAAAAAAAGTTGGGCAGCGCAAGCAAATTGATCATTGAAGACATTCAGTATCTAAAGAAATGTTTTTGTTTTTTTACTTTGCTGTATTCTGTAATTGTATTTCAATATCTCAAGCACACCCTGAATCAAAGTATGTCTATGCTGTTCTGAGGAGAATAGTAAACAGCAATTTCTTGTTATTTTATTCCCATCGCAGCTGGTGAACACGTTCTTCAGTTTCCTGAGACGCAAGACTGACTTCTTTGTAGGTGGAGAGAGCGGAGCTGCTGAAAAGGTGCGACAGTGGTTTTAAAGGGTTTGTACGGGGTAAGAGCTACTTACATGTGCATCAACTTGACCTCTGTCTCTTTTCAGCTCATCCAAGAAGCTTTTAAGCACCACAATAAACTGGCCCGTGCCTCTCTGGATAAGAAAGAAGCTGATCGACGGGAGGCAGCAAACCGGGAGCCCGTGGCTAAACAGAAACCAATGGAGCTTAACGAGCCCAGGATCACAGAGCTGACTGACGAAGAGGCAGATAAACTTCAAAAAGAGATTGATAAAGTTGGTACTTTAAAACTTAAACTTTAAAAACTATCATTCGTAGCCTTCTTTCCTAAGCTCCTTCAAACTAAACAAGTTCCCTGAATATCTACCGTGAATTTAATAAAGCTCCCTTAACTCAATTTTTATATACCATTTACCACTATAATAATCGGGCGGTATGTACGTTATACTGCAGACCACAGGTTGCAAATGTTTAAATGCAATGCATATTTGACCACCAACTCTTATTCCCAGAGCAAAGCTGATGAGCAGAATCAGAACATCTCAGAGGAAGCAAAGGAACAGCCAGAGCGGCAAAAGGTTAAATGCATTTCCATGGCAACCCCTAGACATACTTTGGATAAGTTTTACTGCTTATCAGCAAATTTAAACTTGGTCTTTTAAACAGGAGGATGATGATGATGATGACGCTGATGGAGAGGATGAAAAAGACAAAGGAAAACTCAAACCAAATTCAGGGAACGGAGCTGACCTACCTCATTACCGCTGGACACAGACACTGTCAGAGGTGGATGTAAGTAAGCATAAGCCAATATTTACTTTATGTTCCAATCTAGGTGATTTGCTTGTTTTACATTAAAGTTGCAGAAACAAAGTCTGCCTTTTTTCTTTCTGCTATATTAAAAGGTGAATCATAACTGTTAGAATACTTGAATTCTGCCACCAAAAAGTTTATAATCACCCAAACCCTGTGAACAGAAAGACGGCTGCACCCACATATAACATTGGTGACTGATATAAGATATATATATTTTTAATTTCCTCTGCAAATACCATTAAATAGGTTTATTTAACGTACTAAACCGTAAAAGGTAAACTTTGGGGAAAAGTGACATCCACTTTAATACTGTGGTGTACATGACATTGATTTGTATTTGGGCGTGGGCAAGATTTTAGTTACTAATACTGAAATAGTAATTTGTCCCTGTTCTGATTTTTTACACTTCTGTTTCAAAGAGATGAACATGGTAGAATACAGAAACAACCACAACAGCTAAATGTTATCTCCTGAGTGACTTTACCTTAAGATGACATAGGCAAGAACATTGTAGAAGCAATTTAATAAACTTGTTTTATTAGCATATTTACACCTATCTCCCCCTAGTTGGTTGTACCGTTCCCGGTTTCCTTCCGGCTCAAAGGAAAGGATGTAATTGTGGATATCCGGAGACGGAGATTGACTGTTGGCCTGAAGGGTCAGACCCCTGTGTTGGATGGAGAACTCTACAATGAAGTCAAAGTTGAGGAGTGTTCTTGGTTAATAGAGGATGGAAAAATGGTTACTGTCCATCTAGAGAAGGTATGATGTAAATTAAGGGTGACTGGTGATGGCATATCCTAAGCCATTCTTCAACTGCATTAACCCTGTAGAAGTTTCCATGCAATGTCACACTTGTGCCTGAATCTAAGTTGTCGCTCATAGATTAACACAATGGAATGGTGGAGCCGCATAGTGAACACAGATCCAGAAATAAACACCAAGAAAATTAACCCAGAGAACTCTAAGGTAAGCACAGAAGCTACCAGCGTGATTGACATAGGGTTGGTAGAACCAGCAAGCCACCACCAACATAGACTTTATTTTGTCTCTTTTTAGTACTGTCACAATATTAAAATACAACTGTGTGCAAAATACAATGGGGGAAATTTAATATGAAAAGACTTTTCCCCTCCTTGTCCTTCCTGATGAGTTTTATACATTATACTTCTCCAGCTGTCAGACCTGGATGGAGAAACTCGCAGTATGGTGGAAAAAATGATGTATGACCAAAGGCAAAAATCCATGGGGCTCCCAACTTCAGATGAACAAAAAAAGCAGGACATATTAAAAAAGTGAGTAAAGAAACCCCAACCTTGTGAGCATGTGGATTTAAACAAAACTGTCATTTAAGACACTTCAAAACATTTGTGAATTAGTGCTTACATTGACCTTTTATTGCAGGTTCATGGAACAGCATCCAGAAATGGACTTCTCTAAAGCAAAATTTAGCTGAACCTGCCTTTCCCCCCCAGAAAACCAAAGAACAGGGGCCATAATTTCTTCCAGTATACATGGTGATCACGCCTTTTAATCTTCTGTACATTTGTTGGCTTAAATTAAAGGTTAAACAAACTCATCTTGCAGCATTTTTAAGGTTCCTTGCCAGGCTTATTATAATAATTATGTATTATAGGAGGTGTGACAAACAAGCCGGAGGTACACAGGATTCTCCATCTTGACCTACATACACACTTGCTTCAATTATTTCTGATGCAAGTTATTCCCGATATCCACATTGTGTCCAAAACTGGGGATCGTGTTCCTATTTCCTTTATTCACCTGAATAGAGCATAGAAAGTGTGTCCAGGGAGCAGCAAATACATTTTCAAATATCCTATTCCAGTAGCATCTCCAAAATGAAGATGAGGAAGGAAGGCCATTTCCACTCTCAAAAAAAATCATAAGTGTCTCTAAAGTAGAAAGAAAAACCAAATCCAAGTGACTGATATTTGAATACCCCATAATTTTACTAGCCTCCCCAGAAAAACCATAGGTAGCAGGGTGAGAGCAAAAGTGATGCTGCAGCTTCCACCTGATCAAAGGATCATACAGTATGTGTGATATAAGGCACCGAGTTTTGGTGGTCCTCCCTGGCCCATGATAAAGCAGCTCCTTGATAGCCAACATTCAGTTATGCATGACACGTTTGGAGTTCGGTCCACAAATCCTCAACAATAAACTTTAAGCAGAGGTGTCCCTGAGGAATCGGTTTCTGTATCCTGCAAGGAATCATCTTTCAGGAAGGTGGTGCCTGCAGAGAAAACAGTGAGATAAAGGCCGGGTAATGCACAAACCCTATTTTCCCATAAAACCCACAAACACATTCTTTATCTAAACGAGGTGTTGTTCCACCTACTTCACCTGAATCAGTTGGAAACGTCCTATTTAATTATCCCATTAACCCCTTAAGGACAATGGGCGGTCCCTAAACCCATTGAAAACAATGCATTTTGAGCCCGTACATGTACGGGCTTTGTCATTAAGGGGTTAAACGCCCTGAAAGGTTATCAAATGTTTAGGTGGAAGGATGATTTGCATGATACGCTAGAGCATTAATGTGTTTCAGCTAGGTGGAACAACACCTAGAAAGGGGAACCATCAACAAACTTACACTTTTTTTGCCCCATTATAATCTTTGAAATGTATTTTTTTCACCTCAGGACAGTTGAGGTCCGAGGCTCAATGTGGCAGTCTGTTTCCTGTTCTGAAACACTTTGTGGGGGGTGAAAAATGACTCCATAACACCCACCCGTGCAGAATTCAAAGAAACCATCACTGTGAATGTGCTGCCCGAGACACCATGTGACAAAAGCAGCGTGCACACATACACCTTTATATCACCTGCTTCTTTGGTCTGCACACACATATACTCGAAACAGTCAATGGACAGACGTTTGACCCTCTTATGGGGGGGGAGAACAAAACAGATTCAGAATATTGACATTAAACATCCAACATTGTTTATACGTACCATGATCAAACCGACAATTTCTTTTAGATTGTAGCTTATACTTTTGAGGTTACAAGGTCTCAGCTGATTTGTGAGACTCGGTATTAAAATGCCTTACTTACTAATGCAGCGTTTTAAGATTAATCGTAAAAAGGTAAGGCAAGCATACTTTAAAGCTAATAGGGAATCTTTATTTTTATATACTGTATCGCTTAGATTCAATCTCAATGCAAGAGTAGATCGCACTGTTAATTCTACCAGTTACCTGACTTTGTCCCCTTATGGCTTCCATAAAAGATGAATTTTGTTTAATTGCCATTTACAAACACAAACATCTAGTGTAATGACATAGCAATAGCCGAGTTGTACACAAAATAAGACTTAACAAATAAACAAAATATCCAATCTATTCACTATCGACTAAATAGTATGCATGACGTGGTACAGATTAGATTATTTTACTGCCAAGTAGCAGTTTATCTGTGAAATAAATGCAATAACAGCCATGCCAATATCCTGTCTTCTGAGTGTGCACAGTTTAGCAAACATGGCATAAAATACCATGACTTGGCTTAGTGGAGAATGAAAATAAAAACAATATAACCTTTAATTGTTCTGACAGAAGCCCTACAGCTCTCACTGACCCCGAGTAATACTTTAATAATTGTGTAACAAGCTTATAAAATAAGAATGTCACACATTATATAAGCCATGTCTAAGGATACCTGTATCCACAAAATGTTACAGTATGAGACATGTAAATGAATGCAATATATATATATATATATATATATATATATATATATATATATATAAACTGTCAGATTATTTAACAGCCACTAGTCAGAGGGGGTTTACTATTAAAAGTACAGGGCGATACATTGATGCTGACATTGCAATACTAAAAATATTTACACAAAAGGTACCCGTTAGTAAATTGGTTACCAAATGGTAACCAGGTAGCCATATTACAGTTTGCAAACATGTCATAATTTTGTAACCACGTACGAACAAAAGACCAAAAGGGCTACACTTGTCTCTAGACATTCCCATTTAACCTCCCAGAAGGAATCAAAAAAGCTCCTAACAGCTAGTTTTCCTATTAACATGGCCAAAAGAAGCCAAATTTCAGCCATTAGAACAATATATCCAGATCTTTGCTTTTTTGCCATGGGCATGATGTGATAAGCTGTTTGGTGGTATTTGTGGGCATGGCAGACCCATGAACAGGTTTAACTGAAAATAGAAATTGTATTTTTTACAGTGAAATGTCTGTGTGTACACAATATACTTTGCAGTTATTACAGACCTGGGGCACTGTATCTCCTCATGTTCCGTGCTATAATATCAGAGTTTGTTTCTTCTGAAATTTTAACATCCAAATCTACAAAGAGAAAATTGGTGAAAATGCTTAGTAGAATGGAAATAGCGAGATAGAGATGGATTGAAAAAAAAAGTACTTTTTTTTTTATCACCCCAAACAATATAGCTAAAATATGAGGCATTATAACATATTATACTAAGCCGTTATTTGGTCGTTAATCAGGGAGTATACCACTGGCTAACTATTCACTTGAACGTACAATGAAGGATCATGAGTAAATCCAACATTAGCAGTATTTGTACATATGACCCAGTGCAGTAATACTACACACACTCGCATCCCTATAGGCAATATGAGCAATGTGGCCCTGTATAACAGCACTTCAAATGCATTTGGAGTTTAATCCTTATTTTTATTTCATTACCTCAACAACTTGAATATTAAATTCTATTGTACACTGTAATGCTCTATAGAAGTCAAGGAGGTGTCCTGGAGTAACAGCTCCTAAACCCATGTTTGAAGAACTGTTCTCTAACTCAATCCTAAATTTGTGCACTGATTTATGGGTTATGAACCTTATTTTTTGTAGAACCCTTATTTTTTTGGAGAGAATCAAATGCTACCTGTTCTATATAACCATGGGGAAAGTACATGAGCATATTAAGCCCTTAATGTCTTATACAGGTATTTTTTCTCCTTCTGATGGATGTTTTAGGTTTATCACAATGTAAGACGTTTCATAGTTATCATGGTTTGACCCATTAATACAGTTCTAAGAATGGTATCCCATTATTGTGTTCCATTACATTATACCCCATCTACTTCCGTACCATCCTGGCTCGTGAGACCGGACTCCTGCATGGATTCATTTCCGCTGTCTGGAGCCTTTCCACCATTACGACTGTTGTGCCGCTGCCCTCCACCTTTCTCCCTTGCAGAATTCGGAGGTCGTGTCCTCTCTTTACGGGTGCTGATACGGATGATACCTCTGACAAGCCGACACTCTGCATCCTGCTCCTCCAACTGGTAGTCCTGAGTTAGACTGCTTATTAGCTCTGTGATTTGGCTGCTCTTTTCCAGAAAGACTGTTTCTGAGGTACACCTGGCTAGCTCATCAATCTGATGGAAGCTGAAAAGCTCAGTCAGCTTTTGCCAAATTAGAACATCTATCTCGGCACTGGACATGGAGCCACTCAATCGAGAAAGTTCTGGATCAGACTCCCGCAGTGAATAATAATCTCCTGCAGAGCTGCGGGGAGCAGGAGGTGGAGCAGGTGGATCTTTGCAAATCTCAGTGTCTGTAGTTGCAGTAGTGCAGGGCTGCTTGTACACTGGAACACCCATAAGTTTAAGATCTGGGTAACTAAAACTGTTACCCAGGCCAGCTTTCTTTCCCCTTTCTCCCACACGACGAGGAGGAGGGCTGCCTGCAGGATGACCATTTAGTGGGCCACCATCTGGAATTTCCACAGAACATGGAAGATATACCTCAGCTTCCTTTTGGGGACAACGGCTGCAGGACACCACATAGCACAACACAGCTTTGTAGGTATCCCAGGCACGGGAAAGTTGGGGACAGCATTGGGACTCTTCAGGGGAATTTTCAGCTGAGCCAGAAATAAAGGTGATATCTTCAGGTGGTGTTTTCTGCCGAGAACCTGAGGTATCACATTTGGTTGATGGTGAACTGTGACGGGATGGAGAGAGATGACCAGGAGGAGAGCCCCGGCCACGGGGAGCGGTCACAGGATGGGGTCGTGGCATTGTTTCACAAACTAGGCCTAAAGTAAGAGAAGAGCATCAGCTATACCTGGTTTCCATGACATACAATTCACTGGTTAAAAAGAATGGAAAAACACGCATTTGTATTGGCGAGGGTGCTATTGGAGGCCTATGTTTCCAAGCCAAAAACAACAGTAATAGTTGCTAGCAAAGTTCATTCACCTCGTAATTAAAAAAAAAAAAAAAGATATATATATATATATATATATATATACACACACACACACACACACACACACACAATAAAATATATCACAAATAAGGCAGACATAAGTAAAGCTTTACCAAGTATAGCAAAGGTTACTGAGATACAGGCTTAGCTTAAAGGTGTGCATCAGATATAACAGCAATCACTGAACTCTCCATACGTATAGCCCCCTGAGTTAATGCTTTCCACCATTTTTTTGTTACCAAATTATCAGCCATGAGATTAAAGTATTTTAGATACAAATTATTAGACTGCAACAGGTAAAATGTAAATTCTTAGACAATCGCTCCTTTACACCAAATAGTTCCGAAGTTACTTCTATTACCCTGCCGAGGTAAACAACTCTTCCCGTTTCACATTAACTCCATTCTATAACTTGTTCCATCTGGAGAAAATAAACACCTTGCTCCAGACTCGTATTACCTCCCCAACTCCCCAACCCCAAACTCAGATCTATCTGCCCCGTGTTTCCCGACTACTTCACATTCGTTACATTTTCTCACATTGCCTTTTTCACAATCGGTCAGGGGGTCTCTGAAGTTCGGTTCCGGTATTTTCCGGGTCTCTCGCTTTCGCCAGTTTCCGGATCCGGCCAGTACCGCCTCTACCTGCCCGCCAGGTGAGCCTCTTGGCCACACCCCCACCTGTGCCACCCGAGGCCGCCCCCAAGTGACGGATCAGCAATGACCGTTCTACCTCTACGGACCGCCAGAGGAGTCAAAATGCTGAAACAGCAGGCGGTAAAGCAGTAATTTCCGAGTACTATGATTATCACATTACTTAACTATGTACTGACATTCACAGCAGAAAAAGCCGACATATTGTCAAAACTGCACAGTAAGAGTATAAATACAGAGGACAGTGTTACTGAGGAACGAAATACATTGTTTGGAGGCCGGGTTGCTAACTGTAAAGTATCCTTTAGTGTACTGTAGATGCTGGGGTTTGCGTCACACCTTTACTCCTCCTATGGGTTGTGGTGACGTCACACGCTGCTAACAGATCTGCAGAGCTGCAGGAGTAAAGTAGGAGGACGTAAAGGCATCACTGGAGCTATACACAACGAGAGGAAGAGTGAGACACGTCCATTGTGGAAGCCAGGAACTGCATCTTATGTATTAAAGAATTATTTGCCTGGACAAGATATCTGGTAAAGGGAAGACTCATTCCAAGTAGAGAGACATCCCATGCATCAGACCTTCGAGAGATAGCTGTCTTGGAATTTTTTTTCATAGCAGAGAGAATCACAGCAGTCATCATCGGCATCCTCAGCAGTAAAAGAGAATTTCCGAATCAATCTTACTGGACAGCTGGTACTATCATTCTCTCAGCTTAAGACAAAAAGGCACCTCGGCTTTTCATAACAGAAACACTGCACCACATACGGTACACCCTGGGAAGGCGACCCCAAAGCATTTCAAGGATATTGCTTGTACTACAGCACTTTTTTTATTTTCTGCAATCTTTCTTTGCTTCCAACATTACCCTTTGTTAGTCCCCATGCCCCTTGCCCAGGGTAGTGCATTGTGGAATTTACAGAGGGTCTTCACTCAAAGTGGATCTGTCAAAGAATCCCATAGCAAAGAGGAGAAATCTCCACCTTCTACGCGATCGACATCCTTTTGGAAGTCTTCTCGTGCAGTACACCTGTTTCACAGAAGACCTGCAACTGCTTCTTGTCCTGCCCCAAAGCGATCGGCTTCTGCTCCCCATGATTTCTCTCTAAACTTAGCCTCTGAGAGTGGAGCATCTTCTGCGTCTCCTTCTTCTGTGGAAAAAAATATATCCGCTACCGAAAATATAATCAGTAAGTCAACTTCTGCTCCTCAAACATTCACGTTGAAATCCACTTTCCCCCATGCTTCCTCGAAAATCAACACCACCCCCAAAAGTCCTGAAGCACTACCCAGTGAAGGTTCCAAAAATGCATCCCAGTTAGAGTTAACAATATCTCACATGTCACCTTTGGAGCATCACCTTTCACCCTGTGGTGATCACCAGGAACCTGTTCTTTCCCCCTCCGCAGACCTTTCATTGTTGGCCTCAAAAACTCTATCGTTGGAGTCTGCTCCCACATCTCCATCTGCTAATAAAATCAATCCTTGTACACCAACTACTTTTTCCTCAAGTCCGTTAAGCTCACCATCAAAGGCCCCAACTACAAATTCAGTTCCGTTACGACCTTCCTCTGGTTCCTCATCGCTCAAATCATCTCCTGTCCACTCACCCCTGAAATCTCCTTCTCAGCACTCTTCCTCTGAAAGACCACATGCGCAGAGTCAGCAACTCCCAGTGACCCCAGGACCTCCATGGTCTGAGATTTTGGAGGCCAGACGCAGGTTGATGGCGGTAGAGGGAAGGCGTCGGGCACTCTGTGCACTGGAGATGCGTGTGCAGCAAGTGCATTATGTTTTCCTTCAAGCGGAATTACGGGTGGCAAGGCAGAGGGAAAATTTGGCACGCCTTGTGGAGTCCACAGGACGGGCAGAGGTGCAGGCATCGGTTCATGGGCAGCGAATTAGAAAAGCACTTCGCAAGCATAAGCCACGACTATTGGCCTGTGCTCTTTGTGTTCCATGGGGAAGCAGACCTGAGCGCCGGGGTGGACAGCACCCTCGTCATGCACGATGTGCACCTTTTCAATGCAGAATCCAGGTGCTCAGGGGCTGTGTAGGGGGTGAGGATTTGGGAGCAAGAGATTGATAAGAGAATCTCAGAGAAGCCATTTCCTTGGGTAGATGTGTACCGGCTCACCTCCTCGCAAATTGCCTTTGTGCACCAATGACTGGTGGTGTACCCAACCTGGTATAGGCTCGAAAACCGTTGCTCAACATACCGATTACTGTTTGCAATGTTCTTGACTTAGTGGCTCAAGATGCTTCCTTATACTTACACTGTCTATAAATATGTCATATAACCCTGTTCTTTATCATGCATTAGCACTTTATCTAAATTCATTTTCATGATGCAAAAAATCCTTAGCAATTCTTCCACGCTTCATTTCCTGTTGTTAGCATATTCTTGCTACCAGTACCATTGCCATTAAATCTGCCCCAGGTTTTTGCTTTATGAATGCCTAAGAATGCATTTAAGTCAACTGATCACTTTCTGATCAGAGTAAAAATAGCAGGAACATTGGAGTAAAAATGAAAAAAAGCACATTGTTAAATTGAGGACAGTAGCCTCATTCAGTACCAATGTCTGCAGTGTTGAAAAAGGTATAGCAGAAAGTCGTAATGTTTGGTGTCAATTCTATATGTTAACCCTATGTATAGAATATTACCGTAAATATTTAAATAGCCAGGAAGTGCCTACTGTACTAGGAGATGACAAATATGAATGGAAATATTACTCTTAAGTGTTTCCACGATAGAACTGAATATTGATTGTCCTAATTATACTTCAATAATACTAGCTTTGTATACCGTATATAAGCTTACATTTCTGCACTACTTAGATTTTCATCTTCACTAAAGCTGAGATATATGGTGTCATTTTACTAATATTCTATAGTTATTTAAATAGGCAAACTAAACTTAACAAAACATAACTAAGATGTACATTTACTCCCCCTATACCAAGCTTGCGCAATCATTTAAGAGGATATATACTGGTAATTATGCAAACGTATATAGTTGTGGTTTTCACGCCAATATTCAATTAAATAACTGCAGGAATTGAAATCTTAACCCAACTGTAAATGCTTTCACTTAAATGTCACTGTGCGTTTTCAAAGATATGACGCCTACTTACAAGAGTTTGTTGAGAGTGCTACACTTTTTAGAGGACCCCGATTTGGGGGTTTAGTAGTAGTAGCAGCATGGTGAATGTTTGACACCGGTTTCGTTCAGGTTAAAGTCCCACATGATGGGTTGTTTATCCTAAATCCTATCCAATTCCCATAAGGAAGTTCTGCAGAACTTTTTGGTTTAAAGGGATAGATTAATATGCATTCATTAAACCAGCTAAAGAAAAACCAAATTTTGGATTTAAAATGTTAAGGATCACTCCGATATATGTTTTGCTGGAGACACATGATAAACAATCAGTCAGCTCCAGCACTAATATGGTGAACACTGCTGGTGGGGTTTCAGACCCCCATGTCCATACATGTAAAGCTCTTCCATTGGTTTCTTGTGGAGTGCTTTCCTGCCACTGACTGGCTGTCAATCCACCACAGAAGAGCAGGGTAGCTGCCGAGCTGCAGCTTCTGCATCAGGTAAGTATTGGGTTTTGTTTTTTTTTTGAGAATACAATACATACAGAAAACTGTCCCTATAAGTGCTTACGATGGCTTGAGTGCTCCTATAACTTCTTTGTCGGTTGATGGTAAATTAAAGCCCTAGTGTTAGGCAGTCAGTGAAACAAACACCATCTAGTTCACTTAAGTATGAATGCCCTGTAATATAGGGGAAAATATCCCTTTCATGTAATGCAGTAGCACACTTGAACCCCAAATGGAAAGGGTGTACTACACATGCAACCAATATCTATTATTTATAGTTAATAATGCTAAATGTGCAATTCCAAGCCAAGGGACTAATCTTGTTTTATTCGTTGGGTTATATTCCCTAAAGAGTAATTTATCTGTGAGTTGTGTTGCGTTAAAGCATTCCTTCTCTTTGCGTGTCCTATACATTTATAGAAGGCTGATTTGGTCATTCTTTGTGATGTAATGTATGCTTGATATGCTAAGAAATGAAATATTTCAAACTCGGCCCCACTGAGTAAAACACCGCAGAATATCCTATATTCTAGATTAATGGCATTGCTCTTTTAAATTCACATCTATCCATCTATAATGTAATAAACAGATTATTAAATACAATCTGTTATTTGAAAAGAGACACACAGTTCTCGAAATCTGTAACGTGTGAGAGTATAGCCATGAAATATTTATTGTTACTATTATCCATATATATACTAAATTTGTATAGAATATATAATTAGAGAGATATCAAGATACTATATTTTATAAGTGTTATGTGTGGTATTTTTTATATCCTAGTATCCTCAGAAAATGTATTCTACATGTATGTGTTATATATATTAAATAATTAGTACAATATTAGTATTGTAGTAATAGACATCTGAATGTATTTTCTTAAAACACCACAAATAACTTAATATTTTTAGCATTACATTTAATAAATATTTTCTTTTTTTTTTTAATGTAGCTTTATCAATGAGTGCTAAACAATTTATTATTATAATGTGCAACAATGTAAACTGAATTAGAAGATCCTGGAGTTAAAGCTTTACTGTAGATTGGCGAAAGTATTGGAACATGTTGTGCCTTAGCTTTTGCAAGGGGCAGTTATGGACAATGTATATTGTTTTTCAGGGTTTCAGCACAAAGTATACCAAAATGTTTATCAGGATACGGCATGTTTTTAGATTTTACATGATGCTGTATATAGTTGGAGGTATTTTAAGGGGTGTACAGAAAGGTTTTGCAGCTGGGTGTCATTGTGTTTTAAAGAAAATGTCAACACATTTACTGATCTCTGGGGGGAAAAAAAGAAATTCGATGTCCAATTTTATTTAGCAATTATATGGACGCGTATAAAAATGTCTCCTGTTTTCACTGATGACGTAGTTATGCCAGGTTACGTACTCAGGGCAGAATGTTTATGAATGTATTTTCTTTACATGGGATATTATAGAAATACTGCGTAGAAAAATGATGGTTGCACTTCAGTATATGGGAATGTAAAAACTTACTAATTATACACTGAATGTTTGTTCGTTAGAGATGTTGTTTATGGAAAAAGAACTGGGTGTAATGGTTGACAATAGTGTCTTATGCCTAACACAGGGCAGAACCTGAGCTGTCCCAGGAGTGTGCTAGCTAGGCATAATCTTCTACCAATGGGCCAGTGGGGGAGACCAGAGATCTCATTTGTAACCGGCCCATCGATCAGTGGCACGCTGAGAAGCCTTATTGGCAAACAGGGTGATCTACTTTAGTTGCAATTGGCCCTGCATTATGTATTATTATTATGATACTTTATTCATAAAGCGCTGACAGATTCTACAGCGATGCACAAGACGAAAATTTTACAGATAACGACAAGTACGTTACGGCAATTGATACGAAAGGAATGGAGGGCCCTGTTCCCGAGGGAACTTACAATCTAGGTGGATAAGGGGTGAGAAACCGGAAGTGAGGACTGCGCGGTAGTGAATGATGTTAATGTAGGGCGAGAGAAGGGTTGTAAGTGGGTGAGAGAGAAGTTTTGTTGTTTATGTCAGTGGTAGGCTTCCCTGAAGAGAAATATTTAAGGGAGAGTTTGAAGGAGGGTAGAGTTAGTAAGAGTCGGACAGCACGGGGAAGAGAGTTCCAGAGGGTTGGTGAGAGGCATGGAAGGAAGTGATAAGTGAAGATGCAAGGAGCAGGTCATTGTTGGATCTTAGAGGTCAGGCTGGAGTATATTTGCTGATGAGGGAGGATAGGTATAGGGGAGTGGCGTTAGTGAGAGCTTTGTAGGATAGAGTTAGTATTTTGAATCTAATTCTGCTATGGAGTGGGGAGCCAGTGGAGGGACTCGCAGAGAGGTGCGGCAGATGCAGAGCGTCGGGTGAGATAGATTAGTCTGGCAGATGCATTGAGGAAAGATTGGAGAGGGGATAGTGAGGGGGTTTGTTAAATCCCCTCACTGGTCTAGTTCCATATGACACCGGGATAGGCCACAGGCGTTTACCCTTCATAATGTATAGTGATATAAGGAAGTTGAGCTTTCCTGCAAATTCCATCTTTAGCGAACAGACCCCATTGTGTATATAGACATGGGAACACTAGTGAGGGATCGGATCTAGAGCTAACTTACCATAGAAAACAGCAGAGAAACATAAAGGAGAATGTTGTTTCTTGGACAGCTACACCTCAGCTCTCTATGATGTAGGATGTACAAACATACAATAGTGTATTGCTACTAAAATATATACCATATGTATTGTAAAAAAATAAGAAATGGTTTACAAGGATATTCATGAAGGAGAGCAAGTGCTCTTTCATCATTCATTGGCTGGTTTACCATATGATGCGCCTAGAAGTACATTTTCATAGAGGACATAGGATTTTTTATAGAAGGTTATGCTGGTCTAGCCTTTCACTGGGGTTGTCATTTCAGATGTAGTAGAGCTTCTAAAACGATATTAACTGGAATATAACCTCTCAGAGTCTGCCAGAGAGTCTTAATGGAGCTATACAGTGAAATAGTTTATACAACAAGCACTGAGGAGGTAATAATCAAGGGGAAGCAGGAAATGCACTTATAGATTTAGTAACTGAGCTTTCCATCTTTATTTATAAATGATGAGCTCGTGGATCTATGTACATGGTTATGTTCTGCATTAAAGTAATATTTCCTGTGTATGGTACATATGTTAAAGCCTTATGAAATGTCTCTTTAGACTATATGTATGCTATAGGAGCTTGCTAGAGTGGTCAAGGCACCTGTATCTGTGATCAACAATAAAATGTTTATCTTATCTAGAATTTCCTGTGTTTTTATTTGAGTATTTACACTAAGGATTACCGAAAAACACTTTCCTTACACCTGTGCTCGTCGGCATGCATTTATATTTTTGGGGGTTATTCTTACCTATACATTTTTATTTATATCAAAAAGTGCCTGACTTGCGTGCCTCAACTTGAGTTGAGCCTGATCCAAACACATCACTTCTACAAAAAACAACAGGGAGCTGCATTCTAAATATATACATTAATATCTATAGGCAAGGTAGGCGCTGGCCTAATTCGCAGATGTATGTAGGGGCACCTCCTCAGCACCCCACTTAGATCACCTGGATGAGCAGGACCAGTTGGGGATATCATGGATCTCACTCCAACTGGCACTCAATAAAAGGAGCCTGGGGTATGTTCAAACCTCTGCTCCTGTACTATGCCAGCGCTCAGCTGACATTGGTGTAATACCCCCTCCCGGGTATGAGCTTTGTGGGTAAGTAAGCCGTGTGTGTGTATGTGTCTGGGTATCTTAGTATGTGTCTGCCTGGGTATGTATGGTAATGTCTGATTTATGTTAGTGTGTGTCTGCCTGGTTATGCATGGGTATGTTAAGGTCTGTCTAGGTATTTATGCTAGTGTCTTGGTATGCATGTTAGTGTCTGGCTATGCATGTGTGTCTGAATATGTTAGTGTGTGTGTCTGTGTACATTATTATGTGTGTGTATCTGGCATGTTAGTGTGTGGGTATGTTAGTGTGCGAACATGTGGCTGGGTATGTTAGCATGTGTGTCTGGGTATTTTACTATGTGAACAGGTGTCTTTGGGTATGTTAGCATGGGTGTCTGGGTATGTTAGAATGTGTATCTGGTTATGTTGAGTAAAAGTGTGTGTATGTTAGTATGTAAATATGTGCATCTGGGTATGTAAGTAAGAGTTAGTGTGTTTTGTGTGTGGGGGGTATTTTAGTGATCATGTGTCTGCGTATATTAGTATGTGTGTCTGGGTATGTTGGTGGGTGAACATGTGTCTTTGATTTGGTATAGTAGTATGTGTGTGTGTCTGGTTATGTTGGTTTGAGTACCTGGGTATGTTTGTATGGGTGTCTGGGTGTATATATATTGGTTTGTGTGAATGAGTGTGTAGTTGTGTTGAGGGGAGTGTCTGTGTGCATGTGTGGGGATGTGTGTGTCTGGGGTGTGTGCTATTGTGAGTGACCCTCCCAAAGTCAGGCTCTGGATCCACCCCTGGCTTAGCAGGGAAGCTGTGTGTACCGCCATGGAGCAGTGAGACTGAGGCCTTGCACTCCCACCACATGACCTCAGCTAAGTAAGAGAAGAATACTGAAAAAAATGTTTTTTTATTTTAGTATAGTTTTTTTTTTTCATTTATAGCATACCAAACATAGAAAAGGGGAATCTTGATTAAACCAACATATGGTAAAAATGGCAAAAATATAAAATATTTAGAATTCCTCTGCACTGGGTTTACAAACATATAAAAATGACTCCCAAGCTCAACAGTGCAAAGAAGTACATGTGAAGTAAATTAGGGCTGCAACAACTACTCGATAAAATCACTAATAATCCATAATGAAAATAGTCAATGATTTTCATTATCGATTACTTGAACCGATTTATTCTAATATAAAATGCCCTGGAAAATACCCCTTGTCTTATAATCCGACCTCAAATAGAGGTCTGACTATAAGACTAAGATCCAGATCCCCCGCAGCACTGCAGGGGACCTGGATCCTCCTCTCTGGCAGCCAGTGAACCTCTGCTACTGCCCGCCACTTCCACTTGTGCTGGAGCTCTGTGATAGAAGGCATGTCAGGGGAGTATAAGTCATATAGAGGGGCATAAGGTACATCTGGGGGGGCAGGGTGGCAAGCCTGGGGTCAGATGTGCATAACTGGGGGGAGGTTGGCAAATGAAAGGAAATAAAAACAAGAAATGCATTTTTCTCAATCATAGTTTTTATTAAATATGAAAAAATAGTTTACATGTGAATATTTACTACAAAAATGTTTTTAGGTATTAAAACCTAGTTTGAAAAGTATTGTGTTTGGGTGTTGTACCTTTAAAATATAGCTTGTATTATTATATTAGTAAAGTAAGAAGGCGATTAGAGAAATACCATTGTGATAGAGATGTTGTGCGCACAGAATACAATGACACATATCAATTTAAATGTTCAATTTTTTATTCCACTGTTAGTTTTTAACACCCAGTTTGTTTATTAAATTAATTAAAATAAACACATCATTTGCATATTGTTATTTTTATCTGTTTAACCGAAAACATAATCGGCAAACTAATCGATTATGAAAATAATCGTTAGTTGCAGTCCTGAAATAAATAGTGGACCCAGTTTAAAAAAAATCTATTTACTGGGGTAGAAAGACAATGAATGGCGTAAAATCTGGTTATTTTAAGAGGCGACACAAAGCTGATGAATTAAAGGTTGAACCTGAATAACCTTCACAAGTTAGGGACGATAGTGCCACTGCCACCTGGGGGTGATGCAGACCAGCAAAAACTAAAATAGTAATGGGAAGAACATAATGCGTGTCCGTTTGTGCCTGACCTGCAAAAATACAGATAAACAAATAGGCATTGCGACTGGCTTCATGTAAACTAGTTATGTCACACTGACTTACACATACTTACCAGCAGTCTTACAAACTGTGAAAGGTTCATTTGTTTTTTTCCTCCTGGCTGATCTCCATGAAATCCCAGGAGACGCCATATAAGGGCCATTCTGTACACTATAAACACTGCTGTGACTTGTGCAAAGTTAATTGTGTTACTCACCATCCTACTATGCATGGAATCCTGAGGGGTTGGGGGAGGGGGAAGGAGTCTCCCTCTGTTTTATTTTTATATTGTTGTCTGAATAAGGCAGAGATGACTGTTTATCACTTAAAACCCGAAGGAAAGCCTCTTCGAGTTTAAAACTAGAAGAAAGCCGAACTTCTCACCAACTGTGGAAGATATTGTTTGAGGGTGTGTCACTGGAAAAGAATGAAGTCATGCTTGCAACACAATCCAAAGAAGCCACTGACATATGGGTGTGTTTCACGCTCACAGTGCCACTCTTGCACAAAAAATACAGGAATATCAGGTGTTAAAACCCCCAAATGAAGCTTGATTTCTGATTTAGCAACAAGCACAGGGAAGCCTACGTGTGACGCAGGCCTCAGCTCCAGCTTTATGACAGTAGATGTGTTTGGCCTAACCAGTGGCGTACCTAGAGTATTTGGCACCCGGGGTGCAGCCTGTATGTGACACAGCCCTCCACCAAAATATAAAAAATAGAAATCTGAAAAAATAAATTACATTTACCCAGGTATGGTACAGCGTAATTCCCACCACTATACACTAAGCCAGACATTGCTGAGGTAGGCTTCTGCCCCTAAAACAGCCTGTCTGTGCAACCTCTGCCCATTTAGCAGCCTGCCTGTGCCACCGCTGCCCCTGAAGCAGGCTGCTTGTGCTAAATCTGCCCCTGAAACAGCCTGCCTGTGCCAAGTCTGCCCCTGAAACAGCCTGCCTGTGCCAACTCTGTCCCTAATCAACTTGCCTGTGCCAACTCTTCCCCTAATCAACTTGCCTGTGCCACCCCTGCCCCCCTAATCAGCCTGCCTGTGCCACCTCTGCCCCCTAATCAGCCTGCCTGTGCCACCTCTCTTGCCTAATCATTTCTGCCTCTAAACACTAACTTACTACTAACTTACTAACATTCATTCATCCACGTACTAACATTCACACACTCACTCGCCCGCTCCCCTTTACCTCTCTCGCAGATTTCACTGGTCCGTGGGGGGCGCCGACCATCATCCAGGGGCCGTGCAGACGCCTATGCGGCCCGATGCTCACCTAACGCGGGCTGACAGCTTACTGCTGTGGCGCCTGCGTACTGTATGAGGAAACTCATAGAGTGCATGTGCACCGCAGCAATAAGCTGCGAGCTTGCGTTAGGCCCCCTGATAAGTGGCACCCGGTGCGGATCGCCCTCCTTTAGGTACGCTACTTGGCCAAACACTATGTCTGTTATATATGTTATATATGTTCAGACTCCCGTGTACATGCACATAATTTGCTCACATTGATTTTAATAGGAGTGCGTTCCCGTCATTGACTGGCTGCTTCAAGGTGCAGCCAGTCAGTGACGGGAAAGCTGTGCGGTCATACCATGGAGTAAACCAGCAGCTGTAGGGCTGCAGTTTCTATTTTTAAAGGCTTCTGAAGAATGCATATTAAGATAATCACAGTGTATGTATCAGTATGTATTTTAGAGAAACTGGTTGCTTGTTATGCCCATGAGTGTCACGTCCTCTACGTCAACTGCATTCTGGGAGAGATCTTTGGTGTGGACATTATATATATATATATATATATATATATTTGAAGATTTTTAAAGGTGTTTATTGCAATCAGTGTTTAAAACCTAAAGATGTTCCTTTTGTTTCAGGAAACACAAGTCGCATGCGTGTGACACAGACCAATAAGGTTAATGTGCTTTACAACAACGTGACAGACCATGGTTTCTAATAGACTTGGACGCCTGCCAACTCTCCGTTTTCGTCTTCGTGGGGAAAAAAATCTTCGTATTCCACAAATTTTCACCCGTTTGTGTACATTCTTCGTGTTTGTTTTTTTCTTCTTTTTTGTAAAAGGGGTTAATATGGGGTTAACGCGGTACTCACTACGCAGCAGCTTTGGCACCAGGATTTTAAAGGTCTGTACGAGCAACTCTATTGGTCGCCGGCAGGGGCCTCCTCTTCCATCAACCAATGAAGTGCAAGACCAATAGAGTCCTAAGTACAGACTTTTAAAATCCTGGTGCCGCAACTTGGCTGGGGGAGACCACTGGTCTCCCCGCTCCAAGAGTTAAAGGTCCGTACGAACGACCAATAGAGTCGCTCTTACGGACCTTTAACTCTTGGACCGGGGAGACTTCCGATCCTGCTAGACCCTGCTGGGTTATCCGTTGAGGCTCAGATCACAGACACTGGGAGAAATGTCCAAATTGGCCCCAATGTGTCAATATTTTGTGTGGCCACCATTATTTTCCAGCGCTGCCTTAACCCTCTTGGGCATGGAGTTCACCAGAGCTTCACAGGTTGCCACTGGAGTCCTCTTCCACTCCTCCAGGACGACATCACAGAGCTGGTGGATGTTACATACCTTGCACTCCCCCACCTTCCATTTGAGGATGCCCCACAGATGCTTAATAGGGTTTAGGTCCGGAGACATGCTTGGCCAGTCCATCACCTTTACCCTCAGCTTCTTTAGCAAGGCAGTGGACGTCTTGGAGGTGTGTTTGGGGTCGTTATCCTGTTGGAATACTGTGGCCCAGTCCCCAGAGGGAGGGAATCATGCTCTGCTTCAGTATGTCACAGTACTTGTTGGCATTCATGGTTCCCTCAATGAACTGTAGTTCCCTAGTGCCGGCAGCACTCATGCAGGCCCAGACCATGGCACTCCCACCACCATGCTTGACTGTAGGCAAGACACATTTGTCTTTGGACTCCTTACCCGGTTGCCGCCACACACGCTTGACACCATCTCAACCAAATAAGTTTATCTTGGTCTCATCGGGCAACAGGACATGGTTCAAGTAATCCATGTCCTTAGTCTGCTTGTCTTCAGCAAACTGTTTGCGGGCTTTCTTGTGCATCATCTTAAGAAGAGGCTTCCTTCTGGGACAACAGCCATGCAGACCAATTTGAATCAGTGTGCGGCATATGGTCTGAACACTGACAGACTGTCCCCCCAACCTTTAATCTCTGCAGCAATGGTGGCAGCACTCATACATCTATTTCCCAAAGACAACCTCTGGATATGACGCTGAGCATGTGCACTCAACTTCTTTGGTCGACCATGGTGAGGCCTGTTCTGAGCGGAACCTGTCCTGTGAAACCACTGTACGGTCTTGCCCACCGTGCTGCAGCTCAGTTTCAGGGTCTTGGCAATCTTCTTATAGCCTAGGCAATCTTTATGTAGAGCAACAATTATTTTTTTCAGATCTTCAGAGAGTTCTTTGCCATGAGGTGCCATGTTGAACTTCCAGTGACCAGTATGAGAGAGTGTGAGATCGGTAACACCAAATTTAACACACCTGCTCCCCATTTACACCTGAAACCTTGTAACACTAACAAGTCACATGGCACCGGGGAGGGTAAATGGCTAATTGGGCCCAATTTGGGCATTTCCACTTAGGGGTGCACTCACTTTTGTTGCCAAGGTTTGGACATTAATGGCTGTGTGTTAAATTATTTTGAGGGGACAGCAAATTTACACTGTTATACAGGCTGTACATTTACTACTTTACATTGTAGCAGAGTGTCATTTCTTCAGTGTTGTCACATTAAAAGATACACCGTAATACAATACTTACAAAAACGTGAGGGGTGTACTTACTTTTGTGAAATACAATATATATATTGTTTTTTTTCATTTGTTGACCAATTTTGGTGCTGATTACTTTTAATAAAAGTGGGATTTCTTTTTTGGGGGGGGGTATTTTTGGTTTCGGTCCAGAATTTTAATTTCGGTGCTTCCCTACTATATACTAAGCTAGACGCTGAAGTGGTAGGCCTACACCACATCAATGTTTGGCTTAGTATATAGTGATATGGGTTGTGCTGCATTATTGTCAATGTCTATCTCAATGTATAGTGATAGGGATTACTCTGTACCCCGTCAACTATACAGTTTTAAAGTATACGTGAGTGGGTGTGGGGGGTACCACATACAGGATCCGCTCAAGGTGCCAAATACTCTAGGTAGACCCCTGCGCCCACTGCAGCTGAGGAAGTTCTAATGAAACACGTCCTCCTTGTGTTTTTTTGGCGCTAGCCAATCCAGGCCAGGCACAGTCTTTTCAGTGGTAGGTCTTCTTTTATATAAATAAATCATTTTTGTTTCTCCCTGTACATTGTTTTACCCTTTATGGGGCAGGTTGACTACCCTATCACTGTCTGATTTAGTTCATCTATTTACATTTAATATCGGATAGATATATAGATATATATAAAATTCTATATTGTGTTTTGTGGTTGTTATTGACTATATTGTGTTATTTTTGTCTGTATAGGTATTAAAATTATTTTTATATGTATCCAAGCACTGTCTTCTTTGAGTTTGTTTTTATCTAGGTACGCCCCTGATGGAAGTTATGCTGTTGCTAGCAATTGTGGGAGAATAGTCATCTTTCATAAACACATCATTTCTTACTCCCTAGTTTACTGTTATGACACCCCAACATTTTTTAATGGTAGAATTGCTTCTCAGCCATTTGGCCAAGATTAAGTATAGTACTTGGTGATATCTTGCATGATTGTTGGGCTAAAGCATCACATGCCAGTGTTAAAGACTACATATCTCGTAAAGCACACATACTTGAATATTAGGTCAACGGATAAAACGGATACATAAATGCAGGTATTCCAAGCAACATGTTTATGAACCAATGAACAAACAAAAGGAGTCTGGACTCTGAGAAAATAAAATTTATTTTTTTTGTAGTTCCAATACCCCAACAACTCAAGGAGTAAAACACACAACTCTACCCATAAAAACACTTCCAACACAGGGACACATGGAAGTGATGGTCTGGTGTGAGACAAATTTGAGTCATATAGGAAGCAGTCTTGATCCTCCAAACAACACATCACCAGAAAAAGGTTACATCTCCCCATTGCAACCCAAATGAAACATAAAGAAGGCACACGCCGAGCTAAAAACGTCTTGTCGGAGGTTTTTTTTTCCCCTTTACAAAAAAAAAAAAAAAAACTATATATATTTTATATAACACAACTCTGACCCCTTCTCAGCATGTAATTTGGTTTGGTTTAAGGAAAACAGAGCGAGGCAGTGTGATAGCAGGGAAGGGGTTAACTATGTGCTAGGCTTCCGGGAATGAGCTGAGCAGGCAGTTTGGAGAATGAAGTCACCAATTGTCAGGCACTCCCAGGCCTGGATCAAACTGCCTAAATTTGGTCAGAGGAGAAGAGATTTGCAATTGTTCTCGACAGGCAGCTATGCATGCGCCAAAGATATTACCCTACCTAGAATTATTGAAAGACTCATAGGGGATACTATTCCCCACTCCAAAAGGGTTCATTGACAGATTGTGTAACAGCACAGAGCTCCTCAAAAACATGTAAAGAATTAGATCATTTTAGCCTCCATGCCAGATATAACAATCATATTACGTGGCACTTGTCTGGTAGGATTGTTGTCCGTTTATTGGCTGCCCCGGAAATACACACAAAACAAAAGAGGAAGCCACCCAAAAGTTGCATAGCAAGATAGACTTGGGTCATCTTGGTGAGAACATTTCAGACATGCCTTCTACGCATCCCTATTATAGTTGCAAGTATTTAGTAGTAGCTATGGCACATTAGCAGAAGTGGAACAGGTTCCTTATTGGGTTTAGAAAGCTCATTTAAATGCATGCTGCCTCCCTTTCCCCTTTAACAAGAGTGTTATTACCTGGTATCACAACCTAGAACTGTGAAGGTTCCTTAAAAGCTACAGTAAAGGCAGACACCCCAAATGCATAGCTAATATGATATAAACTGTCCAAAGGTTGTGTTGGTTTGGCATGCAACTTGGCACCAGATATTTCAGTCTGAGTTTTGTGTTGCATTAGTAAACAGATTTCAAGTTGGTTGCTGGTATTTTTATAGTAAATACTACTTTTGTTGAATGCGTGTTAAGACTGAGCACCTTATTACCCCTTCTAAAGCAGTAATTACACCTTTCCTCAGGCCACTTTCCCAATCAAATTAAAAACATGGAATGGCCCCCCATGTGGATTTTTTTTTTGCATATGCTCAAAATACTTAACAAGAAGATGTATGCTTTAGATATTGGAGTTTCTCTGTCTCATTTCAGTCTGCACCGAGTAGTCTCTACTGCAACCAGGAAGCATTAGTATGTACAATTCCCAGACAGGCTACTAATTCGGCAGCTAATCATCATAATCACACACATACACGCTAGCAAGCCATGAGTGTTCATTATGACCGCTATTGCCACTTCTGTTGATGTCAGTAGCTCTGTCCCCACTGGCTAGAGAGGGAGTTCCACCAAGCATATGTTACCATTTTGAGATACACCTCTCACTTCCGGCAGCAACAGCTGGAAGGTTACAGGCGATAGCAGAATACCTGCACTTAGTGGCATGCAGTAAGATGGACTCACGAGTAAACACAGGATTAGGGCTCATTTTCATCTTCAACCTTAAGGTAGCTGCCGTTAGACTACTCCCCGCAGAGATACATTTAAGTGTATATGGTCTTTTAATATGGCAGATTACATGTCGATAGTAGCAGCTAGATCGTATCGGCAGGGTGCAGTTATAGCACTCTGCTATTAATATCATAATCATGGACTACACCACCGTTTACTTTGATTACCTACAAAATAGCTTAGCTTCAGTTTAATAGTGTTTTGTTTCTGCAACACTAAGAAAAGGCCATTTCATTTAGAAGTGAAAACGTGTTCTGCACATCTGAGATATTGGTATCTGCATATTTTGCTGAATAAAAAAAATTTAAAAAAGCATGCACAGTTTGGCTTCAGGCTGGTCTGCCATCTCCCTTATGGTGTAGTGATCAGTTCCCTAGCATTAGTGCGTTTAACATGCACAATGTCAACATTAGGCGTTGCGATAGCTGCGACTTAATCCCTTGTCACAAAGTGAGCTTTAACAAATATCAGACTGCTACCACCCATGCATGCAGCAGACAAAGAGGGAAGCAAGAACAAAACTACTGCTTAACATGTGCATTGACATTACTTGCCTAGTGAACATTGCTGGTTTACATTTGCTGGTGTGTGCTTTTTGTTAGATGGATACCTGCTTATATGCTATGGAAAGAAAACACTGTATGGTTGCAGCCCTAGCCCATGGCTTATTTTTTTTCTCCTATTCAGATTAAGTGGTGCAGTTTACTCAAGGTTATCAAATCTAAATGCAATAAGCCTGTATTCCACATACTTAAGTCTGTACACAGAAGCTACCTTTTGGTCACTTTAAAAAGGGAGATTTACATAAAAACACCAATCAGCACAGTATAAACAGAAAATGAACAGCGTGTCCTATAATAAAAAAAAAATTAAACTCCGTAATGGGGAGAATAGCCTAAAAACCTAGATGACCGGGGTGCCATGACAAGGGAGTTGGCAAGCCATTCTGCTAGTAAGAGACTACATTAAACTTGACTCAAGCCGGACATCTTTCATGGAATAAAAGCATTGGAGATCCATACATTTGAATTTCAATACTAGCTACAAGCATGCGTCTTCTAGCCTTTTCACATTAATACTTGACAGTGGAACTCACCCATACACAGCTTGGCCATTATTGTAATTTAACAGCACTATCAGCTCAGAAATGAAGTCCATGTTTAACAAAGCAATGCTTAGCTTCTAGATCAGATATTTAGACATGATTTCTGCGGACCAAAATCTTAGTATATCAAGTATATTTAGCAAATAGGAACAAAAACTGTAGCCAAGCCTTTGTACCTAGGCAAAGGAAATTACCTTTACTGGAGCCCCCGAACAAAGCCCAAAATAAAAGATTCATTCAGTAGAAATTTAGCACTGAGTCATGGAGAGGGGAAAAAGTGAATTGCCAGTGACATTGTAGAGATATTAATACTGAGCCAAGTGCAGCAGAAGTTTGTTATTCGGAATAGAACCATGAAAGATAACATTCAGTGATACAGGCACAGCTAAATTTTTACTCTTTGGTCCAGAATTAAGGAGGAAGGAACAGAAAAACAAAAACAAAAAAAAACCCTCCAGTGTCTGTATCAAACTCACGCCCAGTTTTGATATTTGCCACTGGTAGTCCTTTACAGGCAGGCCAAGTATACAAGTACTAATCACCGCATGATCTTTAAGAAATGATACACAAACCGATGCTCATGTGCACTGGAGTTAACCCATAACAAGTTTAATCATTATGCCTGTTAAGGGCAAGCAAAGGTCTTAAAGCCTGCCCCAACCTGCACATCAGTTACAGCAGGGAAGCCATGTCTGGTAAGCGTGACTGCAAGACATCAGAGGCTGGACAGGTGCAAAGTAGTAGCCATTGTAGTTTCCTTCACCAACAAATTGGGCTGGCTGGTAGTAGCAGGTAAAGTTCGGAAGTGCTGGGACAAGAGACTGCTCCGATAACACTTCAGCAGCCAGAGAGGCAATAAGTGATAATGTTTGCCTGCGCTCATGTCCCATCAGACAGACTGTGCTTTCATTTACCACACGGTGAAGCGTCATCAGGCAGTCATAACGTTTGTCTTCCATGCCTACAAAGTGGTCTTGCAGATAGCACTTAAGTTTCCGCAGCTGTTCTCTTATGTCTGGGAAGTCTATGAAGTATCGTGAGCACATGTAGCGCTGCATGGTTTTCATGTCCACTTCAGACTTCGGCTTAAAGCCCCGCACCAACAAGTTGCAGTATTTGAGCAGCCCCCCACCTCGAATCTCTTCTGGGTTGCGTGTTGCAATGATCCTATTGCGCAGATGATCCATTGCTTCCTCGAAATCCCCATACATGCTTTCACCGGTTACCGTGGGATGGAAGCTCTGGGACATTGAGCTGGTAGGACACTGGTTAAGCGTTAAAAGGGAGTCCAGAACTATCTGAAAGGAGTCAACACTGAACTCAAACTGCCGTCTGAGGGTGTCCACAAATTTCAGCTCCATGTTTTTGCCATTGTTGTTTGATAAAGAAATGAGGCTCCATCTGTCACTTTCCATACAGACCTTGACTAATTTTTGAACATATGCTTCTTTCAGAGTCATTGGGGTTATTTTTTCCTTGTTGACTCCTGGTGGCAAGAAGTCTAAAAGGCAATCCAAAACTGCATGTTTCACAACCTGAAAGGCATCATTTCCCTTTAAATCCACCATGAATATGAGATCCAGGTCCTTGTAGCCCAAACCACTGTCTTCATGCAGCACATGGCTAGCAGCTGAACCATTCAACCGAACATTGCGGACGGGGATGCCCTTTTCTTCTAGCCGGCTACGGACAACCTGCCACAAAAGAAAGGGGGGGACAAAAATTAAAGATGAGCAATAGTTTTACTACGTGTTGCATAAAGCATTAAATAAAATTGTCATATTGCCGCAAATCGAACACATTGTAATGTTTAAAACGCTAAATAAAATAAGTATTCAATTGGATGTAGCACTTGCATTAAACAGTGCAGATGACTATAGTCAAGTGAAGCTCTCAATTGCCAGAGAACCATGATCATTCTGTAAAATAATGGAATACGGGCATCAGACGGTAGTGAAAAATGGGAATCGATTGTACAGACGTCACACTACTTTACACGACTGTGCCGACTGCATCAGTGGAAGAACCTAGTTTACTAGTTCTAATTTAATCAGACATTCCCAGCCCAAGTGGTTCTGCATCCCAGGGTCCTCCCACAACAGGAATCCAGTCAGCTTTCATGGTTGGCTTGGATTTCAGTTTTAACCCCTTTACCACTACAATTATACTCCTATGCCCGTTTCACAAGTCTAAGAGGATAAACATTCTACAAAATCACAAAAAGTTTTGGTAACTCCCCTCAACACTGCATTCAGTGGTGTCCCAGGCACTGCAGATTCAGCAGATCTCCATGCCACAACATGCTCCACTGGGGCACAATCTGCCCCCCCCGCCCCCAGCCCGATCTTGTCAGGCTTCCAAGCTTTGATGTGGCAGGTGTTTCTCCAGTAATTTAATCCATCATAATAAGACAGGCACTCCCATCCCAAACATTATGCAATATATGAATGCTACAAAACAGCTTTACAAACAGCCAATCACAGCTGGGTATTTAGAAGCCATGGGCAGTGTGAATCACTTCATTAATTAGGTGCTTCAGTGTCTAGCAGTCCGATTCATATAAAAACTATATGCAATGCCCACTGAAAATGTACAATAAAATTAGAACAAGTGCAGTTGCAGGTCCATGTATGGAGTGACAGGCAGGCTACGCCATAACCGTTCACTGGGAGACTAGCACAGCAAGTGTTAGGTTACCTTTGCAGGGCAAGTGAACTTTCCAGGTTAGAGGCCGTGTTAATAGGAATACAGTTACAGCTGACAAAGCATTAGCACAACTAGGCCAGGGCTCTTAAGGAATTAATAGGAGACCATGCTAAATACCCGGAGTTATTACTCGAGCCGAGAAGCCAAGAGGAGCAGTTAGGTGACTACACACAGACACATT
Source organism: Spea bombifrons (assembly GCF_027358695.1). Lineage (NCBI taxonomy): Eukaryota > Metazoa > Chordata > Amphibia > Anura > Pelobatidae > Spea > Spea bombifrons. The sequence goes on along the minus strand of NC_071088.1, from coordinate 61,738,611 downwards.
TATAAGAATGAATAGCCCAGATTCCATAGATGCCAAAATACTTCCTCACCGTAGTCCAGTTGATCAATTTTACAACAAACCCAATGACTAGTTATGCTCCTAGGAAACTGGTTTCTATTATGGGTTGTTTTATTTGTAATAGTTACCATAATGAACAGAAACACCCAGTATAGAGTCACTAAGTCAGCAATACAGTAAATTAAACTTGGGTGTGTTTTCCACTAAAATAGTCACTTTATAACAAACTATTTTTTGTCCAAGTAGCTTGGATGAAGACACTAAACATAGCCTCAGAAGAGGGGAGGTATGCAATTGTCCGTTTTTGTGTTTGAGTATATACTGGAAAGTTGGTTGGCGCAGGAACATGCAGTTCTGTATTTCAGTGTATGCGTGGCTGTAATCAGGGCAGTTAACTTTAGGTAGTGTTGACACAGCCTCCGTTCCTATGGCCAATTTGACCTGGAGCTGAGAGGGTTAATTGGAGCAGTCATTCTATACACAAGTGAGAGAACCATGTTACTAAGTTTTTAGGCCAGAAAAAGGAGTGTAACTTTCCAAAATATTAACCCCCCCTCCACATTACTTAATGACACTACAGAATGCTATATCAATCTAAAACTATTTTTCCTCCCCAACCACTGAATACTCAAGGAGCCTACCCCCATAAGTTATACTTTTCCTATGTATGAGATACATAGCAATAAAACATTCCACATCACATTCAATTGCAGAAGAGCAGAACGACGTCTGTGGCGTTTGACAACCAGACAGCGGACCCCTTGCCATGGTGCTTAAGACAGGACTCAGTGGGTAGACATGTGAGAGGACACTGCTTTCACCACAGCTTCCAAGTGGAAGATGTACTTAACTATACTGATCAAGGCTACATGCTGTGGCATAATCAAATACCAGATAGTCTCAACAAGAACCAGGGATGACAGACTGGGTGTTCCTTTTGAAGATTAATTTAGTGCACCGGTACCTAGAAGTAAGTGTTACCCAATTGTAACAGTTGGCTCCTGGAAGCCTTTGTATAATATCTTTGGAAATCTGAGTTGTGAATTACGACAGCCTTTCCTAGTTTAAACCAAGCATTATAAAACATTACTTGGGAAATAAGAATGTCTTCCTCTTGTTCCTAAAAAGTAGAAGGCAAAAAAATATATATATTTTAAAAAAAATTAAAGTTGTAAAATCCGGCCTTAAATTCTCATTATAAGAATGAGGGACAGTACAAGACCATCAAGCCTGACGTGTCCCATAAATGTAAGGCGAAGGAAAAGAATATGGATTTATTGCTAATAAAGGGCACTGGTGAAGCATGCTATATAAAAGGCTATGTTTTTTTTTTTTTTAGATATATATGCATACACTTGAGATTAACCATTTATTTTAGGGGGGAGAAGCACACTCAGGCCTAGATCTCCATCATCATTTACCTTCCAATTTGGCAACCGCATATTAATCTGTGCATTCTTTAAGTACTAAATTGTTGCAAGCGTATCAGCAATGGAACTGGGTAGAACAGAACATGCCGTGACCGCTAGGATTGAAGTTTCTGGTGCGCTGGATAGCCAGCACTTGGCACAGGGCCAGGGCCAGATATTCCTGCTCAGCACATTTTTATTCCTGTGAAAGCCATGCGCTAACAAGCAAGTAATAGCCATGTAACAGAAAAGGGAGGAGGGGGCGGGGAAATGCCACAGATGTGACATTCACTGTGCGGGGCCTTTAAAGGAGAACTTGATACAATATCCAATCTAAACATTTAGCGAACTGATAGTTCTTAAGAAATATGTATTGCAACTATACACGTTATAAGAAAAATACAAAAAGTAACACTCCAAACATGCAAGCTGTGTAGAGATGCATCTAGTAGGGCATTAATCCAAGCTATAACACCAAATATGAGTTTTTTATTGAGACCCCGATGAAGACCCCCTGACGTCGAAACCAATCCATAGGCGTTTATTACCATGCGTGTTACTTAGTCCCTTTGCTACACTACATAGAGGATAGCGTGATTTTTTTTTTTTTGGACATGCAGCCTGGTGGTTACGGCTGAAGCATTAATACAGGCCAAGAGGGTTTAAGGCCTGTCCTAACGAGAAGGGTCAAGATCATTAACTGTAAGGCGATCTGCATCTGGCAAGAGGTGGCCGACACTTTAACGCTAAATTATGGCTCTTTAAGGAAACCTTGCAGGCGTCACATGTCGCGGCTGCTAAAACAGGATATCTGGAGACCGTTGAGAGGGGCACCGATGTTAAAAGGACTCGAAGTTGAGCAACCTTTAAAGCACGTGGAGTGCGCATGGCACATAGGACCCGGAGCCAGTGCCGCACCCCCTCCTTTTGACATGCCCATTGCATGTCTGTCCCATTCTACCTCGCCTATGGCTCACATGATAAAGCAACTTTTTTTCCCAGATGCACTTTAATAATAAGAAATAAAATACATTCTATCCCGTTATAGAGTATCTCGTCGCGCTGTGTCTGCCAAGAGGCAGACACTCCCATGGAGACATTGCTAGACACGGTCACTTAGACAGTTCGTGTGTCGTGACAGGCCAGTGGTTGGGGCGTAAGGATGCCCGGTAGGAGCAAAATACACCACTTAGCTGGCTTCGAGAATTCGCCGATACGGTGAGGAGACAACTACCCTCCCCCCATTACCGAGTACGTAAGGGGGAGACGCACAAAACGCACCAGAGCCCATTCGTGCAGACCTACCACATAACACCCCACATTGCTCCCGGTGGTACTTACTTGAACCAAGTCTCTGGGCCGGCAAGATAGGGTTGGAAAGTTACCCCGGCCGTGAATAGGTACGCTCTCGTTCAGAATGGCGTCTAGACGGCTGACTTGCGGCCATGAAAGGACGCTGAACCTCGGGGATGAGACAGGGGAAGCGGCAGGCCGAGGCTGCTGTGTAGATGAGGACATAACGGCTCCGGGTGTGCTCACCGGAGGATGTAGTCCTTGCTCGAGCCACCTACTAGGAACTCTCAACGCTGACAGGTCTTTCGGAAGAGAGTCTCTCCGCTTACAGCGCCAGCAAGTGTCTTCTGTGACCTCAACTGCGTTCCGCAGATGTCGTCTTAGTGCACGAGGGCTCCGCGAGGCGTCACGTGAACTCTAGTCTCGGGTCTCTTAGCAACAAGGAGCCGAAGGAAGGAAAGTGCTGGTGCAAGAGAACGGTCTGGCTTGTCTGCAACAGGCTTCTTCAGACTCGTAAATAGCAAGGAACGCGTAAAAATTCCGGTTTCGTACTAAAAAGTTGTTCGCTTCTCCGGTTAAAGTTGTTAAGATAAAAAAAACTTAAAACGGGGTTAAAAAAATAAAATAAAGAGTGCGCCGCTGCTGTCAGAGCCCAAACTGGGTGTGTGAGGGACAAGTAACCCAAGGTACGTCACACAGGCTCAGGTCTTCCCTTCGACAGCAGTTGCCTACACTAAATAACGCTTTTGCGTCTCAATACTTATATACTTAGCGTAGGGACCTAATGATTGGTTTCGAGTAACTGTCAATCTTCGTACGCCTCTCAATTTCCACATCTGACTGGCCAAAGCTATAATGCGTCATCAGAACGGTAAGGAAATAAGCTGCCAGTGGAGGGTGTGCCTTATTGGCTGTCGTGAAGTACCTCCCACCAGAGAGGAATCCCGAGGCTGGATTGGCAATCCGAAATGCCGATTAGTTTTAAAGCGCCTCGGGAGCTGCCATGTCTTAAAGCAGTACTGGAGACCGATTTTAATGCGTTAGGTGTTGGGCAGGTAGAGCGCAACAACCTGCACCTTGTACCGTAAATATTCGAAGAAAAGATACTACCAGTGATAAACTCCGATGCGATTACGATTTGTGCCGCAATCAATTACACTATTCAGCAACCTTTGTACTTTAACCCCTTCAGGACCAGTTTTTTATACCCAAAAGGCACACATTTTGTTAAACCTCTATTCAACTTTTTTCCATATTTGATGTACCCACACAAATTATACATATATACTTATACATACAAGTATATATATTTTTTTGCAAATTTGCCAAGAAAAGTAATGTCCAATAACGCAATCCTTACACAATGTAGTACTGGCACTTGCGCAGAGCACCATTACACACAGTTGGTCTCAGGAAACCAGAGATGCTGGCTTTTGCTGACAAGGGAGAGTTCACAGCCTGATCTTCCATGTAGCGGCAAGGAGTTGTCTCTGCCTCTGATAAAAAGTCCAGATGTACCGATACATCCTAAAGAGTGTCTTGGCACCAGTAGCGTACCTAGCAGGAGATGGGGGGGGCACACCCCCCTACAGACGTAATGTAGGTCGCTAGAGGGGCAGGCTCGGGAGCGGGAGCATGGGCATAGGGACCCCTAAAAATCTGGGGGATAGCAATTTTCCCTATCAGATACCGCCTTTTTCTTCCCATCAGATACCTCTTTCCTCACTATCCCCTACCTCACTTTCTCCCCATCTCTTTTTTGTGCAAACACGTACAATAATTTAAAACCTGAAACACTGGTAAAAATAATGTATGTTTAATACATTAAATATAGGTGATAATTGTTAACGTTATTTGCATGCACCTACAAATAATCCCTTGTGGTTGTGGCAGCACCATGAGATTTCTGAGGAAAAAACAAGCCTTTTAGCATGTCTGGTGTCTGTAGATGAGTGTTTCATAATAATTCTAATACCCCTTAAATTTAAATGGAAGGGTTTCCATCACCTTTACCCACTATAACTTATGTAAGGGTATATGTATATATATATATATATATATATATATATATATATATATATATATATATATATATATATATATATATAAAATGTATTTTTTTTGTCCAATTTTGGTGTGTTTGGTGTCAATAACAATATTAATACATTAAATACCGTATTGGCTCGAATATAGGCCGCACTTTTTTCCCCCACTTTAAGTTTTTAAAGTGGGGGTGCGGCCTATATTCGGGGTCTAGCGCCCGACGCCCGGGACATGCAGTCCCGGGCGCCGGGCAGGCAGCGGGGTTAAGATACAGATCCCCCGCAGCGGTGCAGGGGACCTGCATCCTTCTCCCCGATACGCTCAGACAGCCTCCCCTGCCAGCACTTCCCACGGGGGGGGGTGCCGGCACGGGAGGTTATCTAAGCGTTTTACCTCTGCCCACCCCCGACTTACCGGAGCAGACTCCCGGGTGTCTTGCGGGGCCGGCGGGAGACATCTACGCAATACGCGCATGCAACTTCCGGTACCGGAAGTTGCATACGCGTATTGCGTAGATGTCCCTCGCCGGCCCCGCAAGACACCCGGGAGTCTGCTCCGGTAAGTCGAGGAGGGGGGGGCAGAGGAGGACAGCGGCAGCGTATCGCGGGGAGGGAGGACAGCGGCAGCGTATCGCGGGGAGGGAGGACAGCGGCAGCGTATCGCGGGGAGGGAGGACAGCGGCAGCGTATCTCGGGGAGGGAGGACAGCGGCAGCGTATCTCGGGGAGGGAGGACAGTGGCAGCATATCTCGGGGGGGGGGACAGAGTGGCAGCATGTTTTTTTTGGTGCTTTTTTAAAGAAAAAAAACTTTTTCTTTAAAAAAGCACCAAACTTTTAGGGTGCGGCCTATATACGGGGGCGGCCTATATCCGAGCCAATACGGTATATACACAGTATCTCACAAAAGTGAGTAACCCCCTCACATTTTTGTAAATATCTTATTATATCTTTTCATGTGACAACACTGAAGAAATGACACTCTGCTACAATGTAAAGTACTGAGTGTACAGCCTGTATAACAGTGTAACTTTGCTGTCCCCTCAAAATAAGTTAACACACCGCCATTAATGTCTAAGCCTTGGCAACAAAAGGGAGTACACCCCTAAGTGGGCTCAATTAGCCATTTCCCCTTCCCGGTGTCATGTGACTCGTTAGTGTTACAAGGTCTCAGGTGTGAATGGGGAGCAAGTGTGTTTAATGTGGTGTTATCGCTCACCCAGTCTCTCATACTGGTCACTGGAAGTTCAACATGGCACCTCAGGGCAAAGAACTCTGAGGATCTGAAAAAAAGAATTGTTGCTCTACATAAAGATGGCCTATGCTATAAGAGGAAACTGAGCTGCAGCACGGTGGGCAAGACCATACAGCGGTTTAACAGGACAGGTTCCACTCAGAACAGGCCTCGCCATGGCCAACCAAAGAAGTTGAGTGCACGTGATCAGCGTCATATCCAGAGATTGTCTTTGGGAAATATATGTATGAGTGCTGCCAGCATTGCTGCAGAGGTTGAAGGGGTGGGGGGTCAGCCTGTCAGTGCTCAGACCATACGCCGCACACTGCATCAAATTGGTCTACATGGCTGTCATCCCAGAAGGAAGCCTCCTAAAGATGATGCTGAAGATAAGCAGACTAAGGATTACTGGAACCATGTCCTGTTGTCCGATGAGACCAAGATAAACATATTTGGTTCAGATGGTGTCAAGCGTGTGTGGCGGCAACCAGGTGAGAAGTACAAAGACAAGTGTGTCTAGCCTACAGTCAAGCATGATGGTGGGAGTGTCATGGTCTGGGCCTCCATGAGTGTTAGCACTGGGGAGCTATAGTTCAGGGAGGGAGCCATGGATGCCAACATGTACTGTGACATAGGCCGCAGGGCAGTATTCCAACATGATAATGACCCCAAACACACACCCAAGATGACCACTGCCTTGTTAAAGAAGCTGAGGGTAAAGGCAATTGACTGGCCAAGCATGTGTCCAGACCTAAACCCTATTGAGCATCTGTGGGGCATCCTCATACAGAAGATGGGGGAGCGCAAGGTCTCTAACATCCACCAGCTCCGTGATGTCATCATGGAGGAGTGGAAGAGGACTCCAGTGGCAACCTGTGAAGCTCTGGGGAACTCCATGCCCAAGAGAGTTAAGGCAGTGCTGAAAAATAATGGTAGCCACACAAACTATTGACACTTTGGGGCCAATTTGGACATTTCCACTTAGGGGTGTACTCACTTTTGTTGGCAAGGTTTAGACATTAATGGCTGTGTGTTGAGTTATTTTGAGGAACAGCAAATTTACACTGTTATACAGGCTGTACACGCACTACTTTACATTAAAGCAGAGTGTCATTTCTTCAGTGCTGTCACATGAAAAGATATAAGAAAATATTTACAAAAATGTGAGGGGTGTACTCACTTTTGTGGGATACTATATATGCTTTATATATGATTGCTAACCCAGCAGTAAGGATTCGCCGCAGCGACTCACCGGAATACCCGCTACCCGCGGGTACCGTGTCCAGCGCTGCGTACCCGCTACCCGCGGGTACGGGTTCCATCGCCGCGGCATCCATCTTCTGATCTTCCTCCGGCGTGTGTTGCTAGGGGCGCCCTCTAGCTTAACTTTATTGTTCCCATTCTGGGAACACTGAGTGCACGCTCGGAGACTGTCCCGTCCCTAGGGGCGGGGCGTAGCCGAGCGGCAAGTTTAAAAACGAGCACTGAGCTTTGCTTAGTGCTCAGTTATTGTGCTTCCCATACGTACCTTCTGAGTGCTCTCGCTTGCTGATTATTTTCGTGTACCAGACCCGGCTTGCCTTGACTCCTCTACTTACCTACCCTTCGTGTACCAGACCCGGCTTGCCTTGACTCCTCTACTTACCTACCCTTCGTGTACCAGACCCGGCTTGCCTTGACTCCTCTATTTATTGACCCTTCGTGTACCAGACCCGGCTTGCCTACGTTTATCCTTGTGGTTCCCCCTTGGCCTTGGCGACTAAACGGCTCCTACACCTGTGTACCGATTTTTGGCTTCCTCTTGACTTCGTTTTTGGGACTGATTATCTAAATACCGTGCCTGTTTCTCCTGCATACTGGTCTCCGCTCCACTTCTGTCGCTGCTGTCCAGTACCCCTGATACACAGAGTGAGAGTGAATGTGTGTGTGTGATAGCATGGATGTGTAAGTGTGTGGGGAGTGTGATTGCTGTTAGCAATCATATATAAATAAAAATAAATATATATACATATATATATATATTAATATTGTTATCGAATTTTTATGTCCAAATTTGTTGTGTTTAACCTTATGTTTAATAAAAGTGGGATTTTTTTTTAAAGGTGTGTGTGGGGGGGTTATTTTAGGTTTTGGTTCAGAATTTTCATTTTGGTGCATCCCTACTATATACTAAGCCAGACACTGAAGTGGTAGGCCTACACCACATCAACATTTGGCTTAGTAACTAGTGATAGGGGTTATGCTGCATTAATGTCAATGTCTGGCTCAATGTATAGTGATAGGGATTACGCTGTACCCCCTGTGTGTGTGGGGGTGCCACATACAGGATCCGCCCCAAGGGGCCAAATACTCTAGCTACTCCCCTGCTTGGCACAGCTGTTAAGGATGCACTAGTACATCCTAAGGGATGCGACGGGGTTATAGGAACTCTGAAATTCTCCATGTTTTTTTGTAATTTATGATAATTGTTATAGATGGCACAAATGTAAAAAAATCTCTGTTTTGCACTGAAATCATTGTTCTTGTTCATTCATGTTCTTATTTTAAGTTAATAGCCACCTAATAATACAACAATAGTACATGTTTATATTTATTACTTAAATATGTGTTTCTTACTTCAATATGTAAATTATCTATTATTATTTATTGATTTATATAGCGTCATCATATTCAGCAGCACAATATAATGGGTAAACAGGATTTTACAAGTACTGCATAACAATTGGGCCAGGGTCGGATTAGCCAAGGGCCACGTGAAACAATTGCGCCAGGACCCTAGAGAGGCCCTGAGCCCCCATTCTGTTGTAGCCTCACTTGATTTGTAGTAGCCTGAGCTGTTCCATTGCTCCGGATTAATCGGAGGGAGGAGCCGGCAGGTACAGTATGCATGTTATTTGATTATTCGCTGTAGGTGGGGTGGGGGTGAGGGATGGGTAGCAAAGGCTATCATGGTAGGCAGCAGTGATATTCGATTTCTACTTTTATTATACTTATAGAGAAGCTGCAGATTGATCATAGATTTATGAGCAGCTTTCTCTTTACTTTACAGGATGCCATTGCATTTAAGTGTACACCTGGTTTCCACTTTAACAAACCAAGAATTCTGGGTGGATTATGTTAGGGAAGGATGCCCATGGATTTAGCAACTGATTGACAGCACCACTACATCACTGTAATAGTTTATAACAATTGCTATATACAACGATGTACAAGATACGTTGTTGCCATTCAAAGCCCAGGTTATCTATGTACACTGTACATATCTGGCACTGTAAGGGTTAAAAGTAGGCAGGCAATGTACCAAAGCAGAAGGCAAACAGGGAGCTCGGTTGTATAGCTAGAGGCATTAGTAGCATTAAGAGGTAGATGGTTATTCCATTTTACAGCTCTCTGGTCAGTCTTCGCCTAGATTATTGTACACAGTTATGAAGACTCATCTCCAGAAGCATATTGTGAAGAGAGTTTGGAGGAGGGCAACTAAAGCAGTAAATCAAAAGTATCTCAGCATATATAGTTTTGAGGAAAGAGGGATAATAGAAAAAATACAAGATGGAAGTACAGAAAGTTTTAGTGGAGAAGAAATGTCAGGACAAGAGACCATAATGTAAAACTAGAGGGCCTAAGGCTTAGATGTATTGTCGTAATTCACACAGAGGGTTGTAGGTAGTTGGAACAGTCTTCCAGGAAGTGGAAGTGGTTAATACAATATAGAAAACATGTATGGCATGGGGAAAAGATTATATAAGGACTAATAAAGTTTGAGATCTTTACAGTCAAAAAATAGGCCAAATTGTTTTTTTGTTCAATTCTCCGTTTATTGCATACAACATAAGACAGAACAAATATTTTTCAATGATACAAGAAATACAATCGTGACAAGTGAGGTACATAGCACATAAAGGAGCCGCGAAGTCCGCAATTGTACAGTATTTGAGCAATAACACAGAGTCCCGTCCTGACATTGTACATCGATACAAGTAGGTAAGTATAATAAGGAGAAATGTGTACAGTGTAGTATATATAGGCTATCAAGAACTACACAGAGTTTGGATACAAAATGAACATCAACAACAATAGCACCTAGACGGTATAATCGCCACGCAGGTAGAGCGAAACCCATCTGGCCAGTAGCCCAACCATAGGTCCTGTGTGTATAGGGAATGGAAACCAAAACCAAAAAATAAGAAACAATGGACTGAGAACGACGACCGGCGGCTAGACCAAAATCACCCAAAGATTCAAACCAAGGCAATATCGGGGCGGTGTGCAAGGGAGGAGACATAAGAACCCCAGTGGAACCAGCGAAGCTCAACCGTGTGGTCCTGGCCCCTGGCAGCGCCTGAGAGGACTTCCATGTGGTAAATAAATTCAATGCGGCGAAACCAGGTAGACATAGAAGGGGGACTGGCGGACTTCCAGGATCTGGGAAGAGTGGTGAGGGCAGCATTGATCAAGTGGAACGTGATAGATCCCTTGTAGGATTTATATGGAATAGTGTTATAATGAAGTAGGATAGATGCCGAGGTAGGCGCAAAAACGGGGTCAGACACCTCCCGAATAACTCCCGACAACGCATCCCAAAAAGGTCTGATAACTGGGCATTCCCACCAGATATGGAACAGGGAGCCAGGATGGATATTACATCTCCAGCAAGTCGGCGGGATATGGGGGAGGAACCTATGGAGATCAAGGGGGATTTTATACCAGCGAGTAGTAATTTTAAAAAGTGTTTCCTGCACCCTGCTGGAAATGGTCCCCTTGTGGACAATCAAAAGCACCTTCTCCCATTCATCCAATGAAAAGGATAATCCTAGATCCCCATCCCAAAGACTAAAATAATAAGGTTTAGTGACCACCGCCGGGGTGAGTTGAACAGCATACAGGGTAGAGAACAAATGGGGGGGGTTGCCAAATGTTTTTTAACCTGTATTTTATCAGCTGAAGTATGTTAGCAGCAGCCATTTGAATGCCCCGATATAGAATATGACCACATTTTTCAATTCGCACTGTACAAACTTGGTGATTGGAAGTGCCTCTCCACAGAGTATAATACTACTACGTTTGCGCCCATGGAACTGTTTATTATTTTTGCCGTTGTCGTGATTAGTGATTATGCTTAGGTGCACTATTTTTTGTTATTATGGACCTGCAAACACGTTGTGCCTGTATATACTTTGTAAAGCTGACATTTGTTCGGCGCTGTGTTACAGCATGCCTTATATGTGATTTGTATGTTCTGTCTTTGAATAAACTCAATCAAGCTTCTCCAGGGAGAATAAATTAATCTTTCTCCAGAGAGGGTATGTCTACGAGTGACTCAACAGCTCAGCTCTGCTAACAAAGGGCGGGTGCAAGTACAAACAGAGTTATACCTGTCAGAGCATAACTTATGTTCTGCCACCCATGTGGCATCCCAGCAGATGCCTGGCGGCAATAACCACTATTGCTAAACTATTCACTCCTAGAATCATGTCCGTGTGTTAGAACAGTATGGAATACTAAAAAATCTGTCACTTTTAGATAAAATGTTTTAATTACCGTAATTTCCAGACCCACGTTTGCTTATTCTGCACTGCTGTGTCATATATTGCAATTAAAGGGCAGATGTATACTTGGGCTACACAAGAATGGCAGGGGGTTGATGGTTTTCAGTGTGTGGAGGAACATAAAGTAGTGACCTACACCATGACATCACTATAACTAGTAGAATTAAATCAGTGTCTCAGACTCACTAATGTAATTTTATCTGTCTGGGCTGCATCAATTTCTGGGTGTTGAACTTGCTACTCCCTCTTTTTATATAGGGTGGAGAAATGTATGTCATTAATTTTTGATATAGGGTTGTTTGATCTACATTATTACACCTCTTGCAGTGTTGCTATGTGATGTTCTTATTGTAAGCGTGTTACATTTTTTTTCCAAAGATGACTTTCTACTTTTTTAGCTCCCTTTCCCCTCCCAAGTATGTTTATTTGTTATGTCATTACTGCTGAAATATTTATAGTAAATGTTAATCCACAAATGTTTGTGTACCCATTGTTTACTTTCTTTGGCTATCATAAATCTGAAAAGTAACCAAAGTCTATTAAGTCATTGAGTGCCAGAAAAGCATTGCAAAAGATGAAAGGTCATAAAATAGCAAAGGCTATATCACAAACATCCCCCATACAATCTTCTATAAAACATTGTATAATTTTATATTACGGTATATACATGTATATATATATATACAATATACACTGCCCTCCACTACTATTGGCACCCTTGGTAAATTTGAGCAAAGAAGTCATACAGAAAATAATTACTTCAAGTTTTTGCTGCCAAAGGTGGTTCTACAAGCTAATTGATCATAAAGTGTACTTAGTTTCTCACACGTGGCTTCTCCATTATGTCTTTTTGTTGAATAAATCATGGCACAGTGTAATATGTCATGTGGCGTTGTTCATCTGAGATTGTATTTATCTATTTATCTTTTTAGACCTGCTAAAGAACAGATGTTATTATGTCCTGATGTGTAAAACTGTGTGTGTGTGTGTATATATATATATATATAAATATATATATATATATATATATATATATATATATATACTATATCAAAATTGAAAACATACCTGGGGAAGATTGTGGCCATACTGCTGTTGCTCATAAGGTTATTGAGGATGTCAAGGCAGATGCAACGTTTAACCCTTATCAGTGCAACATTCTTGGCTACCTTCACAGGTAGCTTTTTTGGGGTTTTGTTTCGACGCGGGGAGTTGGGGAGAACGGCGACGACGTGGTGTCGGGTTCCACGAGGGGGGCGGCACTTCTACACGCCGCTCCGGCACCTTTTCCTCCTGCCGACTGTGTGGAGGAGAAGGGAGGCGTGAATGTGGAGGGCTCTCCTGGAGCCCCGGTGCCGTCTCTTTGTGTATGTCAGGGGCAGCACGGAGGGTGGATCTAATGTCATGCCTGAGATCCCTATAAAACCCCCTAGCTCCCTTACAGGAGCGCTCAGATATTCTGAGACACTCTGTGTTCTACATAGCGTTCCCAGTGCTGTGCTCCTGACCTTTTGCCTGTGCCCTGACTATGCTATCTGGATTGCTGCCTGAACCTAACCTTTTGCCTGTGCCCTGACTACGCTATTTGGATTGCTGCCTGAACCTGACCTTTTTCCTGTGCCCTGACTACGCTATTTGGACTGCTTCACCATTCCCTCAGGTCGTCCTGCATACCGGGCTCCACCTCCTCCTCCTTACGTAACACACAGGGCCGGACTGGCCCACCGGGAATACCAGGAAATTTCCCGGTGGGCCGGCCGGTCTGTGGGCGTGGGCGGCCAGCAGACCAACACTCAAAACAGCCGCTAAGTGTCTGCGAGCGAGATTGAAATCAGCCGTCGCCTAATGAAGTTAAAGGGGCTGGAGTGTACGCGCCGCCCAATGGCCGTGCCTCAGCACTTCCTCCCATGTCTTAAAAGGGGTGGGACGAAGAGCTGAGGCACGGCCATTGGGCGGCGCGGTGCTTGCACGCCAGCCCCTTTAATTTCATGAATGCCGGCCTCCACCCGCTGCCCCCGCCAGACACCAGAAGTGGGGGGGGCAGTGTTATATGGGGGTTAAAATTCATTTCTACAAATGCCTTTTAACCCCCTGTATGCCACTCTGCCTTCAGAAATTGGATACCTCATCTCACCAAGTACCTTACACATACACTTGGTCAACGGTAACCCATTGGCCTCCAGTCCAGTCATCCAAAAGATAACACACTGTTTTCTTCGGTGCCCGCCATCACAAACCAGTATGCTTTTTATTTAGTCCAGTCTCCCTTGTTTCCTGTCATACTTGGATTGCCCTGGTTGAGACTGCACTACATCGATTGGGAGACAGGAACCTCTGCACCTATACTTGTTTTTCCTGTCCCCTCCAAACCCTACATTTTGGAGGTGGACGTTTCCGACTCCGCTATAGGGGCTATACTGTCTCAAAGAAGTGGTCCTCAAGATGTAGTACACCCGGTTGCCTTTTTCTCTAAGATTCTTTCTCCTCCCGAAAGGAATTACAATGTCGGCGACCGTGATTTACTCACCTCACATCATCCCTGGAAGAGGGGAGACATAATTTGGAGTGCTCCACACACCCCGCCTTGGTTTATACCGACCAGCGACGGCTTAAACCCTGTCAGGCTCGTTGGGCCTTGTTTTTTAGTCAATTTCACCTCAATATCACATATCATCCAAGACTGTGTGCAGGAGGAGAAGGGAGGCGTGATTATGGAGGGCTCTCCTGGAGGGGGCAGCACGTCTGAGATCCCTATAAAACCCCCTAACTCCCTTACGGCAGCGCTCAGATATTCTGAGACGCTCTGCATTCTACATAGCGTTCCCAGTGCTGTGCTCCTATCCTTGCTCCTGTATCTGAACCTGTACCTGTACCTGACCTTTTGCCTGTGCCCTGACTACGCTATTTTGATTGCTGCCTGAACCTGACCTTTTGCCTGTGCCCTGTCTACGCCATTTGGACTGCTTTACCATTCCTCCGGTCGTCCTGCATACCGGGCTCCTCCTCCTCCTTATGTAACAGACACCCCACTGGTGGCTGACATACACACACACACACACACACATACAGGATATATAAATACAAAAAACTGCAAACACATAATTTATTATATCAAAAATACACAAATATGTGTATAAAAGCAAATATTAATACATCCCTTTGAATTACAGAAGAAGAAATAGACAACTTTATAATACTACAGGATGCTGCACTAGGACTAGAAATTCAGACTTTGAATAAGAACATTACTATACAAGCACAAGAGAAGAAGCTTATAGCCACAAAGATTTAGAGTTTTTGATAAGGGATAATCCATCTAGCCCATATTTTTATCTGTTGCCTAAGATCCACAGTGATTTTAATATTCCGCCTGGTAGGCCCATTGCTGCAGGCTGTAATTCTGTTTGCAACAGTTATCTATTTGTGTTGAGTAAAGAAACGAAATCATATGTACAAGGTTCCGTGAGTTTTATTATTTAACTGCTTGAGATTTAAGTGTTTGAGAGATTTTTCTTTTGCTTCACACTATAGATATGAACAGCCTCTACACTTCCATTCCTCATCATGGCGGTATTGAGGCTGTGACCATTTCGATGATCATTTTGATGTTCAGGATAATTATGAGCTATTTATACTGTTTTTTTGTGGTATTTTGGAAATACATATTTTTAAATTTAGGGGACTGCAATGGGGCCCAATGTGGCTAATATTTTCATGGCTTTATTTGGGGAGACTTTTGTGTACACAAATGAGATGTTTTGCAACTTTGTGCTCTTTTAGTTCATTAAATTGATGATGTCATTTTCATTTGGCGAGGCAACTTTGAAGATCTTATGACCTTTAAGAGCTTTTTGGATTCAATAATACCCAGTATCTCCTTTACCATTGAATCATATATAGGAAGTATTCATTTTCTTTATTTTAAGGTGAGTTTCAGTTCTGGATGATTTGATTTTGATTTGTATGGTAAACCTATAGATGGAGTTTCTTTTTTTGCAGGCCTAGTCTTTTTCCCCAGTCTCGGGGGGCTGATTGATGGTTTGCCTTTTAGCCAATTCAAAAGGGGTTAGGAGGATTATTTCTGAATGATGAGATGACATGACCTTTGACTTAAGGACAATGTAAGGAGAGAATTATGACTATGTGGAGAAATGATTCATTGAGGAATTAAGGTAACAAAATCAAAAGGAGGGTCATGAATAGAATACATGGTTTGACCACATATTCAATGAAATCTAGG
Source organism: Spea bombifrons (assembly GCF_027358695.1). Lineage (NCBI taxonomy): Eukaryota > Metazoa > Chordata > Amphibia > Anura > Pelobatidae > Spea > Spea bombifrons. The sequence continues at coordinate 61,722,831 of NC_071088.1, read as the reverse complement.
CAGATTAAACATATAGTGTACAAGAATTGGCATATTTTGTCGTGACCTAGGCAGTTTATTTGGTGAGAAACCATTGATGTCGTACAGATGCTCCAAAAGTATGGCGATAAATGTGGATGTTGCATTATAATTGCAATAATGTGACCTGTGGTGATACTTTTACAGATCTCAGATCTGTGAGTAAATTTAAGATCATGGAATATTTCATTTGTCAGAAAAATGTTGCTATATATTTGTAGAAAAGCTTTTGACCAAAGTGTACCCATCTTTTGATGGCTACTTCCAGCAGGATAATGCACCATGTCATAAAGCTCACATCATCTCAAACTGGTTTCTTGAACATGACAATGAGTTCACTGTACTACAATGGCCTCCACAGTCACCAGATTTCAATCCAATAGAGCACCTTTGGGATGTGGTAGAACGGGAGATTTGCATCCTGGATGTGCAGCTGACAAATCTGCAGCGACTGCTTGATGCCATCATGACCATATGGACCAAAATCTCTGAGGAATGTTTCCAGCACCTTGTAGAAAGTATGCCAAGAACAATGAAGGCAAAAGGGGGTCCAACCCGGTATTGGCAAGGTGCACCTAATAAAGTGGTCAGTAAGTGTATATATATATATATATATACTGTATATATTATATGTAGTTCGGTAATTGAGTGGAGAGGCCAGGGCCAGTTATGATGCCACATTGTAATACTGGTCTAATAGCCTTCATGAGTTGTAATTCCCGAAACGGGACGTTAAGATGGCAGTTTCAAATAACGGGATGCCATAGCTTCCTTGGCCAAATAAACTGAAGAATCAGTTTTACTCATTTGTAAGCCCACAACATAGCACAGTGTATAGTAAGGCAGAGCAAAAACATAATTGGCGATATGTAGCTTCCAAGACAATAAACCTCTTGTCAAATCACGTTTCTATCCACATAGACACACCTTTAACAAAATTAGCATCCAAATGTTTCACATGCTAAATCCAGTCTGAGAATTGCATCAATTCTGCAAAAAGTAACCCGCTCAAAAGAAAAACATGCTGCACCTCCTCCTACCTTTTTCAGCTTGTATATAGTAGTGTAATTTCTAGGTAGCCAAGAATGTTGTACATTTAAGCTTTTTTGTATCAATAAGGGGTACAGACACATTGTTCACCTTGGGAAGATGCGTTAATTTGCAATAGTTATATTGAGGTGACAGGCTAATAAACTGTTTCAACTTTTGAAGGACTGTTTCAACTTTGGGGCTTTGTCAAGTTTGTATTTGCTTTGACAATGTGGTATTCCAGTTGAGAAGTGGCCAGTGCTGGCAGTGATCTACCTTTCATCTTCCAAAACTGTGCCCAAGGGTGTAACATCCAGGTGCACATTACAGGGAGAGCAGAGAGACTGAAGGAGCTCTGCCAGGGACATGTTCTGCATGCTGCAAATGGCGAAGGGGAGGTGGATAAACACCACAATATTCTTGGGCTTAGAAGGAATATGAGTGAGGGTGTAAGGAGAGACAGAAGAAACATGTAAAAAAAAGAGACAGGAAAGCACAGAGAAGTCTAAAACATATGATGTACGTTATCAAAAGGAAAAGGAGAGACTGTGAAGCAGAAGAGGATGAAAAGACAGAGAGGGAGAGAAGGAGAAGTTTCTAAAAGGCAGAAAAGCAAGTTAGAGAAAGGAAACTTCCAGAGAGATTCATGAAAGAGAGAGGGGGAAAAGTTCTAAATATAAAAAAGAGACTCGTAGAGAGAGGCAGAAACAAGACATTATGTGCTGATGCAAAAGATGGGTGTTGAAATGTTAAAAAAATGCATGGCTACACCAGCAATTAGAGGTGAGTTCAGTTGAAATTTTGGGAAGGTATGCAATCAACCTACAGTTCTTATGAGGAAACACCCAGGGCAATATCTTAGCCTAGGCTGACTGGGCCTAGGGCGTAAAAAGCCACCCCTACCCAGAGCTGGCCCTTACATGTGTTCCTGGGATTTCCGATAGATTCCTGGAAAAATAGAAGTGTTTTTGCACCTCCCTTTCACCACATATCTATCTACCTTACTGGCCACCTGTTGCAGTTCCACAAAAAGTCACAGGGAAAGCCTTTACCTAGTTCCTCCAATCGGGGAAGAGGGTGCATCTTGAAGCCCCGCCTTTTGCAGAAGTGCACTGGTAACTGTCTGCCCCAGGTGCTGCTCATCGGACCAGCCCTTTTGTGAACAATTTTGGACTGGCCCCGGGGCAGTCCGCCCCTGTGTGCTAGTGTGGCACCCGCTGATGGGTGGCACCTCCTATGAATAGTACGTGATTCTGGTGTTACACCCAAGGCTGCTCATAGCTGGATGGAAAGGTGTGGTTCAGGTGAGGGATTGGGTGAAGCAAAGAGGAAGAGAGGAAAGAAGGGAGTATGCACGTATGACTGTATGTATGTATGTATGTATGTATGTTGGAGCGTATAAGGTTTTGTATGTGAGTATTTATATATATAAATATAAATATATATACAAAGCCATATTATAATTCTCAGTGAATCCCTACACCTGGCTACTAAACTCATGGGCTATGTGTGACCAAGAAGCAGTGCTGTCCATGCACTAGTATGGTGAGAATAGTATTCAAATCAATAAAAACACAGACCTAATTTTATAGGTGAGCTTATTAATATTAAGGAGGAATTAAACATACAATTCCCTTCATTCACATTAAACACTTAAGCTTGGTTAATTGCTTCCGGAGCCCTGTGGTGCATCTAGGCAGCACTACACAAGGCTGAATATTCAGCCAGGCAAATACACTACCTAGGACCTATTCATTTTTGCTGTTGCCAGCAGTGTCCAATTCCATGTTTCAGTTGTGGTTCACATTCAGGTTGGTAGCAGTGATAGAGTGCTGTTTTGGAACTGTGCTGATGGGGACATTGAGCTAATGTGGTTAAAAAATACAACCCATATATGACTTTGATTTTCCTACCTCTGCAAGCTACCACAACTGTTAGGCAACATTCTAGACTAGTCTGTTTGTAGGGTAATGTGATCTAAATCCAAATAAAAGTATAAAAAATATAGGGTTTGGACATATGTGATAAAATAAGCCCATTAAATAGTCACTTTGATGGGTCTAAGTGGGTGATTTATCTATAGGCAACTGGGTAAAGGTTAAAGGCAGGATTTTGGATGTAACAACCCATGTAGGTCACCAATGAGACATAACACTTACCTTAAGTAACAAATGAAATATGCAGGCAAACATGACTGATTTGATTGAAATTAAATAAAGTAGCAAATTTAAACAATTGTACAGAGTACATAATTCAGAAGTTTCAAACTTCAAAGAAATACAATCAGCATATACATTATTATATGCATCCATATAGAAAGGATTCTCTCTGGTTTCTTCAGTTATCATGTTCTTTGGCCTTTCATAAAATAACCACCTCTGGTAAGGAAGTGCATGCTCACAAAATAATTTAAAAATGACACTTTACCATTGGTGTCCAATTGCTATGAGTCTACAAGTGATAATATAGTGCCTGCCACTACTGTAACCTCTGTAGAGGTTTACCTCTAGTTGACCGAAGAACTTGCAGAAGAGTTGTGATTCCAAATTCAGTATTGATTATTGAAGGTTCAAAATAGGGAAGACAGACTGAGACGTCCCTGAAAAATACATAATTCAATGTGTCAGGAGACTTTGAAGAGATCTCACTAATTTAACTATGCATTGCATAGGGACAGTCAAGCTTTTCCTGCAGCTCAGTGAGGTTGGGCCTTCATAATATCTAGTGAAGACAAGGACCTGAAAACACAACACTTATTGGTTGATACCAGAGGAGGCCCCTGCCAGCGACCAATAGAGTCCCTCTTATGGACCTTTGAAACCGTGGCGCCTAAGCTGCTGCGTACTGTTACAGCATTAACCCGACGGAAAACTAAGAGAAAAACACCAAGAATGTTCATGAATATTTGCCCAAAAAGAACACAGGAATGGGCGAATATTGGTGGAATAAACAACGGTGATTTTTTTTACGAACACAAAGACAAACACAAAGACTTGACTGGCGCCCAAGTCTAGTTAGTAGAGACCTGATAAAGTAAAGAAGAAATCTCATCGTGGTAGACAAGGAGCCCAGCAGGGTCACAAAACGAGCATTATGTCACTCTGCGGTAGTAGCAAGGCAACATGCACAGAGAGTGTGAGTTGCATTGAAGTTATGACTCTGCCTGTGCAAGGTAACAGCAAGCGAGGCTGTGTACGCTGCATTAAACCCAGAGCGCCCCAAATCAAAAATACTGTATAATTGATAAAATACCAAAAATATACTTAATAATATTATCATTTCAATGGTTGTCCAGATAAATGTATTCTTTTTAAAAATGTGTCACATATATAGGGAGAAATAAACATAGAATAGTGCTCTCTGTATATTCAAAAAGTAGAATCCAATCTGAAAAATCCAAATGCTCACTAACATAATGTGGAACACCGGACTGCGTATAGGTAGACACCCAGCAGGTTAAATGTAGAAACTTCAATCAGCAGCTCTGGAGGATGGACCCAAATTATGCAAAAATAACTAAGAATATCATCATGAAATCCAAATTTTTTTTTTAAATAATTAATTAAATATAAGGCATCTGAAAACTTGAGAAACCACAAGGAGTCTCATAAAAAGAGCTTGATGCGGGTAAAATATGCAAGTCCGATACTGCATGTTATCTGACTTTTAACCTGAAATTAATATTCAGCTTGATGGTGTTATTGAGGCTCCTCCTCCATGTCAGCGCAATACTTTTTTACCCACCCAGAGGCTTCTTCAATGTGCATACATCAGTGTCCATGATAATTGCAATCAGCCACCAGGTGAAGCAATGGGAGAGCCCGGCAGGGTCTTTCTAGGGTCTCCTGTCCTCATGTGAATTTACGGCAGGTGTCCACAGTTACATCTACTGGAAGGGAATGCCCCAATGTGTGATCGGGCACTCTTTGAAGGATAGTGTACTGGCATTGTCACAAGCGATTAGTCAGCAGGGAGCCAGCATAGCTGGCTTCTGCCCACAGCTGTGGACAGTCTGAGGTGAAGGGGTGGGTCCCCAAGAGGGGTGATGGCAGCTCAGGGGAGTGATGGGCCCCCAAATGGGTGTCTGGGCTTATAGCCTTTTTTTTAGGACCCATCACCTGCTAGAGCTGCGCCACCTTCCTGTGGACTCATTCCTTCACTGCAGTCAGTCTACAAAACTAGACATTGACGGTGGTGCAGCATAACTCCCATCACTATATTCGAAGCCAGGCATTGGTGGTGGTACAGCATAACTCCCATCACTATATATTGAGCCAGATATAGACGGTGGTACAGCAAAATTCCCATCACTATACACAGAGCCAGACATTGACGGTTGTACAGCATAACTCCCATCACTATATACTAAGCCAGACATTGACGTGGTACAGCATATCTCCCATCACTATATACAGAGCCAGACATTGATGGTGGTACACCTTAACTCCCATCACTTTATACTGGCCCAGGCACTGATTGTGGTAAATGTGTAGCTTTTATAAACCCTACTTACGGATATTCTTTCAAGGACTAAAATACACTGATTGCATGAGTGCCTGATTTTGTCAGCAAAATGAATGATTTATTGTTTTTGTGTTTTCTAAAAACTTTAGGTTTTGCTGGCATATGACTCTTGCAACTGTCTTAAACCCTACTCAGAAACAGTATTTCAAGAACTAAAACAGACCTAAATAAATAAATCAATTACCATATTTGCATTGTTTTTAGTATATAAGAAAAAATAGTTTACATGTGAATTAATATTTACTAGTAAAACTTTTTTCTTATAGGGTAGTCTTATATCCAGGCTTTTTCTTTTTTTCCTAAAATATTATAAAAAGTTTGGTCGTCTTATAATCGAGCAAATACAGTATTATTTAAAAAGGGAAAAAAACCTTCTGCTATAGTCCTAGTAGATCAATAATGAATTATATACACTACAGCTTGTCCAATCCACCATACCCAGTAAATTTTCTGCACTACACTAGTGATACTTGCAGTATGGTAGATGAGCCTCATTTTTCTTCAGAAGAGCCGATCTCAAGGGTTCAGGGGATCTCCATTACACCAGAGGGGCCACCTCCCCCCAATTCTTTATACTTTCCCCACACTCACACATGGCCCTTGTCTGCCTAGCTGCACCCTACTCCCAAGGGTCCTGTAACCTCTTGCAACAATCTTTTTGTCTAATTTATGTCTAGATAAAATGGCTTCTCTACTTCTGTCTTCACAATATTACCTTTAATGTTTGTATTACACTAAATGCAATTATTTGTATTAGCATTCCCTTGTTAGTCTTTTTCTTTACACTGTAACTAAAACTGTGTCAGGTGGAATAAATTACTAAGGCTCAAGTAAAGGCCATATCTGGAAATTCTCAGACGAACTTGCTGTAAGCACTAATACAGTATTGAAAAAAGACAGAAACATATAATGGCAGAAAGAGACAACAACACCCAGCACTCAATAGAAGCACTGTAGCATGATCCTTCCACCAAGATATCACTATACTAACATACTCCTAAATATTTCAGATGTCCAAAGCCGCATAGACTATTAAGAAGCTTTTTCAGTTGCTGTGACAACAACTACTGGTCTGCTTTTGCGTCCCGTAACAAGGTGTTCCTACCACACATTAAGAATGTGTCAAAATTGTCTCTGGGAAAGGTTTGATCTTTCAACAGTAAAGGGAACATTGACGTATTCTGGCTTGAGAGGCAGCAGCCAGGACCATCACCGGACTGCTGATGGGCAGGCAGCCCTGGCAGTTTAAGGTGGTGGCCACCTGATGATGTCGGTGTAGCGGACAGCTAGATATGTGCAGCGGCAAGCTAATATCCAGCCACTGGCCGCATGCCTCAGCTCTTGAACGTACCGTATTTGCTCGATTATAAGACGAGGTTTTTTTCAGAGCAAATGCTCTGAAAAATACCCCTCGTCTTCTAATCAGGGTCGTCTTCTAATCAGACCTCAAATAGAGGTCTGATTAGGAGACTAAGATCCAGATCCCCCGCGCCGCTGCAGGGGACCTGGATCCTCCTGTCTCTCCCCCCCCCATCATACACACACTTACCGGTGCTTCCTGCTGTATTGCCGGGGCAGCGGGTTGACGTCTACGCGATCCGCGTAGACAACGTCCGCTGCAGCCGGAAGGAGGTGTGGCTAGCAGCGGGGGTTGTCTGCGTCCGTCGCGTAGACCTTCCCCGACTGTCCGAGATCAGAGTTCCCCGCACCGGTGCGGGGAACTCTGATCTCTGACAGCCGGGGAAAGTATACGCGACGGACGCATACAAACCCCCGCTGCCAACTCCACCTCCTTGCAGCTGCAGCGGAAGGCGACGTCAACCCGCTGCCCCGGCTGGAAGCACCGGTAAGAGAGGGGGAAGGGGGGTGAGAGAGGGGGGGAGAGAGTGTGTGTGTGTGTGTGTGTTAGTTAAATGGGGGTATAGGGTGTGTGTGTGTTAAATGGGGGCATAGGGCATTTCTGGAGTGGCGTTAAGGGGGCATTTAATAGAGCACTCTGCCTCCTGAAATGCCTTATACCTCCCTATATGCCACTCTGCCCCATAATATGCCTTTTAACCCCCTATATGCCACTCTGGCATTTAGGGGGTTAAAAGGCATATTATGGGGCAGAGTGGCATATAGGGGTATAAGGCATTTCTGGAGGCAGAGTGCTCTATACAATGCCTTTTAACTCCCTTAATGCCACTCTGCCTCCTGAAATGCCTTATACCTCCCTATATGCCACTCTGCCCCATAATATGCATTTTAACCCCCTAAATGCCAGAATGGGATATAGGGGTATAAGTCATTTCTGGAGGCAGAGTGGCACATAGGGGGTCAAAAGGCATACCATGGGGCACAGTGGCATATAGAGGGTTAAAAGGCATATCATGGGCCACAGTGCCATATTGGAGTGGCAAGCCTGGGGGCAGATGTGCGTAACTGGGGGACAGGTTGGAAAATACAAGAAATAAAAACAAAAAAATATATTTTTCTCAATCATAGCTTTTATTAAAAAAAATAGTTTACATGAATTAACATTTACTGGTAAAACTTTTTTCCTTTGGGGTCGTCTTATATTCAGGCTTTTTCTTTTTTTCCTAAGTTAATATTCAGATTTTGGGGGGTCGTCTTATAATCAGGGTCGTCTTATAATCAAGCAAATACGGTATTTTATTCTATTGAGTATCATCAGCTCTTCTAAGGCTACTTGCAATCGAAGCATGCGGAGCAACATTCACTACACAGACACCAAGTTACTCTCTTTCCTGGTGGCCAACAATCGTCTCTCTTCTGTGTGTGAGTTCCGCTTCTGTTTAGGAACATTACTTGTGATTGTATTTTTTTTTTGTAGTGGGTTTATTATTATTCACAATTGCATGCTCAGTGGGCCTAAACTCTGAGGCTGCTTTATTTTTGTCACTGTGCAACTACTTTGTTGTTTTGCACATATACTATTGCATATTTTGCACATATACTATTGCATAGTTTGCACTTAATATTATTGTATTTTTTAGTCTTCCTGTAGTGTGGACATTATTGCAAGTTTTGCATTTTACTACTTGAACGCAGTGTGTATATTATTCACTATCCAGTTTACCAAATTCAATATATAAGCAGCACACCATCATTGTTTTTTATTTATTTTACATCTTGTGGTGTGTTTATTAATATTTATGATCGAGCTGTGCACTGGAGTTCACTTTCTTTGCAGTTTTCCTGGTGTGCCAGGTGGCCAGTCCAGGCCTTGACCTAGACCATTCACGATATTGGGCAATTGGTCTCCAGTTTTCAATGGGCTGCTTGGGGACATCTCCCTTAACGCCTGCCTACTACATATCATGAAAGGGGAGCCTTTTCTACTTTATTCTATATTAAAATATTAAAAAATGATTTTTAAATTAATTATACAGTATGTTATCATTGTCAATAAATTATACTGCTGATTGGAGGCACTGAAAAGCTGCTTTGGGGGCAAAGATGGCACAGACATGTTTGGGGGAACAGATGACACAGGCATGCTGTTTGGTGGCAAAGTGGCGCACACAAGTTGTTTGGGGGCAAAGGTGGTACATGTTGGTTGTAAACTTGGTGTGCCCCGGAGCAATTTTTTGCACTGGGGCCCTGTGTTTTCTAGTTACACTCCCGGTGTGGCATATGGGCATATAAGCTCAACCACGTAATAAGTTATATTGGGTTGGTGTCCAAATATTTCCAGGGCTGCTTTCATTTACAACAAATTGTTATCTTAAACTTGCTATCTGATGCGATTTTGATGACCACTAAACCAGGTGCATACCTGGAAACTTCCCTAGTAGGAGGAGTAGCTTAGAAAGGGTATGGGTTAAAGGCCAATGTTCCCAGGTATACCTAGGAACCTCCATGGTGGACACACTGCTTGCCACTCACAGGAGACCTAGACCACGATGCATGGCTATACTGATCCTGGTGGGCTTCAATAAAGCAATTGACGACCCACCATCAGCACCTGCTTCTAAACTATTATGACCGTCTCCCTATTTTGGTCTCTCACAATGGACCGTCTCCTCCATGCACAACGAAGGCCATCAAATTGACCTGGTCTTTTCCCAATCTCACATTTCTCTCACTCCTTTTTTTCTGTCTGACTACAGCCTATTAACATTTAACCTTGCCATACCTCCTACAATTCCTCTACATAAAAAAACACCACAAAAGCCTAACCATGACCTTAGTCCTCTACAGCTAACAAATACACTTCTGGGTCTAATCGCAAACATCTCTACCTCCTCCTGCCCTCATGTTGCCACAGCACAGTATAACCATACACTTGGTCCCAGATAAGGTTGCTCCTCTAACTGTGCACTGTCCCCCAACGGCATCCACCACAGTCATGACATTCCATAGAGTCTCACTCAAACGTGAGAAGTCAGGTTTGTCTGAAGACTCTACACATTTAAAACTCATGCTCTGTTCCTATACCTCTGCTCTCTATCTACCAAACCAGTTTAATTAATTTCCTCCCTCACCTCCTGCCCCCTTTACCCTGTGCCCTCACATGTCCTACCATCTCTTTCTTGCATCCTTACACCAACCAGGGGAAGGGAGGCTGGGTCAAAGTCTTCTGAGAGATTTATCCAAATAGGTAAGTGAAAGTGAGGTCACTGAAGTAAGTGAAGCCCACCATGATCGAGCTGTGCGCTGGAGTTCACTTTCTTTGCAGTTTTCCTGGTGTGCCAGGTGGCCAGTCCAGGCCTTGACCTAGACCATTCACGATATTGGGCAATTGGTCTCCAGTTTTCAATGGGCTGCTTGGGGACATCTCCCTTAACGCCTGCCTACTACATATCATGAAAGGGGAGCCTTTTCTACTTTATTCTATATTAAAATATTAAAAAATGATTTTTAAATTAATTATACAGTATGTTATCATTGTCAATAAATTATACTGCTGATTGGAGGCACTGAAAAGCTGCTTTGGGGGCAAAGATGGCACAGACATGTTTGGGGGAACAGATGACACAGGCATGCTGTTTGGTGGCAAAGTGGCGCACACAGGTTGTTTGGGGGCAAAGGTGGTACATGTTGGTTGTAAACTTGGTGTGCCCCGGAGCAACCATGAATCCTGCTCACAAGCTTGTTCCCTTCTTATGTCTAATTTTTTCTCCCCAATTCACACTGAACTAAATCATGGGTGCTTAATGATTTTCCATCATGTTAATGATATCCAACACCCTGTCAAACAGGTGCTGGATCATGGGTTGTTATCTAAACTCTAGAACCCAAAACCTCTATCCTGAAGCCATGACTCTGTATCTTAATTCATTTGTATGCACTCAAGCAGACCTGTTAATAACAACTCCTCAGCTTCTAAACACAATACACAGCAAGCTATACCTACCCAGACACATAAAATGTACCTGGAAATTGTTAATATACATTTCGTAATGCTGTTTACTTCCCCTGTTCTATGCTCACCAGCCTAGCCTACCTAGTGCTCCCTACACTGTCTATCCTACTGTTTAGTACTGATGTCTTTTCTAAATTATATGCTTATGTACAATTATACTTGTCAGCAAAATAAATGGATAAATATTTGTATCTGACAACTGTATTGCTTTCGACTGATAAGGTAAGTGTGTGTGAGAGAGAACATGTGTGTAAACATAAACGGTGCGGGAGTGCAGGGGACTGGTGGCTTTGCTTGCCACCAGGCCAAAAGGGTGTTTACTGTCTCCTTACCAGAACTGCATTTCCCTAAAATTCCTAAAATGTTAAAGTGAATTATTATCTGTTAGATAAGAAAAACATTTCAGGACATGTTTTAAGTTTAAACACTTTTATTGTTTTTTCCATTGTAATTAGCAACGCAAATCACTGTGAGCAATGTATCATCGAAACTTACGTCCATGCATCGCTTCTCCTATTTTCATCACAAACTTAGAGCAACATCAATCCCCTGAGTTAGCAGAAAAACCCCAGGGTCATGCATAGAACATTATGCAAACGTGTTGTCTTCCTTAACTCTTCTCCCAAGTGGGGCCAAAGATTGGCACAGTGCAAATTGATGTTTCCCGGGTGATCCTTTCAGGTTCTTTCAGGTTCTTCTTTTACCACTTTAGAGTCCTCTTTGCAGCATGTCCTTCTCTTGTAGGAGCTCGCTATATCTATCGTGGTCCATGACAAACAACAGGAAACAGAACCCCTGTGAGCACAATTGCTGTAGCTGAGCAGTCACAATGCTCACCTGTGTGTGCCTCGGTAACAATACCTTTGCAGTGTTCGTGTGGGACAATGCATACACCCCCAATCAGTAAACAAAACTTAAAGTTATCCCATCCTCACAAACACAATGTGATGTCTTATGGTCTACTGAGTTCGTCTATAGTAATTTTGTCTTCCCTTAGATGATCAACCTTCTGGACATTTTTTAATTAATTAACCTGGATTACTTAAAAGTTTGGGATAATAGGCACATTAACTAAGGTATTGGCATATTATATTTGTCATAGAGAGCAAGTGGGACTGGGAAGATGTGATGGGATTGGGAGCGCTGGCGGAGGAGAAAAAGGCATCCCAGGATTGGCATCTGGTGGCCACGTATAAAATAGGCCGAGCCAATCCATTTACAAAAGTGAAAAGGTAATGGAGGGAGTACAAATATACATATGTAAAAGTATGTGTTGACATATATGTGGTGGATGCAATCTGGGTGCTGGGCAATCAATGGAATTGCAGTTCCTCATTACTCATTCCTTCCCTGCTGCTGGAGCTGAACAAAATTGGTGATTATGAAAGGATTGTACATAACAATAATTTGTATTTTCATGTAATTGTTAATACATTGTTAATTGTTAGTGCACAAAATTTGTTGGCCTGGTTGTAAATTGCAAATTGCTGAGGGATGAAAAATGTTCTCTCTGTGCATTTTTCCCACAATGATCAGGGTTTTTCCCACCCTTGTAACCAGAATGTTTTGTCAATGTATGTATTTTATAAATGTTTGTTCAATCAAAAGTCCCTTTTGATGTTGAGTGTACTAACAGATAGGAGTGATATAGTTTCCTATGTATTGTGCAACATTTCGTACAAATAGAATATTAATACAGGACAAAAGAAAAATGTCTTCATTTTTTGTATGTAAATTGTGACTAAACAAATTGACAAAAATGACCCAATGTATTGATTATGGAAATAATTCATTTATATGGAATTTTCATATATTTATGGCAATCATAGGGCAAATATTAGAAATGTGATACAACAATGTACATATTTTTATTTTGCTGGGTTTATAACTTGTTTTTTCATTTTTTTTTTTTAGCAAACAAGTAGGAGAACAGTGAAGGGAGAAGGAGTGCTAGTGCCGAACAGCGGAAGAGGTGTCTCAGGGCGGCCACATGCAATAAAGCTGGAACCAGACGGCCTGTGCTGATCCCTATTGAATAATATAGAGAAGGCAGGCACTGCCCCAAGTGGTCACCATTTTCCATAGGGTAACATGGTGAAAGTAGGCCCTTCTCCTATTGGTCGCCTTCCTCCCTCTAGAAAGGGGGCATTTTTTTTCCCACGAGCCACCTTATCCCCATCCAAGGATGTGCCATAATCGTATAGGTTGTTATTTGTGTAAATCCCTTTGTGCTTTGGTTAATGTGTTCTAAACCTGAATTAAATCATTACGCATTGTCTATTTCACTATTATTCTGGTGTATATAAAAGACCTGGTTTTGCCCCTAATATAGATATATATGTCTGGCATATTTTACTATGTGGGTGGTTTAAAGAGCCTTCTTTGACTCCCATCCCCTACAGGATAACAAAAGGACCAATCGGATCTCCTTATTTACAAGCTGGATATCTGCAACCAGAGCAATCCACCAAAACTATGTTGTAACTTTGTCGTAACAGAGTATTCAGGTCTCTTGTCCAAGTAGACGAGCGGTATTTGATCACAACTTGTTAAGTCGGGACCTAGACAACACCAGTAGTGGACCCACTATGCAGAGACGTGCAAGTTGCGGAGCGTGAAAGTCCAAGGCGGAAGAACCAAATAGGGCCAGAGGCAGAGAATCGAGGTCAGGAGATAACGAGGTCAGGTCAGGCAGCACAGGAGCAAAATCCAAAGACAATCCTAGGTCGGGGCAGGCAGCACGGGAGCAAAATCCAAATATCAATCCAAGGTCGAGGCAGGCAGCACGGGAGCGAAGTCAGGAAACAGTCCGAGGTCAGGTACACGATAAGGCAAGGTAGCAAGTAGAAACACCCAGAGTACACACAGTAGCTCATTGAACGGGCACTGATAGAAGCCAGGAGTGTGTTTAAATAGGAACAAGGGCGGGAAAAAACGGACAGGGGACCAATGGGACATGTAGTGACGTCACTGCGTCCGGCGCCAAATAATGGCGTCGGAAAAACAAACAAAACAAAAAACGAGTGCTAAACCCGCGAGTATCGCGGGTCTCGCACTATTTAGTAGATCGGGAGCGCCGCGAACGTGCCGCAGCACCTCACTTATTACTCTGCGAGTGCTGCCAGCATGCCGCGGCAGCTCCCGCAACAGTGTCTTGTGGGCGACTCACGGCGGTTCGCATAGATGAATGCGACCGCCGTGAGCGCGCTGCGTCTACACACACACCCCTCCGTGTGCGTGCAGTACACACGTCACTCGGAGAGGGCGTGCGCTTGCAGACGCGAGCGCGCCGCGCACCCGCGATCGACCGTCGCGGGACAGCGACGGGACCGGTAAGCGCAACACAACTACTCATTACTCAACTCGGCTCATCTTATTTACCCATTTTTCCTGATGTAAAGACTCAGACCTTAACCAGTCCTTGATCAAGATTCTCACATTCATGACAGCTTTATGCTATCCCACAGATATTCGCTGAACACGTGCAGAAAACACTCCCGTTGATTTCCATCAGCACGAAACTGGATTACGCGTGGAGCATTGTGCTGGAGCCTCTGCTAAAGTTAAGTGCCTTTTATATATATAAAACATTTGTAACTTTTTAATATATTTTCTGTAGGCCATACTATTACTTTCTCATGCTCATTTCATATATTGTAAGTGCATTAAGGGTTTTGTCATCTTAAACCAATTCACTGTATAGCGAATGAGAGGGGCTGATCTGAGCTTTTAATGACCCCATCAGAAAAGATTTAAGACTGCCACATTTATAATACAAGTGATAAAAATAATGATTATACACCACCTAAGGAACTCAATATTTAGTACCTTAAGTAAGTAAAAAATATATATTATACTCAAAATTAATATTGGCCATGGCACTTTAAGGCTAGCGGCAGATATATGACATGAGTGCAGGGATGGTGCCACCTATAGGCAAAGTAGATGCCCACCTAGGCACAGGCAGTCTAGGCTGCAGCCGCGAGCCGCCGGCTGCAGTCATTCAGTAAGCGCGGCCGCGGCTCACGGTCACTATGGGGAGGAGTGGGAGCGAGTCAGCCAGTTAGGAGTGGATGGGTGGGTGTGGCAAAAGGGGAGGGGCTTTTGGGGGTGGATCCAGGGGCCGGCAAAATTATGTTTTGCCTAGGGTGGCAAAAATCCTTGCACCAGCCCTGCATGAGTGGGCAGCCATAGGCTACACTATTTACCTGTACATCATCATCACTAAAAGTACACGAGAGGTGCCTGATTATAGTAAAGTAATAGAAATCTCTCATCCTTTAGTCCAAGCGGAGACCAAAGGAGCTGCGTATTTTTTATTTATTTATTTTATTTGACAGGGCACAGATATTTATACAAAGAAACATAAGATGGACTGGATTAAGAGACATGGCATAATGTATAATTTTAAAGTTGATGTAAATCCTCTCCTGCTATTTAAATAATCCTGTATATAAAATTATCCATAATTTAATCATGTGTACACCAGGTTTAAAAAAACAACATTAGGAAAGTGTGAAAATTGGCCATGCACTACTGCGGAACAAAAATATTATCTGAAGCCCATACCTTAAGTGGCAGTAATAAATATAACTGAACATATGCATTTACAAAAGGTAACATTCCACTAAACTGTATGTAATCAACTACTTATCAGCCTCTCCTCTCTGTTCCTCAACGCCAACCTTTACTTATCTCTCCCTCTCCCCCTCCAGTTATGAGCCAGGCTCAGGTGAAGATTATCCCTAAAGTCCTGCTGATCTTACCCTCAGTGATACAGATCCTATTACTTCCTCAAGGTCAGTAACAGGCCCCTACCTCATTATACAGTGATGGATTTTGATCACATCCTGATGCCATTATCATAGCAACAATTACTAAATATAACTATCACAGATGCACTATAAACATTATAGTCACACTCTCCAAGCCACATTGTCCTAGAATGAAGTCACAAATAACTGGATGAGGTTGCGAACTTTTTGTTTTTGGCAGAAAATTTGCCATAATAAAGAGAACTTTTAAGGAAGGTAAAAGCAATCAACATACCTAATCCAAGGAAACTTTGTTCAGCTGTAAGTATACTTCATAAATACTGCAAAATATTTGGTAGTAAGGGGGTATAGACAGAAGGACAGCAACCTAACACATTTCATTTCTGAAGGGTGGAAATGGGTTCACAATGAGTCAAAATAACTGAAATAGCAGCATTTGGGCATGAAGAAAATCGGTATGACCCTTAAAATACATAGTATAATTTGGCCAGAACAGCAAAACCAGGCTCCTTTTTTATGGCTGGAGAAAAACCCTACCCGTTGCCTTTCGCCTGGAAATAAAACTGCACTGATTTACTCACACTGCTAAGCACTTTGTGATTCTTTACTACAAGGTGTTGGGTGGTAGTGGCGCCGGGACGGGGGCCTGTGTACAGGCGCTAGGGAACACTGACTGACGCGGAGGAGAGAGAGGGACGCCAAGCGGTCGCTCAGGGATAAGTTTAGCTCGGTCGCAGTGCCGGCGTTTCAAACTGAGCAGTGAAACAGCACGCACCGTGTCAGAGTAGCGAGACAGAGGCCTTACGATCCCACAGCAGGACTTCTGCAGGTTAACTAAACTACAAAAGGGGAGATGGGGTAGATAGTGAGAAGGGGGAGAGGGGGTAGAGAATGAGAAAGTGGGGAAGAGGGTAGATAGCGAAAGAGGGGAAATAAAAAAAATGAGTGAGAATGAGTGAGATAATGAATGGGTGAATGTTTGGATGCTTTGTTTGAATGAGTGAGAGAATTAATGAATGTGTGGATGAATCTTGTGAATGAGTGAGAATGAATGAATTCATGTGTGGATGAATTTATTGAATGATTTGTGAAAATGCATTAATGAATATGTGTAAATGATTTTTTGTGAATAAGTGAGAATAGATGATTGTGTGAATAAAAGTCTGAATTAGTGAGTGACTGTAAAAGTGTTTGTGGGTATCGTAGATGTATAATTGATTTGTAGAAAGGCAAAGATGGCACAAGCATATCTGCTATGCTGTATTTTCATAGATTATTTATGTATACCTGCAAATGTAGGGTTTGTACAGTGGGGCAAAAAAGTATTTAGTCAGCCACCAATTGTGCAAGTTCTCCCACTTACAAACATGAGAGAGGCCTGTAATTTTCACCATAGATACACTTCAACTATGAGAGACAGAATGAGACAACAAAGTCCATAAATCACATTGTCTGATTTTTAAAGAATTTATTTGCAAATTATGGTGGAAAATAAGTATTTGGTCAATAACAAAAGTTCATATCAATACTTTGTTATATACCCTTTGTTGGCAACGACAGAGGTCAAACGTTTTCTGTAAGTCTTCACAAGGTTTTCACACACTGTTGCTGGTATTTTGGACCATTCCTCCATGCAGATCTCCTCTAGAGCAGTGATGTTTTGGGGCTGTCGCTGGGCAACACGGACTTTCAACTTCCTCCAAAGGTTTTCTATGGGGTTGAGATCTGGATACTGGCTAGGCCACTCCAGGACCTTGAAATGCTTCTTACGAAGCCAGGCGGTGTGTTTGGGATCATTGTCATGCTAAAAGACCCAGCCATGTTTCATCTTCAATGCCCTTGCTGATGGAAGGAGGTTTTCAATCAAAATATCACGATACACGGCCCCATTCATTTCTGGCACTGCATGATTTGAGTCCCTGGCGGCGTAGTGTGTTACTGATGGTAGCCTTTGTTACTTTGGTCCCAGCTCTCTGCAGGTCATTCACTAGGTCCCCCCGTGTGGTTCTGGGATTTTTGCTTACCGTTCTTGTGATCATTTTGATGCCACGGGGTGAGATCTTGCGTGGAGCCCCAGATCGAGGGAGATTATCAGTGGTCCTGTATTTCTTCCATTTTCAAATAATTGCTCCCACAGTTGAGTTCTTCACACCAAGCTGCTTGCCTATTGCAGATTCAGTCTTCCCAGCCTGGTGCAGGTCTACAGTTTTGTTTCTGGCGTCCTTCCACAGCTCTTTGGTCTTGGCCATAGTGGTGTTTGGAGTGTGACTGTTTGAGGTTGTGGACAGGTGTCTTTTATACTGATAAGTTCAAACAGGTGCCATTAATACAGGTAACAATTGGAAGTCAGAGGAGACTCTTAAAGAAGATGTTACAGGTCTGTGAGAGCCAGATATCTTGCTTGTTTGTAGGTGACCAAATACTTATTTTACCGAGGAATTTACTAATTAATTCATTAGAAATCCTACAATGTGATTTCCTGTATTCTTTCCCCCCATTCTGTCTCTCATAGTTGAAGTGTACCTATGGTGTAAATTACAGGCCTCTCTCATCTTTTTAAGTGGGAGAACTTGCACAATTGGTGGCTGACTAAATACTTTTTTGCCCCACTGTATGTCCTTTTTAGTTGGTCTATGCTGTACATGCAAGTGCTGTTTTATGTGGTACTTATTCGATCTATACCTGAACTACAGGGAGTAAGTAAAAGAGAGGTGTGGCTTAGTGAATGAGGGGACAAAGGTACTCTGGGGGTGATTATAGGGGAGAAGACCTCTCAAAGTCACGGTAGGGTTAGATGGAGATGAATCTCAGTCTTCCCCTAATCTGCATATTTCAGTCACGGTCCAAGAGATAAGTACATACGTAGTCTAACGCGCGCACACACATATAAATGTGTATGTAGTGTGTATATGTAGCGTTTTATAATTGCCCACCCCTACATTGGTCCCTGTCCCCCCCATAATTATGACAGCTGGAGACGCCACTGTTGGGTGGAACCCTTCTCGTGCAATTAAGGTGCTGCCTGACGGTCTCTTAAGTGTGTAGTGATTGTATCACACTTTAATCAGTCCTTGATCTCTTCTTATATTCTGGATAGCCAAATGTCTATCCCACACCTGCCTTGCATTACATCAACACCCCTGACCCTCTAGTTTTAAACTATGACCTCTTGCTGTAACATTGCTCCTTCTTTTGCATAAACTTCATTCCTATATTTTGTTAAATCCCTTAGTTTTTAACAGTTTCTTTCACATCCTCTCTTCTTTTCTCATCCCTTAGTCTTTCTTTATAATTTTTAATTCTAAAATTTGTAGTGTTTTAGTAGCCCTTTTCTGAATCCTCTATAGAATGTAAATGTATTCCTGGAGATGGTCTCCAAAACTGTACACATTACTGAAGCTGGGGTCTGACCAGCGATCTGTAAGGTGGCATAACCACCTTTCTTTCTACTACTAATACCTCTTAGGCTATGCCGCCCTGCACACTGCTTGCTTGCTTTTTTTTTTTAACACATACCTTGCAGATCTCAAATTGGGATTCCTGTATTCATTGAACATTCCTCTTTCACATCCACCACCCTTTTTAGTCGGTTAAACTCTCCTGCATCATTGTGTAAGCAAGCCTAGACAACAGTTGTAATGTAAATAATCACCCAAGTCCGAGTTAATATCCATGTTATGGTAATGTGATTCGTATAATATTATTGGGAATGTTTTAACAAAGAATCGTATGAAGTGGTTTGAAGAACAAGAAAGCACACCCTTGTTAAATTCTATGGTTTTTACATACCATGGCATTTTCCATTTTGGGTTTATTTTTGTTGAATAAATCATGAAACTGTGTAATATGTCATGTGTTCTTCATCTGGGGTTGTGTTTACCTAATTTTCAAACCTGCTAACGAACAGGTGTTTGCTAAGTCCTAATATAAATATATCTTTATGCTTTGTACAACAGTAGAAATCTGTCACCATCTTGTGGAGACCTATGTGATTACAGCCAAAAAACTACTGACACGTTGAAAGGTTGACTTACGGATATCCTAATACTATTAACAGGTTCAAGAAAAGAGACCAGGACAGCTTTAAAAATGCACATTTATTTTCTACTTTCAAAATAAAAAATAATCCTAGTTGTCAAACATGCCAGTATATTTCCTCCTCCACTGATACAGCATGCAGTTGTGTGTGGGAGAACTGTGCACACAAAGGCATCTCTACACGTATGTGAAACTACATATGACTTACATACATTCTAAACACGTGAAGAGCAAAGGCACATGATTCGCTTGCACACTCCCCTCACACACTGGCACTAATATTATTGCACAATCATTTTTTATTTCTATATACCTTTATAGAAGCTGTGCCCCAGTGATTTGCTGTGAATGTTAAATAAACATTTGCCCTCTGCGATGTCCTTTGTGCGATATGACACGCCAAACTGATAGACTGCACAGTATAAAGGGGAAACGCATTTTCTCAGAAGATGGCTTCTTGCATTCTCCTGAAACTCAATTGAGGAGTAATGGGAGAACATGTGTCACTTGATTGCTAAACTTTTAGTTGCAGCGAGACCAGACTCACCTCACAGTATTCAGACAATGTTTCATAGGACTGAAAACACATGATTTATTCACTAAAGGGTGAGTTTGCAGAAAGATTTAGGTTTCAACTACTTAACCTCACTATCCATTATGAAGGTCTGACCCCAGTAGGCTTAGCTGGCCCTATATCGGCGAGGCATAGTCTTGTTATACATTGAATTATGCTTTATACAGGGTTCACTCAGCCCTTCACACTGAAGAAACATGCTAGCAAAGGTCCTTCATTATGAATGCTGAAATGAAAGAGCAGAAACCACAACTCTCGTGCAAACTCCCACTTTGATGAATAAACCCTATTGTGTTGCTTGAACAGTGTGACTGGAATGCATAATTAAAAAAAAAAAAAAAAAAAGAAAACAAAAATGGTAATTAAACTAATGCTAATGGTTTTCAAAAACTTAATGTATTTGCTGCTGGTGTGATGGGTTCTAGGTTTATGAGTTCATGTGCACTTTTTTAATTATATATATATATATATTATATATTAATATATTAATTATAATATATAATATATATAATATTATATATATATTATAATATTATATATATATATATATTATAATATATTAATTATATATATATATATATATATACATTCACATGAAGAGAATGTTCTGATAATATAATAACCCTGACTCCCTTACTAGAGGGCAGTGTGTCACCTACATGTAAACCAGTGCTAGACACAGAAGACCAGAATACAGGTCTGTATATCTGTATATTCCCTTACTTACAAGCAGTGTTTGAACGTAAAGATGGGATGGTCAAGCCCTCCGAAAAGATTATTGTAAAGCTCCAGAGCTGGTGTAAGAGTTGGCTCAAAAAGTCAAAACACATTTAAGTAGAGCAGGATCTGGCTATTTAAAAAATCCTTTTACTCTGGGGCTGGAGTTTTTTTCCCTTTTACATAATGCAGAATATAATCTAATCACCACCTAGAAAACATAATATATATAGCTATACAGTGAACCAAATATCAAATCAAATATACAAAATAATTCAATATTCTTTGGTTACAAATATAAAAGAAAGGCCCACAGGAATGGGAGGAGGGAAAATAAAAGGGAGGCTGTAGGGGGTGCAATGTGAAGGAAGATGGGCCAACAGAGGTGCTGCACAAAGAAGAGAAAATGTTTCAAGTGAGATTCTTTTCTCCAGCCGTGCACAATGATATTTTGTACACACTGGTTTAGAGCATTTGCTGGCAGACTTATCTGTTCAGCACGGTATAGTCTAGGAGGGCAAAGAGATCACTCTGGCTTTTGAAGAAAAGGTTGACTTTCCTCTGGCTGGGGACCTGGGTCACTCAAGCATCGTTGCAGACGTTGAGAGTTTGGGCTATCACTGGGGGCAAAGACATCGTCTGCCCCAGGAGAGGGTGGCTCCTTGGATTTCATTGTGAGTCCACGTTCATCCTCATCCTCTTGTGTTTCATCCATGAGATCAACTGACTCGGGGGATGCAGGATCTATGGTGATCACTGGGAGGTCCTTTGAGTTTGACTTTGGTTCATAAGCAAGAGGATCTTAGGAAGACAACAAAGGTGAAATTAAAACAAGAAGGGGACCAGTAAAAATGGGAATATCATTGATGGTGGAGAAGAACAAAAAGGTGAGGAGGGAAGCAAGAATGTTGATCCAATAAAAAGGTATCAACTTTGATTAAAGACTCCATTTAAATTTGGGGTCAAAGGGCAATATTTTTTCTTACATCGCTGGTTTTGCACTGGTATGGAGAATGGGACCTCAAAAATAATAAAAGTGGATGTCTATACATCTGATAGAGAGCAAAATAAAAATTATACAAAACTATATGGTGGATTGACTACTTAAAAAAATGTATGAGGTAAATTGAATTGGGGGTGATTAACAAAATTAGGGGATATTGTTGAACATAAAATATTTTTTTTCTGTTTTTTTTTGTGTGTCTCCAAATCATTGGAACGTAATGAGTATATTTTGTGTATTTTTCCCATTGGCTCTAGCTGTGCACACTTTGTATACATTTGCCATTTTTAAAATTTGTATTCATACAAAATAATGTCTTAAAATGTATTATTATGGTTTCAAACAAAAGCCCTACTTGTGCTGAAAAAAAAAAAAACAATATATAATTTGTGTGGGTACATCAATTTAGAAAGAGAGATTAAGGATCAAGAGAGGTAGTAAAAACATGAAAATGGTCTTCATAACAGCACACTCACCTGAACCCACACGGGCCCTGGACAGGGTGGGAGAATCCAGTTTATGAGCAGGGACTGTTAAGTAGTTGGTTGCCTAGAAAAGAACATAATAAAATGCTGCTGCCAATCCATGCTGTCCATCTTCAGGCCACATACTACTATAAATACTACTTTGCATGCATATCTAAATCCGTCATCGCCCCTCTAACAACTCCTCCTCCCCTGATTCTTTTTTCCCCACATTTAATTGTTCAATGCCTTCTTTCTATTAAGTTATATCTCTAAGACTTGTTTCAATCACGGTCCCCACTTACCCGCTGCTCCATCTGATGCACTTTCTGCCTGCGAAGTAACATTTGGTTCCAAGCATCTTCATACGGATCAGCTACCAATGTATGTCGGTTATAAGAACGCAGCTGAGAAAGGCAAATGGAAGAAATGAAAGACTGCATTGTGCCAGAGAAACACAAACAAAGGGTTGAAGCAAAACAAAGCTTAGGATTTTAATGTTCCTCACCCTTTGACGTGTCTTCTGTAGGTTAGTACGAAGGATCTTGCGTATCTCCTCCTCTTTTACCTTTGACAAAGTTGGGATGATTCTTTCTGATGCTTTGGGTCTGGGTTGAATATTCCTGCAAAAAGGAATAGAGAAAAATACATTCTAATACATTCATTTACTCAAATACTGTTAAAATATAGGCACAAGAAGAAATAAGATCACTCATTACACTTTCCTAAAGATATCAAAAGACTTCTCTTGACAATGGTACTTACACTTCTTCCCCCTAGTAATATCATACTCCAAAATTCTCCCATTTTCACCTCACAATCATCTTTGCTCTTAAACAAAACAAAAAAAACCAGATTCCTCCATTCCACTCACTGCATAGAGACTGTAGACACTGTGGATGGGATCTTCCCAAGGCCGCCACTCTCTACCAGTTCAATTGCTTGTTTCATTTCCATTTTGTGATAGAAAGCAATTAATTGTGGTTCTGTTGACCTCTCTCCAGCGATAAGGCACTTCTTCACATACTTCTTATTGAAACGGTTCAACCTGGGTAGTAAATAACTGGCTGTTAAGATTTAACTCAAACAGGAAAAGTACCTCAAGTCAAGGCAATAATTAGCTATTCCTTCCAAGTATTTAAAATTATATTTTCCCAAACATACAGCTTTTCCCCTGTAGTTCTGCTGAAAAACAAAATAAGCTCTGTAAACAAGCTGAATGTACGAGTACAAGTGGCATAAATACACAAACTCTCAACATGGGAGAAGAAGGTGACCTACTTATCCTTCCAATGGTGGTGGCCATAATGCCCACATATATCCTCAATTCCTGTCAGAAGGTGATCCAGAAACTAAAACAGAGAAAAGGAGGGTAAGCGTTAGCCTATGGCACAACTTTGAGGACCTGTCACCCAGATATGACCTTTTTTTGTTGGTGGTGTGGTGGTATTCCAGGTTACCAGAAAACCCAACGCTGCATTGTATTACAACCAGTATACAGCATATTTTGAAAGATATAAAGCATATACACTCAGCATGAATGTCAGGGAAACATTTCTACATTGGACACATCCAGGAAAGTGAAAAACTGGAAGAAAATGTGGACACATGTATATAGAAACAGAAAAAAGAGAAAACAATCAAATGAGCAAATATAAGGGGCTTAACTGCAAGTTATCCGTTAAGAAGAATAGGCTAGTTACCTGTGTGTGAATCTCCTCGTTAATTGACCTCTTGCTCTCTTGTTTCTTCTTCACTGCTAACAGCTCAACAAGTGGACGGATTGTCATCCCCTTTATAGGAACATTTTATATTTATACAACAAGTAACAGCAATACATATTCAGACATTTGACAAACTCTGTTAGGGAAATGAATCAATCATATTTGCTTGTGCCCATTACAACTTCACAAATAACCATTCATTTCTAGCCATTCTTAAGACAAAATCAGGGTCTGTTTCAACACCCACCTGTACAAAGACTGTAAAGAAGATAACGGTGATGATTGCGGTGAGGAACATTTCTCTTTTTGGGAAGTGTCTACTATCTAGAAGGTATGCCAGTGAGAAGGCAATAGCCCCCCTCAGTCCTCCATATGCAATGATGAATTGGTCCTTGGGTGTCAGTTTGACTATTCGGAATTTATTGATGAACCAGGTTAACCCCAGGACACCTGGTAAAAATAAAATTTAGAAACACTATATTTCACTAAAAAATACACATAAAATTAAAAAAACGATTTATATTATAAGCTTCAAAGTGATTTATTTTGCTGGGATTTTGCTTTTAAAAACACAGCTCAAAATGTAGAAAGTAACTGTGAAGCTGTCTCAATGCTAATATATATATATATATTATATATAAATATATATATATATTATATATTAAAAGGAATATAAATAAGTTACGGACTAAAGTAAAGTTCTTACTATAAAAGCCACTATTTTACTTGCTATGGATTCACCCCCCCCAAAGTAATGCATTACTAACATGCTGCCATTTTTGTTCACTCATTAAAATCCCTTCTGCTCTTTCCCTGACCTCTGCAAACAAACTTTCCTGCCTTTAAAAGGACGGTTTGCTGCTTATAAAGGACAGTCATCATACATGACATGAAGACAAAAAAAAAAAGTCTGCCCATGGCAAAACAAGACCAGATGTTACATAGTTACATCGGCTGAAAAAATACATGCGTCCATCAAGTTCAGCCTTTCCTATATTGGTTAATTTTTTGCTGTTGATCCAAAATAAGGCAAAAAAACCCCAGTTTGGCTCTTTCCAATTTTGCACTAATTAGGGGAAAAAAATTCTTCTTCCAAAATGGCAGTCAGATTTCTCCTTGGATCAATAAGCCGTTTCCCCATAATTAAAGATTATATCCCCGAATATTATGTTTTTCCAAGTATTCATCGAGTTGCAGTTTAAACATCTGTACAGACTCCGATAAAACTACCTCTGCAGGCAGAGAATTCCACATCCTTATTGCCCTTACTGTAAAAAACCCTTTCCTCTGCTTTAGTCTAAATCTCCTTTCTTCCAGTCTAAATGCATGACCACGTGTCCTATGCATAGTCCTGTTTATGAACAGATTTCCACACAATTGTTTGTATTGGCCCCGAATATATTTATA
The DNA here is from genome assembly GCF_027358695.1 of Spea bombifrons. Classification (NCBI taxonomy): domain Eukaryota; kingdom Metazoa; phylum Chordata; class Amphibia; order Anura; family Pelobatidae; genus Spea; species Spea bombifrons. The sequence goes on along the minus strand of NC_071088.1, from coordinate 61,697,187 downwards.
TAACGTTATCATATCCCCTCTGAGGCGCCGTTTTTCTAAACTAAACAGATTTAAATTAGTTAACCTTTCTTCATAACTATAGCGCTCCATTCCTTTTATTAATTTTGTAGCCCGCCTCTGCACCCTTTCTAGTGCTATGATATCCTTCTTTAGAATAGGTGCCCAAAATTGCACAGCATATTCAAGGTGCGGCCTTACCATTGATTTATACAGAGGCAAAATTATATTTTTATCCCGCGAATTGATGCCCCTTTTTATACTCGACAATAATTTACTGGCCTTAGCAACTGCTGACTGACATTGCACATTGTTGCCTAGTGTATAACTTTACATTTATCTGCATTAAACTTCATCTGCCATTTGTGTGCCCAGTCTCCCTGTTTATTTAGACCCCTCCCCTACTATATAGAGTGAGAACAATACATTAAAGGCAAACTATAATTTGTGGAGCTGCACACTTTCACATCAAATCACAGAAAGATGTAACATGGTTATGAATTCTATTTTGAAGGTGTGTCAACATACCTAGCACGCGTGCAATCAGACAGAAGATTAAGGTGCTGATGACATAGGTCCAGTTCCAGTCGTGAGGTCCTGCTACAGTGGAGACCCCCAAGAAGATGAAAATTAAAGTTTCACTTACACTGCTCCACATCTTCAGGAAGTACTTTATGGTAGTGTGGGACTTGTGCGAGATATTGGCCTCAACATAAGGCCTCATTACCACCCCAGATGCAATGAGACTGCAAAAGATAGACAGAAACAACAGTTTAAAATCACCCAGGCCCCTTCCTTCAAAGACTTTCAGTAGTCACTTGGCATTGCCACAAAGTGTGGTGTTTGAGCAGACAAAGTCACCCAGATATCACATGACTAACAACGATGGCCAGCAGTCTGGGTTTTGTCAGCGTTAACCTACATTTCTGTAGACAGCACTGTGTTTTATGCTCTAGAAGAAAAATGTTTATTTTCATGGACTTGCCCTTTAAGCAAGAAAGATTAATATAGCCGGAATGATTGTCTAAAATTATAGGAGGTAAAAGAAAAAAAAAAGTAGGTCCGTTGTTATTATAAGCAGACTTCTCCAGCATTGCAGGAAAAGCTTAAGATATAATACGATAACCCTAGGTTTGCAGTAACATCAAGCCCTAGGTGGACCATATTCCAACATCTATCCACATTAAACTGGGAAAGAATTGCAAGACAGAGTAGAGGCTGGAGGTGGTTACACAGAGAAGTTGCTAACACAGAAGGAAAAATTAGACTTTGACAAATCTACTTTGACACCAGGAAATGGGAAAGTGGAAAAAAAAAAAGAATCAGAAGTCAAGAGAAAAGACTTACGCCATTATGCCGGAAAGATGGAACAGTTCTGCAGACAAATATGCCATGTAACTGTACAGGAAAACAAAGAGCGGCTCGATAACACGGATGTGGGAAGTAAATCGGGAAGTGAAGGCTGCAATAATGCCATATACCAATCCAACAAACACTCCTCCCAGGGCCACCACAAAGAAACTTAGGAACCCTAGAGAGATTTCACGGAATGTGAGCTGTTCCAGGCCAGCAAATTCTTCAAACAGATGGTACAGGACCTGGAGAAGAGAAACAATGGAATCAGATATAAATTAAGAGGTTAAAAAATGACCCAAGTAAATGACAGTATGGTTTTCAGGGCAATGAACAGTATTGGGGAACTAGGTAAATAGACAAGGAAAATCGGGACCAGCGAGGAGCCAGCTGATCTGTAGTGGCTGTCTAGTTCTGTTGTAGAAGACATGGGCTAAAGAAAAACAAACTTACCACAGTGACCGCATCATTGAGTAAAGATTCTCCAAAAACTAGGATGTGAAGAAGTTCATTGATGTGAATTTCTTCAAAGACTGCTAACACAGCTACTGGATCCACTGCTGAAATGATGCTGCCGAAGAGCAAGTTGGCTAACAGGTTAACCCCAGAAAGTTTTGAACCTCCAATCTGGCATACAGCAAATAGCAAGGAGCCCACAAAGAAAGCATTCCAGAGTGTGCCCACCAGAGCAAACATTAAAATAGTCCCCAGGTTCTCTGTAAAAGGGCGTAGAGGTAAAAAATACCCAGCATCCAGGATGATAGGAGGCAACAGATATAGGAAAAACACATCTGACTTCAATACTGGAGGAGTTTCACCCACTGCCTTGATTAGTCCACCAACCAAGAGCCCCACCACAATCAGCAGACAACTCTCTGGAACCACATTGGACACTGTGGGAATGACATGGAACCCTGTAGATCAGAGAATGGAAAATAAACAATTACTCAAACACTCACATACCCCGCACATTTTAAATTGCCAAAAAAAGAGACATCTTTGGTTTAGTAATTATGGTTAGAGGTGGGGCTTTACCAAGACTTTTTATGTGACTTTGTGACGAGTAAGGCATAGAAGAATAATGTATTGTATTTACACAATTTAAACACATTTTCGGGGTCTACACACATTATTGTGATGAAGAGCAACATCAGGCGAGGAAAGAGGGAAAGGGGGATTTAGTGTCAAAAGAGGGAATGTATGCACTCATACTCTATTTACTCTAACAGAGCTATCTGATCACACCAGATAAAGTTCACTAGGAGTGCTCGCTGTATTTGAGCTTTGCAAATCATGTATGCTGAACTGATCCTGCTACTCCATACTGTCTGTAGGAGGCTGGTCATTCATTGTGTGTGTAGGGAGGGGGGTATGAGTGCTGAAGACTTCAAAATCACACAGCACACACACAACTATTGTAGTGAGAGATACGACAGAAGAAAGGGTAGGGAGAAACAAGGCACATGGATAAGAAAGGAGGGTAAAGGAGAGAGAGAAAAAATGGAGAGGGCAATGAGAGTGGTAAGAGAAGAATGTGTAGGGGGGAGAGAGGGGAAAAGATCACAGGAAAGGAAGAAGGAGAAGAAAATGAGGGAGAATAGAGAGATGGGGAAAGAAATGAAAGATTGAGAAAAGGAGAGGAGAGAAAATAAGGAGAGGGATAGAGAGGAGAGACAGAAAAGGGATGCGAAGAAAAAGGATGAGAGAAAATTAAGAGTGGAAGAGAAGGAGGGGAGAGAGAGAGAGAAGAGAGCAAAAGACAGGACATCGTGCGCATCCTTTTCATGACAGCCATATGCAGTAGTCTCAATACAAGAGTCATAATTATACACGAATATTTCTCTGGCACAAACACATTTAAATGTTCCATAATAATAAATACAGTCTCATTTGTATGATTATTACAGGCTTTAGTGGTAGTTTAAAAAGGAAGCACATTGCTCCGAGATGCCAGACTTTCAATCGGCTAGGGAAGGGTCACACCCACATACAATGCAGTTCTCCGACAACAGCTGAGTCTTCAGGTCACCTTGAGCAGTACAGCACAAAACGCCAGACACTTTACCCAGCAAACAAAGACAGACAGGCCTTGGAGAGCATTAAGCTTGAGAATAATTTGCGTGTGTAAAACATATAGTTGAAACTTATCACTGCATCAGCCCAAAAGCAGATAATTGTTTTTCTAACTCCATAATTAACTACTGTGTGGGAGACTTAAAGCAGCATGTCATTAAAAGCAAAAGAGAATATGGATGTTGCAGAGCTGGAAGGTGATGAAGCAACAAGTCTGCCTGAAGTCCAAACAGGAAGAAACGCAGGGGTAAGCATCGCCAGGCTTTGTGATAGACATTTTACTAAATGCTCCATATGCGGTGTCTAATAAAAAAAAAAAAGCTTAGTAATGGTGTCTGTGTCCACACTTGGTCTACACCTGGAGCACCTTAGTAGAGTAAATTATAAAAACAGGTCAGATATGCGTCTCCCAAAAAATGTTTGGTTTTCAACACTACATTTTCAATAATTAAAAAGAAAAAGCCCATATTTTTGTGATTTGGTGTGTAAATAGGTGCATATGAAGGTGTGTATTTTCCCACTACTATCTGCTTCACTTTGTTATGCAAACACAGCCATTCTCCTTACTACAAAAGGTTCCAGCTTGAGACCATTTAGTTTTTCCCTGCATTATTCTACCATTACATGGTAAATTAAACTGATAACACTTACACATAGAGAGATACGTGGGTAAGCAGAAGTATTCTACACAAAACACACCTTGTTTTTCCTGTTTGAGCACAACTTCCACTAACGTATTAAGATAATCAATAGCAATGAGTAATAGCAAAGTCCGACGATCATAATATAATCATTTTGGTGCTAGCTCAGGCCGTTACCAGATACACCTCTACTATTTCCGGAACGGTCCATCAAATCCTGCCCAAAAGGTTTCTACAATGTCTCCGGGGTGGGGCAATCACATCTACTCTTCAACCAGGGACAGTGTATGCTACCTTAAAAACTCATTGTTATGTAAAACCCCTTGAGGAAATAAATTTGTATATCACATAATACAAACAGTTGAGTGATGCAGGCTTAATAACATATTGAACAATAAACATAAAGATGATGTATGAGAAAAAAAACAAAGGGGAAAGAGTAGTGACCCCCTAGCATGTAACATACTTATGATTGTTGACAAAAATAAATATGACAAGGCTTGGAGGGGAACGTTAGAAAGATTTTTTGTTTTACTAGACCAGGGGTAGGCAACCTTTTAGTAGTACTGTGCCAAAACAAGATCTTGTAGTCCCTTGGCGTGCCGGGCCTATTTTTTTTTAAATTGAAGTGTGTATCTTTCCATACTCTACTTGTGTTATTTATGGGGGCTGCAGTTTCTTTGTAGCGCTGTATTTGTGCGTTATGTGGGCGGTTATATTGTAAATGTTCATGAGTAGTTTGTGGTGTTGTGTATGGTACCTATGAATGTGTGCTGTGTAAGGGGAATGCTTGTGAAATTGTGCGAATATGTCACATTCTGTGTTTGGTGTGTGTATGTGTGGGCTGCATGTGATATTGCACGTGAGAGGCTGCTTGTGGGGTTGTGTCTATGTGGATGGTCAGTGGTGTTGTGTGTGTTGGGACTGTGCATGTGTTTGTATTACTTGTATAAGGAGGAGGCTTCTTCTGCTGCTCTGTGTATATCTAGCAGAATGGGTTGCTGAAGACCCATTGGGACTCCTGATAGGCAAGAGCCAGTTTGGCTTTAGCAGCCATGAGTGCCATGCAAAGTCACCAAGGGTGCCATAGGTTGCTGACTCCTGTACTAGACTAACATTCTAAATGTCCACCTTATTAGTGCAAGATGTCCCCAGTAACAAATAAATTCCAATTACAGCCAGCTACATCTTTATGATTATGCGCCACATGCTGCAATGGGCAAATCTAGGGCAAATTACTAAATGCAGAGCAACATGCTTTATTATTTTATGTCCCTGTGGAAATTCCTACACAATTGGAACTTTTCCTCAAAATTCCTCTTTGTATCTAAACCTCATCCTACATATATAGCATGTAAAGAACGCTCCATATATAAGGCCTGTAGCCCAAGGTTGTCCTTCGGCCCTGAAAGAGATTTCAAGTAGTCTTTAGTTGTACAACTGCGTATGTCACTAAGCCTGGATTGACAAATTAAACGATATACTTAATTTATGAAATTTACCATGCACTTTAATGTATATGATAGCGTAGAGGTCCCTGGACTGGATACTTCAAGGAAGGGAATCCACTGACCACTTTTCCCAACTTTGAGCAATAAATGCACTGTAGTTTTATAGGCATTGTTTGTTTTAGGATCTCCGTGGGACACTGGAGCGGAATAAGTACAATCTACTGAACTGAACACTTTTGTAACAAAATGCAGCATTAGACATGTTATCTTGACTACTGTTGAATGCAAGAACCCCTCCCTGAGAATTCTTTAGCCTCTTAAAATCTTCATGTTCCATGACATCATGAAAATGTGCACCTAAAAACAGTAGCGCCATACATGTCAATGCACTCTATTACCTGATGGCTCCTGATGCAGGGAACTGCCTTGCACCAGAGGCAGTCCATGGGAACCATCATTGACCCTACCCGAGTAGACACTCTCATATATATAGTCAAGGCAGCAATCTCAGACAGTGAAAAAATATTTTCTCTACGGGAATGCCCAAAGTTTCACAGTTTACAACTAATACTCCTTTCTAGAGTATTTGTGCATTAAACAAAAGGATATCTACATAACATACATCATGATTAGGTGGTATGAAAAAAGCAATATGACGATGCACACGAGGTACTGAATGCTTAACAAATGTGTTGCAGAAGCCTGCGTTTATCAGCAATATGATTTATTAGAATAAAAGCCAGGATGATACACATAGGGCTTCAAAAGCTATTAGAAACATCTTGAAAATGTTCTAAAATGTTAAAATTATTCTTCCAGACCAGTGCCATCTTAAATAAAAAGCATCAACGGAGCACGGCCAAAGATTGCCAATGATTTTCTCTATTTCTGTAGCAGATAAGCCAAACGCACCAGGAATGAAAGTAAACCGATTGGCAGTCTGAGAAATCCATTGCTGGATCTCCCTTAGCATGACGATGCTGTATGAGCAAATGTGCCCGCAATGTGCAATGGAAACAGCAGAAGTAATTAATATTAAATTGTACAAATACCAGGGCCTAGTAGTACACACCCAGGAGTGACTAAGTCCAGTAATAGCTGAATTGCTATTTTAAAACCTTTTAAGATTCCCTTTATCCAAGAACCGATACAGAGGAGTGGAGTTGGTGTTTGCACATGGAGGTTTATTGCGCAGTAACAGTAAAGCATACAACTATTTCATATTTTCTCCCTTTGATGAGATTTAAAAGATTTATTACAAAAATGTTACTCAACCAGGCACTGCAACATAACTTTATAAGAAGATTCAAAGATACGGGGTTAAACTGATACACGAGCAGGGAGAATGCATTGCTCCAAAAAAAGTTACACATTTGCTGCTTTTACACAAAATGCTTATTTTATGTTACTATTAATTATCAGTGAAGCGCTTCAACTCAGGAGGGGGGGGCTACAAGTCCCATGATGCTTAGCTAGAATTCTAAAATAAAACTATGTGTCTGACTGATCCTCATATCCCCAAAGTTGTTTACCTTAGAATTTACCTACCACAGTGACCCAAACAGAGGTTCGGTGCCCTAGAGTTGTGCCATTGTTGTTAGTGATGTGTTATTTTGGAGAACTTTTTCTGCTCAAACACCATACTTTGTTGATCCTTATGATAGGTGCACAGACTTTTATTAGAGTTGAGCTATGCAATTAAGACTGATCCCTTCTATTTGCCGCGGCCACTATAATAAAGGAGTCAGGGTGTTTGTCATAATCAGAGCTAAAATACATAGAAATGGCTAATAGGCAGCTCCATGAAAACCGTACACAAAACCCTCAAACTCTTATATATATATATATTTTTTTTTTTGCTGAACTTGATACTAGTAATAATAAATGGTCTCTGCAAGTGTGAGCATATGATGTGTTACTGTATGGTGTGTGCATTAATGCAATGTACATTAGCATACATGCATTTGAGGGCATGGTGTTAGCATGTGTATGTGTATGTTAATATATGGTGTTAGCATGTGTGTATGGTAGGGTGTCAGCATATGGTGTTGGAGTGTCAAGAGTGAGCCTAGGGTTAGTGGCAGCTGGGAGAGGGAAACTAAAAACAAGAGAAAGAATGTGTAAGAGTTCAAATTAATAAAATATTTTTTTTAAAAACACATCTAACAAAATATCCAAGTCTTCCACCTCTAGGGGAGTGATTAACAAGCTATTACGCGTTATTGGCAAGCATTTATTTTGTTTTGTTTTTTTGTTATGGGCCACCTCAAATATCTGGTCCTGTCTCAGAATTAGCATTTTTCACCTAGAATTTAGTGGTAACAGTAATGTTGAAAGCTAACAAAAATCTCTCTCTCTCTCTAAAAGTCATGGGAGAGAAATATATGTAGCCGTCCTGTGAAAACACACACAAAAAAAAAACACTTAAGTGCCATGGAAACACCCTCTACTCCCTTCCAACATGGTATCTGGATGATTTTACTCCAGGCAAATAAGTATCCTTCAGTGCCAACAAAACTAGATCTGTGAAAACATTGTTTCACGGACCGAAACCACATTATGTGTACCACAAATGCATTACACATTGCTTAACCAAGTCATAAGATGCAGCATGACAGCCTAACCCCTTACTTGCCAAAATGTTCAGCAGTGTGACAGTACAATCATTTTACTCAGAAAGATACAGAACAACCACATCCATAAGAACAATCACCCTTATCAGAAACAAAGTGTATCAATGACCCGCTACCCAGTGCCAGTGGGCCCCTGCCTAAAGTGGCCCATCAACTTCATTGCAAATAGTTGAAAAGTATACCCATATAATATGTAAAAATGGAATTACCATTTTTTATACATCCGTTGTGGATGTGCTACCTTTGGATGTGATGATTATTTATGTCCAGCTTTCTGGATTAAAATTACTAAATATATTCATACAGAGGACAGACTAATTTTTACGTTGTGATGAAATCATTCTTTTGTTTACAGATCTTTTTGGTCCGACTACTGCATTCTGAATTATTTTGCACAATTTCAGTATTTTCCTTCTCCCAGGTGTTTATACAGGATACATGTTTATACATAACCTCCAATAACTGGAATACAGTCACTAGCCCAGTCCAAAAGCCAGCGTGACCTACTCCTAGCAAGGCTTCCTAATTTTCCGTTTCTGCGTGTCCAAATTGTTAAGCGATGCACTACTTGCCTATTGTACAGCGCTGCAAAATCCGGAGATGCTATATAAATCAATACATAATACGTCATTCACTTATAAAGAGACATGCAAAAGTGTAGAATTGCAAACCCTATGAGAGTTTAATATACTAAGCCTTTATTTATAGAGAAAGAGGACAAATTAAATGTGACTACAGAGAAGCGAATGACTTCACACACCCCCCCCACCACCAAAACTGACATTTATCAGGTTCAGGCCTCCTGCTCACACTCACCAAGCTTCATCAGACAAGCCAGGAGGATCCATAAAGCAATCTCAAACGGTGCGCGGACGTGATCGTAATCCAGAGACAGAACAGGGAATAGTTTTTGTTTGCCCCTGTGTCCTCCTCCGTGGGTCTCATTGTCATGTGGGGTGTGGGGGATCAGGTCGGTCTCATAGGATGAAGGGGTGATACCAGGAGGCTCATTCTCAGAGTTTTCAGGAATACCGGATTCAGGGGCAAGACAAGGTGCCAAGGGCACCAGTGCCAGGATAAGGAACAGGTACATGATCCGCCTAGAACAACTGCACCCCCTAATACTGATCAACCCCATGATACCTTAACACAAAGACCACAGGCAAAAAACACTCACGTATGTACTACCTATACATACACACACCTATGCCTGGAAGAGCCATATACAAATACACATAGGCTGCCTATGCCCTCCAAGAGAAGACACTTATATGGGTATTTACATGTATGATGTCAAGCTATCATCTGCACTACTATTGTGCTGATTATATCTTTTTTTTAGAAGAATTCAGTAACTATTCATTCATAAAATGAATGGTCGTATGCTGGGTTTATTTAATAAAGTTGATGAGCGCTAAACGCTTACATAGGAGACAAGGTGAGAACACCCACGTATGTATTAGAAGGGGCACAAGGTTCTGTACAGGACAATCGTACGTCCGTACATATAGCGTTAAGGTGTGTGTATGTATAGAGCTGCATCAATCTAAAAAGCTACATCGCTTCCGACCCATGCCGCCCACCCCTGGTATTTCCTGGTGCCGCTCCTCCCCAGATCCCCCACTACTGCACCAGTATCGCTCCCAGAGCTTCCCGGCCGCTCTCTCTTCCTGCACCAACGGCTCCCACTTTATATGAGGCACAAAAGAGCGGGTGTGCAAGAGGGAACAACACGGAGGCGCTACGGGGAGACAGTGCTCCGTAGCGACATCTATTGGAGTGGAGGTGTAGTCAAATGTGTATGTGTATGCGAATGTACGTGTGACCTTTATAGGGACATTTACAGAAAGGTCTGCAGAGGCACACTAGAGAATTCTCAATAAGTAATAGTTATAAAATTGCATTACTCTTGGGTAACTTATATGACCATTTTGCTACACAGGCATCTCGAGTTTTCTAGTATAAGGAACTTGTCTGTTGTATCATTTTACTTGTTGTCATATGAAACCATGTTTGTTCAATAATAAACACAACAAAACAATAACAGTAGACTAGGTAATTGGCCCCGGGCTGGTCCAAAATTGTTTAAAAAGGGCTGGCCCAACACTTTGTGAACTATATTTGGCCGACCCTGGGAGACAGGAAGCTGGCCGGGTCACATAATGTGCAAGCATGGATGTGTATGTGTGTGGTAGCATGTATGTGTAAGCATGTGCTGGCATGATTGTGTATGTTTAAGTATGTGCTGGCATTAATGCGTATATGTAAGTGTGTGTATTAACATTAGTGTGCAAGCAGGTGTGTTAGCATGAAGGTGTAGGTTTCTGTTAGCAAGTGTGCGCAAATGTGAAAGTGTGTGTTAAAATGTGTGCCAGCATGTTTGTAAGTTACCAGGGGGAAGAGGCCGATGAGGCCATTTGGCTTTACCTGCCACCTTGGGCCAGAAGATGCCAGCCCTTCACCCATATGATATACTAACTGCCAGCCAGCTCTAGCGCTTGCTTGGGGAGGGCTCCTGCGAGGGTCTTAGAGAAGCCAAGCAGTGCTGCAAAAATGGGACTGTAAAGAGGACTGCATCTTCTACAACGGGTAAGTCCATTTCTCACAGGTAGAAGAATGCATATTAAGGTCTTCATGAGACACTTACATTTACAGAATTTTCTATGTTGGCCCAATAAAATATCAGCTTCAACTTAGCAGTCTGTTTTCTTTTGGACTAATAAGGCAATCTTAATAGCTCCTAGAGGTCAAATGTCATGTGATGGAGGAACATCCAAAACTGAACTACAGAAGTACTTATCCTGTCTATGTATGATATCTGCTAATGGTAGTGTTAACCACATATCAGAATAATAAAAGCCTTTTATTGAACGTATAGCACAGGTGATATTGGGAAGAATGGGGCTGATTCAAGGTTGGTGGAAGACATTTTGTACAGACAGCCATACCCAACAGAAATTACTGCGTAGTACAGTAAGGTAATTCTTTTACACTCTATACCAAAAGAGGTAAAATGTAAGTAATGGCTATCTGCCTGTTATTTGGAAGCAGACACAATATTAGGTGCCATTTAGTTCTTAGAGTATAGGTAGGCAATAATCTATTTCATATAGATAATCCCAAAGCTAGGAGCAGGAAATTACTTTGACACAGGATCATGCAAGATCACAAATATTTAATGATTCATAGACCAAACTAAAGGGTAGATGTAGGTAGTGACATGTTGGCTACAGGTTAGTTCAAGAATCCAATTGCTAAATCGGTTGTCTTCGGTCAAACCTGGGATTCTGCAGTGCTCACAAAGTGCAAGGATTACTCATGGCCACTGTGTTGGACTGTACGATATTTTGAAATATGTTTTCATCTCTACCATATCTGATAGTAAACATTGGAACATTTTGTCGACACCCAAGAAGATGGTAAATTCTGTATCTTGAAACATCCCAAGATAGACTACTTTGCGAAACATGAGTGTTCCCAGGTATGGTACTTTCTGGCTCCAGCTACCCAGAGCCCCCCTGCGTCATGCGGTTAGGTGGTCCCACTAACATCACTAATGACCCAGAGTTTCTCTGTAGTAAGATAGTTCCCAGGTATTTGCATACCCATATAAACTATTAACACAACCTACATTATGAAAGAAATCATAAATCTCCCCCCTTTGAGATCTCCAAGATTCTCCCCACATGACCTTCATACAATCAAACCATCCTCGTCCAAGCAGCCCATCACCTTCTGTCTCATTTCCCCTGGCTTCTTAATAGACTGTAAGCATGCAAAAACGAGGCCCCCTTCTCATTCTGAACCAAGACGTCACAGCATGTGTTTTCAGCAATTAATCTACGGTTGTACCTCCTCATCTACTTCCACAGCTGCTGTCAGGACATATCCTGGCACTAGGAACAACAAGCCATGGAAGGTGTGACAGCTAGGCTGTTGGGAGAGATCTTCTTTGTAACTCCCAAAGGGAGCAGAGGTGCATCAGGGAACCTAATTACCCAGTATAGAGGGCGGCAAAGTAGCTGCTTCTCAGAGCTGCTCACTGGGCCTAGATTTAGGCATACTGTAGTTGGCCTAGGCCAGAATATACTATTACATCAGTTCATGCCATTATTCATTTTGTAGGTACACAACTTCACGTATTCCTGAACTCACTACACAGTACTATTGTGTCATTTTGATATATTTAGTTACGTATAGTATTACTATAACAAACACATATATATTAAAAAAAAAACACATACAAATCAGATTCCCATTTGGGCAATGTGGTAGGGGTCACAATTTTCCCATTAGCACAATAAGAAGAAAACTAATACAAGCAGATTCCCAGAGGACCATTTACAAAAGTAATTGGTGTTGCCTAATAAGAATATTTAATATAACTAGCATTCCAGAAAAAAATAATTAAACATAATGCAGTGTTGTGCTAAACCACAACAGAGAAAAAAACCACAGAGTTAGAATAAATTTGCAATTTGTTTTCACTCTTCCAAAAAATCTTAGACATAAGAGGGGACTGGGCAGGCAGGCAAGGAATCTGTCCAGGAATCCATCAGTGACCCCCCAAATGCAAACCTACCCCCAGCTGTCCTCAGCCTCAGGGGGTTACTGTGACAGTCTGGGTATGTTAGTGTGAGTGCCTGGGTATGTTAGTATGTGCGTGGGTATTTTAGTGTGGGAACATGTCTTTGTTTGGGGTTGTTGGCATGTGTGTCTAGGTATGTCATTGAAAGTGTGTGGTTGGGTATGTTTGTGTGAATTGGTCTGTTTGTGAGTGTGTAGTGTATCTGGTTGAGTTGGTTTGAGTGTCTGGGTATGTTTGTATGAGTGTTTGGATCCGCCCCTGGAATATTGCCATACATAAATTGTATTTCTATGATTTCAAAAGAAGGGCTTACTTGCCCAAACAGAGGACAACATAGGAATCATAGTTTAACAAACATATAGTAAAAATGCCAGTAAAACTCTAATGACTTACTAAAACCTCCAAAGAAGAATGTCCATGTGACATTTTTAAAAAAAGGCTCCCATTATGAACTGAGGCTCATTTGTGGCATGAACATATACTACTACCACATCCCCTGGATACTGGAATGATTATTTGTTTCTGCATGCGCCCTGTCTTACGTATCCCATAACCATAATTATTGCATTTTTAAATATATGTTAGTTGTGCCTAGCTGTGACAGGGACATACAGCCAACAATGGTCTTATCTGAAAAAACATTCCTGTAGATAGCCATAGAAACCTGACACATTTCTTTTGCTATTTGTATCCATGACTGTGCAATAAGAAAATTGGCATGATGAATTATAATGGCCACACTGTTTATGAAAACACTGTGACAATTTTTGTATATTTAGAAGACTAACAATTATAACCATATTATGGTTATCACCAAATTAGTAGCCTGAACTGTACCATGCCTTACACGTCCTCATGATGAGATATGGCTGTAGCAGACCTCACATGTGCTTATTATAGGCCCTGATGCGCGCTGGCTTCAAAGGAGCCCCTGCTCTGCAACAGACAAGGACGGGCATAGTGTTCTTGTCATGGATGGTGCTGAGCATGCACACATCCTTCCTGTCTCTAAACTTAAGTGCCAGCAGCTCCTCCTTGCACACAGCGAAGTATCCCCCGTCTGTGCTGGGAACTCCTTGTGGTTACACCTTATTGCACCTCAGGCGAAGCACTAAAGCAATCGCAACAAAGGAACACTGGTGTAAAAATGATCCAGGTACAGATGGTACCCTTTGTTCATCAGAGAGTATAAGGTCCCACACAATTTAAGCAGATATTCTGGCAACCAGGAGGATCTTTGTGGCAAATTATCCAAAGAGGGTGGGCACCTTCCCATAGTTTCCATTTATAGTCCAGCATGACTATAATCACAAACTCTGCCCTCATGTGCCACTCAAGACTAGCCCAAATTTAAAGAACCCAAACATATACTGTATCCTGTATGATAATGCCTTTTCATATCAATGCCTACTGCCAGGGCTGTTATTGACCCCCCCATGATAATGAGGATTATTATCCAGTCTTATATAACCTAAACCCTGTGCTCTTTATGCCATTGCTGTTCCATAAAGCAGCCAATTTTATGACTGCTTACTACCAGGGCTTTTCAATATGTATAATTCCTGTGCTAGGTATAGGTTGATGCCCTTCCCATGCTCAATCATGTAGCTCTTTCATCAGTGCTTAATTCCAGGGCTTTTTTATAAGCGCCCTTATAATGTATTTGCACAGGCCTATATAAAAATGCTACGGTTAGCTTATTAAAAAAAAATCCTGGCAGTTGCTAGGTCAACTTCATACGCTGGCAATTTAGTCCATAACCCAATTCTCGGGTTACTAAATTACTCCAGACTTTTGATGCAGCCAGGCCAGCAACCAGTTAAGGACTTGCGAGTCTGCAGTGTATACGCAGAATCAGATAAACTGACATGCACACAAACAGGTGTATCGAAAAGGATGCTCTGTAACATAAAACACATTATGTTGTAATTTGTTTTAATAATTCCCTCCAGTAACACCCATGCAAGTGCTGTGTCTAAACAATTGCGAAACTCTGTAAGATGAGGAAGTTACTTGTCTTTCAGCTCTACCTTTTGTTAGGTGTATACATCTGTCCCTTATCAGTGAACACAAACAATATGAATGGACGAGAAGCTGAATTCTGTGTCACGGAGCATTTCTATCAGACAAGAACATCCGCTTATAAACAGTGCCACACCTCAGCACATTTACCTTTCACCTTGAACAAGGACCAAGAGACAAACAAAATCTGGATTTAATGTAACATAATCAGTCTTATAAACCATTAGTCTGCAAATTTAAGTAACATTTACATAGTTACATAGTTACCCAGAGTGAAACACAAACACAAGTCCATATATCTATGCTCACTAGAACGGCATGAAATCATAAACAGAATTAAGAATCTCAACTTCCTTGTCTGTAAAGTTCCATATATAAGTCTATACACACTAAAGGACCAAAATTATGTGGACACCTCACCACCTATATTAACTTGTTGGGCATCCAATTCCAAAACCATGGATATTAATATATGGAGTTGGTTCCTCCTTTGTGGCTATAACAGCCTCTACGCCTGCATTCCCTAGATTATTCCTTGTCCCCCCTTTTGCCCCCCTACCGAATTTCCCCCCCAATGGCCCCATGATCTAGGGGCCCAGTGGCAAATCACATTGCTGGCAGCAATGTGATTTACCAGGAAGCCTCTAAAACAGTAGTGTATCTATAGGGGTGGGGCAAGCGGAGAGGCCACCTCCCCTGGGCCGGTCACCAAGGCAGCTGCAAGATTGTGATCTCCCCAATCAGCCCTGCTAAATAGGCGCCCAATGAGGAGGGCTGGTTGGGGAGATTACAATCCCCCTCTAACCAGGCCTAACATTAGGTAGTGCAAGGTCTGTCACTAAGGACCTCGGCTTCCGTACTCCCTAATCACTACGTGCCAGCAACTGATGCCAAGAGCCGGGATATGACATCATACCCCCCCCACGCTCTACATCAATAGCTGGCGCATAGTGATGAGTGAGCACTAAAGCAGGTGTCTGAAGTAATGAACCTTGTGCTCCCATGACAGGATGGAAGATGATGAAAGATGATGGAAGATGAGAAAGGTAAGAGATGAGGAGAGAAAAGGGTGTAAAGGCAGTGTATGGGCAGGTGTGTGTAAGAGCAGTGTATATTTCTGTAGTGTGTGTGTATATGTGTGCTCATGGGCAGGTATGTGTAAAGGCAGCGTGTAAGGGCAGTTTATTTGTGTTTATGGGCTGGTATGTTTAAGGGCAGTGTCAATAAAATAACCTCTGTTAAATAATAGCTGAGGGGGCACAATATTCCTTTGTCCCGGAGCTATGGCTCAAGCTATGGCTCTACTCAACAACAACTAGGCCATGTGCAAGCCTTTCGCTCTGTGTCTGCACTTATTTGTAAACTATAAAGAAAAGCTTTGGATAGGTTTCCTCTCTTTCTCAGGTCTGACGCAAAACCTGGGGAAGAGAGGAAAACTACTTTTGAAAGCGTGTCTTTCAAGTATTATGTTAGTCCAATAAAAAGATATTATTGCATACTGCAATACTCTGGTATTTTTGGTATATATATTTTTTTATATTTAATTTGTTTTTTTCAGTGACATGATTTAGTAGTGGAACTTATTAGTGCCCCCATCAGTTTTGACTGTGGTATCGTATGTTCCCTCCGTATTTATTGTTCCTAGAGTCGCCACTGGGGTCAGGGCTCTGTTCAGGTCACTCAAGTTTCTCTACTCATCAAACCATATTGTGGTCCTTGCTTTGTGTCATGGTGGAACAGGTCTTCCTCAAACTAGTGCCACTCTTTCTACAGTCCCTTTGGGCTAACTGGTAGTAAAGTGGTTTGGCTGTTCTCAAAGTAAGCCCTTGTGGTTTCATTAGGTGATATGGTGCTTACATGCATTTTGTCTGACAAGTCACAAGCATTGAATTGCGCCGCACAGATGTATATGCAACTACCAGATTTAGTCAGGAATGTTGAATCAAGCCACCAAGTCTATGATTTAAATGATTTTATAAGAAGATATTAAAGAAGTTTTTCTTGATGAGCTTGCTTTACACTTTATGTTTGTATCATTATCTGCCTGTTTTATGGCACTATTTCCATTTGTACTGGATAGAAGGCTGTTGTTACCCCTCTTACTGCATTTAGGCTGGTTCTTGGTAGGAGACAAAGTCTTACAAAGAGCTATATTACTTTTTAAACAGCAGCAGGCAGCACACAGTAGGTAGCAGGCAGCAGCAGACATTCCCAGGACCCTGGATGAGGGATAGCTAGCTAGGACAGCCAGGATTTAACCCCTGCAGCCCTGGTTCCCATTGTAAGAACTAATATTGTCTGCCAATAAAACACCATTTTAGTAGTAAATGTATATGTGACTTGGACCATATGCTGTTAACATCATTTTTATCTAGAAAACACATTTAAAGAGAGAGAAAATGTAAGACAATATTTGGACAGTATATATTGTGGATAAGATTGTGCTTGTATGTCAGTGAAAAACAATATTCCATGGCTAAGCCTGGGTGTGTGATTACATTTCTTTAGTGAATGTTTGCTGTCATTATGATTTTTTTCTGTGTCTTACTCCATGATCCTCTGGGAACCTATTCGGTAGTATGCTGTATTATGGTGTTGAAGTGGATGTGCCAAGGGACTATTTATTTTCATTTTATGTTGATGTGGCAGCAGATATGAATGTCTCCTGTTTATGCTTGTTAAGGAACACTTTATCACCATTTTTTTGTAGGACTAGTGCCAAACGTTTGTACTGCAGATTCTTACAGGAGAAAGAGCATTTTATGTAGGATTTGCTATCTATAACATGAACTTTGTACTGCAGACATGTTTTTTTAAGAAACCTTAACTGGACCCCCTAACTCCCCCTAACTGTGAGTGTACAAGAAAAACAGTATGCGAATATCAATAAGGTATATAATAAGAAAATTTGTGAGACCGCAGAGCAATAGTACATTTCTTAAGGTACTTGTTGCAATGTATGGTCAGGGTAAAGTCAAGCCACAGTTAAAGGACTGGAGCTTTAACAACTGTTTGGTTTAGTTGTTGCTTGCATTTTGTTGTTGATCTTAAGCCCACTCTAACAAATTTAGTATCTAGTCCATTGCTTATTATTTACAACCAAGTATCTCAGCAGATATTCTTAGCATATTCTGAAATATTTGTGCCATCATCCTCTATCATCTTTTTTAGAAGAAGCAGCTTAAGTCATATTCTGTATCCATCCCTTGTAGCTTCCTTGTACTGAGAGTAAAAATTGAAAATGATAGTCCAAAAATGAGTGAGCCAAAATAAATATCCCTGTTCCTCCTACGGGTAGTATATTTTGTATTAAAAATTCAAAATGCCTTTTGCTGGGATAATTCACAGCTTGAGCTCAATCCTCTAGGACTTCTATGAATACATCCTATACTGTATATAATGTAAATATTTAAGAGTACCCAAATTTCATTTTTGACAATGATTACATCATCTGAGATGTCATTTAAATGTTCTGTATATGTAATTTGATCTGTCTATATGTCTCTGAAAGGGCCAGACAGAATTGTATGTAGGTTTTTTTCCATTCCTTAGTGCGTGTACCATGATACCGAGCTCTGTTCCTCCAGGCTTGATATTCTTCTCCAGGCTCAGGTTTCTGTCATCAGCTCAGTTTCATTCTCCTGGCTGATCAGTTACCATGTCAGAGACAAAACTTGCTTCACAAAGCTCCTCTTCCTGCACTGCCTCATCTCAGCTATTATCTTATATAACATTTCCTATTTAACAAAACTTTACTTCTGTTTGAAAAAAAGTTATTCTATTCTATACAACCTTACTGCATATCATTTCTATTTCAGCGCTTCAGGTTTGACATGAAGCATTTCACATATGCTATTCTCCTTGCTATTGCTATGCTCGCCGAGTGTGAGGAAGGTAAGTAACTAATATGCCATCATAGCCATCATATGACCTTTGGCACTATATTAGCAGCATGATCTATTCTTATGTACATGAAACATACCTGGCATATATATTTAAATGTACTAAAATAATTAATTAGACAATGAGGATGCGCTGCATATATTTTGCTGAATAGCTACATGACACCATATAGACTGGTCAAGTTCTGTGGCAAGATGTAGTGACAAATCCCTATATTCCACAGAAGGTTGTGAACAGCTGAGCTCCTGTGAATCCTGCACAGAGGGACTATCCACCCCAAACATCTCCTGTGAATGGGTCACCTGTGGTTCAGGTAAGATTGGTAATGTTATTTTATAGGAGATTGTGGACCTGGCACCATGGAGTGACCTTGGTACATAGGCCACCTGGAATTAATGTAATTGTAGCTGGCATTTGAACCAAAGATGAGTATGTTTTGTTTACCATTGTTTAGGATTAACAATTATGAGTTTGATTCTGATGAGTCCTAGTCTCTATTCAGTGCCATCAATGCACCCCAATAAGGATCCAGGTCTTTAGATAGAAGTGCATAATTGTATCTTATAAACTAGGGCTGGTCTCAGCACCAGGCATCCCAGCAGTTGTACATTATGTTTTGGAAGATTTAGGTAAAAATTGGTGGCAGTCTGCGGAACACTTTACTAGGGGAGGATTGCCCTATTGGCATACCTAGGAACTTTAAATTTCATGGCCTATCATGCAGATTCTATGTAGTGACTCATCAAACGTGTTAATTACAAATTACTTTAATATGTTTCCTTAAGGAATCCTTGACTGGTCATTATTTAAAGATACTTAATTAAGTAACAGGAGAAAAGTATAGTTAAAATGATACCATTTATGATACCACTTAATTAAGTAACATTAATTCAAACAAAGATCATATCACCAATCATGACACACTTGTAGCAGAGGATTTTGCCTTCACACTGAGACTGGAGCGAAAAACTTGAGACTTATGTGTCCAACCACGAGAGTTCCCGGGTATGCCTATTGGGACCAATATCCCTGCTCCCCTAGATATCCATTGTTTCAGAATATTTGGTGTATAAAAAAAAACAAAACTGAAAAAGACTCTGCACACACATACAAATTATTTTAAAAAATGAAACATTTTATTATTTTAACACATAATAACAACCTAATCTCTTATCAGTGACACTGTAGGTCACTGATTATTTATTGGTCTCTCTGATCAATGTCAATGGCCTAAACTTGTCAATATAAATGATCTGATCTGAAGTGTTAGATTTGTTGTTGTTGTTTTGTGTAAATATCTAAATGTCTTTGTGACCAAAGAGCGGTTGAAACCACAGCTTCTAAGTCTTCTTAAATAGGTTAATTTATCATACAAAGCATATATACATACATCACCAATTTATGACAGATGACGGGATGATGTAACTTGAGTGCTGTAGGCTCTATATTTTTGTAAATATAGAGCCAGAAAAAGACCTTTCCCTTTTAAGCATGGGTTTTGAAACCCCTTTACATTAAGATAGAAACATAGAAAGTGATTGCAGATAAAAACTATTCGGCCCATCTAGTCTGCCCAACCTCTGAATACTTTTTCTTAGTCCCTGGACTTATCCTAGCCTATCCCATGCTTCTTTAAACTTCTTTACTGTATTAACATCTACCACCTCTGCTGGAAGAATTTAAATGTTTCTATCTTATCCCCCTGCCACGTCTTTCTTCCAGGCTATATATGTTAGAATCTTTTATCCTTTCCTCGTAAGTTATATCCTGTAATCCATGAACCATTTTAGTAGCCCTTCTCTGAACTCTCTCCATAGTATCTATATCCTTGTGGGGATACAGTCTCCAGCACTGTACACAATACTCTAATTGAGCTCTCAACAACAGCAAAAGCACTTTTTTCCACTGCTAATACCTCTCCCTATACAACCTAGCATTCTTCTTGCATTTCCTGCTGCTCTATTGCATTGTCTACCCATTAACCTATATGAAAATGTATTGCCCTACTGGACCATTCATATGATACACTGGCCTTCCAAAGAGGACCTCTAACAGTTACATCACGTGATTAAAAACACATGTTCCTAGCACTCTTGTCACACAGGCGTAATGTGTGTATTAGTAAAGGAAAAAGTGAAAGCATAAAAATAATTTCGATACATTTTGCTATAGTACATATTTAGTTTAAAAAAAAATTTTGACTTAATAAAGTTCTATGTGACCACTGATTAATGACCCTTTAGGTCACTAATTATTTACCAGTCTCACCGATCAACAGCTAGTGACCCAATCTGATCATCATCTCCATCACTAGCACTAAGCTGTAACTGTAACTTAACATCTATACAGACCTAACACTTTCATGATCCACTAACAGGACCCCAGCACTACTCCTTAAGTTTTCATCAAACCCTTAAGCTAACTGCTAGGTGTGTTCACTAAGCAGTTAGGTCAGTTATGTGCATGCTAGTTGGTTCTAAGAAACTATAGAAAAACTTGCCCCAAGCCCAGGGAAGGAGAGACACCAAAAATATTGTTTACTAAATTGCCCCAAAACCAAGGTTAGGAAGCTCAGCAAAAATATGACAGAAAAAAAATAAATCCTGATATTTTTCCTGATATGTGCATGTGATGTAGACTGTAGAAGAAAAAACTCTCCTGTGTTCCCGTTAGATTTGTGATTGTAGTGGTCCACTAAGAAAGGTAAGTTTGAAGTCTTTGAGGAATGAGGCACTTGGCCTTCTACTTTTAGGAAATATATATTTTGTTGGAGTTATTTTGATGTCTACATCCAAAAGCATGATGTGTGCCTACCTGGTTTAACTGTAAAAAAATTGAAACCTCTTTGCACTCTCATGATTTGGGGGTCTCTAATGACCATGTAATGCTAACATACCACACGTATGTGGTACCTAATTGAAATTGTAATACCCCTACTGTGTCTCAAATGAGACATGGGCCTAGTCAAAATTCCAAATTTAAAAACTGAATGTTCCCGTTTTGTGACCACAAAGTCTGAGACACGTGACTTACCCATGCATATAGGGTATTGCTGAAAACCAATTTAATTGATTTTGTATCACGTAAACATGGATGTGGATGTGTAACATGTGTTTTTTTTTGTTACTCCAACTCTGAAATGTCCTGTCATGGAATCAGTGGCATGGAACATGCCAATATGTCCCTAATCAGATTCCCTATGCTGTCTAGGTTTTGAGAAAAATATTGTTTTATGTGGTTAAATTTAAACATGGAACCTCTACGTGGACCCAGCAATGTGATCAGTCAAAAATTTAAGTTTGGAAACTGAAATGGATATGTTCCAATTGTGACCCCAGAATTACATGTGAGGTATTGCTGTTCTCAGGAGGGTTAATTGTTTCAGCAATTGTATGTACCCTGAGAAAGAAATGTACTGAAATAATCAGTTTGTATATAATGTGTTTGTTAAAAATTGAAAGAAAATTGAGAGAATGTTTTACTGTAATGTTTGGCACAGATTGAAGCTAAATGGTTGAATAAAAATTGTTTAAAATGCCCCTAGTAAAATACTTTGGGTTGTTAACTTTAAAAAAATACATACTCTTGTTCAGTAGTTTTGCTCTTTCTTGCCACTATTGGGGCCCCAACAAATAGTTATATCACATTTTACATTGTTCATTTTATAAAAAAATATAGCTTGTAAACAGCAATGCACGTCGTTCATATTTACCCTCATAACTACCAAAATAGAGAAAAATACAAGGTATGTGAAGTATTTCCAAAATCGGGACAAATAGTCAAATACCTAAATAAATGTTTTTTTTTTGTTTTTTTTTAATTTGCACTGGCTGTGTATTGTTTTTATACTAAATGATTATCTATATACACACACACTAAACTGGGAAATCTGACCATTACACCAACAGGAATTTTAATGACATTGCATTCTAAATACATTAACATTAATATGTAGTTGCTCTCCCCCCTTTCAGCTTTCATCTAGTAGATCATGTGTGATGTCAGGCACTGATGTTGCCCTGGCTTGCAATCTCCATTCCAGTTCATCTCAAAAGTGGTCAATGAGGTTGAGGTCAGGGCTATGTGTGGCCAGTCATGTTCTTCCACACCAAACTCATCCAACCATGTCTTGGAAGTAAGGGGCCTAGGCCAAACCCCAATTTCAATAAGTAAGAGGTGTGTCCCAATCCTCTTGTCCATATAGTGGTGGACAAAGCAAGGACCATAAGGTCATCGAAGTCCCTGTTGGTGTAATGGTCAGGTGTCCCAATACTTTTGTCCATAATCAATATTCAATATTAATCTGTGAAATCACAGCTGATCATAAAGGGGTTAAAGTCTCTCACTATAAACAGATGTTCTACATGGCATGTGTTCAGTTGACTGGAGTTTTTAAAATGTTATCCACTTCCTCATTAGAAAACAGCAGCTGTGTCGTCAGAGGAGAGGAAATTAGTGAATCATGTGTCGCAACTAACACAAGTGGCAAGTGCAAAGGTAAGAGCTACCAAATGATCGACAAGTGCAATGGACTGCAGCATAACAATGTCTTTTTTGAGAGGGTGACTCTGGAAAATGAATTAGTCATAATTTGTTCAACAGCATGGAGACAAAATCTACAATGACTGTTGTAGCCTGGATTTCCCGGCTAGGCTTGTCCCCCCAATAACCACAATACTGACACCACACACCATTGAATGTGGATAAGAAAAGGTCACAACCAATTTTATTTATTAGAGTCATTGTAATGCAAAAACCTGGAACAATAAACATAGGTGCGTTGACAAGGACAATGACTCAAAACACAAACATGTAAATATATACAATAAACACACAAAGCTTGTCAAGCAATCCAGGTCCCAGAGCCAAATACCACTTAAGGACGGGACATACCCGGATGCCTCATCCAAACCTGAGGTTCCCAGAACTGAAAGCCAAGAACCTCCCACCGGTTGTTACCAACAATTCTCTTACCACCACATTAACCTCCTGGAGACCTGGCAAGCTGCCACCCCACAGACTGTGACAAATACCACAAACCAAAGCTAGAATATAAACATAAGGGGAGGGAGGGTGTGACACGCAACCAGGTAAGCTGACCACAAAAAATGGTTCCCAAGCCTGGGAAAACAGCCACTTAAATAATCTACCCCTCCTCTAGACAACAGTCACGGCCCACTATAGCCCATGCTGGCCCCTCCGTGGGCATCATTCTACTGTATTAATAGCACACCTTAGGACAGATCAATAAAAAAAAAAGATATGGTGCACTTTATTAAAAATATATATATGTTGATTGTGATTGAGGAAAGCACGTAGATGTTGGTGCTGCTGGTATATATTTGAGGCACTGGAATATTTCACATTTTTTGTTATAGACTTTAGGAAAGTGGTATTAAAGGGAAGAATATGTAGCAGAGCTACAATTCTGGCAGAAGTGTTGTCTGTTAATATTTTCAATGCCAACTGCAAAGAAAGTCAAAATGGTGAACTTAAAAGGGAAAGGTTCACATAGCACTGGTCACCTAGGATATTATTAGTAACTTAAATGGGGATACTAGTGGAAGAGCGCTGGTTATTGAAGGGGTTTGTATAGGCACTTTTAAAGAGATTGACACTGGGGGATATCGTTGCTGTTTTACACAACTGCTTTATTTTCTATTTCAGTTCTTGATAACAGCTCTGCAGAACCGCCACATGAAGGTGAAAAAAATATCGATATGTATCTGTATTTTCAAACACTTTTCATCTTTTCATAAAATCACATCATATATATGCTAACAATGCAAATAAATAGTTACATATTATGCATTGGACAAGCACTTACAGTTGCGTATGATTACTAAATGTAATTCTATAATTAATTGGCAATTTTTAGAACATAAGATGCCAAATCTATGTTAATGAATAGAGCACATGTGTCAACACAGGTAACTAACACACTGGAGCCAATGTTTAAACATTTTTTGAAATCAAGGAGCAATTTTCTGATCCTTATACCCTGGGCAAGCCTTACCATATAGGGGAAATTCGGCAGCTGAGATGGTGGGCTCTCCAAAACTACGCGCTTCCCTATGTCAACAAGCATGTTCATGTAGAAACATGATATGACTTACACCCCTATATGCCACTCTGCCTCCAAGATATGCCTCTTATCCCCCTGTATGCCACTCTGCCTCCCAGATATGCCTTTTAACCCCCTATATGCCACTCTGCCCCCCCCCGAAATGCCTTATACCCCCCTATATGCCACTTTGCCTCCCAGATATGCCCCTGGATGCCAAATACTCTAGGTGAACCCTTGTGCATGTACACACACATTTTTACTCATATACACAAAATTTTATGGCAAGACAGGAAGCTTCATATTTTGCATAATCCTTCTTTACTGTTAACCTCCAGCAGCAAAACAGTTAACAAAGAATACAAGAAATAACCAATCAGAAAAAACATAACGCCATCTGAAGCGCATAACTCCTCTTTTTCCTAGCACACATAAGAGTTGCCAAACTTGTATAGCGCTGTGATATAACCTGACCTCACTGAGCTCTTATCTCCCTCTACAGTAGCCTGCACATTGCAGCTACTGTTAATTTAGTTTATGAGGGTGCATTGGCAGATTATACATTAGAGAATCTGGGCCCTCCAGAGGTCAGGGGCCCAGAGGTATGTGTCTAGGTTTCTTAATGGATAATCCACCACTGTATATGTGTCCGAAAAAAATGAGACACTTTAAAAAGACTTAGTTAACCTTCAAACTATAACCCTTAAGGCAACCCTTGCTTATGCCATAAAGTGGGACATTTACGTTGGGGTCATGGTTAGAGGTGGGACAAGACAGGTCTTCTCAGTCTTTACAACACAGACCTCAAACAATAATCCTTCATCAACCTATGACATCATATCCCCATGCTATACTTTAATGGGTCGCACAAAGGCCATGTGGGAGCTGTGATTGAAGTCTGTGCTACAAATATATATTGATAACAGTTATGTTGCAAAGGTCTAAATATGGCACAAACACCATAGAAACTCACTGAATGCTCATCATTACGCACTTTGCACTTCCATCTGTCGTTATTTGAATCAATTTGCCTCATTCTTTACAGTGCATCTATTATATATAGTCTTTTTGGCCACTTGGTAGATAGGTCTAAAAACTTCCTTTTACCCTTGCAGTTTGTTGAAAGTAAATTAGAATGTATAATATGTAATACTATGCAGTATAACTCACATATTATATTTTACTTTTCTGTATATGCTATTTTTAAATAATTCCTCCTCTTCATCCCAGATGGTCCATCAACCAGAGAATCATCTCCTCCAGTCTTTCACACAGGTAGCTTTATTGGAGGAGGGTTGCTGGTCATCCTAATGGAAGCTATTGGATACTTTGTACTGAAACGTCTACACGGACCAGAAAGAGACTACCAAACAATGTGAGATATTTGGTGATCAGATTATGTATATATCATGTTATGTACAGTATGTTCTAATTCTAGTTTCTCTACCATGCCTGTACATATTATCTTATATGAGTATTACCTTCTAAATTCTAAAATGCGTCTAAAGAGGATCATCTGAAGAAGGAATAGTCAGCGAGTGGTTATACAGGTGTTGCACAATTACAACTCCTTAAATATAGTTTTGCTTTAGTATCAGTAAGAAATAACAGAATCACTGATTAAATATTTAACATTATTGTATGTTCTTTATCCACAGGGAGGAAGGCACACAGTAACAAATCACTTGCAATATTCTACACCCTGACCCTCGATCACATCACAGTGAGGAGGAGGACTAAGTGGAAGATATAAAAGTAGTCAAAGGCTATATATTTATATGTACACTTAAAACAAATCTTAACACAATTATTCCTGCTTCTAATTACAAATGTCATTTATATCACATTCTCTCTTGAAATATCACCTCAGCCCTAAAGGACATATCTCATTTATTTAATTTGGAAATCGGTATAAGTTTTTTGCAAGGTATCAACCACCTTTCATTTCCTTTTGTGCCCCAATCAAAAATGTTTGTGTGGATACTGACCTTTATAAAAAAAACTATTGTGCCGCTCATTTATTAATCTGTAAACTGTATAGTAATAAGTGCATCTGTTTGAGATAAATAAATAAAAATAAACATAAATACACTCATAAATAATATGAAAACCACAGTCGTAGCTAGCTCCTTTTGTGTCCGAGGCAAGAATGAAAAATTTTGCCCCCCCGGGTATTCTTTTTTTACAGAGGCTATTTTATTTACACTGCCTTTACACACTGCCTTTAAACACACCTGCCCCATAAACACACATATACACATACACAGCCCTTTCACACAACTGCCGACACACACTGCCTTAACACACACCTGTCCATAAACACACATATGCACATACACTGCCTTTACACATACCTGCCCACAAACACCTGTCCATAAACACACATATACACTTACACTGCCCTTACATATACCTGTTCATAAACACACATATACACATACACTGCCCTTACACACAACTGCTCATATACACTGCCCTTACACATACCTGCCTATAAACACACATACACATACATGCACTGCCCTTACACACCTCTGCCTTTACACACACCTGCCTATAAGCACACATATACACATACACTGCTCTTACACACGCCTGCCCACACACACTGCCTTTACAGACACCTGTCCATAAACACGCATATACACATACACTGCCCTTATACTTGACTGCTCATATACAATACCTTTACACATACCTGCTCATAAACACACATAAACACACATACACTGCCCTTGCACGCTACCTTTACACACACCTGCCCATAAACATGCATATACACATACACTACCCTTATACATGACTGTTCATATACAATGCCTTTACACATACCTGCTCATAACCACACATATACACACACATGCACTGCCCTTACATGCTGCCTTTACACATACCTGCCCATTAACACGCATATACACATACACTGCCTTTACGCACACCTGCCCATAAATACATACCTGTCCATAAACAAACATATACACATACACTGCCTTTCCATACACATGCACATACACACACACACACAGCAGCTTACAAACACACAAATACCTACACTGCTCGTACACACACCTGCCCATACACACATCTGCCCGTTAACACACATATACACATACACTGCCCTTACATACACCTGCCCATTAACACACATATACACATACACTGCCTTTATACACACCTGCCCATAAACACACATACACACATATGCACATACATACACACACCAGCTTACAAACACAAAAATACCTACACTGCTCGTACACACACCTGCCCATACACACAGACATGTGCTTACAAGCACACACATATATACCGTATTTGCTCGATTATAAGACGACCCTGATTATAAGACGACCCCCCAAAATCTGAATATTAACTTAGAAAAAAAAGAAAAAGCCTGAATATAAGACGACCCCAAAGGAAAAAAGTTTTACCAGTAAATGTTAATTCATGTAAACTATTTTTTTTCATAAAAGCTATGATTGAGAAAAATATTTTTTTTGTTTTTATTTCTTGTATTTTCCAACCTGTCCCCCAGTTACGCACATCTGCCCCCAGGCTTGCCACTCCAATATGGCACTGTGGCCCATGATATGCCTTTTAACCCTCTATATGCCACTGTGCCCCATGGTATGCCTTTTGACCCCCTATGTGCCACTCTGCCTCCAGAAATGCCTTATACCCCTATATCCCATTCTGGCATTTAGGGGGTTAAAATGCATATTATGGGGCAGAGTGGCATATAGGGAGGTAAAAGGCATTTCAGGAGGCAGAGTGGCATTAAGGGAGTTAAAAGGCATTGTATAGAGCACTCTGCCTCCAGAAATGCCTTATACCCCTATATGCCACTCTGCCATTTAGGGGGTTAAAAGGCATATTATGGGGCAGAGTGGCATATAGGGAGGTATAAGGCATTTCAGGAGGCAGAGTGCTCTATTAAATGCCCCCTTAACGCCACTCCAGAAATGCCCTATGCCCCCATTTAACACACACACACACACCCTATACCCCCATTTAACTAACACACACACACACACACACACACTCTCTCTCTCTCCCCCCCTTCCCCCGCTCTCCCCCCCTTCCCCCGCTAACCCCCCCTTCCCCCGCTCTCCCCCCCCTTCCCCCGCTCTCCCCCCTCTCTTACCGGTGCTTCCAGCCGGGGCAGCGGGTTGATGTCGCCTTCTGCTGCAGCCGGAAGGAGGTGTGGCTAGCAGCGGGGGTTTGTATGCGTCCGTCGCGTATACTTTCCCCGGCTGTCAGAGATCAGAGTTCCCCGCACCGGTGCGGGGAACTCTGATCTCTGACAGTCGGGGAAGGTCTATGCGACGGACGCAGACAACCCCCGCTGCTAGCCACACCTCCTTCCGGCTGCAGCGGACGTTGTCTACGCTGCCCCGGCAACACAGCAGGAAGCACCGGTAAGTGTGTGTATGATGGGGGGGGTCGGGTGAGACAGGAGGATCCAGGTCCCCTGCAGCGGTGCGGGGGATCTGGATCTTAGTCTCCTAATCAGACCTCTATTTGAGGTCTGATTAGAAGACGACCCCGATTAGAAGACGAGGGGTATTTTTCAGAGCATTTGCTCTGAAAAAAACCTTGTCTTATAATTGAGCAAATACGGTACATACACTGCCCCTACACACCTTTCTCCCCATCTCTTACCTTTCTCATCTTCCATCCTCTACCTTCCATTCAATTTTTGGAGAGCAAGGTCTGTCACTCCAGGCCTCTGCTTTAGTGCTCTCTCATCACTATGCACCGGCTATTGATGCAGAGCGAGAGGGTATGATGTCATATCCCAGCGCTCGGCATCAATTGCCGGTGCATGGTCATTAGGAAGCACCGAAGCAGAGGTCAGAAGTAGCAGCAGGCTGATCAGACGGCTGTGCACCCCCTCGCACCTGCGCCCAAGACACCCTTCCTACAGCCCTGATGAAAGTTGTGTTACATCAAACAGTAACATACTCAGACATATTTTTGGCGAAATATGCTCATTTTAGCAAGGTTAACGGGTTATAGGTGGAAATCACAGAGATGTATTAGCCATGAAATACTTTACTCATTGATCATGCAAATGTTGTTTGTTTAACTTTTGTTTGCTTTAACATTGTCAGACGCATTCAAGTTTAACAAAATAATTTTGACACCTAAACTAACTCTTGGTTTCCATATTTGACTCCAGCTTCACATATACCCTTTATATAACTGCCTTCTAGTACCATTCTTCTTCCTCCCATAAAGGTGGCATTCTTTAGAGGAAACAATAGCAAGATAGTTCTGCTAAGATTTACTTGCTTAAAATGCTAGAGAGTATAACTAATAGTGGAACATCACCATTATTCCCATAATCCTTTGCTTAACTATTTTAATTCCCAAAAATAAATGAGGCATATATAGTGTTGTCTGTCTCCTTGCTTTTTGTTGAGAACACTGATCATAGTGTTCCTAGACTGATTTACTTTATATTGTGTGCTGTATGTATAGTTAAAAAAACACAGTAAGAGATATTCAGTTAATGTGTAAATATTGTGAGATTTCATTTTTCTGCCTATTGTTTCTGCAAGAAGCTCTCCATTAAAGAAAAAGCAAAGTAATCAGCTGGCAAAGGCAAACTGATGCACATAAAAAAAGAAAAGCAAACACAACACAGTCAATTGAAACCATAGGCACTCGCTGAAGTGGAGGGCATGCAAACAAAAACGACTGATGTTGCATAGTGGATTCAAACATATCTAAATATGGTTTTAATATAAGATTAATTTAATGTGAAACATTAGTATCTTATTAAAGTTTTCGGTTTGTACATTTTCAGTCTAGTGAGCTTAATGTTTCATTTTCATATGCAGGTACACATATTTGTGGTTTCCAATACGACAATCCAGTTGTGCTTTTTTAATGCGGTCTGAAAATCACATATTTTACAAAATGAGTGTATAAGCAACATACCTACCTTAATATATTGTAGATTTTCTAAGCAGTTACATAAATACATTTGTGTCACTGAACATAGCTATGGTGTTGTATTTTTGTGGGAATGTCTATTTTTTCTTTCTTAGGTTGAAATGCATTAGGTGAATAAGTCCCCTAGCCCAGTGAAAATGGATCAATAAAAGAAATGGTTTCTCAGTATGTTGACAAGTTTTTTTTCCAGATTTTTGAATGTAATACAAATATATTATTCCCTGCAAAACCCGATATGTTATTATTACAGGTAGAGTGGGATGATAGTTTCATTGCTTTGGATGCACCAACGGCATCCTGTGCAAACAAGTGATGAGGGACGGTATAGCCATAGTCTCGATTTTGTCATGTCCAAATTACATAGGTTGCTTGGTCTGTGGCCAATATTGCATTATTGTTAATCATATGAGATCATAGGTTTTCATCATTTGTGTAGAGAAATGCCTGAAAGTCATATGAATGAATGCATATGACTGTCATGATTATTTTCAGAAGTTGGAAAATCTAAGAGAGAAAAAAACAACAAAAAGGTGGGAGATCTCTTTTTAGAGAAATACATACAAGAGAGTCAAATACCTTGGGATTTACGGCTAGAAAAATCTCCAGCATTTGGCTTCGATAAGATATGATAAGATAAGAAATAATTTCAGAACAATGTGCTAAAGATTTGATGCAGCTAATCACACATTTTGAAAAGGACACTATAACTCTTATTAGAAAGGAGATTAAGTCCTTAAAAAATCTATAAACCCACTAGTATGGAAGAGAATATTTTTATTCGGAGAGAATTTAGAATACATGTATTTTGCAAATACAAAAAATGAGAAATACAAAAGTGACAAACAAGTCAAATTATATGGTACTTAATTCACTAAAAATCAGATAAAGAAATGTTCTGAGAATTTGGAATTTTCAATTTATCTTGTCGACTCCTCACTAAATACGAAGCTTCTTCTTTAAAGAAGTGGTTAAAAATTTTCCTACAAACATTGTGTAATTCTTTTAATAAATACATTCATATGCAAAAGGCAATTAAAAAATTCAATGAATCAAGACCAGTGAAATTATTATAATCAGACTCTAACTTAGTCATCCGTGAAGATGATAAAGGTGGTGAAATAGTCCTCTTAGACAGGAGTTCATATTGGGAGGAGACATATAGAATATTCAATGATAACATCACTTAAAAGGTCCTCCCTAGTGATCCAACAAAATTCTTACACAATTTTGATTATCTGTATAAAGATATTCCTATCTTCTACTTTCTACCTAAAGACCACGAGTCCTAGACTCACTTACAGCTAACCTCTCTGAATATGTTAATCATCATCTTCAAACATATGTTAAAACAACTAAACTTTATTTAAAAGATATAAAAGCCATTATACAGGAGGATATTGAATGACGGGACTCATTTATATGGGCCACCTATGGTGTAACTTCCCTATACACAATTATTGACCGTAAACTGGGCCTAAGGTCTTTAGCAATAGTTCTACAATCTGGCCACCTGTAAACCCTACTTCAGCTATTTTTTTTGTTAAAATCTATTGAGTTTATATTACATCATTATTGTTTTTTGTTTGGAGACCATTTTTACTTACAGCATCAAGGGACTGCCATGGGCACCTAATTCCACCTAGCAATGCCAATCTGTACATGAATGATTGGCAAGGGTACACCTAATGGGATCATAATCCATTAAATATGAATTTTGTGCTCTGTTGTTGTCATATTGATGATGTTCTAGTAACTTGGGACAGGGACCTTGTGTTAGGTACCAGGAACCAGAGATACGCAAAACAAGCAAAGCCAAATCGTGATCCAAGTGCATAAACCAAAAGACAAGACTGGTACTCAGACAAGCCGGGGTCAGGAGAGACGTCAGGGAAAGCCATGTCATGGACAAGTAATCATGGAACACAAGAGCAATTGCAGCTGGAAACAACACAAGGGCAAGGAGGAAGTGAACCTTTGCTGCTTAACCCCTTAAGGACAATGGGCGGTCCCAAAACCCATTGAAAACAATGCATTTTGAGCCCGTACATGTACGGACTTTGTCATTAAGGGGTTAAATAGCCCAAAGGGGCTGGCTGTGGGCTGGATAATGGGCAGGCCCAAAGGAGAGTAGCCGTGATAACTCTGACAGGCAGTTAATTAGCCTTCAGTTGAGTAACTGTGGTAGTAAGCAGAAAGGCAGCCAGACCATAATACATTGGTTCTTTATTAGGTTTTACAAGCTTCTGAATCAAAACCATTACAATTTGAAAATATAATAAATTATCTATTAATTTCTCAGATCTAACAAGATTCTAACATTTTTACCAAATAAATCTACAAATGGAAATGGGTTTATAGACAGGTAGAAGTAATATAAGAAACAGGCACATATTTTGGAGGAAGAAATAAAATAAGAAATAAGAATTTTGATTTGCAAATTTGAACCAGATTATAACAAAAGTGGTGAGAATAAACTGCAATTCTTTATTTATAGAAGAACCTAAGGGGAGTTGTCATAGGAAAAATGAGGGCCTAAATTTTGATTTTGCTACACAATATAACTCACAGGCTTTTAAAATAAATAAGAATATTTGAAAAACACTGGGCTATATTTAAAGTAGGACCAAACTTCTTAAGAACATTTTACTCCTAGTTTAATATTAAACCAAAGGCACTTTTATAAGTACCTGCATTGTAACATTTGTTCTACTATCCCAAGAAAAGTAACTTCTTTTTCTAGTTTTACAACTAACAAGATCTTTCAAATTTCCACAAAAATTACATGTGAAAACCATTGTATATCTCCTTCAATGTGGCTGTGCAAAAGAATAACAGAAGAGAGCAGATGTTTGAAAAAACGTATTTACATCTATATAATATACACACTAAATCCGAGAAACATCCTTTCTCTTTACATACTAATAATTGTATAACTTTTAGTTTAAATACATTTTTATTTTTTGGTATTGAACAAGGCAATAAAGACCTAAGAGGAGGAGATTTCTTATGAAAATGATGTCAAAGAGAAAGATTTTGGATTTAGAAACTGAAAACCTTAATAAAAGTATTAATAAAAACTTTTATACAATGTGTTTTCTATAAACAACCATTATATCCATTGAAAAACATAAATATACATACATATATTCATTTGATGTAATACATTTAAAACTGTTTTTGGAAATGAATGTATATGCTTGGAGTGAGTACTTTTACTTATGGTGATGATACTTTGAGAACATCACAAAGTTTTTTCCTTTAACAATATTCCACTTTTGTCAATTTTTCATTTATTATTCTGTGTAGATTACGTAATGAATATCACATGACCATACACCTGGTTATGTGATTGGACTTAAACACATTGCCTGCAATTGAGATATCAGATGTAAATTGTGATCAACGATTGGATAATATGGTGTACAAGGGGATTGGATCAAGGGAGTAATAATAAATAGTGTATTAAGTGTTTGTTGGTGTTACGATTTTACCCACCATACCCCAAGGAAGATCCATTTGTGAACGAAATACGTAGGGTGTGGGTGAGCTCTTTGAATTTATATTATGATCGGTTTGAGTTTCCTAATGTCAGTCAACCCCCTCTGAATAGCAATGGTTGTGTTGGCTTCACATTAACGGCTACTGATAATCCCAATCTTTAGAAATTAGTTTTCTTGGCACTTGAGCAGGTTAACAGTACAACTATACTATGTGAGTGTATATAAATAAAGTGTAACTATTTTTAATATCACAACAAACGGTATTGCACTATATACTGTATATCTTCTTCTTTGTTTCATTGCTCTGTCCATATCCGTCCGAGCCTGGATAGTCCAATCGTATCACGGGATCCACTGAATTAGTGGAACTGCTGTTTTTGCTCTATTGCTACAATTGGGGATTAAGGAACCCACAGAAGAGTTATTATCAAAAGGACAGTATTATTTCTGTGTTGTTTTTTTATTCATAAATGTAGAGGCAACTGACACCACCAATAACCTGCCCTGAGTAAGAATATATTCAAGCTGGTGCAGAGGCGTATATAGGGTATGGCAGCCATGGCACGTGCCATGGGCGCCATCTCAAGGGCGCCATTTTTTTTTTGATGAGGAGGAGAGAGAGGGGCGCCTAGCAACCGCTTGGCGCCCCTCATTCTCCTCCACGAGCCCTCTACCCCCGTCCCGGTGCCAGCATTTCATGCAGAGCGCCGCAATATGCTGGCATATTGCGGCGCTTTGCATGAAATGCCGGCACCAGCGAGCGGCTTTTAAACACTGATGTGGAGGAGAGAGAGGTGCGCCTAGCAACCGCTCGGCGCCCCTCGTTCTCCCCCGCTTCCAAAAAAATGAAGACAGCGTTTAAACACCGCTCGCTGGTGCCCGCTGCTTCACTGCTGGGCGCCGAAATATGACGTCCAGGGCCGGCCGAAGACTTAACGCCGCGCTGGGGGGCTTCAAAGTTTAAAACGCCCCCCCCGCCGACGCCGGGGGGGGGCATTTTAAACTTCGCCGACGCCATAATCTACGATCCCCCCCCCCGGTACTTACCTTTAAACAGTCCTGCGGCGAGTCTCCCTGCTCTGCCACGGTGCCGGCTTGTAATGCTGAGAGAGAGAGGGGCGCCGAGCGGGTAAGCGAAAACCACTCGGTGCCCCTCTCTCTCTCCTCCGCTTCAAAAAAAAAAAAAAAAAAAAAAGCGCTTGGGGCGGCAAAGTGCCGCCCCTTCTAAAGTGCCGCCTGGGGCAATTGCCCCAGTCTGCCCCATTATAGGGCCGGCCCTGATGACGTCATATTACGGCGCTCAGCAGTGAAGCAGCGGGCACCAGCGAGCGGTGCAGGAAGACAGAAGCATCGTCCTCCCGTCGCTGGACTTCAAGGTGAGGGGGGGGAGAGAGGGGTTAGAAAGTGATAAGGGAGGGAGGGAGTTAAAAAGTGATGAGGCAGGGAGTTAAAAAGTGATGAGGAAGGGAGGGAGTTAAAAAGTGATGAGGAAGGGAGGGAGGGAGTTAAAAAGTGATGAGGGAGAGAGGGGGTTAAAAAGTGATGAGGGAGGGAGGGGGTTAAAAAGTGATGAGGGAGGGAGGGAGTTAAAAAGTGATAGGGGAGGGAGAGGGGGTAGATATAAGTAAAGAGTGTGCATTAATGTGTGGATGTATTGAGTGAATGAGAGAGAGCATGAGTTAATGTGTGAATGTATTGTCTGAATGAGGCACAGGCAGGGTGTATATGGGACAAAGATGGCACAGGCCGGACTGTTTGGGGACAAAGTTGACTTGTGCTGGGCTATTTGGGGACAAAGATTGCAAATCTTATGTGTGTAATCTGGGTGCTGGCCAGGTTCTATGTGGGCAGTGTGGACGGCAGGGCTGGCTTTGGGGGGTGCAACCTGTGATCTATCCCTGTAATTTAGGGGGTTTTAAATATACCTTTAATGCTGTGTTTTTATGTGAATTCCAATTGATCTTTACCTGCAAAGTTGGGTTTTTGTGTTATTCTGTAGATCCATATCTGCTATGCTATGTTTCCATACATTATTTATGTGCACCTGCAAATACAGGGTTAATATGTCTTATTCAGTTGATCTATACCTGCGATGCTACGTTTCATATATTATTATTGTATACCTGCAAATACAGGATTTGTATGTCTGATTCTGTTTATTTGATATATACCTTCAGTGCTGAGATCACAAGTGAATTTCAATTGATCTGGGTTTGTGTGTTGATCTATACCCGCTATCGGCAGCAGGGACTAATATATATATATATATATATATATATATAATGGGCAGCAGGGGCTAGTAAATGGGTTTTAGATATTTGGACAGGGGCGCAATTTCAGTGCTTGCCATAGGCGCTATTTTCAGTAGATACGCCTCTGAGCTGGTGTACACGACACAACTTCAGGAGCTCTCTTTCTCCCAGTTCCCTTAGTAAACCTGGGGCCAATTTCTTCATCGCTATCACCTGTTTGATTTTTTATTTTTTCAGATATCCTTGCCACAGGCCAACACCACTACAAGTACAACCTTTCAAAAATGTTTGATACTAGCCAAAGCTAAAGAACCCATTACCGCTAGACAAAAATACTGTGTATCAAAAAGGTTAATAAAACAATCATTTAAACTAGGGATAATAAAGTACCTTTAGAAGGAAGCTCATGAGTGAAATGAGCCCTGGCACCTTAAGGCTAGCAATCCGTAGATCACAGGTGTGTGGTCCCCTGCTAGATACATGCAGGTGCACCCTACATTTTGAAATCTGGAAATGAGCATGAGCACAACATGTGACCAAGTATGTTCAGCACAGGGAGGGTTGGGGACAACCTTGGCTGTCTGAGAGGCTTGATGATGTGCAGAAGACATTATTTGTCACCAGCACATATGGCAAGCCAGGGCCTGCTATTATTTGTTTCTGGCCCTTAAATATTTACTATGCCTAATGGAAGAATTCTATTTTTTTTAACAAATCTGACATAGACATTATGCATGACAATGAGTGACCTATTTTAAAAACATCACAACACTTATGTTTTGCTTAGATCTATCACTATATATGCATATTTCTGAATTAAATGTATAATTCTGCCATATAAAAGTACACAGACATACACTTAGTACTTTTTATTGTACTGTATGTATCATTTTACTCTTCATCCCAAGGGTTGCAGTTTGTGTTTTTAGTAATAGAACATATTTGAGATCAATCCTTGCTAAAATCTCCCTTACTGCAAATTGCAGTATTTTTGGGAATTATGTCATATCACACATATCATCCTGGAGTTACACTATTTGTCAGAAGTCTGCACGAAATTGTGTTTATCAGAAAAAGTCAAAATGGGGTTAGATAATTTACTGAAGTTCTCATTCACTCATGAGGGATTCAATATGGAGTACTGAGTGGCTAATATGCATTTGTTGTATGGTGACAAGCTGGCATTAAGCATCCACTCAGTCCAAGTCCAGATTCTTCATCAGGCCACTTTCTTGCTTCCAGATCAGCGTGGTGTGAGGTTCTGTCTTAATGGCAGCGTATCCTCTATCCATTCACCTGATCTGTTTATTACAGACTCCCAGAATGATTTTTCCTGCTCTGTAGAATCCATCCAACTCACAGGGAGGGTGTAACTGCTCCCTAGGAAAACACAAAACAAATAAGCACTTAAGATACACGATATGACAAAGTAACCAAAGAACTGTAGTGAACAATCAACTTCAACAGCTAGTCTGTGCCATCTTGGCCCCACACAACTGGCCTGTGCCTTCTTTGCCCCTTGCCCCCTCTTCCTACACACAACATACATAAACACACAAATTACAATCATACTCACTAACATACATTTCATCTCACCACACAATAACACATCAATGCTCACACACACACATAAGTACACATGCATGCTTGTACATACACAAGTTCACCCATTATATATATATATATACAGTATCTCACAAAAGTGTGTACACCCCTCACATTTTTGTAAATATTTTATATCTTTTCATGTGACAACACTGAAGAAATGACACTCTCCTGTATAACAGTGTAAATTTGCTGTCCCCTCAAAATAACTCATCACACAGCCATTCATGTCTAAACCTTGGCCCAATTAGCCATTTTTTATCCCTCTACATAAAAATGGCCTAGGCTATAAGAAGATTGCCAAGACTCTGAAACTGAGCTGCAGCACGGTGGGCAATACCATACAGC
This sequence comes from Spea bombifrons, assembly GCF_027358695.1. Taxonomy (NCBI): domain Eukaryota; kingdom Metazoa; phylum Chordata; class Amphibia; order Anura; family Pelobatidae; genus Spea; species Spea bombifrons. The sequence continues at coordinate 61,658,796 of NC_071088.1, read as the reverse complement.
AGACAGTTTCAGAGGACAGGTTCCACTCAGAACAGGCCTAGCCCTGGTCTACCAAAGACGTTGAATGCACGTGCTCAGCGTCATATCCAGAGGTTGTCTTTGGGAAACAGAAGTATGAGTGCTGCCAGCATTGCTGCAGAAGTTGACAGGGTAGGGGGGTCAGCCTGTCAATGCTCAGACCATAAGCCGTACACTGCCCAGAAGTAGAGTCGTCCCGGAAGGAAGCCTCTTGTAAAGATGATGCAAAAGAAAGCCCGCAAACAGTTTGCTGAAGACAAGCAGACATGACGTCATATTCCGGCGCTCAGCAGTGACCACCGCGGCAGAGCAGGGAGACAGAGGCCTCTCGCTCCGACAGCAGGACCTCTGCAAGGTAAGTGATCTACAAAGGGGGGAGTGAAAGGTGAGTGAGAAGGGGGGGTAAATAGTGAGATGGGGGAGGGGGTAGATAGTGAGAAGGGGGAGAGAGGGTTGATGGTGAGAAAAGGGGGGACAGCGTAGAAAGGAGGGTAGTAAGAATATTGAAATAAAAAGTTTGAATGAGTGAGATCATTAATTCATGTGTTGATGAATTGTGTGAATGAGAGAATAAACAAATTAATGTGTGGATGAATTGTGTGAATGAGTGAGTATGAATTAATGTGTGGATTGATCTATACCTGCAAAGTTGGGTTTGTGTGTTATTCTGTTGATCTATATCTGCTATGCTATGTTTCCATACATTATTTATGTATACCTGCAAATACAGGGTTTGTATGTCTTATTCAGTTGATTTATACCTGCAGTGCTGGGTTTGTGTGTTCTGTTGATCTATACCTGCAATGCTATGTTTCCATGCATTATTATTGTATACCTGCAAATACATGATCTGTATGTCTGATTCTGTTTATCTGACCTACATTTTCAGTGCTGAATTCACATGTGATTTTTCAATTGATCTATACATGCAAAGCAGGGTTTGTGTGTTAATGTGTTGATCTATACCTGCTATGCTGTTTCCATACATTATTTATGTATTATTATGTCTTATTCAGTTGATCTATATACGCAAATGCTGTTTCCATGTGTTGTTTATTTGATCTATACCTGAACTACAGGGAGTAATATTTATATATATTGGCAGCAGGGTCTAATATTTCTATATATATATATTGGCAGCAGGGGCTAATAATATATGTTGGTAGCAGGGTGTTATATTAATATATATCGGCAGCAGGGGCTAATATTAAAGAATGAAAACTAACCGCCAGTTCAGCTGTTTTTATTTACTTCTAAGAGATAAGTACATATTAGGTAATTAAAAATGCATGTCTAACTCATATATATATATATATAGTGTATATGTAGCATTTTTATAATTGCCCCCCCCACACTTTGGTCCCTGTCCCCCGATGTGCCCCCCACAAATATGAAAGCTGGAGGAATTTACAGCAATCATCATTTCATTCTTTTAGGATTGGGGCGGCGATGGAGGCAGCTAGAGGGGGCCTGTCTGATGCTTCAGTGGGATGCATGAGGCGCTGGCAGCCTACTTCTTGTTCGTGTTCATCTGGACTCCCTTCTTTAATGTTTGTTTTCCAGGTCCTGTTTCCTCATCTGCCACTTGATTGTTCGATCTGTGTCGCTCATCTGCCATTCAATTGTTTTCTGGGCCAGGAAACAGGCTGCAGTGCGGCCAAACAGGGAGCAGCTGGAGTTCTCTCCGTGGGCAATTGAAGTGGGGTGGTTTGGGAGGAGAGGTATGGGGCTTCTCCCCAAGTTAGTTCAGCTGTGCAAAAGTATACATTCTAAGTATAGTTAACTGTTTGTTGCATATAAACAGCTTTATAGAGAATAGAATTTTAACTTATGATATGAAACAGCGATTTTATATTTTTCGCAACCTTAAGATGATGTACACTACTGTCCATAGCCCTGGCAATTATCTACTAGATTTTTCTATCCTCGGCAACTGCCCTCATTCGACTTTTTCAGTGAAAGTTTGATCATGAGAGATTATTCTAGTGCTTGTTGGGGTCACTTAGCAAGTTCCATCATGTGTAAGACACTAATGTGTAACAATAATGGCTCTTAGCAGTATGTTGGGTGTAGCTGCCTTACAGTCTAGAGAAAACAGTTACAGGAATAAACGTTCAGAAACTAAGGACAATAAGATACAGCAAGTCTGTAAATACGTGGCTGCCTGTGTACATTACTGAGCCCCAATTTTCTTCTCCTGCCTGACTCCAGCTAAAAGGCCTGCAATTCGGACAGGGTCTTCACCCCCTTCCTTGTTGGCTGTGCTTGAGAGACACAAAATGCCCTCTGCTCCCTGGCCAGCAGCCGGACTGCAGCAAAGGCTTTGAAATCCCATGGCTTTACTGGCCTTCTTCAAGAGAATACTGGGATTCTACAAAATAGTCTTCCTCTTTGGGCATTTGCAATGAATAAAATTTGAAAAAATTTACAAATAGTGAAGGAAACCCAAATTCAAGTGACCATTAAGACCCCAGCCCACAGGATGATAAATATCCTCAGAGGCAGAGGCAAGGTGAAAAAGCCTTCTTGTGCCTATGCACTTTGTATGGTCAGTGACGCTCGCAGGTTGAGGCAAGCCTGTAAGGGAAATAGAAGCATCTGGGCCCTCAAAAAAATCTCAGCCTCAGGTGAGAGATCGGTGCTTCCTACAAGCACTAAAGGTAATGCTATGCTATCATCATAGTCAAAAGGCAGAGAAGCAATGCTCAGTACCATTTATCATGTCTTCAAAAAATGCAACCAAGGCATGCTTGTACAATGATTACTCGGAGGTACTCTCATGTACTGTACATTCTTGTAATGGCTTGATTCTTCTAGTACTGAAACATCCAAAGTGCATTTCACATACCAAGCAGCATTCTATTTAGTGGAAATTAGTGGTGCTGAACATGATCTTCTAGTAAAAGTAATTCTGTAACTTGTCAATACATGTTTCCCTTTTTGTAATTCAGACAGCAACTCAAAATAGTGAGCAAAAAGCAAGAAAGCTTCAGGAAGGATCAATATCAGGTGGGGTATTTATACATACATGCATTCATACATAGCTCACGGTACCAGTGCATTAGTTTGCCAAGTAAAGTACCACAGAACCATAATCTTATTGGTTGTTATTTTTGTGTAAATCGCTCCATTTATTGGTTAATCTGTTTCAAAGCCTAGTTTAAATCCGTATCTATTGTTTAATCACCTTCCTGTTGTTCTGATGTGTATAAAAGATCTGGTTTCTTCCCTTATAAAGAGGTGTGGATGTTTTCCCATACACTTGCCTGGTGCAGTTTTCTATGTGTATGGTCTAAAATGCCCTTTGATTCTTATCTGCAATATCACTGATTTGGACAAGAATGGCTACCACCTGTACCCAGCCAACAGACAAGTATGTAGACCATATGACCGAATGCCTGTGGACACCTGACCTTCTTGAATTTGGTGGACATCCCATCAAACCATGGGCATTAACATGGAGCCCCCCCCCCCATTGTGGCTATAACAGCCTCCACTCTTCTTTGAAGGCTTTCCACAAGATTTTGCAGTGTGGAAATTTGTGCCCATTAGCCCAAGAGAGCATTTGTGAGGACAGGCACTGATGTTGGACGAGAAAGGCTTGCTTGCAATCAGCAATCCAATTCTTCTCAAAGATGTTAATTAAGGTCAAGTCTTTGTGCAGGCCACTCAGGTTCCTCCAAACCAGATTTATCAGAGCATATACAGTATTTATGGAATTTGCTCTGTGCATAGGGGCACAGTCATGCTAGAACAGGAAAGGGCCTTCCCAAAGCTGTTGTCACAAAGTTCAATGCATACAATTGTCAAAAATGTCTTTGTATACTGTAGCATTATGTCATGGCCCATGGCGTAGCACCTCAACCGAGTACCCACGTCTAGCGGGTACTCGACACCTACCTGCCTCACCGTCTTCTGCTGCCGTCCGTTCGGTATTATTACTAGACAGCATTCTCCTGGCACCAACAAAGGCAGATTTATCCATCAGATAGTGATATGTGATTCATCACTCCAGAGAACATGCTTCCACCACTCCAGAGCCCAGTGGTGGTGTGCGTAACGCTACACCCTAGCTAACACTTGGTATTGCACATAGCGACATTCAGCCATGCAGACTTAATTCATGAAACACCTGACGCACATTGCTTGTGTTAATGTTGCTTCGAGAGGCAGTTTGGAGCTCTGTAGCAAATGATTACAGAGAACAGGTGATTTTTACGTCCTACGTGCTTAAGGACTTCTGCTCTGTGAGTGTTTATGGTCTACTGCTTCATGGCTGAGGTGTTTTTATTCCTAGACAATTCCAGAGGACAAGGGCTGATCTAGCAAGGCAAAAAATATCACCAACTGACTTGTGTCAAAAGTGACATCTTATGACAGTGCCACTGTTAAAGTCACTGAGCTCTTCAATGTGACCAGTGTTTATCTATGTGCTTGATTTTATACACCTGTTAGTAATACGTGTGGCTGAAACATCTAACCTCAATATTTAGGAGGGGTGTCTACATACTTTTGATCATATGGTATATGTATGTTAGAGTGAATGTGTGCGTGTATGTGTTAGCGTGGGTGTGTAGAATGAGTATGTATGTAACTGTGTGTTAGAGGGAGAGTGTGTTAGCATGAGTGTGTAAGTTTGTGTTAGCGTGTGTTGTATGAGTGTGTATGCAAGGGTTTCCCCATTTATTCGAATCAGAAAATTAATCATGACTTACCACGGCCAGTGCTAAGACGAATTCCACCCAGGGGTTTGCTTGATAAAGTCCCCTGATCCCAAACTGTGAATTCTACACATGCCTCAGTCAGGTCTTCTACACGGAAGCCATCATACACCATGGTGTGATTGAACAAAGGCTGCAAGCTATGTGTTATTACTCTTGTACGCTGAATACTGGATGGGCTATCATCCGGAAGCACGCAACTAGGCGGAAAGAAATTACAAGGGAAGATGCACGACAAATGCATCAGGTGAGAAACAAAATAAGTGGTTAGAATTGAATAGATAACAAAACAAGCTTAAAGATAATAGTACCTATGTGTTGAAAATGTTGCACAGATTTGCTAAAAAGCTGAAGGTCTTTGAAGGAGAGGAGGAAGAGAAATGGGTGATTGGACAAAGTGATGACTAATTTAGTGTGACTACAACAAAGGGACACAGAGGAGTTAATTGGAAGCAAGAGATGCAAAATAGTAGAGGGAAGCACAAATTAAATATGAAATGGAGACCCTAGAGGAAAAGGGTGAAGGCAAACAGTGAGGGTAGAGATACTCTAGTGCAAACATTACCATTTTACATAAGCGCTGACGTTTCCAGCCTTATGAGGTACAAGCTGCTGAGCCTCCTTCACCCAAATGTGGAGCTCCCCAGAGGGTGGAAGGCCAAAGCCTGCAAAGTAGGATAAAGGCAAGTGAGAATTATGGTGGAGATAAACATATGGCGTATGGAAGACTAATTAATGTAGGATACTGTAGCCCACTGGAGTTAGGAGGATATAGGCTAGAAAACAGAACACAATCTGGGAGAAAGATGACTACAGAGATAAGTTTCAGAAGATTCACCATCAGAGCCTTGAGGGATGAACTTGGTAGCTATATTGAGCCTTCCACGGCTATAGAGGAAGTCTGGTGACAGTGGGGTCTGTGGGAACAGCAAAGGTTAGCTCTGGTCCAAAATAAGATAATCATGAGTCACAGATTTTACTGTTATATAACAGGTGGCGAATCTCAGAAACATTTGTTTGCCTTTTCTTAATCTACATTTTGTAGAAAAACAATTAAAAACAAGATCATTTATGGTTCAGGTTTATATAACCAAACCACAAGGGTTTATCATGTGTACATTATATCACAATAATAATAATATTGCTGTAAAATTGAAGCATTTGTCTTCAGGACATTGATGAATACCCTGTTCAAGAACAGGAAAAATTGACAGAGAAGATAAATAAATGCTCCGAGTGCCTTGCGTCAGATTAAGTTGTTTCTGAAACAATTGAAACAAGAGAAAAGTTGCCGTGGTCCCATAGAAAAGCATCGGGTGCTTCTGCGAGTTGCAGGAAGTTTATGCCACCTTGGGCACTGAAGGTTTCCCAGTAGCTGTAATCCAGCATTTGGTCCCAAATGAAATTAAGTTGTGAAAGTGGAATGTGTTTAGTGCGTGTGTAGTGTCAAATTTGACCCTCATTCACCACATAGTAATTCCATGTGTGTGACGTTAATAAACTTTAAAAAAAAATAAGACAACTAAAACAATATTTTGGTGGTGAAAGGTGGCCTTTATTATGGTTTCTACATCTGTATCTCTTTATATATTTATATCTTTATTTTAACCAAATTAAATATACCAAACCTGGCCCAAGCCCAGGGGAACACATAAATATGCACTTTACAGAAAATGCCATATGGTCAGGATCCCCCAGATCACCAAACCCTATTCACCTAGATGAGTTGCTGCTGCCATTTCTTTCTATTAGTGCCTCTGCTAGGAACAGACAATTAAAAATATCAGGGAGCCCAGTAGCCGAGTTCAAGGCTATTGCCATAAGACTTCAAATGATATCATCATAGATGTCACTGTGCAGTATTAAGCAGTCAGTTATTTAGAGTGAGTCTGTATTTGTTGCCGTGTTTGAGTGTGTTAGAATAAGTGTGTATTAGAATGAGTTTGTGTGTGTAAATGTGTGTTCTAGTTCATACATAAACTACCAGGGTGGGTGCGGAAGGCCCCACGACTTTACCTGTCCTTCTGGGACAGAATGTGCTAGCACTCCTCTGTTAACAACTATTGGTTGTTTCTATTTAAGTTCTAAGGATTTACCCCAATATAGTAGAACTTGCTCTGGGTAGATTGCAATTTATGTGTCAGGGTCTAAAACAAGCAGTTCATGCATGAAAATCTACAAATATGCCTGAGTTAAAGCAGTTCTGCAGGAGTGGGCACTATCTTATAAGAGATTACAGGAAGTTAAGTAAGTATTAATGATATATAGCTTAGGATAAGATATCAGGTTATTAAGAAAAGGTATGTTGCTTACTCGCGGCTGCAGATTGTGCCAGGATGGTTGAGTTTGCCTCCAGTCCCAGGATGCAAGGTCCAATTCTACTTCACCCAAGAAAAGTTTTCTCCCTAGTGAGCTTCGATGCCATACAGACAAGTTTAGGAATCGACCTTGTAGCTCAGAGCGCTCCATTTTGTACTGCAAAAAAAGAGGTATTGAATGAGTGAGGAAACTGCTGAAATCAACCTTGCAATCTTTTTGTTATTAAAATATTCATAATCCAAATCTGTCTTTGGACTCTAGTATTGATATCCACAAACCCTAAGAGAGGATACGAGAGAGAGAGAGAAGTGACCTCTGGTGGCACTTTAGTTTAAGTTTAGTGCATGGGCCAAATTAAGCATTTCTCTTAAAACAATTGCTTTCAGTGTTTCACAGGGACACAAGAGGTTCAAAAAGATGAAGAGGTTAACCATTGTTCTGTAGAAAAGGGAAAAAACATCACAAATAACTTACCTTCAGGGTTTCATTAAACAAAGGATCCAGCGTCTTCTTCTTCACTTTTGTTTTCCTCTTGCCTTGTGTGGATTTATCAGGTAGTAGATAGCACTTCACATATCTACATGTGAGTGTAAAATAAATAATGGTTACAAGGAAATGTGTGCAGCCCCCTCATATGTTTACTGTCTATCCATTCTCTACTGTCTATTATCATAACCTCTCAGATCTATTGTACTAAGTTACTTCTACTTCTCCCTCCCTTGACCATACCTCAGATTGGCATTTCATCTATTACTTACGGGTTAGACGTTTGGCTGTGTGCTGCTGTAAGGTCTCTGCACTGTATAATTAGGATCCTCAGCTCCTTCTTAGGTGGATCATATTGGATCGAGAACTGAATCCAGCCACGAACCTCTAAGGAATGTACCTCCCCAGCACTAAACAGGCTCATCATACTGCCAGAGAGCTATGGGTCATACAGAAAAAGAGGAGGAGATCAGGGTGAGAGATATTGCTGAACCAATTTTACTGCTTTGCAAACTGCTTTTTATACATAACCCCCATGAAGTAGAACGGTACACGTGAGATATTATATGATTTAGAAAACAGAGACAGGTTATGAGAAACACAGACTGATAAACAGTGATATCTTAGTGTAGAACTGGGGCATCCAACAAGCAGAGATCCAATTACAGTACACTTAGTTATTTGGGAGCACTAGACAAAACATAGGCTTGAAGAGAAACATAGCATCTGTAAAAAAAAAACACTACTATGTAGTGCCACTTTAGCCCATTTTGCAGCAAAAACTTGCACAGTTCATAATAAGTTAATAAGTGTGTAACAAATACCCCTGAATGTGATTTATTCATAGACAATGCCAAAACTGCAACCTAGTAACAGCTAAAAATTAGAAAAGTACTGTGCAAGATAACAGATTTCAATAAAAAAATAAGTAACATACAATACATAATAACCAGTAATATACTAAAGAGAAAGTAAACCTCATGAGTACAGCAAATCAAATACCATATTGCAATGTGTTACTATAAGCAGTTTCGGGGTGCATCTTACACAGAAGGAGCCTGAAACCTGATTTGATTGTTGATTGTGAAACAGTTGGTATCAATCAAGGTGTTCCTTCCTTCAAACACCAACAGTGGTGTATAAACAATATAGTGTTTAATCAATCTAAAAAAACAATAAACAAATACAATATTATAGTGCAATCATTTACTTTAAACAAAAATATATTAAATAATGAACTCACAAAAAGGGAGCTTCAAATCAGGATTATAGTCGCAAAGTAATTGATTGTAGTAAGAGCATTCTTTCTTCTCTTGAGTATTGGCAATAATAAATCTGTGGTATGAATTACAAAAGGACAGGAATATAGGGCAGAGCTTCAGTACAAACAAAGTTATTATGTATAAGAATGTTTACTTTAAGAAATGGTGAGATAGATTTTTTTCTCATTCAAGGTTTTTTAAATATGAAAATATAGTTTACATGAATGAATATTTACTAGTAAAACTTTTTCCCTATAGGGTCATCTTATATTCAGGATTTTTCTTTTTTTCCTAAATTAATATTCAGATTTTGGGTGGTTATCTTATAATCAGGGTCTGTGTGGCAGAGCCTGTCCTGGTGTGTGTGTATTTTGGTGTCGGTGTGGCAAAGCCTGTCCTGGTGTGTGTGTTTTGGTGTCGGTGTGGTAGAGATTGTCCTGGTGTGTGTGTCTGGGTGTCGGTGTGGCAGAGGCTTTCCTGGTAAGTGTTTGGATGTGTCGGTGTGGTAGAGCCTGTCCGGGTGGGTGTGTGTTTGGATGTGTCGGTGTGGCAGAGCCTGTCCTGGTGTGTGTTTGGGTGTGTTGGTGTGGCAGAGCCTGTCCTGGTGTGTGTTTGGGTGTGTCGGAGTTGTAGAGCCTGTCTTGGTGTGTGTGTTTGGGTGTGTTGGGTGTGGGCTTCCACAAACCGACTTGAGGAAGCCCATGGGCGAAACGCGTATCGGAGGATTCACAGAGACACTTAAATAGAGTATATTTTATGATAGTGTTGTTATTTATGTAATAAAGTATTTATTCTACATATTACATCACTTTTTATATTATATTTATATACATATACTCCATACACTCTGCTGGATCCAATCTGCTGTCCATCACCTTAAAGGGGGAGTACTGCCCTAAGTCAGTACAGTGTTCTTTATCGCTGGAGCCAGGTTACAGGCTCTAGGCAAGGTGAGAGGCTAACTGTAGCCACCTGTTTCTTGTCCATTTTGGATGTGTTGCAATACTGCTCTATGTGATTTTATCCATTTGTAGATACCTCCATTCAAATACAGTTGGGTGTGTGATCCCTAATCACCCCAGGCGTTGGTAATTTGAGTCAGTCTTTGTCTGACTCATCAGAATGTGAGTTTTTTAATACATTTTTTTAAAAAAAAATTGCTATATTTTATCATACAGAGTGCACTATTATTATTTTTTTTATGTAATTTATTCTATATAACCCATTGGAGTGAGGGTGAGTTAGGTTTATATTTACTTCTGTCGCTCCGCTCACTGTCTTTTATTTTGTTGAGGTGTGGGAGAGTGAGATTCCCACAGAGTGTTGTAGCGCATGTACACTTTTACCTATTGTTTTTTCAATATCCTGTCCTGGTGTGTGTTTCGGTGTTGGTGTGGCAGAGCCTGTCCTGGTGTGTGTGTGTGTCTCTGTGTTGGTGTGGCAGAGCCCGTCCTGGTGTGTGTGCCTCTGTGTCGGTGTGGCACAGCCTGTCCTGGTGTGTGCATTGATTTATTTAATGTTTACTTATCAAGAGATAAAATGCCCTGCTGAATTTGTAGTCACTTCAGAGGACAAAACTTTCTAGGCCCAGAAATCAGTGAGAGGAAAAGCAATTGTGTTATTTACTCTTATTTCAATCTGCATTTCTTATCACAAAGGATTAATCACAGAAACTTGAATGGAGGTTGGGATCTTCAGAGTGAAACTCAATTTAGTTATAAGAACTGATTTCAATATTCCCGTTGGTTTCACAGTCCTTCCCCCTTAAGAGAGGACCTTTTACATTAACATACTTTGCAACATGAACTGTGTGCATTTAAAAAAATAATAATAATAATGTATGTGGGATGAGGTATTCATTGGATGATGCAGTGCTAGAACAATTGTGGTGGTATTTATAGCCAAAAGTTTCTTACAAGAATACACAAGAATATCGTGAAGAATAATGTGATCACTGTTTTGTTCCACTGAATAAAATGGAACTTTTTCATCTAAAAATGTTTGCAGATGTTAGCAAATGTTTTGATTCCATTATCTCTAATGTACTTAATTTATTAGGGCCTTTTAACACTTTTGCTTTCTGGCATTTTAATACAAATAATGTGATAAAAGACTGTTTTATAGTTATTTGTATGGCAAATAGTGTGTCTCAGGTATGTATAAGGGGTGCGTGTTGGTACAAGAGCTCGACCGCGAGATAAACTATATGGGGCTGGTCTCCAAATGTTTCCAGGGCTGCTTTTTATTCCCATTCCGGCCCTGCATGGACACTTCTCTATAGGGTATCATTGCATCTTAACACAAGGCTCTAATGGCTAAGCTAAGGAGGAACAAAATGAGATGGATCTTTAATTTGGATACCATGGCCTTGAGAAAGATTTTGAATTTTGTAATTTCCTGTCAAATGCTTTGGAGCATTTTTCCTCTTAATCCATATTTGGTGTTAATTTTCCTTTTTAGGTCATGGATGCATTTTGAATTTTAGCTTTTCTGTTTAAATAATGTCACATGACACAGCCCTATTTCTTTTATTCTCTACAGTGATGTGTCTCTTTAGTGAGTCCTCTAATATAGTATTTAAAATTGTTAATCTAGTTTTGTTGTAATTATTATGAGTTTAATTTTTTGGACAGTCAGTTGCACTACATAAGGGGAATGTTTTCTTATACTTTTGTTAATGTGACTGTTGTCCATGTTATTTTATACATTGAGTATTTATTTTAGCCTTATACACACTGTTGTGGACTTTCGCTCCTGTTTTTCTCAGGAGTATAAATAGGGTGGACAGGAAGATGGTTGTTACACATTGAGGAAGTAAGTCATGGTGAAACATGTTTATGACATAATGTCAGCTCATTAAAAGAAGCTGGATAGTACAGAAAGCTGCAATCATCACTACCACAATCTGACTGATACATGCCTATAGCTGATAGGGCTTGTATGCATAGTCTTTGAATCTTGTGTGGTTTTGAGGTGTAACTTGATCTGCCATCTCACCATTTTTAAACAGGAATTCTTAATCCATAATAAATTTGTCCGTTGGTAATCCATGTCACAGATTGTATTGCTAATACCCGAGAGAAGAAGTAATAATCTTATTACAATCAAATGCTTTGCAATTACCGTATATTCCGGCGTATAAGACGACTGGGCGTATAAGACGACCCCCAACTTTTACAGTCCAAATATAGAGTCTGGACTATACTCGCCGTATAAGACTACCCCTCTACCCAGCGTACAACAACCAGCCAATCACGGCAAGCGATGTACCTTACCGGTGATTTGCTGGTTGATTTGCTGACATATACATACATGCACTGCCCTTACACACACACATATATAATATATATATCTATATATATATCTACACATATGCCTGTCCATACATACACATTTATACACTGCCCTCACCACACACCCCTGCCTTTACACACACATGTATATGTAGATGTATATATATATATATATATATATATACACACACACACACACGTATGTATATATATATATATATATATATACATACACACACACACACGTGTGTGTGTGTGTGTGTGTGTATATATATGTATATGTGCCAGACCTCGGGCTTCCCTGCTCCCTCATCACTACGCGCCGGCAATTGATGCCGAGCGCAGGGATGACGTCATGTCCCGGCGCTCGGCATCAATAGCCGGCGCGTAGTGATTAGAGAGCAGGGAAGCCGAGGTCTGAAGTGCCAGACCTCGGGCTCCCACAACTGGATGGAAGAAAGAAGACAGAAGATAAGGTAAGAGATGGGGAGAAAGGGAGAAAGGGGGGAGAAATATATATATATATATATATACACACACACACACTGGCATCAATAGCCGGCGCGTAGTGATTAGAGAGATTGGTGGCTTCGTGGGAACCTCCGGCTTGGTAAGTACCCGGCGTATAAGACGACCCCCCACTTTTAAGAAGATTTTTTGGGGTTAAAAAGTCGTCTTATACGCCGGAATATACGGTAGTTTGAAGATCCTTTGTGAGTTACACTATGAAGAGGGGTTATATTATTTAATATATTTTTGCTTACCGTAACATGTTGCACTGTTGTTCTACACCACTATTTGTCAATATTTGATCGACTGTTGGTGTTTTAAAGCTAGGAAAACCTTGATTTATTCCAACTGTTTCACAATCAACAACCACAAAAAAACGGGAGGGGCGTTGTATTTTTGCACATATTAATGTTTATAGTAGCACATTGCAATATCATTTTGTATTTGTTTAATTTAAATTAAGTATATTGCTGTTTATTATATGTATTGTTTGTTAGTTTGTATTATAGGGTGCTTCAAGTTATAGCACCCACACCAACACCCACACAGTGTATGCATTTTCTCACAGATTTGTTGCCAAGGGTTGGTACGGAGGGACTGTAGTTGAGGCTTCTGTGTCCATCCCCTTTTGGTAAACTCTCAGGATTCAAAACCTGCTTAGTGGTGTCCTCCTGCAAGGCATATTTAAAGTAAACCATTAATAAAAAATAGTAAAATACATAGGGAAATGCAATCTGGAGAAACTTGTGATACCTTTTATTATTATTACTTATTAACATACAGCATCATCATATTCCGCAGCGATGAACAATGGGTAAGCAGGACATAACAATTTGTGCATAACAACAATTTCAACGTAAATAATGAAACGGTAAGCAGGTTCCTGTTTAAATGGAATTATGGTGGACATTTTACTACACAACAAATAGTCCAATAAACAATATCAGACACAATAAAAATAAAACCTAATTTGGTAAAAATATATATATATATTAGGTGTGTTTGGTGAGCTGTTCTAAAGTTACACCAGTTTACAATCCAAGAAGGGTTTGTTAATAAACTTCATTTTTAATCCCTCAATGAGGCAGGATGTACTACGTCCTGCAATTCTTACCATTGAGGATACAAGACCTAACAGTACTTCCTGCATTTAAATGTCCATTACTGACGCACTGCCCTGGCATATGTGAGAGAACTGATGATGGCAGAACAGCTTCAGCTCATCCGAAAGCTTTCCTCACATGCAAGGCCAGATTAAAGATGTAGAGGCCCTAAAGGACTTGTACAAAAAGGGCCCCTATTTTCTTGCTCACAACAATTTTTACTGTACAATCTCAAATCCATCCACTGTAACCTCTGTAACCCCTTTCTCTTGCACCCTCTGGAATGCATGCTTTGTGTTTAACAAAAACTCACTGCTGTCCCCAAAGTTTTGATCTCTAACCACATCAGTCTCCTTGCACTCACCTCCCCTGCTGCTCTCTCTTACGGTGGTCTGCACTTCAGCCACACACCTAAACGTGGAGACAGACAGGGAGTGGGTGTTGCAATTCCCCCCCCCTAATCTTTTGAAGTATACTCTTCTCCCCATTTACCATGCATGTTGCAGTGATTTACCAGCCTCCTGGCTCTACTACCCAATTATTTGATCACTTTGTCGCCTGGCTCTCACTTTCTATCTTCCGCCAGCCCTAGACTAATCCTGGGAGATTTTAACATTGATGACCCATCATCATCTGCTGCTTCGAAACTGCTGTCATTTGCTTCCTTTCTTAGTCTCTCACCAACCCCATGCACTGCGATGGTCACCAAAATGACCTAGTGACCTTGGTAAAATATCCCACTTCTCCAACTCTTCCTTCTCTCTGTCTGGCAGAAGTATCGACCAGCACAGCAGAGGTTGTCTGTGTGCATTGCTTAACGTTCTGCCAGAGACAGAGAGGAGGATCCACCGCAGCGCTGCAGGGGACCTGGATCTTCCTCTCTAGCAGCCGGTGGGCATCTGTGCAATGCGTGCAGACATCTTCTGCTACTGCCGGCACTTTCACTGGGGCTTCTATGATGGAGCACCAGCATCACATGACCTTCCATTGCTCAGTCATAGAAGCTCCAGCGAAAGTGCCGGCCACCAGCAGAAGATGTCTACGCACATCACGCAGACGTTCACCGGCTGCCCCTACTAGACACCAAGGAGTCTGGAGCCAGGGGGGTAAGTCTGGGGGGTGGCATATCAGGGGCACAGTAGCATATAGGGGTATAAGGCATATCAGGGGGCACAGTGGCATATTGGGGGTTATAAGGAATATCAGGGGCACAGTGGCATATTGGGGGTTATAAGGCGTATCAGGGGCACAGTGGCATATAAGGGGTATAAGGCATATCAGAGGGCACTATGACATATGAGGTATATAAGGCATATCTGTAGAGGGGCAGAGTGGCATATCTGGGGGAGAGAGTGGCGTATCAGGAGCACAGTGGCATATAGGGGGTATAAGGCATATTTGGGGGGCAGAGTGGCATATCTGGGGGTATATGGCATATCTGGGGCAGAGTGGCATATCTGGGGGTATAAGGCATATCAGGTGGTATAAGCCATATCAGAGGGCACATTGGCACATAGGGGGTATAAGGCATATTTGGGGGGGCAGAGTAGCATATCTGGGGGTATAAGGCATACTGGGGGTATAAGGCATATCAGAGGGCACAGTGGCATCAGGGGGGATATAAGGCATATAGGGGATATAAGGCATATATGGGGAGGGCAGAGTGGCATATCTGGGGGTATAAGGCATATCTAGGAGGCAGTGTGGCAAGCCTGGGCTTAAATGTGCATAGCTGGGGGGACAGGTTGGGAAACAGCAGTGAGTTTTTCTCAGTTTTTTCATTCTGCTGTTTGTTTAAGATCCTGTTTATTAAATTATTTTAAATCATTTCTTTTTTTATCCAATTAATCGAAAAAAATAATCGGCCAACTAATCGATTATGAAAATAATCATTAGTTGCAGCCCTAAAAGATACCTTCCTTTGATCCCACATGTCCATTAAACTACCGTCCAGTTTCCCTTCTCCCCTTGGCATCCAAACTGCTGGAGCAATTAACTCATAATCAACTAATTTTTTTTCTCTCTACACACTCTCTGCTTGGCCCTCTACAATCTGGTTTCCATCCACAGCACTCCACAGAGACCACACTCACTAAAATTACTCACAACCTCCTCACAGCTAAAACAAAAAGCCACTACTCACTACTATACAGCCTTCGACACAGTTGACTACCCTCCTTCTACAAATCCTTCATGCCCATGGCATCCGTCACACAGCTCTTTCCTGGGTCAAATCCTACCTCTCTGACTGGTCCTCTACTATTCTTCATCTATACCTCTTCACTTGGGACAACTCATATCTTCCTTTGGCTTCCAATACCACCTATTTGCAGATAACACACTAATCTATATCTCTTCTCCCGCCATTTTACCTTTTAACCTCACTGGCTGTCTTTCCGGAATTACATCATGGGTGGCACTGCATTACCTGAAGCTTAACTTCTCAAAGAGTGAGTTTATATCCATCACTGCTGACAACTCCACCATCCAACCGACAGACCAAGTTCACTGTCTTGGTGTCACACTTGATGCTGCTCTCTCCTTCATCCCTCACATCCAGTCCCTCAACGAATCCTGTTGCCTTCACGTGAAAAGTATCTCCCAAATTCGCCCATTCCTCATAAGAAACTGCCAAAATATTAATCCTCTCCCTTGTAATATCGCTTCTGGATTATTGCAACTGGTCCCCCACCTTTCACCAATTCAGTGCTTCCTCAGCACTGCAGCTACATTATGTTTCTCTGTTACTATTCCTCATCTGATGCTCCACTGTGCCAATCATATCATTGGCTCCTCATACCATTTAGGATCAAATTCAAACTCCTGACCAACAGTGCCCTTAACAACCCCATAACACCTCATATCTTTAACCTTTAGTTATGAAGAGAGACTAAAACATTTAAAATTATATACACTAGAAAAATGGTATCTTAGAGGGGATGTGATGACATTATAAAAAATAGATGCAGGGCCAATATAAAGAGCTATTCAGGAACCTGTTCATTAACAGAAATGTACAAAGAACAAGAGGTCACCCTCTGAGACTGGAAGAGCGGAGATTGCATAGACGACAAAGGAAGAAATTCTTTACATTAAGGTAAATAAAGGTATGGAATTCACTGCCAAGGGAGGTGGTGTTATCAAATACATTAGATGCCTTCAAAAGGGGCCTTTTTTAAGAAAGGCATGAGATACAGGTCTATGAATAACAATAATATTTTAGAGCTCCTCGATCCAAGGAGAAATCTGATTCCCCTTTGGAGTCAAAAAATAATTTTCCCCCTGATGGACCAATCACATGGCAGCAACTCAATGCATTTAGGCATGTGGACATGGTCAAGACAACTTGCTGAAGTTCAAACTGAGCATCAGAATGGGGAGGAAAGGATATGTAAGTGATTTTGAATGTGGCATGGTTGTTGATGCCAGACGGGCTTGTCTGAGTATTTCAGAAACTGCTGATCTACTGGGATTTTCATGCACAACCATCTCCAGGGTTTAGTGAGAACAGTCCAAAAAATATTCAGTGAGCAGCAGTTGTGTGGACGAAAATGGCTTGTTGATGTCGGAAGTCAGAGGAGAATGGGTAGACTGGTTCGAAATGACAGAAAGGCAACAGTAACTCAAATAACCACTCAATGCAACCAAGGTATGCAGAATACAACCTCTGAACACACAACCCGTCGAACCTTGAAGCAGATGTGCTACAACAGCAGAAGACTATACCGGGTGCCACTCCTGTCAGCTAAGAACAGGAAACTGAGGCTACAAGTTGTGCAGGCTCACCAAAATTGGACAATGGAAAGCTGGAAGAATGTTGCGTGGTCTCATGAGTCTCGATTCCAGCTGCGAAATTCAGATGGTAGGGTCAGACTTTGGCGTAAACAACATAAAAGCATGGATCCATCCTGCCTTTATCAACGGTTCAGGCTTGTGGCGGTGTTGTAATGTTGTGGGGAACATTTCTTTTGGAACACTTTGGGCCCCTTAGTACCAATTGAGCATCGTTTAAACGCGACAGCCTACCTGAGTATTGTTGCTGACCATGTCCATCCCTTTATGACCACAGTGTACCCATCTTCTGATGGCTACTTCCAGTAGGATAATGCACCATGTCACAAAGCTCACATCTCAAACCGGTTTCTTGAACATGATAATGAGTTCACTGTACTCCAATGGCCTCCACAGTCACCAGATGTCAATCCAATACAGCACCTTTTGGATGTGGTAGAAGATTTGCATCATGCATGTGCAGCCGATGAATCAGAAGCAACGGCGTGATGCCCTCATGTCCATATGGACCAAAATCTCTTATAGAAAGTATGCCATGAAGAATGAAGGCAGTTGGGAAGGCAAAAGGGGGTCCAACCCGGTACTAGCAAGTTGTAGCTAATAAAGTGGCCAGTGAGTGTATGTATGTAACTATGTAACCTCCAATCCAAATACACCGCCCTCTTTGTTCCTCTCATGACATGTGTCTCTTTTCTATTGTCATTACCTCTCACATTCAGGATTTCACCTGTACATGCTTTACCCCTTCTCTGAAATTCCCTTCCCCGTTCTAACAGACTTTCTCCCTTGAACACAACTTTTAAAAGTTCCCTGAAAACCCACTTTTTTGAGAAACACACAACCTTTCTTCCTAACACTGTAAGCCAATCCTAATCAAGCCATCTGAACACCCAACAACCTCTACAGATCATCCTGACTCAACCAACTCTTCCCATCTAAGCAGTCCTCTCTCTCCTGCTGTTTCACCCCCCAACCACTGACTAGATTGTAAGCTTGCAAGAGCGGGGCCCTCTTCTCCTTTTGTACCAGTCTGTTTTTGTTTGTGATTTTAATTTATTTTATGGACACTGTTGTAAAAGCACTACAGAATCTGCTGGCGCTATATTATAAATGTAATGTATGCCCCTTCACCTAAAAGTAGAGCACAAAATCCCTGATACTCAAGGTCAAAACCTGAGAGCTCCCAGGTATTGCAAGATTACAAAAGGTCTCGAAAGTAAGGTATGTCTTTTTGTAAATGATACAAAGGTCTGCAACAGGGTAGACATTTCTGGGGGAACAAGCCAAATCATTTTAGCAAATGTGGCAGCTGCAGCTTAATGTTGATAAATGTAAAATAATGGACTAGGGACATAAAATGAGCACTGGGGGTAATTACTTCTGAGGACTTAAACGTAAGCACGCAATACAATAATGCAAACGGGGTGCTGGGTTGTATAGCTAAAGGTATTGGTAGCTTTACAGATCTTTGGTCAGACCTCAACTCAAGTATTGTAAACAGTTTAGGAGACCATGTCTTCAAAAGGATAATGATATTTTGGAAAGAATTCAATTTGGAGGAAAGAAGAGAGGGAGAAGATGTGATTGAAACATTTAAATACTTAAAGACATTTAAGAAAGTACAGTTGGACGTTTATATAAAAGGAGGAGAAATGTTAATCTAAAACTAGCGAGTCTAAATCAGGAACAATTGGCAGACTAGATGGGCTGAATGGTTGATATCTGCTGTCATGTTCCATGTTTCAATTCCTCTTTCGATAACCTCTAACTTTCATTGTGAAGATACCTACTCACCTCCACTGTGACAGTCACTGGTGACAAACTTATCTCTTCCATATCTTGTTCTCCCTCACTTGGGATACGATGGCGGCCCACAATAAAATCTGGAGAAGAACAGTTATAATGCTGTTTTAAGCAAATAAATAAATAAATAAAAATAGAGGGTAGCACTGCAAACAAAACAATAGGAGATATTTGACTTTCAGACAAGGTAAATCAGAGGCGTCCATGTAACTAAGTTTGATGACAACCACGAAGCCAGTTTGCCATTAAATGGAGAGTGCCTCCTCTTAGTTACTCAGGGGAGCTGTTTTTTTCTTTCATTAATGACCAACACCACTTATGAACGTTGACACCAAATTGGGCCAAAGTAAAGAGAACACTGAACGTTATAATTTCCTTTCTAAATATCACTCAATGATCTTTAAATCATTGAGTGATTTTGTTGTCATTGTGTAATATGGTCAAAAAAAAGTTTTGTTTACAAGCTATGCAAATAGCTTGTTTTCATGCTTCCAACATGTAGCATTGTAGCATTCTTTGAATTATCTCTCAACTTAATTATGTGCTTCAGAACAGATACCCTTGGGCAATAAATAAAACTAAACTGACTCACAGGGAGAAAGAATAAGGGAGGATAGCATGCCTATGCGAACAAAACAAAATAACAGACCGCATTTGGATTTAAATACATTTTCAGAAGTATTGTGCTGTTTTCTTCTTTTAAAGCAGTTAATTTTTTCTATTATATAATATTTTCAGACAGCTGCACTTTAGTCGTTTTGTGTTCTAGCACCAAACACGCGACTCCTTGTCGTACTGCCTTGATGTGAACAATAGAATCATGCAGTCCTAATCATCCAGCATCACAATCTGACTAAGGAAAGCCAATTGGGGAACTATACAAGTAAGACGTCATTGCCTTTACCATAAACAAATCAGTGTTTTTATAGGGGAAAGTCACCAAAATATCACATGGTTTATAACAATGGCAGAGCAGATGAAGGAACTTTATTGGAGCAAAATCAACCCATTTGTGCCCTTTAGGAAGTACTGGCACATCCTTAAAAGATGTGGGAAGACATTTCTCTACGGCTACACGGGAGACCAGGCTGTCTATTAACAAACTAGACTCAGCTGTGGCACTTACAGTGTAGATGAAATTCTAGGCAAAATTGCAACATTTTGCCTATTTTAGTACAGGGTTTTTTTTAAACAAAATATTACTAATAATTATTATGTTTTTTGCATTTGTACAAAACAATGTATAATCTGTGTGGGTACATAAAACATGAGAAAGGAAAATCATGGTTTAACAAACATTTTGTACAGCTGCCTAAAACTTTTGCACTGTACTGTAGAACAAAAAAACAACAAAAACTTTTCTTTTTCCAAAACGGGCCTTGATTTGGAATGTGGAACATAAAGCTAAAACGTTTTAAAAAAAATATAGAAAACACATCTACCTGGCACTGTCCCTTTTATTTTCAGTAAGTGGCTATTACACAACCTTTTCCAAGTGTTCATTGGACTAGAACTCGCAGGAGCTTATTGCACCTGCACACTTAGCTGGTTCTGTAGTCAATATTACAAGGTAACACTAAATTGTTTCCAAGGAGTCCCTTTTAATTTAATCCAAATCAAATTAAAAGAAACTCTTAAGGCTCGATTTAGCTACTAGAAGATGCCAATGCTCATTTGTTTGATCCAACCAGGGTTTCTTGCAGATTTGGTTTGTCTTTTTCAGACCTGACTCTTTAAGTTATTTACAGACTACCCCTAGATAATCATATGTGACAGTTATCATTCCAGGGTTAAATTCAAATCAACTGTGCCTTTGTTAAATAAACCCCTAATTTCTGAATCACATATACAGTATGAAGTATCACAGGAATGTAGAGTGATAGCAACAGACCAGTCTCATTGTTTTCCTCATCATCCTTTGAGCTTTCATCATCCTACAGGAAAACAAAAGAGTGCAATATTAGCCAAGAAATTGTTATGACAATTTTGAAGCACAATATGACACAGCTTGCCAGTTCATTAAGTAATCAATAAACATAAATGCGTAGAAAAGCCAGCTACAATCTGAATAGGCAAAGTGAAAGGATATTGTGAATATGACATACAGCTAAACAATAAAACAATAGTGATTTGGAGTCACTTTCCTAGTTAGTTGTACATACCTGTATATCACTGGAGAGGTCCTGCGTTGGGTACTCATCATCCAGCCTATGACAAAGAAGAATTATTGCCTGCATGTGGTAAAGTTAGGTCCTACCTGACCAGGAATATGTGTGTGTTTCTAGGGCCCCTTTTTGCCATACACCAGTGGTGAGGAACTTCCATCCCATAGGCTTACAAAATCATTTGGTCTGGCCCGCGGGGCAAAAGGGACAATAAACCGCTGCCCTCCCCCCACGATCACTTCCTCAGGGGCCACTGCTTACCTCTCTCCGTTGCTCGCACACTGTGCGAGTAACGTCTCTTTTACCGCCAATGGGATGCCGGAATCCAGTGGAATCACGTCAAGTTATGTCACATGACCCTGCAACCCAAAGAGCAACCCAAAGAGAAGCAGTGGGCCCCTGCGGAAGTCTGCGAGCAGCCCAAAGAGATCTGCAGTTCAGGTAATGGGGTGGAGGAAGGTGTATGAATGAGTACCTGAATGAAAGAATATTTGTGAATGAGTATATGTGAATGAGTATCTGTGGATAAGGGAATGAAAGAGTATCTGTGAATTAGTGAATTGATATTTGTGAATGAGTCAATGAATGAATATCTGTGTGATAGCATGGATGTGTAAGTGGGGGGAAGCATGGCATAGGGATGCTGTTTGAGGCAAGGATGCCACAGGGAGTCTGTGTGGGGGCAAAGATAGCAAGTATTATGCTT
The DNA here is from genome assembly GCF_027358695.1 of Spea bombifrons. Lineage (NCBI taxonomy): Eukaryota > Metazoa > Chordata > Amphibia > Anura > Pelobatidae > Spea > Spea bombifrons. Next base: position 61,636,618 of record NC_071088.1, on the reverse strand, counting down.
ACAATCTGGGTGCTAGGTAGGTCCTGTGGATGTTATCTGGGTGCCAGGGCTGACATTATACTAAAGGGGGATGTGGGTGGCATATATATACACAATGTGGGGTTTGCTGGGGGCAATACGCAAGGGTGTGGCTGGGGGCATCACATAAATCAATACTAAAGGGAGGGCTGTCTAGTAGGATAAAGATACAATGTGGGAATAATTTTTAAGTTGATAATTTTGTATGACCCGCAAATGATGTTATGAATATCCAGATGGCCCTTGACAGAAAAAAGATTCTCCACCCCTGCCATACACAAATCAAATCTTGCTGGGAAGATTCCCTTTTTGTCACAAAAAAGGTTCAATTCTTCCATAACTAACCTGGCCATAGGTTCCCAATTTTCATCCTCATCTGTTTCTTCGCTTTCATGTCCCCCATTCACTTGTGTGTAATCATGACCCCAATTTTGGTCCCATTCACCTGGAAAGATGAATGTATTATGTGCCTTTGACCAAATGTACATATTAGGTGCATTTAATATTTAGTGCTTGCTTAACAATGAGATTGCCTTCTGTTAATCCCAAAAAACATTTAGCACCTCTATACCACTACTTTTGACCAGCAAAACTCAAAATTACAGATGCTAAGAGAAAGTTGAACCAACCTCTGGTTTTCTTCTTCCTCCTGATAGATGCTCGAACAATGTCTACCCCTCCTCGCTGACCCCAGGGACGCGATGCACGTACATCACAGAACCATTCCCCAGAAAGACGTTTTAGTGCACAATTATCTGTGAGAGTTGATCGAAGCCTCCTGCAAGAGGGGAGAGGGCAAGACTGGTATTGAAAATTGCCAGGGTTTCTCATGTTGTAATCTGATGGTATGAATTAGGCACCACAACATTTTGTTTGTGAGGAAAGAAACAAAACAAATCTGAGACAAAGTGATGGTTCCATATTTTTTTAAGACAATGTTTTCCTCCCATACAGATGGGAAAAAACACCCTAGGTTTCCTTCCTGCTTTATACTATGTGATTAGCCCTGCTGCCATTCTTAATAGCAGTGGCATTGACTACATTATATATTTTATATCATAATGTGGGAATTAAGGACTTCCAGAGTGTTAGACAGTATGCAGTATTCTGACAATGTCCATACTTTGGTTGGTTATTGTATAAGGTGTCTCTACCGTATGCGCTGCTCGTCCTTCTCCTTTAGTTCATTGTCTCGTTGTAACACCTCAGCTATTGCTTGTTGCTCCTCCCCTGTAAGGAAACTGAGGTCCAGGAGATCCCCACTCTCATCCATTTCCATGTTTTGTCCACATGAGGCCTTTTACGCCATATGGGATAAAATCACACTGTACAAGTAAGACACCTCACAGGCAGTGTTTCTTCAGATCAATGTGTTGACTCCTCCTAAAGGACCTGTTCAGCAAAAAATACAAATTACTTAAAATGAATTAAAAGCAGACGATGCTGGGTAGTGAACAGATATAATGTTAAGACAAAGCTTGACACGTTTCAGTAGCCAGGTAGCTTTTTAGATCTGGCTCTTAGTTTTTTGTATCATTTTATATTGATCTCAAAGGATGTGCTCATTCTGGTTCTAAAAATATATTTAGATGGCTGCTAGATTTATCTAAATGGTTCCTAATATCTATACTAATTTATCCAGCCCAGGAATAATCAGACTGGCAGAACTGTGTAGAGAGCATCTCGATTGCTTGTCTCATACTGATTATAGAACTATGTTCTCCAGCTCAAAACCCATAGGCCAAATAGGCTCTTCTTGTGTCTTTGTACTCATCCCGGCTTAATTTAAGAAAACACGAAATATTTCTGTCTAACACCATTCAGTAAATACTAGCAGGATACATGTTTTGGATATTTTAGTTTTAAACCAAGGGACTAATTTAATTTAAGGGAGTAAAATTAAGATTAATTTCATGTTCTGATGTTCTGATGTTCTGATGTTACCCCCTTGCACTGGCCCATTTGAGGTGAGCAATACCTGACCCCCCGGGGTAATAGGTGTGCGAGCTGTAGGGAAACATTGCAGGCAAGGTAAGGTATGATGGATTTAGCATGTTTTAGTGTAAATGTGAGAGGGACTGTTAATGTTAACGTGTATGTGCAAGTGTGTTTTAGTGTATGTTAATGTGTCTGTGTGTTAGAGTGGGTGTGTATATGTAAGTGTTATAATGGGTGCATGTGTAAGTGTGTATGAGGGGGAACAGCAAGGGGCCAGAAGGTGCCAACCCTCCTGTTAATATGTATGTAAATATTAGAAGATATGGAAACTGACAGATGGTTTCAAGGCCCTCATTATTTAGTTGAGGCATAATTAAGTCAGGCATTCTTGAGCACCAAGATATGTGTTCAGCAGTAAGCAGAAAGAGACCCCTGGAGACGTATAGGCAGAAGGGGTTACATGACCCAGCCATGCACTCAGGAAGGAACTGGGGAAGGATTTGGGGTCAAACATCGGTCAGCGACTCAGTATCACCTGGGTGGGATTTATTTTGGAGGGAAAATATACTGTATAAATTTATGTGAAAATAACCATATTTATTATTTCAAACTGATATACAGAGGAGAGAAGATTCCCGCCCTCCCTCCCCGAGTTCAGCGGAGGATTGCTGCATTGGATTGCGTTGGGATCTGGCGGAGTGATCCAGAGGTCTTTAGATCTTGATCTAGTTTGTGGTATGGGCATACATTCATGTTGTGTTAGATGTTAGATGTTAGAGTGATGCCCATACAGGTTTTCTACATTCAAGGTGTTTATTGCCCCGACCCATCGTGTCCTGAGTTTTACAACGACCGGTGGTATCTGGCGGGGCTGGTGTCGTCAATAGGACCATTAAGTTATGGTCGGTTCAGTTTTAAATTTAGAATTTTAAGACGTGTACATTTCTTTAATACTGTTAAATTTGAAGTAATAAACAATGTCGTGGCATTTAGTAAATAAATGCCGTGGCCAATTCTAAATCCAATGTGCCTCCGTGTCATTTATTTGGTGTTCGAACAGTTTATACACAGTGCCGTAATGATAATGTGTAGTGCATGGGTCATGTAAGGTAAGGTCCACTGGTGGTTCTTCCTTGATTTAGGCCCAGGGCTGCACCGAAGGTAAGTACAACGCTGGTCACATGCACACAAAACTTTCAGACTCTGGGTTAAATTTATTGCTATACGAGAGAAATATGAACATATGCCCAAATAAATTATACTGTTTGTTAATGTACAGGATGTAGGTTTAACCGCAGAGTGGCAGCTACATAAGAGATTGCTAAACAAACTTACCTCGGAATATCCACTACTTATCTTATCGGTAAAATACCTAATATGGCTACGTGATACAAAGTATGGTTAGAGGAAGAAATATCTGACCCCTGCTTACATGCAAGGATTAGCAGTTACTGTCATAGATGCGCCCTATGGCTACCCTTAGCCCCCCCCATGCTCCATACTTAGGAGGAACCATCAGTGCAACAGCTTCTCATGCTTGTGATCTCTGCATCACTGAATGGATCGGAGTACTGAGATATAATGAGCTTTTGTGGGCTACAACTCCCATTGCCCACAACCAGAATAATGATTGCAGGTGCACATTATGGAAATTAACACTTCCCCACTCTTTAAAATGTCAAGTTCAACTGTCAACTACTTGGGCTTTGTGTGCAATCAACATCTATGTACTGAGTGATCCTCGGTGAAGTGCACAAAGAATGCAGGGCCTTATGGTGGAGAGAGGAGGACCTGGAGCGTGCAGGATTAAAGAGGAAGGGGTTCCATTGGCAAAGTGGATGAGTGAGCTGGGGAGGAATATTTGGGATAATGGGTACAGGAAGGTTTTATATAGTTAGGGCAGGGTGCATTGCAGTCTTTTTGGTCTGATCTTACCATAGAGAGTTTTTGGCCTTACATCTGTGTTTTTGTCACAACATGATGTGGTTGGTCTTGAGTAGTACCTGGAAAGTGGTTATGTAGTGGCTTCTCTATTATGGCACCTTCTAGCTGGTATAGGTTGTGGCTGGTTGACTGGGGTGATCGAAAGATTGCTCTGAGCATGGTGGATAGAGTTGCAGGATCACTACTTTGACCCTGTTGTGATAACGAGTTTGGTGGTGCCCTTGCAGTATGTAAGGATCAGTTGCATGTCTGGTGCTTTTTTTGGAGATCAGTTGGGGGTTTTGACGCATATGAACATCATATACTAGGGTGCAGGTTATAGGGAAATAAGTACAAGTAGCCTTTTGATATTTCAAAACCATTTTTTCCAAATCTGGTCATTCTGCACCTATGGGCTATTTGGGACATCTTTGAAGCCGGCCAATGCAAACCATCAAACCATATGTTTTTGAAAACTAGACACCCCAAGGTATATCAAATGTTGGTATTTCAACACATTCCATGCACTAATTCTTCTACCACCCTTTGCGGTAGTAAATTATTTTGTGTTTTTATCACACAAATTGTACTTCAGGTATGAATTTACAGCTCCTGGTATATGTCACTGCCAAACAACACCCCAACATGTGTTCAGCAACTCCTCCGTAGTTCAGTGATATTCTCTATGCATGGGTTAGTCATGGTTTGACATATGGTCCTTCTGCCATCATTTCCTATTTGGGACATAGGGAATTTCAAATGGCGGTATTTTAACCCTTTCCATGCACTCATTTTACCACCAGCCTTTGCCAAAATATGTGGGTTTTTCACAGAGATTGTACTGCAGGTATGAATTTACCACTCCTGGTATATGTCACTGTCAATAAAAACCTCAATATCTGTCTAGCAACATCTCTTGAGAACATTGATACCACCCATGCATGCCTTTGTCTGGTTGTTTGAGGGCTAAAAGGCCACATTTGGAAAGTGTGTTTGTTTTCTTTTTCATTTTGGTCAGTCTGTGCCTATGTCCTATTTGGGACATATTTGCACCCGGCCACTCCAATCTACCACATCAAACCATTAATTTTTTTTACATTTTCACATTTTTCACATACTTAAAAGCAAAATGCCCTTTTAAGTATTCATAATTTAACTAATATTTTGCTTCCCTAAAACCAAAGGTGGTCCACATAAATAACAAAAAGAGACATGCATAACGTGGCTCTATCTTCATGTCACTGATTGGCCACTCCAATCTACCACATCAAACCATTAATTTTTTTTAAAGTAGTCACCCTTTTTTTTAACTTTTTCCATGTCAGGACTTTTGAGAAGATACAGCACTAAATTAAGCACTTGCTCATAAAAATAAATGTTTTAAAAAAAATTTTTTTTGCATTTTGTTGAAACTGTCTCCTGATGGTGACGTTACTGCATAATTTTTTTCAATGTTGCCACATTTTTATTTATATATTTATTTATTTAGCTATCCCCCCCCCCATTTTTAAATTATTTTTTTTAAAATATTTTAATAATGATGTTGTGATTAGAAAGCTTCTTGGAAACTCTCTTGCAGTGGCACTTGTGACCGCTATGTGGAGTGGTCACAGTGCATCCTGGGGTGGGTTTTCAGTGTCCCTGTATGCCGCTCTATCGCCTACTAAGCTCTTTTAAAACATACAATGTATGGCGGACATTGACTGCCCAGGTAAGGGACACACGGGGCCCCTAATACCGATCTCAGTGCTGAATCTCTTGACATTGAGGCATTACAGTAACACTGTTTAAGCGAAGAAAGCGATCATAGATCGCTTTGTAAGCTTTTTTAATGTCATGAAGTGCCAGGCATCTAGACTGCATTACCTTACGTAATTATGTCAGTGCAAGATCATCGATGATCTTGCATTAAATAATAGTCGGCCTAGGACAGAATCCTGAGGTAACTTCTTATCACTTTTGTCATGCTGGAGAATATTCCATTAATGACAACTATCTGAACTCTATCTTTAAGCCAGTTTTTAATTCAGATGCAAGCAATATAGCCTGTAATCTTGTTCAATTTCTACAGTAACCTGTATGGGGGACTGTATCAAATGCTTTCACGAAATTCAAATAACTCACATCAGGGCCAAGGGCACATTGTGCCTGTTCCCGGTGTGCCGGATGTCCAGTCTGGTCCTGACTCACATCCACCCTGATACATTTGTTTGCTCACCTCTTCAAAGTATGCAATTAAGTTGACACGATCTGTCCTTTATAAAACCGTGCTGACTCTTACTAATGATATTGTTAGACAAAGTGCATTCCTGAATATTATCCATTACCAAACTTTCTAAATGATGCTGCTGATCCCTTTAATTGATATGCGTTAAATAAGATTTTCTTCTGTCTTTTTTTCTGACTGACTGTTCTATTAAGCCACATTGGTTTTTATACTGCTTCTTTTGTATTTCTTAGAGTGCGTGGCTATAAGTGTATTACCTGATGTTAGTATAAAGATATTCTACCTATCGTCGATGTTTCTCCCTGAGAACAGTTAATCCAAGTCAATTACCTCCAGGAATGCCCTTAATCTATTGAAGTTAGTCGTCCTAAAGTTCAGGATTTAGGTGGGGCTTCTACTGGTTTTCTTTTGTGAATTAATCTGTACATTGTCAGCCACCAGATCCAGACAAGTATCCTCTCTTGTTCTTACTTTTACAATAGTAAATTTTATATGATGTGAAAATGTGTCTTGACCTCTGACACTCAAAGGGTTAGTGCACATGCCACAATTGCTAACCAAAGTGATATACTGTAGTGTTTCTGTAAAGAAGTCACAGAATGGTTAAGAGAAATCAGATACACCTGTGTAACAATGTGTGCTCTACATCCTCCTGTGACTTTTAAAGGTTTAATACACTCCACCCAAAAAGAAAATAGTAACACGGGAGGAGGAGAAAATGGTAACAAATGCCACCTGTTCACTTCAATGGCTAACTCAGTAAAGAGCAGTCAATTTAGTTCTCACACACTACAAGGCTCACAAAGTATATATTAAAGAATACAGGTATATATCCTATGTCAAAGCAGATCTGTCACTTCTGAATCATACATTTTACAGTTTTATAAACTAAATCATACACTGAATCCTATACATTAAATACTCATATTAGTGTGGGATGATATGGTTGTTATATAACAACCCATACGTGCCAAGTGTCCAAGTTTCTGGTAGCCAGTTCTGATTTGAATGGTGGTAAAAAGTGAGGCACTGGGGGAACCAGCCCACTCCCAGAATTTTTAACTGAACGAGACTCTGAGTAGCCCTAAATATGTCAATATACTGTCTTTCATACATGCATTCTTCCTCCCACAAATATATACACAAGAATTTACTCACATAACCACATGGGGCTGTGAATAGGGCATATTGTTACCCCACGACCTCAGGAGCATCTGAAATCTATCCCCTCAGGTCCACAATTCTTAGTAATTTCTTGAGTCTTCCCTTCTCTAAATGCATAGAGAGGTGAGTTGGTTTAATGTAGGCCATGCCAGACTCCCTTGCTGGATACCATAAGCCCTTGCCTTCATCAGGGAGGGCTGGCAACATTCACCCCAGTGGCAAGTAAAAGAAAGTGGCCTAAGTCATAAAGCACCCCAAAGAAAATTTGGCACATACAATGTACATGACTATTCCCAAAATATATTCAAAGTACGAAAATGCAGAAAAAAAAACATAAGCAGAGCACAAAATATACAATTCAACAAAAAAACATCTTCAGGTAGTGGCTCTAAATGTTAAAATCAGAGCACCCCAGGGGAGGAATTGTCCCATGTCCTACTTAACAGTCCACCCCTTGCCTTCAGCCATAAGGACAGATGAAATTACCAGAAGAAGTGGCATTTTAGCTGGCTCAGCTCCAGCTCTTCCCCTTTTTGATGAGCCAAGCATTTTGTCAAGGTTTACTCATAAAGTAGGTTGTATAAGATGTATTAAACTCTACATATAAGGTCCTGTAAACGGTCATGTATGCAAGGCACTCACTTTTGGAGCATTTTACCAGTCAATCACATAGGCTCTTGTGCTGGCTATCTTTACTGAATAATCAGGGCAGATTTGCTCATACGAAAAAATATAACTCAGTAAACAATGGAGCATTAAATAAAAACAATTGGCAGATGGTATTCAGTGCTGGATTACATTCTGGTTTTATCTCAGATGTGATAATTTCTCTTTTAATAGAAACATAAAAAGCTTTGAGCATAATTCATATATAATTAATAAGACTACCTATTTCTTATATTTTTTGTTTCCAAGTCATTACCATTTTTGTAGGTATTACATTTAATCTAAAATCTAAAATCTGTCGCAAAACTCATAAACGATTTGTTTTCTGTCCAGTAATCCACTCCCTTCTCCAAATTATTCCCACACAAAGGCTGCCAGAATCAGCTTGCACCAAATGGGAGGAATATTGTAACAAAAGCAAAGAAATAATCCCTTAAATCCTAAAAATATTAACATAAAATAACCGTCTTGTGCTTTACACATAAAATGGGATTCAGATACATAGATTTCCTTGTTTATTTTTAACTCCACTACACAGATATGTATGTTAAAATGAACTGAGAATGTAGCTTCAGGAAAAGTGACAATTTAACTTTAAGATACAGTGACTCAACTTGTTTCAAGAGGTGTATATCTTTACAATTATACTTAAAAACAAAATGCCCTTTTAAGTATTCATAGTTTAACTAATATTTTGCTTCCCTAAAACCAAAGGCGGTCTACATAAATAACAAAAAGAGACATGCATAACGTGGCTCTATCTTCATGTCACTGATTATGAATAGCTCCATTTTGTTGCATTAGAACTCCCTGAGTATGGCACAGAAATAAAGAAGATGGATGCCACAGTTAGTGTTTTTTTTTTTACAGAAAAAGAAGCCTTCAATGTCACATAATAAATGGGGTAGATCCGTCTGAGTGTCCAGTCAACCAGATAGAACACTCTGTCTGTGTTCATGATCATCAATAACAGAGGTGTTTTGATGTGGCTCGTTTCCCTGAAGGCCAGAAAACCAAGGCCTGTGTTTCAAATATGTTTACAGCCTAATAACAAGAATGTTACGGGAACAATTGTGTGTCGTTTAAAGACATTATTTATTTCAAATTTAATGAGCCGTTGCTACCTACTTGCAAAACATATTATTCTAAGAGAAACATTGGCTGCGTATTATTTTATTTTGCCGTCTATGGACATATCCCTTTCTGGTGCAAAAGACCTGCGTAGCTGGCTGTTTAAATTCACATATGTTTGTCCAGACCTGGGCCAGGCCCTAAAAAATGTTGGAAAACACAGTCACAGGAGCAGACAACAAACATAGAGGACAATGGGACAAAGAAAACAATCAAACTAAAGATATCTGTGAAATGAAATAATCATTAAAATAAACATACAGCTTACAGTCGGTATCAATTTGGTTTGAACAACATACACAAGTGATCATGGAGTTTTCAGAAGATTAGCCCACAAGCAGGTGTGTTGTCAGCTGACAGAATCACACAGGCATACGAAGAGCCTTCCTCTTCTATCCATGTGAGGCTGACAGACTAAGAGTACCTTTGCCACATCTACTTGACTGACAGTAAAGCGACACAGGAGCAGAGCCCTTCGGAAATATGTGTTACTTTAAACAACACTGAGAGTCACTGCGTGTCCAAGAGAAGAATGGAACTGGTGCATATGTTTTGCGCAGCCACAGGAAAATTATCTGTGGAAGTATAATGGTTATACTAGACAAGCTTAAATGTGACAGAATAGATTTATTGTGAATCTTTATACACAATACAGAAAATACAGGATTTTTTTGGAGCGGTGAACACATGGCAGGAAGTATTCCCCGCAGTTCCACAGCAAGGTGTATTTTTAGTATTTTTCTCACTCACAACAGCAGTTATATATTGAACATGTTGTCAGACAACCCTTTTGTAGTCAAACAGCCTAAAATACTTGATTATTCACTTAGTCAAAATCACAAGTGTGGAGCCTGAGGCGCACAGCTGTCTTTCTTTTTCCGTAAGTCCTTTCCAAATATACAAGAAAGAGGGTGTTCTCTGCGCTGTAAATGTCACACATGCAATACATTGGCTCTTTCAGTCTAAGGCACACAGAAATTCGCTTGCAGGCAGCCCTACACAAGCACATCTGAGTGTCTTCATATGTCAGTGTCAAGTAAACACAAGAGAGGATGTCTCTGTTTTTCATTGCAATGCAAATACACAGCATACAATGGTTCTTTCAGACAGTTAAATAAAGATATGTGAAGCCCAAAATCTTTTTTGTTTCAGTATGTTAAGGTGAAATAAACAGGAAAGACGGTTGTGCGTGTTTCAGGGTAATAGCTTCACATAGGAAAGGTTCCTCCGGTTTGTGTTATAAACAGGTGTGCCCACAATGAGACTCTTTAGGTGTGTTATAAAAAAACGTAATCCATTGTGATGCTTTACAAAAGCAGCGGGAGGCTTTCTGTGTTTCCGAAGATAATTTTGCCTCTTCATATAGAATTCTGTATCCCATTGCATGAGCTGAATGTCCAGTCCTACCCCCTAGACTAATTGAACACCAGGAAGTAAAATCAGGGGGGCACATTGCCCTCCCCAAAACTCATTCTGTATCTCTTCTTCCCCCTCCCAACTTTTTAAGTCCCCCAAATTGTGATTAATTCTTTCACATGGATCCTTACCTTTGTGACTGTATAGATCAAGTCCAGGTGTGCAGGAGATACAGCGTTGTGTGAGAGCTCAGGTATGTGAATGTGCGCATAGGATATTCATAACACTGACTCAGTGCAAAATACTCCACCCACAGGGCAGGCACACCTCTGACTGTCTGCAAATGTACAGCTAGAAAGGGCATTGCAATCTGTAAAATGCCTACCTGTCGCATTGATAGTGAGCATTTTGTGCGCTTCAAATGCAAACCCCAAACAAGCACTACATTTTTAGCCTTGCAAACTGCAGCACATTTAGCACAATGCTTGAAAGTGACGGATGAGTTAAAAGTGGCAGCAAGTTACAGCAACAAATATTAACTCTTTCTTAGCAATTATATATATATATATATATATATATACATATATACTGTATTTCCATGAAGATTATTATTTAAAAGGGACACTGTATGTGCTTTAATGCATATGATGGCTGAGTGGTCCCTTTACATTTTTGTTTGGTCACCTTTGTAAATACATGTAGGTGATCTTCAGAATCCAACCATATGTGTTTGCCCCACCCCTCCCCCCAGCTCCTGAGCTTGCAGGAGATGTGTTCCCATAACCATTTCAAATGAAGTTAAAAAAGTATTTTTTTTCCCCCACAGATTTAAGAATACACATTAAAGTCCTTACAAAGTACTTTAATATCCATGGCATTTGTCTGCATCACTACCTTCCTATCTTCAAAACCCAAAAAAGACACCACTAGTGACCATTTTGGTATCCACAGCGTTTACTGACAAGCAGACATAGGAAACATTAAGCAATAACCAAATATATCATATATATATATATTCAAATATATGTGTGTCAGTGTACAGGGTAAAAATAAGTGTGTGTGTGTATATAGAGGATTAGAATAAGTGTGTTTGTGGGGTGATAGTGTTAGAGTGTGTGTCTCCATGTATGGTGTTTGTATGCATGAGAGGAGTGTCAGTGTACGGTGTTAGAACATGTATACAGAGCTACAATGAATGTATGTGTGTTGGTGTGCTATGCTATGCTGTGTGGGGTGTCAGGGTACAGTGTTAGAATGAGTGTGTGTGAGGTGTCATTGTAAAGTTTTTGAGTGTATTTGTCCAAAGATATTGCCAATTAAGTGTAAGAAATGGGAGGGAGGGACATCAGAGTATTGTTACCTCAGGCACCACTTGGTCTAGGGCTAGCCCTGTTACTATGTGTTTTAGTCATGATGGGTCAGAAGAAATACTGCATCTAGGTGTAACCTTTGTCTCACTCCTGGATGTTCTTCAGCATATCCCAGATTTGTCTTTTACTTGGTGTGCACATTTTCCACTGTCTTCACAAGATTGACAGACATAAGCAGTACTATGTTCTGTAGAGTTACTTGTGGTCTAAATCTACACTAACAAGGGACAATGCAAAAGACGGAAACATTCTTCAAGTCGTTTCTGGTCCAAGAAAATTGTGTTACCATGTACATTATGTACCCTTCCAGGGGATTAGTCAGTCAGCAGGGGAAATGTGTGCATGCATAATAATGTACTCAATTACAGTATGTTTATTTGCCTTGTGTATAACCTACAGAAAATGCTACAAATGGTAAATTGAAAAAAGGATTACGAATTAGCCCTTGGAACATGCAGGCATAATGCTCCAGCTAAAGAGTAGAGTAGTTTGACAACTATATCTTTTTTATTAGTTTGGTTTCGCTGGAGGGCTAGTTAGCGGCGCTGTTTCCAAAATGATTCTCGCACCTGGTCATATATTTCTTATCATAATTTGAGTTTTTTATAAAATGGGATGTTCCTAGTAGACAATACCAGGACAAAACACATAAAAAACATAAGCCTCATAAAATAAAAATTTGAAAATTTCAAGTTTGGGAAAGGGAATTGGCATGTTCAATTTTGTGCCCTATGCGTGTGGGGTATTTCTGTAATCTGGAGATGCAGCTGAATAGATTTTGGTGGGCAGCTTCTCTGCAGCTGCATGTAATCTGTGGAAACAATCCTAAAAGGCATGGAAAGGTTGGTGGAAAAAGTTAATGCACATCCTGCTTTTACAGAGATTGGTGACCAAATGGTTGCATGATAAGTGTCCAAATGCTCCTCGTGAAAAACCCTGGCTTCTCTCCAAAAAGGGGTATTTTTAATTGTTGGGCTGCTAAACAGTATCCTTATCTCCACAAGAAATAAACATAAAAACATTTTATGCCTACTATTAAATCATCAACATTTAAAAAGGCCCAACTGGCATCGAAGAAACCTTATCTTTTTTGGTTCAATACACCTCCTTTATATGCAGCCATTGTTGTCAGTTGTCAACTTTTGGGTGAGCTCATTTTTTTGTGGTTTTCTGTATTTTTTTATATTTATACAAATAAAATGACAAACACATCTTACTTAGAAAGCGCAAACATGTCACCCAAACAGCAAAATAACATTAAAACTAAGAGGGCAGGGGTTGCGTTAACGATGTGCACATCAGTCCTTAATTCCCATCACTGTATAGAAATTAGGCTTGGCTCAAATTGATGACATCTCCTGAGGTCCGGTATGCTGTGTTGTGGTTGACTTGACATTTGGGATTCTCCAGCAGTCACTGTTCACTTAAAAAGCTGTTGTCGCGGGGTGTCGCAATTGTGCTGCTTAAACAACCACTAATCTGAACCCTAAATCGGATGTAGTGCACATTTATTGCCCAAAATCCTTTGTTATTACAAACCATGAATGGCGGACTAATAAAAGGGTGTGAGTAGAGTACGTAAATGAGGATCCCTGTGTTTTATACCAAGTTTTGGTAAAATAAAAAACAAGGATGTGCTTCCTAAACAAAACAGAAGAAAGCACAAACATAATGTTATCACTGTGGAGGTAGCATGTAGACTATGTCAGACACCTTAGGAGCATTATGACATAATTATATTAAAAATATAAATTACAGTCATAATACTGTACCATACAAATGTAAATCATGTATTGCAGTGTCTCTGAAAGCAGTAGAATCCGTTTGTAAATAATGTGTGATAAGTGTGATAAGATCTGTGAAAGAAACCTGAAGCTTTTGTTTAGTGTGTTTGGTTTTGTTTAGGCTTTTGATCTTACATTGTAAACATGATGTCATTGTCCCTGGTCTCCCCCAATACCTTGTTACAATCTTTACATTATTGTAGCAGTTACTTACATCTCTGTTACATCCTTGTTACCATACATCTTCATTACCAATGTGGAGCATTAAACCCTCCATTTTCTTATCAAAGAAGCATTTTCTTGTGATTATTTGAGCGACGTGGATTTAAGCTAAAAAAAATTAGACAAGGGTGTGTCGGCACCTGGAATCCCCTTTTCCCAAATAAATCCCATTTCCGACAATCACCCCTTAACTTTCACCGTAATCATTAAACGCAAATCATCACAATTCCTCGGCTGAATATCATGAAATTATATACGTAAACCTAAAGGGCAGAAGCAGTCATAGAACCTCTCCTCTCACCAGCTGGGCAAAAATGTCCTATAGTTTCCTTTGGAGCCTGAAGGCACTAAAGCAAATTCTTCTGGAAACTTCTGTAATAGGAAGGTTGGTTAAAGGCTCCCTTGAATAGCACTTTCAGTCTTGTGGAAGGCAAAGGGACGTATTGTAAATTAGATCGGCAATTGAGGGGGGCAAATGATTCATTCCAGAGCACTTTGCAAATTCTTTAGTTCTTCTCAATTTCACAGATCTGAAATATCTTCTGTTCTGCACTGTCCCCCACAGTGTATATGTAATGTTTTACTCCATCTTTTGATCCACCTCTTAATTCCATTTTAGATCTTCCAAAATGTGTTATCATTCGTTCCTCGTCTGAATCAAGCAGCGCAGGTAGAGCTACATCAGTCACAGAAGATGGGATGTTTGAAAAGTTCCACACAGTTCTACACAAAAAGAGCCAGACGCATAAAGTTTGAGAGCTCGTTATAACAATTGCAGTGGCGTAGGTACCAACTGATATTGTAACTCAGAGAATGGTCGCACATCTTCTGGTCACCTTCAAATTTGATGAAGATGGTGGAGTTCTTAAAAAGGATCTTTCCGAAAGAGAAATACTCATTCTTAGACTTGGCGATCCTCCAGAGAGAAGGCTGTTCCTTGGGCATCCTCTGCCATAAGCGACAAGGCGGTCAGCAGGACCGCCATCTTTGCAACTACTGAAACTGAAGTGACCCACGTCTCTTCTGGTGAGCTCATTCTTTATGAAACCTTTTCCTACATAGGCTTTCTTTAGCCAGAATAACTGGCTTTGTGATCAAGACTGAGAAACTTCTATTAGTTTACCACAAGGCAGTATGATAAGGAGTCATGGTGTTTATCTAGCACACAATACTTTTTATCCGGAAAGTCAGTTAGTCCATAGTTTATAGTTTCTGCACTAATGTACATTTAAATCAAATCAATACAGTTCATACTAACTGTGGCAGTGTCCTATGGCAGTTGTTTCATATCATTTTATACTCGAGCACGTTACTCTACTCCAGTGGAGTCCTACCTTTGCAAGCAAAGCCTGAGCTACTGTATTACTTACTTCTGGTCAATTAAATTTGATCATGAATATATTTATATTGTGTGTTGTAGGCAACACAAGACAAATTACAAAATTATACCGCACAGAAAAAAAGAGTTGTAATAAGTGTTGTACCTGTTTATTTTATTTACAAGTGCCAGATAAATCACACTCTTTCCTTAACTACAAAACATTTTCTCAATAACACCGAAATGCTCTGTGAGATCCTGACACCAATTAATTCTTTATGTGCCTGCACAGATGAGAGACTATGATACAAGTTGGGAAGTTTTCAAAAAAAATTTAACTATATATCCTGTATCTTCATAATAAAAACAAAAAGATGAGCAGGGAATCATGCAGTCTCTTGAAGATAGGTTGAAATGGAGAAGGAACCTCAATATGTGAAGACATTGTCCTATCTCCTGTGACACCTTGTTTGAAAGTAGCACGGCAGTTGCGATGAAGAAGTGCGCAAACGATCTGAGTCTCACCGCAGATGTAAAGTAAGAACAATGGTTATCATTGCCCCTACCATCAAAAGGAAAGGGAGCCAAGTTTTCAAAAATGCACCAAAACTGCAGAGAAACAAGACAGAAAGCATGACAAAATTATAAATAGCAAAAGAAATGGGTAATCCACAAAACTGCACAAGCTTTCAGGCATACAGAGCCTCACATGTGCAACATTATATACCATATTGATTATAAGATGACCCTGATTATAAGACGACCCCCCAAAATCTGAATATTAATTTAGAAAAAAAAGAAAAAGTTTTAAAAGTATTAATTTGTGTAAACTAATTTTTTCATATTTAATAAAAAGCTATGATTGAGAAAAATATTTTTTTTGGTTTTGTTTCCTTTCATTTGCCAACCTGCCCCCCCCCAGTTATGCACATCTGCCACCCAGATATGCCTTATACCCCCTTATATGCCACTCTGCTCCCCAGAAATGCCTTATACCCCTATATGCCACTCTGCCTCCCTGATATGCCTTATACCCTCCTATATGCCACTCTGCCCCATGATATGCCTTTTAACCCCCTATATGCCACTCTGCCTCCAGAAATGCCTTATGTTAAAAGGCATATTATGGGGCAGATTGGCATTTAGGGGGGTTTAAGGCATTTCTGGAGGCAGCGTGGCATATAGGGGTTAAAAGGCATTTCTGGAGGCAGAGTAGCATATAGGATGTTAAAGGGCATTTCTAGAGGCAGAGTGGCATAAAGGGGGTTAAAAGGCATATCATGGGGCACTCTGCCTCCAGAAAAACCTTATGCCCCCATATAACCCCCCCCCCCCCCGACATACTAGTGCTTCTGACTCCCTGGTGTCTAGTGGGGGCCGGCGTTAGTTCTGCCGGGGCTTCTATGACTGAGCACTGGAAGGTCATGTGATGCCGGTACTCCGTCATAGAAGCCCCGGCAGAAGTGCCAGCAGCAGCGGGGGTTGTCTGCGTCCATCGCGCAGACGTTCTCCAGCTGCCAGAGAGGAAAATTCCCTGCAGCGCTGCGAGGAATCCTCTCTGGCAGCCGGAGAAGGTCTGCACGACGCGTGTAGACAACCTCCGCTGCTGCCGGCACTTTCGTCGGCGCTCTGTGATAGAAGCCCCGGTGGAAGTGCCGGCAGTAGCTGAGGTTACCAGACAGGAGGATCCGGGTCCCCTGCAGCGCTGCGGGGGATCTGGATCTTAGTCTCATAGCCAGACCTCTATTTGAGGTCTGATTATAAGACGAGGGGTATTTTTCAGAGCATTTGCTCTGAAAAAACCTTGTCTTATAATCGAGCAAATACGGTATGTGGAAATATATAGTCAGACACAGAGATAGGCAGATGACAGAAGACTCACCTGACATATTTACTGTATACTAGACACAGGATACAGAGCTTCACCATGTTCCAAGATGTGTTGTTATACTTCATTAAATTCAAGGCCATAGCCACATGGGAGTGACAGTTATCACAGCACAAGTTGTGCTGAAAAGAAGGGGAGAGAGGTTTTAGATGTTTGAACATCTGTAGAATGTAATGGGGATGAAAAGGAAGGACGCCACCAATGGTGGGAGGGACATGATGTAGAGACACAGAAGATGTAGGCTCTATGGATGTGTGGGACATGAGTGGTGGAGGAAAAGAAACGGGTAACTTGCACAACACACGTTTGATAGATGTGAGCACATGCTAGAGCATTTGAAAAAGAGGATATGGGATAGGTAAGAGAGAAAAAGTCACAAAAAATAATTTGAGACAAGCCCTGTACTCCGTACCATGCGATGTTTATATTCTTCAGATGCTTCATGAACGGCTGCATCCCATGGATTGGATCCAGTGGCATAAACAAGATTTGGGTCTAACTGCCAGTATCTAAAGAAAGTTGCAACACATTAATAGGAAATAATGATAAGAAAGAGTGGTAGAGGAAGACAGAAGGGGTGGTGGTACTCACTTCACTGGCTTTCCAAAGGCCATACAGTCTTCCTACAAAAGAAGAGGGCTGTGAGTAATAAATAGTGAATTCAATAAAATAGGATGTGGCCCAGTGGGATGAAGTGATTTGTGAAGGAAAGACATATGAGGTTTATATTTTAATATCAAACAAAGATTGTTATGTTTAGCAGCAAGGCATTGGGAGCATAAATATATGATTGTGAAAGGCAATGTAGATAAAATGTGAGGTGGATTAAGGCATCAAGTAAGAATTACCACTTTGTGATGTGGCTTTTGGAAAATCTCAATGATTTACCTATTCCATTTAAATGACAAAAATGGCCTATTTAACATTAGTAGAAGGGGGTCTTTAAGATCTTAAAGGGTTATTCATTCAAGATGTTGTCACCTATGTAAACACAGTTGGAATATAACAAGTACTATATTGAAATTAGAAGACAGGATACTCAGATAACATAACAAGGATTTTATTTAAACAAGAATGAAATGTATGAAGAAATGTCTTTACAGGAAGCAAATAACTGACGTTGCAGTACATTCTGTTGCAAACAAACTAAAGGGTGATTTCACTGCGCAACTGAAGATTAAGGAGTGTTAAAGACAAAATTAAAAGTAGCAGTAACCGGTTTTTTTGTTCTTAAGAAAAATTACGTATATTAAAAGGTTTGAACAATCTTTCTCTCAAGAGATGAAATGAATAAAGATGCTGCCTACCTCCCCAGCAGTATCTACAACATGCAGTCAGTGCTGTTGGAGACTGGTTTATTCGGTCTCTTAAGAGAAAACTAGGGCTAGTTTCATTGTTTTAAGAGAAAAATAAGAGATCAATTGTTGACACCTTGTCTTCCTGCTAGAGCCAGATTTACAATAACGAAGAGGTGAGAGATGCCATGATTTATGATTCGTGCAAGGTAGATATTGCCAGATGAATCCCAGAACCGCCAATTACCGATGAAAAACGTTCAACCTTACTGAAGATTGTAGAGCTACACCTGAGCTATGATGAAAAATAACCTTTTATGCAGTCAAAACTGGTGACTATTGGCCTGTACGAGGCAGAGATGAGGCACACAGACTTCTCTGTATGACTCGAACTGTGGCTTCAACATGTCACTTTTGTTGCTAACATTTATTATGGCAAATAAAGAGGAGTCAACTGCTCAAGCTTTACAGTTATTTAATCAGCAGGCCACTTTATATGCATCTACACTTTTGTTAGGCGCGATCATTTTACCTACATCCATAGTTCAAGGTTTGGGTAAACATTGATTTGTCTTAGTCAATTCTAGTTGTGTCATTCATTCCCCCTTGAAAATACGTATTGTAAAAAAAACACTGCGTAAAAATCTATATAAATAAAAGATAACAACTTGTTACATGTCGACAGTTAGGGCTGCAGTGTGGAAGCCCTGTGCCTTGTGGAGCCAGAGCTGTAAACCCACCACTGTTCCCTGTGCAACTCACAGACACATAATATGGTCCAGCGAAGTCCCGGATCACTCCGTTTGATGTGCAGATTCCCATATGACCAATGAATGGAAACAGCCATCTGGTGGATACAGATATACAGAGGGACACCTATATGTATATTGCCAATATTAGGACATCTCAATTCATCAGTACACAGGAAATGAAAGCTTTTATTTTATTGTATAAAGAAATAGAGAGCCCATACTATGTATATATATATATATATATATATATATAATACGCTACAGGAAACCTATATCGAATACAGAACATAAGTGAGTGACACAACAGCTTTAGAAACATAGGAATATTATCAGGGCTTAACTCGAAAACTCTCCGTTAGTCTATGATTTCTGTGCAAGCCTATGCAACAGCCTGCACGATGCTTTATTGTTATATATAAACCGATTAACATTTCCAGGCGGTATGTAAACTAAAACCCAACCATATACAATGAAGATGTCATCATCACCCAGAAGCGTGTAACTAAATACACTTATACTTAAATCAATATAAACAGTATCTGGGCGTGAATACAGCGGGACTCCACCCTTTCCTTACGTCAGCACAGGAATCGGGGTCCACACCACACAGTGCGGAAAACGGTTGCGTTCAGGGTCCGGCTTCATCTTCTCTTCCACTACTTCCGCCATCACTGGCAGGAGCAGAGCCACTTCCGCCATCACTGTCCAATCGCTTACAAGCGCTTTCTACACCCGTCATAGAGTCACTTCCGTCCCTTAGCCTTCTTTCACACACCTTCTGCTGTATACGTCAATACATTGTCATTTTTACGCAGGACTGACACCTGGTGGCTGCTTGTGTCATCGCACTGCTTTAGGCGCTTCTCAACATGTACCTATATTCTAATAATAAAGACATATTTGTATAATCAGCCCCCCTGCCTGTGTCAGTCCTTTCGAGTAATATTTTTTATGTTAAGTGTGAAATAAGATTATTTATGTTACCTTCCTGAACCCAACTGGTCGTTGAATACATTTTCTTTAAGCTGCATGCTCTAATTAAGGTTAGTTTATTAATTAAATATTAAATTATATTTCCTCATAGCATAAGCAGAGTAGTCCTCCCTTTTTCCCATGGTCCATACAGAATACTATCCAAGTAGCATTTCCTCCCCATTTAAAAGAAATAAAAACAAGATTAAATATTCGGTATTGGGAAAACTAGTAAGAGATACAAATGTATATAAATTACTTAAAATAATCCAGTTAAAGTCAAATATCCTAAGACACCTACTTTTTACATATTGCTAAGTTACATAATGACCAAATTAACCCACCGGGTGGCCCTATCGAAGTGTCCACAAAAGCATTTTTAAAAGACATGCAATGCAAGTCCATTGTATACTATTACTGAACACTCTAAAGGTCTGGAAGCCATGTTTTTTCACTTAATTTTACAATTACGAGGAGTAGCGATGGGCACCAGATTTGTCCCCAGTTCTGCTTATTTATTGATGGCCTATTGGGAACATCTCTAATTTTTCACAGCATGACTAGGTGGCAAATCTGGTCACCTATCACCGTTATATGGATGATATTTTCTTCATATGGGAGGGATCCATAGAGTGTTTAGCTCGGTTCATCTTTTCTGTATATTAACATCATTGTATAATAGATACATTTTCTAGATAAAAATATTTATATTGAGACGAATTTAATTAAACTAAAACATTCTTTAAGAAGGTTGATGTCAATAGTTTTGTTCATGAACGTAGCAACTATCATCCGCGGCTTAGAAATATTCAAAAAAATCAATTCTGTACAATTAAAAGGAACCGTAGTGGCAATAAATTATACAAATTACAAATCGATAAATTAAAAGTGACATTTTTGTATAAGAAGTATCCTAACGATGTATTAGGAAAAGACAGCTGAGAATGTCAACAAAGTGGACAGGTGATCTTTAATTAAATATAAAAAAGGAACCCAATCCATTTGTGAGATTATCTTTTATTACTGATTTCTGATTTACTGATTTCAATGAAGGTAGTAATTTTGTTTAAAAGTCATTAGCAAAAATTGGCATTTTTACAACAAGACGAGGACATTAGGAAATTCTTAAGTAAGAATCAAAGTTCCACTTTTAGAGGAGCAAGAAGTTTAAAAAAAAACAAAAACATTTTAATAGTGATGTCTTTTATAGATGCGGGAGATGTTGACCCTGCCACACCTGTCAATATCAAAAAAGGGAAAAAAATACCCACTTAGATTCAAATCTAGGAATAATGATGTAATTTATAAGATTAACAATGTTTTCAAGATTTCAAGAGAGTACCCCAAAATTTTAGTATTTTTAGCTATTGATAAAGTAGAGTCAGCTGGGTTTTTAAATTGCAAACATTAAATCCAGGGGGTTTCCCTTGTCCCCCTTTGCCTTAGATTACATTTATATCTGCTGTTAATTTATTTTATATTTGTATGTATTTTATTGATATATAATTCTATTTGAATAAGATAATTTATGGTATATTGTAAATTATTTAGTTGCATATATAGTAATGAGATATTTATTTATATATAATCAATTTTCCTAGTTGGTTTTATTTCTGTTGGATTTTAAGCAGTTGATTTAAATTATGTGATTATTATGCAAGCCTATAGATTTTTGATTGAGGAAGCACAATATTGTTCTTTTGAACATTATCTATATTTTTGTTTGTTTACACTTCTGGGTGTGGGTGCTCCAACTTCTGGTTTTATTATGAATTTACAGCTCCTGGTGATGCCACTGCCCAACAACATCCCAATATGTGTTCAACAACATCTCCTCCAGAGTAAAGCGATCCAACCTATGCATAGGTTTGTCAAGTTGTTTGGGGGCTGAAAGGCCACATTACGGACATGTGCGTTTCAGTTTTTCAACTTGGAATTTTGACATCTGGTCATCCAGCGTACATGTGATATTTGAGATATCTTTAAAGCCAGTCAATTCAATGTACCCCCATATAGTTTTGAAAGCTTAACTCAAGATATGTACTGATCAGAGCAAAAATATTTGCAAAACAAAAAAATTGTGAAAAAGAACACTAATCATGTTTTATTACCATGATCAGGAAGGCATGGGAATGGTTAATTTTAATTGTATATATATTTTAATAAAGTGTATCCGTACCTGTACTTCTGTCAGTTTCTGCACCCAGAGAGTGATGCAGAGACATAGTCGATGCTCTACAATGTTGATCATCATGTGATCATCAGGGATCTCTGTGATTGGGCAATCAAGTATAAACTAGATTGTTATATCACTTAACCAGCTAAATTCAGGTGGAATACAAACATTAGTTGTTGGAACATCTGCTAATTCAATATATAATAAGCTTGGTATTCCCCCAGACTAGCTCTATTCTTTCTTAAAGCAGCTGTCATGTTCCCAAATCCTACAATTCACAAATGATTGCATAGGTAAATTTGTTAAATAAAAGTACCAAAAGCTATTGAAGATAAAGAGTTAATTAAAACCTATATCATCCATGTGAAAAAAGTAATTGCCCCCTAAACCTAGTATCTCCAACTTTTGCAATAACTGGCAATGAGTCTTTTACATCACTGCAGAGGAATTTTGGGACACTCTTCTTGGCAGATATGTTTTACTTCAGGTACATTGGAGGGCTTTCGAGCATGAACCGCCTTTTATGGTCATGTCACAGCTTTAAGTCAGGACTCCAAAGTCGGCCGCTCAAAAACCTTCATTTTGTTTTGAGCCATTCAGAGGTTGTGTGACTTGTGTGCTTTGGATCGATGTCTTGCTGCATAACCCAATTGTGCTTCGGCTTTAGGTCACAAACTGGTTGGCGGACATTCTCCTTCAAGATTTTTAGTTGCCCGGTCCAAACCATCACTCTACCACCATCGTGTTTGACTGTCGGTATGATGTGGAATGGTTTGTTAGCTATACGCCAGATCAGTAGTGTACCTAGCGGGGGGCGGTCCGCACCGGGTGCCGCTCATCAGGGGGGTGCCAACTTGCCGGCACCCGGCACCCCTCCAGAGACGGACAGTAAAGTCCGCCGCTGGAGGAGCAGGCTCGCAAGGGAGCGGTATCGGAGGTCTTTAACAGGCCTCCGGCTCCCTTGAGTGATTTTAAGCCGGTTCCCTTGACCCGGCTTAAAATCACTCAAGCCAAGCGCACTCAAGCGCACAACACTGAAGCCACGCCCACCGCTGTCTGTGCCCTCTGAACCCGGAAGAAGACAGAAGAAGCGGAGCGAAGAGGAAGAAAAGTAGCTGACTGCTGTAAGAAGAAAAGAGGAAAGGTAGAAAATCATTCAGTGAGAGTGGATTGGTACGTGTGTAATCTGTGGATTGGTATGTGTGGATTGGTATGTGTGGAATTTGTGGATTGGTATGTGTGGATTGGTATGTGTGGATTGGTATGTGTGGAATCTGTGGATTGGTATGTGTGGAATCTGTGGATTGGTATGTGTGGATTGGTAAATGTGGAATCTGTGGATTGGTAAATGTGTGAGAGTGATGGGTGTTATGCTGTACCATTTCCAATATCTTTTTCATTATATAATTATGCTCTAAAGTACATCATAACTCCCATCACTCTATACTGTTCCATACAGTGGCAGAGCTGGGAGACAGAGGCCTTGCACCCCCACCACAGGACTCCTGAAAGGTAAGTGAACTTCAAAGGGGGGAAAGGGTAGATAGTTAGGAGGGGGTAGATAGGGAGAAGGGAGTGAGACGGGGGGATAGGGGGTAGATAGGGAGAAGGGAGTGAGAAGGGGTAGATAGGGCAGAAGGGGGTGAGAATGGGTAGATAGGGAGAAAGGAGGGTAGCAAGAATATTGAAATAAAGAGTCAGAATGAGAGAGAAAATTAATGGATTCATGTGTGGATGAATTGTGTGAATGAGTGAGAGAATTAATGAATTTGTGAGAACGCATCAATGAATGTGTAAATAATTTGTGTGAAAGAATAAATGATTGTGTGAATGAAAGTGAATTAGTGAATGACTGTAAAAGTGTTTGTGTTAATCCTAGGTGTATAGTTGATTTGTCAAAAAGGCAAAAATGGAATAAGCAGGGTGTTTATGGGACAAAGATGGCATAGGTAGCGTGTTTATGGGAAGATGGCGTACACTCGGCTGTTTGGGAACAATGCTGACTCATGCTGGGCTGTTTGGGGGCAAAGATGGCACGTCCTATGTGTGTGTGTAATTTGGGTGCTGGTCAGGTTCTATGTGGGCAATGTGGACGCCCGCTTTGGGGTGTGCAATCTGTGACATATGCCTGTAATTTAGGGGGTTTTATCTTTTATTGCTGAGTTTTTATATAATTTCTAGTTGATCTATAACTGCAGATCTATACCTGCAATGCTGTTTCCGTACATTATTATTGTATATCTGCAAATACGGGATTTGTACGTCTGATTCTATGCCTCCAGTGCTGAGTTCACATGTGAACAATAATAACAATATTAATATATATATATATTGCTATTTTATTTTTTTGTCCAATTTTGATGTGTTACTTACTTTTAATAAAAGTGTGAGATTTTTTTTATGGTGTGGGGGGGTCATTTTCGGTTTGGGCCAAGTAAATGCAGAATTTTTGGTTTCGGTCCAGAATTTTCATTTTGGTGCATCCCTACTAAGCCAGACACTGAAGTGGTAGGCCTATACCACATCAATGTTTGGCTTAGTATATAGTGATAGGGGTTATGCTGCACTATTGTCAATGTCTGGCTCAGTGTATAGTGATGGGGATTACACTGTACCACTCTCAATGTCTGCCTCAGTATATAATGATAGGTGTAATGCTGTACCCCCGTCAATGTCTGCCTCAGTATATAGTGATAGGTGTTATGCTGTACCACCTTCAATGTCTGTGCCAGTATATAACGATAGCAGCTATGCAGTTTTAAAGTGTGTGTGTGGGGGGGGGTGCCACATACAGGATCCGCCCCAAGTGCCAAATACTCTAGGTACGCCCCTGCGCCAGATGTAACGGGACGTCTTCCAAAAAGTTCCACTTTTGACTCACGAGTCCACAGAATATTATCCCAAAGGGCAAGATGTTTTTGGCAAATATGAAACAAGCCTTTATGTTCTTTTTACAGCAGTTTTCGACTAGCAACTCTACCATGGATGGCGTTTTTGCACAGTCTCTCTTATTGTGGAATCTCAAACACTGACATTAACCGAGGCAAGTGAGGCCCTCGGCTCTTGCATGTCAGCCTAGGTTGTTTTATGACCTTTTAGCCTATATTTTGCAAGGTAGGTTGTATTTAAATGATATACAGGATTTGACAGAGCTGGCAGTAATCATGCCTCGGTGTGTCTAGTGAAATTTAACCCATAAATTACATTTGGTTAATTGATTTAGTAACCAAGGCTAGCAATTACTTTTCACACAGGGTCAAATAGGGTTGGATAGCTTTTTTCCCCCTTTTATACATGACATTATCATTTAAAAACAGAATTTTGTGTTTACTCGGGTTATCTTTGATGATCTGATCATCCATGTAGTGGGTGCATGGAATAGTCTTTCAGCAGATGCAGTGGAGGTTAATAGAATGAAGGAATTTAAGCATGGATAGAATAGGCAAAAGGTTTTCCTTGATATAAGGCCTAAGAAAAGAGAAAGTATTCAGAAATCGGGCAGAGTTCATGGGAAGAAGGGTTCTTATCAACCAACAAATTCTATGTTCCTATGTTAAAAAGGGTGTAGTACGTACTCCACAGTCAACATTCTTATTTTACCAAAATAAAAACAAAATCTAATCATATTAACAGGGATGTATCTGGAAAATATACTATCCTATACTAAAATATAAATACATCTTCACTGAGAATAACTTTTTCCCGTTATGGTTTTTCAGATTCTCCAGAGTTTCAGATTTAGAGAAATTAAATGCCTAATGCTTAGCAACTAAGCTACATTATAGATAAATTACACAGTTTAGAAAAAATACATTTAGTATAGATAACGTAAATAATAATCTTGTGATGGCATCTTTAGTCAGGATGCATAAAATCGCTGTAGAGAAAAAAAAAATCACAATGCATTTACCTTCTGCTCAGAAATAAAGGTGTTTTTTTTTATTCATAGATATACATCAAATACAAACCAGGAAGAGCCACCGGCAGTTCTAAGACACAGTTTTTTTTCTTCTTACAAACAGGATAGAGGGCACCAACAAACGCCCCTCAGATAATTGTCATAAGGCCTGAGCAAATTATAGCAGCCTTCAGTGTCATTGATTTCGCAATCTTATCCAAATGGAACCATCTAGCTAGATCCAGCAGAGTTCCTCGCACTGCTAGCCACCCAAGACTTGGAATGACATCAACAATCCACTTTACTAGATGGTGAGGTCTACAAATGCGCACTTGCATTCATAAAAGCCGAGAGCCACACCAAATATACCATAGCTGCAGAAAACCTTCTCCTATAAAGGGGTAGACCTTAAAGCAAAATAACCTATAGTTAATCAAACCCATTGGCCCTGACAAATTATTCGTTTTAGAATAGTTATTCTTTTATTGTTACACTGTTTCTCTCAAGTCCTTCAACTACAGAGGACCACACTGCAGCTTTAACCAGAAGCAATAAGAAAATACCAAGTGTTGCCATCCACTTAGCATATAGTTTTCAAGTGACCCCCTTCTCTTCTCTCAAACTCTTTGATCTTATTTTATCTGTGCAATGCATGGCAGTTCATTCAAGAGTCTATGGAGGATGAGTGGCCAGGTGGTGGGATAAAGAAGTTTGATTTGCAATTGGGTTTAATGTCCCACTTACTAGTGAAGAGGCTTGCAGGTAGAGCTGGGAAATACATGGCTCCGAACACACAGACTACTGTGTGAAAAACAAAAATGGCCATCCACACATTGTAATAATCCCCCACTCTATTCTTATTTGGCGCATTCGTTCAAGGCCTGTGCACCTCCTTTCTGGACTGTTAGCTGGGCCGACACTGCACTTGTCCCTCTGCAGTATCCTCATCGTCTGATCCCCCATCATCAGTCCCTGGATTGCTTCCACTCAGTCCAGTGATTCTATATCCCATGTTCAGAAGCATCACCTCCAAAGGGTCTGCGTTCATCCTCCGCTGGTTAGCTTGGCATGCACTCTCCATATCCTGCACCACACGCCGGTCTGGACCCTCACTCTGTGGGAGAAGGAAGAGAATGTGGAATGAGCAGACACCACACTACAAACTATTGTACAGCAGTGTGCAGATGTGAAAAGTACACAGTCTAGTAGATCATCCCAGATACAAGGAAAAGAAGATGAGTTATATGTGTATTGGTATTTTCAGCATTAACAATAGCAGCCTTTCAGCACCTTCATATACTTACAAGGAGTGATTTTTTTTTTTTTTTTTTTTATTTTTTTTAATAAGCTGCGGTTATAATGCCTTAAAACGGAGTATAAAATAGTTATTATTATTATTATCATCAACACCCCTAGTTTCTTCCTGCATGCAGAATGGTCTGCTTCCATAGACTATCTTCAAGTCTTCCCTACACAATGTGCCAACCCATCCTTCCCCCCCAATTGGTCTCCCCCAACCTCGGGCCGTGGGCTCCAGAGTCGGACAACAGGATCAATGCCGCTGGTGGCCAGGAAGCAGTAGCTGGGATGTGGCTGTAGACAGTTAACAATAGATTCATCGCCCTGAAGGACACGGATGAGAGCACAAGTGTCTTTTTCCCAGATGAAGAACGATCCATCATCCGAACCACTAACAATGTACTGGGCATTGCTGGAAAAAAAAAACAACATAAAAATGAAGCAGATGAATGAACACGTTCCCAACAATGTATAGAGTGAAGCTAGGATGTTTGATACGTGTGAATAGCAAATTCCAGGCTTGGCAACTGCTGGTGGAAATGGCTCCTAGATTTTTTTTTTATTATAGCTTGATGTTTTGTGCAAATTCTTAATTATGTTTATGGAAGAATGCCTTGCAAAGGTCAAGCAGAATCTGTCCAACCCTGGTCGAAGTTATACTTATAGAGAAAGGGACAAAGTAGGAGAAAATTAGCTTACCTTCCCAGGAAACTAGCTTCCTTTATATCAGTAGTGGTGTTACAGTGACCACAATATCTGTGCTTATAATCTAAACTTCTTTCTCTCAGCAGTAGCTCATCCTCTGAAAGGGAATCCTTTCTTCCCGCAGATCGCAAGCGAACAGAGTTTCCTTTTTTATCTTCCTCTGTGGAGCAAGAAAAAGCAGAAAAAATGTGGCATACTGCCTTGGAAAACTAGATGCATGGGTAGCCTAACAAGCAGTAAAGCGCAACGCCAAAACACTGAAAGAGTGAAAGGGAATCACCACTCCAAATCCTTAATTTAAACCACAATAGAATCTGATTCCTAATGCTACATACTTCAGTACGTATTTGTGCATGTTTGTATATTATGCATACATTTACTGTGAAGTATGAGGCCAAGGAAGACACATTTGCACCGTTATATTTTTGAGAGAATTCCCCTTATTGGACAAGGGTTTTCCTGCTTCTTTACACTAATGAAAAAGAACATTATGGGTTTTTTGGGTTGTTATTTTTTTTCCATGGAGTATTTTTTATTATTTTTGAAAAGCAAACAAAGTAAATAAAACCATGTTCTGTTTTTCAAAATTACATATAAAGTTTGGAAGCAGAAGAAGAGACTGCAAAGATGGTTAAAGTTTGGGAACAGACAGATGGTGAATGCTCACGGTTGTCAGTCTTGGAGAACAGGGCCACCCTGATGTCTCTGTCCAGAGCATCACATGCACTACTCTGTGCCTGCTCAGGGAACTTGATCTTGAACTCCTCCAAACACTCCAGTGCTTCCGACACATAACGAAGCTCAAACAGACAGCGAGCTAATCGGAAGTGGGCCTTCAGGTGAGCTGGGTTCAGAGCCAGGGCTTGCAGGCAGTCACGCAGAGCATCATAATGATCACCATCCCTGAAAGACGTAAGGAAGAGGAAAAAGAAATACTTTATAACCCTGGATCAACGAAAAGAGCAAGTTAAAATAACAACATCACAATAGAGAATTTTTAGTAGTCACAATTTAACAGGTTTCCATCCTGCATTAGCAACGTTAAGCATGTTAATAGCTCCAATTTTGCCATAAAATGTGTAAATATATGGACACATGTCCCAGAAGCTTGTCTGCAAGGTAAAAATTCCACATGAAAACGGATTTAGCTTTTCCTCCCGTTTTTGAAATAGGTGTTTGTGTTTTTTTTTTCCACCAAGTTGTTAATTAGCACTGCACTGAGATTAAACAATTCACCTTAAAAGATGCATTATGTTTTTAACAAAGGCCCAGTTTCAATGCAAAGTTGTTTCGTTGGAGGTAACATTGCTCAGGGCCAACACATGACCCTTATTGCACTGGCAAAATTGCAAGGGCTGGCCCTTTCATATCCTCTTAACTAAATCACTTTTGGGCGGTATATCGGATATGCCTTATACCTAATTTTGTTCATCAAGGCAAAATTTCAGAAAATCTTAGTTAAAAGGTTTAGTCCTTTTAATCTGAACTGACTCGATTTGGCATGATGCAGGCAGCACGGTAGCTTAGGCTAAATACAGCACTGGTGGACAGCAGGTGATGTCTACAGCTGTAATACAGCCCTAGGGGCAGCACAAGCCAATTCAGGACCAGACCCAGCAGACAGAACCAGGCTAACCCACCAAATATAAAAGGGCATGAGTGAGGACCTGGACTCAGAGGGAGAAGAGGAATTTTAGCTAGGTGGCATGCCTCTACTCATACCAAAACTGAGCCAAGCCAGATGTGATGCTCAAGTCCACTACCAGGTCTGCTACAAGCACATATAAAGGCACCGAGGGGATTTTTGAATAATTTGAATAATCCCAGCACCTTCTCCCCTAGAGGTGTTGGATGATTGAACCCTGCCAGCTTCCATTTGATACAGTAGCCAAAAACAATTGGATCCAGGCCATTTTTGAAAAACACCCATTTTCCAGTCACTGTATAGTCGCGTTTCCGTTTAAAAGAACGGGTGCCATAAAGAAATGCCCATTTTGCTCTTCTACTTACCACTTCCGTTTCATGTAAGCGGCGGCACGGTTTCCGTATAGCATGGCACTACGTGGGGCTCTCTGTACAGCCTGGCTGTATAGCTCTATTGCCCGACTCCACTGTTGTCGAGCAAATGCATCGTTGGCTTTCTGTTTTACTTTCTCCAGGTGCGGAGGTAGTTCAGATAATGATCTGGGGATCAGATGATTAAACAAATATTTCAAAAATATAACATACACTAAGGTAGCAGACATTTTAGCTGTAAATGGTACTGCATCTCACCAAGGTAAAAATAACATGAAAAAAAAAAAAAATTTGTATTATGTAGATTCAATGCAATTGAACACTAAAGCGTATGGTGCTAGGGCCCTCTTGTCAGCTCCAACCTTTGTCCACTATTCATGAGTAAAAAGCCATTCAGGTAGTGTTTGCCCCAAGACAACAAAAGAGCAGATTCACAGAGAAATGAAAACTCTGCTCTACATTTTTGGGCACTTCGCTTCACTGATATATCAGACAGTAATAGGACTTATGAATTAAGTTAAAATGGGTAGCTAAAACTTTCTATCCTAAAGGCTGTTATTGCCTTCAGTCATGTGACTTTTTGTAGACTTTTCGTGACAAATTTTACCATTTCGTCCGTATAATGAACCAATGAATGTTACATTCAACCAAAGAAACGGAAAACAAATGTGCGCAATACGAAAATCTGTCCATTTTTGTTGCCGCGGCCACTATTTTAATTACACTTAGAGGAGAATCTCGCCATTTTGCCTGCACTATGAGGACATCGAGTGAGATGATCCTCGTTTGTCCAATCAGCTTGTCAAATGCTGAGGGACTTGACAATGCGGAGAGACTATATAAGAGCCGAGCAGGCAGGGGATCCGTTCATTTCACTGTAACTCCTTTATGTGACACTGCTGTGCTGCATATGAGCATTTTACAGAGTGAGATTCTTCCATGTGAGACTTGGTGAGCCTTAGCTTGCTATGTTTAATTTAAGAGGATTTTTTTTCTCAGTGCTTCTGTCAGGAAAAAATGAATTTTCAGCCAGCGTCCAGGTCTAATATTTTGCATGCTCAAACACCACACTGAGATTATTCTTTACGGCAACGAGAATGAAGTCCTGCTTGTAAAACGAAAACCCCTTTCTCCATAGACTTTCGCTAGGCATAGTATCGGCCTGGGTGATTAAGACAGACATTCTATTGTTTACCCGGGGTAGTATGATAGGGAGTCAGGATGGATGTCTTGCACATTGGGATAAGATAACAGAACGAGAACACATAAATGGCTAACAGGTCGATGCCTGTTATTATACAAAAACAATAATGGTTTTTAAAAAAAAAAATTATATATATATAGCCACAAAAGCTTAGTTTTTTTTATACTGGTAATTAAAAAAAAAAAGCTCCCCTTTAAATTCAACAATTTGTTGCCGTTGTTACCAAAAGGAAGAGCCCACCACGGTTTTGTAAAATAATCCAATAAATGTAAGTTTGGTTTTCATTTCACACTGCAGTACAAGGGATGTATAAACTCCCAACTACCTGTAGGTTCACAGTGGAGGACCTATCTGGGCATCCTAGAGTCATGTGATCCCTAATCACAGTAATCACACGCATCCATGTGACAAAGCCAATGTTAGTAAACCTCAGCTTTGTTTATGTGTTCTGCCTCTCTCTTCCTTCATTTTCTGCTGAAGCCAGAGAGACATTACATCGTGTTACATTGTAGCTGCATTATGAAGTGGGTACACTACAAAAGCCTCCATAGGTTTTTATATTTCCAGAGACAGAGGCGATACGGCCACCAAACCACACCTCATCCTTGAATACAACACATATATGGGGGAATAGATTTGGCGCTCAGTGCCTGCAGCCAAACCAGGCACACAGAAAAGCAATGATATAGTCCAAAATGGTTGCTACCTGTTTGGCCCAAATCGCTGTCTACAACGATTATGTATTGCACAAAACAGATGTCACAGGAAATAACTATTCCTTTTTAGTGTTTATTTCTAATTTTATTTTTGATGCCCCACCTTACCCTGAAAATATGCTATCAGAAAATGTCCTGAAGTTGGTGGTTGGTGGTGCACTCATGGTACTGTGTACATGAATAGGATTTATGAAGGTTTACCCTACAGTACAGTGTTCTCAAATCAATTAAAAAAGAACACAATGTTCTGAGTACTGGTAAAAATAAGCTTGCCTTGACCTTGAGCTGCTTTTCAGACCATTCACCACCACCATTGGCAAACCTGGCCCTCACTCAGTTTAAATAGGTGGGTGGAAGAATGGAGGAGGGAAAAAAGCAATCATCACCAGGTAAGAACATTTAGGGCAGCCTATTTAAATCAATGAGAGCAGGGCTTTGTTTTTTTAATCCAAGGACGCCACAGTTTATGTAGAGCGGTAGGGGCATGGAGAGATTTAGCTGTTCCAGAATGCGGTTATTGCTTTAAAGCAGAGAAATATATGAGAAATGGTCAATAACTTCGTATATATGTATATATGTTTGTACAGCCAGACAGATTCTGGTTGTCAGTTTGTTCTTGGTGAAGCCTTAACTCGATCAATGGCGAGGTAATGACCATAGATTTCTCAAAGGTGTAGCCGCCGGTGCCAATTTTTCTGCAGGCATGTGTGAAAGTTTAAGTGGAGATGGAGTGCAGCTAGTGCTTTTAAAATAGGG
This sequence comes from Spea bombifrons, assembly GCF_027358695.1. Taxonomy (NCBI): domain Eukaryota; kingdom Metazoa; phylum Chordata; class Amphibia; order Anura; family Pelobatidae; genus Spea; species Spea bombifrons. Next base: position 61,603,824 of record NC_071088.1, on the reverse strand, counting down.
AGTAGATGTACCCCCAACATACTGCACAAAATACTGGCTGTTACCATATGAAGAAAGAAACAAAAAAACATTTTTTCACAACATTTAAAAGAAAAGAGACTTGTATTCCCGCTGGCTGCTATTAAAGCAGGCAGCAGTCTTAAGCTCGCTGCCCACACATCAGCTAAACTCATACATACAAAATGAACTCCAAAATTCATTAAAAAAAGAAATGGATTTTTTGTAAGCATGCTGCGGTTGAGAGGCACAGTACAACCACAACATACTTCAGTGGGTTTTCTCTCAATGCACATATCCATTGGATCTTACAAAGCATTTTCCTAAAACCGATTTGATTTTTTTGACCTTGGAATAATGTGGAAGCATAGAACTATGAGAATCCTTTACATTTGTCTGACAACTGAGACATTTCTCTATGAGAATTTTTGAAGATCAACAGTTCCCTTAAAGCTAAACAAAAAAAGCAATGTCATTCCATGGCATGTTGACATTGATATTTTGGATATTGCATAGCAATGGCGAAAGAAGAAAAAAAAAAAGCTGTCCCCTGAATTAATACAAACCAGTAAGGACATACTGGAATGTCAACATGGTTGTAGTTTAATTTAACAACTGGAAGAGGAACAGAGACAAACAGGAGTAATATGATGAGGGATCCAACAGGGCAATAGAGTGCGAGACTGTGCCTGTATTTTATTTCCTGCTTGGAAAATCCCTAATCTCAGGGTAGTATTTTACAATGTAAACACATGTAAAGATTTGGGGAGTAACACAGGGGATTAGCAAAAATGAAGGGGGAAAAAAGATTTAAACAGCGTTACATATTTCTAGGTATTAGGGTGCAAAACAAGGAAATACTAGACAGGAATAGAAAGGAGGGAAATCAGCAGAATGATCACATATAATGCCAGACACACAGACATGGAATTAAGTATGGAAGTGTCATGTTCTTACCCCACAAGGTTCTTGGACTCATTCACTCGTAAACCGTTACTGTACAGGTGAATTCCATTGGTGGACGTTTTCCCATTCTGGACTTCTGCAAGTACAAAGAGGTTAAATTACACAGCTCATCAACACTGGGGCAAATATTGTGTTCCCAATTAATATTGATGTGCCTTATGTGCACAATATCCCTCCACCACCAAGAAGACTCTTGCATATTTGATCTAATCAAGTAATGACAATTAATGTAAATAACTGGTTTTATCTAAAACATTCCTCAGGAGTGACTATTTCTCACTTTAAAAAAAAAAGAAACATATCAATTGGGAACTGAAAAATGTTTAAAAGTGAATAAAACAAATAAAAAAACAGGATATGACCAGGGCAACTGTTTTGTAAGGTATTATTGTAATATGATCAATTAAATGACCTTTACATTAAAAAAAGCCACACACATAACTTAACATACAGAAACAAATATATAATTGTGTACAAATGTTCATATCTAAATGTCCATATTAAAGGGAGCACTTTCCTCACTTGGGGGTCTGGAGCAGAGTGGCGTTGCACGTTGAGATACGTGTTCAACAGAAAGCATCTTCTGCTTGGAAAATTGCTTGGGGAAAAGCATTTGCAATAGGGACGCTACAAAAATTTAAAGGGATCACACAGTTTCAGTATGCATTAAAGTTTATATTATGGCTGGAGTCTCCATTTAAAGAGCATACGACCCCTCTTCCAAATGCTTGTAAACTTTTGGGTAAGCTCATAGAAGACTTTGTGAAGAAGTAAATTGCGGCACAGGAACAATTTTATCTGTGAATCCTCCTGTTCTTCTGGGATTGCTGGAATTATTATTATTTTATTGTTTCCAGATTATAAATGGATACATTTAGCTACAGAATGTTCTTGAAAAGAAGCACCCATATTCCCAAATGCTGAGTACAGACTACTCTTATCCCTTGCCTTTAGCCTGTCAAGAAAGCAGTTTGTTTGTAGTAGGATGGCGCCGGGTTTGTCTCTGAAACCTGCTGCAAGATGGAGATGCACAGACAGCCAAACCAGGGCTGTATAATTTTACTTCTCAGATCCCCAAAATGCTAGAATTGGGCAAAACTTCCCAACAAAATTGGTTATATATTTTGGGGCTACTGACCTCCTGATGTATGGTGGTGGGATTTGGGCAGCAGGAAAGTACACGGCCTCTGCTTGAATGTCAGGTCGAACAGGTAAACCTGTATGGTGGAAGGACACGATAACCACTCTAAAGCATAACATTTCTAAAGGTTTGACCAATACAAGACAGCTTGCCTACAGGGGCGAGCTGCCCTAGCAGACTCAGGTCAGTCCAATTTTATTCTAACAGGGCCAGTCTAACATGGACCATCCCACCTGCAGAGGAGCTTGGTAGACTCATGTAATGCAATGCTATCTAACCCCTGTGGTAAAACTGCACTATATATAGATATATATTAGAATGTGTAGTAAATGTGCATGCTGGTGAACATGTTAGTTACAGGGGAAGGATCAATGTGCCATCCCTCCTGTGCTTTCCTAACCAAATTAAAATGTCATCTCCTTTAAAACTCACCTGCTCCCCACCCATATTCACAAGTAACTCTGTCCCATCCGGGCTGAAGGTTACATATGTGGCTACGAGGACACGTAGCCGGTTGTTATAATCCGGGAGCTTGATGGGAAGGTGACCTAAGGGGAAACAAATCTATTATAAAATTACAACGTTGGTGAGAAAGTTGAAACAAACAGAGATAGACGTAAATTGAGGATATGTTGTAAAAACAGTAGAAAGGGTTGATGTGATTGTACCTGCCACATAGTACTGTGCAGCTCCTTCAGGAATAGGCTTTTGTCGTGAGCAGAAGGTGTGAAGCCCAGACTGGGTCTGCAGGAGATTCTTTCTAAAAAATGCAAACAAATCATTAGCACGGAAAAGACTTCCACCATGTTCTCTTGAAAAACATTATTAATCTGATTATCATGGCACCATTATGTCTGGTTCACATCCACTGTGTTCAATAGTTCTTCTATCAACCACTACCTACCTGTGGCTGTGGATCATGCGGATATCATAAAGTCTGACAAAGGGTCCACTGGCACCCACTGCCAAACAATTATTGTCTTGAGGGCTCACGCTTACGCACTTGGCCTCGACAAGCTGGCCACAGTACTCTGTTAGATCAATCAGGACCTCAGAGTGTGTGCTGCTCTCCCGTAGGTCGTACTGCCTGCAGAGTAAGGTGAAAGGACATATGAACTCCAAATGACTGCTTACATATTTGGTATTTTAACAGGCAAGCCAATTCATATGTATGTAAGGGCCAACGTTAGCTTTGCCAGTGCCAGCATTTTTCTATCCCGTTTGGGCAACTAGACCGGTCATGCTTTTGTTCACCCTTGCTCCCACTGGATGCCGATACATTCTAAAGCTTCTACAATTTTGTAGATTTCCCCCAACCTTTCATTTTCATTCAGTTGATCCCTTAATCACTATCTTACAAATATCTATAAAGGATTATATATATGTATGTGTGTATGTATATACAAACACACGCTTAGGAGAGCAGAACATACAAGGCAATAAATGATAGAATAAACATTACTATCTTAGAACTTCTTGATCAGATGAGAAATCTTTTTGTTGTATTTTTTTTTTTTTTTTTTTTTTAAATAGCTTAAATTTGAGCTTCTTGTCTTCTTTTGATTAGGTCTTTTTTGCAACCTAAATTACTATGTTACTATGTTTTTTGTGAGGAATCACAATGTTAGTGGGTTTAGTTTTACATAGGGAGAAAAAAAGATATTATTATGACATATATCATATTATAAATAATAATATAGCATTATATGCGTTTTAAAAAAATCTTGAATTTTAAATATATGAAACGCCTGTATTTTCTTTGAAAATAAACATTATATATTTGATGTGGGTAAACTGAAATGAGAATTGGTAAAATTGCAGTTGAACACACATGACAAAGATGCCAGGGAAGCTCTAGTCCTTGAAGTCTGCGAGTACAAAATACTCTTGGTCACAAAAGAAGTAACAAAAGGTGGCAACCTCATTCTCTTCTAAAGAGTAAAAAGCTCCTCACCGAATGAGGCCATCTTCCCCTGCACTCCAGAAGGTGTTGGGCCACATGGGGGCAGTGGCAATGCGTTTAACACGGTTAGTGTGTTCAGAGAAAACATGGAGGGTCTCCCTAGAGTTGACATCATGTACATGGACCTTGGCATCTGCTGCTCCAGTTATCAAGATGCGGTCATCAGAGTGTGGAAGGAACTAATGCAATGACAAATAGGAATACAATGCAGTAAGGACAAATAGGGTAACACTGACAGGCAAAACATTACAATCATGTAAGGACAGAGGAGTGGAGAAAAATAGCATAGAGGAGAAGAGGCTGCCTTCAGAATGTAGTAACAATTTACAGGTACAAGCAACCAAATAATGCATACTACTGTGCTCTGCTCACCTTGACAGAGAAGATGTTAGCTGTATGTCCTGTATGCATAGACAGAAGCTTCTTGTGATGAAATGGATCCCAGAGCATCATATGCTGGTCGTCAGAGCCAGAAGCCAGCAAACTGTAGGAGAGAGACGATGAGAAAGGAAAAGGACGCAGAGGCTGGCCAGAAGAAACAGAAAAAAGGAGTGTTTGTATGCTATGAACGGGGAGCAGGAAGTCTAAATGAGAAAGCGTGACTGTAGCCTGTAAGCATGTATTTTCGTCAACTCTTACACCTATCTTGATTACGGTATGGAAAGAGGCCAAAGGAGGAAGGAGAGAATAGAGAGAAACAGATGAGGATAAAACTACGGTAGACCAAAGTGTGAGGCTGTTTTGTTTCACATATATTCCACCTTTTGTATATGTAGTATAAATAATACACAAGAAGGGAGATGGCAGAAAATATATATATATTTATTTATTTATTTAAATAGAGCAAATAAATACATTAGGACACAAAAATGACAACAAATACAAAGAAACCGAGAATGGCTGGAAAAACAAAACCACTCACTTTCCTTTCTCATTCCATTCCAGGCAATTAACGCAGCCAGTGTGACCCTATTAAAATGAACAGCAAAGATGAATATCCAGTTTGTACATAGGCTTGTATAGAAAACCAACATTTCTTACCTGTAGCTCCGCTTCCAGTCCTAAACGACGGATAAAGGGATCAGTCACATGGTGACGTCTCTGGAAACTCTGTGCTCCTCTCTCCTAGAAAGAAAAAAAAATTCTCAGGAACAATTTTCTTAAACAAGACACAAAAATATACCTAAAATATTTACTTGTCATTTCCAACTCACGCCTATAATAGTTATGACTACATTTCATTTACTGCAGTCAAACTTATTTTTCTCACTCATCAGCCCTCTCTGCTAGCCCCTACCCTAATTGCTTGTATACTCCAGGATTAATGCAGACATCCTCAACCCCCTATACCTACTGAGAATGAAAATTACAGAGTCTGCGTAATCCATGATTAATACTCTGGTTCCAGGACCCAATTTGAGAGGCTGACCTTGACATTGTCTACTTTTGTAATATTTTTTTCTTTTTTTACATGTGAGTCTCCTTCAAACTCTACCGCTACATTCCACTCACTCTCCCTAGCACATTCTGGTTTAACCTCACCTGCTTTGCTTTGCATACAGCCTACTTTTAATTCCGTAGTTATACAAAAACAAAATGCATTTATCTTTGTACCCTACTTTTAACTTACATATCATACTACAGATAACCAACAGTTAAAGGGACCTATAACAACATGGCTATCAGGCTTACACCAACTCCATTGACCAATTAAAAGCAGTATTCCTGTTTACTACATACATGTGGGTATATATATATATATATATATATATATATATATATATATATATATATATATATATATATATATATATATATATATATACCCTGCTCCTCTTACTTATCGTAGTACTCCCCAACCATAAAGTCTTGGTTTAGCAAGACTACGTAAGTAGGACTCATCTCTCATGGGAGAGATGTGGCCAAAATACAGTACTAAAGCCTCATGTTTATTGAAACATAGTATTAATTTGTAGATAAATGCCACACCAATTTTTAATTGCAAAATCCAAACTTCATATTTCTTCCATACAACTAGTATTTACAATTTACTGCTTTTCTAGGAACACGAATGACACTTTGTTATCCTAGAATAAGCCAAGCTTCAAACATTTTCGTTTTTTTTCATCCCTGAGTTAGAGCTTAAACCCTAGGGAGATAGCACATTATTACATAAGGCTTTGTGTTTATCTGGCTTTAAAAGTTAATATAGCGCAGTAATTAGTATTACACATACCTTGATTTGCCTGTGGATTATGTCCTGAGCTATATTGACTTTGGCCATTTTGAATCAAGTTTAGGACATGGCTCATGGGGCAATGGATCCAAGGTGCACCATTTCCGCACTTTCTTCTGTATGCTTCGATGTGACTGCAGAATAAAAATGCTGCAACTTTAGTTTCCATCTGGTGAATTATATTTCACAAACAAAGCCAAAAGGTACGTCTTATACTGCATGCTACCATCCCACATTGTGATTTGTTATGTAATTATTATACACACATAACCATACTAAGAATGCCCCTATACAAGTTACATTTATTATTATTATTATTTGTTGTTTTATATAGCGCCATCAAATTCCGTAGCGCTTATTTGAAGGATGACATTTCAGGCAAACTTGCTTCCTTTTTGGTGACATTTCAAAATCACTAAAACAAAACGATTTGTTTTGATTAGGAAATAACATGACCCATCTAACAAACTGCACTGGAAAATCCAGATTCCATTGCCTTACAGTGTAACCATGTATTTTATACTGTTTGCCTCCTTTCCTCACAACTTACAGGGCGTATTGTGTATATAATATATACAACCCACCCCATTAAAAAGTTAGATTCTCCAGGCTCCTTGGCACAACAAGCTTATATGTTTCAGCAATATAAGCAGGCACAGTCACTATCTATAGGAATAAAATGAACAACAGTGCAAGCATCTATACAGTCAACAACCCAATTCCATGACATAGAGTGCTGACACACTAAACAACCGAGGGTACAAACACGTACCTATACATACGCTATACTAATACTCACTGTACATACTCTTCACCGGTCCTGGATACAGGTTAATGCCTCATTGTGCAACTATATACTAAACGTTAATAAATACATGTATGTGCGCACATTAGGGTTCAACAAATAAGTTCCAGGTACTGTATCCGTCTCCTCCACCCAAGAGGCCCATGTTACCCAGTCCCAGTGTTTACCTCCACGGTTGTACCACACAGCATATACTCTCCTGCTGCGTAAATTCCGTAAGCTGCCACAATCAACACAGAACATACTCTACGTAAATAGCGCATTCAGGTCTTTGAGAATTACAAACATGATGGTGCGCCGCCCTGGCAACGGGACAGTGAAGGGAAGGTACTGGATAACCAATAACAAGGTGGCTGAAAGAGAGCGATCAGAACACTAGCCAATAAGGGCTACTGGAAGAAACTAGCATGGTAGGGTGGCTGGGAGGCCAAGCAGTGCGTAGTTTGAGATAATGCGTATGCGGGGAACCATGGGAGTTGTAGTTTTCAATGTGTAACGTTCTCGTGTTTTTAATTAAGAATAATAGTTCTTTATTAGAACTTAATCTAAATTTAGAGAAACCTATACGACTTTAGGATTAGAGAATGTGCATACATATACACATTACACACACACACACACACACACACACACACACATATAATATATGCATATATATATATATATACACGGTATGTATGTATGTGTGTGTGCAGTGATTATAGGTAGACCTGGCCCAACATTTTCTTTGCCCCAAAAAAGACATTTACCTTTTATGGATGCGGCCAAAGGCGTGGCTGGAGGGCAGGACTATGTTGGGTAATGGTAGCTATTTATATAAGTAGCAGGTGTTCAGAAGAAGAATATTAGATTTTCTTTAATTCATAAAGTCTTCTGTTTCCATGCACTTTGTGATTTATATGTGGAATGTATAAACTCATGGAATATCTCATGTATGAAAATTATATGTGTCCCGAAAACCATGATAGACGTGGTAACTTATTTCGCATATAGCTTGCAACATATTTAGTTTTGCCCATAAATATGTAGAATATTTATGTATAAAATTTTGAGCAGCGAAGAAGTTATACATAGTCTAACACTATACAGTTACACTCAATGTACACGAAAACACACTGTAAAACTGTACATAGATACTCCACCCAAACACCATATACTGACACACACACAAAGACATTCACTCTAACACTGTACAAAGGCACCTAACACAGGCTAACACTATACATTGACCCCTTAATACACCACACTGTTCACAATCAAACACTGTACATTGATACACCACACACCCACTCTAACACCATATACTAATACCCAACAAGCTAACATTCGAAAGCAGTACACTGACACTCTCACAGACGCTCATACTAACACCGTATAATCAGACCCTAGACAGTCTAGCATTTTACATTAACAGACAAAGTAGCACTGTACACAGACATATGTCAGACTACCCTGACACTCCCCTCATCCACACAAACACCATACACTAACACTCACAGTCCAACATTATACACTGACGCACACAATTTAATTTGTACACTGTGACCCCAAACACTGTGTACAGTATACTGACACACATATTTTAACCAGGGATAGGCATGGACATGGTTCATGGCGGACAGTTGTTTAATGTGAAACAATACCATATAGTATCCCTGAATTAACTGTGTGCTAGAGTGGATCAGTCTATTCCCTTTAGGCCCAAAATAGCTATAGTAACGAATAAATACACACATGTCAAAATACACACATGTAAACTGCCCTTCCCAAACACACACACATGCCTGCCCATATACACGCACATTCACGCTTGCCTGTACACACAAGCATCCTGGCTTACACTTGCTCTAGCAGCCACATACTTACTTGCCCTTAGACATGTTGCCCTAAGAGACAACTACTTTCACAACACAAACACACACTCTCTCTCTCCTTTCTCATTATCCCTCCCCTGTTTCCTTATCTCTCTTCTTGCTCTTTATCTCTCCTCCTCTTTTATCTCTCCCTGTCTCTCTTATTTCTCATATTCTCGCTCTTTCTCTTTACTCTACAATTCTCATTATGACTACCCATTCTCATTATCATTCCCCTCATTAGCCCCTCCCCTTTCTCCCCATTTCTCTTTTTTTCTCTGCATCTCTTACCTTTCTCCCTCTTCTTTTCTGTCTTCTTGATTCCTGTGGTAGGAGCACAAGGTCCTCACAGTGCATGCGGCCTTAGGCCTTAGTGTGAGGGAGCACTGAGGCAGACGTCTGCATGAACAGACCTGACACTTATTTCAATTTGGGCCGGTTAGAGGGAGATCCATGATCTCCCCAACTGACCCTGCTCCTCCATCGGCCGGCGCCCCTCCTGATTAAGGCAGCCCATGTGGCTGCTTTTGCCACCTGGTACTAAGACTGGCCATGGTATTCCCTTTACAAAGACCCAAGAGAGTAATAGTTATGGATAGACTTCAAAATACACACAACATGCCCATGCGCACACATACACATATTTTCACACTTGTCCTTACACACAAGCATCTTAGCATACATTTGCACCAGAGACACACAGTTAATTGCCCTTACACTGATACACTAACAAACAAGCTTTCCTGTCAGGCAGTTGCTGCAAGGACCTTAAGATATTGGCATGTATAAAAAGAGGTATTGACTCACAGGAGGAAAATATAATTTTTGCCTCTGTAAAAGTCAATGGGAAGATTATTCAGTGTAAGTTTGGGCACCTGTTCTTAAAAAGGACATTATGGGACGTGAAAAAGTGCAGAGATGGGCTACAAAGTTAACAATAGAAATGCAACACCTTAGTTATGATGAAAGGCTAGAGACATTGAGTTTGTTTACATTAGAAAAAAAGGTGTGATAGAAGGGATGTCATAGCATTAAAAAAAATCATATGTGGACAATTCCAGCCGCTCACTGATGACCTGTTCATTAACCTTTTGTGATTTTTACCATGTGTTTGTTTAACCTTAATTCTTTTCCATATTTTATGTAATCTCACAAATGATACCTTTTTTTTAGAACAAGTAGGGCCTTTTATTAAAGTCATTGAACACATAAAACATTATAAGTATTAGTGATAATACGTATTACAAAAAAGCTATACTTAAATAGGAAAACTTTAATACACAGCATGATCTAGTAGCGGCTAGATGTCCCTGCCATTGCAACAAAGTCAGGACATCTCATTATGTCCTAAGGGGCATCTTGGCACAGTTTTTAACTGTGTATCCCAATGGGTGCAAACAGGTTAATAGAACTATGCAGAGAACAAGTGGTCATCCATTCCGACCTGAAGAAAGGAATTTTCATTTAATGCAGTGAAAGAGTTCTTTACAATAAACAATAATGGTGTGGGATTCACTACCCACAGATGTTGTGCTATTAAATTCAAAAGATGATTTTAAATATGGGCTAGATTATTTTTAGCAAAGGGTAATATAGAGGGATATAGGGACGATTGTTTCCCTTTTTTGAGGCACAATTGGAAATCGCCTAAATTACTGTTACTATGTAACAAACACTTTTGAAACACACACTCATCCATCTTCCTCCTCTCTCTCTCTCTCTCTCCTCTCTTTTTAACCCTACTATTTGTCTTAATCCCAGGTAGTCCTGTGGTGATCTGTTCCTAAAGGCCTTAGCTTCAATGCTCCCTCTTGGTGTGTGTGACCTCACTGTTGATGTCTGGAATATCTTGGTGTGCTGCATCAATAGCCATTGCACCGCTTTAGGGTGCACTGAAACAAATGTCCCTGGGAACTTTCCCACTGGCAGTTAATCTTTGTGATATAATACTTGAAACACTCAAGGACATGTTTTTTCTATACGTGAGTCAGCTCATCGTTCCTCCAGCTCTATTAATCTGATTCGTGCCAGATTAGCTAATTGTGTATTCTGTCCCATATGGCACATGTGGTTGGCAAGGAGGATTTAGGGTGCCAACAACATAGAGTGGCAAGAAAAAGTAAATGAACCTTTTAGAATGACCTGGCTTTCTGCATCACTTGTTCATAAAAGGTGACCTGATCTACATCTAAGCCACAAATATAGACAAACACAATGTGCTTACACTAATAATACACAAACAATGATAATCTTTCATGTCTTTATTGAACACACCCTTTAAACTTTCACAGTGCTGGTTCCCAGTCAGTAAACCCTTGGGTTTAATGACAAGTCGAAGCTCCTTTGGCAGCAGTAACCTCAAAAAAGTGCTTCCGGTAGCTGCAGATCAGACCTGTACAACGTTCAGGAGGAATTTTAGAGGATACTTCTTTACAAAACTTCTTAAGCTCAGCCAGGGCCGGCCGAAGACTTAACGCCGCCTGGGGCGAAGTTTAAAATGCTGCCCCCCCCGCCGGCGCCGGGGGGGGGCGGCATTTTAAACTTCACCGACCCCCCCCGGTACTTACCTTTAAAGAGTCCTGCGGCGAGTCTCCCTGCTCTGCCACGGTGCCGGCTGGTAAGGCTGAGCGCCGGAAATTGACGTCACTTCCGGCGCTCTGCATTACAAGCCGGCACCGAGACCGAACAGGGAGACTCGCCGCAGAGGAGAGAGAGAGAGGGGCGCCGAGCGGGTAAGTGAAAACTACTCGGTGCCCCTCTCTCTCTCTCCTCCGCTTCAAAAAACAAAACAAAAAAAAAGCGCTTGGGGCGGCAAAGTGCCGCCCCTTCTAAAGTGCCGTCTGGGGCAATTGCCCCAGTCGGCTCCATTGTAGGGCCGGCCCTGAGCTCAGCCATAGTCTTAGGATGTCTGGTGTGAATGGCTCTCTTGAGGTTATTCCACAGAATCTCTAATGGGTTAAGGTCTGGGCTCTGACTAGGCCACTCCAAAAGGAGAATTTTCTTTTTTTGAAGCCAAAGCAGTTCTAAATCATGATGCTCCATCCACTGTACTTCACTATTGACATAATGTTTTCATGCTGGTATGTGGTGCCCTTTTCATTGTACTTTTTTTTCATCCACAAAACGTTTTCCCAGTAGCATTGTGGAGTGTCAAGGTGCTCTTTGGCAAACTACAAGCAATGTTTTTTTGGAAGAGCAGTGGCTTCTTTCATGGCATCCTGCCATGGACTACATGCCTGTTAAATGTTTTGCATATGGTAGGCTCATGAACAGAGATGTTAACCAGTTCCAATGATACCTTGAAGCTTTTAGCTGTTATTCTAAGGTTCTTCATTGTGAATTCTACCTTGTACCCAGTCATCTTCCTGGGCCCCTACTTCTAGGGAGAGTAGTCACAGTACTAAATCATTTCCATTTATAAAAAAAATAATTGTTTCACTGTGGACTGATGCATATGCAAACTCTTTGTAACCCTTTACAGCTTAATGCAAATCAACAAATCCTGATTGTAGGTCTTCTGAGATTCCTTTTATGTGAGACATGGTTCGCATCAGTAAATGCTTGAGGTTAGCAAACTCAATGTTATAGTGTTTTTTTATGTCAAAGTAGCTGTAAAACACACCTCCAACCCTGTTTCGTTGACTGGACTCCATGTTTGCTAACTCCTGAGTCCAATTACCAGTTTGAAGTGATTAGCCTAGGAGTTCACATACTCTTTACAACTGTGAATGTTTGAATGATGTATTAAGTATGGACAAGAACAATACAATAATTTGTTTAAAAAAAATAGAAAAAGTGTTACTGGTCCCTCCTTTAACTGCAGCAAAACCAAAACTGTCTTCCTGGTCTACTGCTTCGTGGCTGAGCTGTTGTTACTCAAAAACGAGGACCAGAGGAGATCTAACAGAGCAGAAATTCATCAACTGACTTGTACCATCCTATGACAGTGCCACGTTTCAATTCACTGAGCTCTTCGGTACGACCCATTCGATTGCCAATGCTTGTCTATAGAGATGGCTGCCTATGTGCTTTATTTTATATGGTTAACAATACAGGTGTAGCTGAAACACCTAAACCTGATAATACTCCACGTATTTTGGTCATATACTTTTGGTCATATATTGTCCATATTGTGACAAACCCTGTTAGCTGAGGGCAATAAATGTCACTTTTAGGGATCCTAAGCACAGCCCTCTAGGATAATAAGGCTCAAGAACACCGGTTTGCAGCAAATCAAACACCTCAAAACAAAATCATAAGAAAACCATAGCTCCCAGTTGAAGCCCTCTCTGGCTATACTTTGCTGGTCAAGACTGATCAGCCTAAACACCCACTAACTATAATCTCCCTGCCAGCCCCATCTAAGCCAGGCTCTGGAAACCTCCCTGAAGACAACACACACATGAGTCCAGGCAGTCTAGGCAATGTCACACTTGGTTTAGGGGTTTATATATAAATATGGTGTTTTTAAAAGTGACTGCCCCATGTTTGTAGCAGAAACTGTCCTGTCTCTTCTGCATAGTCCTGGTATTGGTTTTGGAGGCTCTTCATGGTGAGCTCAACCACAGTGGCAAGATAAATGCTTCAGAGCCAGATACATTATTGAGCCAAAATGTAGCAAATGTTTCACAAGTCCCACATTTTATTTGCTCAAAAAGCTGGCAGTGTGATTATTTATTCACATCTTTTTTTCCAAACAGTCAGCCATTTGTTTTTGCACACCATACACCTCAGAGTAATAGCAAGCATAATATATTTCAGGTTCATATTTTTCAGTGTACTGCAAAGCTATGGATGTTTCAAATCCTCTTCTAGCCTGCCTGCAAATTTATTTTGGCGAAATAATCTAGGTTTTAAAAACCTGTACTGAGTTTGGATTTGTCTTTTGTACTGTTTCTCATGAGGAAATGAAGCGGTTTTGAGCAACCAAAGATTTTAGTTCCAGATCCCTGGTTCCCAATATAATTACAGTAAAGTGCAGACAGATCTCTTAAGGAAGATTCAACCCCTTCGGTATGGAGGGTTTTTAGTACCCTAAGGACCATATTTTTTGCAGTTTTTACCACATGTTGATTTAATCATGAAATGGATTTCCATGGCCAAGCAGCTGCACACAAGCCAACGATCACTATGTGCAATTCCAAGCATCCGCTGGAGTGTTGTAAAGTACACAAGAATCCTGCTTCACAAGTCTGATGAAGGAGTCTGTGTTTGCTGGATGGCAGGAAAACGCTACCTACCAGAATGCCTGCTGTAAAGTTTGGTGTAGAAGGGATTGTGGTCTGGATTGGGCTAGGTCCCTTAATTGCAGTGAAGGGTAATGTTAATGCTACAGTATACAAATACATATTAGACAGTATGTAAGGAAGGACTTTCTAAAGGTAATTCTTTGTTAAAAACGTATAAAACAGATTCCTAAAAGTCCTTCAAAGTTCATAAAATAGAGCAGCAGCCCACTTGTCAAGGTTTCCTCTTCTTGGCTTGATTGATAGTAGAAATTCACAAAGGGGGTAGTGGTTGCGCTTCAACAATATAAAATAGAAAAGAGATAAAAATGTGGTACTCACAATTTTTTGGAGCTATCCTAGCTCCAAAATGCACGTATGGGCGATACAATCCTCCCCTAAGGATGAAATAGCAGCAATGGTGTGGTACTCAGGTGTTGGTTAAAATCATGGTTAAGAGCAATTTAAAGGTTGCTCTTTCCTACAGACGTAGGTGGTATGATCCCCACCAAGGATATTGGAACAGCAAGAAGGACACAGGGACAGATTTTTCATAGACATAGGCATTCATAGACACAGGCACGGATTGTTTCCACTTCCTAGTATGACATACCATCTCACCAACACTAGGGACACAACAAATCATGCAAACGGCTAATGGCGGATAAAGTAGAAAACATGAGGGCTAAAGGGGTGAAATCGTGAGCTTATTAGGGCTGTGTGTTGTAGAAGTGGCAGTATATAGTTAAAATAAAATCAGCAAAATGAATCAGTGGGAATGAATAGGTTCATTTTATAACTTTCATAAGAGATATAGGGAAGACATGCTTAATGGAAAACAAAATAAATGCTGTCATTGTTTGGGATCATTGGTCCCACATGTGTTATTACTTTTAGTTATTACTAGCTAAGCATGTTACACCGTCACATCATGCACATGCCCTCTTGTGGTGCAACAAATAAACTGCAGCTCTGAGCTCTCAATAATAGAATAATTTTGTGTGAGCATTAGGTGAGCTCCACTCTCTGTACACGTTAAAATATGACGTGCCTATGCTAAAAAATGCAAGGGCTCGCTTACATAATTAAAATCAATATTTAATTCACAAGTAATGGTAATAACCATTATGCTAATAGCACGATTCATTTGTTTTTTTTTATGTTTGATCGATAAAGATGATGGTTCCCTGTTCACATGCTAAATAGTAGTAGAAACTCAGTAAAAACCCCTAGATACGAACATTGCTGCAGTTGCTAGGAACATGTTCACCTAGGGCTTGGAAACATTAGTTCTTTTGTTTAGCATGACCATCTTGGTTTTCAATTTGTACAGTATATGAGATATACTGCATATAAATTCACAACAATGGATATGTGACCTTCGAACAAAAAGCCAGAACCCTTCAATCACAAGTTAGAACAAAGAACCTCTCTAACCGAACCCAAAAGTAACCATAGCCTTGAAATCCAAATTCTAAAGCTCTAGGCCAGGCAGGAGTGGCTTTAGATCTTTTGCCCTATGCAAAGCAGAAGCATCTAATTCAATGCAAGCACTATGTAACACCATACCTATATTCAGTATTCACGCATGTTTGAAAACATACATTACAGTAGTATTAGTATAACACAAACTGTGTCACACTTGCATAAATTAATAATTTCATCATGTAATAGTGTCCCATGGATTTATTGAATTCCCAAGCAAGGCATTGCAATTTAGACTTGAATCAGGAGTCACTCAAATCCATTAATGATCTTTGACATGGAAAGTTATAGTCCAGGCAGTAGCCTGCTCAGCTATTTCTAGCTGACTAGCCGGCAATAAAGAAGAGTGCAAATAATCATGCAGTGCATACAACCATGCAGTGCAAACAAATGTTACATTAACATGTTAAATACACTAACAGTACAATGCAATGTTATTGCAATATTTTGTACATTGTATTTCCATGACATGGGATTTGTCAATGGGTTCAATTAGGATCAAACCAAAGCTCAAACTGCTTCTATTTGTGGAAACGTGTATTCTTTGTTCTTATTTCTTAAATACATTTACAAAATATAGTCACAGCTATAATTGCGCCAAGTAGAATTATTATTTCCATTTTATTTATTTTTGTATCGACTTAGTTCGTATATGTTATATTTTATACATGGTTAAAGAAACACTAATATCATGGGTTACTTTTTGCTTTTCAGCAGAATACTCTGGCAGGCAGTTTACACCGTTCTATAGGATTTTTCTTCGAGGAAAACTGACACCATACCAAAATTAATTTGCTCCCTCCGTTTGCACAGTCACACTCTGCTGGCCTTATTTTATGTGACAGGGAAGAAGTTACATTGTCTGCATATCTCGCCCTAACAGTGTACATATTCCACTCTGCAACAATATTTTTATGATAGTAAACTACCAGTCCCCTTAACAAAGAAAGGGTTACACTCTGACAAAGTCTAATTGGAAATATCTATACTACTAGAATGGCGAGGGGGGATATGATAAGAATGGCACCAGTTCTTGTAGGCCATTTGCTGTGTAATGTAGTCACAGCAAGTCTTATTGCCTAGCAATTCAGGGGGTGTCGAGAGTTGGGGTGCATTAGCAGTCACTAAAGAAAAAAGCCCCAAGTCAGGAGTGCAACAAAAGCATTCAAAATGCATAGGGAATATGTGCATGAGCTCTATAACTACATATACATTGCAAATAAAGACATGACATGTCTGTTTGTAGGGTGACACAGGGCTTTTTGGGGTGGCATTTAGCTGAGGCCCTGCATGCAATATAATGTGTTCGACAACACCCATGTTCGGTGTCCAAAAAAAGACCATCATGTCCTTCCAATGTTACTATTGTAAATCTCTATCCATAATAGAGAATTACGTATTTGACCTGTCATGACCCTGCAGAGAATCAGCATTGGGCCTACTGCCATGCTATGCAGGCCTTTGTCTAAGGCAGAGGCAGGGTTGGGTAAACAGTTATTGAACTCTCAGGCACTGGATACGTTTCTCCGACATTTAGCAAGGCTCATTTTGATTAGTATTTTTTTCTTTTCAGTTATTCCTGTGAAAAGGAACAGGTTAAAACTTAAAACCAACATTCATCTAGTCCTTCCCCTCCTCTCTCCAGCAGTTAAGGGATTACATTGCCACGCATTGCAGAGCGTGCAATCTCTGCCAGGGAAGGTATTACGCAGAAACACATTCTGCATGGCAATGCCGATGTAGCATGATAGAGATTATATTACCATATAGCTTCTATGTACTTTACAGGAAAGGGGTCACATGAAAGAGAAAGCTTGTTCTGGCAAGCAAATGGTTATATTACCAAGCAAAGCATTTTTCTCACACTGGCATGGAAAGAGTTACATTGCTTCACTTGGCAGGGCTGTCCCTTTCTTTAGAAATCATAAAGATTACTCGGGCTGACAGAAAGACAGACAGAAAGACAGACAGAAAGACAGACAGATGTTGAGAACAGGCTCTGCAGAGACCAGTCGGTGAAACCTGTTTCCATGGAAACTGCATCCTGAGTAAGAGAGGGGACAGTAATTCACACATGCACACAGATGCATAAAGTGACCTACACTAAAACTCAAAGCAGACATACACATATAAAGATGGCGAATTAGAATACACTCTCCATCTTATGAAACACCTGTACATAAAATCCAAAAACTGTCATAACATGCAGACATGGATTTACTTTACCAAGTAACACTACAATATATTACCTTTGTTTTAATAATCTAAACCAGTGGTTCTCACAGGATTACTTTCTTCTGGGGATCAGGAAACAGTCATAATCTTATTCTGGTAGCCACACATACATATACACGTTTGTCTGTATGTATACATAAAACATCTTCGTAAAATTCAACATTTGGAACAATACAACAAAAGCTTCAGTAGAAGTCAAAGCTTTGTGAATTTTAACAGGCAGAAAATCATCATAAACATCTCAGATTTCTTTCTCCATTTTCCTGTTACATGGCAGTATTGTATTTCAATGTAAATCTTGCATTAGAATTAAAGATAAGGGTAACATAAACTTCTTAAATACCATAAGGCAGAAATACATATATAAGTATAAGCTTATTTTCTGACTTGAACTCTTCGTTCAGAGATGTTTTGTCTTCTATATTTATGTATATCACCAAGTAGAGCAAACTCTGCACGCTGGTAACCTTGATGACCATTTTAAGAAAATACAGTTATTTCCAACCTACAGCCATATTGTATAACAAGTTCTTTAACGTATGCAAACTCCCACATGCACATACTGTATAGAGCTGGCTTTATGATTCACACCCTAGAACAAGTATGTACATCTCAGCTGCTTACTGGTATAAGAGGGATCCTTGCAACAGTGCATACATGTGTTCACTATCCCTCTCGCAGTCAGGGCTCTACCTTGGCCAAAGCCAACAAGCCCTAAGCCTAGGGCAGCACTTTACAGGAGGCAGTATAAAAAGCAGCTCCTACCCAGATTCAAGACAGAGAAGCACAAATGAAGCACTGTTACCCTGTTTGGGCACAAATATAGCACTATAAAGCTGTTTGTGGACAAAGATGTCAGAGATAAGCTGTTTGGGGACAAATATGGCAGAGACAAGCTATTCGGGCACAAATATGGCACTGTTAAGCTGTTTGGGGACAGGTGTGGCACTGTTAAGCTGTTTGGAGACAAATGTAACAGTGTTAAGCTATTTGGGGACAACAATGGCATAGGCAAGTGTTTAGGGCCCAAAAGATGGCACTGTTAAGTTTTGGAACAAAGATGGTGCTCTAAAGCTGTTTGGGAAGAAATATGGCATTGTTAAACTATATGGGCATAAAGGAAGCTGTTTATGCACAAAAGGGGCAGAGACAGGCTGTTTGGGCACAAAGATGGCACTGTTAAGCTGTTTAGGCATGAAGATAGCACTGTTGTTTGCGGGCAAAGATGCCATTGTTAAGCTGTTTGGGGACAAAGATGTCAGAGACAAGCTGTTTGGGTACAAATATGGCACTGTTGGTAATCAGTATTCATGGTTAATATCCAGACAGGACAAGGTGCAAGCTAAAAGGCAGGGGTGTGGCCAAAAGAGTGGAGTTTACAGTGGAAGAGTTGTGACCTGAGAAGGAAGGGGTGGGACAAATTAAAGTTAGAGGGTGCATGAGTTTAGTCTAGGCCAAGATACAGCCCTGATTATGCAGCATTAAAAAGCGTATCATAAGTGGCCAATTTCTCCCAAGCTTACATCCACATGTTTCTTCAAAACCAGCTACTGTATCAATGGACACAGAGATGTCATTGTAACAAACATCAATTGTTCCCAAAATTCTTAAGTTGGGTAAAAAGAGCTGTCTTCAATTGAGAAGCTTGGAGTAACATACAAAGTAAATTTTTGTTGTGTGCATTATGGTGTCAGTTGGATGTGAATTCCTAGCAGACCTTTTTTGCAGCACATATTTTTTCAAATTCTTTACCAATTATGAACTCAATTTATGAGATGTGATCACCCTCTATGAGCAGTACTGCCTGAGAGTTTGAAATACAGATGTCTAGGAGAATAGCGTTTGCAATGATATGTCTATTGTACACCAGCTTCTGGTTGACTTTGCTAGTAGTTATGTCTGGTCCTGGAGCTACTGAAATAGAACAAGAGCAATATCACTTACACAAAACTCTTCAAATTGTCTGCTATGGGAAAAATTAGAAACAAAGAGCAATGACCATATTCGGGCCCAAAGTAGTAGATAGTGGGAAAGGTTTTCACCCCATTTCAAAACAATGTTAAATAATAGCAGGTTATACTATGCATTAATGTTCCTTTCAGATGCTGTAAGTAAATTATTAACTTATAAATACATTAAATACATTTAAATAAATAACATTTACTGAACAAATATGGAACTGCATAACTCCTATCACTATATAGCAAGCCAGACATTGATGGTGGTACAGCTTAACCCCCATCACAAAACGCTGAACCAGACATTGACAGGGTAGACCTCTGCCCCTGAAACAGCTTACTGGTGCCACCTCTGCCCCTTAGGCAGTCTGCCTGTGCCATCTTTGCCTCTTAAGTAGCCTGTCTGTGTCACTACTGTCCATTTAATAGCTTGCCTGTCCCATTTCTGCCCCCTTAACACTTATAACATTCACTCACTCATTCATTCATTGTGCCTTTTGTTTTATAAAAGAACTGGATTTACACTCATTGGTGGCAGATGAGTTTACAAGAATCAGTTATAACTCACTATCTTTATTGTGCATTATGAAGGACCCAACTCTAGTGGGCTTCTCCTACAAGAAAAGCTTTGTTGACCCTGTATACAGTTAAATCAGTTTCTAACCTCACTTATTGACATGTGCACTATGCAGGGCCAGCATGACCATTCTTGCAGTAGGAAATAGTTCTTCTCTGGGTTGGTCCATGATGCATACTTAATTAGCAGTAAGCTGCAGGCCCGCGTTAGGTGACGTCGGGCTAGTTATATCCCTGGTGTGGCACCAATATATGGGGCTGGTGTCCAAATATCAATAATGTATAAATGACACAAGATACTTTTTATGCCGTTTACTTAAGTCAGAGGAGAACTGGGGAACTTTCATACTGGGGAGCATTTGAGACTATATAGGCAGAAATAGACTGGCCTGGGGGGCAAATGGGCACTAGACTTCTTTCCTAGGGATGCCCTGCTCTGAGAAGTAGGTACTCAACAAGTGACCCCCAATTAGGAAAGCAACTTCTTAAAACCAGAAGAAATATCTTGTATATATGAGTGAGCTGTTGGAATGTTTTATTATTTAAAGTAAAGTATACCAATCGATGGGGAAGGGAATCTGGAATATAGGGTTTGAATTTGAGAAAATGTTGTTATGTATTCCCCTTGTGCTTTGTTTCTCAGGAGGCCTGCCATCTAGCAACTTCCCGCTCCCGTTTTTTCTTCAGTGCTGACATAGCTGTTCCATTGCTGCCACTGACTCACGCCTCAAAAATACACTTGAATAGATGCAAGTTTCCCTCCTCCTTGTCAGGGGAAAAGGGTATTGTGGCTCCAAAGAGAAGAATGAGAGGTTTTCCAGTCAGGGATACCTCATCTTCCCCTTCTCCTGGCGGCACAAAATTAAAAACAAGAATAAAAGGAAAATGAAATCACCCAGGTCTCATGTGCCCACGTCAGACAACTGACCCCACTTAAGTTTGAAGGTTATCCATCTAAGGAAGCGTGTCCATCGAAAGGGTCGCCCAGAGCCTTCCCCTAGATCATCTGACTTTTATTAGAAAAATCTTTTAGTCATCTACAACATAATGAAAAAACCTGCAAAATAGATTCTATTTGTCCCGAGTTAAGAAATACCCAATGTTTTAATGTTTTTTTACAAATAATAAGGTAATAAAATAAATAGCATATTGGCATTAAAAAAAAAACGTACAAAATATAACTTACCGTATTGGCCCGAATATAGGCCGCACTTTTTTCCCCCACTTTAAGTCTTTAAAGTGGGGGTGCGGCCTATATTCGGGGTCGAGCGCCCGACAGCGGGGTTAGGATACAGATCCCCCGCAGCGGTGCAGGGGACCTGTATCCTACTGTCTGATACGCTCAGACAGCCTCCCGTGCCAGCACTTCCCACGGGGGGAGTGCCGGCACGGGAGGTTGTCTAAGCGCATCGTCCGCACGATGCATTTTACACACACCCCCCCCGACTTACCAGAGCAGACTCCCGGGTGTCTTGCAGGGCCGGCGGAAGACATCTACGCAATACGCGTATACAACTTCCGGTGCCGGCACTTCCGCTGAGTGCCGGCACCGGGAGTTGTATACACGATGTGCATAGATGTCCCCCTCCGGCCCCGCAAGACACCTGGGAGTCTGCTCAGGTAAGTCGGGGGGGGGACAGAGTGGCAGCATATCTCGGGGGGTGGGGAGAGGACAGAGTGGCAGCATATCTCGGGGGGGAGGACAGAGTGGCAGCATATCTCGGGGGGGGGGGGACAGAGTGGCAGCATATCTCGGGGGGGGGGAGGACAGAGTGGCAGCATGTTTTTGGTGCTTTTTTAAAGAAAAAAACTTTTTCTTTAAAAAAGCACCAAACTTTTAGGGTGCCGCCTATATACGGGGGCGGCCTATATCCGAGCCAATACGGTATTACAAAATACTGGTGTATTAGATGTTTCCATGCACTGATTCTACCACCAGCCTTTGTCAATGTTTGTGGTAGTAGTTTATTTTGTAGTTTATTTTGTGGGGGGGTTTCCACACACATTTTACTTCAGGTATGAATTTACAGTTCCTGGTATATTTAATTCCAAACACCCCAATATGAGTTCAGCAACATCTACTGAGTACATTGATACCACTGATGCATACGTAGGTTTGTTAGGCCACATTTGGGAGGTAAGCAATCTTTACCCCAACAAACCATACATTTTTATATATATATATATATATATATATATATATATATATATATACTTTCTCACAAAAGTGAGTACACCCCTCACATTTTTGTAAATATTTTATTATCTTTTCATGTGACAGCATTGAATAAATTACACTCTGCTACAATGTATTCACCTGATTTGTGATCTTTTATAAAGTGCTACTGGAATTTTGTTATTTTTGCCCTTCTGCACCCACTCACTGTCATTGACGTTGTCCCCATCTCCAACTAAACATGTGTGTACGTGTGCGTGGTCTTCAACTCCATCTTCACACGTAAGAGACCTAGTCTTGACATTGATAGTCAAGATTGTTCTCTGACAGGACATGTTTATGTTAATTACTTTTTGCCAGGGTCCAAAACTAGGGGCCTATTATTTACTTCGACCAAGCTTCAACCTCTTCAGAATGTGGTTAAAGGGAGCTTGGAAGATGGCGTCATCTTTAATACCCTCATGCCTTTCCTCCTCCTTCTCTCTGCCCCTTAGCTCTTGCCTGGGCGGCTAGGACTTCAGAGCTCACCCTTATTCATATGTAACATCTCCAGGGTGGATTCCATCTCATTCTTAAATGACAAAGACATTTATTTCTTCACACCTTATAGTTACACTTGTCGGGACCCAGATTCCTTTATTACCTCTCAATCCCCTTGCCAGCCAGCTAAATCGAATACAGTGAGGGGCTGGATACTTATGGCCTTGTCCTCAGCTGGTATCAATACCTCTCGCTTTAGAGATCATTCTTTACGGGGCAGTCACATAATGATCACATCTGTCTCTTCTAGTGGCCTTTTCCTTCTGATCATCATGAAGACAGCTAGGTAGTCCTCAGCTAAAACCTTTGTCAAAATTGCCTTTATGAAAACAACCACCGGGTATGTGCTATTCTCCACTAGCTGTTGCTAGGTAGCAAGCCTACTGAAGAACAAAACAGGGTTTACAGGAAACCATGATCTGCAAACCTCATTTGTTCTAGTATTGCTGCCTAGCAACAGAGCCCACCACCCGCCCTGCGGTATTTCACAAGCTGTTGCCCTGTTAGTTGCTTAGGGATTTAGACCTTTGTGATGCCCATTTCATTCACCGACCTCTGTTTTTTCCTCTCCCCTTTAGTTTTATCGCGTGACGCAAGCGCTCCTGCCGTGGATACGTTTGTCAGCGCTAGTCCTCGGGAGACTTCTCGTTTCCTTGTCACTCTGTGGGTGATGCTCTGCATGGGAATCATTGCAATGCAGCACTTCCTCTGTTCCCCTCCAACTCTCAGAACACAGAGGAAGGGATTAATACTGACAAAAGCCTTGCCTTGTCCATTTTCCAGTAGCAGATATAAGTAACTCTAGAAGCTATCACTTGTGCAGAAGTTTTAGAGATTGCCCATTAGTGTTCCGCCCAGCTCCTTGGAAGGCCAGCAGCACCAGCCCATAATTAGGGAGCACTATCGCGTAGTTTTTTTGCAAGTAAAACTGTTATCTGTACAAAATGCTGGCTGTATGTGACAAGTATACTCATCATTCATCTTGAAGTGTTAATATTAAAGCGTGAGATTTTAATGGTGTTATAGAACATAGCGGAAGTGATGTACTTGTTTTGCAATAAATTTATGTGAATGATCTAGAAAATCATTAATGCAATGTATTGTTTTCATTGCAAGATGTAAGATGGTAATGGCCCAACCAAGGGTAGGCACCAACATTGTTCATTGTGGACATTTACTGGGGTCTGCGGACATTTTCATCACAAACCTTGCCACAAACACTTGCCTATCCCTGCGTCCAACTCAACCCAAGTTATTAGGCAGGAGTGTTGATACTCCCGACTTTGATTTGGGCCTAGGATATCAGATAAAGAAAAGGATTGCCTGTAATGGTGAAACCTTGAAATATTTCCTTTAGTCAAGGCAATAGCCACAGTTGGGTTGGTACTTCCGGTAGGACAAAACACGTGGGGTACCGGAAGTACCCCATTTTCAATGCAATCCCCCCAGACACTGGAAGTTGGTCAGCCCACCCTCAGATGGAAGTTCTGCTGTGGTCTGTCCGAGGAGCGGGACACACTATGGAGCTTAAATGGTTTCATTGGTGATCTTATATAGCTGGACTTGAAAGGAACTCGTCAGCTGCCTAGACGTGACTTGTTGAGTTTCCTCAGCCTATTTGACACATCGAAGGGTAAACGAGACAACTTTGTTCATTTTTCTACACACATACTGATACACTTCCATCTGTGGGTTCACTGCTGGACCTTGGTTTTATGTTAAATTGTTTAGTTTTATTTTTACGTTTTAACTGATCCTTCAGCATACCCTACTGATCCTTTTTCCACACACATTACGGACATGCTGGGGATGACCAGGCTAAAAATATGGAATGACGTGCTTCTATTCCAGGGGTTTATTTGATAAAACATGAGTTGTAGATAAAGTGTAAATAACAATTTGAAACAGTTCACAAACCTTATTAAATATGAAGGACCAACACTGGCGAGCAAAGGTGAGCAGGTATAATGCATATAGTTAAATCTATAACATAAAAGTTTTCATGCCATGGTTCTAAAGAAAATTAACAGTATAGACACAGGGCCATTGTTAAGAGGAATGTGAAAATGTAACTGGCCAGGGCTAGATAGCACATGTATTTGTACTGCCATGGGCAATTGAAATTCCAGGTAACAGGGTAGAATCACTAAGTAGCAGCATTTAAAACGTAAGAGAGCAACATAAATGGAATTTATTTTCTGCGTAGTTCTATGTGGTGGCAAATATATTTGTAGGGATTACCGATCATGAATCACAATAATTATAGAGGTATGTAATACGTCAGATGGCAATTGCTACGAGTAGAAAGCAAACACCATAAGGAGATACAACAAAAGAGCCAATGAATGAATATATCATTTAATTTGGTTACCATTCCAAGTATCATCAGCAATAAAGCCACTGGAGTCTGGAGGGCTACACGCTGCAATCTAGAGGACCCCCAATCTTCCTATACTAGACACAAACACTAGGTAATAAAACCACATAAGGCTCACATTTTTTATCCGGTTAAAGGTTTCTTTGAGGGAAGTGTTTTCAGGCAACACAAAAGCAGGAATTTCCCCATATTTAACTACTCTCTATACAGGCTCTCTCAATATTCAGTGTACAATCCCAGGTTTGTTACAATTCATTATTATTAACAACCATCTCCGTTAGAAGCTCCTACCAATACAAGTACACTATAGGACCAAAAGTATGAGGACACAACTCCTAATTATTACGTTTCAGCCGTAACCACTAGCAACACGTGAGTAAAATCAAGCACATTGCATGCATGCCATCTTCATCCAGAGGCACGACTGTGCCCCTGTGCACAAAGCAAGGTCCATAAAGACATGGCTTTTGTGCGTTTGGAGGAAATCAGGTGGCCTGCACAGAGCTCGCTTGATGCTTTTGGGATGAACTGGAATGATAATTGCAAACCAAGCCTTCTGATCCAACATCAGTGCCTGACCTTTCAAATGCTCTTTTGGCTGAATGGCTTTAAAATGCTGCAGAAAACCTTCCCGTAAGTGGGATGTCCCACATATAGTGTATATATATCAATGCCTTATCAGAACTATGATTTGCTTATTTCTCGTATTTGTTTAGCAACTGCTGTTGCCCCCTGGTGCTGATTAAGGAAAATGCAATCTTGAATTGACAACATGAATTTATCAAATCACAAATTGCTAGTTATTAAAACTAATTATAGTTGCTTTTCTTACCATAATATCACATTGAAATCCCTGCTTAATTTTACTTATAATTCATTAAACTAGAATCAGTCATGGAGAGTTAAAGAGTTTTTTGTTTGTTTGTTTTTTTAAGAGTCTTTGGGTCTACCAGTAGAGGTCAACTAACTGCTCTGGACCCCATTGTGTAGTTAACAGGGTATGCCTGTATATTACTTTTACCAAGGTCAGATGGCAGAAGACAGGGCAAGAGCGTGGTAATCCTTCATTAGATAGGGATAGAGAGTCAGGGCAGAGAAGCACAAGATTCCCAAAACAACGCTAAACAACAAATGTAGGCAAAAGAAACCTTTATATAAAGCTGCTAATAAACAGTTTGTCAATACAGAATAAAACTGCTCCCAGTAAATATAATTAGCAAAAAAATACTCATACAGCACGTTATAAATGGCAGACATACCCTGCAGCACTTCCAGATTTTAATATGGCACTTGATCCCAAAATTCAGATCTATTAAGGCACTTATAATTTCAATATTATATCATTACAAAACTGAAAAGTATATATTTCCATAATAACAATGAATAAGTTGACATTACACATTTGCATAAACCTAAATGTAGCTGGTGTTAAATAAAACTTCAATTTTGCATAGACTAGTATTAGGGAATATTAAATGAAATCGTGTTGCTAAGAATCAACCCCTAAAACATGCCAACTTCTGGGTTAATCTTTGATTTCCAGAAGATGAGATTTCAATGTAATTTTGCTTATTGGTAGGACTGCTAACTTTCAGTGGTGCTTTTCGTCACCTACCTATACAGACATAAGCAAAGCATTAATGCCAAGTAAAAAATATATATAAATTGGCCCATATATATATATATGTAAAGTATACTTTTCCACCTCTCCCCTACAATATTTATATATAATTATTTCTAATTATGTTGCCGCTCTGCATACTATGTAATTGTATCATTTTATATTCAATGCAGATGTTTAGGTGAGGGAGTTATTCAAGGATTGTCCTTTGGTTCTAAGACTGCTCTGTCCTGATGCTACACCTTTAAAATGGTTAGATTCAAGGCACTGTTTGGATTTATTGTTTCTTAGCTTATTTGAAATATATATACTGAAACCGTACAAAGTTACAGAAGAAAAAGTGCAAAGAAAAAAAAGCAGAGGGCTTTTACATCTTAGCATAAAGGGGGTGTAGGATTCCATAGGTAGCACTGGTAAGCCTGGCATAGACCCCTTTAAAAGGTGTATTCCTTAGCAGAGGAAGGAGGTGCCCTTTCTGCAGGGTCTGTAGGGTCTTGGTTATATTATGGTCGCTAATGCAATCAATAGGAGGAGTCACTTATCCTATCAAAAATACCCTTAACTTAAGGGAAGAATTAGTGTACAATTTTGCATCCTATTGATTTTGTAGCCGACATTTTTCCTAGATGCCTTAAAGACTATGCCTTTTGTGTTAACAGCTCCCTCCCTTTACATCAATGTATTTCCATTCTTTCTCATATTGCTCCACCAAGCAGCCAATGTTTTCAGTCAGACCAATCATCTTCATCAAATTCAGAAGAGTCATCCTCTGAGTCACTGTACTCTACAGCAATACGACGCGAGAGGATTGTGGCCACATCATTGCCTCCGACGTCTCTCTTCTCATGCTCCAGCTGCTCCTCCACTTTCCGCAGCTGGAAACCTGGAGGGAGATAAAATTGAGATGGCATGGGTCACAGGGGAAAGGCTAGAAGCAAGCAGTAAAGATAAGGCATGTGAGAAAGCAAGGTTGTGTGCTGATGCCAAAGGAAATCACTATGAAAAGATGATAGCAGAGGCTAAACATAAGTAGAGAAAAGATGAAAATACAAGAGCTGTAAAAATTAAAAGATATAACATGGAACAGACTGATAGATAGGTGGTAAGAACATAAATGAAACCGCATATAATTCTTTGCAGGCAGCTTTTTATGGCAGAGATTAATGAAAATCATGGATGTTAAGGTGGATGAGACTGATGAAGGCAGAAAGCATGGGGTAAATTTGAAAGAAGATAATCAATCGAAAGACGTACCTTGACGTATGGCTGACAGAAGGTCGCTCCGAGCATCGCTTACAGGTGGAAGGGAAGTTTTGGGTTTTGAGCTGTGGGCAGTGGATTCTCCTTCTGAATGGGAGAAGGAAGGAGGTGGTGGGGGTCCAGGTGGTGGGGGACCTGGTGGAGGGGGTGGTGGAGGCGGAGGAGGTGGTGGTGGGGGTCCTCCTGCAGGGGGTTGTACAGGGGACAATGGAGAGACAGCGTTGTACTCCAAGACAGCAGGGGCTGGAGGAGGAGGAGGGGCAGGAAATCCTGGGATAGGAGGACAAGATGGAGGGGATGGGGGAGGTAGATAGGATGGGTCAGGAAGACCTATAGGAGGAGGTGGAGGAGGAGCAGGTGGAGGGGAGAAACTTGGCCGCCCTCCTAGTGGGGAACCAATGGGAGGATCTGGAGGAGGGTGGGCGGGGCTAACCAGGCTGACACGATGGGAAGCAGGTAAACTAAGGGGAAAAAAAACCAAAAAAGCAAAATAAGTTGTTTGTCCCAATAACTACACAGGTGTGCCTGAGAGGGTAGCAATTTCTTTTTCTGTTTTAGTCTCCAAGCAATCAGACCTTACCCAAAGTCCATAGGAGGAGGTGGAAGAGAATCATCAGGAAGTGGAGGACCAGGGGAAGTATCTTCAAATGGAGGTGGGGGTGGGTACTGAATCACATCTGTGCCATCCATAGATGTAATAGATCCATTCTGAGAACTAGTAAATACAACAAGTCAGACAGAGAATATACACATACAGTATAAACATATCAGGCTAATGGTGCTGACTATTACCCTGCATTAATCAGCTTGTCTTTGGCTTCCACAAACTCCTGACCCATTTTCATTTTTTCCCATTCTTCCTTCCGAGTGCGGATCTTACGTGGATTCACATTTCCACGGTTGGGATTATCCTTCTTCTCTCTCTGCATAGATTCAAAAGATTACTAGACATGTTCTCAAAGCCCCTGCTGCTGATCACAGTGTTGCTGAATGCCTTGACACACAATATAATCACTAACCTTTGCATCAGGTTAGGAAACAGAAACAGACACAGTTTTAATTTCCTTGCAGTGGTCATTTCTAAAAGCATTACCCCCAAAAAATACATAGGTTTGTTAATGGGTGGTGCAGTGTGACAGTGTGGGTTGACAGACATTCACACAGATTTTGTTACCTTACACACACTATATATATATATATATATATATATATATATATATATATATATATATATATATTAACTGCAAATTGGAAAAATATACTTTCACCCACTTAAGGCAAAAATGCCTGTTTACACGAGTCTCAAAGCGAGGTTTTCATCAGAACGGTCAGTAGTGAGATCACTGACCAAGGAAGGATGTTAACCATCATCAAAATGTTCAATATGGACACCCACATTCACATATCAAGTGTTTCTTCATAAATAAAACAATTCTTACTTAATGAATAGTGTGTTAACACATTATTTAAATGCAAAACTACCACTTTAATTTCCATTTCAAACCCACTTTAACAATGCTGAGAAGGTATAGCTTATTTACTACACATGCCCCCCAAAAAAAGAATGTCCCATATGAGTTAAAACCATAACTGAATACCATCAGGAGAATGCCGTCTCATTTAAGTAATCAAGATTTACATTTTGTAGTGCCACAGCCACCATAGGTATAGGCAGGGCTTTTCATGCAAATCTTCACATAATCCTGTGGAACTGTGTGAGCAGGCAGCGATTAAGCCTCTAAAGACTGCTTACAGCTGCATAGTCCCTATGTAAATCTATCATCACAAATATCTCGGCAGCAATGCAGCAAGTAAAAACATAATTTGCAAGATGATGGCAGCTCCCACTCTATGAGACCTGATGCAAGTTTACGGTGCTTAACTATACATTAAGAGGGTAGAATTCCAGTGAGCTTCTACTGCAGAAAGAGCTTAGCTGGTTTTGCATAACACATAGTTCAATCAGTGAGATCTATCCAAAATATCCTGATCTACTGAGCTATGTATTATGCGGGGCCAGTTCGGCCATTCAATTCGGAGAAACCTGTTAGTGTCAGACTTTCATAACGAATTGGAATCGAGGGAGTTAAAAGCCACAATTACCCTGCACACACACACAACTGCAAACTATATATTTAGTGACTAAACCCCATAGTTTTAATAGAAAACAAGGCGAGTATAGACGAAAGAATTAAAACGAAGAACTGAAATGCGGCAGTTGCCTTTAGAAAGAAAAAAAATTCTAAGGAGTCAGTGACCTGGGGATTTTCCATCAACCATTTACAGTAACTACCAGTGTACAAGATGGTAGGACACTTCTTTGGTGTGTTCCTGTCACCCAGCAAAACAAAGTATGCTCCACCTGCTTCTTACCCTGTGTTTGCGTTTCTCCTTCATGATATCCTTTGTGTCCTGCAGCATCTTCTCCTTCCACAGGTCAAAGAAGTAAGAGGGATCAGTGTAGAACTTCAAGGCCTCCTTTCCATCTTCCCTGAGGTTTAGAAATTAGGAATATTAAGGGAATCAACTACTCAATTTAGTTAATTGCTTTCTGATTTTCTTTACAGCTCACCCTTTGAAGTCTTACCTATAAGGTGACAGGATGTTGAGCGGAGGTGGCATGTTACAGGTCATGTATGTTTCATGCACAGGAAGAGACAGAGAGTCACGTACAAACAGCTGTTGGTCCTGCAAGGTGTTACTACGGAAAGCCTTCCGTGAATTAATACCCTGGAGAGAGACTTTAAGCACAGGAAGAAGCACTATTAAATGGCCACAGATTACAAAGCTATGGGATCATTAATCGTACAGCTTGTGTTAACTATGTGTAGATTTAATGCAGTTTCTTTCCCTTTCAATTAGGTGTTCCCAACACCACTACTCACCCTCCTCTTCTTTGGGGTCCAGCTGTGTCACTTTGACCTGTAGTTTTTCCACCCTATCCCCAAGGGTTCCTACACGATATGCAAAATGACTTGCCTGAGTGAACAACTCTCCAAATATGTCCTCTGCATAGCGACCTAGAACAAAGAGTGACATACAATGTCGAATAAGGAAGTATAACAAACAGCTACTTCAGGGCAATGGTAATACAAAGAGAGAATATGTCACAAGGAACCCCAGAATGGGAGAGGATAGAAACAGAGAATGAAAGGGAATAAGGGCACAGGCAACAAGCACAGAAAGGGAGTGTGACATGGGCACTGAAATGACAAAGAATTAGTGTGTTGAAATGCAAAGGGAAAATGAGAGAACGGAGGAAATCTGTTTTGTATACACATGGCAAGAAACAGAATAACTCACAAGGCAGGGATCAAACGAAAGTGTAGACCTGCAAGGAGCATTTTAGGAGAGAGAATGCATGCATGGAAATATCAAAAAAGGAAAAGAACAGGATGGAATGTGAAAGAACAGGCAAAAAGATGCATAAAAAAAATAGACACAGCAAAAAGTTAGAATTACAAAAAGACAGTAAATTAAGGCAGGAAATGAAGTAAAGTACTGGGAAGGCACTACAGGCAGAGGAGTAGAAAAGAAGAGCACAAAGAGTTCAGAAACAAACAAAAAAAAAAATGGGTGATCACGGTGTGTTCAAAGGGAAAGAATGAAAAGGTAAGCGGTAAGATGCAGAGAATGGTTAAGGTGTGCCTAACAGAGAAGCTGGAAATGGGGTACAGGGCAAAACCAGAGAAAGTAAAACAAGCTTACAAAGGGAGTGTGAAAGAGGGACAAAGAAGGTCAGAGAAAACACAAGCATGGAAAAATGGAGGATGTGTGCATGTCAATGAAAGAAGGGAGAAGAGACGTGAAAGGGAGATCTTATAAAAGTAGCAAAGGAACCGCATATATGAAGTAGCATGTAAACATCAGAACACATGGCGAACGCAAGGAAGGTAAAGCCTGTGCAGCGAGTGTCAATTTATAGAAATAGAACATGCACAAGACATGTGAAGAGTAAAACAATTGTGATGTGCATGGGTAATATTGAAAGGTTATGCAGAATACCGTGTGTTTTTACTTACACCTACCAATGAGAAAGGCTCAACAGCAAGGACCAAGGAAGGGACAGTGAAAGTGGAAGGATGTCAGTAAGGCTGAAAGGAAGACCATCCATAATAAGAGTCAGGGAGTGTGTGCAGGATGAGTAGGAACATAAAAAAAGTTAATAGGGGAAGAGCATAAAATGCACCACCGACAAACAGAAAAACAACAAACAATAAAAGAGAATAGCATCAGTGGAAGAGCAAAGTAGGAGAATAAATAAGAGCAAGAAGGTGCAAATTCTGTGGAAGGGGCCAGGGTGCAAAGGTCCATGGGACAGTATAAGAGTAAGGGTTGAAAGAAAATAAATTAAGATTAAATGTGAGTGGAGAAACGCATAATTTGTATGGGGGGGGTTCAGGAAAGAGAATGAGATTGGGTAGGGACCATTGTAATGGAGAGTTAAGGTGGAGCACCCATTATATCACCCATTTAAAGCGTATTCCTCTCTTTAGGCTTAATTGCAGGCCTCTCTCAACCCTGACACTATCCAACATGAAAAAAAAAATAAATAAAAAACGGCTCCAAATATTAAGAGGTTCCATTTCCAATGTTTACTAAAACTCAAAAGCATATTTACCAGGGATGTATGTTGCCCTGTTACTGATAACAAGTAATAAAAAGTTCTCTGTGATTAGGAACAAACAGCATCGTCTGATGTATAGAAAATTATACCTATATTTCCCCAGATCAGTTCACATCTACATTACCACCATTTTTCCATTGTCAACTCACTTAGACTTCCCAGCTGGCGGATGACATTGGACAGCGTGAGATTGGTCATACATTCCAGCTCACTCTGGACAGAGGGAAGCTTCTGCCGGCACAGGTGGCGCGGCTCAATCGAGCGAGCAACTAGAGGCATCCTGTGGGGGGAAAAAAAGGGCACTCAATATTCGGTTATACAGAGAATCGACTACAATGTATTTTATAAATGAGACGAGGGTAGCCAATGAATATCATGTTGAAACTGGTTGACAAAGAACAAAAGCAAGAGGTAAAATATATATATATATATATATATATAGATATATATATATATATAGATATATATATATAGATAGATAGATATTAAAATTGCAGTGACGTCTCTGTCTATCGTTATTAGAAAAGAGACAATGAAGAGACTGAACACAGGATTCTGGAAACCATACACCTATTAATGAGTGCCTCACACAATGATGCAACACGTTTATCTATGCAGAGATTATGCACGGTGTGACACTGGCAGCACCTTAGGGCAATATATCAGACTTACACCATTTTTATCTCTTCTACACTACATGACAAACCCTTATTCACAAATAGTTAATTTCATTAAAATCATAATCCATACACACACACACACCACCAGTCTCTGTAACGCACTGGTAACCATTTCAGGTTCTTGGTGTGTGACAGTGCTATTAAGACAGCACAACGCAGGCTTGCTGGATAACTATTAACAGATACTGAACAGTGCCTTATATTGATGCAGTGTATCTCTTGGCAATTGTTAGATACAAAAAAAGGATAAGGGAGGGTGGTGCAGGCAGAATGTTCTGGATAGCTCTGCAGATAGACAGGAGGATGCAATGTTCTGGCAAAGAGGAGGGGGAGAGGAGAGACTCTGCCGGACATCCTTAATTAGCAATTCCCAGCATGCACCACAGGCGACAGGATTAACTAAGTAGCTGTATACATGACTACCTGTGTACCCATTACGAACAGAGTCTTTTATAGAGATACATGTATTTACAGACACTTGCTTATCATACTCTATTAATAAACACATTTACAGACACGGGTGGTGGCTGCAAAATGTTAATTGAAGGTGATTATGTGATCATTACGGTTCAACTTTCAGCCGTTAACTTAATTTTATCATAATACAGCAATGCATCTAATAATTCCATATATTTACTGTGGGTGGTATTGTTTCTACATTGTGTATACGACTACAACTGACTGAACATCGTCTTCTTTCATCTGTTGCTGCTGTCAGTTCTCCAGCCATGCTGATAGGATGGAGCACAGAGACCAGGGAGGCCTCAGAAGGTTAACACAGGGCAGAAGACAGACTTAACACCACCTGTTGCAATGGGATAAGACCCAACACATTTTCGTGCAGGCGGAAGGCTAGAGCAGAGGCTTAGAAGATGCAGGATCTAGAATGATGGAGATTACGGAGACTGGCAGTACTGTGCACAGACAATATGACGAGTAACGTCTGCATTCCTCATCTCCCAACAGTTGTGCAATGGTCTAAACATAGATTTGTGTAACGCCTATGGCACCGCGCAGTGATCTTCGGCTTGCGTGCAACTGCTTGGCCAATGGAATCCCATTCCATGAAGCCCCCGACACACAGCGCTTGTGCTGATGTTGCTTCCACGGGCAGTTTGGAACTCTGTAGTAAGTGATGCTACAGAGGACACACTAAAGCAATCCTTAAAATCAGTTTAACCGAGCGATAAAGCATGAAACTACAGCCAGTAAACATAAAGACTATCCAATCCTGCTAAAGTCTTCCCGGGGGCGCCGATAGGTCTGGTCCTGTAGCCTGGATGGATCTGGTAGGGTGCAGGGAGTTAAAGGTGCCACCGAGATAATATGAGTAAGCACCAGCATGGGCGCAAAACGCGTTAACCTGTATTTGACCTGTATCCACTTGTTCCTGTCAGCAAAATTTTACTTTAATAAAAATCAAGTGTCTGCCAAACATGCTTTAAATAACTGAATAATCATATTAGGTTGATCATTTTAGCATGTTTAATATTTTGGCCTGTTTTTAAAATAAAGATGTTTTCATAATAAGTTACATCAATTTTGATCCCACCGCCAATAAACCAGTGCCTTCCAACCTCTTCTTTCGGAGCGTTTCTAAGTGAAAGACTCTGCAGAGTACTTAAGGCAAACTATTTACACAGCATGTTAAGTCCAAATGCTACAGTGCCAACAGCACCAACAGGCAGCAGTTCTGTTTATTTCCGAAAACGGAGCTTCAGAGATAACTGAACATGTAATGGGTACGACTTCCCCCTTAAAACAATTAGGCCTTCATCTGAGATCAGGGGTTAGTTAAGATCCCCTCTAGTCATATAGGTAAAAATGCCATCACTTGCTGCAAGAGCACAAGTGGCTGCCAGCGACTGGATCACTGTCTGAAAAGAACTAAATTAAATCCATTTTTTTCTCCTTATTTCTGGAAAAAAGAAATCAGTGGGGTTTTTTAGTATAAGCTTGGGCATGCTGAATAACCAAAGCAATAATGTACAGTGTTTGTTGGCCGAAATACTTGAAACACGCACTTAAATTGGAACACTGCCCATCAACACATGTATACATATGTGCACTAAGTGTATACCATTGCATACAGGCATTCAGACCAGGAAAAATATCAATTCTACTGGTTCTAGTTGCTGGATACATACGTAGTATTTGTGCATTTCCGAATCAGTCTTTATTATATTTATGCAGTATTACTTTTGGCTTGATAAAGGAAATCACTAAAACGGGCGCAGCAATCCTCACGCATACATATATGTACATAAGCACGTTACACACATGTCCAGTCGCAGCATACAAAGCTAGCGTTGGCGTGATCATCACGCAGGCAGGCGGCTGCAGGCCCTGGAGGGATTAGGAAAGGGACAGAGAGCTGCCAAGAGAGCCAGGTGTGAGAGGCTGGCACTCCCCCTCTCCACATCTCATTGGTTACAGCTCAAAGCCTGCAGCCAGATACTGCAGCTGTAACCCCTTCAGCGCCGGGGCCAGCTGTTATTCCAGTCTCACACGCACAGCACCTCCCCCCCTTCTGCACATTAACACGAATACTTAACATTAAAATTAAAAGGAATGCTTGTGTGTCTACACAATAGTAGTAATGATTCACAATACAGAAAACACGTGGAGATTAACAATATCAATGTCACAATCCGGGGCGACTGTATGGAAAGTACTTGATGTTTCATGTTACCCTAGTGAGTCTGGTTTTCAGCTCTTTGCACTCCCCAACCCCCCCTCCCCTGTAAACTAGAAAGAGAAAATGTGTTCTCAGCAACCCCTCCCTAAACAACCAAAATCGCTGCTCCAGCCTCCCAGTTCCTCTTTGGTGCCAAGACCACATTTGAGCATCACATCTGGTCACTTCCTCATCACATATCATGTGGCAACCAAATCATAAGCCCTTGATCTCAGCAACCATTGGTATATTTATGTGTAAACTTTGCACGGGAGAACGGAAGACTGCCTCTGCTCTGTTTATTATAGCGCAAGGTTAAAGAGTATGGACTTTTCTCTGTTTCCAAGATGTATCTGGAATCCAACATCTACATATCCTCACATACAAATCAATGGGTCCGGTCCACTAAGTCTAATACATTAGCTTCTCTGTGTACTAAACGGATACAGATTGACGCACTCGGTCTCTCTCTAGAATATTATAGTGTGTGAAATCAATGGACCTGTATACCCCACCAGGTATAATACATTGGCAGATCACTGAGGACTAGCCCAGAGGCACAAAAAGAGAGCGACGGAGAAAAGAAAAAGATCAATACAACCCTCTAGATTGTAAGCTTAATTGAGCAGGACCCCGTCATCTGGTTATGTTATATTCTAATTATGCCCTGTCTACCCTCTGTACAGCCCTGCAGAATTTGATGGTAACATATATATATATAAAACAATTGTAGCCCATCATTTTATATTCTGAAGGGTCAGGTCTAATACTACTTCCTCTACTTATGTACAACGTAGTTTTGCATTCCTTATCAAATCAATTCAAAATATATTTATAAATAAAGTACCAATAATATCAACCATTTAACTTTTTAAATTAACTTATCTTATATGGAAGAATCCAAAGGAGACAGAGTTTACGTTTTCTGCGGCAGCTGCATAAGCGCGCACACCAGCAAATTGGCAAGGACCATCAATGACGCAAGTGGCCAGCTCTCAATGCTCTCGTTAAAACAATTTAATAATCTGTGGTTACAGTAAGTATCTCAATGCAGGAGCAAGTTTTTTCCCCCCACTTAAGTGGACAGCGGAGGTGCATACATGCGCATAAGCACTGACATGACCTCATTTACTGTTAACACAGAAAAAAGTGGCAGCATGGTTGAAGCACAGAACCCCACAGCATGGCACCCATACCAATGAAGTAATGTTTGTTAGCATGGAAAAGGAATACACACACATATATATATATATATAAGGGATGCATCGAAACGAAAATTCTGGACCGAAAAAAAATTGAAAAAATAACCACACTTTTATGAAAAGCAAGATGACTCGTATAAAAGGACTACCTCTAAGATCAAATATCCTGCTTGCTCCGCCTGTAAGAAGACACTGTGGGACCCTTCTAAGAAATTGTGCTCATCATGCACCAGAGTTAAATATTCAGCCTCGTCTGGCTTACGAAAGAAGTACAGTCTAGAGCCCTGCGCGGGACTGCTTTTTGAATCATCTCCCGCTGTTTTGAATCCCGCTCCCGCAATGTGGGTGTTCCGCTCCCGCCACATTTGTGGCCAATCCCGCCCGCTCCCGCCACATTTGTGGCCAATCCCGCCCGCTCCTTACCTGATTTCCCGTGCAGTCCCGCAAGGCTGCCCTCGAGTTGTTCCCTCACAGCGTCTCTTCTCTTGCTCCGCCCAGGAACAAGGCGGAGTCACAGGAAGTGATGTCACATCACGTGACTCCACCTTGTTCATGGGCGGAGCAAGATAGGAGACACTGTAATGGAGCAGCGAGAAGGCATCCTTGCGGGACTGTGTGGGATTACCGGGACCCGCAGGTACAGTGCCTGACCGCCCGCTCCCACCTGCAGCCCCAGAAAGACCGCCTCCCAATGCAGTCCTCTAGTACAGTCCACTTTCAAGTACTTCAAGAGCCTTTCTAGTCAACAGGCTTCGGCTCCTCTAAATCCTACAGCCTATCCTCCCCATTCTGGAGACCCCAGCACTTCCCCAGAAGCTAAATTCCCCCCCTCTTATTATGCTCCCCTTGTGATGAAGGGGAAATTGGGGAAGACTTTCTTCAATGTGGAAGAGAGTGATAATTTGATTTTAGCGATCAGAGGGACTCTGGATATAGAGGAAGTCATCGTCTCCAAGAAATCTGTTCCCTTCCTTTGCTACACCAAGAAGTTCTTGTCTCTATCCTCTGCGACATGTCCCTTTTGGGACTTATGAGTTCAGGTGACTTTGTGGTTCCCCCAGGTCCTGGCCCACAACCAGCCACTTCAAGCCTTCCTGCTATGTCATTGAGACATATTTCATCTCTCCCTCTAAAAGAAGGTCCATTGCAAGGACAACTAAGGGGATGAAAGTCTCCAGATCCTCCATTAGCCTTGGATTAGACAAGCCATCATTGAAGCCTATGTGACTGCCAAGGTTCAACTTCCCTCTGGTCTGAAGGCACACTACATCCAATTAGAGCCATAAGCCTCCTGTGTTCACCCGAGCCTGATCTGCAAAGCAGCCACATGGAAAATATCCATACCTCCACCAACCACTGCAGAAAAGAGTAACTCTCTTT
Source organism: Spea bombifrons (assembly GCF_027358695.1). Classification (NCBI taxonomy): domain Eukaryota; kingdom Metazoa; phylum Chordata; class Amphibia; order Anura; family Pelobatidae; genus Spea; species Spea bombifrons. The sequence continues at coordinate 61,564,844 of NC_071088.1, read as the reverse complement.
TTGGCAGGAGTGTTCCTCAGGCTGCTTTGTAATTTCCCCCAATTTGTTTCTTGCTACCTCTCTCTCCCCACCAGGAATGGCAATGAAACTGAATTCTTACCTGGAAATTCCTTCTTCTGAGTGGTGTATTTTTCTCCCTCTTGTTAATTACACTAAAGTGGAAGGGGGAGGTTACACTTTTTATTTGTTCCTGCCCTACCTGATAGGCAGAGCAATCCTTGCTACCTCCAAGGAAATGGACAAGGAAAAGGAATTCCCAGGTAAGAGTTCACTCCCACTGAAATACTACAGTACTTCCACAACGTGTCTCCCCATACTTGGGAAGGCCTCCTTAACAAGTATTGCCAAAGTGTTAGCTCTGCAGGTTAGCAGTCCTATCCATGCACTACATCACCACCAAGGATCTGCAAGCCATGGATGGTAGTGTTTCAGTAATGCAGGATTAGTCACTAGAAGACATCAGCATGTATATACCTGCAGCCACCAGAAGAGGGCTACGGTCACCAAAATGGCTTTGGCTTCACTTGCAGCCACCAAAAAAGTGTTTACTACAGTTTTTTCCATGTAAAAAAAAGATGGCTGCCTCCATGATATACACCTAAGGTAGGTTTTCAATAAAAAACTAAACTGGAATGGCTGTACTGCACTTGACTGGGAATTTGCAGGACAGTCGAGCATTTCAACCCTTTATTATACAAAGGCAAGTGAGTGAGAAAACAGAGCTACCCCAACATAATGTATTGTTTAACCAGTGATCAGACTCAGATATGATCCCCCAATTAAAGTATCATATCTATTCACTACAGGCAGGGTTGACAGGAGAGTTGTGGTTTAATCTAATTGAATAAATGTAATGTAATGAATTCAGTATACATTATGAAGGCCTGACCACACCGAGCATCTGCTGCAGGAAGGACGTCTCTGGACCTGTATAATGTATAGTTACGTTAGTGAGATTTCTTTGTAATCTCCGGTCCCATTGAGCTATGCGTAATACGGAGCCAGCTCAGCCCTTCCTGGTGACAATTGCCAGTGACCCTTCGTAACGCATAGTGAAGTGGGGTAGTTGAAACCACAACTTTCCTGCCAAATCCTCTTTAATGAACATCTTTGTGTTTTAATGGGCCAGAACTTCTTGAATGAGACGCTCACTTGGGTAACCCAGTTACAACGCACAGTGCCATCAGGGAGTTGAAATCTCCAGTTCTCCTAGAAACCACCAGTTTAATGAATACACCTCCATAACATGGCTTAATTTGGGTTACTGAACTGTAAAATGTTTGGGAAGTAGCTTTAAGATTTTCTAGGAAGCTTTTGATTATTTGTACCCCAAAACAACAAGACCCACTGGCGAATTCGATAATTCTCATTATGCAGCTTTGCACAAGTCATCTGTAACACAAAGCCTAGGGCTATGGCAGGGTTTATGCGCTAAAACACAACACAATGTTGTTGTGTTAACATGCTTAGATCACCTTTTCATCTCACTCTATTCACTATTAATTATAATTACATTTTATGAATCGTCCCCTATATCCTGCTTGTATTTCATTGGTTACCTCCATTTAGGGCTTCATTAAATACATGTTTTTTTTCACATTCGTGCATGCCAAATCTAAACGACTACGATTTCAATAATTGTAAAGTGTTATGAAATATTCTGGCGCGATATAAAACAAATTATTAATAATAATGGGGTTCTCTAGTAGTCCAGATTAGTTAAAAAAAAAAAGTATGATTTAACTGTATATCGCGATCTGAGCGCTTCCACACCCAATTAAAAACAGATCACTTCCTGTATTATTAATAAACCGTCATTACAAATACTTTCAAGATTCTGACCTTACGTGGACAACACACATCACTACTATCCATCCTGGAATCTTTAGAAAAGTTATGATAGATGGTATGTAGAAAGATAATGTAGCAAGAGTGGAATAAAAATACGTATAACCTACTTTGGAACGTTTTCTCTATTTCCCCCTCTGGTTCAAATACATTATGTTTATTAACGTTATTGGTTTAACGGCAATCCTCTACTAAAACTGAACCATTATCTGTGCTAAATGAGCTTCTAGAAAAATGTATGTTTTACCTACTTAACCGATTTAACAATCACCAATTTACAACCTAACACTCAACTTTTTGCTGGCTGGGTTTTTTGTTTTTTTTTATTACGCAAGTTTTGGTTTTTTTCCTCACCTTTCCCCGGGTGGTTCGGCTCCTTACACCGGGGGACAACCAACACTGCCCGCCGTGGACACCGCCCGTCAAAGACCCGCCCAGAATAGGAATGATTGGGTGCAAATGTCCAAAATGCCCATATGATTGGCTGCAGCTAGTAAATCCATTTGACTGATTGGCTTAGAATACTTCCTTTCTGCTACTGATTGGCTGTTAAACGCTTCCTTTTTGCTGCTGATTGCACGGACTCAGCTGTCACTCTGAGAGAACGTTCTGTTCCGCTTTCGTCGTTCTCCCTATCTTGCTATGTAAAGCATGTATGTATGTATGTATGTGTGTGTGTGTGTGCTGGTAGGAGGTCAGAGGGCACATTCTGGGGAACTTTGGGATAGTTTCAGCGAGGTTATCATTAGATATATGTGCAAGTATGTTCTATGTATTATTGTAAATAAAATATCCTCGGTGTCGTTGGTAGTAGGAGAAGGGGTTAAACGCGGCAACATTGATGCTTTGGATAGCATTTTTAGTATGTGTAAAATATGGTTCTTCTTCGCCTTTTAAAGAGCCACCCGGCTCTCACATGCACTTTAATGGATACAATAGCTGTTATTAAAAAGGTTTTGTGTCAAAGCCCCCGTATGCATTTCCCGCCCAGATATTTAGATATTTGTATATGAGGTGTGTTCGGGTGAACTCATGTCCTTGCATGTGATTTACTCACCTCGAGCACTGGTTTGGCAAAGGCCGCGCATGGGGTCAGACCCCTTTGCACGCATGCGGCAACTGCTCCTATTGATTTTTAACATGTAAATGATCAGCGACATCCACTGAGTGGAATTATACCTCACATCATGTTTCTTGTTTTTTTCCTTTCATTTATAAGGGAGTAAAATGCTCCCCTATACTGTATTTTCTACACTCTTATTTTTAAACCTTGGACTGGGGACAGGAAAATAATTCTAATGTATATTTCTAGCGGGAGGGCACAAGGTGTTTGGGTACCTATTTTTACATTTTTTTATTTTTTGTTTATGTATTGTTACTCATTTTTTTTGACTGGAGATCCCTTTGCGTTCTTTAATGACCTCAGGGGTCTCTTTCTCCTCTACCCCTTATGATGTCATGGTGATATCACTAGATTATTTTTTATTTAATTTTTTTTTTACCTTTTTAAAAAATATATTTTTGGAAGAGGGAGCCCATCAGAGGTCTCAAGAGTGTCTGGGCAGACCCTCTGGGAAACTTTGTATTTTTTATATTGTTTCAGGCAGTACTATATTGGTATCTGGATTGTTTCCAAGGACGTATTAGTACATCCCATGTCATGAAGGACTTAAAAGAAAATTCTTCTATAGATGAGCCTTTATGGACAACTTCCATCAGAATGATGACAAGGATGTAAGTTACAGCCCTCAAAAGAGGGTGCAAAAAAGTGAATTTTCTATCTATATTTTGTTTTAATTATGTGCGCCTACTAGGGTGCCCACATTTCTTGCATTGCCTGGGTCCTGTTCAGCTTTAGTCTGGGACAATGAAAGAGAGCTCAGCCAATCCGGAGAGACTTCTCAACCCTCCTAATTGCCTGAGAGTTCAGAAGCCTTTCCTGATAGGCTGAGTCCTTGCTTCACGCCAAGCTCAGTGTAAGCTGCAGCCAGCACCAGGTATGTGCGTTTGACTGTGTTTATGTGCAGGGCCGGCCTTAAATTAAAACATCGTTTTTTTGTTTTTAACTTTATTTAACATGGAGGATGTTAAATAAAGTTAAAACAAAAAAAACAAACAATGTTTCAATTTAAGTCCCCAGGCAGGGGCGCCGAGCGGTCGCTCGTGAAGTTTTCAGCAACCACTCGGCGCCCCTCACTCTCTGTGACTCCATCGCGGTGCCGGCGTTTCATGCTGAGCACCGAAATATGAGTCTGCCCTCCTCGTATTGCCAGGGCGACCTCAACTCGCCTCTCAAAGTCCCATAATGGAGCTTCCCACTTATAGTCATCAGCTCCTCACATCGCATTCCTCAGTAGATCAGGGTCAATAATATGTAGCTGTTCCCCCATTTTGTCTTGAAAGGTTGTCCATAAAATATTGGAGTGTTTCTGTGGGGATCTTCGGCCATTCATCCAGTAGAGCTTTTTGTGAGGCCAGGCACTGATGTTGGTCGAGAAGGTCTGGCTCGCAATCTCCGTTCCAGTTCATCCCAAAGGTTTTCGATGAGGTCAGGGCTCTGCACGGGCAAGTCAAGTTCTTCCACACCAAACTCATCTAACCATGTCTTTATAGACCTTGCTTTGTGTACAGGGGCACAGTCATACTGGAATAGAAAAGGACTTTCCCCAAACTGTTCCCACAAAGTTGGAAGGATAGCATTGTCCAAAATGTCTTGGTATGTCCCCTTCAGCATATAACTCTGAGGGCATGGGTCCCAGGGAGGCAAGCAAACTTTCTGAATGATTGTCTAAACTATGTCCTGAGTCATGACAAACGGTTGAACGCTATGTGTTCATTGATGCTGGACATTCAAGCATGTAGGTTGCTGCAGGCTGCTATGTATGGAGTCCTATATAATTGTTGCACCGCCAGGGGCGGGCTGGGCCGGGGGGCAGGGGGGCAATTGCCCCCCAGGCCGCCCGAAATCTAATCTAAACGGCCGCTGGGTGCTGATGCCGCCGGCCGGCCGGTGCTACTTTAATACTTTTTTTTAAAATGTAATATGGCAAGCCGGATCGGCTATTAAATGAAGAAAAAAAATAGTATTAAAGCAGCGCCGGCCGGCGGCATCAGCACCCAGCGGTCGTATGCAATGGCCGCCAAGTGATGGGAGCAGCGTGAGGGGTGAAAGCTCCGGCCCCTCGCACTCACCTTTCACCCCTCACGCTGCTCCCATCACTATGCGGCCATCAGATTGTTGGAAATCGAATCCAAACGGCCGCTGGGTGCTGATGCTGCCGGCCGGCGCTACTTTAATACTTTATTTATTTATTTTTAATATGGCAAGCCGATCCGGCATATTAAATAAATTAAAAAAAATTATTAAAGTAACTCCGGCCGGTGGCATCAGCACCCAGCGGTCGTTTAGATCAGTTTTCCAGCAGTCCGATGGCCGCATAGTGATGGGAGCAGCGTGAGGGGTGAAAGGTGAGTGCGAGGGGGCGGAGCCACTTCACTTGACTTTCCCCCCAGGCTTAGGCTGCCAGCCCTCCCCTGTGCACCGCTGTAAGAGGATTGTGTTTCTCTTTCCTATGAAAACAATAAAATGTTTATGCATTTCTTTTCTTGTCCAGATTCAGTTGGTTTGGGGGCTGGAGTTCTTTTAAATTTTTGTTAATTCTTATAAAAATTCTGTTTTATTTTTTCTGCTAAAAAGGTATTATATATCAGTAAATATTATTACATGACATTTATTAGAGATAAGGATGCCATGCTATGAAATAACCTATAAATCTGCTTTAAATAACCTACAGAATAACACATACAGTGTGTTATGATAACTCCATCTATTCATCAGATGGTGACCCTTTATTGTCTGTTTCTTTCACTCAGTAGCTTTAATAGCATTACTGAATCCAACCCTTGTACACTAGGGATTCGTGCGCACATATGACACAATTAGCAATTTCTATAAAACATGTTATTTTGGACCTTTGGTTATTTAAACCATTATAGCTGATCGAATGGTTATGTTGCATTATGGGAAAACTAGCCCTGGCTATATGGGGCAAAATTAGTGTGCCTACCAATCATGCTAGTAATTGTTTTAGCCTTGTTTCCTGAAGGTTCGAGCTGGCTTGGTTTCTAGGAAACAGAGATCGAACATCCCAAGGTTTTATGTCGCCATAGAAAATATCCACAGTGAGCTTGAGTAGATGCTGTCTCATTCACTGTATGTATTTCAGCAGGCCTTATCTTATGATTTTTTACAATCTACTAATCCTATGTGTATGCAGTTTATTGGTTCTGTCTTGCACTGTGGCAGCGTTGAAGCACACATAAGGATATGTCGCATAAGGTGCTTTGTTTAGCATATATATACAATTACAGTACATGACTCATACATGAACGTGTAGAACATGCAAGTGTGTAGAGAGCATGAATAAGAGTGAGTGTGAATGAGAGTGTAACAGCATGAATAAGTGAGAGTATAAGAGAGTCAGAGAGCATGGGAAAGTGAGAGTGTGAGAGAGCATGAGTGAGCGTCAGCATGTGTGACAGCATGAATAAGATTGAGTGAGAGAGTGAGAACACGAATAAGAGTGAGAGAGCATGATTAATAGTCAGAGAGCATGTGACTGGTTTAAGTGTGAGAGAGTGAATAAGAGTGAGTGAGAATGTGAGAGACCGTGGATAAGAGTGAGTGAAATTGTGAGAGTGTGAGCAAGCGTGAGAAAGGAACAAATGCAAACGAATATAGTGATGGTGGTTATGCTGTACCACCCTCACTGTCTGTCTTGCTATTTAATGATGAAAGTCATGCTGTACCTTGTCTTGCTAACTGAATACTGATGAGGGCTATGCTATAACACCTGCACATACATAATTGGTATCTAGAGTGCTAACAGTTACTTTACTGTCCCATTGTCCCTAATATCCCATTAAGCACATGCAAAAAACTTGCTCCCTGGTCAGCACAAAATGTTAATAGACCACTGGATTTGAGGAAATTTGTTTTACTATTATTTGCAGCTCTTATATCATATGATCAATTGCTTGTTAACACAAATAGCTAATTACTCAATCACATGGCAGCAGCTCAATGCATTTAGGCATGTAGACATGATCAAGACAACTTGCTGAAGTTCAAAACGAGGATCAGAATGAGGAAGAAAGGGGATTTAAGTGACTTTGAGCGTGGCATGGGTGTTGGTGCCAGACGGGCTGGTCTGAGTATTTCAGAAACTGTTGATCTACTGGGATTTTCACTCACAACCATCTCTAGGGTTTACAGGGAATGGTCCGAAAAGGAGAAAATATCCAGTGAGCGGTAGTTGTGTGGATAAAAATGCCTTGTTGATGTCAGAGGTCAGAGGAGAATGGGCAGACTGGTTCGAGATGACAGAACAGCGACGCTCAGATGGCAGGGTCAGTCTTTGACGTAAACAACATGAAAGCATGGATTCATACTGCCTTGTATCAATGGTTCAGGCTTTTGGTGATGGTGTAAGGGTGTGTGGAACATTTTCTTAGCAGACTTTGGTCCCCTTATTACCAATTGAAAATTGTTTAAACACAATAGCCTACCCGAGTATTGTTGCTGACCATGTCCATCCTTTTATGACCACATTGTACCCATCTTCTGAAGACTACTTTCAGCAGGATAATGCACCATGTCACAAAGCTTACCTTATCTCAAACTGGTCACTTAATGACCAATGACGTGCCTGACTGTAGCAGCGGCATCTACCCTTGATCGCTGTAGCGCGGTAGGCCAAAACCGTGGCTTAAAGTTCCAGCAAGTTCCAGGTGTTGCCCAGACAGCATAATGTTGCATACCTGTGGAGGGGAGGGAGGTGAAGCCTGCCTCCACCATCAACTATCCACTAATAATGTTCACACTCTCTGGCAACCAATCTAGTGAGGAGCTTATTCAGCACAGGGGAGGAGTAGATACATGCAGCACTATAACAACCCCTCAGACTGTGACCACCTTACTCCAGTGTTCTAGAACGTTGGTTCCTGTATGTCTTTGGATTTCAGATTCCTGTTCTTCTCTGCTCGCCTTGCTACCTCTATTGGATTCTCCGTTACTTGACCTTTGGCTTTCCTATTGGACTACCCCGCTTGTCTGTTTCCTGACCCTAGGTTGCACTAGCTTTTTTTCGGATCGCCACCGGCCCCTGACCTATTGGACTGTTCCTGACATTGTTTTGGACTATCCTCTGCTTTTACGCTCCAAACCCAATCCTGACAGCCCAGAACCCAGATTGCATTCACAGGACTTGCCCAGCACCCAGATTTCTCGCTATTTACCTCTACACTTTCTGTGTATCTACCCTCTTTTCTTAATCACTTATCTTGCTGAAGTCCTGCGGTGGGAGGGAGAGGCCTCTGTTTTACTGCTCCGTCACAGTGCGCACGTCTTCAGTGACCGTTTGGTGAGCCTCTCTCACCTTCGCTCCCTGCGGCCAGGGCTCTCTGCTCACCGTGCACCTGTCTCGGCTTGGCCATGCACACAAGAATTCAGCCACTCAGCTATTGTAAACACTAAAGTGTATATAATGACTGGAGTGTATTGCATGGGCAAATCTCTCCCTGTTATTTACTTTTGTAGTAGGAAATTTTGTGACACAACAATAAAAAAAATAACGCTTATAAGTAAAATATAGAAAGATAATCATCTTGAATTGACAGTGCCATTTAAGGTACAATTATGCATCGCACATAAAATTAGAGTTTCTACATTGCTTATGCTCAGGTTAGCATCCTTGTAAAAGGTGTGCAAGGGGATCAATCCACATGCAGAATTGCCTTAGCAATAGTATACCGTATTTGCTCGATTATAAGACGACCCCGATTATAAGACGACCCCCCAAAATCAAAATATTAATTTAGGAAAAAAACAAAAAGCCTGAATATAAGACGACCCTATAGGAAAAAAGTTTTACCAGTAAATATTAATTCATGTAAATTATTTTTTCATGTTTAATAAAAGCTATGATTGAGAAAAATATATTTTTTAAATTTCCTTTTATTTGCCAACCTGCCCCCCCCAGTTATGCCACTCTGCCCCCAGAAATGCTTTATACCCCCCCTATTTGCCACTCTGCCCCATGATATGCCTTATACCCCTATATGCCACTCTGGCATATAGGGGGTTAAAAGGCATATCATGGGGCTGAGTGGCATATAGGGGGTTAAAATGCATTTCTGGAGGTATATAGGCATATCATGGGGCTGAGTGGCATATAGGGGGTTAAAATGCATTTCTGGAGGTCCAGAAATGCATTTTAACCCCCTATATGCCACTCAGCCCCATGATATGCCTTTTAACCCAGCATGTACTGGCTGCCTTGGCTTGATAGGAGTGTGATTGCTGTTAGCAGTTTGATATATATATCAAACTGCTAACAGCAATCACACTCCTATCAAGCCAAGGCAGCCAGTACATGCTGGAACCTGGGGATGATAGTAGTGGGATTACAGCCTCCCTATGCCATGCTACAACCCCCACCCCCCTTACACATCCATGCTATCACACACAAACACATTTAAATACTCATTCATTCCATTAATCACACATACTTCACACATTAAACACACATTAATCACACATACTTACCCAAAAACCCTCCCCCACCCCCTTACCTGAACTGCAGATCTCTCACTCGAAGACTTCTGCAGGGGACCGGCTGTAGAGCAACTTCTCTGGCCCCGCCCCCAGAGGAGGGAGGGGGAGATAGAGCTCTGTGAGGACGCTGCAAGCTTCCTGTCCTCCTGCTTCTAACAGAAGAGACGCTGCTCGCGACCGGTAAGCAGCATGGCCCCAGCAGACATTTTTTGGGGGGTCTGAGAAGACGACCCCGATTATAAGACGAGGGGTATTTTTCAGAGCATTTGCTCTGGAAAAAACCTCGTCTTATAATCGAGCAAATACGGTACTTATATAATAATGTGCCATGCGGAACTTAGTTGTAAGCAGTGCATTCACACTAAGAGAAGTCAGGGAAAACAAGGCACAGACAGAGAAATGAAGAAATGAAGTCTCTATTATTCGTTAAGAAAAATTGTTGCGATAGTTCCACTTCGTTTGCCACCTAGGATAAACTTGAGAGTGTTGGGTCAACGAGAAGTCGTTATACTGCATTTTCCAGATTGACTTTATCCTTTCCATACCATATTTTTTTTTATTTAAGACTAAATAACCTGTATAAAAATAGTAACGTTTGTCCATAATTAAGTTATATTTAATTAAATTGTGAGGCTGGGATGTCATAGGAAGAGTCTGTGACTTCCAATTTCAAGCGAGTAGGGATTTTGCTACTATTAAAATGTGTCTGTAAAAATACAAAGGAGAGCAATTTTGGGTGATAGAGGTAAGGAAGGAACCGTTTTCTTTATTTATCAAGGCGAAGGTGTTTTCATAGTACTCTGAGAGAGATGGACAAAACCACCAACTGTGGATTATTTTGCTTTCAATTCTGCATCATAAGTTAGGTGTACCTGGATAGATCTGGGCTAGACATCTGGGAACTAGGTGCCAATGTGATTTGAGCAATGGGAACAGGAAGCAGTTAGTTGTTTTCCAAAGTCTGTTTAATAGGTGATCAAATTTTGAGGACAAGTCATAAAGCAATATAACATTGTAACACGGAGGCTGGTAGGCAGAGTTGTATTATCCTGTGTGCCGGAGAGGTCACGTTTACTAGCCTGTTTGGTTTAGACAACAGCAGATGACAGACTCGGAGATATTTATAGAAGCCTCTATTTTTATCTATTATTATTGTTCTATATAGCGCCATCAAATTCCGTAATGCTGTACACATAACAAGTAGTATGTAACATAACAAATTGACTTACAGACACAGCAGGTGAGGAGGGCCCTGCTCAAACAAGCCTACAATCTATAGGGATTTAGGGTGTATTACGCAATAGGTAAAAGGTAAAAGTGCCATTGTAAGGGATGGACCAGCCACACTAGTGTAAGTATTGCATTAGAGGGACTAGGAGAGGTGAGCTAAGGGAATATGGGGGTGTTCATGTGCAATATTATAAGCGTCCTTAAAGAAGTGGGTCTTGAGGTTTTGTTTGAAGGAATAAAGGGAGGGGGAGAGATGGATAGACCGGGGGAGGGCATTCCAGAGGATAGGGGCAGCCCTGGAGAAATCTTGTAAGTGGGCATGAGAGCTAAATATCAGAGGAGAGGATAGAGGGAGATCATTGGATGAGCGGAGAGATCGGTTAGGAGTGTATTTAGAGATGAGCGAGGAGATGTAGGGAGGGGAACCGCTGCGAAGGGCTTTAAAAGTAAGAGTGAGGATTTTGAAATGAATCCTGAAGAGCACAGGCAGCCAGTGAAGAGACTGACAGAGGGGAGAGACGTTAGTAAAGCAATGGGAGAGGAAGATGAGTCTGGCAGCAGCATTCATGGTGGATTGTAGAGGGGTGAGACGGTTAAGAGGGAGACCAGCTAAGACAGAGTTACAGTAATCAAGACGGGAGATAATCAGGGCATGGACAAGAGCCTTAGTGGCATGCTGTGTTAGGAAGGGACGGATGCGGGCAATGTTTTTAAGATGGAAACGACTGAATGTGGGGGGTGAACAAAAGGTCCGAGTCAAGGGTGACACGAAGACAGCGTGCATGAGTAGACGGGGAGATGGTGGTACCAAGATGATCGACTTCCTCAAATCTTCTAAATGTCTTAAGGTACCTTTTTTGACTAAGAAATCTATTGTGATGCCTGCGTCAGACAATTTTTGTAAATTATAGATGGAATTATAAGATACAAAGTGCGCAACGAAGCGGCAGGCGTAAGTTGTTGGAGCACTACAGTTTGTTTCCGTATGTTAATAGAAACACTTGTTCTTGACATCATCTTAGTAGTAAAAATAAAGATGCCCGTCGTGGCCATAGCAGGTCACAGGCTCTATGCATCAAGGAATATTTGATGTCTACCAATGCAACTGTTCCTGGTGAAGAGTGTAATAAAAAGGATTGGGACATGACAGCAGCTATTTGATAGTGATGTAACTTATTTTTGGTAGATTTAGCCATCTGTTTGCGATTCTGGTTGGTCTGCAGGTGTGAATAAAACTAAATATAAAATACTTTTCGATCTTCAATCAAAGGAATGCCACTTTTTGAGGACAGCAATTTAGGCCTCCAAAAATCCTAAAGGTAAAGCTTGAGTTTTTGATTAATTATTTAATTGTATGGTTAGATAGCTGGCTATATTCTTGTAAAGTGGCAATAAGAGGAGGGAGGGAATTTTGCAGATTAGTTAGAACTGTCAGTTCTAAAAACCCCACCTTTACCTCAATTGAAAATGCAAACTGGTATCCTCAAATCTGTGGATGACTTCTGATAATTATGGCTAGGGGTTCCAAAGCTAATACAAAGTGTTGGTAACAGGGGACAACCTTGCCTAGTGCCATTTGTTATTGCAAATAACTAAGATAGGTAGCCTGCATTGGAGACCTTGGCTAAAAGATGGGAGTATAGTGCCATAATGGCATTTATGTAAAATAATGGGAGAGTATATTTTTGTAAAATGGCCTCAAGAAATCCCTGGTGCAAGCAGTAGAACACTTTCTCAATGTTATGTGCTAATAAAAGGCATGGGGACTGAGCTGAGTGGGCATGACACATTTCTATGGACTATCTACCCTGAACAAAACCTATTTGGTCAAAGTGTATTAATGATGGGAGAATATCTTGTATTCTGGATCTAAGATTTTTATAAACTCTTTTTATTGAGAGAGGATGTATGAAATACACATTGTACATACGAAAGCCAAGGTTGATTCAACCAACATAGTGACAGTAACTGAGGGTAAGTAATTACCAATATTCACAATATTAGTGACTTTATTATTATTAAATTAAGTTTGATTTAAGGACGGGAGGGTCGCGAAAGGAGGCTGCCCATCGCTCGACATAGTACAATAAAGTTCGTATCGTAAAAACATAACTAGTACATAAGGATCCTAAGATTTTTGCATGTATTTTATATCTATGTTAAGCAGTGATATTGGGAGAGTTTGTTGGCAGTTCCTGAGGCTTTGAAATTGTGGAAATGTGAGCAGAAAAATTTTTTGGTTTTGCACTGCATGGAATAAAGAAGGAGGTGAGATTAGGCACCATGAGCTCAGAGAATTAAAAAAAAAACTATTTTGAGCAGCCATCTCGACCCAGGGCTTAATGGAAATGTGTAAGTCATTAATTGCCTTTTGGACTTCTAATTCTGAAAGTTTTGCTTTTAAGGATTCACTGTGTGAGTTTGAGATCTGAGTAAGTTTTATTTTACTTAGGAAAGTATTAATCTCCTCTGTTCTTGGTTGGTGGGAGGAATTATCCAATTTAAGGTTATATAGATTTAAATAATACTCTGCAAAGACATGTGTGGTGTTTTCACCAGACTGAGAATAGATATAGAAAATTGCTGATTTGGCTTCATATTTGCTTTCTTCTTTGGTTCCTTTTCCTTGCATGTAGGACATCCACTTTATTTCCTTTTGTTTAAAAGTTCTGCTTTCATTTTTTGGGAATCCTTTCTGTTTGTTGTTTGTCTTCTATCTCTAGTTTAATGAGCTTGATTTGTTTGCTACGCACTCTTATTATACATAGCTTGGTTTGCTTGTCTAGGAGTTGCAGTTGTCGAGCCTGAAGGGTCCTGGATTCTTCTCTTTATTTTTTCTGGTGCGATGCATGGGCTATAAAGTGACCCCTGACAACAGCTTTCTGCGCCTCCTAGAGAGTCTGCACCAAGGTTCTAGGTAAGCCATTCAACTTAATATAGTCTTTCAGCTTAGTTTTCCAGAAATCCTGTGTAGAGGTTAAAGTTAGAAGGTGATCATTCATTTTCCAGTTCCCTGTGTGTGGGAATTGAAGGAAGTGATGAATCCTCGAGTAGGAATTGTGCACCTACGAAAAAAGGTATAATCTCTTTTCAGTGGATTTGGTACATGCCAAATGTCATATAATCCAAATTCAGAGATAGTTTGCGCAAAGAGTTTGCTCTGGGTTAAAAATGACTAAGTATTTGCCTGTTGGTTGTGGTGAGGTGTCGAGAGATGGATTTGCTATGACATTAAAGTCTCCACAAATTATCAGAGAACCTTTCATGTGGCTTTCTGCATTGGATATGATTTTCCACAGTGTGGGAATTGGAGTTTGTAGCATAAATGTTGATTATGTTGTGATGTGTATTGTTAGGATAAATCAGAATTTTATTGTAATTTTCCAAATAATGCAGGGAAGGGGTACAGAAAGGAAAAAGGGGAGGGGGGGGAGGGAAAAAGAATCCATATAGGCAATACACAGTGCGCCAACGCGCTACAAAAAAAAAAAGGCAATAACAGAATACATGGACATATCACGCGCAAGAACACACGGAGTGCCCATACAGCAAAGGAACCACAGTCCGGAAACACAATGCGGAAGAACCATCCCGTGCTCCTAGCTGGACATAGCAAATACATGGGGATCATGAACATTTGCGGAGAACATACGAGAATGCGGAGTGAACAGCTCGACACGCAAACAGAATGTTTGGCAGAGCACTAATCATGGGATACCACAGAATCCCCCTACCAGAATTGGCCCCACGCCGGAGTGGAACCAGGAAAGCACTACTAATATAGAGCTCATACGAAAGGGAGTGTATGCAACATATGATACCAATGGAAAGTATCCCAGTATACGCCAGTCATCAAGCCAGGAATGGTAAGGCACTGAGAGGTGGGAAAGGCCATGCTGTGACATTTAAATGTAGTAGCGTAGGTGTAACGTCAGGATAAATTGGAAGCGCATAGCGAGCCCTACCAACAGGCAACGCAAGAGCTCTCGGAAGAGCCGGACCCCAAGGGGTCACATGCTAGAGGGAGGCGCAGAGCAGACCAGAAGGAAAAGGCAAGGAGGGAAAAGAAAAAGGGTAGAGAGGAACCGGAAGGGAGGGGCCAAAGGAGGGAGGGACAGGGCGCAGGCGGGGAGAGGAAACTGAGAGGACCAGAAAGGAAGAGTAGAAGAGGAAAAAAGAAAGGGGGGGAAAAAAAAAAAAAAAAAAAAACTACAACGCAAGGACAAAGAAAGACAGAAGAAGAAAGAGGAGAAAAGAAGACAGCAAAGACGTACAGTACATAAATCACTCCAACAAGGGATGAATAACAGGGTCACTCACGAAAGACAGCCAATAGAACCACGTGGCCTGATACCGTTCCATGCTCCCAGAAGCAATATAATGAAGTTCATCCAGGGCCCGGATCCGCTCCACCCTGAGCACCCACTCGGCGAACGTGGGGGGGGGCAGGACAGCCCCAGTGTAAAGGGATTAAAGCCTTAGCAGCCACCAACAAATGGCAAAGTACCGATTTCCGAAAGCACTTGACGGATTGGGGCATATGGAAAAGAAGGAAGCACTCCGGAGTAAGAGGGGGAACCGAGTCCGTGAAGCGTGGAATGGATAGCAGTCCAGAAAGGGACAATACTCGGACACTCCCACCAGATGTGGAGGAGGGAACCCGGGGTGGCGTTACACCGCCAACAACGGTTAGGAACATCGGGGCGGTAGGTAGAGAGTAGTGCAGGAGGACGATACCAGAGGGCCAGCAACTTATACGACATCTCCTGATCTCTGGCACTCCTGGAACAACGGTAATTGAGAATACATATCCTCTCCCACTGGGGCCGCGTGAAGGTGAGTCGCAGCTCTGACTCCCAGCGACCCATAAACGCCGGTGGCACGGGGTTAAAAGCGTCGAGGAGAAGGCCGTACAGACGGGAGACACCATGAGCCAATAAGGAGGGCGCCACACAGAGATCCTCAAACACAGTGAGGGCACGAGAAAGATTGTGTTGTCGGGGTAGAGAGCAACAGAAACTGCGAAGTTGCGCATACTTAAAAACATCGGAAAAAGAGGGAGGCGAAGAAGGGGAGAGCTGGCTCAGGGGCTTAAGGCCCGCAGGCGACCAATAAGAGCGGATACTGCCAGTCCGGTCAGAGGGAAGGGCAGGGAAAAGGAACTGCCCCTGGCCGGGTGGGAAATCGGGGTTGTCCCTGACAGCGGTCAGAGGGGAGGGGATAGTGGAAAGTCGGGTGTGCCGGAGCACGGAATGCCAGACGTCCAACGTGGCCCGTATAAATGGGTGAGGCGTGGCCAGAGACCGGGCCGCCGGAATCGACAACCAGGGCAGCACACCAGCAGGGGATCCCAAGAGGCCAGACTCAACAGCCACCCACTGCTTATGACTAGGGCCATGGGCCCACTCCACGATCCGGAGAAGGTGACATGCCCTGTAGTAAGAGCGAGGGCAAGGCAGCGCCAGGCCCCCCTGTGATTTGGGCAAAATCAAAGTGGAGAAACGGACACGGGGGGCCCGAGATCCCCAAACAAATCGCAAAAGAGTCTGTCGCAAGGACACAAAGAACGACGAGGGAAGAGAGATAGGGAGGGTCTGAAAAAGGTATAGTATACGAGGCATGATAGACATTTTAATAACATTGATGCGGCCCACCCAGGAAATCATCAGACATCTCCACCGTAGCAAATCTGCCTGCACCCCAGCAAGGAGAGGCAGGAAGTTATAGCGAAAAAGCTGGGAGAAGTCATGGGAGAGCCATGTTCCCAGGTACTTAATTCTATCAGCACTCCATCGGAAAGAGAAGCATGGCGAGATGGAGCGAACTTCAGAACAAGGCAAGGTAACGTTAAGAATTTCGGATTTGGAAGGGTTGATCTTAAAATTTGAAAGAGCACCGTAAAGCGATAGTTCGCGCATGATGATAGGGAGAGACAGCCGCGGTTGAGAGATGGTGAAGAGGAGGTCGTCTGCGTACGCTAAAACCTTATGGTGCGTGCCCCCCACGGATAGACCGCTGATGTCCGGGTCACCCCTGATAGATTGCAACAAGGGTTCCAAGGATAAAACAAATAAAAGGGGGGATAGCGGACAGCCCTGGCGCGTGCCGTTTCTAATACTGAAAGGGGCAGAGGAGATACCATTGACGCGGACACGCGCCGCTGGAGTGGAGTAAAGAGCGCGGATCCAAGTGAGCAGCCCGGGGCCAAAGCCCATGTGCGTTAGAGAGGCAAACAGAAAGGACCAATCAACTCTGTCAAAGGCCTTCTCTGCGTCGGTAGACAGCAAGACCGCTGGGACACGTGCATGTTTAGCAAAATGCATCAGAGAAAGAGCCCTAATAGTGCTGTCTCGCGCTTCCCGACCAGAAACGAAGCCGGTTTGATCAGGGTGGACCAGAGAGGGCAGGAAAGGTTTAATCCGATTGGCGAGAACCTTGGCAAACAACTTGAGATCAGAGTTGAGCAAAGAGATAGGGCGGTAGCTGCCACAGTGATCCGGATCCTTGCCCTCTGTGGGAATGAGGGTGATCGAGGCCAGCAACGTATGATCATGAATGCGGTCACCCGCGAGGATGGAATTGAAGGCGGCTACAAAATGGGGGCCGAGGAGATCCTTGAATGTGGAATAATACCGCAGCGGGAGTCCATCCGGGCCAGGGCATTTACCAGGGGGTGAGGACTTAAGGGCCAGCAAAAGTTCAGGGAGCGTGATCGGGGAATCAAGGGAGGCAGCCGCCTCTGCAGTGAGCTTGCGGCTGATAGTCCGCTCCAAGTAACGCCGGACCTCGTCCGACTCCACACGGGGCGCCGAAGGCGACCCCCCTCCGCGCACATTATACAGCTTCTCGTAATACGTCTTGAAACAGGCAGCGATGTCCGAGGGAAGCGAACGGAGCTGGCCGTCAGAGGATCGGATTCTCGAGAGATACACCGACTTGCGAGACGCCCTCAGAGCCCTAGCAAGGTATTTGCCCGGTTTATTCCCATGTTCATAAAACAGAGCTCTAGAGCGGGCAAAGGATCTTTGCATCCGCTCGTTAAGAATAGAGGCTAATTCACCCCGCAGAGCAAGCAAGCGCTGCAAGTCAGCTCCCAAACCAGAAGACTTATGAACCCGTTCCGCCTCCGCGATCTCACCATAGAGCTCATCAACCCTGGCCGCTGCCAAACGTTTACGACGAGAACAGACACTGACAAAGTGACCCCTGATCACGCACTTATGCGCCTCCCAGACCGTCAACAACAGGGTCTCAGGGATCGAGTTCTCCTCAAAATACCGACGGAGGACCTCCAGAGCCTCCGCACCGACAGCGGTATCAGAGAGAATCGCCTCATTGAGGCGCCAGGAACGCTCCAGGGGGCGGGCCAATGGGGAGAGCAAGGAAAGCAGGACTGGGGCGTGATCAGACCAAGTAGTGACCCCAATAGTGGAGCTACGCAAGAGAGAAGCATGGTGGCAGGGAAGAAAGAAATAGTCAATTCGAGAGTAAGAGTGATGAGACATAGAGTAGAAGGTGTAATCCCGGTCGGAAGGATGCAAGGCTCTCCAACAATCCAAAAGCCGGTGTTCTAAGAGGATAGCTGAAATCTTACGAAGAACGTAACGAGGAGTCCCGGACGTGCCAGAAGAATTATCCAGGGCGGGATGTAAAGACACATTGAAATCACCCCCAAGCACAAGGATCCCCTCCTGGAAGCCCTCCAACTCCCGAAAGACACGGCGCAGAACAACAGGCTGACCTCTGTTGGGAAGGTAGACATTGGCAAACGTATAAGTTTGCTGCAGAATCCTCCCCGTCACCAACAAGAATCTCCCCCCGGGATCTTCCCGAGTATCAAGCAAATGAAATGGAAGCCGATTAGAGAAAAGCATCGCCACACCCTTGGACTTAGCAGAAGGGTTATCGCTGAAAAACCCAGTGGGAAAGAATCGAGAAAGTAGCCTGGGGGCCTTGGACTTCAAGAAGTGTGTCTCCTGCACGAAAGCAACATCAATTCTCCCACGCTTGAGATCACGTAAAAGAGAGGAATGTTTTTCCGGAGTATTCAGACCACGTGCATTAATAGAGAGCAGATTCATACCAGCAGTCATTGCGGACATCACACGGAGACAGAGAGGGACACGAACAACAACTGCTACAACAACAACAACCAAGACAACAAAGGAAAGGAAGAGAGAGGAAAAAAAAAAAAAAAAAAAAAAGGGGGGGAAAGGAAAGAGGAGGGGAAACACAGAGCAAAGGAGGGAGAAGAGGGGCGGGAGAGGCAAGGAGGTGAAGGAAAAGGAAAGGGCAAGGAGAGGGGAAAGAAAGGAGAAAGACACCAACTACGCCCACCGGGAACACCGCACCCAGTAACTGAAGGGCGAGATCGTGTAGGGGGCAGGGGCCGACCAACGAGAGAGGAGAGGAAACCAGAGACAAAAGAGAAGAAAAAGGAAAGAGGAGAAAAGAGACGAGCCCAATAAGAGCCGCCGCTCGCAGACCCAAAAGAAAGCATAAGAACCGCGAAGAAAGGGGGGAGAATGGGAGGGGTGGAGAGCAATGGCCAGGCCATACAACCTGGATATTAAGTGACGGAAACAACCGCCTCATAGAGAGACCTTGAGGTATAGCACAGTGACAAGGAACACATGAACGAGAGTAACATTAGTAACAATAACAATAACCATCGCACGTCACCAAGTGCGAACCGAAGCGCCGAGACCCATGAACAATGTCGAGCACTCTCAGTAAAATACAAGAGGGAGCCACACATACAAAAAAAACAAACCCCAAACCCCCCCAACCCGCCCCCCACCCGCGACACAGAGTGTAATACATGCAGGACATGTCGGAGCCCATCAACACCAAGGTAAGAAAATTAACCGCCAAGTAGACGTGGCAAAATCATGGCATGCGTGTATATAAGCGCATTGCATGTGGGAAACAGGCCGCAATCTGCGTATATGGAGCTCGCACGGCACCAGGGCAACAATAACCATATCAGCCAAGTAAACACGTAGAGAGCATAGGTGAAGGCGGCGCAAAAAAAAAAACAAAAAAAAAAAACCCCAATAACCACAAACCCCCCCCCCCACGTGAGGAGATGTAAAGAGCCACCCAGTAGACTTAAGGAAAACATGGTGAGCGCAAACCCCTACCCGAGACAGAGAATGCAGCACATAAACAACCGCCAAGGAGTCGGGGCAAAACCATAGTAGGCCTATATAGAAGCGCAGTACATGTTGAGAACAGACAGCAATCCGTGTACATTGAGCGCACACGGCACGAGGTCGGCAATAGCAATATCAGCCAGTTAAATGCGTTGAGAGCATTGAAGTATAGAGGACTGAATGCGGCGCAAGAAAAAAAAAAAAAAAACCCCAATAACCACAAACCCCCCCCACGTGAGGAGATGTAAAGAGCCACCCAGTAGACTTAATGAAAACATGGTAAGCGCAAACATATACACAGAATATGTAAATAACGTAGTAAACCGTGCACAGGAGGCACGCATAACATCCGGGTAGCGAGGTTATCAGACGGCGCAAAAAAAAGCAAAAAAAAAAAAAAAAACCCCAATAACCACAAAATCCATCCAACCCTCCCCCCACCCACGTCAGAGACCGCAGCACCAACAGGAATCATTGCATAGGAGACGTGAGGAGATGCCACCCAGTAGACTTAATGAAAACATGGTAAGCGCAAACATATACACAGAATATGTAAATAACGCATTCAGCAGTAACAGTAGCATTGCATATGGAGCCCAGTAGAACAAAAATAATAAAAAGGAAAATTCCCGCCTAGGAGACGTGGCGAGATCATGACAGGCGCATACAGAAGTGCAGGACAAGTGGTACACAAAGTCCCGTGTAGACGGAGCCTGTATGACACTAGGAAGCGATAGTATCAAACAAATAAATGTGTAGAGAGCGGAGAGCATGTATTAGCGGAACACGGCGCAAAATAAATAAATAAATAATATATAAAAAAAACAAAAAAAAACGAGGCTAATGTCAACAAGAGAGTCCCAACAAGAGTCCAGTGAGCGTGGGGTGAATAACAGGTGAGGTGACGGCGATGGCAGCAACAGCGCAAGAACTCACAAACCGTTACTCTTCAATGTCGCCCCGACGGCGAGAGGCCAAGGCGAGCTGCGCATGGGAGGCCCGACGGCGAGGAGAATCCCTGCGGGCGAGATCCAGACGACCACGGCTCCGAGGCGGTAGAGCTGGGGTGCGAAGAGAGCCAAGAACCGCATCCGCAGACGACCAATCCAAGATGCGGAGGTCCGAGAGGCCCAGATGCTGCAAAACGCCACCGACATCCTGGTAGTGCCTGATGATAAGAGGCCGATTGTCGTGGCGGATGACTAGGGCAAAGGGGTGCCCCCAACGATATGGTATACTCAGCCTCTGCAGTTCAGCTGTCAGCGGCCGCAAGGCCCTCCTGGCCTGCAGAGTCAGGTCGGAGAGGTCCTGATAGAAGGACACCTGATGCCCGTCGAACAGCCAAGTGCCCACCTCACGGGCGCGAAGCATGATGGCCTCCTTCACCAAGAAGTCCGTAAGGTGGCAGATAATGTCTCTGGAGGGGGTCCCAGGGCCACCACGAGGGCGGAGGGCCCTATGGGCCCTATCCAAGGGCATCAGGGAGTCAGCCGAACGACCCAGGAGATCATTGAAGAGCCGCGTAAGGAGCACCGTCACATCCTCCGGGCCCTCGGACTCCGGAATCCCACGGACGCGTATGTTGTGTCGACGGCCCCTGTTGTCAAGATCTTCGATCCTGCGGCGGAGTTCTTGCAGGTAACGAGCGTGTTGAGTAGTCGTCTGTTGCGCCTGAGTATGTGCCTGTAGATGTTGTGTCGCGGAGGCCTCGAGGGTCTGCACACGTTTCTCCAACGTGGCCAGGTCAGAGCGTACAGCAGAGACCTCATCGCGAACCACCTGCTTGAGCTCCGCGATGAGCAGCGAAAAATCGGACTTCCACGGTGCCGAGGAGAAGAGACTCACCACCTCCGGAGGCTGGGATGCAGGCGGTAAGTGTAGCGCCGGGGCCGGCCCTTCAACCGATGAGGAGCTGGCCGGAGACGAGGCCTCGTGGTCCTCAGGGGCCTGGGAGGCCAGGTCCGCCGGGGTCCGGAAATATTCGCGGAGGGAAGGATTGGAGGAGCGCGAACGGTCCCCCGGTGTAGAGGGGTCAGCGGACGGTTTCTTGGAGCGACCCATGAAGGCGATGTGCGCGGATTAGCCAAAGAAAGATGCGAGCGGCGGCGGAGACAATGGCTCAAGCGTCCATCTTACTCGGCGGTCGGACACGCCCCTGATGTGTATTGTTAATGGTGAGTACTGTAATTATGTATCTACCTTTAGGGTCACATTTTACATAGTGGGCTGAAGTAGCTAAAGAGTTGTGTAGCCAGAGTAATACCATAACTTTCTTAGACTGAAATACAGAAGTGAAATGTTGTGAGTGTATGGAAGGGATCTTAAAAATTGCAAAGCAAGTCTCTTGAATACTTTGGAAACATCTTTAAACAGCATGCAGAGCTAGACATAGTTGAGGCCTTTTGCATTTAATGATAAACATTTTAGATCAATGAGTGTATTTGTGTTTTGCTTGTGATGGTTATAATGCTCCCACGACCTGGAGGATTCGGGTCTTGAACCGGAGGAGTATCGCTCACCCGAAATCTCCGGGTCAAACACGGAGAGTTCCCAGGTATGGTGATGGGGCGAGTCGAGTGTTAGTGGTGCCTGGGTGCAGTATTAAGTAAACATCCCCTGGTAACTAACATACACACAAACTTACTGTAGCACCCAATTATCCAAACATCATAGACTTACATACACACGCTTTGTCTCCTACCACCCTAACACAATACACTAGCAGTTTAAGGGAATCTAATGAGACTCTCTATAAAGAGTACCTACTGAATATCATTATCTAATGTTTTGTCCCAAACAAACCGATGATGCAAAGGTGCAAGTACTACAAGAGTCGTGAGCACTGGATTGTTACACAAACTGCCTTTGGGAGGAAATATGCAGGACTCAACGGTATTCCTCATTAATACTGGTTCTGCAGGGCGCTTTCTGTTACCAACATCTCATCTGTTGTCTTCTGAGTTTCTGAACTAAATAGCAGCATATATGTGCATAGATTTGGATGTATAGAGAAATGTGTGTTAGTATAGAGACAAAAATATTAAAGGTAATTCAGAATGAAACAATATAGAAAAAGAATGTAGTTGTTTTAACTGTCTGTGTTGCAGATTTGCCAGACACAGGGCTAATTCATGTTGCACTGTCTGTAATTAGTGAAATGTTGAGTCCCTTTGGGTGTTTTTGTTAACCCCAGGTACTCCAGCAAGCAATGTAATTATCCTAATATTGCCTCATCAAAATGCAGGTGACAGCATCTGACATTATCTCTGCACAGTGTATCATATGGGAAAGAGAGGGCTTTCTTTACCCATGACTATAAGCAAAATGGCATCCAGAAAAAACATCAATCTAATGTCTCACTAGAAAATCATTTGAGAGCTGTGATGTGACCAGAAACATTTTAAATTTGTAAAGTGGAAGTCCCATGAAAAAAAAAAATATTTGAGCATAAAATGCACGATTGTGTACAGTCATGTAGGTTATGATTGACAAAATCCTCATTTAGTTGTCTTAGGCTTCCATTAGTTGCAGACCTGAAGATGTACATTGTTGTCACTCGTGTGGTGTTTTGAGTTACCTGTCCTGCTTAAGGACAGAGCTGTTTTTTTATTTCCCTTCAAGGCCAAGGCATTTGTGCAGTGTGGCTGTTTAGCTGTTGTTTCTTCTCTCCCATTTAGTGTACCCACACAATATATATATATTCTTTCAGATTCTTTTGATCATATCATTTACTATTAAAAAAAACATGGTGAAAAATTGAAAAAAGCACTTTTTCTGACTTGAAAAATGTCCTGAGTTTAGAAATACTGTTTTTTTATGTTTTATGCACGTTATAGACCAATATGTACAAGATTTTTTTTCAGATCTCATCATACTGCACCTCTCTGCCATTTGGGACATCTTTAAAGCTGGTCAGTTCAATTTACTCCATCAAACTATATATGTTTGAAAACTAGACACACCCCAGGGTTTTTCAAATTCCAGTATTTTACCTATTTTACCTGTGCTAATTCTAATATTAGCCTTTGTCAAACCTTGTGGTAGTAAATGTTTTTTTTACTCACGTATTTTTAGTATGCATTTACCGCTCCTGGTATTAGTCACTGCCAAACAACACCCCATATGTGTTCAACATCTCCTGAGTACTGTGATACCACCCATGTATAATTTTGTTGGGTTGTTTGGGAACTAAAAGGCCATATTTGGCAGGTGCACATTTTTTATTTGGAATTTTTATATCTGGTCATCCTTCACCCATGTCCTATTTGGGACATACGTAATCCCGTCCAATTAAATATACCCAATAAACCCATATATTTTTACATGGGTTAGAAACAAAAGGTTGGGTGCTCTAATAACAGAGTAATTTGAGCATAATGTGTATTTATTGAGTGTACAAACATTTACAGTTCTTATACGTGTTGTGATACTGTATGCGATCATAGTTATGTACAAAAGGTCTTGTTTTAGAAATTCTTCAACTGTTTGTGAACAGTAAACTCCAAGACACATAAGTAGTAAAGTTAAGTAGTAAATAGGTAATTAATGGATGAGAATTTGATCATTAGCACTCAGAAGTGTATGCAGATCCAGTTTTTGTAAAATATGCAAGAGAAAACTCCAGGATACTCTTAATGATCCATTACCTTGTAGCCTTCAATTTTATGGCTGCAGAGAAATGTAAAGTTAAGGAGAATTTGCTAAGAACTTGCTGCAGGGTTCAGCACATATTAAAGTCAATAGGGAATAAACTTGACTGAACTTGAAAGGACTTTACCAGGACTTTAACTGACACATGAAATGTAAAATGAATTATCATTAAGAAATACTTTAGCATAACTTAATTCTTTTATGAAAAAAACACCTATATAACATGTACTCCTAAGATAATTACTATGTAAGGGACGATTTTTCCTTATGGGCATTGAGAACATTTGATTTCTTTTCATACCACCAAGGGTTGGGTTTAGCACCAGGGATCCCATGCAACAGTCTGTTGCTCCTGAATCAGGCTCTTGCCCCACTTTACTGCTTTACTGGGGGGGGGGGGCATCATCCTATTGCAACCCAAATCCCTGTGCCCCTCTCTCTTTATGTGTCTAGTTTCTAAGAGAGCTTAGATGGTGTGGTGCATAAGGGTGTATCACAGTGTTTTAAAGGCTTAAGTGCTAGTGATGTATAGATAAAAGAACAAAGCAAAGCAAAAAATGTTTATAAATTCAATTTTGTATACACACAGTAATTGTGTAAAAACATAACTCTTTCAAAAATAATGTGGGAAATGAGTGGGGTACAGAAGATTATGGGCTGCTTTTTGTACTGTCCCTTATCCAACCCTTACAGATGCTGCCAAACCAATAAACAACTTAACAAAAGGTGAGACATAATGTATTGGGACACAATAGTCATATAGACCATGTCAACACAATGTTAAGATGGGTGTTTCCATGGTATACACACCGAGGCGGCCTTAGGTGTTCAGGCGCCCTGTGTGGACTAGTTCTCTGACGCCCCCCCCTCGACAAAAAAGAAAGGGAATAAATCTAGTTTTAATTAGAGATTATTCATGTGCAAACAAGCACAATAATATATAACTGGAAACACTGGTAAAAATAGTGTACCTTAAATACATTAAATATAGGGAAAAAAGACAGCTAACAGTGCAATCTTTGTAACAAAAACATTTTCCCATTAACCCCTTAACGACAATCCCCGTACATGTACGGGGTTGCCGTGCAACGGGTTAACGACAATGCCCGTACATGTACGGGCTGCCGTTAAATAGCTGCATCGCCGCGATCGCGGCGTTTTCGCCGCGATCGGCGGCTTTGCAGCATCCACGGAAGCCTCACAAGTGAGGCTGACCGTGGATCCGGGGAGGGCAGCCCTCGGCAGCCCTCCCCGGAAGAAAAATGGCCGCCGCCGCACCGATCATCAAAGGCGCCCGGCTAAAACAGCTTAGGAAGCGATCTGAATCGCTTCCTAAGCATAAATGGTGTTACTGACATGCCTCGATATCGAGGCATGTAGCAACACAACCCCCCGACCCCCGATCGCCTTGTGATTGCTCCGAAGAGCAACCACAAGTGCCATCCTGTAAATGACGTTGCCGTCATTCACAGGATGGCATTAACAATAGAAAAGAGTTCATAGAGGGTCTATCCAGACCCTCTTGTGAACTCTCGAGCTCCTCCTGCAGGTTGAATGCAGGTACTGCATCCAACCATGCAAGGTCAATGGAGCCCAGCTCACTAATGAGTGATTAGTAAAAAAAAAATTAAAAAAATGTTTAAAAAAAATAAAAATAATATGGTAACATATAAAAATCCCCACTGTCACCAAAAAAAAATAAAAAAATTAATAAGCAAGTCCTAAAATTCTTTATCTTTACAAAAATTCCAGCATGGAAAGAGTTAAAATATTGGCATTACAAATGCCCATAGGGTGTCTCGTATTAAAAAATGCATGAGTGGATGGGATAAATTGAATTGGCCGGGTTCAAAGGTGTCCCAAATATGGGACATGGGGGCAGTAGGATCAGATGTCTAAATGGCCAAAAAATACACACCTCACAAAGGCGGCCTTTTACCTCCCAAATAACCCAACAAACCCATGCATGTGGGGTATCACTGCGCTCAGGAGATGTTACTGAACACATATTGGGGTGTTGTTTGACACGGACATATACCAGGAGCGGTAAATTTATACCTGAAGTACAACGTGTGTGAAAAAAATACAAAAAAATGTACTACCATAAAGTTTCACAAAGGCTGGTGGTAAAATTAGTGCATGGAAAGGGTTAAATTACCAGCATGTGAAATACCTTGGGGTGTCTAGTTTTTAAAAATATATGACTTGATGGGGTAAATTGCATTGGCCGGCTTCAAAGATACCCGAAATGGCACATGGGGGGAAGAATTACCAGATTTGGAAAAAAAGGTTTTGAAATAGCAAAACGCTACCTGTACTTATTGCCCCATAACGTGCAGAAAAAAGCAAAAAAACATAAAAACATTGGGTATTTCTAAACTCAGGACAAATAGTAGAATCTATTTAGCAGGTTTTTTCATTCGTTTTTGCAGATGAGTAAAAGTTTTTTGTTTAAAAAGTGAGAAAAAGTAATTTTTTAACAAAAAATCCCCATATTTTATCATTTTTTTTTATAGTAAATTAGATGATATGATAAAATTAATGGTATCTAAAGAAAGCCCTGTTTGTCCTGAAAAAAACAATATATAATATGTGTGGGAGCACGAAATGAGAAAGAAGAAAATCACAGCTAAACAGCAACACCGAAAAATGTTAAAATAGCCATTGTCCCACAATATACTACGAGTAATAACCCCTATTGTCCTTAAGGGGTTAAATATTGAAATAATTGGACCCTAGGCAATTATTTTCATTTGCATCCCCTCCACGCACCCTAGCATGCAATCACTCCCTCTGCTCCCACACCAAAAAAAATATATTTCCACACTGACTGCAGATTAGGGGAAGACTGTGAGAGTCAGTGCAGTCTTCCCTCCTGAGTCTACTGTGACTTTGAAAGGTCCTCTCTCCCGTACTCTTCCCCAGACTCCTTTTGTCCCTTCATTCACTAAGCCACACCTCTCTTTCCTTCCTCCCTCTAGTTCAGGTATAGATCAAATAAACACATGTAAACAACACTTGCGTGTAAAGCATTGCAGGTATAGTTCAACAGATTAACACACAAACCTAGCTTTGCAGGTATAGATCAATTGGGGATCACATGCCAACTCAGCACTGAAGGTATAGATCAAATAAACAACACATGGAAACAGCACTGTAGATCAACTAAATAAGATCTAGATATAGAGCAACAGAATAACACACAAATCCGGCTTTGCAGGTATGGATCAACTGGAAATCACATTTAAACTCAGCATTAAAGGTATAGATAAAAAAACGAAATTACAGGCATATATCACAGGTTGCACGCCCCAAAGCCAGCCCTGGTGTCCACATAGAACTTGACCAGCACCCAGATTACATACACAAATTACAGCCCAGCCTGAGGCATCTTTGTCCCCAAACACCCTGCCTGTGCCATCTTTGTCCCATAAACACCCTGTCTGTGCCATCTTGGTCCCCAAAGCTCAAACACCCTGCTTGTGCCATCTTTGCCTTCAAATCACTTAAATATCTATCATACACACAAAACACTTTACAGTCACTCCTTCAATCTGTTGTTTACACAATTCCTTCATACAATTATTCATTCTCTCACTCATTCACACAAATCATTTACACATATTCATTAATGCATTCTCACAATTCATCCACACATTAATTTATACTCACTCATTCATGCAATTCATCCACACATTCATTATCTTCCTCATTCATACAGACATTAATTCATTTATTATCTCAAGCTTTCACACAATTCATGTACACATTAATTAATTTATTATCTCCCAAAATTCATCCACCTACCAATTCATTCATCCCCACACATTCACACAATTCATCCACACATTAATTCTCTTACTCATTCTCACTCTCTTTCAAGATTCTTACAACCTCCCTTTCTCACAATCTCCTCCCCCTTCTCACTATCTACCCACCTTCTTACTATCAAACCCCTCTCCCCCTTCTTACTATCTACCCATCTCCCCTTCTTACTATCTACTCCCCTTCTCACTATCTACCCCCTTCTTACTATCAACCCCCTATCCCCCTTCTTACTATCTACCCCCCTCCCCTTTTAGTTTACTTACCCTGGGGAAGTCCTGTGGTGGGAACGCAAGGCCTGTCTCTCTGTCCTGCCGCGGCGCGTGCAGCTTCACTGCTGAGCGTTGGAATATGACGTCATATTCTGGCGCTCATCATGAAGCGCCGCACCGCGACAGAGGCCTCAAGCTCCCACCACCGCAGTCAGGGCAGCGGTAGGGAGCTGAGAGACAAAGCAGAGCCGAGCGGTTGCTAAAAACTTTTTCATGTGCAACCACTCGGTGCCCCTTTCTCTCCTCCTCTCGGCGTTAGTGATGGGATGGCCACACTGCGCCCCTGCTGCCAAGGCGCCCTGTGCGGCCGCACAGGTCACACACCCCTAGGCCGGCCCTGTATACACATAAGCACGGATGGGCAAAGTATCCATAGAAGTACACCAGTGTCTGTGGCAAGGTTTGTGAAGGTCCATAGTACAACATTAAATTGTCCACCATGAGTAATATTGGTGCCTAACCCTGCAGATAATGTAACTAACAAGGAGGCGGAGGCCTGTCCAGCTGTTAGAGCAAACCTCCCAACTAACAATTCTTCATGCTTAGTGAATCCCTTGATGCCAAGCTCTAGGTTATGATGTCATTTTACTGCACTCTTCAAGAGTACTCTTGGAGAAGTCTGTGCTGGAAGATGCACAGACTTCCACACCTATCGTGCTGTGCAGCATTTGTTACACCCTTTGCTGCTGATGGTCCTAAAATAAGCCAGTACCAAGGCAAGTTACACCATTTACCCTTCAATAAAGATGGCCCTATATACATACAGTGGCAAGAAAAATTAAACTAATCCTTTGGAATTACCTGGTTTTCTGCATTACTTGTTCATAAAATATGATCTGATCTACATTTAAGTCACAAGTATAGACAAACACAATGTGTTTAACCTAATAACACAAAACCAATGCTAATCATTTAGGTCTTTATTGAACACACTCATCTAACATTCACAGAGCTGGTAGAAAAAGTAAGTGTACCCTTGGATTTAGTAACTGGTCGGACCCTCTGGCAGCATTAACCGCAAAAAATAACATCTGGTAGCTACAGATCAGACCTGCACAACATTCAAGCTGCTTAAGCTCAGCCATATTTTTAGGATGTATGGTGTGAACGGCTTTCTTGAAGTCATTCCGCTGTATCTCTAATGCGTTCTGGGCTCTGACTTGGCCACTCGAAAAGCTGGGTTTTCTTGTTTTTCAAGTCATTCTGTAGTCTTCAATACTTAAGGTCCTGCTGTATCACCCAACTTCTATCGAATGTCAGCTGGCGGACAGCCTTACTGTGACATTATCCTATATGAAACCTTGATAAACTTGGGGATTCATTGTCCCTCTGATGATAGCATGCTGTCGAGGCCCCAAAGCAGCCCCAAATCACGATGCTCCCTCCACCATACTTTACTGTTGGGATGTTTTTATGTTGCTATGCGGGGCCCTTTTTGCCATAAGTAGTACTCTACTGAACAAATATACCTTAGTCTCATCAGTCCACAAAACATATTCCCAGTAGCGTTGCTTAGTGTCAAGATGCTCGTTGGCAAAGTTCATGTGCACAGGTGTTTTTTGGAGAGCAGCAGCTTCCGCCATGGTGTCCTGCCACGGACCCCATGCCCGTTCAATGTTTTGCGTACGGTAGACTCATCAACAGAGATGTTAACCAGTTCCATTATTTCCTTCAAGCCTTCAGCTGTCACTCTATGGTTCTTTTTTACCTCATTAAGAATTCTGCCTTGTGCCCAGTCATCTTGCAGAGCCCCCACTTCTTGGGAGAGTATTCACAGCACAAAATTGTCTCAATTTATAAATAATTTGTCTAACTGTGAACTAATGAATATATACATTTTTTGAGATTTATTTGTAACCCTTTCCAGCCTTATGCAACTCAACAACTCTTAATTGTAGGAGATTTCTTTTTTTGTGAGGAATGGCTCACATCAGCAAATGCTTCTTGAGAATACCAAATGGCAAGTTGAGAGGCGGAATCACAAAGGGCCAGCACTGATGGTTAGTAAATTCCTGCTGCCTTTTGAGGTTTGCTGTTTCTGTTTATAATTTGTTTACATATATATACCTACTGTTGTACGGATATAGCTATTTGGCCTTTTTATACTTAGCTAGGGATAGACTAGGCGGCATAGTCACTACTTCTATCCAGAAATGGTTAAGATGAAGCTTTATCTTTTTTTACTGGAAAACCTCATTAAAAATAGATAGTTTGGATCAATTATGAGCAGACTAGAGACCCCTGCTAGAGCAAGTATGGATCTCCCTGCTTCCATGCACTACACCACCAATAGCATGGGTACAGATGCGTACAAACTTTTCTTATCACACTGTTCAGGATGTAACTGCAGGAGATAGGCAACCTGAAGACCAAATGTGAGAGTGAATCTACGATTCAGTGATTTTTGTTTTAAGCTCTTTCACTTAAAACAAAATCTGAAGTATAAATCTTAAGGTATCTGATGTTTCTGTGTCATTTGAGAAAATGTTATAGAACTATAGCTTCACTGTAGATAAAAATGTGATATCTTTCTATGTGACAACATATCACAAATTCTTTTACTAAAAAAAAAAATAGCCCTACTAAAAAATAGGTATTTCATCACTTCAACAGTACCCATATAGGGGACAATGATTAAGTAATTTTGTGCTCATTAGGAGAAGTCCTTTCATTTGTGGAAACTGGGAGCTAAACTAATGGCACTTTACAACAATTCACAATTTTGAGTTTGTATATTCCAATAAAATATCATACACAGCACAATTTAACACACTAATTCAAAAACAGAGAGAATTAGTAAGGGATCTGTATGTTTGGAATAAAAAAAATCTTCAGTCCTGGCTGTTGAGAAGTCACCGGAAGCTCCACCAGGTCGCTGGGAGGTTATGTCCACAAGTGTGATGTTCGATGATGTATCTTTATCTATCAGAACCTGCGTTATACAGTGTATCTAAGGTTGCTTATACATGGTTGGAGCCTACTAACCAATGGCTTTAGCTAAAAACCAATGGCTTTAAGCTATATGACATTATATAATAAAGCAGCCTATAACAAGGAGACTTGTAGTGGACAATTTAATGGTGTTCTGTGGACCCTCACAAACCTTACAAACAGAAACTTTGTCTATCCGTGCTCAGCTAGAAAATTTGTCTGCAAACCTTACTTTTAACATGAGTAAGGCTTGCACATGTGTATTAAATAATGCCACATTAAGAAATGAAATGCTAAAAGTGCCTCCCCTACACAGTGGTAGCAGATTGACACTGGCACTTAAATTATGGCTCCAGAATGAATTATCTACCCTTATGGGATATATAAAACCTATCAATCAAAACATGTTATAATGTGGATGGGAATGGAAGTACTAACACCCACTAGTATCTGGAGTGCCCCCCCCCCCAAAATGTTATATATCATGATAGCAATAAATTATCATCATAGGAACTTCCTATTGTGCCTTACATGTACTCCAGCCCTGACTGTACATATTTATTAGTAAATGTACATGTCTCTTTGATGTTGGTATCCATTAATATGTTTATAGTATGGCGTAATCATGGGACTATATGTAGTGGTTTTGATACAATCAACCTGGTTACTGTCCAGTTTTCATCTATGGATTTTGCTTATTAAGCTTTGATCGAGGCTGTAGTATTCAAGAATATGACCTGTATATTGAATTTGTCAAATGCACCCTTCCTTAGAAGTTATGTCAGATCTGGTTGTGTACAAATACCAAATCACCTCCTTTATATGCATTTGTACAATTTAGAACCTTAATACGTAGAGCCGGATTTCATATTATGGCATGCTATATGTAGTCTGGTCCCCTTTGGGGAAATGAAAGGCAGCCTAGTGTACATGTCAAGCCTTTGAAGTAGGAGCAGTGCTGCTGTTGCCAGTTCCAGCTGACCTCCTTACAGTCACCTCAGAGCAAACATCCCCCACATTACTATCCCTGTTCTCCATATGCTCACTATTTTTTTTAGCCAATCTTCACCCTCCCATGCGAACCTTTGCCATTAATAACTCCTGTGCTTTTTCTTTATTTATTCCAACACCCTATCTTTTCTGAACCCTATTATACCCTTGAACATTTATCCCCTTCATTCATTAATTTGTTTACCCAGAACCTCTGTGAACGAAGGGTGGTGATAAAGAGGGCTGTTCAGGGGGAGGGAGATAGAAGGTGATGGTGAGATTAAAAAAAACACCGTAAGAGATGGACAGCATGAAACAGACAAAAGCAGTGAAGGCCTCTCTCTTTCTTCTCTCGTTTCCATGGTAACATGTCACCCTCACACCTTCTGTCCCTGACATGTCACATAGCTCCTGGCTCTGTCCCCAGCCTCTGACTGACAGGAGGGAAAGAGCTTTATGCGCACACACAAACACATCCAGTCTCTTGCATGTGCCCCCTTACACAACTCTACACTTTATAAACATATTATGGGCTTGTCTCATACCTATATTATAAATATATATATTAATATATATACATAAATACACCTACTACATATACCTTTCCCTGTACAATGCACATTCTTTTAAAACCCTTATATTGACTGAAGTCATGCTGTCAGATGCTTCTTGTTTTAGATTAGCATTATGTATATAATGACTTCAACAGACAACATATAGATATTGTAATAAATAAAACTATGTGTGGACTTGGGCAGAGGTGACACATATACCCCCTACAACATAGTATGATTTTACTATCTAAAAAGTATTTTTTTACTGTCTAAAAGTATAGAACTTCGAATATTAGCCCAGTGCCAGCAATTGACATTTGCAAATATTTCTGCATAGAGTAAAAACTTCCATTGGAGCAATAAATTTACATTGCATATACCATATGTGGAAACAAACATCATTAGTTATGAACCGACATTTTACAATTACTTCTATATGGGGGGGGAAACAAACTCTCCCATTGTTTACAATGCAGACGTGTCACATATATCCCATAATCCCATAATATAATATATTACACCAGTGTATGATTTTACTGTGGAAATTTAAAGATATAGAGCCCTAAATACCAGCCCATTGGTTAGAAACCAACATTTTTAATACTTCCATAAGGAAACTAAGAATTAATTTTACTAATTGCAAAGATCCTCCAATGCTCCCTTATGAGTTAGCGTTATCTAAAGCGCAAAGCGCGTTATGTATTTTATTTCTACCGATTATGATGCGTTTGTACTGGCACTTTTCTGCAAATTAAACATTTATTACTGTTACTGGGGCCGAAGCCTTTTTTTAATTTTATTTATTTTTAGTACCTTGTGCAGAAATATTGTAAAATGTGTAATTGAAGAAATCTTTAATTTCCACAGTAAAACTTTACTATATTGTCAGATATTATAGAGAGAAGTGCATGTGACACATCTGCAATGTAACAATATTTGTCCAATCGTAATTTTTTTTATATCCTATATTGAAAAATGTCAGTTTTTAACCAATGGGGTGATATTTGGCGCTCTGTCTTTAAATCTCCACACTAAAGTCAGACCATATTGTAACATGTTATGGAGGGGGATGTGTGAGGTATATGCAATATATACTGGTCCAATTGTTTTTTTTCCACCCTATACATAAATATTGGAAAATGTGGCCGACATTTAGAGGTCCTATATCTACATTTCCACAGTAAAATCATATAGTATTGTAAAATATCTTAAAGGATGCTTTTGACACTGTGGACCACCCTCTTCTCCTTCAAATGCTTCATGATCTTGGCCTCCATGATACTGCTCTCTCATGGCTCACTTCCTACATCTCTGATCGTACCTTCAGCGTCTGTCTCCAGTAACACTCCCCCCTCCCCTCCCCTCCCCTCCCCTCCCCTCCCCTCCCCTCCCTCAGTTGGGGTACCCCAAGGCTCAGTTTTAGGACCCCTTCTGTTCTTCTCTCTACACTTCCACCCTTGGCAAACTGATCTCATCAATACCACCTGTACGCTGACGACACCCAGATCTATCTATCTTCCCCTGATCTCTCTCCCTCTGTCTTAGATAGTGTAATTAACTGCCTTGCATCTGTCTCTACCTGGATGTCTGCACGTTTCTTGAAACTTAACCTCTCCAAAACTGAACTCCTAATCTTCCCTCCCTCCAATGCAAAGATTCCCCCATCTATCTCCCTCAATGTTAATTGTGCTATGATCTCCCCGTCTACTCATGCACGCTGTCTTGGTGTCACCCTTGACTCCGACCTTTCGTTCACACCCCATATTCAGTCTGTCTCTAATAACTGTCGCCTCCCTCTTAAAAACATTGCCTGTATCCGTCCCTTCCTAACACAGGTTACCACTAAGGCTCTTGTCGATGCCCTGATTATCTCCCGACTACTGTAACACTGTCTTGGCCGGTCCCCCTCTTAACCGTCTCACCCCTCTACAATCCACCATGAATGCTGCTGCCAGACTTATCTTGAACTCACGTGGCTCAGCTGTTCCCCTCCCTACATCTCCTCACTCATCTCTAAATACACTCCTAACCGGTCTCTCCGCTCATCCAATGATCTCCTCCCATCCTCTCCTCTGATTTCTAGCTCTCATGCCCACTTACAAGATTTCTCCAGGGCTGCCCCTATCCTCTGGAATACCCTCCCCCGGTCTATCCATCTCTCCCCCTCCCTTTATTCCTTCAAAAAAAAACTCAAGACCCACTTCTTTAAGGATGCTTACAACATAGCACACTAACACCCTCCCATATTCCTTTAGCTCACCTTTCCTAATCCCTCTCCTGCAATACTTTTACTAATGTGGCTGGTCTATCCATAACAATGGCACTTTTACCTATTGTATAATACACCCTAAATCCCTCTAGACTCTAAGCTCGTTTGAGCAGGGCCCTCCTCACCTGTTGTCTCTGTTAGTCAATTTATGTTACATACTACTTGTTATGTCCTGTCTACCCATTGTACAGCACTATAGAATTTGATGGTGCTATATAAAACAATAATAATAATAATAATAATAATCTGCATTGTAAACATATTGGTCCAATGGGAGATTTTGTTTTTACCCCATTTATTGAAAATTGGCAGTTTGTAACTAACGAGCCGACATTGGAAGCTTATATCGCAAAATATTGTTATTATTTGCAATGTAAGTATATTGGTCCAATGGTAGTTTTACTCTATGCAAAAGTATTGACAAATGGCGATTGCTGACTGGGACGATATTCAAACCTCTATATCAGTAAGTCTTTTATAGTAAAATCATACCATATTGTAGGGGTATATACGCGAGACACCTCTGCCGAAGTCCAATCAGTTTTATTCATTACTACTAATGCGAAATCTGAAAGAAAAACTCTGATAACTGACTTATATTGATGCATTTTGTTATCTGGTGAATATCACAAGGTACAATGCAAAAATCAGTTAAGGGAAGAAGATCAACTTAGTATGGACAATTATTTCATTTAGTGTATTATGTGGAGAGCTTATGACTTGTAGGGGCTTATTTACTAAACAGTGTACTGGACCACGGATATTTGCTACGGTTAGCAAGTCTAACAATTGAATATCATGGCCAACTGCTGCAGCCAATAACGTATTCATATAAACACCTTGAATTAGCCTAGTGTCTCCTGGGGCAAACGTCATAAGGATTTCTATGGATGGCAGACTTTGTGGCACTTGAATTTTGCTTAATTACCAATGTACAGCACCCTGTAGTTTGTCTACAAAGATGCCACCAAGATGGATCTCTGCACCACAATCTTTAAGAACTACGCGAAGCACAATCCTCTTTGATTATGATTTCGCCATCCACTTTAGCTACTGTTCATAGGTTCGTAATTTGCTTTTAACATTACTTTAGGTACTGTTTTAGCGATGAAATTGAGGTAGAGCCCTGCGCGGGACTGCTTTTTTAATCCCGCTCCCGGAATGTGTGTTCCACTCCAGCCACATTTGTGGTCAATCCCCACACGATCCCGCCACAAATCACGCCCACCTCACTTGAAGTGCATATTTCCCGGGCAGTCCCGCAACGCTGCCCTCGAGTTGCTCCCTCACAGCGTCTCTTGACTTGCTCCGCCCAGGAACACAGCGGCATCACGGGAAGTGACGTCACATCACATGCCTCCGCTTTGTTCCTGGGCGGAGCAAGAGAAGAGACACAGTAAGGGAGCAGCACAAAGGCAGCCTTGTGGGTCTGTGCG
Organism: Spea bombifrons; assembly: GCF_027358695.1. Classification (NCBI taxonomy): domain Eukaryota; kingdom Metazoa; phylum Chordata; class Amphibia; order Anura; family Pelobatidae; genus Spea; species Spea bombifrons. The sequence continues at coordinate 61,528,069 of NC_071088.1, read as the reverse complement.
GGATTACCGGGACCCGCAGGTACAGTGTCTGACCGTCCGCAACACCAGCAAGACCGTCCGCAAGTTTTTTGGCGGGTCCCGCAGGACTCGCCTCCCAATGCAGTCCTCTAAATTGAGGCCAACCTCTTTTCACTGCGTGTCTATAGGATCTTGGACAAACACCTTAAAATGTATCACGCATTTACAGTCAATCACCTCACGGTTTATTTTCAAAAACCTTGTGTACTTTTTTTTTTTTAATATGACCTACAGAACCCTTACATCTGCAGCCTCCTTACAGCTCTACCCTCTCATCCAAATACACTTCTAACCTCCCTCTTCGTTCCTCTCAAAACCTGCGTCTCTTCTATGAGTATTCAAGATTTCAACCGTGCCGTACCCCTGCTCTGGAATTGCCTACCTTTTTGCGTCAGACTCTCTCCTTTGTACGCAAGCATCAAAACCTCTCTGAAAACCCACTTTTTTCTCTTTGTGGTTTTAAGTTGTAACAGCACTATGGAATCTGCTGGTGTTATATAAATAAATGTAATGTAATCTATTTACAATCACTCATCAAGCAGAACACGTGGTCACCTTGCACAAGCCTCATAGCAAACAGCTCTCTTCCTCACACACAGCTGTGTCAGTGCACAATGTACAGGGTCAGACATCTGGGCTGTTGCCGAGCAACCGAGCGCCCCCCACTTGCCACTTACCTGGCATTGAGACACCACCCTGCAGGCAAATCTGGAAGAGCAGCAGTGACCTCCACCCCCAACTAATCTACTGCAAGGCCAGCAAGGGGAATTAACCTGCAGCCTGCCAGAGAAAAGCTTGCGGAGTGTGACAGCACAACTCTTCCCCAGCCAGAAAGAGCCTCACCATGCGAGACAAAATAAAGCCTTCCCTGGCAGACCTGCCTCATGTAGCCAAGCGAAGACAGAGAATCCTTGCATTGTAGAAACGTAACCCTTCCCTGGCCAAAAGACACTGTGTCTTCTATATCCATCTCCGTTTCAGATTTCTGCAGTGTGAACATCTCTCGGTAAGAGCCTTGCTGAGTGCCGCTGTGTATTACGCTGCTTGCCAAAGAACCAAGCAGGTTGTGCAAATTTAACTCTTTGTAAGAAGCCTGCAGGTTGTGTATCTCAATCCCCTCCTACAGCACATCCCTCTTTTAATGGAAGATTTAGGTGGCTTGATAAAGTTCATTAATGAGAAAACTTGGCGGTGTCTTGTCTGTGATGTGCCTTTTTTGGCAGCTCAGAACTTTTGCCAGGAAGAATTTTAGCACAGTGTTCTATAGCCAAATCACATCAATGTGTGCAGAAAAAGCAGAACATGTTTGTAAACCAAGTTTTGTACACAAAATGCATTTTTCTATTTCTAAAGTCTCACTAGATTGCATAATTAATTAATACATTTGGAAAATCCATGCCCCCCTCCTAGCCACAATGCTAGTCCCATCCCTAAAAAGTGCTAGTCTTTGGCCACTAAAAATGTTGGGCGGTATGACACATGCACAGATAGACAGATATCAGTAATATGTAACTAGTGTGAAAGTGTGCTTGGTTCTATGAATATATTTTTAAAACACTGCAGGAAAGCAATGAAGAACCAGAGTATGCGCAGGGGAAAGGGGGAGAGCTGTGAAGGCCCCGGAGGGATTGTGGGAGGACAGTCTGTTCTTAGCAAGGAGGGTCATAGAGCAGCAGGAGATTGTCACACTGCTGGCACAGTGAGAGGAGAGAGGGAACTGACGAATGGGACATCAAGAGCCTGGCGTGAACTAGTAGAGAGGGAGGGAGAGCAAAGGACAGCAATTTTAACCAAGGACAGAGAGAGGGGGAATGGGAAGGGAGAAATTAAAAAAGGAGAAAATATTAGACAGAGGAGCAGTAATACATGATAGAAATTGGGATGCAAGTAGAAAGGGACAAGATAAAGATAACGAGCTGAACAAATTAAAAAGGGAAGGTGTTATTTAGTGTTGATGTTAACAGACGGGGCAAATATTTATGGGGAAAGTGAGTAGTTATATGATGGAATAGTGCAAGAATGAGGTGTTACCTGGAAATTGGAGGAAAGGAAAAGATTGGGAAGCACTCTGTACGGATGAGACAGGGCAGAGTGACAGAATAGAGAAAATGGGGAGTGTGGGAGGAGGGAGTGGGTGAGGATGTAAAGGTGGAATAAAGATGATAAATGATAAAACGAAGTTGAGCAGAATGTGTTGGGGAAAGATAAGGAGATGTGAAGGTGAGAGATTAAGAGAGGGTATGTGAGCTAGAAATGAAGAAAGATCACAGACGTTAGTAAACAGGGAGCTGGTTCATACACATCACGGGTAGAGGATAGTAGAGAAACTATGCTGGAGCAAAGAGTGTTAAAAATAAAATGAACTTGGAAACATAATTTAAGCTGTGGAATACATAAAATGGAAACCTACTCTCACAGTAAGCCTAAAGTGACTGCCACATGCCCTCTAACACTGTCCAAAAGCTATAAAGATCCCAAAATGGGTCATTTCATGCCTAGAACTCCCAAGAACATGTGCATGTAACAAATCATATTCATGAATAAATGGCAAGCTTTACACACATTCAGATACATTAAAACACACAAGGCCATCTTGGACAATACACAATTTATGAGAAATCCTTGTTATTTACAATAAATAGTTTTAACCGCCGATGGGTGGTGGTGGTAGGTTACATACGCAAGTTCAGTGCAGCCGGTTGATGGGGGAGGGGAGGGAGGTTAGAGTTAATGGTGCAGGATTATGGGTTTGTGAGGGGGGGCTGGGGGTTATTTTACCCTTTCCTTCTAAGAGATGCCAATGCATGGTATGCAACTAGCTATGAGGCGTAAACACGACTCTCTCCCCCACCCCTCCCCCAAACATTCCCCACCTCCACATTTTCGTTTTTTAAACATTAAAAAAAAATCTTATGTACAATTTTTGCTGGTTTTGTGAAGAAAAGGAACAAAAAAAAAAACAAAGAAAAAAAAAAAACTTTCTGAAAGGGCAAATTTAGGAAAAGAGGGGGTCCCAGAGCTCAGGAAGGAAGAGGGAGCGCACACATGATTTAGGTGTTTCAGGCTCAGAGGGGGGATCCCACTGCATTTCTTCTGTCTTCCGAGTAGGGAGGAGGGTCTGAGCTGTAGATTTAATGAAGAAGAAAAAAAAAAGTACATTTTTAATTCTAGAAATTGCAATTCAGAATAACAGAGAAAACTGAGCACAATGCCACAACAGTAAGGCGGGTGGTTATATGAGAAAGGCTGTTTGTTGGTTTATTAGACAGTGACGACATGCTGAAGGTTAGTAAATGGAGAGCAAATAGCTAGTATACTCTGCTGTTGGCTCTGGTGGCAATTTGGCAAGGAGGAGGAAGGAGACTATTAAGATGGGATAAGACAAGGAGAAGAGAAGGAACAATAGTGGTAGAAAAACAAACTAAGAAAGGCACAATGTTTGTTGTACTTATCAGTAATGACAAAAGGGGTTTATTCATTAGAACCTTAACACATTTACTGAAACAGCTTACAATTGTTTTAGAAAAAGTATAAGACATTTGGTTTAAAATTAAGGGCCAACCGTATATAAGGAAAGCAATCACACATGGCAAAATGTGGAAGAACCAGCCTATTTATGATCCACTTCCCCGCCACCAACTTTTACAAAGACAGCTTTAACCAATAAGGGACAATAAAGTAAGAAGAGAAATAAGTTAATAAGGAAGTTATATACATGTATACACACACAATTTAGTGTACTGCGAACAGCAATGTATACACTTTAACTTGCAAACAATCACACCATCGGCCAAGCACGTCCTGGTTTCTGCAAGTTTAGCCCCCACGGCTTTTAATGCTAGCGCACATAACCTGAAGCACAGCCTGTGGGAAAGGATGTGCTCAAGCTTCTCGCAAACTAAAAGGGAGACATCACAGCTTTGTTTTCAAAAGAGTAACTGGGAGATATTTAGTTAAAAGTTTTATTTTACCACATGGAATAAAAGAACTGTGCCTCAAAGCTATCTAATCAATTTCCTGTCCTGGTGTTCTCCCCCTTTGCCTAACCTTTACAAAGGCAGCCAGGGCCATCCAACAAGGAAACAGTAAGAGAGACAACATAATGCGGAATAATAATTCAGATCATGAGATCCTATGGTATACACATAATGTGGGTTTTTAATATTACTCATTTTAATTCCTAAACACCCTTACATGTTCTTAGCTAGAGTATAAAACTTAGAGTTAATCTGTCACCTTTCCTACATTGTATTAACATCTTGCAGAGAAGTAGTGTGTTGCTATGGGCATGATGCTCATCAAAAAAGTATCTTGGGTGGGTGCTGCCCTTGGCCCAACCCGAGGCAGTGCCCCTCTAACCCGCCAAGTGCCTCTATATGATATATCCAGGCACATTACATGTTTTACCCGAACTAAAGAGGCTGTGTCGAGTAGGCACAGTGGTTCTTTGTGCATTTGGGCCACTTACATTGGAGATCTCTGATCTACCCAAGCAGCCCAAGAAGTGGCCCTCATCTATTATGTGACAGAAGGGATGCCACCCCCTGAAATTTCTGTACTAGGCCTAGTTGGTTAGAGATCAGTGAAGCAAACTGGATTTGTGTCATTGATCATTGCAGAAACCCCTCACCCACTGTATGTGTATGAAATGCAATTTTCTTTGGCAGAATGGGCACTCATTTCCTGTAGCAAATATTTTTTTTAAATACAAAAATAATTTACAAAGTTGATGAGCAGCTGAACTGAAAGTACCGTATATTATGTCCATACTGGGAAAATGTTCTTCTATAATTATTGGAAAATAACTTGCTATGTGGTATTAAAATAAAGCTTAATACAACACTTAAAAGGTTTTTATAACATTGAGAGCTCAGCTTTCAACCTTTTGATCTGTATGGTGGCCACTTTCAACCTGTTAAACTCCCAACCACTATTCCACACAATGGTGTCGCTGTGCTAGAAAGGCTGACCTTCTGTTAAACAGAACTGGAAATTTCTTCAGGTCATGGGTGTTCATTTATGTAAAAAAAATGCAGTAGGGTGTTTGGATATTTAATACCCCGGTATACAGGCTATTCCATGGTACCTCCTTTTTGGACTATAGATTAAAGTGGGTTATCACCCAACATTCGACTGCTTTTTACATCAAATCCAAAGTGAACAGTTTACCCTAACAAACAATAGGCTGGCTCCCTACGACCACTGCAGCTCACGGGAGAGGAACAGATGGAGATAAAAGTTGAATGTAACACACACACACACACACAGTGTATTGGTGATGCTTCTCACCTTGCCCCATGGCCTCCACTGCTCCTGACGACTCCAGGCTTGCCACCACCACTAAAGGGAGGTGACTGTAAAGTTGTCCTCGGGGATATTCTCAGGTCCCAGGAACCCACCTTTCAGATTGGGTGGGGACAAAACAGGGGGACCCTGTGGGGGGAAGGCAGGATAGCGATAGGTTTCCTGGAGCTGCACCATAGAGTCTCTCTGCACTGGGGAGTGGGTAATATCGCTGAGCAGTGGGCAAGGGTATGGGGTTCTATGGTGTCCCCTTACCATGTCCAGCGTCTCTTTGTCCCTTTTAGGGCTGGGGATGTGGGGGCTCAGGCAGGATGCCCCCTCCCCCCTCCTGCCCATAAAGTCTGAGAGTAAGCCCCCTTTGCCATCATAAGGGGGGCTTCTAGGTGGGTACCAGTAACTAGCATTCTTGCAACTGGGAGGCTCATAACGGTGGTGAGTTGAGGGTTGCGGAGGCAGCTGCTCCCGGCAAGAGGGCAAATGAGGAGGCAGACTGTGCTTCAAGGGATCACAGGATGAGTGAGGAGGGGGTACTAGCTTCCTTCCCTCCCCTGGCCTTAGCTCAAGAGTAGGGGAGCAGTTTGGGGAGAAGGGAGAGTCCTGTAAGGGATGGTCGTAACCCAAGCCTGGTGGTGGTGGAGCATGGGGGCCACCAGTGGTGGTGTTGCCAGCTGTAGTTATGTGGGAAAAGTGTTTGACAGGCTCTAAGTCTGTGGAAGGAGGGCCCAGCCCAGGGGAGTCACTCTGAAACCCAAATGTGCCATCAGAAGGGGTGGATGGGTTCATGGAATAAGGTCCAGAGAAATCACAAGGTGGCTCCCTCTCCCCCACGCCAAACGCCCGCGAGTGGGAGGGCAGAGGTGACATGCTACTATCCCCACTATAACAGTCCAGTCCCAGGTCTGAGGTCTCCTGGAAAAGAGAGCTTATAGAGGATGAAGGAGGTGGAACAGGTGGTTTTGGAGCAAACTTGGCCTTGCCTGAGCCTCTCTCTTTCTTGCTAGCTGCACAGCCTCCCCCTCTGCCACCCCTCGGCCCCCTAGGGCCACCTCCTCGTTTGGTGGGAAAGCCTGTTGGTGGTGCAGCTGCAGAGGAGGAGGAAGAGGAGGGAGATGATGAAGAGAATCCCAAATGATGATGTTGGTGGGAAGGTTCAAACATATCGGCTTTCTTCCTTCGCCCTCTGCCTGGTTTTGCTGCCTGGTGGAAGAGCACACTTTGATTCCAACTGTACCCTGGGGCAGATGATGTCTCATTCCAATCCATCATGAGCTTCTCTAGGCTGGAAAGGCTTGACTGGCCCTCACTGGATGAGGCTTCGCTATTGGCTCTTCGATATCCAGCCCCAGGTTGTGTATACTGTGTGCTGTCTGATGAGGACTCTGACAAGTTGTCTGTGTTCTGCTTGGCTTTCTGTGGGGTATAGTTGCTGATATCCAGAATAACGTTGGGCTCTGCCATGTGGCAGTCAAACCCTGGGCCATATAGCTGACCAAAGCTGTCAGGTCCCCAGTCTGCCTGGCCATAGCCCTGTCGGAAGCCCCACGGCCCTGTTGCTGTAGAGCCTGTAAAGGTACGGTTATTTTCCCCAGGGAAAAGTGGCCCAGAAACTTTAGGTAGCATGTATCCAGCAGGTGAAGACGTAGCTGAGCGGCTCTCACTTCTTATTGGTGGGAAATTAGGCATTTCAGATGTGTTGAAGAAGGTGTTTTTGGAAAGAGTGATACCTGACCCCACTGTTGGCTGCTGCTGTTGGCTAAATCCTGTGCTGCTGTGGGCACTTCCTGGTGATGAAGGGAGGCTATTGCCCCCACCACTGTAAGAGAAGCTGCAGTCCTTGTTGCTTATACAGTCTGGGGGTCCTGGATACTGTTTGTTTGGGGCAAACACTCCATGACTGGACAAACTCTGCCCACTAGGTCCAGGAAAGCCTCCATATTGACCAAAACCTCCCGCATGTTGTGAAGTTGGAGAGCGTGATAGCAGCTTCTGGAAGGCATCTGATCCACGACATTCTGGTTGGGTTAGTGATGAATAATTTGCAGTTCCTCGACTTGGTTGAAATTGTTGCCTGGCCTGTGCTGAACTTTGGTATGGTGAATCTTGAGTGCTGGCTTTAGCTCCTCGGGAACTGGAAAAGGACTGGAGTGCCCTGGGGTTTGGGGAAGCAGATGATCCAGAAAAAGTAGATGCTGATTTTCGGGCTTCTTGCCTCTGGGCAGAAATGGAGAAATCTACAAGATCGGACGAGTCATCGGAGTCCAAGAGGGAGCGGAAGTATCCTGTGAAGAGACCATGTCGATCCTGCCCTCCTCCTTCAGCCTGTGAAACAGACCCAGCTCCTGTGTAGTAACCTGGGCGATTTGGTGAACCACTGTGCAGTGCTGAAAAACCTCTGTGATCAGGTCCTTGGTAGTTGCAGTGCCGACCACCTGACTGATTGTGGGAGAGTTGAGAGAGCCACTGTCCTCCTTTGCCCTCATTTCCCCAATCAGATATACTCTGATAACCAAAGCCACTCTCTCCTTCCATATCACCAAGCAAAGCCCCATTTTTTCGTGACCTCCTTTTACGTTTAGGTTTAGCATTCGGGTCTGGCTCCATTCGTGGCTGTCTCCGTTTGCGTGGCTTCAATGGGTCAACAGGCCTTGGCTTTGACTTCTTTTTTCCAATGCCCTCAAAGAATTCACTAAAGGAACAGCGAGACAGTTCTGCATTGTGACTGTTACAACCTCCTCTACGTCCTGGACCACCACCACGGCCACCTCGTCTGCGATAACCTTGTACTTTATGTAGATATTGAGAAATATTGTTTGTTTCAGGGGCCTGATGCACAGATTCTGGCAGGGTTGGGGTCCAGCAGCGAGGTGGTGAAGTGCGACCTGTCCCTTGACTTTGCCTATTCAGGAATGCAAGTTTTGCCAGCACATCACTGTACTCTGATTTGCTATCATTAGTCTCTGCCACATAGGAAGGCTGAGGGGATGGCAGCTTCTGCTTCCTCCGTCTCCTCTTCTTCACTAACTCTCCATCTGTCAATGAGGGCAATGGCTGGGGAGTTGGAGAGGGTGGTGCAGTTGGCTCGTTGGGTGGTAACTGTGGCAGCAATGGAGGGGTATCCCGTGCTAGCACTAGATTTTTGGGGGGGCGTCCTCTTCTCCTCTTGAGTATAATTGGTAGTTCGCCAGGTGGGAAAACCATAACAACATTACGTCCATTATTCTTCATTTTCAGGAGGGATGTGGGACCCGGGCCAGAGCCCCCAATTAACTCTCCCCCTTCTACACTCACAGTACTACTGAAAGATGACACTTTGTAGCTGGTCTTGTTTCTTCTTCCCATAGGCATTGGGATCTTGGCAATCTTCACCACCATCTTGCGGACACCTCGTCGCTTTGGCTTCTGTGGGGGACCCTCTTCTGCAGGTTGTATTGCAAGGGGTTTCTGGTTTAGTGTAGTATTAGTAAGTGTGTTGTGCTCATGTGGTCTGTAGGCCCTTGGTTCATCTGGTGTTCGATGGTAGGGGGGCATCACAAATGCACGGGACAGACTACTTTCTGATGCTCGTGGCCTGCCAGGCCTCCTTCTTCTGCCTCTACCAGGCCTATCCCCTCGGCGACCTCTAGCTCCAAATCTATGACCCCCACGATGAGAAAATGGCATTCGTCTTAGAGTCTCTGATGTGGGAGAAAAGAGTGGAAGCATCCACGGCATTTCTGTCTCCAATTGTGATTCCACCACAGGTCCACTCTCTGTTGATTTCTGCCCTTTTGTGACTCCCCTATCATCTGGTCTACTCTCATCATCCGATGTTTCCTCTTTGCTATCCACCATCCTGTCCCCTGTCCTCTCTTCCTGTTTAATGGTCATACCCTGATCCTGATATATCCTAGCCTCTTCCTGCTTTGCTTCCCATTTTACTTTTGCCCCCAACTTTTGCTTATTCTCGTGCTCTTTTAATTTTTGTTCTTCTTCCTGCTCACCCTCTGACAACTCATCTTCCTGTTTACATTCCTCCTGCTCTTCACCTGATGACTCCCCTTCCTGTTTATTCCCTTCCTGTTCCTCCCCCGATGACTCCTCTCCATTCTTACTTTCCTCACCAGATTCTCCTTCCTGCCCTCTTCCCTCCTGCTCTTCCCCTGACTCCTCTTCCTGTTTACTTCCTTCCTGCTCCTCCTCTGACTCCTCCTCTTTACTTTCATCTGGCTCCTCCCCAGATTCTTCTTCCTGTTCATCCCTTTTCCCCTCCCCTGACACCTCATCCGGATTAAGTCCATTCTCTTCCTGTCTCCTGCCCGTTACCCCCTCCTTCTCTCTTTCACACTCTGTGGGCCGTGGGTCCATCCAGGCAAGTGCCGCTAGTTCTCTAAGGACATCAGAATTGGCAGATTCCATTGAGTTGGAAGAAAGAGAGTTGGCTTCCTTCTCCATTGGTTCTGTGGCCTTTTCCTCAGGGCTTCGTAGGCCACAGGCAAGGCTTTGGGAAGAGAAAAAACTATACTGCAATCCTGGCTCTGCATCCTCTGGCTCTGAAGCAGAACTTGTAACATGTGAGCAGTCCAAACGCACACCACTGGATCTTAGATTGTTGGACAGCTGGCTAAGGTCCTTCATGATATCCATCAATCGCACAACAGGCTGAAGATTGACACGTCCGTTGCCACATTTGCTCTGTAGTAGTGCAATGATTCCATCAACACCCAATCTTGGTGGCCCTCCTGTTTGTCTGCAAAAAGAATTGCTGGACCGGCCCCAGGACTCGTGTCGGGGAGAAAGTGGATCCTCCTCTTGAGGTGAACAAAGATGAGACTCCTGATGGACAAGGGAGGAATCTGAAAAATAGATAAAGAGGCGGAACAAATTATACAGATCCACCAAGGATTAACTTAACATACTAGGTGGTGTAATTAATGTTTTGTCTAAGTGGAATATTACCTCTGCAAAACACACACATATATATTTTTTTTTCATACACACTAAATATAATGAAACATGTACTTTATGTATAGTTATATAAAATACTTACTTTCTTGCTTTGAAATTCTCCCACTGTATTTGGTGTCCCTGTAAGTAAACAAGGATCAAGGTGAGACCATGACTTACATCCTAGCCCCACAAAGCTCAATCATCTGCATACAAACTCAGTCTATATTAGTTATAGTTAATATCAACTGATTTACTCAGACGCAGCCATATTTCATTTGTGTCTTGATATAGAATTTCACATAATTACATGGGAGCATGTTTTCTCTCGCAAGGCTGACCACTTAATAGAGTGGTAAGTGTTAATTTGAATGCTATAATCTTCCAAATGCAACAAAATGGCAAATTTCATAAATTTCAGCACAGTTTTAAAATCAGAGTATTCAACAGGACTGAGCCAAATTAAGTAGAAACACAGTTTCCAAATGTTCATTCAGTTGCCATGTAAACTCAGGTGGGACAGAAGAGTAGGATAATCATAAAAGACTAGTGCAGCTTGCTTAATGGGGAGTCCCACGAACAATGTAATTTTTATATGTTGCAGAGGCCTAAGCGCACACACACAGAATATGTTATTTTGGCAAAAGAAAGGTAAGTGAAGACTAAAGTAACCAGTAATAACAGAAATTGAATCCTAACATGCTTACAGTGGCTACAGACTGTCCGTCACTGCCTGTAGTTTTATCTATACAAGTTTTTCTATGCTGCTCCATTTGTATTTATGTATGTAATGCTTTGTCCATCAATTTCTTTTTCCCTCCCTGTGAATGGTGTTATGTGATGATAAATGATTATCTTCATATTGTTGGGGTTAGACATTCACAGATTATACAGTTTATGGTGTAACAGATCCTTAAAGTGGACCTGTTACTTTTCTCAAAACAATTTAGTTTGATGCACAAAACAAACCCATGTAGCCATATCTAATGGGTATGTCATGAGGAAATTAAGTCTAATAAGGGTTGAAAAATCATGCTGATCTTGAGAATCATTCTGCCCTATTGTTAATCTTATTGCCAATTATTGCTGATTGGATCCAGGTAGTCTTTACAAAACGCACAAGCTACAGTAATTTTTAATTACTGGATTTATTAACGCCAAGATATGGCAGTAATGGTTCCCTTTTCACCAAAATCCCAAACCGACAGTTTCCATTAGCTGCACTTTATGTCATCAACATGCAGTAAATGGGCCTTCTATCTAAAAGAATATTAATGTTTCCCCAAACTCCCGGATCAGATTATAATAAACCCCAACAATAATGTTCCATATACAAATATATTGTAAATGTTTCCAACAGAACCAATTCCTAGATGTGAGTCCTATATTTGGAACCTTAAACAAAGAATCAATTTGTGGTGCAATGAAGATGATGTCTTAAGATTAAAGGCTACAAGGGAAAGAGGGTGCTTTGCATAGAGAGGATGAATAGCACCCTCTTGTGGAAGTAGCACAATGTGCAGTGGTTAAATATTGATAAAAGGGAATACAGGACTTAATGACACACAGACATACGTGTCACAGACAGACATTTGACTTTCACCTTGCCCGTGGGTGTCTGCAGACCAGGGTCACTCTGCGGCCCCGCTCGGTATCCTTTGAGTGTGTCTGTCGCCTCTCACTGGGTGAGTCTCCATTTTCCAGGCTTGGGGGAACAAGGCCTGCAGTACTGACATCTGTAAAAGGGGTAAGAGAGATTGTTTCATGAATACAAGAGATGCAACCATGTTGCATTCATAGGTTCCCCTCCTGTGATGTGTGAATAACACTGTTACCATGTATCCAAGTAGATTTTGTGCATTCAGCTGTGTGTCACTGTATGTATGAGCAGCCAGACAGTTGTCCAGATCTCCCTCCCACCTGTCTCAATAGCTCCCTTCTGACCCTGCTTCTCCCATTCCTAGTCCTCTTTACCACTCTCCCTTTTTCTTTCCCATCTCTCCCCTTCTGTCCCTCTTTCCCTCCCCCTCTTTCCTGCTTCTCTCCCCTGCTGTCTCTCTGCTCCTGCTTCTCTCCTCCTCTCTCACTTTCCTGTTATCTGTATCTCAGTATCCTGCAGAGTGGTGTATATATAATATGCCTCTTTCTCTCCTTCACGCACTGACACAAGCCCTCACCTCAGGGCTGTAAGCTCTCCCCCTCCTCTCTCAAACTTAATCCCATGATCTCCTCACGCCTCTCCTCAAGGCTTCACGCATTCTCTCTCTCTCTGCATCCATAGCTCTCCCCTCTAACTCACCTCAGTTCATAAGACCCATATGCCTCTCCAACTCGCTCGTCATTCACTCAAGTCCTTTTATTTCTCTAGCCTTGTTTACTCCTCTCCTCCCTCAGCATTCTTACCCTTCAGCTCTTCTTTCTGCTCACCCCCTACCCAGTGGCTCTCAACACTGCCAGACCTTTCTCTGTTCTGCCAGCATGCCTGTGCCCAGGGAAATGTGTGCATGTGGCTTTGCCCAGGAAAGTGTGTGTGTGTGTGTGTGTGTGTGTGTGTACTCCTGTTCCTGGATAATAGTATTTATATATATCCTGAGTATTTATGTATAAAGGCCTCACTACCATTTAATGTATACCTGAGACATGTACATGTCTGTCAAGAGTTTACTGCCTGGGAACATTTACTCGCCTTTTTCAGTGTATACATATAAGCATGTCATTTTTGTGCTCATGCAAGCACCTCTATAGAGGAGTCTAACTATAGACAGGCACCTACCTACAGAGCCAAACTGATTGCTACTACTGCAGCTCTAAGAAAGAAAAAAAAATCCCCAATGTCCCTAATTCTTAATACATCCCAGCCCACATGGAGCCCAAACACAAAAATGACCTTAAAGAGGTGTGCCTTCAAGGAGGGCATGCGTACAGCATGTTCAAATCTGAATGATTTGGAGAGAAGTACACACAAAAATCAGAAGGCTTCAAGGAGGTATGCAATAAATTAATGTGTGAACCAACATGCTAGAAGACAACCCCCTCCTCCTCTCGTTCCCATATGATTCCCATCAGATGTTTCTGGTGCACAGCAGGTCACTGGATACAGGTTTCTAAAAGATTAAGCAGACCACACAAAAGGGAGGACAGAAAAGGGATAGATGCTTAAGGACTCTGTTAGTGTGTTACAAAAACTATACAACCGTGATGAAGCAGGGGGATCAATGTACTGGAGGGACAAAATAGTAGCAATACTAAAAGCACGGAGTGGGTTGGGAGAAAAAGAAATAATGTATCTATCGAAAGACTCATAGGGTGTCAGTAAAAAAAAAATAATAGACTGCTGGAATAGGCACAACAGGCATAGGTTAGAGATGATTGTGACAGAGCTCACGAAGATGCTTGGTAGACATGCAGGGAGACGCAAATGTGTAGCTCTGCCATGGGGAAGCAATATGGGGAAATCAGACAACATGGTGTTTAAATGATTTATTACAGAAAGAGAAATTCTCAAGAGATACACCAATATAAATAGGACTTTTTTTTTTTTACTTGTCTATACTGGTGATGGTCAGATTTCACATAAAGCTGTACAGATCACATCAGGAAGTGTGCTTGTGTAACAGCTGAGTGTGAGTGTGTGTGTGTGTGTGTGTGTGTGTGTGTGTGTGTGCGTGCGCGCATTTGAGGAGGGGGTGAAGGTAGAGGGCAGACAGATGGCGCAGTGATGAGAGGAGGGAGCAGGAATTGGATTCCAGGCACAGGACTAATTATAGCTGCCCTCCTCCCAGAATGCTTTGAGGCAGAAAGCACTCAGCCAGGGAACCACATCCTGGCAGAGCAATTGCTTCCCAGCTAGAGAGCAAGCCCTACAGAGCTTGGCAGTGTAATCTTTTCATGGTCTGAGGGATATTTTTTTTTTTTAACTGAATGTGGTACTGTAACTCTTTCTCTGCTAGTGTCCGTTTAAAGCTAGCTCACCTCCATTAGCACGCCTTTTCTTATAAACCCGACTAATCCTTTCTTGGAGACACACAGCACAGATGCTCCGTTAAACCGGCCTGTTGCACTCTGTATATTAATACACATTTGATATACCGTTGCTAGAGTACAACTCCTATCATTCTGCATCAGCCAGAACGAACAATGGAGGTTATTACGAACCATTTATAATCTAAACAAAATGTTTTCTTCTAGAAACTAAAAATAAAATAAATGTGATAACGAAGAGTATTCGGAGAGAGGAAAAACAACACACTTCCCAGTTTGCATATAAACGAGGACTGGGAGATCCCTAGGTCTAGGTAATCAAGATTAGGGTCTCAAGTATGTAACAGGAGATGCATGTGGCCCATGCTAGGACAGTGTATCCACATTTGACTATTACAGGTCTTTGTCGTTAGTGGATTCAGATGACAAAGAAGGAACATTACTTGCAAGCAGCCTTTTTTTCTACTGTAGTTTTTCAAAGAATGTTTACTAGATTTCACTAAGCTTTACATAAAATACAAACGCTAAACAAGAAACACATTTGCGTCCAAAAAGTTCAGTAGTAATTTTTGAAAGACAAATGTATTCCCTGCTATTCCGCATAGTATAGTATATAGTGGGACCACGACACGGCTGCCATTTACTGCTCTGTGTGTGTGTGTGTGTGTGTGTGTGTGTGTGTGTGTGTGTGTGTGAGTGTGTGTGTGAGTGTGTGTGTGTGTGTGAGTGTGTGAATACCAAGCTCTTGCTGCAGCAGAAGCAGCTGAGACGACCCTTCATAAAGTAAAGGAGCTGAAATACAACTCCCTTTAGTGAATGAACTGCAGGGTGACTTTACATGGGACACTCCGTAGTGCTTCTAAGCTCACTTTCCATGAACCACGAGTCAAGCAAGTTAGATCCCAAAAGGCATGACAAGGCACCTCTGGGCTCAATCCTGAACGTACATGCACAGCACACGGTTCCAAGCAGTTGCCAGGTATATATCAACAGGAAACAAGATGATTGGCATTTAAAGGCAGCCGTATGAAGACTGAGAATTTGTGTGTAATTCATAAACCTCAAATTTGCAAAACACTAATGGGCAAGTAACAGACTACAAGGACATTATTCAGCCTCACCATATTCCACAGTCTGACGTTGTTCTAAAAGAATGGGCCACTAATGGTGTACGCATGCATGCTTCTCCTCCCCTCATTAAATACATCATATACATACTCATTATTTTTATGTATGTGCCAAAGATTAACATTAAGGACATGCCAAGTAACTGGCCACTAGACGCGATTTTGACCAGCCTAACAGAAGCACAATTTTTTTTTGTCAACTAGCTTTTAGGTACCCAAGTGTTAGGGTGAAATGTATGTATCAGTGATCTGTGTTTATGGAAAAGTGTATGTTCTTTGTGAGTGGTTATCACAACTCTGTGTAGATGTTCCTGATGGATGGGCACTAAAAGACATAGCCTCCCAATGGGTGCGAAAGGAATATTATTCGGAATTGGTATAGAAATGTGATACTGATGTACGTATCAGGCACCAATGAAACTCATGTTATTCATGTATACTTGGGGAAAGAGATAGATGCAAGATACCCATCAGCAGTGTAATCTTACGTTCTAAACGAGCAGGTAATGGGTAAATAGTATTGGGTGTCTGTGTAAGGATATGGTGCCATAAATGTTATGGTGTAACCAGAGTATGTATCACGAAGAAAGGGAAGGACCCATCATGTATAATCAGCGTCCCTATGACCATTATATGCTCCTTGATGACACTTCTGAAATGATATAAGAAGCACCCAGAACAGTATATTCCTCCCACCAGATGTCTCTCTTCCCTTTTCCCACTAGAAAGGCAAGTACACCAACTCCTTCCTTCCCTCCCTTTCTCCTGTCTGTCCTGTCTCCTCTGTCTCTCTCATCCTTTATTTATCTGCTTCCTCCTGCGTGCACAGATTAGCTGCTCCCCGCTGGATCCTGGATCTGTCAGACAGGCAGATAAAATACACAGCTACAGAGAGGGGGGTGCACAGATACTCAGCATCACTATACAGCACTGTGTGTTCATTCTCTGTGAAGATAACGTTTGTCACCCTCATCTTTCACAGGAACACGGCTGTATGGGGCATTACACTAGGTAGGGCCGGGGGAGAAGAAGCATGTTGCCTGGATACAGGCTGTGGAAGTGGGTCATGCAGCAGTGGGGACACAGTGACATCTGAACAGGGAGTGCTCACAATTAACCCCCACACTGGCAGGGAGTAAAGTTACGGAGAAGGTACAGACTGCGTGTAAATTCATGCAAAGCTATCCACCTGTGTTTATAGAAACATTTATTCCACGTTTCATATTAAATGCAGTTTCAATAGGTGGTCGTAAGAGCAGGGCCCTCTTCTCCTTCTGTACCTGTATGCCCTATGTTTGCTTACGTTATTGGTAATCTTACTACTATTGTGTATTTCCTTATACCTTCATTGTAATAGCCACAGAATCTGTACAGGGAAACCACAGGACAAAGTGTGTGCCTGTGTGTATTTATTTCTAACACATATACCAGCCTCCACAAGTTAAAGCAAGGTTTTATTTCTGATGTAAATGCCACCAAAAGGATTTTTTATAAATGAAAACATGCCGTGAATGTGACAGGTCCCCTATTACAGCAACAGCCTAATGTCCCTTACACCCCTACTATAGAAGAATTAAAATACTTTGTGAGTACTAGTTTAATATGCATTTTTCCAAAATGAGGGGAAAAATAAAACATAACACTTAAACACAGTATTTGAAACCATTTTTCTCTTCCTCCAAGCTGCAAAGTGTGTTGATACAGAATGCTGCTTAAGCTGTCAATCAGTGGCAATACGGTAGTTGCAGTGAAATCAATGGGAGTATTCCGGTCGTGGATTGATAATCAGTGGGAGGAAACTGCTCCCACTGAATAAAATGTGAAGACTTTACAGGGCTGGATCAGACTGGAGGCAAGGACATCAGGATCAGTGAGATGCATTTGGCCGAATGCAACTACAGAACAGCATTTATCTTTGGGAAGGACGGGGTTCTACAGACCACATGGAAACTTCTAGGGGCCATGCACCTATCACCTATCCGTTAGAGAAATGTTTTGTTAACTTTTGTGTATATCAGTGGATATACACACACAGACAGACATCGATCAAACTAAGCAAAAACTCATTTCAGAAACTAAACTACACATTGTGGAGGGTTGACAATGCCAGTAGATTACATACTTGGTGTTTAACAGTAACAAAAATGTAACATAGCAACCAGTTATATCTGCACATACAAAACATGCAAAGGTAATTCCATACCTATCTGGGAACCCTCCGGGTGAAACACCACTTCACCGGTTCTCCAGGTCAAGACCCGAATCCTCTTGGTTGTGGGAGCAGGGGTATTGGCACAGCCCATTGCCCGCCTATTTTCCCTTTAAATGGGGGTGTTTCCCGCCAACGTCATCAGGACCACCCACTGATGTCAGTGGGCAGTCCTGGCCGTGCCCCGCAAGGGAAGGCTCCAGGTAGCTGAAGTGTCACTTAACAGATGTGCTGAAGAAGTGCTCAAAAAGGCTTCAAGAAGCATACTTAAAATGGGCTGTAATGGTTTACTGTAGTAGTATGCTATATAAAGGTGTGTGGGTGTGTAATATTATATTATTATTATTATATTACACACAGCAATAGTTATTTCACTTTATATATAAGCCTTAAAATTTATGCAGCACCTCATACAGTACATACAAACATAGGGTACGAACACACCTACATCGACCCTAGAGGATCCTGCAAGCAAGCTTACATTCTAGAAGTAGGGCAGATTGCCTGTATACAAACCTATCATTTCATTGGGTGAAAAGGATCAATGGGCGGAGACTTGTGGTCAGAAGCCCCATATACTAACGGACAATCACGCAGTGAAACAAAGAACAAGAAAAAAGAAAAAAAAAAGGTTTTTTTGCAGCTGACTTGAGCGACTAAAGTTAAGCTTGCGGTCTACTCTACAGCAGACAGCTTTGTTATACACAAATGGGGCATATATAGCAGAAGTCTCATAGATACATGCATATATACTTCCATCATGCACCACTGACCCAGTCTGATTTTTGCAGACTGTGGGTGGAGAAACCTGTCAAACTTTTAGAGCACTAAGCACACAGCATGTGCAGCAGGTCAACAAATATCTACAGCCTGTGAAGTAAATGTGTACATTTACATCACACATATACATTATATATATATATATATATATATATATATATACACACACACATTATATATATATAATATATATATATATAATATATATATATATATATATATATATATATATATATATATACACACACACACATTATATATATATAATATATATATATATAATATATATATATATATATATATATATATACACACACACACACATTATATATATATAATATATATATATATATATATATATATATATATATATATATATATATATATATATATATATATATATATATATATATATTATATATATATATATATAATATCTCTTTCCTTTTATTTTTTTTGTTTGTTTTGGAAGCATGTATATTTTTTTTTTTTTTTAAACTGATGTGCCATAAAGCCAATTTTGTAATAAACTATGAAAACTAAGCACTTTTTTGTGCATGCTGTGCTGTCATTCTGGCATTGCACACTGGGGTAATACATAGCTCACAGAAAGCCTGCCAAATTAAAAAACAGCCATTGTTTCTTTCCCCATACCAATAACATATACTCCCCTATATGAGAAGATATCCACCAAGGCTCCCATGCTTACCCTTCTCTCTAGATGACCCAAAGGTTTATCAATATCGTACACTAAATCTGTCATCTATACAAGTCCAGAAAATGAATTAAAAAGGAAAGACTGAACTACTTATATGGATTTAAGATTTGTTGCCTTGTAACATTTCACTTCCAGTAAAATTATTCCAGTCACTTACAGCCCCGAACGAGTTATGTTTGCAGGAAGCAGTTATCTAAAGCCATCTCTGGCTGGAAGGTGACAAGGTCACACTATCCCCAGAGCGGACAGTGACATCATCTTAAAGGGGAAGGCATACTTTGTTCTACAAAAGCATTGGGCTACCCCGGGTTCTGCTGACATTCCATGGTTTTATTGCCCAAAAGTTCAGAGGATGCAACAAAACGTCAGAAAACTACAAATTGTCGAGAATTGAAAAGTTAATATTTGAACTGCAGCGAATGGTCGCTAGGAGTCTGGCTTGAGATAGCTCTGCTACCAAGAACAAAGCCATGGATACTGCCATCTAAAAGCTGACATTTATGAAGAATTTCCCGAAACTACCAACGTAGCCATCTAATTGTAAGCCACAAAACAAACACCCCCATCTGCTTACTGCAACATCACTTCACCAGATTAGGCCAGATAGCCCTGTGGCAGCACTTATTCATAAGGGGAGGATACTGTTCACCTAAGAGAGAATAGGAAGGAAATGGGTTCCGACTGATTTTGAGGGGAAGGTTCGAAGAACCCTATAAAACATGAGCTCAAGGAACACACAAAATAGTCTGTTTAAAGTTGTGTGGTTCATTCTGCAAATGCATGGGTTGGGGTTTCACAGAATCCCTCCGAAATGCATTTGCCCCTTTCCCTACCCCTTGTTAAACGCCATTCAGGGGATACATTTGCCCTGAAAGCATCTCTTACGCTTCGGTTGAGATATTTTACTGCCACTGATTGACAGCTTAAGCAGCCAATCAATGACAAGAAATTTCAGGTCATAGAGCAAGAAAGACGTTGCAGCACGACTGCAAATTATGTGTCAGGTAAGTGGAGAAATGCATATTAAAGTACTTACAGAAGTATGGGTGTCAGTGGGATTACTCAGATGACGTGAAAGATCAAAGTAGTATGCAACGTAGGATCCCTGAGGCCCAATTTCATCCTTGAGATGTAGAGGAGCACTGGTATTACTTGGAAATTTGGAAAACTGGCTTCCATATTTAAGAAACTCCAAGATGGTGGAATGTGTTCTGAATTAAGTCAGTTGCCAATCTACAATGACAGGAAGTTCCCTCAGCGAAAGCTCAATGAAACATTGGAAGATTGGGAGCATTTTTTCTGAAAAGGGAGCAGTAAAAACAAACAAAAGTTTCCTCTAATCATATTCTTTAGGTGACAGTCTTAATACAACTGCTGACCGTTTCATACAATAAAGTTAATTTTTGGAAGCATCTTAATTCCTGCTGGGATTGGATAAAGCTTACTTTGGGTGCAGGGAAGATTTTTTAAGTATTACTTGAGCAGTCATGCAAAAATACTCCTGCTATAACTGTGGAACCAATAAATTCAGAATGGCTCATTGTTAGTACTACTCCTGAAATATTTTTCAAACACACTGGCATGAGCAGTAGGATCTAAAAATCTATCTCCTGTAGTCTTAAGATCTGAGCTAACAGTGGGGAAACACAAAACTTGTGAATATTAGGGAAGAATGTCTCGTTAAAACCACCGTCTGGTAGAAATACAATTCTAGAAAGTACCTCTTTTTCAGAAAATACAGTTTCAGAACACACAGCCTCTCCAGCTAGCGAGGGAATGACTGCAACAGCAGAATGTGAAAAAGCTATATCCTGCTAAGCAACCAATAGCCTAACTGAGCTGTTGTCTTGGTTACCACACTAATTAAACACTGGATGTCCAGATCATGCTGGCCACTCAGATGGACCACAGACGAAGAAGCCTGAAAGTTGCCATGAAAATCAGAAGGAATTCTGGTACAATAACGATACCAGCAGCTGTATAGCGTATTCCCCGAGTTGTATTAATGTAACCACAGCTAAAACAGTTACTTTTATCTGAAGCTACCAACTCTGCACCACCAAAGACTGTCATTTGTAAAAATGAATCCCCTTTTTTTATAGTCACGGTTGTCTTAAAAGGCACGGTGTGTTTTCTTCTGCTTTTCATTAGGGACTGTTTACAATGACAGATCCCTAGCTCCACAGAGGCACTTTATTCTCAGACGAGGTGAAAACCCAGCCCTATATGTTTAAAAACTGCCATCCCGAGTGTAAGAATTAAAAATGCATGATTGATATACATAGCCGTGTTTCTTTGTGCTTCTTCAGAGACTGAAGGGAGGGGGGGTTCTCTTCCAAAAACATCTAACCAATAAGCTCATTTTCTCTTTGTTGAAAACTCTTGGTAAGTATTTTTTCCCCACAGTGGCTAAAATGAAAGATGTGGCAAGAATCACACTAATGTCCCAGTGATGTCAGCAAATGCTCAAGATTGTAAGCTTGCGAGCAGGGCTCTCTGCACCTAATGTATCGTTTATCTTAGTCTGTCAATTCCCGTCTTGTCATACCCCTTGAATATATGTATTGTATTAAGAGCTGTGTAAATTGTTGGCGCTATATAAATAAAAGATAATAATAAAAAGCTGCACTCATTGTTGAATCAATGGTTGCAGACAGTAGTAGAGCACTCTAAATCCTTGGATGGGTGAGGAGTATTTCTGATACAAGGTCCCCAAACTGTCTAAACAAGAAGGTAATAAGGTACTTCTGGACTTTTCTGGACCCCCTTCTCTAATTTGCAGAGTTCCCTGCATATCCATAGAGACTTGGGTGTAACTGGTGTACAAATAAAAGGGGACTGTGTTAAAGGCAGGACCACCATATACCTTTGGTGCTATCATTTCCCACGTTAATTACAAAACGCAAGCCTAAAAATAAGTTCTAAAAATGAATGGAAATATTGAATTGAAAATAAAGACTAGCAAATGATCGAAGAAAAGAATCTTGGTTGAACTGCACCATACACATGTATACACATAGCCAACAGCAACTGCCAACCCCCTGCAGAATACATGCTTCCACTTGCAGATGATTTGGACAGAATCAAGAGGATGGTCACTGAATAGGTGCGGTAAAAGCCAACTGGCTGGGGCTTGGAAATGAACATACCATGACATCTTCTGAAGTTATTTTGGCAGGAATACACAGATCCTTCTCATATAGGTGACCAAGCCTTGACAAGTTCCTTTAAATGGCGGTTTCTTCTTGGCACGCCATTTTTTCTGCCTGTACAACCCACATGAGAAACAAAATCGAGACAAGAGTTGGGGTGCAGGCACTATCCTCGTGTGTTCATTTTCACAGAAACCAGCTCAGCATTCACAAGTAATGAATCAGAGGTTTCCTGAAAAAGAAAAGGCCAGTTGGGGCCACTGACCCCATATAAGCAATATTGTGCCTATCTGGATTCAACTATGACCTTTGGTTACATGTCAACGAGTTTGCGGTGCATAAGCGGAGACAGGATGAAAAAACTCCATATAGTATATGCCATAAAGTTCAGCCATATTCCAGCCTGGGAAGTTGAGCTCTAAATGAGCAATTGAATGTTTAAATTTGGAGTCCAGGTAGCTTATTATCTCTACTGGCTGCACCACACCATTTTCCCTTTAGGTTAGGAGGCATGTAAAAGGGACATAATTAAGATAAAAGGTAGGTGGTTGTTAATAGAAAGGGGTCCCAGGCAGCCCAGAGTTATAAGGGAAACTTTGAGCCAGGGTAAGTATTGGAAAAATTTATTTTTTGAAAAGGAAAGCAGATGGTGCTAGAAAAGTGTAGTCAGAAATGATGTATCAAAAAAGGTAAGGGAAAGACATTCTCTATGCGAGACAAAACGTGAGAATAAGAAAGGTGTAGGAGTAAAGATACTTTGTAGAAAAGGGGTGCGTGGCAAGTGGATAAAGCAGGCAGGGGCAGGAGAGAATAACCCCACATATATTAGAGAAGGTCAGAACACACTCATCACCATGACAACCAGTAAATACGCAGTCTGCACAAAAGCAAAGTGCTCTATCACAAAGCAGTGCAAGGACAGTGGCAGTTTCAGCTTCCTCCAGCTATCACGAGGGACAGCATCTCTGTGAAGTAATGTATTCGGCTTGTTTCCACCTTCATGTATTTATATGGAACAGCAGCTATATCTATCAAACAGTGGCAATGCAAGCCTCCTCACATCCCCACACAGGCATGGAACCTATACACAAGGTGATCCTTTCTTCCTAAATGGGTTTCAAATGCTTTTCGGTCATTTGCCTTCTTTTATGCAGCTTTTCAAAGTGGAGTTTAAATTCCCACCATGTCACACACACACCTAAACCAAACCAACCACAAAGTTATGAAATGAATCGCCCAATACCAACATCTCCCCTCAGAATGCCACTTTCAAAATGAACTTCCCCATGTTTAACCCACTGGGAAAGTAATACAGGCAGGAACTAAGTATTGGAGTGCTACCAATGTGTTATGCATGTGGCTGGTGATACCATGCTTTACAGCAATGAAAAGAAAGCTTAAAAGCTTGCTATCTGGCATGTAAACTGCATTGAAGGGTTAACTTGTCACCTTGAATGAAGAGGAGAAAACGTAGCTTTCTTAGGACACATCCTGCCATAAACGTTCTTTGGAAACCTGGCGGATCCCATCATAAAACCAGTGGAACATGGAGAGCACCCATGCAGGGCATCTTCAGGATGTCCTGTCAAAGGTGCCATAAAATCTTAGGGGTGACCAGAAACTTGGGTCACAGGGGTGACACAGCTAGAATTTGAGAAACATGGTTAAGATTCCACAAAAGAATCACAAAATAAAGATTTAAGATTTGTGCGGACAGTGTGACCTTAAGTCCTGTTTAACCCCCTCCTTCCATGCCTCCTAAGAAATAACAATGGATGACCTGACAGGTAGCTAGTGGGTGTTACAATGTACACTGTATGTTTGTAGTTACATGGGGACATGACCACCCCAGAGTTATTAATGTAGCAGGTACCAACTCATTAGGAGTGCCGTAAAGTGCCTGGGCTACACACTCCCCTGCCACGTGACATCAAATGGGCATCTCCTAAAGACAAAGAAAGAAGATCCCTATGAGAACGGGAACATGCGAATAAAAAACGTAAAACTATTTTTTTGGACTAAGGACTTCATTTGTGTTTTCTGTGTTTTATCCCCGTTCATTTTACAATGCCTTGTATGTATTTATTAAAATTAAAGGGAACTTGGTGTTTGCACCAAATACAGTTTTTGGGTTGTGGGGTGAATTTTGGGGTTAAGGTGTAGTGGCTTTTTTTCTCCCATAACCCTTTTGCAACAACATTCCTCCTTAAAGACACAGTGAGACGGCAGGCAGTCGGTGGTCGCTCCTTTGGTTGAGGTGCCAATGAGACTATCTTTCTGCTTAAGCTTTTCGCCCCTGCCTAATTTTAATGTACCGCAAATTTATCCGATTCTAAGCTTTTAGTAAAACTTGACCGATGAAGCTCTCCGCATTAAGCAGAGACACTGAGTACAGTGTGGTCTCTTTGCTCCCCCACACGCTGGCTACTATAGTAACGCAACAAGGCTGCCAGGTCAGGCTGCATGCACTTCTGCATCACACTTTCCCCTCCATGGAAGGAATAGTTGGGAGGTGGAAGGAGGATGTCATGGGGAGTTAGCACAACTTGCAGTCTCCACTGAAAGCACATACTCATTAGGCTGATACGGTGAAGGAACCATGGATTGGATTTCTGTCAAACACTGGAAATTCTATATGTTTGAAAAGCCCACTCCTATATAACCCCAAGGAATTTTCCTTAACTTTATTTTCATACACGATACATACAGATAAGTGTATTGAAAAATGTCAAAAGATGTCCCAAAGGCCTATTAGGGAATCCCTACTGAGCTAAGCTAAGGGAACATCTATACTCTGATGTGTGCCTACTTGTGATTGTCTGTGCTTTAAGTATTGTTGGCAGCTATGAGATTATATATATATATATATATATATATATATATATAAATAAATCTGACACTTTTTGATCTTATGAACTAAGTTACTGTCAATGGCCAAAATCATGATGAAAACAAAAACACACTTCATTCTCTGCCTACCCATAAAGCAACCAGACACTACCAAGGTCTGATCTTGCTACACAACGAAAGATCCATAATAAAAACATGCAGTATTATCTCGTTGAGCTGCCAAAAAACAACATCTCCCTGTATAACCCAGCATTCTGCTGACTTTCCACACTATAGAGATTTCTTCTGATTTTTAATGCAACTCCTCCTTGCACCGCTCACATTAATTTTATAGTGTGTATTATTAGGGTCACACCTGACCCTGTACAACAACTGTGGACAACACACTCAGTACCAGAATATCATACACCAGAGAAGTATTTTCCTCCCTCTGAACACGGTGCTGAAGGTTATTCTAATGGATGTTGGATCTGAAACAGATCCAGGGACATCTGTTCCACCCTGTAATTATGGAAAGCCAAGAGGGAGAGAGGCAGAGGAAAGAGGGAGAGAGAGATTAGGAGGCAGGAAGATAAGGCCAAGGAGAGAGGGAGGAGAGAGAAGCAATATAGCTTCACAACACACCTCTCAAAGCTGTACTGGCAAGAAATAAACTGCAACATCGTAGCAACAGAATTCACAAATCACTACCCCATAACAGGACCTTACAGAGAACTAGAGATAAAGTGACAGACCTTGATACCTATACCACATCGATTATGACAATCACTAGTCTAAGCTTAACACGCATCCTGTCTTAAAATTGTTGCTGTATCAACATGGAAAATTTCAAGACCGTTACATAAAACTGCAATTTTAGGATCTCTAACATCTGCATGAACAAAGAGTGAAACACGCTTATCTATGTCGTACTGTCATGAAGTAGCAATGTGAAGGCATCTGCCCCGAGGCTCCCCATGCACACAGGGCTCTCTGAATCAACGAGAATCCCCCCTAGCTCACAATACTTTAAGTAACTCACATTCAAAGAACTCCACATGCCTATACACAAATAAACACGTACTTACTCCTTATACATAGATATTTATGTAACCTATGCAAAAGTTCTATGTCAAATTAGACATGAGGTTTGACAAGTTCTGGACATGTAACAAACCTGTAAACAAGCCTAAGCAATATCACACCCTGCTTGTTCTGCCCGAGCACCACATGGCCATCACTCCACCCCTATCTAATCCGGCCTGGAGCAGACGAGGGCAGAGCTGGGATTCCAGGTTCATGGCCCTGGGGAGAGGGGGACAGCAGAGACACACACATGTGAAGCAATGCCCAAGCTAAGAGAGAATAAACAGGGCATGGTAAGATATTGAACAGCAGTTCGAAAGAGAGGCAAGGGAAAAAGATAAAAATAACACTGAAAGAAAGAAACTTGATGGAAAGAAAGAGGTGGGTGAGAAAAAAAAGTGAGAAGAAAACTGGGGTAGGGGTGCACTGCAAGACAGAATGAGACAGGAGAGAATAAACAGAGCGTGGAGAAAGATGTTTGGTAAGGGGGGCGAGTATGGGAGAGGAAGAGCAGAAGGAGAGAAGGCAGATCCGCCAAGACATTATCACCTCTTTCCAACATCTGAGACAGACCAGGAATAACCACACAGGCTCACAGGGAGGGGGAGAAATAGAAAAGGTTACACTGCCACAGCCTACAGGGTTCCCTGGCAAGGAATTAGTTACACAGCTACACTCTACAGAACCTTCTGTCTGGAAAGAAAAGGGTTACACTGTCACACTGCTGTTCTCCCTATGGGGATTTAAATTCCACACCATATGCCCTTAGTGATCTTGGTGTGTGAGGGAGGAGGAGGAAGAGGAGGGGGGAGAGGGGTAAGGAGCTTTAAAGCCAAATAAACATGCTGAGGTGATAAGACTTACCAAGGCTAGAGGAGGAAGCAGTTTAGTAGCCATGCCAGGTCAGTGACCAGTCTGAACCGGATTAAAACAAAAGACAGGCTATTTTAAGAACCCCTCACCCCCTGCTGAAAAGAAAAAATACAGGGATCAGCAGAGGATGGAGGTGGGAGGAGAGCTGTATGAATTCCACACCTTAAACCCATTAAAATACATCATTGTTTGGTCAGTGGAACTGACCCTTTAACCATGAAACAAGCCCATATGCGCCATTACACACATACTGACATTATTACTTCTTCTCACATTGTCCTAACCTATTGATAAAGAATACCTGCAAAGTTGCTGTATCTTTAAAAGGGTTTTGAGGGGGCCACTTGTGCTCCCGATGCAAGGAGCTGAAGTAGCATTAAAATATCAAGGAAATATCCAAAACAGAACCACTGGGGGCATATTTTCACAGCTAAATTCACGATGGCTAGTCAGGTGTCTGGTTAAAAAAAAAAAAAATATATGTTTAGCCAAAATTATTTCAAAGGCATTGTTTACCTGCACACCTTTGTAGACCCAATTTTATTTTAGGTATTTGAGATAGGATCCTATGGAATATAGTTCCTGCTCTCTGATATCTATTATACATTTTCTTGCAAGGACAAGAGCTGACTTGGCCTTTTATACTGCATAGTGATACTGGGGAACTGAAATATTCAACTCATCTGCAAGTCCCTGGGTTAGTTAATGGGACAATCTAATGTGTTTGCCAGCCCTACTATAGAAGAATACATAAGTACTACTGGTGTGAACAGGTGTCCACAGATGAGGAGCCAACATCAAAAAGATTATTCTTCCCTTCATCCAATTTCATGCTCTTCTTTATTTCAGCCTGTTCACTCCTTAAGCGGATTTTCCCCTCATCAATTCTTTCTTTCAGACCACCAAGTTTCTTTAAGACCCCTCCTTAAGACTGCTCAAATTACTTACTGACATCCTGAACCCTTACTATAAGATGGATGTATATCTATGAAAACTAAAGCACTTACATGACAGAATTTCCAGCTAACCTGCAAATTCTTCTTTCTACCTCCATGAAACGACATTTTTTGCGGCTGATTGGTTGTCAATCAGTGGCAGGAAAGTAATTGCATTAAAATCAATGGAGAAACTTTACTCATGTGCACTGGGGTCTATACCAGACACAGCACCCGCCGGAGGCAGCACTGGAATTGACTGGAGGAGAGTCACATGCATTTAAAGAGGAGGGGGTAGCGTGAACCCCCCCAGGCTAATTTAGATTATTAGACTGACTCTCAGTACTGGACACTATGCATTGGGGGGGGGGCTACAACATTTTATTATATAACTACAAGTATCACATTAAGGCCAAAAGAAAAATAGTTTCTCATTAGACTTCTCCTCTTCTGGCAAGCACTGGTTCATAAAGTAGAAGGCATAACGCACCTGAGCATTTTGATGGCACACAGGGGTGTCTAGTTCTAAAGTAACGCTTGTCCATGCTAGTAAAGGGTTAAGTGACAGTAGAAGGGGGTCCGAATTCCTTCCCAGCTGCAGGCATGGCTGCTCCTCCCCCTCCTCCTATCTGCACACACCTGGCAGGACACTGCTCCCTGTTTCACAAGGCTGCTCTCATCTCACAGGAGCAGCATTGTGTGGACCTGACATGGGAAGAAGGAGGGGGAATGCCCATGAACACTGGGGACAATATATAAAGGATTGTCAGTCAGGGGGTAAAGGCTGCCCACGGACATCGCTTCATTTTCTATTACTACAAAAATACATAGAAACACTAACATGGTTTTTGCTCTGCAAACACAGACAAAATGGGCTTAGTAATCAACCTGTGCAAAGGTATCCCCTCAAATAGTAGGGACTTAAGGGCAGGAGACAGAGGCTTGGGATGATACAAAGATCTTCTTCTTCCTGTCCTTCCTAGTACTGTTTACAGGGCACGCATTTCAAATAAATACTTCCTCCCAGTAAAGGCTTCACCCATGAGCGCAAAAGCCACATGGTAACCATCTGCTTAAACCAGCAAGGGAGAATGAGAAGGCAAAATCTCTGTTCAGGCAATGCAGCAAAACACATTTAAACTACAATGATGTGAGCGAATAAAGATGAATCCTGTGATGTTTTACGTTAAATAAGATCTTAAAAAAGCGCGTATCATTTAGACCCAATTCCTTGGTAAATTTCACGTAAACCCTTCAGTGGAGGAGCCAACACACGGTGAAACCGGATGTACAAGGAGGAAACCCAAGAGAAAAAAAAGGAAAGGTAGAGCTTTAATCAAGGGAAAAGAGGCAAACAAGAGACGAAAAATGCCGGAAAAATGGGGCTGCGGACACAAAGACCTTGGGAAGAAGACAACTGGGAAGAGAGAAAAAGCAAAAGATGTACAGCATAGGAATAAGTAAAAGGGCAAGGGGAAGGCAGATGAGGAATCTAGAAAGTGAGACTGAAAAAAACATCAGAGAGCAAGCACGGCACTGAGAAGAGCTGAGTGTAGGGAAAGCCGAATGAGAAAAGTGCAGAGGGAGCACAATGAGAGAAAAGAGCAAGAAAAGCAGAATGAGAAAGAGGGAAAGACAGCTGGGGGGAGAGAGCAGAACAAAATACAGGAAGGGATAAAACTACACAAATCAAAAAATGCAGAGCTGAAATGAAAAGCATAAGAGAAGAGCGAACCAGGGAAGTTAGAAGGAAAAAAACAGGCTAGACAAGGCCAAAGCCGGAAAAGCACATTCAGTGAGAAGAGAAACAGGTAAGGAAATAGGTAGTGAGCGGTGCAAAGTAAACGCAGGAAAATCAGGCAACGAAGGCAGGCGCTGCATGTGCAAGGCCACACGGCAAGCAAGCCAGGGATAAGACAAAAAAGCTTTAGTAAAATGAAGTGCACGGCAGAAATTGGGAGTGGGGTAGAAAAAATAGACTGCTAGGCAGAAAGGGGATGTAGACGACTGGGATACTTATGGAGGGACTGCAATAGTGAATGAGGGGCCGGTGATTGTCAAGCAGGAAAAGGGGGGGTGAAATACAAAGGGAAATCGATACATTAAAGCAGGGAGGGAGGGAGAGAGATGGAGAAAGAGGAGCTTGAGAAGCAGCAGTTAGCAGCAGGCAGGGGACCTGGCAGTGCCAGCCCTCAGCATGTAACACAGAGCACAGATGGGGGGAGAGAGAGAGAGGAATAGCATGTTGTTCAATCTCTTTTCAGCGTCCAAATCCTACTTCCCCCTCCTCTCCATACTCTCTCGCTCCCTCTCTCCCGGGCTGCAGGGCTGGAATTTTCCACTGGTTTTTTGCACATCCCTCAGCCTCCAGGAATGCGGCTGGCTACTTCTCCCTCCATGCACAACCAGGGGAGAGGAGGCCAGGACACCAGCAGCTATAGGGGGGGTGGGGGACTAAGGAAGAGGAGGTGGTAGGACACAGCTGGCCAGCCCCCTAAAAGGGAGGCTCTGCCTGCTCAACACATGTGCCTTCTTCAGCCAGTCCCCACTGACAGTCTCCTAGACCGACATACACTATAACACCCATTATGCAGTCAACTGTGAGACATATCCTCTGTCATTCAGTCATCTGTGCAATTAGACAAGTGCTAATGACACTCTGTAAGAGCATAAAATTATCAAGGAACATTTAAAAACATCAGCCTGCATCCTGGAAGAAAATAAGACAAACGTGATAAAATCTAAACATTTAAGTACATAAAGGGGTTCATCAAATGCGTTTTTAAGAAACGGGAAATGCTGGGAAAAAAGGTAAGTGTCAGATGTTAAGATGAGAGGGTGGTGGATAAGCTGAGCCGTCTTCCAGCAGAAATAGCAGAGCTTCACACAATGCACTGTATACACGTTTTAAGATCTTACAGAAAGAAAGATGGGCTTTTAGCTGCCATCTATTCCTTTCTGCCCCCCAATATTTTAGGAGAGAGTCTGTGCAAATGGTACAACAATCTGAACCGCCTCTAATAGGCACTTGGTAAACAGGCGCCATGTAATATTATCTATACTCAATATTTAAAATATTTGTTTTAATGAATCGTGAATTGTAGGTAGCACTTTTTACGTCATTAACCCCTTCTGATATAACCCAATTAGAATAGGGAAAGCACGGCGCTGTTGATTCGTCAAGCACTGGGATCCATCATTGGTGTGGAAGAATAATCACATCAAAGATGTTTTTGATGCATCTAAGCATGTATTTAGGACTATAAAGATTTATAGCAATAACACTAAATAGTACAAAAACAAAACTTAAAAAAATAGAACAGGATAATAAGTATCTAAGAAATCAGTCATTTATTTCAATAGCAGCTCAGACTAATGTCAATATGAGTTTAGACTGACAGCTTAGGGTTGCTTACAAAATCACTTTAATACTCATTCTTCCAACAACAAAAAAACAAAGAAAAAAAAAAAAAAAGAAAAAAAACACACTTACGTGAGGCAGAAACTGCAGCTCTTTAGTCCGCCATGGTCTAATGATTTTTGCCATTGATTGGACTGTTGAAGTAGCCAATCCGTGACAACTTTCTATGAAGCTGGTCTCTTGTGTGCTCACCCTCTAAATCTTCGAGCAAAACCTCTTTTCCACCCCAAAGTAACAACCCAAGCTGATAAACAGGTTACATTTGGTAGTATGGCAGCTTGTAAAAGTTGATTACAGGTGAGTGAAGTTTTAATATATTACACAGTGTTATTATATATTGCAAGTATATTAAATACTATATCAGATATATAGACCATGTGTCCGTATCACAAAAAAACTTAATTTAACTGTCAGGCTGTGCGTATTGTCAACTAACCTCCCAGGGTCCAAATGGTTTCTCCAGGGCTTGTAGCTCTCAGTGACGCATACACTGCCCATTGTTTATGTTGCGATCCAATACATAACAGTTCTTTGCAAATAATTGTTTTAACCCCATCTGTTTTCGTTCAGCTGTCACAATAGACTTTACTCCCTTAACGAAATAGCTTACATGGCACCTGCATATCGTTTTCAACAATTATATGATTTACTGGTTCAGTAAATGGCGCCTTCAAAAAAAGTATTTAAATTCCTTTTGCTCCGAAGGCTTTCTATAGTGTACGTTCTGGTGTTTCCATGGTTACCCAATGCTTTAGAGAACAATCCTATGGCCCTCCTCTGACTAGGCGAGACTTCCTGTGTGCGGGGCTGCAATTTTCCATTTATCAACATCTCTACCCTGGTCCCGAACATTAACACTTTAAACATTTCCACACTCTTATACTGTGATGTACATCAAAGAGCACACACAATAGAACCGCTCAGTATATATAAAGGGCATCAATTCTAAAAGCTTTAACTCTCCTTTGACTACAGCAACAAAAAGAAGCTCACACGGGCATCATTTTAATAAGAAATCCATGTGGCCAGCAAGAAGTGCCTATGTGGGCAGATATGCCTGTACATGTCAATACGAAGCAGATTCGCACTGGACCACGATACATGCTCTAGGCACTGAAGCCTGTTAGACAGGATTGGCTACCGATAGCAATAGAAAGGGACTAGCTAATGATGGTCGTTTTCTGTACCTGAGAAGTTTTTTTTTTTTTTTTTAAAAAGGTCATTGTAAGTAACGAAATATCTTAAAACGTGCCAGAATTTGCTGGAGAATGCCCATCAGAAATCAGCCAAAAACTGCAAGAAATGCTCCCAAGCTCTACAATATACGAAGGCAGTGAATATAAGCTGTGTAAAACGTACAGTAACCATCAAAAAACTAAAATAGAAAGGGACGTTCCAGCCATCATCTGCACTTCAACGCATATGTCAGCTGTGTGGTAGTGTCCCCCTTGTAAATGCATGGATTCTGCAGAATGCCACTTTCTAAGCCCCCAGGTATATGCTGCGCAGGAGATGTATGTGTTCAGCAGCTCGTGACACGTGAAATACTTCCCGCCATTCAGCTGCAGCGCTAGCTCGGTGAGCGCCAAGGGGGGTTTGTAATCAGACCCTGTGCGCATGCGTGGAAAATGCTTCCATTGATTTCAAGCAGCCATTCAGTAGAGCAAAACAGCGGACCACTGAGGCGCAAGGGGGCTCGCTGCAGCTTCTTCTTAAGGAAAGTTTTTTTTTTTGTTTTTTTGGTAGGCTTAATGAATGTATGTGAAAGTATGCATCCATTCTTCAGGGGCTCCTTGGGACACTAGATTGTCCCTTTATAGTTGTACGTGCACATAGCGGAGAATCAATTTAAGGAATTACCTTTAAACCAAATGGGGAAACAAAAACAAAAAAAAAATTCGGAATTTCAAGGAACGACTGGATACAGTGAGATGAGATACTACCAAGCACAACTAACCAACAAATTTGTCTAGACTACTGAAACTGATCCATATTTCAATTCTTGCCTCTAAGATATTTTTGTAATTCATGTTCTAGTCTATTTATACACACATACATATGTAATATATATATATATAAAATATTGTATTTATAATCACATGAGGGATATTTAGAGATGCCATAGAAACCAGAGCCCTGTACTAAACACTACAGATAGCAAGTATATTATTTTTAGAGACACACACACAGAGAAAACAGCTCCTTCCTACTGGATAGGTGTGCAATGAGATATTTTATATACACACACACACACTACATGTCCACATTGTTTAGCAATCCGAGGAAAATGATCCATATTAAAGCTCAATTTCCGTTATGTCTTACGAGAATGGTTCCGGAAAATTGCTGTGGACCTCAACCCATTAGTCACCCTATGTCCCAGACACTCAGTCCCTATTAGTTTTCTGGTGTCATCTGCCTGCTACATCACCCCAGAGCACCCCGTCTCCCTCACGCTTCCCAAAACTGTGATATTCATGAACACACAGCCCCTCTCCATCCATCCTCCCCCTCTCCTCTGGGATGCGGCCTACTCTCCTATGCCTGCTGTCTGTCAGGTCCTTGCCACATATTTTCCTCTGACCCCCAACCGCTCCTTGCTGCAGCAGAGTGGGAGGGGGTGGGGGAGCGCCAGCACAGGCTCCAGGGCACAAGGGGAGGGGGGGGGAGAAATCCGACAGGGCTCCAACATCGATCTGATAACCGAGCTTAAGCTGGCACCTCACCATTCTTGTGCAGATAACACACACACACAGATTATAATGGTAAGGAAAGAAACGCATGTGGATCTAATCTCTTCAACGGAAGGTAACTTTTTTTTTCTTTAAACACAGGATATGCAGAAGAATATGCAGTCTTCAGGCTGTAAAGATTTCTCAACATCTAAATAATCAAATTATAGTTCATTTAAAATGTTTCATTTTAGTCTATAAACATTGTTGCTTTCGTATAATTTATTGTACAAAATGTCAATATAAAATAGAATAGTAGTACGAGTGCAATAGTTTTGTGAATTACTTAATAGGTTTAAGGGCATCTCATAAAGTAGCCCGTGTAGTGCCAAACAGCTGAATGATATTGCGATCTGGTTCAGCAAAGATGTTTTTAAAGAAATGTAGTGACTAAAATAAATGGATAATAGAAAACATTGAATTGAAAAATGATGTATAGAAGATTTAATTGATGAAAAAAGCTTTTGTGCATTGTCAAACACAAGCGCAAGCACGCATCCACATATTAAACATTACGGAGGGCAGCATCAGAAAAAAATGCATAGGAGTTTAAGACGACGAAAACCTAATAGAAAAGTGCAAAACAAATCTATTGAGAGAAATTCTTTTTAAATGATATAGTAAGTGCAATAGCTATACATGCATATGAACCATTGACGCCGTTCCCCACAGAACATTAATCATGCTCTATAGCATGTTAAACAAATAATTCTTAGCAGATCTGTCATTTCATTCTTTCCTCTTGATGTTTAATCACATAAAAACACAGGAACTTTTAAGAAGCCTTTTTCAGTTTCTACGGCAACCACCTATCAGGGCCCATCATATGATGACAAAGTGTACCTTGCCACACTATGGATTTGGGAACAATTATCTGTAGTATTAGGTACAGAAAAGGAAAATTCAGAAGAGAAGGTGGCAATAGATCATGTGTGTATATATATATATATGTATTATATATACACACTTTCAAAAGTCTTTTTGAAGACTCAGCTGCAGTTGGTGGCTCCTATATGTAGGGAACAGATTACGTTTGGTTTTCATTACCATATTTCTACCAGTGGCCTTTTTTCCCCCCCACCTAAGGCTGCACACATACACAATTTGTGAGCTTGGAGTTTTAGTTCTACAAAAGTGGTACAGCTAACTGCTGGCTGCTCCAGACAGGATGACATTTGTGATATTTTTCACACAAATCAAATTGTGTCCGTGACCATCATTTTATTGCATGCTTGCTGAATCTTCCCCTCAACAACTCATGAAGTAATGATTCAGTGGAAATTTCTAGAAGCCATGAATGTTATTTTGGGAGCGTCTGCTTCCCGACACTTGGGGTTTCTCCGTTCCAGGCATGCTAAATAAGCAAAAAAACCACAAAAAATGTGCCCTGGGGTTAAGTACTAGTGTTCTAATGAGGCATTTTTGGTTACATGAAAGTAATTACTGGCCCTGTAGTAAAACAAAAAGCATGAGGTAAGTAGAGACACTAAGCCACAAACAACTCAGTAACACGTTAACACAGCCGTGCGCTACAATTGACAGGCTGATTCACTTAGATACAGGAATGCATGTGTCACTAAAGTGAGTTTTTACAATGATTTATATCTGCAAGGTATAGCAGTGCTGGTTATCTCCTAGAAGGCCTACATGTGTACTTTGATGTTCACATTGGTAGAAGTCATTAATACAGCAACAGGCAAAGTGTCCAGATACCACCACCACATCATTTGCGTACACTTCCATGGCTCTGCACATGTACCTAATAGAATCGGAGAAACTGCTGGCCTGCTGATCTTTCAAAACCTAAGCACCGACAGTGGCTGCCAACACACCATGAACCATGAATTTGCTTACAACTATTTTTACTCATGCTGAATTATGCTCAACTTTTCCACCAACATAAAGTATAGAGAAATTTGGATTTACTGGTTGATCCTTACTCCATGTCTCTAACACATTAATTCAACTTGACCTCAGAATCAACCATAAACGTGTGTTTCACTTTTTGCTGTGAGAAAAGCTCATACAATAACGTAACTAAATGTTTAAGAACATTTACCTTGACAGAATATATAGATGTTGCTATAGAAACATCATCCAGTATGTGTGTGTAAACATCAAGAACTCAGACATTGCGTCTAAATATAAAATACATTCAACTATATACATTCTAGATAATCATCTTGATTGCCTACCGTATGACTAGTGAAATGTAAACTTCCCACTCAAGCCTACAAGTCGTGGGGCCTCTAGGAGTAGCCTTAACACTATGCAAGACCACAACGGATGAAATTTGGTGCACACAAAATGTGTTTCATATCCTTTAACATCACTAAACTTTTGATTTGTACAGCAGGATGTTGCTTTAAGAATCCTTCATCACACAGCCCCCAACCAATGGAAATGATGACGTGCAGTTTGTTCTCCAATTGGTTGTTCGCAATTGACAGCTATTTCTAAAACAGTCCAGTCCCACCCACAACAGTTCCTGTAACCTCCTCTCCCACTTGGCCACATACATAAACATTATAAAACCACGTTAAAGACCAATTATGTATGCAAGTCTAAAGATATTCTAACGGTGGGCAAAATGTTTGATATCTTCTTTAAAAACAAGGCACACAAAATGTATTATTAATAGCCGATTTAACATCTTAAATGTGTCACTGTCAAAGCCACAAGCCAGATACTTTTCATACATGAAGCAGTTAGTGGGAAGGTTTCCTACAGGGTGGAAAGTCCCAGACATGGAGATAAATATACAAACGCCGCCAAGCATTCTTTTTCTTACTGCACCACTTCATATGCAGGCAGTATGAAATTCAAGAAGGGACAGCAACTCAAAGCAGAGAAAATGGCCAAGCCAGAGTCACGGCTGAGCAGCTCAGGGGAGATATATGGAAGGTGAAAGCATTAGCAGTGCCAAAAAGCCAGAGGAAGAGGCACAGACTGAAGAAAAAAAAATCTAAGAAATGGCTGGAGGAAGAATGGGTGGGGACAGTTGGACAGGAGCAAGACAACCTAAAAGATACAGTCATATGGAAAAATAAGAAAAAGTAAGCATTAGTAAGCTAGGCAAGGGGTAGTTAACTTGCAGAAGAATGTGGAATCGGAGAAGGGGGGTGAGAAAGGCATGCTCCATAGACCAGTCAGTCATAGGTCCAGAGGCAGGAGATATGGTCAGGCAGCATTCCAGAAGACAACAGGCAGATGCATACATGCACATCTAGGTGCTCAAGCACAGTAGGGGTAGATAAAAGAAGAGACCATGCATTCCAAACTGCAATGCACAAACTGTTAAAAGTCTGCATATTTTGAAAGATATCCCAGGCTTTTGCATACATTTCATCCACGCCTCTCTAAAAATAACTTCAAAATGTAAAGATTTCCTTAAAGCATGTACATCTTTGGTCTTTTATTTACGATTTAAATGTCTTTGGAGCAATAACATTTTCTCTTGACAACACAAACAAAAATAATAATAAATCCCATACAAGTTTGACGCAAAAGCGTTCTCCAGAATTGTCCCAACCCCACTACTTTCAGACGTAATTTCACATTGTTTCCTTAATAGAACTACCAAAGGGTCTATCTGTCCACAAACACACTGGTCTGAGATCCCCCCTACACCAAGTCCTTGAGCAACTGACTATTCATCGCACAGTTGAGCAATGTTTCCTAGTGGTAACTTGAGCTGGGTTAAATTGTTAATTTAGTGCTCACAAACAATGAAAAACCTTCACTCGCTGTGGTTGCTTAAGATTAAATCGAGGAACCCTGCTATACATGCATACATGCATACATACATACATACAAAAACAGTACCTGTTGGCTCTAAACCTCTACACTAATGGCTATGGCACAAATAATGAAAGGAAGGATTGCAAGATATAAGAACAC
Organism: Spea bombifrons; assembly: GCF_027358695.1. NCBI lineage: Eukaryota > Metazoa > Chordata > Amphibia > Anura > Pelobatidae > Spea > Spea bombifrons. The sequence continues at coordinate 61,490,081 of NC_071088.1, read as the reverse complement.
TTCCACAACATGTCTTAACAACCATTATTTTTGGAAGACGCAAATAATTTAAAAAAAATATATTGGTTATAGCAGGAATTTAAAAAGGCAGTATATGTAAGGCCCTTTTCGGTGCAACCCGCAAAAAATCTTATATTTGCAAAAAATACAGTACCAGCATTTAACATGTAATTTTTACATACATAAATACAGAAAGTGGGTACTAGCATATCTTATAGAATAGTTTACAGACATACCCTGAAAACAAAACACATTATGTGTAAATGCGTTACATTATACACATATTTTTATATATATGTGAATTGGTTATGTAACTGCAAAACCATTACATACACTACATATATCCACTTACTTCCAACCTGCCCTGATCTCCTGTGTGTGCCACCACGGACTGCTCCAGACAGTGTGTATGTAAATATGTATATATGTGTGTGATATTCTCCCAGCCACCTCCCCTTTGTACTGATTGGCTGCAAGAACCCAGAGTGTCATTGTTTTTGCCTGTGACATATAAAAACACACACATTTAAATGTTTTAGATCTGTTTGCATTCTGCCGAGTGAGAAAAAAAGAAACTACTAAACCTGAAGCGTATCTAGAGAATCTTACATGGGGAATATGAGATTTTTCTCCCCCGTTACCGGAGCAATGCTAATATTTTCCATAGTCGTACACACGTAGGCGTATTAACACAAAAAAAGGGGGCCAGTGTCACAGTAAACTCAGAGGGGCCCCACACTACAGCTCCTCCCTTTAAGCCTCCTGCACCCAACTGATTGGGAAACAGAGGAAGTTAGAAGGACACAGACAATGAATGTCACCTGAGCTGGGACATATGTCCTCTGACCCCCCCTCCCACCTCCATCAGGGTATAATGGCATCTTTTAATTAGAGAAGAAGGGGGAGGGAAAGACACACGACTGGGTTGATTTCTAATTTACACAACGAAAACAATACGGAAAAAAGAAACATAAGGATCTCTTTGGGCAAGAGGGAATTTTAACTAAAGGGAAAGAGGCAACTTTAAGACCGCAATCAGCCATTAGTAAGCAAAGATGCAGATAATAGAGGATTCAAGGGAAGACACAGAAGGTTAAAGGTCTACATGGAGAGATGCAATAACAGAGGTAGCAATGTACAAAGACTACATGACAGTGATCTGCATGGATGGGAAGTCACTGTGATATATGTTCAAAGGCCTATATAAAAGGGTATAGAACAAAACTAGAAGCAGCAGAGGAAGACAGTGAAACAGTGATGGTGTGAGAAGCAGATACAGAGAGAGGAAAGAGGTATTAACCACATGCAGACCAGATTGGTCGATACCTTCCTGAGACAGTCACCTGGGGTTCGGAGAAATAAAGAGATGGGGAGAGGGAGGGGGACAAGAGACACACTGGAATTAAACAGAGACAGGTATAGTATGGGGAATCACAGGGGGGCTCATAGGAAATAAGGCACTGCCGCCGTGCATTAAGACATCTTCTCGTAACCACTGAATGAGACAGTCTCCCGGGTATACAGATATACGGAGCGCAGGAGACCGACTCAAATTGGTCCTCCCGGGAAAAAGAAAATAATCCCGTGTATATATTTACAGTAATTGTGTAAATCTAAGTGGCAAAAAAAACCCCACTGAATATAAGGGGCTACGTTTTGCAAGTCAGTAAAGCCATGGGGGCTCTCCTAAATATGCTCGCGTAGCCCATTTCTTCTTATTATTCCTATTAATACTCACACACCGACACCCCTTCTCGTCAATGATGTCCTGTGTGTGTCTATGTTTACACACGCAGGCTCCATGCCAGGATGCACACACCGACCCCGGTAACCCCCCGCCCGCCCGCACTGACCGCTCCCCCCTCTGCTCTCTCCATTGAGCTAAAGCACTGACCGCTCCCCGCCGGCTCCTGCTGCTCTCGGCCACTCATGGCTGCTCCGGCTCCACTCACGGTCAGCATGGTCACATCATCCCGGGGCCGGGGGTCCGCGGGGCCTCGGTAACTGGCTATTCCCTCGGGGGAGGTTAATGCCGGAAATTTGCCTCTAGTCCCGGTACAGCCTTGTCTGGCTCACAGAGGCACGGCTTTAGGTATCCGCGCCTGTTCAGGGGCCAGGTTCTCTCGGTGTGGCTGTCACTGTATCCGGCTTTCTCTCTCCAGGTGGCTCTCTCTTGCTGTGCTCCCTCTGTGCTGCTTGGCTGCACCTCCCCTGCTGTCGGTTTCCTCCTCGCCGCTTCTCCCGGTGTATGCAAAATTTCAACCCCCGTTGTGTTGTCTAAACGGTCTCGGTCTTTCTCCGGTATTTCCTTCGGTCTCACCACCAATCTCTCTCCACCTCCGTGTCTCTGCGCCGAGTGTCTCTGAGCCGCCTCCGCCCGCCGCTAGCACCGCCTCCTGCCCCCCCTCTAAGGTTCTCGCTGCATGCCGGGACATGGAGTCCTCCCCGCTGGGCCTCTCTCAAGTGAGTGAAGTGCATCCCGGGAACTGTAGTCCATGTCCAAGGCTCTATTTGCGGCACATGCTTCCATATGTCAGATCACACGCCATAATCATTGCGCATGCGTGGTTGGCCTGGGATGCCAGGCATGCTGGGAGTTGTAGTTTCTTTGGCCTCTTTACGAAGCAGATAATACAGCTGATGGCGTGATAATGTCGTGTATTAAAAAGAGAACATGGTAAATAAACCAAAAAAGTACTTTTTGCGATTATCTTTCAACCCTATAGTACATGAGCTTTAATATAGTGACACGGCGCAAGGCATGATGGCTCCTGTAGTTCCTCGGTGCACAAAGGCATTATGGTACACGTAGTTCCTTCGGTTTATCACCAAGGCATTTTGGAAGTTGTAGTTCTTTTTTTAAAGTATAAAAATATATGCTGGAACTTTGGTGGTTGTGAAACTGTAGGGAGACAGGTGTTATATCAAGACGTGACTTATAGGGAACAACAAAATTAAGGAAAGCTGTACATAAAGCTAGGAATATATTATGTCAAGAATGGCTGTGTTAATATTTGCAGTTATAATAATTACTGTTGGATTCCTCCCAGTAATAATTATAATACATTTATCTTTTATTTATATAGTGCCAACAATTTACACAGTACATACATTTTAAGGGTATGACAGAACTAAGATACAGGTAGATATGAAAATCAATGTACGGCTTTCTTATGCTATGGAATGAAGACAATGGGAGTTATTTAGCCCTTCACGTGGCTATGTGTTTAATTATATGCAATTAATTGAGGTGGGGGATGATGTGTCATTTCATCTATACATTGTGCCTGCCAATCGGCTAGGAAATGTATATGAGAAAGATTACACCCCCCCCCCCCCATTTTCCCTATACCGGCATTAAAATGGAGTAGTAATAAAAACTACAATCCTTTCCACTATATCACAGAATGCTGTATGTTGTGAGTACATCATTCTGGCTTCAAACAGCACTCAGGTAGGCATTCTAAGAATCCACAGAAAAAGGCACCAGCGAAGTTCACTGGCACTATACTAATAAAACCAACTGTTATGCAAATAATACTTTAATTTTTTATCCAAATTAGTGGAAGGATTCATCAGAATTCTACTCAAGGGAATGAAAATCTCTCATAGGTTCCCAGAACTATTTCTGGATAAACTGGCAATGCTGAACTAATCTTTCAGAAAATTATAAAAATATAAAGATGGGAGAAGATGCATCTCATAAAGAATGCTTATGTCATGCAGTGGTATAGAACTATTGGCATTTATTGTGCCATCTGGGATGCCAATCCTACTTCCATACTTAGGAACTTTCTGACTGCGGCTACCCAGAGCTCTCCTTATAGGATGTAGGTTAGAAGTCCTGCTGACGTCGCGGTCAGTAAAGCTAATGTTGCAGGTGGTGCTCCTGACGTCGGGGGGACACAGACTTTTGAATAAGGACGTTGACAGTGAGCACAGATGGGAATGTTCCTGGCTCAGGATACACGGAGCCCCCCTTGAGGGATGCAGGTAGGAGGTCCCACTGACATTGGTCGCAGGACACATGCTGTTTTTAATGAGGAAGTGGACGGGGAGTGGGGTGACCTCTAGGTTCCCTTAGAGTCTCCAAGCGAAACCCAGAGAGTTCCCAGATATGGTGGGGAGTGGGGCGTGCTGCAATGACGCTCCTATGGCTCTGACTTTCCCCTTAGTGACCCGGAGAAACAGCTCTTCACCTGGAGTTTCTAGGTATGACTACAGTACTTCTCGATTGAAAGGATGCAGCTTGGGTTCTAATTATTTACAGTATTGGTTTGTCTATGTCTTTCAAATTTAGATGAGTGCTATGCTCTATTTCCAGAATTCACAGGCATTTTAACAATAGTTTATAATTGCTAAGGTATGTCTCTGTACTACTTTTGTCATACTCATACCCAGCTATCAACATGGAACAACAACAAATTGGGTTGGTTTAATCAGCCGCTGTAACTGGATTTACAGTCCTGTGAACAAGGAAGCACACCCTCTTTGAATTCTATGGTTTTACATATCAGGACATAATAACAGTCATCTGTTCCTTAGCAGGTCTACAAATTAGGTAAATACAACCCTAGATGAACAACAACCCATGACGTATTACACTGTGTCATGATTTAGTCAACAAAAATAAAGCCAAAATGAAGAAGCCATGTGTGAAAAAACTAAGTGCACCCTAAAAATTATTCAAAAATGGAAAACATTCAGGACATACAATCTTCCCAGGAGCAGACATCCCAGTAAATTCACCCAAAGGTCAGACAATGCTCAGAGAAAAACCAAACACAGCATATCAGCAGAAATACCTTGTACTAACTGTCAAGCATGGTGGTGGATGGGTGATGATTTGGCCTTGTTTTGCAGCCATAGGACCATGGAACTTGGCAGTTATTGAGTCGTTCACAAAGGCCAAAATTGGGCCATGCAACAGGACAATGATCTCAAGCACATCAGCAACTATATAACAGAATGGCTGAAACAGAAAAGAATCAAGGTGTAGCATTGGCCCAGTCAAATTACAGACCTCAACTCAACAATGTGAGAGACTGATAAAGTCATACAGAGTACTTCAAGTTATTGCTGCTAATGGCGGTTCTATAAGCTGATAAACCATAAGATGTACTAAATGCCACTGTGCCCCATGATCTGCCTTTAGACCCCCTATGTGCCACTCTGCCTCCAGAAATGCCTTATACCCCTATATGCCACTCTGGCATTTAGGGGGTTAAAAGGCATATCATGGGGCAGAGTGACGTATAGAGGGTTAAAAGGCATTTCTGGAGGCAGAGTAGGATTAAGGGGGTTAAAGGGCATTTCATAGACCACTCTGCCTACAGAAATGCCTTATGCCCCCATTTAACACCTCCCCAAACTTACCGGCGCTTCTGACTCCCTGGTGTGTAGTCGGAGCAGAGTGTAGACGTCTACGCGATTTGCGTAAGCAACTTCCGCTGCAGCCGGAAGGAGGTGCTGTTAGCAGCGGGGGTTGTCTGCGTCCATCACGCATACACCCTCCAGTTGTCAGAGACAGCAGTGTGGGGAAGTTTCCTCTCTGACAGCCGGGGAAGGTCTGCACGATGGACGCAGACGGCACCTCCTTCCAGCTGCAGCGGAAGTTGCCTACGCGAATCGCGTAGACGTCTGCCCACTGCCCAGACTACACACCAGGGAGTCAGAAGCACCAGTAAGTTTGGGGGGCAGGTTACCAGACAGGAGGATCCAGGTCCCCTGCAGCGCTGCGGGGGATCTGGATCTTAGTCTCATAGTCAGATCTATTTGAGGTCTGATTATAAGACGACCATTTTCTCTGAAAAAAACCTTGTCTTATAATCGAGCAAATACAGTAATTTTTCACACATGGCTTCTCTATTTTGTCTTTTATTTTTGTTGAATAAATCATGACACGTGTTATGTGTCATGTGATGTTGTTCATCTGAGGTGGTACCAAATTTTTAGACCTGCTAAGGAGCAGATGATTGTTATTATGTCCTTTTATGTAAAACCATAGAAGAGGGTGTACTTTCTTTGCATGTTTTGAGACACATTTATGTATACAACTATTATTCTACTTAATAGAACTCTTCCTGACGTAAATTGTTGTGTTGAAATAAGGAGTTTGACAAGCCTTGCATCTTTAAGCCTCTGCCAGTGGGGTAGAGGATGCACACGTTTAAGAATTGCAAGTCACAAGTTTTTTAATACACCTATAAAGGTTAGATGACTGTGTTGTTAGTTATTTGTTAGAAATATTTTTTATAATAACTCTTAGTCCGGAGGGCTTCCATGACGAACATCGAAGTGAGATAAATAATCTTCATAAGTCATAAGCAGTAGTATCACAAATGCTTCTACTTACAGGTTCTGCTACAAAAGAAGGTTACATGATAGGAAGTTTCTATGAGCATATATATCGATATTATTAAATACATGTAAGGGCATCAGTAGCACTTAGGGTAGGATACATGGCGATTTAATAGAGATGCACAGCAGAATTGTAAGGACACATTAAAAGTAAAGTTCTTACTTTTTCCTACATGGTTACGATGCTTAAATACAGACATGAATTTGGATGCTGCAGGTCTCTGATACAAAAATGAACACCTTGTTTTATCTAATTATACAGTGTTAGATCAAAAAGGAAGGAATTATTAAACATAAATGTTTGGGACGTGGTTTCATATGTTTACTGTGTGAGAAGTCAGACATGTAAAATCCACCGTCTGAATATAGATAGGGCTGATGTCACTTAATCACTTGCATAGCTGGACAGCTTTATCGAGTCCAAACCAAGTTGGAGCTAAACATCCACAATCCATATAGCCCACACATGTCAACCTCTCTAGCTCCCACTCTTTAGTCCCCAATCCTCAATATCCACCCACTAATAACTAACCTGTTAATTACCGCTTGAAATGCAGCCTCCATCCACCTCATAACCTCCTGTTTCCTCCACTGTCTCCAACTCTCTTCCAATTATTTTCCTGTACCTAACCCTTCGCTCCTCACCTCTACACTTCCCTACTTCTTCCTGGTCTTTGTTTAATCTTACTATGCCCTCCACTCTGTTCACTTTGCTCCAAATATCCTCAGTTTTAGCCCCCCAGAGGTGACAGGAGGTGTTTGGAAGGGGGGCACGGGGAAGGCAGTCTGTTTGTAGAGGGAAAGGGCTGGTTCTATGCCAATCCATCTCTGCACACACAGCAGAAAAAGACAGTCTGAGAGTTAGGGGGAGGGGGAGAGAGAGGACTTTACACAAGGAGGGAGGTGTGAAAACATCTGAATCAGCTGAGAGGTGTCTGTAATATAACCTCCAGAGAGGGAGAAGGAGATAGCAAAAGACAGAGGGAACAAAATATAGAGAAAAAGAGGAAAAGGAAATAATATAAGTATGGAGTGCGTGAGGAAGAAATTGTATGAGGAAGAAACAGAGCACAAGAAGGGACATAACAGTACCATTCTCCAGCCTTTGACGAGTGACTACTCCTCACACCTCAAAGCCAAGGAACTTATGACATTATATTCTAAAAGCTAATACAGTCATGGTGTGCTGTATGATGCTGCTAAATTTGGTTTGATTATGCACACATTGTCCATAAAATACAAAATACAATTGAGGGAAGGACACAAGGTGCAAGGTTAGCCTGGTAGATTTGTTGGATAAATAGCCGGAGAGGTGCAAGAGCACACATGACTGTCCCCATTACGGTTTGACTTTTAATATTTTTACTATTTTCTATCAACATGAAATCAGATGTCACCTACCTTCCAGTCACAGCTCGTAATTTAATATGTGCAATGTAAGGAATTGCCTAGGGCCCTGTAAATTTTCAGTTGTGGCTTTAAATGAGATCAGTACTTTTTTTTCAGTCAAATCAACCTCTGACTGGAATCAGTAAATTATATTTTTTTAAAAGCACAACTATCAATTAGATCAGTCAAATATAAGGACTTCCTGACCTGTGACTTCCTCTTAACGTACATACAACCATAATAAATATGCTTCACATCCAAACTGCCTCATAGCATTCACCCCTTCCTTCTTCTTTTTTTGTGGCTGCCTCACGGTGGAAGGCTCTGTGTGCCCCTGCGTGCCCCTGCGGAGCTGCCTTCATGTAGTCGCTGCTGGCTGTTCTCCTCTGGCCATTTCCAAACACATGAATTTGATGGTTTACAGCGAATTGAATACGAATCTTCATTGACAATTCATATTCCATTCAGAAAACGAAGCTTCACAGGGCCCAATAATCCCCATGTATTCATGTTTCCTGTCTATAAGCAGATAAGATCTAGCGGTATAAGTACCCCTTTTATATCATCATTATAGGTATGAGCATCTTGGGATTGCTGAAGTGGCCCTCTTTTAGAGGACACATCCATATGCAACCCATTAAACCCGACCTTAGATGTGTCTCTCCAGTTTTTGAGCCTAGTTACAAGTCAGTTAATGTTCTTATCTGCATTTTCGTCAAAAGCGTTTTTCCTCTTATTTGGTTCATTTGTCAAATCTCATGCATTCAAAGACTGTTCTACGAGTGATTACAGCTTCCCAGTTTCATGGATGCCACCAATGTTATATCCTAGAGGTTATCCCCAGGCTGGTACTGAGGCTCAGTGGCTGTGAAATAATCTTCCAAAAAAGACTGCAGATACTCGAATGTCGGTCGTTCTTCTGGGTCTGCCTTCCAACATAGTAACATAATCTCATGGAGAGATGGAGGGCAGCCGGGGGGAATTGGCATACGGTATCCTCTCTCAACTTGCTCCAGGACCTCTCTATTACTCATACCTATCAAAGTAGAAACAAAATGAAGTAAAAAACTACGCATGGATACTTATTTAAGGGGTATATTTGCCCCTATAAATGGGGTAGTGAATGGCAATTATTATATTTGAAGAATATTAAAAAACAAGATTTTGTATAAATATACATATTTGTTTCTGTACAGCTGGTGCCTTATTTCTGACATACACTACCGTCCAAAAGTTTGGAGTCCCTTAGAAGTATATCAGAAATACAGCGTAGACACCGTTAATGTTTCAAATGACTAGCTGGAAACTGATTTTTAGTGTGATAGCTAAACAACCTTATAGAGGCCCTTTATCAGCAACCATCACTCCTGCGTTCCAACAACAAGCTGTGTTTGCTAATCCAAGTTTAAGTGTTAGAGGCTAATTGATCATTAGAAAAACTATTCGCTGTTATGTTTCACACCTAAGTGACCCCCAAACATTTTATGGTAGTGTACCTCCTAACTGCCCCTGTTTAGGAGGGACAGTCCTTCTATGGGAACCAAGTCCCTTTGCCCCACTTATCTCCCCTGATATCCCTTATTTATTTTCCCACTGAGTATACCACAGTTCAAGTAATGATAATAATGTGCATAGAAAATGTGTTTATAAACAAAATTGTGTAACTACCCCATTCTTTTTCTAAAATGTCTTACTGAGCTACATTTATATGTCACAAAGAGACAGGGTAAAGCCCACCAATTGTCACACATTTGACCACATTCCACTCAATTTTAAATGTTGTAAGGTATGTGATTGGGGTCTGTAACATGTCACATAGTTCACATACATATATATACAATATATATATATATATATATATATATATATATATAGTGTATATATTTGTGCATGTATAAAGCTGGATATCCACGACACAGCCTACATCTCCCAGATATTGTTGCCAGGCAGATAAACAGCACCTGGATAAGGAACTCTTCCCTTCGTCACCACTTCACATACTAGGACCCCGAACGACCAAACATCAGATTTAATGGTGAATCTTCCGTACAGTGCAGCTTCAGGGGCTGTCCACTTAATGGGAAATTTGCCACCTGTTTGGGAAATCAAAGTGATAATATTGAGAACCAGCGGGAGGTAAATTGATACTTTGGAATGAGGTCATCTTTGACCCAGACACTGCTGACAAGAGAATTAGGGAAGCAGACACCACTGACGAGAAATAGGAACACAAATGCTACTAAGAGTAATGCACAGTGCAGTAAAGAACCTACAATTTATCTTCCTGTTACCACTTACAAAGGCTAGGTTACTTAAAGAATATATTACAGATATGACAAAATAAAAACCAGTCTCCCAATGATAATAACTATGGGATTTTATAGGAGAAATGATAAAGTGACAAACTTGTGTATATATATATATATATATATGAATATACCGTATTGGCTTGAATATATGGCCGCGCCCGAATATAGGCTGCACCCTTAAAATTTGGTGCTATTTTAAAGAAAACAGTATTTTTAAAGAAAAAATACACATTAGTGGAATGGTAAAACAGTATTTTATCTAATACACAGACATAGATGCATTTTAACATTTTTGGTATCTATTATACAGTTTGTCAGCATATGTTATATACAGACAGAAAACCAATAGCCATTTTAAGGTCCCCCCTTAATTCATAATGCACCTTACTTATAGATATGCCCCCCTGTGCCCCTGATATGCCACTCTGTGGCACAGATATGCTTTATAACCCCTGATATGCCACTCTGCCCCCCAGATATGCCACTCTGTCCCTAATATGCTTTATAACCCCTGATATGCTTTATGCCCCCCAGATATGCTTTGTGTCCCCTAGAAGTGCTCTGACTTACCAATTCACCCCCTGGTGTCTAGCGGGGCAGGCCGGTGGACATCTATGACGGAGAAGCACTGGCGGAGGTGCCGGCAGTAGAGGTTGTCTATGTGCATCGCCACAGCTCGTGAACGTCTACGCGATACGCGTAGACAACCTCCGCTGCCGACACTTCCGCCGGGATGTGGAGCATATGGTATATATGCCATATGCTCTATGGTGGAGCATACGGTATATATTTGTGGTAGGGGTAAAACATGTGCTTAGCGTCCAGTGGGTCTGAATCCGTGCCTAGACCCCGAAAACAAGAAGGAAGAGGTATAGGAAAGAGAGAATAGAGAAACTGTACAGAGAGTGAATCGAGCGTGGGTGCAGGAGGGAAGAACGCAAATGTGATGCCCTGAAGGATAGGGTACTGAAGGGGGTATAAATACCCCCTAATACCCCTTCCACAAATACAGGCTGTAAACGGCCTTTAGATAGATAGATAGATATTTTTATTTATATATATATATATACACACACATTGAACAATAGAGCAGAGAGGTTGTCGAGCACCATCACAGGTCATTACAAGACAATTAAACACACAGGGACTGGGTTCATTAAGGAGAGATTACCAGGACAATAAAGCATCCAGCAAGGGGTGAGAGTAAGGGGATATGACAAGGTCAATAAAGCAATCAGGGTCATTTTTTTTCTCCTTTTAACATTTTACAACATGGCTCATCAGTTCCACTTCTTCAGATCGGCAAAGAGGCACAATTTCTAACCTTTCATTAGTTAAGGCTTAAATAACTAACTAACCTAGTTTGACAGAATACTGAAAAATCTTGCAAAGGTATGTGTTGCCTTGACAATCAGTACTGTTGCTTGGTTGAATTCTGGAGCCCTGCTGTAAGTGGCAACAAGGCCCTTAGGAACCGATTTGCTGAAAGAAGAAGAGGTTACAGAAGAAATTCAGCACTCAGGAAGTGTGCTGATAGAAGGAGATGTTCTGGGGATGTTAATGAATACTTGAAATAAAATACACACAGTGGTAAATGACTCAGTGCCCTCACCCTGCCGTGCTGTGTACTCGTTGTCTTCAATGAGACGGGCAAGGCCAAAATCTGCAATTTTACAGATTATGTTGTCACCCACAAGAATATTGGCAGCTCTGAGATCACGATGTATATAATTCATCCGTTCAATATATGCCATGCCAGAGGCTATCTGTAAGGAACAACAGGGAACAGAGATAAAATGGGTGGGTGTGTGAATGTGTGTGTGTGTGGTTGGGGATGGTCTCACTGATTTAGACATACATTCACAACATTGATGCGTTTTTAATGTTCTTGCAGCCGTAGGGGCAGTTGGGAATTTACCTGGCTAGGAAGCGAATGATGCAGAAAAGAGGATTTCCAGTATGGGAGGGGACAGACTACCTCCCTCACCATGGAGCTGTAACAGCATAAGAACTCTCATATAGCGAGTATGTAAGCATCAGTAATGATCAGCGCCCACCTTACCATGCTGCACATCTTTAATTACCTACTGTATTGGGCCTACTGCAGAAAAAAGCTTTTGTCTGAAGGATAGGAAGGAGGTATGCGTAATGTGCAAGTTGGTTTTGGGGAGATATACACAAAAAGTGGAAATCAGAAAAATGAAGGATATAAAAAAAGTAAAAAAGAAACAGGTCAAAACAATTGTGTGGCACAAAAAAAATAAAAGTAACTCAGGAAATAGTGAATAAGAGAGGAAATGTAGCGGGGAAGTGGTGTTGCTGATGAAGAGTGAGAAATAAGTGTCTCACTTGTGCCGTCATGTCTACCAGCTCGGGTAACTTCAAGTAACGTCCATGTCCTTCTTTCAAGTATTCCAGCATACTACCTATAGAATGAGAAAGGAGACTGAATAGCACAAAAATGCACCGCACAGGAGGAAGAGTGTGCCATGACAGTTTGCATGTACGCTTACTGTACAAAAGTTTTGCTCCTGTGATGCATGTAATGCATACAGTGCTTTGGATCAGTCCAAGATACAATTCAATGTCCATATATCCGATATATTTACTAGGTAGGGGGGAAAACTTTTTAGCGATGTGTGGTTGGAACAAGTCTTTTAGTACTATATAACCTGACAGCCACCTTCTCCTTTTTCTGTGGGTTAAAACACAATACAGCTGGCAGACCCCCAACCACTATTACTACCAAAAAACATAACCTGCCTCAGTTATCCTTCCACATGTGAGGGGCTTAAACCCAATCTGTACCTGTTCAGACTCAATAATGAAAACCTGTACCTGTGAGTAAACTCACCATGGCTCATAAACTCAGTCACAATGTATATTGGCTCCTCAGATACCACTGCATACAGCTGGACAAGCTTGTCATGGCGAAGCTTCTTCATAATCTGAGCCTCTTCCAGGAATGCTTCTGGGGACATGGTGCCTGGCTTCAGAGTCTTTACAGCCACTTTGGTGGTTTCATTCCAGGTCCCTTATGTTTGCCAAAGTCAAAAAAAAGTAGCCTTAGGATACTCAGTAAACAAGAACATGCAAATATAACAAATAATATTTGGGAGTACCACTATTGATTAGAAGCTCATTTTATTTGGATATAAAACAAGTTTGCCATTTTGATCATTTTCGGCCAGGACAACTTAACTTTTATATGTTGCTGACCACCCCATGTGATTTTGCCCTGCAGTACATATGATGTATTAAGGAAGACAATTACATAATAACATAAAAAAAAACAATGCAGGGAATTTTTTTACAGGTGGTTACCAGATGTGCCCTGGACCAAATACGTTATATAAAAAGTAACCTAAGTCCTTTGGTTTTAGGGTTCAGCACTTCATACAGTGACTTCCAAACTCAAGGGTACCAACTTGAGTTATAAATACAAAATAAAGATAGGCCTGAGTTATATTGCTTACAATATGATACATATGATAATTTGATAGTTCATGTTTATATGGAAATGTTTACATGGTTGTTGAATGAATGATTAGGGCACTGATGAATTTACATTTTTGTAAATGAAGTATTCTTCATGCAAGTCTGCAGTAGAACATGTAAGCTCTACCAGCACACGTAAATGGAAGTTCAGCTTGCATACTTAAGAGATGAGCTGACATCCACGACTGGGCAGCGCACTTAGGTTTGGTGCCTGCTTCAGGAAAAGCAGGCAACAGCAGAAGAAAATGAGACAGAAGTCTCATTTAACAAACCCAATAAAAAAAGGAACGCATGAAAGCATTTAATGATGGACTAGAACAAACATATCTTTAGAGTATAACTTCTACTCTACAGAATTTACAACTGCAGATTGTTTGTTTGTCGGTATAGACCTGCTTTGAATAAGACTGTTTAATGCACAGCAAAAAGGTGAAGCACACACAACAGGTTCATCTACATAACAAGGTGGGGTGGGGGCAGAAGGACAAGAGAGATTGAGGGAAAGGGGAAACAATGATGATTTGCTGGAGGGGATTACTGGAATAAGGGATAGGGAACACATCTCTTATTTCAGTAATAAGGGACAGGGAGCTTGAAGGAATCCATCAAGGAGAGGTTTTCCCAGGGCATCATTAACCTAAGCAACTGAACAAAGGAACAGCACTGCCTTTGAGGCTATATAGTTGGTAGATCTTACCCTTCCAAACATCTCCAAAACATCCCTGTCCCATTTTTTTGTCCAGTGTTATCGAATCTCGAGATATTTCCCAGGCATCCTTTGCCAATCCCATAGTCTGAGGTCTCAGGTTGATACATGGCTTTACAAGCAGTTGACACAAACCATCATTGAATTCTGGAGAAAAAAAAACCCAGAAGATTATTTAACATAGGACAGGTTTCATTTTATGCAATCAAAGAAAAGGTTTGAAGAAAATGCATGATATTCTCATTTTTAACAATTTAAATCATGAATTGAGAGATGAAGAATTCAAGTACAATAAACAATTTCAAGTGTATTACAAATAAAAAATACATTAATAATACAGTGTCGATAGACAGATAGACTTTTGTTTTATTTCCATGTGAGCTGCTATGTTACTTCCTACAGGGCCAGATTTGCCCCTGGCATGTTGTCCACTGTGACACCAACCCTCCCCCATTGCCTATATTTTCAAATTATCGTTGTGCATAAATGCCAGCCTTTAACGTAATTTTAGTTTGTTGAGTAAACACCACATCTCTATTTAATTCTGGTTAGACTTTAGCATTGTGGAGCTACTGGAATCAGCAGAAAACAAGGCATTTGCTGAAATAGTTGTTTGCATTTTGAATTTCAGACGTGGCTGCTGGGAGTGGAGATCTTCTTATCTGGAAGGCGCCCCTAGGCAAGTTAACTAGTAGGAAATCTGACCCTGGCCCCATCTCTGCTTCATTACAGATACTGTAGGTCTGCGTTGTTACTATGTGTGTTAATAGGCAGGGCGCTGACATTGGCACTGTCTGATATTACTGCAGACATCACTATAGTGTAAAATCTCAAAGGACAATCACAGGTTTTAAAGTAGCATAGCTGACAATTTTTTCAAGGTACTCCTGACATTTGGCTTGGATTTATGTCCCGGCAGTCAGCTGCCCTCACGGGTGTCCTGATTATTAGGGATGCTGGCACCCCAAAATGTACAATGGCCATCATTAGTAAAAGAGGCAAATGGCAATGTCACTAGAAATATATCAGTCGAGTTAACCTTTGTAGGCAACAACGTGCAAAGCAACTCATAGATACACTCATATACAAGTTGCTTGTGAGTTGATGCGAGTGCATGTCTTTAAATTTTGCCCCAGTCCCAGTTGAGTTCATGCATGCTGTTGTATAACCCAAAGGCAACTCGCATACTGTAATTTACAGTTACAAATAATAATAAATGAGACCCTCTCTTAACGGGAAGGGGGCTACAACTCACCAGGTGGGGACTAATAAAATATGCCCCCCTACTTTTTTAAAAGGCCATTTTCAATCTGCTGCCATAAAGCTGGGAATGGATTGTTATTTTTACATTTTAATGCTAATTTTTTTTTGTATGGCCCCTTTTTGTGGCATGTAAATGAGGACCTAGTGGAAGCCATCAAAAGCTTAATATATATATATATATATATATATATATATATATATATATATATATATATATATATATATATATATATATATATATTAATTTACAGGCTTCAACCTCTGGGTACCAAGTGAATAAACCCCAGACCCACAAAACCTTGTGTTGACTCAATATCATTATGTTACTGCTAAGTGGCAAACGGTCTACATTTCTTAATTGTTTGCAAACATGCTTCCTTACCGTTTGTTTCTGTAATTGTTATGTTACATACTACTTGTTATGTCTTGTTTACCCATTGTACAGCGCTGCATAATATGACGGCACTATATAAAACAATAAATAATAATAATGTCAGCCCTGTATGTTTATGATGCGTTTGACTCATATGTTTGTCACGGCAGTGCTTTCCTTCCTTTTTTAAACAGATTCAGCACCTTTGAGGTGCAGTCTTGCATTTGGCAGCTGTGTGCAGCAGGATGTCAGGCTTCCATCTTCTGCGCTGCTGACTTTGTACTGGAAGGGAAAGCCATGCTGCCTGGCATCTGGCCATGCTCTTAAACAGTGCAGTGGGTGTTGACCTTCAGATTGATGCCTTTTGGCAGCTGCCTGCATTGCCTGATGGGAAATCCAGCCCAGGTCAGTTGTTTAAGCTTGGACCTTGTGCGGAAAAGTCGACAGACTCTTTAACTTTTGCAACTGCGCACACAAAAGAACATTCATACATTTTACATATACATAACATATTTCTATAATAATGAAATATTTCAATCTTCTTCTTTTTCGGGACCCTTAGGGAAAGGGTGTGCATTATACACAGGTACAAAATAACCTGCATACTAAATCCAAATTCCGCATGTTGTACACGTCTGTATTACACCTGAGATTTTGCAGGAGTAACCTGGTGTGGGGGCATTCCCCCTCCTCTCTCCATAGCGTCTCCCTATTAGGCCACTCTAGAAGTTTGTAAATATGTGGACCTATTAACCCTTTGAGCGCCAGCGGTTTCACAATGGAATATAGGACATTCATACCCCGTGTACAGGCTGCGCATTCTCAGGTGTATCTTCATAACTTGGTCATCTACTTGCACTCTAGGACGTGCATCCCCAGGTAAACGCACCACTGGTACCAACTGTCTAGCACTTGACAACAACACATTTATACAAGCTGTAAGTGGCAGAGAGCAGAAGTTTACTTTTGGGAAATCTCTTTTGTGGGTGAAAGTTCCTTTAACATGTAAAACGATGGGTAATTCAGTTTGAGCTCATGGACTTACTTTTGACTATGCCCCTGTCAACATTGACTAATGGATTCTCTGCTCAGGAACTCAACCCAGTGGAATCTTTCCAGGACTGAGTTGGTACCAAGAAAGCAACTTGGGACACAACAGACAATTAAAAATGGCTAACAGGTGCTAAAGTAAGCTTTCAAAATTCCCAAAGTATAACCGTGTGAAGTGGGTAAAATGAACCAACAGATCAATTTATAAAACATCAATATAGAACTGAATTGCACAACCACATTCTAAATGATTTACTGATATCCCTTGTAAGATGTGACAGATTTAGGCCAGAGCCATACCTATGCAGAGTCCACATTTAAACAATTTGGGCCCTACAATACTGGTATCGCTGTCTATTTTCCAGGGTACCTGGAGTACAATTAGTGTTGATCCACTAGGAGGTGTCAGGACAATGACTCCACTCCATCATGGTAAGGTGCCATGATATGACACTATACATTACACCATGTTATTGAATGAGAAAGCCCTCTGATATTGTAGAATAGTAAGGGAGCCTGGTGAAAGAAACATGTGCCATGTAGCGTGTCATGATGGGGATCAGGGCTGCAGGACTGCCAGACCCCTAATTGGAACTCTACCCCTGCACCATGTTAACGCACTAGATCTAGCAATGTCATCCAAATGAATGCCCTCTTTAACTATTGTACTAGTGTACATACATCTGTCACAACGGGATGCAATTTTGATTGGGCCCTGAGCCTCAGTGGATCTCGGACATTCCTAATTTTCACATATTGGTGACCAGCAAAGTAAAGAGTTGCCCTGCAGAATGTGGAAGGTATAAATTAATGAAAGGGAATTAATAATTTATACATCTTATACACTGCAGGGAACGGCATTTACATGCGCTGGTCAGTTAAAAATGTAATTTCCTGGAAAACATGGATGGTCACTATTCCCTATAGTCCTATGACCTGTATCTCAGGTGTCTAGCAGAGATCACTAAGCTTTTCATAGAATAATTAATATGATTAATATTCAACCAAGTGGTCAATCTGACCCGCAGAAAAGTGGACAATTTCTACAGGTACATATAAATTCAATGAAAAACAGTTTTCTCGAATTTAGTAAAATGACAGCATGGTAGACTTTGGATCCCAAATATAGAAGGACAAGAAGAAAAAACGCTTCCTAAAACAAATAGGCTGCAATATGAACTCTGAACACTGGAGGGAACTCCAACCTTGAATATGAGTCATACTTTGTCACCTTTATGAATTATGATTGTACATTAATAAAATCTACCTGCATGATATGGAAAATAAAACTGCAGCTACCACAAGCTCTTTAAGTAGCGCTAGCTCTTTCTGTTGAAAAATTTGAACTTACTTAAAAAAAATGTAATTTACTTAATGTACTATTAATGCATCGTTAAGTAAATTGGCCGGATTAACCACTTAAAGCTAGATACCTATGCGGTAGGACAAGCAATCCAGACGGCATGCTTAATGATCCCCTGAAAATGAAAGTTGACTTTGCTAGGGCATCATGTCAATTCGTGTTAATACCATTGATGATGGACACAAACATCACCGTTTTTGTCACAAGGTAATAGGTGCCTGGTCCTCACCAGCTCCATCCATACTAGAAATTCTTCATTTCTGAAAAAATCATGACCAATCCCAAATTCATGAGCTTGGGGCCATTGAGCATTCATACAATGACCCTTGGTTAATCATGATCCTGGAGTCATCTAAAGTGGACTGGAATAAAGCACTTTATTACAAGTCTGGGAACCTGTGTTATAATACAGTCTTTGTCTCTCTGCTAGGAATAGGAACATTTTTTGTGTGACACAAACAACCTTGTAGGTCAGTTTGCGAAATAGCATGTTCCATGTCAGATACGTAAAGAAAATACTATAGCTCTCTATAAGATATATACTATGATCCCCAAGACTTAACACATGAACTGAATTTGCTCACAAACTGTATGTCTTGTGGTTGATTAGCCACAGTCAGCTAGAATGAGTTATCAAGCTAGCCAAGTCAGCAATGTAGCAAATCCATGTCATATGTGACAAACCAGTGCTGTGTAGTTAGTAGCTAGTATCCTGCAAGCTTCATCTGTACGATGCACCATCCTGTTTGTGGGTGGACTGTCCAAAAATGTGTTGACAATAGTACACAATGATAGTACAAATCCTGGGAGCAGTAACCAAATGCTTAAAAGTAGGGATTCTGAGATATGCAATTCATGGTGACCTATTTATATCCCATGGACATGTAGACCAGATATTAATGGACATTCATGGAGCTTCACTAAATTTTATTCCAGCTACTGAGAATAATTCTGTGCACATGGCTCATGTTTGCTCTGGTAGGGTAGCCTTGACAAGGTCTGCAACACTGGTTGGCTGACAACCATTGAACTGTTTGGCATTACCATCTATTTACTCTGTCTAGTGGTACTCCAGAGGAACAAGCTGTGTGGTCTATAAGTTTGTCCCAACTATCTCTGCGTACCCGAGAGTGATGCATGAGCTGGGAGATAATTTATGACATATACAACCAGAGCTATTAATAATTATGCAGGGTGTAAGCTTTATGTGATCTGATTCATATGCTGAATTCAGTTGATGAGGGAGAGCAGAAAGACAAATCGCATTTTAAATATTCATAACTTACTTCCTAGGTATAATTGGCTTTGAATTGCACCACTACTTGGGAACAGCAGGACACTTTTTAATGGACCGAATTTTACCTCTCCTTTATTGCTGAGAAAAGAATGGAATAAAATATGTTGATTCTAAATAATTAGTGGTTAGTGCAGGCGTTAACAAGCCAACAGAAAGCTACTTTTAGAGGTGACTGATCAGCAACTTCCTGCCCATGAGTGGTGAACACCAGAAAAAGACAGAGGGTGAGGGTGTGCTTATGAGTGTGAATGAAGGGGAGGGGTATTCTGAGAAATTTTTCTAAAAACAGTATTATTTACTCTCAGTAATCACACTAAGATCAGAGTGCATCACTGGCGCTTGTATGCGTGTGTGTGTGTGATTGCTGTTTGTGTGAGCAAAAGACATCACGAAAACCAAACATCAGACAAAAAGCATTAACCTTTTCACTCTTTTCATCAATATGGTAGTCATCATGCTACTTGCCTGTTTTATGGCAGTCAGATTACTGTGAGTCATGTACTGCATTCTCACAAGAGATAAAGCTTTCATTTAAAAAAAAAAGCACCACATACTCTGCTCAGTGACATCAGTGCAAATTTGCTTTGGGTGCTTATTGGCAAAGGGGCGTTTGTGTAGTCAAACAAAACTTGACCCTTTAAGTGCATACTAGAGCCCTGCACGGGACTGTTTCCCTTGCCTCTTGTGCCCATCTGCTGTGCTGCTACTCAAAGGGCCGGTTACAAGGAAGATCTCTGATCTCCCCTATCTTTATATTATGGAGGCTGCGCTTTAAGACACAAAGGATATTGAGGACAGTGGCAGCAGCAGTGGAGGGGCAGCTGGAGGTGCTGCCCTGGATCAGGCCTAAGGCAGCACACAAGGTAAATATGGCCCTGGCTACAGCACAGTCGTCCTTTGATTTTACAGCTCCCTGTATCCCGAACTGGCCCATGATCCCCACTGCTCGCAAAAGCATAACAGTGGGCAACAGTACCCAAAAATTTAGATTGAACCACAAAAGCGAGAGCTGTTGGAAGGTATGGTGCAGTGTGGGAGGGTCTGGTCACATTTTCATCTGTTGGAGGATGGGACAATATTTGACGTTTAATCATCACATTACATGAATCCGATCATCACATCATTAACCACATTCCTTCTGTGATTAGGCATCCCAGGTAGAGCTTTTGGAACATGTACACCAGATGGTTTTGAAAAGTAATGTGAGACATGTGAAGGTTCAATAAGGAAGAGGTAAACCCCAACGTTAGGAGAGAATCCAGGTATCTCTACCTGTAAGGCATTAATGCAAAAAATCAAGGCAATTCAGGATGAGGAGTAACACAGGGACAGCACGTAGTAGGTACCTAAATGGTGGAGAGCCTGGGGGAAAGCAACAGGCTGACTTAACCATCTAATGCTTCGTTCCATATATGTGTCTCTTGAGTAAAATTGAGTAGAAAAGGCCACGGACTCACACACCCGCACTGAAGCCCCATGGAATGCATAAAAATAAACCAAGCGACCGAAAAGAGAGAATCACAGACACAGCAAATACACACAAAAGGGCAGTTTACAGCGAAGAGCAATAGAATTCTGCTGTTGGTAATAGCTTTACACATACTATCTGCAGTGTGCAATTTAGCAGCTACGTTCCTTAGCCTTCACAATGGATTATTAATAAATAGCCGTTTAGGTGCAAAGTTTTAAAAGTTGTCTTATCTCCATGTTAGTAAATGGAATACTTCTGCAGTTTAGCTGTTAGGTTGGTTGTTGTGGTGATAAGGCGACCTTTGACAGACAGATCATATCATATGCCGGGCATACTGTGATGCAGAACGCAATCATCAACAGCGTAACCAAGTGTATACAGTCATAGAATGTACAGTCAATAATAAAACAGATAACAAAAATATTATAAACTAATATGCTGTCTAACTTGATAACTTTACCATGGATGTCTTATTGTCATGTCAGCACAAACCATGGACCATTATTTTCAAAATTTTGTATATTAGTTTTTATTATTATTTGACAAAAAAAAAATACTTGAAACACCTTTCAAAAAATGTTGAAAGTTAAAATAAGCCATCAAAAACAAAAAAAAATAATACATCTGTAGGTATTGTTCTGCTATATCACACAGCACAAACAAACAAGTGTACTTTGACACAAAGATAATATGTAGAAGCCACAGTGGCCATGGCAAAAACAGTAAAACATTAAGCAGTTCCAGGCTGGGTGAAAAATGGGATGACGGAATAAATTACAAAAAAAGTCCAAGACTCAGGGAGTAGAATATGGGGAGCTAGAATTAGTCCCCCTCCTCAAGAATGTCAATGAAAGAATATTCTTTAAGCAAGCTAAGGCCTGGTCTGTGACAGTATCGCTGCCTCAGACTAAGATGGTTCTTAGCAGGCTTCTTCAATTTCCCCGTTAAAATAACGATCAAGACATTACATGCTTGCAGTTGGTGGGTGAATCTGGACTCTGATGTACTTTCTGGGACACAGAGGTTTCTTTTATATTTTGCTTATTCAATGTGATTAAAACAGCAGGCATGTGTTATCATCTCGTCAGTAGTATAGCCGCATATACAGTAACCGACTAGGGATTAAAATATTACCTCCAGTCAAGGCTCCCGTGCACATTGATTTCAATGAGAGCACTTTCCTCCCACTGACTGATTGCTAAAGAAGCCAATCAGTGACAAGAATAGTTCGACCACGAAGGAGGAGGGCAGCTGCTTTTGTCAGGAAAATCCTGTATTTTTTGTTTTGAAGGAATGAATATTAAAGTACTTAGAGTACTTTATGTTTCATTACCATACACCCTGTTTAAAGTAATGCAGTAAGAGCATTGGGGTTATGTATAAAAAGTGATTATTGTTCAATGTGTGAAAATGAGGCTTACTGCATGGCACCCAGTAGAATGATTGGTTGCTATGGCTAGAAAGCGGCCCCTTTTTGTACATAGCCCTAGTTGGAATCAATTCAATAACCCATCAAAACTTTAATTGGTGTTAATGGTGGTTGGAAATGCGTAGTTTGCACTTCAACTGCCAGACTAATCCCCAAATAGCAATAGTGCAATTCTAAACTTAAACATAATTATCCTGTGAATGCGCATAGACGGAAAAACAAAGTATTTCAGTGACAATTTAACCTTTTCAATGCTTCCACCAACTGTATCAATAAAATCAATAAGAATAAGTCACAATAAAAGTCCAAGACTCAGGGGTATAGGCTGTGAATTAGTCCTCCTTCTCAAGACAATCAATGGAAGAATAGTGTTTAAGCAAGCTGAGGCCCAGTCTGTGACATTATCACTGCCTCCGGATAAGATGGTTCTTAGCAGTCCACAAAGCATCGTTAACACAATACATTTTACAACAGACTTCTTCAAGGATATGGAAATTATATATATATAATTATATATATATTAATATATTGTGTAAATAAACACATTTACTAAGGATTACTGCAATTGAAATGGCAAGAACTGCAGTGGCCTCAACAATTATTGCCACCACATAAACATTGACAACAGCTACAGTACCCTGTACTGATGGGCCATTTCGATTAAATAGTACCTATCTGTATGTAGCCCCCATGCTAGCGGAAAAGAAAAGCAAACATGGGAACTCTCGGTGAAATCTAATAATCGCAAATCAATTGGAAGAGAAATCTGGAATTTTACTTGGTCTCCTTCAAATGTTAGGTTTACTTCGACTACATAATATTGCTTTTCAACAGTCTTGAGGGCTGACATTATGGTCAGGGAATGCAACCCTGGTATTATAACTGTGGCCACTGTTGTCAAGATCTTCCAGGTTTTGCTTACATGTCACTAAAGCAGAACATTAGTTAGTTAGGTGGTGATCTGATTGCTGAATCATCTGACAGAAAGCTGATATTTTTAAAATAGAAGAATCCATAAGGTGGCCCCACGAGAAAACCATCCAGAGGGTACTTGTCTTTCCACCTAAAAGTCATTCTTTCTCATAATTATGGCAAATTTACTGACAAGGAGAACAATATAGCTTTTAATTAAAAAACCCACCTATGCCTTCCTATTTTGACTTAACAAGATACTCCACATAATTTAGGTATGTTGATCTACCATTTATCAGAGCGGACTCAGATTATTTTCATAAATAGAATATAACTATGAAAGCACAGAGTAGGGAAATAGACATTTATTTTGCAGAAAAGTGACTCTGAATTTGTTTTCTACGATAACCCCATCTGTGTGTGTCTTGTCCACCAACTCTGCATCTAGTCTGCTGCCTCCAAGGTTTTGCAGAACATGTGAAGGGGAGATCCCCTAGGAGAAACATCCTAGGATGTTCTCAAAGCATGATTCTGGAGGACCCTTTATCCAGGTTTGTGGATGTTGGACGTTAAGGTCAGTAGCACTGGTTGGTTTGGCTAGATTCAGGATTTAAAGTACTACCCAATAGTTTTATTTTATATGTGGGAAAGGTTGGCAGCTATTTTGAAAGGATGAATGTAGAAATAAAACGCTGTACCTGTGTAATGTCTCACCAGCTCTGGTACACTATCAAACTGGACACGCGTTGTGATGTAGAATCCTCCATTGTCCAGTTTACGGATCTTGTAATGTTTAACGTGGTCTCCTTTCACACCATCCCAGTCGCGGAGTGAGAGAGAGTATGCTCCTGGGGAAAAATAGAAAGAAACCAAACTGCAATTGAAAAAGTTTGAAACTGCATGTGAAATACTGTGAAACGAGGGTTCAGTGGCTCTGCAGAATAGAACTGAGCACTGGCGTGGCAGATCTAGTGTTGGAATCTTTAGACAGGCTGGCTATATAGATTACAAGATTAAACCCCTGGTTTATGCATCCACTATACATTGAAATTGGTCCACAAGACCTTAAGCAAAAACAGGATGTGAATTCTATGGGTGAGCAGCTACAGACACACTAAGATGAAGGGCTAAACAAAGTTATCCAAAAACCTAACAAAAAAGGAAGGGATAGCAAGGGGAAGAAATAAGGCGAAAACAATACAGGTAACAAAAAGCTACTGCAACAGTGAAAAGCACTAGCGCAAAACCATATACTAAGAGGCGAAGCAGCTACAAAGGCAAAAAGCCAATGTAAGAAAACCCTAATTAGTAAGCTCATGTATTTAAATATTTAAACATTAAATGTTTATATCTAGTTATAATGACATTGATTATGATTTATTTGAAATACTATAGATTTACTTTCTGTCATGTGTTATTAACTCTAATGCCCTTAAGAGCAGGAATTAAACCTGCCCTCTGACACATTAAACATACATACATCTTCTTACCCTTTGTGGTTTCACTCTCTCTGATCATAAAGCTTCCACGTTGGTTCCCCACACCCAGGAGCTGCCTCTCAGCATCCTTTCTGCCAACCTTCCCAAAGTACCATCTAGCAAAAAAAGAACAAGCAGAAAATATGAAATATAGCTGAGTCAGATCCCCACTCCTGTGGTATGTCAGTCTTTCACTGGAGTGTCTCAGTGCTCTATGCCTACAGGGAGACCAAATACACTATATGGACAAAAATATTGGGACACCTGACCATTGTACCAACAGGAACTTTTATGACATTGCATATACATAGACACTAATATGTAGTTGATCCTTAAAGGCCTTCCACAAGGTTTTTCATCTAGTAGAGCATTTGTAGAGGTCAGGTACTGATGTTGGATGAGCAGTCGTGGCAAGCAATCTCTGTTCCAATTCATCCCAAAGGTGTTTGATGGGGCAGAGCCTTGAAGAGTGGAGGCTGTTATCGACGAGGACTCCACATTAATAATAAACTCATATACTGTAGGTGTGATGGTCATGTGCCCACGTTCTTTTGGTCATGTAGTGTACGTTCCTATGGTGACATTGAACTTAATAACTATTATCTATAATTGTAACCTAATAGAGAGCATTAATATATATATTTTTTTGTAACTGGATCAGAACCTTTAGAGTGACGATCATCTATCAGTTTTTCTTTAAAAAATACATGTATTAAAAAGAACCAAGTTCTGTGGGTTTTCTGTATACTATATAAGACCCAGTAACAATGCTCAGAATATTTATTCTTTCATGTTAAACATTCTCATACCCCAATCCCCCCTACAAGGTCTACCTGTCCACCAGAGAATTACACTTACTCTTCTGCTTGGATTGAATTTGCGGGAGCGACATAATTACTGGGGATGTATCCTGTGGTTCCACTGCTCAGTGATCGAGCCTCCCACCAATCTCCTTCACTATAAGGAGAAGAAGTAAGCAGTGTTCAGTACACACTTATGTGGTATATACAATAACTAGAACATATTCATGATCAGAACAAAACCATACACATTTGCTGAATAACTCATCACATTACATAATAAATTAATAAATAAAAACAAAGTGGGACCAAGATGGAAAATGAATGTAGCATGAATAAAAAGTGTCAGGTTGATCAAACTGGGCAGGATATAGCTGGAGCTGCAAAATAATGCTATTTTCCTTCAGTAATACCCATAAAACAGTAAATATAGGACTTTACTGAGAGGGTGGTAGATAAATGGGCTGAATAGTTGGTATCTGCCATCTATGATTCCATGACAGTTATACTCAATGTTACACTCTTTTACTGGAAACTTACGAGTTGTTTATAATGTGGAATTTTTCGCCTTTTGTGAATGTCAAATCATCTTCCGTACGGGCATCATAATCATATAGAGCTATAAAGAGGGTTATCCCGCCCCCTACAAAAAAAAAAAGGTGAAATTAGCATGGAGAATAATGGGAATGAACAATTGTAATGCCGGTGTAACTAGTTATTTGAAGCTAAATTATTAAGTGCTGAGGATCAACAGATCACAAAATAGTACACAGCTACTTCATATCATACAGGGGCGGGTTGGCCCAGGGGACAGGGGGAAAATGCCCCTCGGCTGCTCCAAAATTATTAAAAAATGACCAGCACACTCGCAGAGGCAGGATCAAATAACCGAATTATACATGACCCTGTAGTAAAAGCTAGGCTGCTTGAAACGTTTGAGAGCAGCTATTTAAAAAAATTGTCCAAACAACGTAAGAGGGTAAGCGAGTAAGTTAGCTTGAGTTAGCAAGTGTTTATTAGCATTAGAGTTTGCATGTGCAAGTGTGTGTTAAAGGAAGTGTGCGTTAGCAAGAATGTGTATGTAAGCTTGTGTTAGAGGGGGCGCGTGTTTGTGTTAGCATGTGTGTAAGTGTGTATGTGTATAAGTTAAATGTGTATGTTAAATACTAGGGTGGGGGTGGCGTGAAGGCCGCTTGGCTTTACTAGCCGGATGATCTTCCCTGAAGGGCACCCTTTATCATACCACCTTGACCAGCTGCATGGGCTGCCTGTAAGGTAGAGCAGGCCCTGTCCACAGCTGGTGTTCATAAACACATGCCGACTACACTAGATATCCAATGCAGCCGAGTACAAATATCTTATAGCATTAGTAAAAAGTTACGGTATATTAGATTTAGTATATATAACCCACAAATAACACAACAGCAATACAACTTTACTATAAGGTAAAGTAAGTTAAACACATACATCCCACTGAGAGACCCACCTCTATGTTTTATCACCCACTCCACACAATACCTGTAACACCTATTCCGGGAAGGCCTCCTCCAAACGCTGGAGAGATAAACGATGCATGATAATCGTTGGTGCGGGAAACCTGGCTTGTGGGGTCTGGGCAGTAGCGTTGGTCCTGATGGGGACAATGGGTATCTTCCTCTTCCTTCTCCCCATTACCACTTTTACATTGTGAACAGCCCATCACCTGTATGAGAAGTAAATTTTCATAAACTTTTACCCAATGTGGCCTTTCGTGAATCCTTGCATCCCTATATTCAAACTTGTCAATATTTTGTGTCTTCTTATTCCGTGTGTCACAGCCCTCTTCCCTAATTTAGTGTGCCTCTCCTGCACCCTAGCTGTCTTTCATTATACCCTATGTCCCCATCGCACTGTTAACAGTCCTGTGAGGTTGTCCTCTTACGTCGCTTGTTTGGCTGTGACTTATTGCGAGATCTTACAAGCTGCTCTACTTTGTCATTAAAATAACCACCCAGTGTATAGAGATAAACCTCTTCCTTCCTGAAAGCTTCATATGGTCACTCACTTCCTGATAGTCTGTATCACATATAGAAAAGGGGAAGCAAATTAGACTACAGATTTTTACTCTTTGTACAGAATTATACTAGCATTTTCACACATCCAAGAATGAGCAACCTGAGCTTTTCACATGCCTTTTCATTTGATAATTAATCAGTGTTATTCGCGTTTTCAGTGTTTCAGGCATCGTTGTTCTCTGTTGTGTAAGTTGGGGACCCAAAACTAGCGGGCTAGCGATATAAAATGCAACACAGACTACAGTAACCACTGCAACACAAGGCAAACATACGTTGTTCTCCTGACCTGTTCTTTGTACCCTTATTTTGTGCACCCAAACTATAGATCTTTCCTACCCACTCCTTATTACTTGACTTGGGCGCCGGCCAACACTTCGTGTTTGTCTTTTGCCGCCACAATGTTCGTTATTCGGGCTGAACATGTTCGCCCGAATACGAATGAACAAGTCTACTTATTACTGTAATTTTAACAAAATTTTTGTACTGCTGAAATGTGATATGGTCTTCCTCTTATATTGTTTTACATTATT
This sequence comes from Spea bombifrons, assembly GCF_027358695.1. Taxonomy (NCBI): domain Eukaryota; kingdom Metazoa; phylum Chordata; class Amphibia; order Anura; family Pelobatidae; genus Spea; species Spea bombifrons. The sequence continues at coordinate 61,461,799 of NC_071088.1, read as the reverse complement.
ATTATTATTAATAATAATATTTTATTCATGTATAGTTTAACCTGTTGTAACCGCTTTTTCTTCCACACACACATTTTTCTGATTTCATTGGCTTCCTTCTGATGAATAAGTTGTTTGCCAAGTGAGTAACTTTGGCCCCTTAAAGCAGGCTTCTTGAATATTGTGCTTCTCAAAGTCTATAGGGTTAATCAAGCCTCTGATCACTTCAGCTCATGCTGAAATGAAGAAGGAAGATTCTCTGGCTGTGAGGGAAGTACCGTAAATGTTCCGCCTTATTTAGTAATAAAGAAACCCCAATGGCCTAAAAATACAAAATTATACTTATTTATATACATTCCAATGTGTGGCATGTACAGCAAGTTACTAAGCAGGCAACAAAAATATATATACACAGATAATATACAGTATATATTTCAGCTCCTCAACAATTATATTATGGGTCAACATACTATGTATAATATGCATTTTTAAATCGAGGTGACAGTGAAGAAATCTCCCTTAATTATACATTATGCAGGACAAACTCTGGTTTTACTTTAGGGAGAAGCTCAATGGCTATATTGATAAGATTAAATATTTTAATTTACTGTGTGTGTTGTTTGTCATTCATCTCTGTTTAATACATTGTCAGTTACTTAAAAAATAAATGTCACCCCTGACAAGGCTTTTGTCCTCACATCTCACTTTAGGTCCACTTTCTCTCTCAGCACCTACCATCTTTTTTCCAGCATCCTTATACCGATCCTAACCTATATATTCAACTTTTATGGTGTGAACATTGCCCAGGGCCTCCCAACTTCACAAAGTAACATTTCCCACAGTGCTATCTTTGCCTCCAAACAGCTTATCAGTGCCATGCTAACTCCCAAACAGCCTGTCAGTGCCATCTTTGCCCCCAAACAGCATGTCTGTGCCTACTTTCCCTTTGCCCCCTCCATACACTCAGGCACAAATATGTAAACACACGTACACAAATTTACACATACACATGCTTACACATACACTCATAAAGACTCATCCGTCTTTTCTCTCCACTCTCTCTTCAAATTGCAGTTATATATCGCCCTCCAGGTCCTACCTCACAGTTCTTTGACCATCTTTCTGCCTGGTTCCCTTTCTTCCTCTCTCCTAATATGCCCTGTCTTATTCTGGGTGACTTTAACATTCCTTTAGATATATCTAACAACTCTCCTAGCTCCAAACTCCTCTCCCTGACATCCCCTTCTGGTCTCTCTCAATGGACAATTTCCCCTACGAACACTGAGGGACACTTACTTGATCTGGTTTTCTCCAGATCATGCTCCCTTTCAGATTTCTCCATCTCTCCCTTCCCTCTGTCTGACCATCACCTTCTATCCTGTTCTCCAGTGCTAACCCCTAACAAAACAAACTTCTATTTTAACCCTTTCCTGCCCAGACACAGCAGCCTCTTTTTATAACAATACACTTGCTTCATCCCTCGACACCACAGCTCTAATTACTACGTTACCCCCGACAATTTAAACGCCAACCATGGCATACCAAAAACACACGGATGCTTCAGAAGTGCTGTCGCACGGCTGAAGGCTACTTCAGAAAATCCAAATCCAGTTCAGACTTTACTCTCCATATCCTCCCTTTCTTCCCACCCGCGACACCTTTTTTCTACTTTCAACTCCCTTCTCTGTCCCTCCACACCCACACCACAAACCTCTCTCACTTCCCAAGATCTTGCTACCCGCTTCAAAGAGGAGATCGAGACTATTAGACAAGACCTCTCTTGTTTACAACCGCTCCTACACCACCCACCACCACTCTCTCCACTCCTCCCATACTAACTGCCTTTTCCCCTACAACCAAGTCTGTTTGACTAACTACTGCCCCATCTTGCTGCTTCCTTTTACCTCTGAGCTGCTTGAACAGATTGTGTACAATCGGCTTACTAACTTCCTCTCCTCTAATTCCCTCCTTGACCCTCTACAGTTTCAAACCCCTTCACTCCACTGAAACAGCTCTAACAAAAGTCTCCTATGACTTGCTCTCTGCCAAAGCAAAAGGTCACTTCTCTATTCTAATACTATTGGATCTCTCTGCTGCGTTTAATACTATTGATCACCACCTTCTTCTAGACTCACTTGCTTCTATAGGCATTCAAGATACAGCTCTCTCCTGGATCTCCTCGTTCCTTCTCTGGCAAGACATCATCGCCCCTTCCACTTTCGGTTGGAGTCCCCCAAGGTTCAGTCCTTGGCCCTCTGCTGTTCTCTCTTTATACTTCATCTCTTGGCAAACTAATCAACTCATTTGGCCTCCAGTATCATCTATATGCAGATGATACCCAAATCTACCTGTCTTCTCCTGATCTCTCTCCATCTCTCATGTCACGTATTACCAATTGCTTGTCTGCTATTTCTTCATAGATGTCACAACGCTACCTGAAACCTAATCTTTATAAAACTGAACTCATTATATTCCCTCCCTCCATCTCCACTCCACTACCTGAATTCTCTATCACCATTAACAACACGACTATCTCTCCTACTAACCAGGCCTGATGCCTTGGGGTGATCCTTGGCTCTAACCTTTCCTTCATTCCTTACATTCAGTCCCTCGCCAGATCCTGCCTCTTGCACCTAAAAAACATCTCTTGTATCTGCCCATTCCTCACCCAAGAATCCACAAAATCTCTGGTTCATTCACCTATCATTTCCCGTCTTGACTACTACAACACTCTTCTGGTTGGCATTCCACTGTCTCGACCTAAATGCTCCTGCTAGGCTTATCTTCCTTGCAAGTCGCTCCTCTTCTGCTTCCCCACTCTGTGAAACCCTCCACTGGCTCCCAATTACCTTTAGAATTAAATTTAAAATCCTGGTACTAACATATAAGGCCCTCCATAATAGTGTTCCTCCATACATTTCTGCCCTCATAAGCAAATACTCTCCTACTCGATGCCTACGTTGTTCCTATGGGCTAAGGCTCTCCTCCTCACTTATCACCTCTTCCTTTTCCCGTCTACAAGATTTTACGGGAACTGCCCATATCTCTGGAATCTACTCCCAACGAACCTTCAGCATTCACTCTCCCTCCCAACATTCAAGAAATATCTCAAAACTCACTTCTTCAGACAAGCAAACCATCTTAGCTGCTAGAACTTC